>NC_068952.1:35612689-37103978 GCF_026419915.1 Harpia harpyja
GTCCACAAAATTCCATAAGGCACCTAATATGCTAAATATTATAAAAGGCCCTATTTTAATTTTCATGCTTTTTATTTTCAATAAACTCACTGAAAATCCAAGTAAGCAGGACTCTAAGTAGACAGACATACGTGTCCTGTCAACAGGAAGTTTCTCTTGCATAACTTCTCTGGCAGTTCTGGAAAGCTAAATGCGGTTTGGTTTATTTTCCTCACTTCAAATTAACAGTCAGGACAAAAGTGAACCCGTAAAGAAAAATCATTTCTGAGAAAAGAGATTCTAGAAAGGCAGATGATTTTTAGCACGCAGAGCTGCCCTCGTGAAACATCTGCTATGACGTAGTCCTGTTCTGGCCGTAGACCAAGCGTATCAATAGCTCCACAGAGTAATGGGATAAGAAATGGGAAAATTGCCATTGCTTGTTTAGCGGCTTGTTTTGCTGATAAATGTCTGTCACTTTTCAAATAGCTACAGTGTAATTGTTTTTTGGGGAAAATATTTCCTTGAGCAGGAGGTTTGCAGGCCATTAGCTATTTCCCATATGTGCTGGTGTTTTAATACACCACACATACACTTTGCTCCCTATTAGAAATTATTCACAGCTTTTGATTATGGGCAGGCAGTCTGAAGTTTAGAAATCACGTCTGTCATTAAAAAGTTTTCTCTTGCCTTACAGAAAATTTGAATCTCAAAATCATTAGAACCAATACGTATTTTTTCAAAGAACCTCTACTTATAAAGATCGCTAGAAAAAAGTACTCTCTTTAGACACCTGTCATTTTAAAATAATGAATGACTGTACAAAAGCAGGAGCTGTTTGACTAAAGCATTGGCCACTGTGTGCTCGTTCCATGGCTAGAGGCAGAACATCACTCGGCCAAGCACTGCCATGTGCTGGAGTTCATCTCATCCCTTTTCAAACTATGCCACGAAAATTTTTAAATTCCACCTGATAACTGCTAGGTCAGACAAGAGACAGACCTCTGTTTAGTATCACACAATACCTCCAATAATATCTGCTTTCGCTTCACACCACACAAACACTCAACAAGCAATTACTTGCAGTAAATTTAGCTGTGTCAAAAGATACAGAACTATACTCTTACCTGCATCAACTGAAATACTAGATGCATTCATTTGGGGGGGAACCATTCCTTATTAATAAGTATCCTTCTCCTTTCTTTCCCCTCCTCCCATCAGAAAAAAAGCAGAGAAAAAACAAGGAGAGATGTAAAAATGCAGGTACCATTGCCAATTTATTCCAGCGATAAACTTGTTTTGTCATCTGAATGCACTGCATTTTTTTAATTCACGAGGATCACACGAAGTTTCTCTCCTAACTAGTTTTTCGACTTCACAGAATAAGGGAGAAAGAGAAGAGAGATTCAAGATTAGAAAGTGCCCCTCAAAGTATGAATATAGGAATGGAACAAAACTTCCAAGTCAAGTCCTGCACAGTGGGAAACTCACATCATTATTTACCGCTGGGACCGACAGGCAAAAGGACCAATGTACAGGCAGTGACTGCTTTTCAGAATTTATTGTAAAAAATAGTATTAAACAATAGGAAAAAAGCCACTCCTTGTTCAACCGACCACATATTGCTTTATGTGGAAACAATGGAAAAATGTGACAGAAATGTATTTACCCATTCCTATCCATATATCAGATTATCCCTGCTACTCAGGACATGCTCATGGGAAAAATATTGGCAGTATCACAGCATATGGAAGTGGAAATAAAAAACATGCAGTATTTTCAATTGCAGTTGGGAGGCTTATTTCCTGGAGTCTAAAGATCATGTTGTTTTATCTGTTTTCCTTTAGCATAATGTACATTATCAGACTTCATAACTTCAGACACCAGCAGAAAGCCCTGATTTTTTGCCAATGGTGACATACCCACCTCAAAGATAAACGTGGAAGTCAGAATGTCTGCCTTACTTCTGTTTGCAATTTCCTTTCCATAGGAACATGCAGATGATATAGTTCCTGCTAACACATATTCAAAGCTTGGCTAGCCCTTTTTCACTTCTACCAGTTCAACCCCACTGAAGGTCCTCAGGGCAGCACAAACAATGGAGAACAGACGTCCAACACCACACTGCATTTGTTTTGGCCAAAACCTGCTTATCCTAACACCAAATTATTCATGTTAAACACACTCGGTAGGTCTTCTGCTTTTGTCTACAAACAGAAGGATGTCAGATTCTGCATTAAACTGTATTACAAAAAATGTAAACCAATACATTCCACAATTTTTTTTGGTGTGGATTTTCTAGCTCATGTCAGAACTGTGAAGTACCAGTGTTAACTTGAACAGAGCTCAATTTAAACAGAGCCCCAAAATAACAAGTGCACAGTAGTATTTACCTGCTGCAATTAGCTTCGTTATCAATTGGCAAAAAAGTTGACTTAGCTTCAGTTTCATGCTCAAAAGCATTAATCAGAGAAAACTTAAGTTACATGGCACCTTTGAGACCACCTCAGTTTCAAGTCAAGGGAAGAACTTACACATACATAAGTGCATTGTTTTAGGTATGACATGAGTATAGAACCCAAATACTCAGAAAATGGGTCAGCAGAAACCTATGGATAATGCTAAATAACAGTACTTAACCATTTTTTTTCCAGTGCTGTGCTTGCCAAAAACTGGTAACAGCAACCACAACAGTTTGAGGTGACTCACACAACTGACAGACACTGGTGTAGGGTGCAGTGGAAATTTTGGTCATTCTGAAAGAAGATACAATGGAGCAATACAGGAAATTCCATACCGAGAGGACAAAGTCAAACATTTGTTCTCTTGCACATCATAAAAAGTATTTCTGGTTACAAATTACCACTGCAAACAATCTTCTCATAGATAAAACTAAAAATGTCTCTACCTGAAAAGTTTTGAGAAGGGTCAAAACCCCACAAACCATAACTAAAAATCTTTCTCTTAAGTCCTCTTCCCTTCCGAGTTGCAACAGTCTCCTTATTTTAAGGCAGGCCCTCCTCTTGGTCAATCAATTCCGTTTTGGTGGAGAACACATCAGCCAGCATGTGCTTTGGGATTTCAGACCCCCGAACTTTTAACGTGTAGCAGGCATTCTCTACTTTTGCCAGGCTCTGTTTCAAGGTATACAGCTTCTTAGATACTTCGTAAGGTCCAGTGTTGCCAATGAAAGTAAAACCATCATAAATCTGACGTAAGAACTGGCTCAGTTCGAAAGGTGTGTCTATGTCACCATTTCCAACACTGCTGATGCACAGCCGCATCAGCTCTCCAGTTAGATCAGCCACTCCCAGCAGGTAATCTACAGGTGTTACCTTCAGGCTCCAAGTGTGTAGTTGTTTATCGTGGGAATTGGAGGTCTGAGGACAGAACAGAACAAAGTCCAGTAGAATGAACTATGAAAAACGGTTCAAATACACACTAACTTATCTAACGTAACTGGTAATTAAAAACATTCTGGAAAATTAAATTGCATGGCACTTCTACACAGTCTGATTTCAGAAGTACTAATCTCTTTCCAGCATACCAGAAGGTATGAAAGCATCATTTCGACTTGAGATGTGATTTCCATTCTAACATGCATGATAAACATACCCTGCTTCCAGCATCTCTATGTGCAAACAGAATTATCATGTCTTTGTACCAACATTTATTTGCAGTTGCTTTTTTTTTTTGCCTGACAGATCTCAGCCTAATAGATTTAAATTTTCCCTAAAAGGTCTGTCCAAAGTACCAAAGCAATCAAGAATCAAAAAGAGTCTGCATTATGAAAACAAATCGTATCATTTTGTATTAGTATCTTGAATTTCAAAATATGTTTTCTACAAGAAGCTGATAGGTATAATTCTCAGATCCATTTTATATCAACTGAACTCATAAAAATAGCTAAAAAAATACTTCATAAAGAAAACTCATCACAAAGTTACAAGTTCGCTCCTATATCCAAGTTTCCAATACTTTTTATTGCCAAAATACCGGTAATGTGGGAGACAACACAGGTTTCTGTTCCCTTGTTCCCATAACATGCTATCCACCCAAATTCACAAATCCAGTCATGGTGTGTACGCAGGAGTTAACAATTTCACAATTTGTTAAAACAAGTGTGCCACAATGGGTTTGCCTCTGGTAAGAACAAACAAATTTATGCTAAAAACTTGGCTTCTTTGCAAATACCTTACCAAGAGGATGAAGAAAGAATAAGAAGTGCTTTACAGCAGAATCTCTTCAACAGAAGCAGACTCAGGAATTCATCTGAAGCAGTAGTGCTGTGCATTACTGGACATTGCATGTGTACTGCATGTGCATTTCTGTACATTACTACAAAATCGCCTTTTGTCCCGTCAACAATCAAACTGTAGCCAGTTTACTGTGGTTGGTGGCAGTGTCCCTATGCAAATAGTTCTATGTAGCGCAGGGTAGGAGTATGGGCAAGTCAAGAAACAGCAGGTATGGTATTAGGGCTAAGGTATGATGGGATACAAGCTTGTCCTCTGAGGGGAAGCACCAAGATCAATCCCAGGAAGTTACAAATGATCAAGCTAAGACAAAGGCAGAGTGCATTTTAACAGAAGGTGAATACAGTGCCTCCTGTGACTGGTTCAGTGCCAGCAGTAAGATTTCATTCGTGGTGTTCATCCTGCCTTGGATTCATTTGTCTCCCCCAACTTTTGCTACATCACTATACACCACTAGGCCTTGTAGGCAGTCCCAGCCATTAAAAATCCCTCCTCTACATTTGTTTGCTAGTATTTCACTATCCTGGATCTTTCCCCCTACCAGAAGGAGTTCAGTTTGCTCTGAATAAAAAGAATGTGAAATTTATAAACTTGTATTCCACAGATTCGGTTTACCACTTGTCAGAATAAAAAGCATTTTTTGAACAAGTGAGTCAAAGCCCACATGTATGTCTAATACCATACCACTAACTGGCCTTATTTAATCAGATGCCAAAAATGTAACTAAGCCTACTCATTGCATTTCCATCCCAGAAAGATGTTTGTCACATGAGAAAAGAAAAACTTTTACCATGTTTGTTGTTTCTTCTCTGTCTTCCGCTGTAAATATTAGTTGTTTGTTGATCTCTTCAACACTAATCAAAGATCGTGTTCTGATAAAATACTGAAATGAGACTGCCTCAACATATTCTTGAAGTCCTGCAAAAATAGCAGAAGAATTAACCTAATGATTCAAACTTTCCAGCAATGATCCATGCTCACAATTATTTATTTTTTTTAGAAATCTTTTAAGTGAGACTATTTTAAGGTTACTAGCAAAAAGTGCAAACTAAGACAATCCAGAAATAACACTGAAACATAATCTAACAGCACGCTTCTGAAGTATGAAAACCAGACCAAGAACACAGCAGATAAACATTTTCAAGTTCTTACTCCAACTGCATTTTTCAGTCAGAACCTTCTGTAGTATCAGTATAAAGCATCATGTTACTCTCAGAAACACACTGAACAGCAGCTCCCCATCATGTCCCTCAGGGGTCCATACTGGGACCAGTACTGTTTACTATCTTTATCAATGACGTAGACAGTGGGATCAAGTACACCCTCAGCAAATTTGCAGATGACACCAAGCTGAGTGGTGCAGTTGACGTGCCCGAGGGACGGGATGCCATCCAGAAAGACCTGGACAAGCTTGAGAAGTGGGCCCATGTGAGCCTCATGACATGCGACAAGGCCAAGTGCAAGGTCTTGCACCTGGGTCAGGACAACCCCCAGTATCAGTACAGGCTGGGGGATGAAGGGATTGAGAGCAGCCCTGTGGAGAAGGGCTTGGGGGTACTGGTGGATGAAAAGCCAGACATGAGCCAACAATGTGCGTCTGCAGCCCAGAAAGCCAGCTGTATCCTGGGCTGCATCAAAAGGAGGGTGGCCAGCAGGTCGAGGGAGAGGATTCTCCCCCTCTACTCTGCTCTGGTGAGACCCCACCTGCAGTACTGCCTTCAGCTCTGGGGTCCTCAGCATAAGAAAGACATGGACCTGCTCCAGTGCGTCCAGAGGAGGGCCACAAAGACGATCAGGGGCTGGAGCACCTCTCCTGCGAGGACAGGCTGAGAGAGTTGGGCTTGTTCAGCCTGGAGAAGGCCCCAGGGAGACCTTATTGTGGTCTTTCAATATTTAAAGGAGGCTTATAAGAAAGATGGGGACAAACTTTTTAGTAGGGCCTGTTGCAATAGGACAAGGGGTAATGGTTTTAAACTAAAAGAGGGTAGATTTAGACTAGATGTAAGGAAGAAATTTTTTACCATGAGGGTGGTGAAACACTGGCACAGGTTGCCCAGAGAGGTGGTCAATGCCCCATCCCTGGAAACATTCAAGGTCAGGTTAGACAGGGCTCTGAGCAACCTGATCTAGTTGAAGATGGCCCTGCTCATTGCAGGGGGGTCGGACTAGATGACCTTTAAATGTCCCTTCCAACCCAAACCATTCTATGATAAAGGAGCTTTTAAAATAAGGCATTTGTATGATGGAGAGTTCAGATTACTATTTCACAAGTTCACAAAGACACAGGACACAATGCAGAGAAAAAGACTGCAAATAAATCAAAAGCAAGGTGGCTCTCCCACAAAAAAAAAAGAAGTTTCCTTTGTTTCATCTTATTAGCAACAGTAGATACTTCTTTAAGACTGAATTTCCCACTTCTCTATTTTGTGGGAATTAGTGAATAGGCTCCTTAAAACATGCAGGTTAGGTGAAATTCACATTCAGGACAAAGCATCTGCTGTTACAAATCACTCCAGCCCCGCCCCCCCCCCCCCCCCCCCAAATCAACCAGAGAGGGCTGTGACATCCAATAAGAGGAATATACTGAACAACAGCTCTGTCCAAAAGAACTTGTATTCTAAAAACAAGGCATGCAGGAGGACAAAAGGAGGTGGCATGTTGGCAAGGAAATAAAAGATGGGATAACAAATGTAGCTTGTACCAGATTTGTATGCCACCTGCAGCCACCTGCCACAATTTCCTCTTGCTACCTACTCAGCAGATGGTGATTTTCTGTATGCATTATAGCAAAGGTGAGATCTAAAAAAGAGCTTGAATGTCCAGACAGTGATTTCACAGGTTCTGTCAGTTTTTCCTTATGTGCAGAGAGCAGATTTGAGGAAAGCATGTGGGAAAACTTCATAAGCAGAAAGCTGAAGTTGGCAGTGTCAGTGGAAAAAAAGCAGAAACAAACCTGGAACAAATAGCCATGGCAGGACCAAGCTAAAAAAAGTTTTGAAGACAAAATCAATGCATGTGTATATCTGACCTATGGACAGAGAAAGCGCCAAAGGATGACATTAAAGGAAGAGACTGTAACATAACAGAGATGGCTCTAGCAGAGCCATTCTGAGCCATTTTAAGGGGATGGTTTCACTTCGAAGAGAAGCAAAGAGGTGACACTGCTGTATCACACTGCAAGGGGGCCAGGATTAGACAATAGTTTTGCCAGTGCGTGAAGTGAGAGAATGTGGAGGTACCCAAGGGTACCAGAAGTAGAATCCCGGTTCCATTAGAATAATCTTAAAATCCTCAACTGACCTCTTCAGGGCCAGGACCTCAGCCTACAGAGATATGCAGGAAGCTGCAAATTTAGACTTCATCTGGATCAAAGAAAAAGTCTAAATCAAAAAGAAGAGAACATAGATTTGAATAACAGATGAGAGTGGAAATACCCCCCAAAAACTAGCAGTAACCTCAAGGGAAAATTCACTTGTAGAAGGCTTTCCACATTACAATCACAAAAGCGTGATGAGTGAGCTACATTTTTTTTCCTTTTAAATATGTATTTGCAAGATCAGTGGAGGCAATTCAGAATGGCAATTCAACCTGCACCCTTTATGCTTCTCTACAGCAGCAGTGGGAAAGGCAGAAGAACCATGCAGCAACCAAAGCCACACTCAGCACTGCTGTTCACAAATCAGAACACACACAGGGAGCTGCAAGGCTAATTAAATACAATAATTTCATCAACTGAATTCAGGTAAAGCATTCTGGGCACAAGCGATAGAAGAATACTAGATAAAAGCTACTCAGGATCTTCTAAGATAAATTCAGAAGTTGCAGAGAGGTAGATTTCATCACCCATTCTTTTCCTGACTTACCCTCTGATGTAACATGGCCAGTAATCCATTACGAAATTTGGGCTTTTTCTGTGGATAAGCTGTAAGCTACCAGATATAGCAGCACTCAACATGACAACATCTGTGAGAATCGTTCTCTGCTATCTGTGGAGAAGACTATCACATAGGAAGAATCAACTTGGCATTTTCTCCGAGTTCTCGGAGATCAAATCAGCTCTCAGACTTTCTGGTAAACAGTCGTCTTGATCAATCGTAACTTCCAGTTTTGGCTCACTCCACTTTACTACTTCTCCACACATGTTTTGTCCTTTTCCAGGATAAGTGTTTGGCTCCTCAGTTCATTTATTTTTATGTATTTTTTTTTTTATATAGGCATACTTATATGTATGTATACACACACACATTTTTGCTTCCTCTCATCCCACAATAGCTGACATGTTCCACTCTTCTCCTCGCTCCTTCTGTTTAACACCACCATGTGAATGTTGTGCAAACTGTCTGGTTTGTCATTTACTGTCACCCTTTCACAATTCAGGAATCTATCGCCCACTATTTACAAGTAAGCCTTACAAAACCTCATTTAAAGTTGTTACCATTACAAATAGACTGGTAACAAATCCTGGTAACAACTACTTTGCAAAAAAATAGTAATGTTTGACTTTTTTTTTTCTTTTTAAAGTCCTTCTTCCAAAAGTAGCTACAACATGACACTTCAATGACCCAAGACCTTGAAATAAGGTGCTTCCATGTGCAGGTAGAAGGATGTTTAAACATGTTGTGTTTTAGCTTAATGGTAGGACATCCGCTATTTTCAGCAAATAATCCCCAAGGTGAAAAACCCCATCCCATTTCATTACACCATCCAACAATACCCTTCCCCTTATGCTCTTGTTTTGGATTTATTCCAAAATTGGCTTATTTACAGACTGAGCTGCCAGTAATGGAATAGTTTGTAAGACTGCCTTTTATGTAATTTTTTTTTTCTAGTACACAGACCAAAATCCCAATTAAAAGCACTGTATTATTTCTACTAGCACTTCTTCAAATTACCGAAGGTAACAAAATACTTAAGTATTTTGATATTTTATTACATTTACTCAATATAAATAGCTTGTACTAGTGACAAGTTACAGTGACCCAGTATAACAGCTTCCTCCTATATTTTGAAAAAATATTTTCTACATAAGAACTAGAAAGTTACACTGAGATATCTTCTGAGCACATATTATCTATAAAGGAGGAGATTTTGTGCGTGAAAGTTTGTGCACTTTTTTTGCCAGCTGTATCAGCTGATATTCAAGACATTTATCCTTATCTACACATGCAAACTCTGAGAAAGAACTGTTAAGCAGTTTCTCTAAGAAACTTAGCAAGAAATCAGGTTTCTTCAAAAAACCAAGTCACTGGAGCACTCAATCCAAGTGTCAAAAGAATGCATAAGGGGTAGGAAAAGATAGTGCTATTTAAAAAATGAGTAAAGAATAGAAAATTCCTTAATTGCAGGAGTCAGGTTAGGGTAAACAGAATCTAATTCCACCCGAGATGTACATGCATGCATGGACAGAAGTTTTAACCCAGAATGACAGATCAAACAAGAGGTGAGAGTTTCCTCCTAAAATTTTGTTTACTTCATTTCCTCCTTTAAATATCTGTTCAACAGTTAAAAAAATGGGTTAAAATGGATTTCATGCCTCTCAGTTCTTAAGGTTAGCAATGCCAGTGCTACCTGCCATCTTCCCGAATAAGATTCTTCTCTCCCTATTTCTTCTCAAACTCATTTTCCTTCTATCCCTTCGTCCTCTTTCTTTCCTCTTACTCTGTATCTTTTTGTTCACAGAGCAGCCTGGGCTGATGGTTAGGACACAAGCAGATGACAGCCTGTCTTCTCTGACCCAGCTCCTCCCCTAAACTGTGCAGCAGCAATCACATGCCAATAGCAGCCACTAGAAAGATGGTAGGAAAATACACACAGCAAGTTTCTTCCAGGATCACTATATGAAGGGTGGGGCACATTATTTACAGGGCGAGTCATGTGAAACTACCCACTTGCAAATTCATTACAAAATCAAAACAGCAGAGCCACAGCTCTCTCTCAACATCATGTTTAGGCTGGCAAGTTACATTCTCATTAAAAAACAAAACAAAACAAACCCAAACAAACAAAAAAAACACCAAAACCCACACAACCCAGAAAAAAAATGGAGTCATATTCTTGTGGAAATCCCAAACAGAGAAAAAACAAAGTTAAACTGGAGAATCCTTATTACTAAGCTCTGCCAAATATGGGGAGGATGGTAAACTTAAAGAACCCACTTCTACAAGCATATTGATCAATGAAGGGGAGAACTGGTAAAATAAGCAAATAATTAACCACGCACATCAACTGAAACAAGTACAAGCAATAAATTTAAAAATATTAATACACAAATTAAACCATTTTGCTTCAGAGTCAGCATCCTATTGAGATGAAACTGACAATTCACAGCTCAGTCTTTTCCATTGAAGTGCTTTCCAGACTTGGCAATGATTCCTTAGATTTACAGGTCTCTTTGCATGCACAAGTGATAAAACTTAAGTAATTAAACCAAAACAGGCTGTGAAACAATCCAACTGCTTTGTTGATTTTAAGCCTGAAGTCAAAGGTTAATTTTATAACAGTACACTGAAAGAGCATAAAGCCAGCTATCCTCTGAGACTGGCATGCTCTGGACATCCTGTTATGAAAATGGCTCAAAAGAATAATTCCACTCAGGGATGGATTTTATAAAACAGGACCAACTAACAAATACAAATAAAAGCACTAGAACAAATGTCCATAAAATCTTACAAATGTGGGGGGAAAAAAAATAAATCTGTTTCTATTCACTGAGTAATACTTCAAAAGCTGCGTCATTATGGCAGGTAGAGCTACAAGTAGTCTGAATTTTTAAGGGAACTGGGGAGAGAAAAAACAAAGCTAAGTCCACATCCACATAAACAAACTGCTCCATTTTATCAGTCCAGTTTTGAAATTACTTTAGTAATCAGTACAAACCCAGATGTGAATATTTGTCAGAAAAACTTATTTTAAATAACCTTGAACTGACTACTAATGGAATATAAATAATGTATATTACATCTAGCAGTGATTTGTCTAAACTGATTTACTGTTATATCAATAACTAAATTGATGCAAATTTCTCCTATTAAGTACTGAATGCTTTGTTGATTAGCCAATTGCTACTTGACACATCTATGATCACCAAGAAGTTCTGTTCCCTTCTAGCTGCACATGTTGAAGTGATGTATTTCAGATACTGAAGTGTTAATATTGTTTGCACTTTCGTTTAAAGTTGAATACACACCAACCGTAGGGAAAAGGTAATCCCAAGATTAGTCTGTTCTCCCAATAACTACAGAAACAAATACAGGTTCCCTATTTAATAGGCACAGGTGCCTGTGAGAGTTAAATTATTTCCCCAAACGGGCACAAAAACCCCGCGGAGAACTGCAAAGAATATTTTAATCTCTCATTGCAGAGAACAGTTTAATCAAGCCTTTTTGTTATCGTTATTAGAAACACGTGTACATATGACAAATGCTAGGTTTTTTGCAGATGACTCATCATGGATGAGAAATTCACAAGCTTTCATTTTGTTCCTACTTGAAGACCTGAGGAATGTACTGTGGTTACTTTTGTAACCAAGTTTTTTGTTCTGAAGGGTTGGAGTTTTTTTGTTTAATTCCGCCCCCCCCAAATGTAGTAATTCTGAAGAGCAGCCAAAGTTCTACATGAGTTCTTAAAAAACAAACAAAAAAAGCCCAAACTATTCCTGTGACAAGTAGTCTTCCTGATCTCTTTGACTACCTCCAATTGCTTTGATAACTAATACATAGTTTTAAAAGTCATTCAGTTAGATGGCAAATTCTATACTACTAACAGCCCTGAGGGCAAGTGTTCAAGATACCAAGGAAGGGAAGCTCTGACTCAGTCAGGATGTTCAATGATCAAAGAAGGAAGAGCACCTAACACAACACAGCTTCTTCAGCTCAAACCCCAGTGAAAGTTCTCAAGGTGATGTTGTTTCCATGCAACGGCCCCAACTCACTACCATGCCAGAAGTACCAATGGTGGCCGTTTATCCTCATAAATACAGTACAGAAAAAGGTACATCACCATTCACCAACCCCTCTTTCTCACCACATGACTGCAAAACAAAAAACTAATCACGATGCACTATACTAGTTGTTTCCTGGAATGGAGTTCCTCTATGACACATTCTCCTGTGTGATTTTAAACAAACAAAAAAAAAAGGTTCATAGATCTTTCTTGGTCTTCTCTCATGTTCCACCTGCACTTGGTTCCTGTAAAGGCTGGAGAGCTCTGGTCTGTGAATGACTGATGTTAACAGCTGCAGGGTCAAAAAAAATTGCTGAGCCAGAGCACAAGGTCTCCTCCATTTGCTAGCTATAAACTGAATTAAAAGACAAACATCATCACTAGTTTCAGATTGTCATGTAAATAACCGCAGTATTTGCCACTGCAGGACTTTTGGACAGTTAGGGCCTAAGTTAGAACTAGGAAAGGACAATCTTTATTTGGCCTGATCCACAGCACGCATCTTTAAAAGACCGTATATAGCTTCTCTTACAGACTTATGCTGCCCTCAACAGCTCCTGCTGAATTTACGGCTTATGCTGAACTCAATGGCTCATTCAGGGATCAGCTGATAATCAATGCTCACATACTGCATGCCCTGTTTGGTCACGTCTGAATTCACATTCATTTTCCAGGGTTTGTTTTTAGTTTTTGTGTATGGACATACAAACCCTGCAGCAGAAAGTAAAAAAGTGAGAAGCTTTGCAGTTGCTGATTTTTCACTTTCCCTGGAAGAACCTAGGAAAAAGGCATGAACAAGAAATAATCAAAGGGTAGTAAAACACAACAAACCGAAGGTATCAAGTTTCAAACAAGCAACTTGCAGGGTGAAAAAAAACAGTTTGACAAACTTTGTTGGCATACTTGGTGATGTGAGAACATCAGAGAAACAGAGAAAATAACAAAACAGAGAAACAAATTAACAAAATTAGATCTGATAAATATTAGCTTATTCACTGTGAATTCTGCTAATTTTCCAGTATAATCAGGAAACTTTGTTTCCATTTCTGGCCTTTTACCTCTCACCCACAACAGCAAAGACATTAACTTTAATTCTTCAGTTACATCCTGTTCCTGTGTTATTATGTTTTCCTACCATCTTGCAGAAACCTGATTGCTTCCTTCATGGATAGCTTTCCTTTCAAGTTTTAGGTGTATTCAAGCCTCTTCCTGGGTGAGACATTTACAATTCATGATATCTTCCTCATGCAGTAAAAAGCTTTTCCTTTGTATTGCCAACCTACAATTACAATTTTATTACAGTTTTTAAACTTTCTTAAGAAGAAAAAAATGTCCTATTTCTACTGTTCTTGATGTACAGAATAGTTCTTTACCTTGCTATTATTTCAGAAATGCCTAGGTGTCTACAAATACAAAGGTAGCTAGCACAGCTCAAGTATGAGTTGTTCTTTCCATATTATGAATGAAAAAGTTACGAACAAAAAAACAGGTAACACAGAAATCATTACGTGGACAGTTCCTTTAGTGCATGTTCTAATCCAAATCCTTCATACAATACCAAAAAAATCCAGTATTACTTAAATAATCAGTAATCTAAATCTGGCCTGCTTGGATGGACCTCACTCAACTCCATAGCATTTCTTACAGCATCATGTCTGGTGGTCCTACATACTGCAGTTAAAAAACAGTATTCTAGCACCATTAAAAGTATTTCCTTTTCATCCGCGCAGACTTAACTGACTTTGTCCAATCCAGCAATGCAGCTTGTTGCAGTACGATTACACACCTAAGTGACTCTAAACAGCATAAGGCAGGAGACAGAAATAAGTTCCATTATATCATTCTCTCAGAACACAAATAGTGCCTGCACAAGATAAATTATGCGTTAGACTGCGTCAATGCTGAACTTTTACACAGAATTTCCCACACCATCATCAGCAGAAGCAGTCACAGAGCAATAGTTTTGACAAGGTGCTGACATTTTACAGCCTCATCATCTAATCCTATTGAGAGCAAGTGCAGACATGATAAAGAGCTAATGAGCTTCTCTGTGCACACCACTCCACTCACCACTGCTGCTAGCACAAGCACACAGCAAACAGAAAGGTCAGCCAACAATGCTCTAGTTGCATCCATCATCATCGCTCTACGCCACACTACTGAAGAAGCCCCAGAAGAATTATGGGCTCCTCATTCCATATTTTGTCTTATGTACGGCTATCAGCTGTGAAGATAATACCACACCTATACTTGCTCCTAGCAGAATCTAATGACCTCATTCTAAAAACATCAACACATAGTTAAAACTATCACTTCAAGAGGTTTTTCAGTCAAGTTGCCCTACAGAAAATAATTTAACACCTCAAAAGCCTTACAATTCTCTCACACGCTTTTATTGTTAAGGGACAAAAAATTGAGTAAGTCTTCAAATAGCTAGGTATTTCATTTAACAAAATCACGTTAAAAAGGTCATCAATTCAATCCCACACAATGCCAACCTATCAAGCAACTCAGTTTCCCTCTGCATTACACAAGTTTTGCATTTATGCAGAGTACATTTCGAACATGCTTAGAATAATTCCATAAATCCTAACGTGTTGCAGAGCACCCTCTTTCTTGTCTTTAAGGCTTGTACAGGTCTTTCTTGTATACTATTGAAATTGTCTTTAGTATTTTAGAGTTAAATATATATATATATATAAATACCCAAACACACATATATACATATAGAAAATCCTGAAAAATTTCTTCCTCCCCTTCATAAATTCATACAATCTTTTTCAGTCCTTTTCTTGCACAGTCTCAGAATTATTTTAAAGAAACAGTACACATTTCCTCACAGGATATATAAGGTATACACTGCAAAGTGGGGCAAAGGAGCAGGAATTCTATATTACAAATAGTAAAGCTTTAAAAATATCAACAAAGCAGAACATTCTAACATAACAAATGAAGACCTCTACATTAAAAAAAGACTTCATTATTTCAGTATCTCTCTGTTTGCTTATTTAATTATCCCCTGGGACAATCTGTACTGTTAAGAAACGTGTAGAAAACAGTCATCAGTTTTTGTTGTTGTTCAATTAGTGCTATACTCAGTGCTTGAGCTCATGCAAGTGTCCTTTGGGGAAACGTCCTGCGTGCCATTAGCACTATTCTTAATGAGGGAAAGCATGAAACTCCTTTAGTGCTCTGCCAGAATTGTTTTATCTTCAAGTCAAAAGAACAACTGCTTGGAGTAACCCCAAAAAAAGCATCTAACAATTACAAGTGGCAAACAATATTCCCAAGCATTATACTCACAGCACTCTTCTATTTATAGGCTAACAGTTATTATACTGAATAAAATATGTATTAGGCAGCTTTATTATGCAGACAGTCATGATTCCCCAGTTAAGGCTGCTACGAAGGTTTCCATTATAAGCCCAGTTTTGATCCCTTCTACTTTTTCTGTGAGAGGTAGGGTGGGGAACAGGAGGATGTTTCATGTTTGGTTTCAAGACAAAGGAGAATATTTTTAGGAAGTTTGAGGTTAATTGGACATGCTGCTTTTGAGATATGGGACAGAGGCGTTTCTTTATTCTTTTTTGAAGAAAAAAGCAGTTTAATGGCAATGTTTTTGTTCACAAAAAGCTTTTTAACTAGTTCTCCAGAATTTCTTTAAAATACAAAATCAGAACTGAAAACTACATGAAAGGAAGGTCAAGACTTACAGCTCTAGGAAATACTTAAAGACAAAAGATCTAGCACTTTTCCTAGCTACATTTATTTTCAAAAAGGCATGCAAGCTTTTCCACTGTGAAAAAAAGCAAAGCAACAACTAAAGAACACTAGACTTAAAAACAAAAATAAAAGCAACATTCTTAACTCTTAGCACTGTTTCCCTCCCAATTACAGTTCTTCATAAACAGTGGGAGGCAGGGGGAATGAAGCATTCCCTCTCACAGTTGCTCTTTATCTAACTGTCCCCTCATTCTTCACGTCTCTAGGTTTTCTATCTCAGCTTCATAATCCTAGCATCAAGCATCTTCACATCTCTGACACCTCCTTAATCCTAGCTTCAGCACGATCAAGATCTACAAGTCTTTAAGCCTGCATATTCCTTTTTTTGCCATCCCAATGACTAACTGGAGAGTGGAGGATTTAATGAACAAGGTAAGAGTAAAGCTCTGGCTAAAAGTCTGCATTTCATACTTGTCATACACATGAGCTCATTTAAACAATGCCTAAAAGCATTCCCTGTCTTCTCAGTGACATATTCTAACATGCACCCTTACAAAACATGCACAATGGACACCAGCTGGCACAAACTCCCCTCACAGAGAAGCATCATGCAGAAGAGCTAGAATTTAAGTAGACGCTGTGGAAGACCTACAGAAATGGAATGAAGACAACTTATTTCAGTTGGATTTTATATATAGTCTTCTTAATGAGGCAAGAACTGCCTAATTACAGAAACTGTTCTAACGGTTTCCCAGTCCTAACTCCAGAAATGCAGTGGGAGGCTGTGTGTTTCTGTCTTTTAGTTCTGTCCACAAAACCACGAAGTTCAGGCATTTCAGAGACTGCACACCTGATTGCTGGAAAGATGGACAGCAGAGTCTACTTCTTCTCCCCCCTATTATTTAGTGTACTAATACCTCTTCGCCATCCTTTCTTTTTCCCTAGAGAGGTCAGCAAGATTCATTCTCTTAAGTTGTCTCAAGACTGTAGTAAGAAAATTCCTTAATTCCATGACAATTCACCCAAGGATCTGCTGTTGCATATATAACTGTGTGCAGTTCTGGGCACCACATTTAAGAAAGATGTCAAGGTCCTTGAATGCATCCAGAGGAGGGCAACAAAGCTGGTGATGGGGCTGGAAAGAATGTTCTATGAGGAGGGCTAAGGACTTTGGGCTTGTCTAGTTTGGAGAAAAGGAGGCTGAGGGGTTCATGGTTCTCTACAGCTTCCTGAGGAGGGGACATGGAGAGGGAGGTGCTGAGCTCTTCCCCCTGGGATCCAGCGATAGGACGCGTGGGAATGGTTCAAAGCTGCGCCAGGTGAGGTTCACACTGAACATTAGGAAGCATTTCTTTACCAAGAGGGTAGTCAAACACTGGAACAGGCTTCCTAGAGAGGCGGTCAACGCCCCAAGCCTGTCAGTGTTTAAGAGGCATTTAGGCAATGCTCTTAACAACATGCTTTAACTTTTGGTCAGCCCTGAAGTGGTCAGGCAGTTGGACTCAGATGATCTTGTACATCCCTTCCAACTGAAATATTCTATGCTATTCTAAAAGCTTTGCAGCTGTGGACACGTTTGAGTCATCATACACATGTAGCAGGCCTCTAACTTCCTCTACTAGAGGTCTAATTTGGCCTGCTCTACAATGAACAAATACATCTTGGTCATTTTAAGAGGCTGAGATTTAAAACACTGGGGAAAAGTTTTAGAAATGCTGACTTGTTTCTGATAGCATATTTTCAGTTGTTTTCTAAAGAGTTTATTCAGGTCCATTTTGTTATTAACAGATATGTTTATGCAAGTCAGAAATTGATTATGCAGGAGAATCAACATAGCTGACTGTGTGTGAGTATTTACCAAATATACAAAGCAAACCTGAAATGAATTTTTTTCATTAATTTCTTTATTTTCAGGTTGCTATGGCTAGCTTAAGTTTACATATCTTTCATATAAAAAAATCTAACTTTTCAGGTTGGAAAATATGTATTTTTTAAAAACCGAAACCAGTAATTTTTTTTTACTCAGAGGAGAGAATCTGGAAGTAGAAACCTAGCGTCAGGTTTGCTCACTTGCTTTGTAAGACATGGGTACACACAGAACTTACCACATGATAAGTTTCCGTATGTCTGCTATGTAGGCATACGCTATTATGTCTGAGGTGAATGCAAGCTAATTCCAGGCAAGCTGCCCCTCAGTAAAAATAGAGGTAGGTATGCCTCTTTGAATTTACCCACACAAAGCCAGATACTAAGAAAATAGAGATAAATCAGGTGAAGCAGCTGATGCAGGTTAACTGGTTACCCCATAACAATTTTACTCACATGGCAAGGCTGATAGCTTTTATCATGAGGTCTCCAAAATTGACGAGGTAGCAGACCTCAAATGCTGTTGTTCTATAGATAGCATTCTATGACTTACACAGGACTACAAACTTCAGGGGTTATTCAGACAAGGTTTACAAGACAAGTTTATGAAGCTTTCATAAATCTTTGTTCATAAAACTGAATGCAAGGATTTTCAGCTTTTTTAAGCAGTAGTTGAAAATCTAAACACATTTTCAGCATGTCAAGATACTCTGACTAGTATTGTTCACAGTTAGAGGTCATCTGTAGTGTCAGAGTTTTGAATTATTTCTTTCTTTTCATTGCCTCATTACAGTATGAAGCTATAAATAGCAGCAAGACGCACACAGATTAATTGGCTCTTTAAGAATAACTACTTATATTTAATTGGAACAACCCAATGCACCACAGGTAAGAGGACTGTGGAATTGAATTAGAGCCATTGAAGATTAGCAAGGCAAGCTCCTTCTGGTTCAAAAGTGCCAAACAGCTTTCACTGAAGAGCTGGCTCACTCTTAACAAACTTAAGTTTGTGCAAGACATAAGTACAAGTTAACCTGTGCACTGTTTGTCTTGTAAAGTACATCGATGTATTTGGTGCTGATTTATCAAATCAATCCTATGGATATTTTTAAACAATTCAGTCATTCGGGGTAAAACTTCAGCTCTCCTCAGCTGATGAAGTCTTACCTGAACAAGGAAAGATATACAGGATTACAGGGTTCCAAGGTGTTTAAAACAAGATTGATAAACACAAGACACTTTTATGCCATGACCAAGATGTCAAAGAAGCAGTTACATATTTTACTCATGTGTTGCCACAAACAAGGTGTAACAATTTTAGGTAAGATTCAGATTGTCAGCAAAGATTCAGCAAAGAAATACGATTTGACAGCAAGAGTCATGAAAGCACTGGGACTTAGTATCTCAAGGATGTTAGTAAAGACTGCTATTTACAGAGAGGAGCAGAAAAAGATGCAATTGAAACAGATATAAACGCTGATTTAATGCTTGTAACACAGAGGCAGAAGCACATTCTGAGTCTTTGGAAGAAAGAAAATGCTAATCTAAGGGTTTTAATTTATTAACTTTATCAACCCAAAATGGAATCATTTCACAAGACAGTCGCTCCCTCTCTCCTCCCAGAAATTATAACCCTTCAGGTGGAGTAAATGAGTGTGTTGCACATACTCCTCTCAGTCACAGAAGACTAGCCAGTACATTTGTTAGAACTACTCCCAACTTCAGTTTAGGTCAGGGTCCAAAATCTTCCAGTTGTAAATTTAAATCTTTGTTTAACTGCAATGATAAGAATACCGTAGGGCAATAGCCCCTCTAATACCAGAGCTAACTTTGCCAACAACAAAGATTAATCTGAGTCCTGATTTATAACAATAGAAATATGACAAAATTCAGACCTACAGCATGAAGAGGAACCACTGCTACATACAGACAAACTGAGCTTAGTGCAAAACAGCATACTTTCCCTATTTTAAAATAATTTACCTGGAGATATAGCTCTGTGGAACTGATACATGTCTTCTCCAATCAGTTCTTGTGCAACCTGCTTAATCTTCCGTCGGACAGCATCTAGCTTGACTTCAGATTCATTTAGTATTTCTTCACCATTGGGAGCACTGCAATCATAAAACAGAAACTGAAAGAGCAGCTTTCAGAACATGAGCAAACAATTAAAAAAACATTACACATTTTCTTTTACTAACCGATATATTTTCAATGGCTTCAAGAAAAAGCAAAGCTGATATTGGAATGAGAAACAGTTTAACTTTCATTGATACCTACTGTAGATTCTGAAATTCTGTAGATTCTTACCATGAAAATAATCAACCGGCCAAACACAGTTCTGGTAGCATGATGTTCATGCCAGACTAGAATTTTAATTATTGCTTAAGTAAGAACAATGAGAAACACATGCAAAGGCTTCAAAAAAAGTATTCTGGAAAACCAGCAGTATTTGCAGAAGTCCTTCAACTTCTTAAAAAAAAAAAAAAAAATCAATATTTTGCAATACATTACAGTATTGCAAAATACAATACATGATCTACTTCTATGTGTGATTTTTTTTTTTAGGAAGTAATTACGCTATTCGGGAACAGCTGAAATATCTGATTCACAACCACAATATATACTTGGTATTTAAAGTTTAGTTTATCTAATTTCCTTCAAACTTCCCCCTCCCCCACCCCCAAATAATCTATATGCTGTATTAGTTTACAGTCTATTTAAGGAACTACTGATAGGCTGGTCTTCAGAAAACATTTAAAAGCAAACAGATTTCTGAAAGTAAAGCCACAATAATAGTGAAAAAGCAAAGGAGAAGGAAATAAAAATACAGCATGGAAAGCTTCCACTCTCACAAAAACAGGAATGTCTTACAAAACAGGAATCTAAAATTCGGAGTAAAGAGGAGTTTTTTGTTGTTCTTTCCTCTACCAGTTCCCGGCTATCTAGCCCCTGCAGTGGGAGTAGCTATTTACAGTCAAGGCTGTAGCGGTTACTAGAATTATCACAATGCCTCTCTGCAGAAGATGACCAAGTTAAAAAGAGCAACTTCATAATCCCTATTTATAACTGTTACTGTGGTAACTATAAATAGTTACTACTACAGCAGAAATGCATTGGTAAGTAACAAAAAATAAATTAAATTGAAAATAAAAAGAACAGAGAGCTGTTATAACCGTAACACGCAAGACCACTGTTTGACACATACAGTAGACATTTTATACAACAGGCTATGCAAAGCTTCAAATTTGCCCGTTATTCTTCTAGTTCAATTGTGGCTTCCAAAGATTGCTTGAAGACTCATAAGAACACAAAACATGTAGAAGCTCAAAACTTCACACAAAAGCCTCTTAGGTTGCAGTATGTATTGAAGTAAACAGAACCCAGGCCACCTCCTCTTTGCATTGATGACCTAGGGTGGGGCTGTAAAAACCAAAATGGTGAAGTAACTGCAGAAGCAACTAACCTGAAGGAAGGGTGCATGCTCTTCTCTCCCAGCTTGCTGAAAGCTCGAAAACTCTCATCTGCTGTTATACTCTACTACTCTGATCCTGTTTAATACATCAGTAAAACCAACTGAGAAACCTGAACCAGCACCTTTTAATTCCCTAACTCGAGTGTGCATTCATTAGCTCACATCCACCCTAAAGGATGTTTATGCAAAGTTAATTCAATTCCTCTCAACAGAACATTGCAGCTATTAATCACAAATACAGGGAACACTGCAAGGCAGCTTCTAGGTTTCTATGAACACTTCCATGCTCAATGTGACTCACCTGGTAAACCTGTGGAGCAGAAATATTGTTCTTTTGCTTTCGATAGTTATATCACGACTGAGCTTCACAAGCCGTTCATATTTATCATGCCTGGTGTCAAGCTCCAGCTGAAACGCTGCAGAGTCAATCATTACAATAACAAGCATGGTTATCACATGTACAGAGCATAGCGGAAGAGCAGAGAGCCTGTGCTACAGTAACTGCTTATGGGCCCCAGCCCCACCAGCCTTCTCCCTGGGGTGCCTTTTCCCAAGGTGGGCCCTGCATGGGGCATGGCTGCAGAGGCCACCACTGCCTACCACCTGCCAGAGCTGCAAAATTCATCATTAATACTACTTTTGTTTATTAAGTCAGGTTTAAATATAGATCAACCCTGATGATGCTTTAAGGCAGTCCAAACAATTTTAAGGTAAAATACATGTTTTAACTAGTAAAATCTATTCTGCAATACTGCTGTTCAGGAAGCTGACTTATAATTTCACCCAAATTCAGCAAGATAAATTAAAAAATAAAACCCTACAATCATTAGTAAGTAAGATTCACCAGTCTCTAAAACAAAACAAACAAAATTGACTAAGGCACATACACTGTTAAAAATGCAACATTTAGCAAAAAGAACGGTTGCATTTCACATCCCAACTAGACTTGGCCGAACGTCAAGTATTTTAATATCCCTAAGAACTAGAAGTACTAAAGCAAAGTGAGATCAATTATTTAAAATAAGATTTCTGACTTACTGATGTAAATTGTCTTTGTTTAACTACAATGAACACAAAGAAGAGAGGATGTGTATCCGGTTATCACAGTCAAACATTATGAATGTTTCACAGATACCATTAACATTTTATAGACCATTATTCCACTAAATAAACCATTAATAGGTACTTATAAGAAATCTAACACATTTCCTGCATAACTGTCTGAGGTGTTAAAGTGTCCGTGTGAGAAGATGGTGAAAATAAGCTAAGAGGTTACAGTTTTAAAGGGTCTGAGAAGTGAATATCCTTTAGAAAAGCATAGCAGAAAGGTCAGATGAAGCTACAAAAATAACTGTATTTCTCATCACCTTGATAAAAACTTGGTTGCTCCTATTTTGTTCTGTTTTCCCCAATCTTCTTCTGAAACTCTAAGATAAGTCACAAATGCTCCTACTCATCTTTTAAATCTTTCATATGTCCGATCGGTGTGTCTCTTCCAAATTTTGAGAGTCAAGTCCACCACTGAATTTTCATCAAGAAGAAATTTTCCCTCAGATCATAGCGACAGGAACTTGAGGGAGGGTGACTGGTACCTTCCTTTGTAGGATGCCGTATATGACATTTCCAATGACCATTTACAAATTTCATCTACCAGGAAATTCACTATTCTGAAGATATTAGCAATGCCCCAAATCTCCTCTGGACGGTTGTGGCTTTTAGACTTTTACGTTAGATTTTAGACCTGTTAGGGACTACTAAGAAGTGTTTTGTGACCTGAAGTAAAACATGGACAAATACAGTAATCTTTAGCCTAGAAGGATGCAAGAAAACCTACTGTACTGTTGCCTAAAATTGCAAAGGATTAGAACTCAGGGCATTCTCCACGCTAACGCATCGAGACCACACAGCCATTTCCTCCACACATTCCACGTTAATGTCCAATCTATCACTGAAAGCAAAGACTCAAACTATTGATTTTGGTGGTGTAGAATCAGACCATTAATAATGACACTTAATAAATCTCAACCTTACAAACCAAGATACTATCCACTCTCTGTATCACTGAGCTGTCATATTTAAAATGTATTAAGCAAAAAAAGGTGTAACCGAATACTCCTTGGTTTTTGATTAATTATTATTATAGAAGACAATTTCTCATTAATTTTTTAGAAATCTTTGGTGCCAACCAGATAACGATGTCAATTCAAGTACAACATTCTTCCAAAGAGATGAAAAAGAGCAAAATGTGTATAGCCGTTTAATTTCACACATTAAGTTGTTTGGATACAGGCAACATACATAGAAACAGTGCACCACTCCGTTTCACCTTACACAGCTTGCTCAGTTATAAGCCACCTGGAGCACACCTTTTCTTAATGCTTGTGTCTGACATGGGAGACAAAGACCACCAGTGTCTCCGTCTGGGGCTTATAAGCACTAGTGCAGCACAAAGAGGGGATCTTTAATAAACCATGTCGCTTACATCCTTTCTGAAATTAACCAAACGCTGCTGACTGGATCTCATGGGAAAGGAGGGAAACAAGTGTTGTTTTGAATTTGAATTAATGGCAACCTTATGATAAACTGATATGCTTAAGGGTGAAAAATTAAAGTTGAAAGTACAGCTGCACTATTCCTGTCACGGCTTCTCATTTCTGAAGCTCAACTTCGCCTTGTTAGGGCTTGTCTAATGAAAAAGTTCAACTAAATTTACTGAAGTTTAAATCTGGTTTTGTGCAAAATCCTATAAAAACAATTTGGTTGGAGAGAAGTTTACACTTGCTTATTTAAAGAAACGAAAATATAAGCTAATTTTAAAAAAGCACTGAAACTGAAATAAGCGTCTACATACAGGCCTATATTAGTTAGCTAAACTCTTATTTTTAAAAAGTGGATGTATAAGCAGCTACCAACTCACAAATCAATGCATCCAGATTTACACTGAAATAGCTTAGTCATCTATGCACCAGAGCTAAGGTCAACAGCTAAGAGCCTTCTCAGTCTCCCCAAAGGTAGCCATCTCCTCCTCTTATCCCCATGGCTCAGATTCTGCATTACACCTCTGCAGATCTTGCAGTTTTCTGCCACCAAAGGGCTTGCTCACCTTTTGTCTGGCTGAACACTTAGGCAGTTTGCTTAGCATCAGGTTCAGCACAAGCAGGGTGGGGACAGAAAACAGCAGGTAGGATGAAAAAGGAAGCAAGTCATGAGTCAGGTGGAGCTATGTGAAATCCCACTCTCAGGACTTTATTGCACAGAAAGCAAAACACCAAGCTCTAAATGTATGAAGCATGAGTCCAACTAGTTTCAAGTTTCTCCCCCAGAGAAAGCTGGTTTAGTCCATCACTAAATACTAGTAATTTCCTAGCAATTTCTACACTACATGTTTTTATAATCTGGCTTTCCAAATGCTTACTTACATTTAAAAGACATCATCAAAGCTGAAGATGGATTAACATTCTCTTTTTCCTCTCTTCTTTGACCATGTGGAAAATTGTCATGCTTCCGTTTTCTGAACCCCCCCGAGCCTATTAATAGAAGATACACATGAAAAAATACATTTCAAAATAAAGTAGTTTTGCCAGATCATGAGCAGCATCAGAATGCTGTCTTCAGAGCATTCTTGACTGTAGCCATATTTTACATGATAGAGTAAGGTAACTGGATGAACCTTATTACCAGCTGACATCATCTTCATGTTAGCATGCCACTTTTTCCACCACATTCCTAGTGAAAATTAGAAAAAAATCCTAGAAAAAAATTTCAATGGATGAGTGTGGTAGGAACCTAAGTCCTTTTTTTTTTTTTCTTGTAAGGTCTTCACACCCTTTTACGTTTCCTTTCTGTAAGGGAATGGCTGCATGGAAATTCTTGTGTGAGCAATGGCCTACAGGATTAGACCTTCCTCCCCCCCTCCTTTTTTTTTTTAAATTATTTTAAATATTCAGCTTGACAGGAGTCATTAAAACTACAAGTTTTTCATTACTGTAATTATTTGTCATGGGTCTTCAGTAATCAGAAAAAGCAGCAAGGCATAATTTAAGTAGACTACCATTATCCAGGTATGCAGGTTTAGCTCCTGCAGCGTAGCATCTTAGGTCCTTACACTCTGCCCATTAACCAGTTTCTTTTTTCACCCAATATAGCTGTTCCCTTCAACTGGCCTTATATGTCTCTTCCTTAGCCTTCCTTTTCAAACCCTCACCCAGAATTCATCTCTCTTGGACTGTGTTTTACTACTGATTTATACTTTGTACTGTTTCTTCCTTTTGTCCTTCCTTCACCTAGGACTGACTCATTGTGTCATTCATGTTTTAACCGTTCCTCCTTCTCACTACCTCCTTTTTGTGACAGCTGTACATTTTGTGTTCCTAACAGAGGCCAAAATTTGGCACACTCTTACATACAAGCATACGTTTTTGAATATGTGGAGTTCTCTCAATTTCCTTCAAAGAAGAACAATAGGAAGCTACTTAAAAGTTACAGAAGAACACTGGATTTTAAAATGTTTCCGTTTAATTGTTTATTATCCCAAACCAAAACCAGAAGTGGGCGTAGTTACTTTCTAAAAGAGGAAACTGAAAATCATTTTTTTCTTCTTTTCTGTTAGGACACGAGTTCAGGGTTTTGTTTTTCCTGTAGCAGCTGAAAACATTACAAACACAACCCCTGAAATAGTGCAGAGAATTAAACTCTCTACAATATTCCAAAAGTTGGGAACACTATAATGACCTACCAGAAAAAACAGGCCCTCCTGAAGGGGGGGGGGGGGGGCAGAGAGAGAATTATAGAGAGAAGAGGTTCCACTGAATAACCAACAATTTGAATCTCAGAAGACCACAGACTGCAATAACAGTAACTTAGCCTTAATTTTAAATAAAAATAAAAAAGCCAGCTTCCTTATCGTAGAGCCTACTTTCTGGCTGAAGGGAGGTCTGTGTGACAGCCTAGGCTAAACCCACCGACCCAGAGGCCTCAAAGCAAGTGCTGCGTTATTGAAAGTTGATTTTTACCCCTATAAGCCCTTTACAGGCCTAACACACACTCGGCGTTTGGCTGCAGCAACTCCTTTTTTTACCACCAAGGATGAAGATTTCTAAAACTACATTCACAGACATATCTGTAAAGCCCAAAGGAGAGGAAGTACGCGCCCCGCCACCATCACCTTCCTTGCCGCTCATCTCGGTGCCACCGCCGAGCCAGGCCGCGTCCCCCCGGCAACCCGCTCCCGAGGCCCCCCCGCCCCCGCCCCAACGGCGCCGCGGCCGGGCGCCCGCGCCGGTGCCTGACGGCAAGAAGCCACACAGGCGGAGGGCGCCGGCTCGTCGCCCGCGGCGTGGGAGGCGGGGTGCGGAGCTGTGCCGGCGCGGAGGGTGATATCGGGCCTTGCTCCAGCCAAATCGGGGGAGGGCGGAGGGCGGATCAGCGCTTTCGAGCAGGCGGCTCTCAGGGCAGCTAGTCTGCGATCCCGCCGCGGGGGCCTCCCGCGCCCGAGGCACGACGGGACATGTAGTGCTGGGGCGGGGATGGCGGCGTTGTGAGGCCGGGGCTGGCTGGCAGGGCTGTGGTCGGCTGGGAAGCTCCGGTGTTACCGGCCCGCCGTCCCCGCTGACAGCCGGCGTGTCCCGCCACCGCCCTGCCCGACCAGCTGAGCGGGGGGCGTTGGTCCCATCGACTTTCCTCAGCCTGGACCTGCAGAAAGTGGCTGTCATGTCGCCTTCCCCTCACCCCCCTGCCTTCCCTCTCAGGCCCTCTCCCCACTCTCTGTCTCCTTACTGCCCTTTTCTTCCCTGGTGTATCAGGGCCACGGTGCTTTCCTTCCACGCGAGGTGAATTGGAGCACGTCAACAGCCCAGCATAGCCAGTGCCCAGCGGGGAGAGGGCCCCCCAGCACCCAGCCACGAGCTGTACTGGGTGAAGGAGGCCAAAGAGGATGCTATGTGACAGTGGGACGGGACCTGGAAACTGGAGACACTAACTGTAGACCGAAAAGATCTGATAGTGAAGCCACCTGATACCTGGAAAAGAAATCCAAGACGCAGCAGACGTAGCTGGCAGGTGCTGCCACAGGGGAGGCAGTGGCCACAGCAGGAGAATAGAGGTCCCTGGCCTGCAGGGAGGGAGAGAGGGGCATAAGGGGACTATGGTTTGCTAATCTGACCTGGTCTGGGACCGCTAATTCCTGAACCCCGGTTATTTGCATCCTATGTTTTGTCAGGCCCGGTAAAAATAGTGTTTCCTCTGCTAGGGATTTAGTGTGAGTGTGCGTAGGAGACATCACAGGATTGAGCAGAAGGGAGATCAATGCACACAGTAAATATCTCCCTGCACAGAGGGCATTTGATACTTCAGTTCTTACGGCTATGGGCTACAAAAAGTCTGCTTGCCCTGCTGGATTGTTGATGCTTTTCTTTCCTACACACGCATCCTGATGTGTTCCCCCAACATGTTTAAAAAAGGGATGGGTCTTGCAAATCCCAAAACCAAAAGGCTTGCGAATCATCAGTCTTGTTGCTCTGCTGCTAGATTTCATTTCTTGTCACAGCTGTTGCCTGTTTTAGTAGCTGGATTCCCAAGGAAACAAAGCCCATATGAGCACAAAGGCGGAGTGCTCACAACCTTTGTGTGTGGGTGTGCATGTGTGTCTGTCCTTCCTCCCCACCCTTAATAATTTTTTAATCTGTTGGTCAATTGGTCAATCCGATTTGACAGAGGGAAAGAGCCTCCAGGAGTGATTATAAACATCCTGACCAGGGAAAAAATTTTGGGTGGAACTTGCACCTTGCTAGAACCCAGATAAACCCAGCTGTGAGATGCGAATGCTTCAGAATCCAACGTTAGCAGAGCCAGCCTTTGGGAGTTCTCACAGAGCAAGGACACCAGCCCCGGCTCAGGCCTTTGTGTTTAACAAATAAACAAATACAGCTATTAGCAAACTTGAATACCAGGTGAATCTGTCAACAGATTCAGGAGGACAATAAATCCCCTAAGTCAGATAGTAGAGGAGTAAAGCTTTGACGATGAGCTTTTATACAGTCTCTAGGCAGCCAAGCAGGAGTTGCTAAAACCTGGTATTTCCAAATATCTAGAACACATGACTCTGTCATGCAGTGTTCAAAATTACTCAGAAGCATAATATAAAACCTCTCTCCAATTTCCTAATCTAAGAAAACAGATGTTAATCACACTTGAAAAAACAGAGTACAAAGAGGATCCCGGCAGAAGTTCCTCAGGCCTGATCTGCATATTGAGTTGTGCAACAGCTTGTATGCTGCCCTACCAGCTGCGCAGGAGCTTTCTACGTAGCAAAATCAGAACGTGAAATGATTTGCATCAGTGTTATCAGTGCACAAATTTAAGCACAGCCTTTTGTTTTAGAAGATGTACAAAACTGCTCCCAGCAGTGGAGAATTTTCAGCCAGTTGTGGGGAGTGGAGGTTTGGTCTTCCACTGATTTCTGTTGGACTCAGTGACACTTTGCACATGCCCAGAGGTAACTCAACAGCTTGCTTGACATCCCTGAGATGTTGTCGTGAATAAGAACTGGGGTTTTTTTCTGAGACAATCCATTTAAATGTGGCAGTGTTAAACTTCTTCAGCAACAGGTTATTTGCAGTATCTTTGTCTTTCTTCTAGCTGATAAAGGTATAACCTTTCCCTCTCCTCTTCTGGTAATGTTTCCTTTATGCCTGAAGAGAATGACACCTGCAACTGCGCAAGTGTGAAGGAGGAATAGCAACATTTTGAAGGAGTAAATGGTAACAGAAAGGAGGTGCAAGGACTTAGGGTAGAGCAAAAAGCCCAAACAAACTAACAACCCAAACAAAAGGCCAAAGAGGTTTTCTCAGAGACTTAAGGTCACAGGGAGATGTTGCATATGGGTTGCATATGACTGTGCTCCAGATCCTAAGACAAGGTCAGTAACTCAGCTTTCATAGGGAAAAAAAGTGGGTTTTAAGACTCATAGTGGTGAGGACAGAGCATGAGTAGGCGGACCAGATATGATCTCTGCCTTTCTGAGTGGGCAAACCAACTGAAAACAACCACTGCAGGAGGTAGGAACTTCTTCATTCATTATATGCCTGAAGTCTGCTGCTTTGGGCAATGACCTACTTTAATAACACTCCTGCAGAATATTTTTCAGCGAGGCTTTTGCTCTGCTGCAGTATTGTCAGCAGAGACCACCTTGAAATGAGGCTCAAGGGAGTGGAGAATGAATCTTTCCTTCTCTGGAAAAGCCCAAGTCTTAATATCGACTCAGCTGAACACTGTGAAGGGTAGACACAGGAGCGGTGGCAGGTTCAACTCAAGGACCACACTAGTGAAGCTGCTTCAACACCTGCAGCTTCAAGTAGTGGAGTTGTACAGAGGTAGGGCCCAAGCAATTTGGCAGACACATAAAATCACCGTATCTTTATGCCTGCAATCATTTCAGTGTAGCTCTTTGGAAACTGTTTAAGATCCCTGGGTTTACTGGCAGAGCTCACAGTGGACTCTTCATGGACCTGTATGGCTGGTATAGCTTTAGAGACAAATACTATCTTTGTGATGCCCTCCCATGTTTAAATAACCACCCTGGGAATGTCTCCTGAAGCCTTTGCTAAAGCAATAGCACTATGGATAGTTAGAAGTTAGAGCTGGAATTATTTCCGCGTATCCTTTTGATTTTTGTTTTGTCTCATGACATGACGTACTCTTAGAGCAAGGTTGTGAGGTTGCCGTGGAGATGGAGGGCTTAACCATAGGGCTATCTGTCATACTGAAACGTTCACATTAGCCAATGTAACTGTGAATGCTTTCAACAAACAATTCAGTGAAGTGAAGTGACAAAAAGCTTACGAAACGGTCACAGGGGAATTGCATAAACTGGGGTCAGATGTTCAATTTGGGACTGTTACATGACCGAGGAGTTTTGCAGCTGGTTGACGAAAGGAAGCTGGAGGTCAGCTGGTCTCTAGTTGTTATAACAACAACCTGTTATGTTTCTCAGGCAACAGAGATGCCCATAGTCTTTTGGCAGGATGGATCAGGAGGATGATTTCCTCTTTTCCTGGAATAATGTTTGAAAGCTGCGAATGTTTTTCAGCCAGTTGAATTTGGGATTTCTCTTGGAAGTGGCAGGATCCTCCCAAGTGCTAATACACCATGGTGCAGCCTTTGAGTGGATCAGCAGGAAGACTTTGGGAATGCACCATCGATTTAGCCGACTTGTAAATGATTGAGTGGAAAAGAGGAGGACAGAGAGAACCTACAGTTTTGCTGCAACATCCAGCTGGGGAAAAAAAAGAGACCCAACTGTGCATTGCCTTTATCCCTAATGTTTAGTTTACATCTTCCAAGGGAAAACTGGCAAGTGACCGGCTATGAATAATGTACCCATGGGGAAAGTTTGTTTCTAAACATGAACAGTTAGTGCCTGGCTTATGTCTGGGTGGGTGTGCTGGCTATTTCATAAAGATTTCATTCTACTGAGGCAACCACATGAAAGAATTGCTTTGGAGGAATTCAAGGTGAGAATATCTTTATTCTGCATCTACATCAACACCAACACCCTTAATGCAGCAGAAGTGCAGAGACTAGCCTTTCTCCCTCATCTCTCCCATGCCCCTCTCTGTGCCTGAGCCCCTTGCAAATTATAACTGAAGTGGTATGATCCTTTATATTTCTAGCTGCTTCAGTTTGACCCACTCAATGAAATGCTGGGCTTTTCTGCCATAGTGGCAGGACAAAGAAAAGGTATGGGCTCATGTTATAGTTTGTAGTAGTTTAGGAAAAGATGCTGGTGGAGTTAAGAGCTGCAAACAAAGCAAAACCAAAACATTTCCTTCAGCTATGGGAGTCACAAAAGTGAGGGAGCCTGAAGGTGCAGTTCTCATCAGAAATGGTAAATCTGATCGCATAATAGCAGAATTTGCTTTGGTTTTTTTTACACATACCTAAGTCTCTCATCTGAACCCTACCAACCTTGAGGAGTCTCAGATGCTCTTCAGTACCTATGGTCCTCAGTCCCCCCTGGATAAGCAATGCCAAATACATATTCTCCTTTGCCGTCTTGGTCCTCTTCAATGTTGCAGTTTGAAGGTAATGGCTCTTAGCAAAAGAGTTTATCATCTGATTCATCTGCAGTTAACCTTTTCTAAGGAGTCTGAGAATGGTGTTTGTGTCTACATGTGAGAGAGGCAAAATATTACATTATATATGGAAAACCCTCATTCCTGCCAATGTAAATCAGGAATAATTCTGTTTAAATTGGGTGCCATTGAGATGACTATCAGGTCTTGAGAATTCCCAATGTACGGAATATTTTATGCTGCGGTATAGGTAGGGCCAAAAAAACACAGCAAGGCTCAAGTAGTTAGAGAAACGCTTTCCTAACAATTCCCACCAAAAAGTTCTGTTAAAAAGCAGTTAAGGTTGCTCCAGGGCAAAACACACCCACACAAGAAATGACAGGTTAGGGGAACCTTCTTCCCATAAGCTATCGTGCACGCCTCATACTAACCACTCCCAGTGACAGACTCCAAACCCCAACAAGAAGCTTCCCTTGTTCTGCAGGATAAAGAAACAAACTAAATACCCATCCCTCCTACACAATTCAGTGCAAAACCCTCTGGCTTCTGAAACACTAACATTAGCAGCTGGTGCATGCATAGAGGCTATGGTGATTATGGGAAAAAAATGGAGATTAACAAGTGCCCCCCTGAGCATGCACTCTGCCGGTACTGCTGGTCTCAGGGACCTTCTCTGACTTGGTCAGATTCTGTTTTCTCTGTGGTTGACCACTCCACTCAGTAGACCCCTTCCACAATGCAGAGCTGAAGAGCTGTCTGTTGCTTTTTATTAGATTGGAGAATAAGCTATTTGTTGTATTCACACCAGAGTAAATCTGGTTCCCTTGCTGCAAAAATACCTATACCTGCACCAGATATTTGTATGGGACTTCTTCTAGATGATTTATTCCCAGCTGGCCCAGGAGAGATTTTACGTGAAAAGGGTTTTGTCACCCAGCACTACGGGGATTCTGGGCAGAATGATGACACCACTAAGTTGTAGTTAAAATTAAAGCTTTATTTTTTTAACAGAATTTTATGATTGCCATAGCATACGATTTTATGACCAGAATAGCACAAGACTTGTATAATCAGAATCAGAGTACCACAATTTTGTAAGCAGCATAGCACATTTGTAGCACAGGTTAGCTTATGGTTCCTAATCACCTGGACCCTCTGCAGATCAGGTCAAATCTTGATACTTGGCTTGCACTATCAATATAACAATCATAATATAGACTCGAAACATGTAAAAGAATACGAGTCACTCAGTCCTTGGAGGAAGCAGATGGTGGAGGCATCCCTGACCACTGGGTTATCATGGGTTTTGCTGTCCAGCAGCAGTTGTGGTCCAAGTCCCCCTCAGGACTTGTAACTGCTTGATTTTACAGACGGTGCTCTGTGTGCTGCTACGCTTCCCTGTTCTCTGATGGGGTCATCACAACCTGGTTGGCCGGGTGCCTGGGACCTTCAAGGCTGGTAAGGAGGGGAGTAGTCAGCCCGGTGCCCAGGAACATGGAGGCTGATGCGGACAGGGAGAAGAAATCTGCCTGGTGTGCAGGACCTTCCAGGCCTGATGAGAAGGGGAAAGGGAACTGGTACACAACCAGCTTGGTCACAGAGAATGGCCATCTGACTTATAAAATGGCATTAGTTATGCTAACCATATTACAAGGGGTCAGGAGCAGGGAGTACCAGTTACAGATTTGCGTTGAAGAAGCCTTTGCTTCAAAGTGTGTTGGTGGTCTTCCATCTACCTTCCCATATAGCTTTATACCTTCCCACATCTAGCTGCTACTTTCATCCAAGTTTCTTCTGCTCCACAGGGTCACAGTGACCAGTACTGACCAGGTTTCATGTTGTTGTTTAAATGCTAATACAGAGTTAGTTCTGCCTTTTTGTACCCAGGTGCTCTAGGAACAATGTCTTGGCATCACACTAACAGACTTTACCCGCTACCTCTGTGCTACTGGGGGCTCAAGAGCCTTCTCATACTCTGCAGAAAGATAAAGATGTGTTGGTCCAGGCACAGAAGCCAGGTTTATATTGGGCCTCAGGGGAGGGTTTTGATGCAGCTCCCTTACAAAGCTATATCAAAACAAAGAATTAAAGACAAGTAGATGAAGTACAGTAGTGCTACAGACCTTTGTCCATTGAAAATGAGCTGGAGAAGACTTTGTGAAGATGTATTAGTCTAAGAATGTAATTTTGTGTCATGGGTGATGACCTTGAAGATGCTGGGGACGGTAAGACTGAAAACCTCCTCGCCGAAGCTACCGTACATATGCCAATGCCGTGACCTGGTCATAGTCTGTTACTTGATCAGATGTCTCCAAAATTCTGGCCCGGCTCTCCCCGACTGCTGTGCTGTGTGATCAGCTCTGATCTGGAAAACTGAAATCATAATAAAACTCTGCTCATTATGGACTGGACATTTTATAGTTCTGTCACAGTGCAAAGATCCCAGAGAGCAAACTAATAAAGGTTTGATATGCATTTATAACCTCACCTTTAAAAAGTCAGCATGAAGTTTTTATTTTCCTGTCCCCCAGGAAAATCTATTTATATCAACAAATCCCAGAGAATCAATAATCATTTAGAAAACTGTAATAACTGAAACATTAATCCTAATGCCTTTTTAGTGTTAAAAGCCTTTATTAATGGTTTCTAACTTTACCATGGTCTATGTAAGGGTAATACCCAACATAAACTAAGCTTGGAGCAGGGGGCTTTTGAGGATACCTATACATGACATGCACGTCTCTATTCACTTGTCTAAGACTATGACATCAAAACAGGTGGAATCTTTTCTTTGTTTCCATGACAAGAATGCATCCCATATGGAAGTCATCAGCATCAATGCTAAGCTTCCCTGTAAGCTCTTTTGAGCCACCGTTATTAAAAATACATTACACATACACCTGTACAAGTTGAAGTCTTGGAAGAACATGTCTATTCCCCAGAAATCAAAGTGCTTTCAGTGCAGATGCCTGCGGGGGACAGTGATCATAAAGCAGCCAGAGAGCAAAAGGAATGCTGAGATTTCAGAGCCTGCGTGATTACCCACAGCTGTACAAACAGTACAGTGGAGAAAACAGATTGACCTTGGCCATGTTTTGAGAGTGCCAGATAACCAGGTCCTTCAACAAGCCCTGTTTCAACATGAAGAGGAAAGAAGAGACGGTGACCCTGAGGAACACGAGGAAACACAATAATGACTAAAGCAGCAACATCGTAAGTCAGCAACTTGAACATCTTCAAGGGACTGGTCTGGGATAGAACTGGTTGGTGATGACAGACATCTGCCTTATGTACCTGGCAGTGTGAGAAGTGAATTAGACTATATAATATATGACAGCAATATCTCAAGTACAAGCAGACAGCACCCTTCAAAACATGAATTATTGTGGCTTAACCATCCCATAAATATCCATGGCAGTGAAATTTTAGCCTGTTTGCAGGGAATTTGAAATAGAATTTAAAAGGCAGACAGTGTTTTGGTGTATTTCTAAATCCACAGGGCGACAGCTATCTTTTCCCAGCTTAGCGGTGCCTGTATCCCCCTGTATAGAGTGAACATGGGGGGGCCCCATACTAACAAATAATTGCAATGCTCATCTCACTGACCTCCCCTTCACCTTTGCAAATAAGTATTTTCTTTGCTGTTTCCCCACATGACTGGGGAACACACCCTCCAACACCAGGATCACTTGCAAAAGTGCAAACACTATCACTAGGCTGGCCATCAGCATCCCCTCTAACTCTTATCTTGGGCTGTGCCCCACTAAGGTTGTTAAGTTAGATGCTTAACCTCGGGGAATCTCTCCCCCCTGCTCACTGTAGTGGATGAAACACAGTGGATCAGCTAACTGGTAGAAAGCTCACTAGATGTTAGGCCCATGAACCACAGAGGCTTGTTCCAGGATGAAAGCTAGAAATGAACTTCCTCCAGAATCTCCCATAACTCAGAGCAGGCTGTGGAGATGATCCTCAGAATGGTTGTGGGAAACAGCTTGAGGATTGAAGGAAACCTTATCTTTGCTGTGCTGGAAAACTGAGTGTTACACAATACTTGTTTTTCTCACCTTGTGAATTCTGCCCTTGCAATGTGCAAATCCTCAGGCATGCATGTGTTCACTGCCATCCAGTGTCTTGGTAACTAACTAGAGAATAAAGAAGAGATGTTTAGAGAGCTTGTGAAGATCACTGCAAAGAACGTTACTGTAGTTCTGAAATGACAAGAGTTCCCTAAAGAAAAGGGGAAAAAAAAAAAAAGGACTGCAGAAAGGAGGTGGAAAGGGATCAGAAGGTGAAGGTCACTATTCTGTCAGTCAGTCACTGGTGGAGGGCTCCCTTCCTAGCACAGGGACTATGAAAGTGCTTCCCTGTTAAGGCTTCAGCTATAGCTGCTGCCAGCTTGGCAGGGAAAGCATCTCTCTGATGAAAACAAATTCCTGTGCTTCCCTGACATTGAGTTGCTCCTGCAACACTGCAGCTTTCAGAGAACCTGAGTGACTCCAAGGAGAAACACTGCATTTACCCTGGCCGTTTTGCTGTCCCCTTTCAAACACTAACTTTATATTCTACAGTCAGCCAAGCAACTCTTTGCAAATTTTACAACCCGTTCTCTGTACAGCCTGAAGGCATAAAGCATTCATGCAGTGCACAACCTGAGAACTAAAGTATAAAATACATGAAAACACATAAAGCCTATACGGAAGGTCCTGAATAAGATCAGTGAATCTGCCTACACCTTCAGGAGCAAGCACTCACCTGACTGATAAATAAAGAGTTAAAAATAGACCATGGTAAAAGCTGATGAAAGCACAAGTAGGCATAGAATATTATTTAGAACTGTCACACAAAAATCCTGTATCTGATTTATGAGAAAGTGTATGGAACTTGTCCTCACCAGATATCTGCCAACTGCATATTGAGACCTTTAGAACAAATTTAGAGGAATAAATAATTACAAATTGCATGTAATGAGTCGCTGGGAAACAGGATAAGATGCAAGATGGTTTCTTTCAAAACCAGATCATGCCAAACTAAGCAATTACCTTTCTTAGATGTGATAACTCAATCACTTTGGCAGAGAAAGCATGGTAGGTCTCACCTACTGGGCTTCAGTAAAGCATTTGATTCAGTGCCACTACTTAGGTGATTAAAAGGCAAACTGGAGAAGATGGAGGTTAGTCGGCAAATTGCAAAGGGGTGAGGAACTGCCTGAAGGGAAGGAGATAAGAAACATTGGAAAGGTGCCATGCTGGAATGAGGGGGTTCCACAAAGACCAGTCTTAGGGCTTTCAATATTTTTACTGACAGTTTAGATATTAAAATAACAGGAGTGTTGTGAAATATGACTAATGTGTGATGAAATCTGTCAACAGCAGAAAGCTGGAGGGTGTTGCTGGTACTCAAGAAGTTATGGATATCACAGGCAGAGATCCCCAAGAGATGAAATTATACAAGTAGAGTCAAACACTGTAGTAAAAATTGGATGGAAAAGAGGTGGAAATAATGCTAATAGCATTGTAAAAAAGGCACTGAAGAAACTTCATCTGGAATACTGTATACAATTCCAGTTAGCTCTATTTTCAGAAAGCCCTCAAACTGGAACAGGTGCTGTGAAGAGATGTCCAGGAAAATTATGGGGAACGCACAGCCTGTCCTGTAAGACACGGGAAGAATTTCAGCAAAGCAAAGGATGAGAGAGCTTACGATTTCTCTCTATAAACACCGTGGGGGGACAGGAGGGAAAAAGACAAACTATTCAACTTGACAGACAATCTGACCCAAAAATATCTGAGTGCAAGCTGGCCATCAACAGACCGAGTCCTGAAATTAGAGGAAAGTTCCTAGTTACCACAGGCATGACCAAAGAGGCTTCCCATAGAGGAAGACAGCAGCAAATGTTGCCAATTTTTGGTATGAGGTTTATTTAGTTTCCAAAGAGCCTGTACCACATGGCTGCCTGCAGCAACCTGAGCCAGGCTCAGTGCCCCAAGGGATCAATTCCCATCTCTGTCCCCGCTCCTATCCTCAGAGCAGCTGCCGGTGATGTCCCAGGAAGGCGTTCCTGGAGTCTGGTCTTACACAAGCGGGTGTCTCACCAGTTGCACAGACTGGGAGGCAAATCTTTGAACCTCTGTCTCCCAGCCCTCAAGGAAGGTCGCTCCCTTTTCTCACAGTGCTGCACAAAACACAAAATCCTCTTCTATTTCTCCAGCTGCCCCGGGCATTGCTTAATACTTGCCAGTTTTCCAAAGGTGCTCTTCATTTTGATCTTAGGCAGTAGTTCAATGGCTCATTTCTCCAGCCCAGGTGCTTCCTCCACCAAGGCAACAGGGAACAAGCAGGCTCTGTGGCAGGCAGGTTGCTGAGCCCCTGTGCGGCGTTTCTGCCCCTGCCACTTCACGGCTCTTTGCCCTGGGGCCGCAGCGTGCCGTGCTCTCGGCTGTGGCAGTGCAAGTGTCTGTGGGGACCTACCAGAGCAAGAACCAGGTCTGGCCGAAACACACGTGCCAGTGCGGTTGCCAGGAAGGTAGACGCAGGCTCATGGGGAGAGGAGGAGGAAGGGGAGGCACGCAGCTGCTGGTGATTATCCATGTTATGGCTACGCGTCCATAGCGGGCCAGCCGCCTTTCTCGCTGGGGGAAAGAAATGTGTATTTTGAAAAGTTTAACATGATCTTTTCCAGACCCGACTACTTTAAAAACAGTATGTTGACCGTGGTGGATGGCCAGGTGCTAAAACACATCACAGAAGCGCTCTTTCGTATTTATGAACTCCAAAGCCTGGTTCTTGAAGAAGGGGCGGGGAGTGTGGGTCAGGCAATAGGACTGTGATCTCTGACAATTGCACCAACACATCTGGAGCACCTCTGACCTCCAAAGCCATTGACCATCTCCCAGGGACTGGCTTTCTACCTGTGTTCATAGTGATGCACACTTTCATCTCCGCTGCTTTGACATGCAGCTGCACCCCCCCCCCCAACCTCGAGGATGACCACCAGGAAAATGCCCTTTGTCACCTTGGCACTGCTGGCCACGCCAGGTTTACTGAACCACCTGCCTTTTTTCTTCAGCGTGGTACTGGCCTTGCAATAACTAGAACTTTTCCAAATCCTCTTGAAGCTCTCCCCTCTCTGCTCTCCCTCCTACTTGCTGGCAGCGGCTTTCTGTGGCCAAAGGAAGGAGTGGGTACCTGCAGGGTGTCCCCTGGGGAAAGCAGCTTCTGCTGGGAAAGTAAAAGCTGCATTTCCTTTGCACGCTTTGGCATCAAGGAGGTGCACTGGACTTGTCTGTCTGTGCCACTCACGTGGACGTAAGATCCGCTGGCACCGAGGAGTCCCGTGCGATTTGAGAAGGGGATCTGGCCAGTTTTCATAGAAAGTGTTAATGGAGAACATACTGCGAGCAAGCTCATGGAAGGCAGGGCATATGGGACAGGGCTATATTTTAAATTCTCTGTTAGCACAGTACAATCCTGGCCTGAGCCCAGGGCTCCTCAAAACCATCCAATACCTATTCGAATGGTGACAGCAGTCAGAGGTAAACCTGTTCCTAGGCAGAGGGGACACACAATTGTCCCAATAAATAGTTCAGGAGTCTATCTTTAGAGCAGAGCTCCAGCACATAGGGAGAAAAGTTGCTATTTCTTCCACTCCTTTATATATTGGCCCTGATGTCCCAGTCTGGCTGACCTTTCACTAGTGTAAAACCTCCAAGGGCTATTTTCATCCTAGTGTAAATCAGCGTAGCTTCGGGGTTGGCATCACAGGAGGTTCTTATCTCATGGAGACTGTCCCAGCACAACCTTCCTCCCGAGCACACCTCTGGGCTGGAGATAACAGGATCTGCTGTACACGCTGACTGCTGCTGGCTGTGGCTGTCATCCCCCCGCAGCGGAATCCTGAGCCAATCGTTTAGGATTTCCCCCTTCCCTTCCTTAAGAGTGGCCCCAAACAACTACCAGTATCTTCCCTTTAGGCGGTGTTTCTGCCACCCTGCTCCCTCGCTGGAGCTGGACTCCTCCCAGGTGAGGAGTGTAGCTCATCTTCTGTGGTCGAGAGAGAGGGAGGTGCCTGCAGAAAGCAATTTATCCCTCCTAAAATCTGAACTGCGTCTCTCTCTGAGGGAGCGCCCAGGACGACTGTGCTCCTGACATCGATGCTTCATTTAGACACCTAAAATGAGGTGGGGGTAAATCCACACCTTCTGCTTCTCAGGCACGATGTTTAACAAGCAGAAGCGTTGTAATTCTCCTCCTGCTTGTTGCTCTCAGCTGCTACGTGTTAGGTAGGATGTTAGATAACGTACGTCCTCCCACGTTCTGGTAGAGCTCTTTCACCCAACTGGCATAAATGATGACTTTCATCTTGCTACACTAGATATTCAACATTGCTTAGTGTAAAGGATGCGTATTTTCATATCTGGCTGTGATCAATAAACAGTTCCTATCTATGGCAACAACTGCCTGCAACATCAAGTGTTTAGATTTTGTTATGTCATGGTTGTCAAAATGGCTATCTTTTGTAATCAATAGCCTGAGAGTCTTTCTCAGGAAGATTTGTGTTGCATGATCAACAGCAACAGTAGTCTAAGCCAACTTGATGAAAGGGACAGTTAATCCCAAAGAGCCAAGTAACTGGAATGTGCACTGCTCTGGGCGGGCATCACGCAGCTACGTGCGTGCAGCTGGGTATGGCTGGTGTAGCTGAAGCTGGTAGTTAGCCAGAGGTTTGGGGGTTGGTTGGTGTTTGTTTTTTTTTTTTTTTAAGTAAGAAAGAAAAACATCCACAGTTGTTGCACAGGAAAAGAACAAGTAATCTACCCACGTGGAATATACGCAGTTGTCCTTGTTTCCTCCTTGCTTACTTTCACCTTCTGCTAATGTAATTTGGGTGACAAGATTTTTCCAAATGCCAAATTAGGATAAACAGCAGTTGGGTGCAACAGATGAAGGGGAATAACCGGCAGGCTTTTAACAAATGAGTAACACGTGCACAGGGCAGATACTGAAATGCATAAACCTTGCAGTATTTTACAGAAGAGGGCAAAGGCATTTAACTCATCCACAGAGGTAGAGTCCTATAGCTGGAGGGTCTCTGTGCTTCACTGCCCACTCTCCCCTTCCCCTGGAGGCAGCTGCTGCTGAGACAGAACAGCTGAGCTGCATGTGAAGCAACTCCTAACCCACTGAAGTTTGCAACCTGACATGTTAAAACAAACTCCCCCTCACCCAAGCAGAGGAGTGAAAAGAAGCCCAAGGTGTGATTCTCCATGAAGGTAAAACACCCCAGGTGACACAGCCCCTGATACGTGAGCAGGGCCATTTCCACATATGAACAGCAGTGGTTTGCACCTGCTTTGCACAGATGCACGTGCCTACACAGTGCCCAGTGTGGTGAGGGACACGCTCTGAGTCACGTTCAATGCAAAGTCAGGTCCGAGGTGACCACGTGTGAAACACCTGCCAGAAGCCAGCCTGTGAAGCAGGCTCTCCTCGCGGTTGATCCTGTGGAGCTGCACACACCCTGGCAATGGAGCAACAACTCTAAAAAGCACCCCAAACCTAAGAGGAAAGAGCAATGACAGTCAAAGCTAGAGCCATGTGAAACTGCATAGGTAGGCAATATTGCCTATGCTGTCTGAGCACCACTCAGCTGCATGCAAAACATCTGATTGACAAGTGCAAAGGCCTAAATTAAATGAGTTTTAATATGTTACCATCCTCTTAGGTGAGGTCCAGTCACTGACTGTAAACGCTTTCCTAGGCTGCTGCAATATGAAGTAAAATGGGTTGGCATTAACTGTAAGCGAAGGTACTAAAACATGGCAAGCCCATGCCTGGTGCTTGGTGGAGCGGACCCAGGGAACGCTGCATTTCGGGGCACCTGGTTGGGTCTGTCTGGCCAAAGCCATTTCTCTGGGCTCCCCAGCTGAGCTGGCAAAGCTGACTTTTGCCACCCCAAGGATAAAAGGCCAGGACTGGGACTGGCTGACATCACTCACAGGAAGATGGGAATGGCCAAGCTGGAACAGGGAGCTGGCAGAAGACCTTGGACAGTTGGGTATGCTGTCCTACTACCATCGCAGAAGGGGGAAATAGCAGAGGTGGGAGCAGGGACAGTAGTTTGTACCCTCCCATTCCAGCTTCTCAAGCTCCGCTGTAGCTAAAATACATAGCAAAGCCACCACCATTCCAGCTGCTTACTTTGCCAATGGTGAGAGCCAAACTCGACTCATGTTAGCATTCCCTGTGTCTTGCTGCCTCAATGCCCAGAAGCAGCTCCGTTTCTCCTGACGAAAGGAAGACGGTGCTTTTATTTCTCTGTCAGGCCTCGAAAAGCCACAACACAGCAGAGCAGATGGAAGGAGAGTTCAGATAAGCCTCACAAAGGGGGGAAGAGCCCAGGCTGCCTGTGGGACCAGGTGCCCAGGATGTCCCCACGCCGTCCGTTTGCAGGTAACCTAGCATGCCCCTCACGAGGCCACCTGAGCGCCGGTGGAAACCAAAGCGTGGGGCTGGGCAGTAGCGTAGCCGAGAGGGATTAACACTGCTGTGCCCTACGTGCTGTAAGTTTCCACTGCTTACGTGCTGGGAGGGAACAAGTTCCTCCTGCCCGGCATGAGGCTGCCTCAGCCCTGGGCTGCTCGCTGCCTAGCCCGCACCTCGGCTCCGCTTGGATTCACAGGTGCCATGCAATGCCTTCAACGTAGATATATTTATCAAGCTAAAAAAAAAAGTTCTGGTTAACTGGTGTGTTGACTGTGAGGCCTATGCACTATCTAGGGGGAAAAAGAGGCCACTTGGAGCTGCAAAGATCTCATGAGCCTGCAAAAAAAGGAGGGCAGCACACTGGTGGGAGGTTGGATACTTACTGAAGTAGCAGAATTCCTGCAGCAATACAGAAATGACTCATTTTCACCCCACAGTCCTTCCCTCAACCATAAAAAAAAAAAAAAATTTACTTTTTACATATTTCCTGGAATATGTGATTTTACTAGAAGTGCACTTTACACTCTTGTTATGAAAGGGAATCCAGTCCAGTGGGACAAGGTCATTCTTGGAATAACTTTCAATGAAATCAAGAGTTACAACTGGACTGGCTTTGGCATAACAAGTCCTCAGGATGTTGGTGGCTGCTGCAGTCATGTTTTTGTAGGCAGTCTGGATCTACTAGTTTTCCTAGTATAATAATTGCAGTAAGAACTGTGATGTTTTGTAACCGAACTAGTTTATACTGGCAAAAGCCCTACTTTGGATGATAGAGAGGTGACTTACACCGCTAAATTTCTTCCAGTTCTTATTTGGGAATTGCTATTCTATTATAAAATATCTTTATGCTGTCTCCAGTATAGGTGGGGATGATTACTTCTGCATTGTTACAACAGTACCATTTTGTAGCATAGACAAGCTAAAATTTCTAAACTTTTATGTTTTGTAAAATACTAACATTAGAATATGGTTTGGGGAAGAAAGAAACTACTATCTTAAAATATAGACTGATGCCCTAGATTAGCCTGCAGGGCAAATTCTGTGTGACAATAAGAGAACAGAATTCACAAAAAGATCTAGAATATTTTCTTTCATTATTTCTATCAGGCTTGGGATCTTTATTTCCTAAGCTCTCTGTATAACTATCTGCATGAACCCAGAGCCTATATGTATCTATTTTAATTTCTAAGATCCGAGTTACTCTTTTTTGCAGCATGCAGAGAAATTGAGCAGTATTCTGTATGTGATACCACTTAGCGTCATACCCATTTAGAAATGTAGTAGCACTGTGGTATCACTGCCTGGCTAGCCCAAGGGGCAGTGGCACACCAGCCACCTTGCCATTGCCAGTTTGGCTGTGGACAGGTCTAAGGAGCTTTTGGGAAGCAGATGTTCACCGGGAGCATCTCCTGGAAGGGAAAGGCAGCGTGATAGAGAGCACAAAGTTGCAGGGATAAAATCTAAGTATGGGCCAGTATGGGGCATCTCCTTGAAGGTGGGATTTCACCTTGTATTTTGTCACAGGGAGAATGGAGATAGGCTTGGAAGGCTTTGAGAGCAAAGGCAAGCAGCTGTGTGTGATGGTTTAAAATTAGGGGAAATTCAATCTGTGCTCGTTGAGAGCAGCTTCACAGTATTTCCATATGTATAGCATGCACCTTAGAAAAACTGCAGATCAGTGCCGTACCGTTCCTTAAAATAAGCCCCCAGATAACTTGCACAACATCTCAGCAGAGGCAGGAGAGCTGGTGAAGGAGAAGGAGTCTATGTAGGGTCCTAGCAGGCAATCTGTGGGGCAAGAACAGGCTCTGGGCTACTTGAACAAGCAGATTGCTTCTGAGTGGCCCATCGTGGACAATACTAACAAAAATCGGGTCGTTTGGCCTAGAGCCTCCCTTTGACAACCTGTTTCTTGAGGCAACTTGGAGCTCACAGCAATTAGGCTGCGGGCGGGAGGAATTTGCTCTGGGGGTAGCAGGGCTATTCTGGCACCCTGCAGCCATCTGTCCCCAGGCCTCCTCGCTCTCTTGCCCATCACGGGAGTGGTGCATATCCTTGATGCGACAGCAATGGGGCCTTGGGACACCAGGAAAGGTGCTGCTGGAAACAAATAGCCGCCTGCGGCTCATTTAGAGCGAGCCCCGAGGGGTGTGCGGTGCCCCGGGGGTGTCGCAGCAGCAGGGTGCCTCCGGCTGAGCTCCTTCTTGCAGCAACCTGGGGCGCAGCAAAATCTGCTCCACCCGCTGTGCATGTGCAAATAAGTCCATCTGCATGGATAGGGTCATACTGTCAGCAACAATATAAATGGGCTTGTATAAATTGGGTTGAGTACTTCTCCTGAGATAAGGGTGTCAGTGGAAAGGGGTGATAAAACGGCAAGCAAAGAGAACAACTTTTGCAGAAGTCCTGTGAATAAATATCCGCAGGGCAAATATGTATGCGTCTCACAACCAGAGAAAGGATGTTGCGGCAATCAAGGTATAAGAGAAGGAGAGTCTGGCACAGTTTTGGCTGTGAGGCTGGCTAAAAAAGACTGTATCTTGTAGATATTATCCAAAAATACTCTGCAAGACTAAAAATAGCATGGATATATCAAGGTTTAAAAAGAAATCAGAACTGAAGCCTGTGAAGATCGAGAAAGTCATATGAGAGACAGAAAATCAGCATGAACTTCACAGCTTATAAAAGACAGAGAAATAGAAATTAAATTATACTAACTCACAGTACCTAGTCTCAATCTCCAGTCACCTGAGCCAAAACAAGCAGACAGTTTTATGTACTGGTTTTTCATTTTTCCTGGGATGTACAAACTGAAGGTGCTGTATGCCAGACCTCCCATGCTTCTCGTGTACGGACCATGTTTCTTGCTTGCACAGGCCTCACTCTTCTGCCAGCACCTCAAGCATGTGCTTTGGTGGCTACCTCAAAAATTGCCTGAAGGACTGAAAAGGGGAGAAGCAAGAAACTGGCTGTGGCTGGAGGAGCAGGCTGTGTGTGAATCCCACTGCTTTCTGCAGGTCAGACACCTGCCTCAGGTTTGCAGGGTTTTGCAAAGCATTTCATGTGCCACTTTCTTCTGCTGGTGGGTTAGGATGCCCACCACATGAGGCCGGTGTCCTGGTCTTGAACAGTCAGGTGCCAAGCTGCCCAGAGAGCAGCAGCTCTGGCTATGAACAGGGACTGGCAGCTCCCACGGGCAGCTGCCTAGCAAGTCTTGGCACCACGAGGGGTGTAGCCAGTTGCCTGGGGGCATTTGGGACTTTAGTTTTAGGCTCGGGACCCTTAGTTAAGCATATATCCTGCTCAGGTACTCTTAATCTTTCATCTGATTTAACCCTCCATCCCTGCTCAGGGGTATTAAGGGTTTCATTCGGCATTTGCAAGGGGACCCAGATAGATGAAGAGCTTAAGGTGAAAGGACAAGGTAAGCAGAGGGGCTGCAGCAGAGGCTGCTCCTTGTCCCGTCTGGGGGACAGCACAGAGCCCTGTCATTCCTGCTGCGTGTTGCTGCAAGCACTGGACATGAGCCAGCTCAGCACGGTGTGGCCAGCCCCTGCGTGAGGACGCAGTGCTCGGTCCTGGGAGAGACAAGGGCAGCCATGGGAGGAGCAGGCAGGCTGCCGGGGGCAGCCGCAGCACCTCCTGGGGTGGCACGGGGAGTGGTCGGGGGAGTCCTCTTGCTTGGGCAGTCATAGCCTGTATGCAGCCTTATGGCCACAACCCGTCTGCAGACCCAAGTCTTCTTCTAGCTGTAGTTGAAGGGTTAATGCCCCAGTCTACCCCACCCCGGCTAGTCACCATTCTCCCGCTAACCACAACTACCCTCATGGGTTTGTCAGCAAAATGGCTCGTACATGCTTCCCTCGGCCCTCTGGAGTCGAAGCGAGCTGTGCTAGCTCAAGCAGTTGAAACGCAAGGTCTGCCTGCATCTATTTCATTGCTAGTAAATAGGTCAAGGAAAGCTGGCGGGGGGGGGGGCGGGTGCGGTGTGCCTGAGTGCTGGGCGAGTGGTAATCTCTTCAGCCGACAGACCCAGAGTTTAAATATTGGCTTATACACCTCTATGGTGATTTGCCCCATGCACCCAGAAGCTAAGGCAGCTGACATTCGCTTTCCGTGGCTCGTTGTGTTCGGCGCGAGCTACACCAGAAGGCGAGTCTGGTCAGAGGAACTCCTTTTCTCACCCCCACAGGCTCCTTGACTGCCTTTTCCCCACCTTGGCAGTTATCTACAGCTAGCATATAGGTCCACCCGGGGGGGGGCAAGCAAAGCCACACTGCCCCGTGCACATTGCCGGTGTGAATGCAGACGGTCCTGGTGATGCCCGGCGTGCATTCCTCTGCCGTGGCGGGGGAAGAGAGCGGTGCCGCTGAGCTGCCTTCTCGCACCAGTGATCGTCACGCACCTAGTTGCTTGCAGCTACGAAGAAACTGTTTCGGTGCTGCTTTAGATGCTGGGATCTTGACTGCTGAGCCCTGGCAACACAAAGGAGAAGGACATGCTCTCCTCATACGTGTAATACATGTCCTGTGGTGTAGATGGGGTTGGGGTTGAGCCTATGAGAGCACAGAATTTGCAAGTTCTCACCTCTTCCTTCCTTCTCAAGCACTCTCAAACCAGTATGCCGCACGCTCAAAACCAACCACTTCCTTGCAAGCATCTGTACTACCAAGTTTTATGTAATTCAGAACTGCAAAATCACTTTCTCCGGGTACCTTAGTGAGCATCAGTGTGAGATACTCTGACAAGGGATCCAAGGAGACGTGGCGTTCACTTCTCTGGACAGGCGAGAACCTTATTCTCTCTAAATAAGATTATCAAGGGGGTGTTTGTGCCCATTCTTGTTTTTGGGGACTCTCCTTTCCCTTTGCTGCCATGACTCATAAAACTCGTTAAACCAGAGTATGCCTAGCAGGAGAACATTTAATTACATAGCAGTTGCAGGGTAGTGATGGAATTTATGTTTGACAGGCTGACGGCAAGATGGCTTTATCTACAAAGCTGTTTAGATGTCAGTAGAGCCAATTCTGTCCATAAGGCTGGGCAAGCCATACCAGGCACCAAACCAGCAAGGAGGAAGGTAAAATACGTGCCAGGAGCAGGCTCGGGATACTGGTGGTTTGCATAAACAGCCTGAAAACGTGCCTGTCATCACCGCGTCTGGGTCAACGTGTGGAAACATTATCTGGTAAACCAACAGCCTCGCGCTGCACAGTGACCTAGATAGGAAATATGATGCAGGGAGGGAGAAGGTGAGACTGTGCACTGTTGTAACACATGGATCAGGTTATTTGCTGCTGCTTTTATCTGGCTATAAGAGTTTAATAGTCAATAAACCACTTGGAAACAGGTTTTGGCCTCCCCCTTCCTTCTCAGGCACTCTCACACGAACACAGCGTGCAGCCAAACCAATCGATGAACAACGTATTTCAGTACTTAGCAAAATATTAACAAAATATTCTGAAAACCACTGTACACATCTCAGCTATGTGTGCACCGCTTCAAGAGTACAGCCTTCAGGTTTCTGTGAAGCTGCTCAGAGGGATTACACCAACAGTGGAGTGACTACTCTTCCCTCATGTGTGTAAACAGATTTGTTTACGTGAAAAAACTCTTTCCACTCTGGCCTTTGAGATTGCAGTAGACAATTCAGTTGAAGCAGGCTAGGATAGGCTAGGATGATTTTGCTCACTGGAATTAAAAAGCAAAGGGAAGTGTTTGGTAGCTAATGCATACTACTGTTTGAAATCCCTTCCCATTTGTACATGTTTTGTCACGGCGTACTTGAAAGCCGTATGTATGACCAAGTAATTTGACATTAGTTTTGGGTTGGGTTTTTTTTTCCTTGTAATTTACCTTATAATTAGCACATTGTATCATACATTCTAGCCCATCTAAGATCAGATTGTTCTGATTTTAAAACTCTACCATAAAACCTTAGCATGCTGAAAGAAATAAGTACTGTTCTGGCACGGAAAGCACATCTCCCTCACCTTGAAAGAAATTGTATCTGGATGACACTTTCAGAAAGGCAGAGGGATGATGATAATCTTGTAGGGCAATGGCTCAGTGTTCCTATATTATCATTTCCATATTATTTTTATATCAACAAAATAAAGATCTCTCTTAACTCTGAAACTCTGCTGGCAGGAAGAAAAACATTTCAAGATTGCATATCAAAGGTCTCTGAGATCAAATAGTAACTTATCTATAGCTCACTGTGTTCAATATGCAGTCTGTGAGCAGGAAAATGCTTTCATTTTTCATTCTTCTGTAGACAGAATGTTGTCACCCAAATTAGCTTTGTTGGCTCCAAATTACTGTGCTTAGTCAGAATTAAGCCTCTTTTTTATATTTTCAGATTTTTCCCCGAAAATAATCAAACAGGTAATGGAGTATTCCTCTCTCAAATGTATAGTAACCGAGATTTTGATATTGCCATGAGGCTGAGCTATCAGAAGTCAAAGTGAAATTTTTCTTTTTCAATCGCATATTTTAAGTTATTTATTTTGAGAAAAATACATGAAGCTTGACCCCAACAAAATTTTTGCCCCACATTTAAACTGTGGATAAATCTTGGAAAATACACTGTAGCTAAATTTTGGAAGACAACGCTTTTTAATCTGCTCTCACAATCAAGGGACCTACGTTAATGAAAATGGAGAGTGTTATGACAGATTTTTCTAGCTTCTGTAGCAATCAGCTGATTTTCTTCTGTATTTACATATTTTTTAGAAACAAAGTTCCAAGTGTTTTGCTCTTGGGTCTTACTCCAGAGTTATGTTTGTGATTACTCTGTCGCATATTATCTCACTCGTGACAGTCCATCAGAGCAATTAAAAAACTTCTACGTGGTAAACTACAGTAATTCTTATGGCATTTATTGCTGTTTTCACTGATCCCAGCAAAAGCATTTTCCCGTTTGTTCCAGAGAGCAAAAGATCTCCTCTTCAGGAGTGTTTCTTGACTGATTGAGGGAATATCAGGTATCTTTCTTTGTCATTTGCAGCTGACGGTCACTGTGGCTGCATTTTCCACTCTGCTGGCAGTAGTTTCTGTGTAGGATCTAAGGGAATTTCTCCCTGCACACCCATTTTTGGGAAGAGCCTTCCATCTTAATGAGCCTCCTCTCGACCTGTCCGCAGACCTCATCTCACATTCAAGGAGATCCTGGTCCCCTTCCCGGTCCCACCATGCTGCTCCGTAACTCTCCTGCTGCTGCCTTCCTTGCAGTTCGGCACTCCCCTGCAGAACGGCATTGCAAAACCTCCTCGGGGATGAAGACCTCCTCTATTTATAGAGCGCTGAGGCTAGATGAAAGTTTCCAGAGAGCTTTCTGGAAGGGCTCCCATCTAGCTGCTCTGAAGGCTTACAAAGGAAAATGAGCTTGCTACCTTGCTTCATAGCTTTGCCCTGCATATGGCATTCCCTAAACCTTTGCAGTAAAATATATAGTGCACCAGGCAAGCATTTGGGGTTATACATTGGCATTTATGAACCTCTGAAGTTTTCTTCCTGACATGTCTCGTCCATATCTGGATTACAAATGCAGAATCAGAGGCGTGGGGCAGATTCTCTGACATGAACCCACATTCTCAATTGATTTTTATCCTGGGTCTGCAATTCAGTGCTATCTTAAGAAAACAGAGAGAGAGAACTGTGTTTAGCTTCGCGCTGTAGTTTTTTCTGAAAAGATTCGGTCTCTTGAGGCCAATATTTTTAAATCAAAAATACGGTTCCATTAACAAATGCACTGCTGAGTCTTGCTCCACAAAGATATGATTCAGCATTTCTTTTCCTCGTGTCACAAATGAAATACGGAATATTTCTTAAAATAGGGGAGAAATGGTCACCCTAGCTAAAATAAGGCAGGAGCCAGGCTGGGTACGCAGAGTAGGCATATCCACAAACACACGAGCCTTTGTGTGTATATGAGCTATTTGGCCTCTCACATTGATAAGTTGCTGTTTATTTAAAAAAAAAAAAGCAGCAAGCCCTTAACTACTTTTGCCCACAGCACATGGCTTTTATTGGAGGATATGTTTGCACATGGGAGGAGCGTTGCCTCCCACCCAAATTTCAACAACATTTGGTAAATAGGTGAGGATTGAGTTTTTATCTATTCTCTGCCTATCCCCTCCAGTTCAGACTCTATCTATATCACACAGTGAGGAAACTGTAATCTGAGGAACCGTTTTAGGAATCTGTTTTTTAATGAAAACTCCTGAACATGGTCCTAGCATTAGACACAGTCTGAGGTTAACCCCCCCCCCCCCCCCGAAAACCAACCAACCAACAACAAAAAAAACCCAACTGACAACAACGAAAAAAAGAGAGAATATTGCCAGGGAGAAAATGTAAGCCTAATGAAACAGTAAGGGAAAAAAGTGAAATCCGTCTCCTGACAAGATAAGCATTATCATCTTCCACTGCACTGTGGGTGGATGAAGAATGTGTAAATTGCTTGCTGACCTGTTTTTTTGCTTCTGCATAAAAATGAAAGGCCATTTCTTCTAGTACCAATAAATGCCACCTTATCTCTAGGTCACTAATTAGCTAGCTGGGTGAGCAAGGAACAGGTTCAGGGGTAGCAATTCTAATAGTGACAAACTGACGCAGCACGATAGCAAGACTCAGACACAACCCAACCCTAATTACAGCTCTGTAGCATGTACTATCACTTCAAGAACAAACCAAAGATGTTAATAATTCATATTCAGCTGTGTGCTTGCACAAACTCCTCATAAGTTTAATTTTCCGGGGCCTAATATTTAGGTACTGCTTTGTAAAAGCTCTCCAGCATACAATTCCGGCATTATGTTTTACTGGATCCATTAACAGCATTGTGCCATCTGAATGTCCATTGAAAGAGATAAAATGAATGGTGTCAATTTAGATCATGCAGGGGGAAGAAAACAATTTTTCATATTAATATAGGAATTTAAATTACTATATATCCACTACTAGCATTCCTGGTTTGGTAAATATCTGTCCTTGGTATAAGTTGCTTGGGAAGAGCTTTAAAACATGCTGAAATACCTTACTTCGATATTAGACTAAGAGTATTTGCACAAGGGTTGTTCTTCTTAGCATAGGAAACAAGAAGACACAGAACAATATCAGAATGAGTGTGCATCGATATCACAATTTTTAAGACCACATTTGTTCAGTTCTAAAATCTCAGGAAGTATTTTAATCAACAGACAGAACCTTTCAACTACTAAAACCTGAAAAGAAAAAAAAACCCAAACCCTTACAAAATGTGAGTCCCTGGCATGCTGTTTCCAGCATCAATAGCCTAAAACACCTCTCCCTGCATCCTCAGATAGCAGAACCAGCTGATGCTAGCCATTATCCTGTCTTGGTATAGAATATCCCGCATTTTGGATCTGCTGATTCTCTCAATTCAGTTTCAAAAGGAAAAGCTTTTCTCTCAGTCTCAGTGAAAGTAGAAATGGGTCAAGTTATACAATACGAAGCAAATAAGGGTGAAGTTACATGACGTGACTGAGTCAGCTTACCGTTCTGACTTGGGTGGTCCTGCTTTTCTCTCCCTGACTCCTGGCCCTGCTGGTCCACACCCTCTCTTGCACCACATCAAACCACTCGGTAAGCCGATCCAACTCGTTAATCCAACAGAAGACTATTCTCTTGAACTGACTCACCAAAGGGCTTGACAAGCGTGGTGCTAAGGAGCATGCTGCTGGAGGGAGCAGAACCACCCCTTTTGGTGGGCAGCAACTCAACACCATGACTTAAATGTACCACAGCCGAAGAAAGCGTTGCAGAAGGGCACAAGAAGAGCACTGATGGCAAACAGAAGGGCACGGAGTAAAAGCCTGCGTCTTCGGGAAGGATTGAAATGCAAGAAAAGGCATCACCAAGCCCTGGGGATGGGGCAGACACTGAGGGGGGCAATGGCAGGAGAGCAACGGGACATTGTATCTTGACACGCATCAGAGGGCTGCATGGGAACACTCCGGCACTGTTCTGGCAGAAGGGGGAACGGGGAGTGCAGGAGAACACGGTGCTGAGCTGTACTGAGTCCATCTAGAACACGACAGCTCTTCAGGGTTCAGGCTCAGAATGCTTGTGTGCGTGTCTGCAGCCAGGCCTGGCAAAGGTGAGCTCTTCAGGACACATGTGCTACCTTGATAGTTTAACAAAACATGAGCTATAATATTGTATCCCCATTGTTCAAGAAAAGGGGGAGGACACCATTGTTCACTTGGCAAACAAACAAAAATTAAGCCTGTCCCCATTCTTCTCGAGAAATTGCCTTGTCAAAAAAAAAATCAAACCCCTAAGTCTTATTGAGGAATAACACCTAGTCGGTCTTATCAGCTCAAAAATTCCCTATTATCTTTTCCTTCCTCTCTTAAATTACTGCGACAGGTTTCTTCGTTCATAGCAGCAAACGTTTTAAGCTTGCTGTTGTCTTAGAATCTATCTTACTGGTACAACTACCTCAATAAGAAAAAGAATTTAGAGATACCAGAAATTGTGCTAGCCAGCTGGAGAAAGGGAAAAGAAACTGCATCTTCACCCAAAGATAAAATGTCCAGTCTTTTAACAAATACATCTTTATGGCATCAGGAACAGTTCGAGTTCCTCCCTTGAGCTCTGGGTAATAGTTACTAGGGAATCAGGAAAAAAAAAGTGGAGACTGTAACTCATTAAATAGCAGGATATATTGTAATGCATGAGCTGAGGCGCTCTCAAGCTTCCCAAACCAAGGGGCACAGAGCAAACTGTCCTTCTTGCCCACACCCCAGGGCATCCCTGTTCTCTTTTCCAAATACGAGGCCAGGCACTGGCAGAAGAGAGAACTACGTGCCTGGCAGCTGAAAGACGAGGGAAGAGAAAATATGATGTGCAATAAATCAGGTACGTGCAAAATAATCACGGCAGGCCACATCATCCTAACACTGCTCGGCATTGTTTCCACCTTGATGATCTTTCAGCATGTCACGATGCTGAATCATGATGACACAGGGGCAGGAAGCACATATCAGATGCAAAGTGAAAAGGTCATGTTATGCTTGTGGCCCTACGAAGCACTGGAGAGGCTTTCTTTACGTTGGAGTCCCTTGTTCTCACGCTGGGAAGACTTGTCTCCACCAAAATAGAGAAAAGCTTCCGGAGCAGGCCGGATAAATTTGACCTACATATAGATAAAACAGGAATCTTTTCTTTTTCTCCCCCCCCCCCCCCCCCAACTTCTTATCGCTGTATCAGTGCATGGATTTCAAATAGTGTTTAAAAAATGTTCTTTAAAAGTAACTTTCTGTCCATAACTGGACTTTAAGCACCCTGAGGGCCTGCTGGCTTGCTTAAGTTGAGGCCAAAAATGTACATAATTGTCAATCTTTAGCAAGACAGGGAGTTTTTTTCTAACCAAAGCCAGAAATACTCCCTCTGGAGAAACCTCACAAACAATGTGGAACAAGCTTTTGAACTTTCTATGGTACAAAGTTTAAAATGAGGACAAAACTGGAATGAGTCAGTCTTGAGCATTTTCTAAGCTCAGCTGCATTTCCATAGCTTTACAGATACAGACATCTGGTAGCAGCATTTTCATTTAAAAAAAATAAAAAGGACATTGTATTGTTCTTCACTAGTGTAATTAATCTTTCTTTAAATATGAAAAAAATTAATAAAGTAGTCAAATATTTTAATATGTATAAATCTCTCTGGATCAACCCTAACCATATTTTTGGTGTAATAAAAATAGGCTATATTCCCAGAGAAGCAAATGCATATCATTTCAGACAGATTCAGGGACAGCAAAAACAATTTTAGTTGAAGAGCCTGGAGGAATCCCGCAATATTAAAGACAATATTAAACACAAGTTTACACAAAGTAATTGAGAATACTTCTCCTTATAATTTAGCCCAACCCTTATAATCTCAGATTATAATGCAAGGTTTTTCCTTTAAACATTACACCATTATGCTATTCAGTGATAAACAACCAAATTATTCTGTTACTTTAATTTCAGCAGAAACTTTTAGGGAAACTCTATAATGGCATCAACAAGCACTAAGCGGGATGGGAGGTGGTCCAGGGTTTATTTTCAGGGCTCTGAGCCCGATTCTCCGTTGTCCCAAGGGGTGTGTGCCACTTCATACTGTGACAGGAGAATATCAAGCTCTTGGTGTATCAGAGAGCTGAAGCCTGGATCCTGAAAACTGCTGAGACCCCTTAGCTTGTGCTGGCCACGAAGTGACTTGACAGGACCCTGCAGTCGGTCGTGTGCTTCTCTGTAATGGTCGGCGCTAGCACAGCCAGTCAATAACCCCACACCTTCCTGATCATCTCTAATGGGTGACCCTTTCCTCGCTTTGCAGAAACAGGGGGGCAGGGGAGGTATCGGGGAGATGAATAAACCACGCCAAGAGCATGCGTTCGACAAAGGAGTACTTCCACAGCCTTGTGGATGTACTTTGTACAGTTTGTCCTGTTTAGAAAGAAAGTGAGTTTAACAGAGAATCCAACTCAGACAAACAGTACTCTAGTTTTATTTGGAAAAGCTGCAAACCTGTTACAGTTCACTTGCTAGTATGAAAAGCAAGCTTGAAAAATGCCACTGTTGAGATCAGTGAATAACAGTTTAAGTGGAGTAAGAGCAGTCAGGCTGACTAACACAGTGGAGTGGTGTGGGGGGAAAGAGAGCAAATGCTACAGGCCCCCAAGTTCTGAATTTTAATTGTGACGCTGTCGTGGGCACACATGTCTGACTGACACCTTGCACTACCAGCTCAGGAGCATGTGTAGCTTCCAAGTGGCCTTCTGGCAGCAGTGAAAAACTTAGCCTGGAGTTCCAGGGACTTTTTTCCTGTTCACAGCAAAACTATCTGAAGACGAGATTACTTTTTTATTTAAACTTTATTCCTAAGCTGATTTTGTTCTGTGAATTAAAATTCCCTAATCTTGTTATTCTGTATTCCCCCCTCGCCCTGGGCTTCAAAGATTCCTTTTTGGTTGCTTATACAACCTTACTGCTGCAGTACTCAAAATATATAAAGCATGGTATAAATGCAGCTATTATTACTACTTAATGAAAACAGAGAAGTTATTCATTGACCAACCCATTTTTTTTTTTTTTGCATTTCTAATAAACATATCAGATCCATATCTAAGTGGTGACAAAAAACGACGACCTTGCATCCTCATCATGACTGGTATTAAAGACTTTTCATCTGCATTCTCTGCAAAGCAGTATGTCTCATCATTACCTAGTCACCAGTCAAGTTCTTTTCCAACATTCACTGACACAGACAAGAAATTAGCTATCTTGGAAATGCCACATTAAGGAGCAAGTGAAGAGTAACCAGCAGAAAAGAAAGAGGAGGAAGTCCCTTCCCCCTCAGTTTTGGCAACCATCATGTTGGTCATTTTGCTTTGTATACCGTATGCTGGCTTTTCATCGTGCTTTGTCCTTATGCTCTCTTTTAAGGAACAAGCTCTTTGGCAATGAATAGAGCCTTTATATGCTTGGAAAACATTTCTAGCATGTTGTAGACACTATTGTAATATAAATACTCATTGTCTTCCAGAGTTTCCTTACCACCACCACCACTCTTTCTGCAGCTTTGTCACTGGACAACAACCTTCATTAAAGTGTTTTGTGCCTCTGGTGAAGTGCTGTAATCATAAAATATGGCAAATGCTTCACATACCCGAAGGTGGATTTTGTTGAACTTGGTATTTCTGTTGACCATGCTGGGGAACAGTATGTCAAGACAACCTGAAGTAGCTCAGCACATTAGCAAATGTAAAAACCAAGACCAAGACCTTTAATTGCATCCCAAAAGACAGGTGGGAAAGAACGAAAGACTTTTGAAGCCAAATTAGCCCATGAATTAGTAACTATCATTAGGTTTTAGCCAGGCACCATATTTGTACCTTGGTCCTTTTCTTATTTGTTTCATAGTTGGACTATTGAGTTTAGGGTCTGTGACTTTCATCTCCATTATGTTTGCTGAAGGAGTATGCAACAAATGCAAAAGGTTTTTAACTCTTCATTTTCTTTCTGGCAGAATGTCATTGTTTGTATTTCTCAAGTTTTTGAAAATAACAGCCTTGACTCTCTTCTCATTTAGCTCGGTTTAACAATGCTGCAAGTCCAAGGAATTCAGCTGCGTTAATCTCAGTTTAAAGCAAGCCAGAGGAATGCCTAGCCTAGTATTTCCGACATACCTCATATACCTGTAGTTAAAGAACAACTCTCATTAAACCTAGATTAAAAATCTGTCCACTTTATGTTCTGAATTTAAAACTTGTTTTTGACCCACTTCCTTCTGCCTCTACCGCTGTATTTTCCTCCCTTTAAGGGCAATGAACAAAGAAATTACTAATCTGCAACTCTATCTGTTTTTAGTTCCCAGCTTTTCCAGTTCATTCGGCTTATTTTTATTTTTTTTTAATTCAGCCTTGGAGCTCGCTGATCACACTCACCTTGAAATCTCATCCTTCGGGCTTTCATGACCTTGTCCTCTCAGGATTCCTTCCGTCTTTCTAATAATTCACCCTGTTTTTCCTCCTCATTTTCTGTGTATGTACCACAGGCATTTGTAGCCTTGGCACACTCTGTTTCTCCTTTTACATCCTTCACGTAGTACACGCAGTGCCCAACATTCCTCCAAGTCCTATTGCTATGTCAGTTAATTTTGAATCCAGTTCCATATAGAGAGATGATAAGAACCAAACCATTTTAATTGCGTACATAAAGCCATCTCACTGTAATACAAGTATATTACAGTCTTAAGCTTCACAACAGCCTGCGAGGAGCAAAAGCATTACCGTTCCTCTTCTGCAGTGGCGAAGAAAAACCGACTTGTCAAAATCACACGGAAGTCTGCGGCAGCCTATGGGTTACCAACCAGAGGATCCATTTCCCCCTTCTACCTCCAGATCTGTATATTGGCTCATGTATTTGACACTTTGTGGACTTTAGAACAGATTCGCTTAACTTACAGGCTCTGCACACCAACTGCAGGCGCTGCCTCTCACCAGCCCAGCCCATGGAGCACACACTTGCTGCCTGTTCACCAAATGGTTCTCTGGGGGGGTGGGCAGGAGAATCCCCCAGCCCGGGAGGAGTCCTTGCTCCGGCTTACCACGAGGCTCTGAGGCACCGACCACCATGTTGGGCTGTATCGCAGGAAATTGTTGAATACACTCCGCTTTCCTAACATCTACCACAAGCAAGCAAAGCCACGGTTAAGCCGGATCGATCGGAGCTTACGCATCGCCTCAGAGGAGTCCCGGTCCTCATGTGGCTTCTTACGCATCGCCTCAGAGGAGTCCCGGTCCTCATGTGGCTTCTGACAGCCGACGTGACTGCGTCGGGCCCTTCGTCCTTCCACCGGCGCGGCTCTGCCAAACCAACTTCCTTTTTCCTGTCAGGGGCTTTGCCATGTTGATCACAGCACTGGCCCCAGCTCCTGGCCTCTCCTCCTTTCAGAGGCCACATCACCTGCTCCTTCTTCCTGCTTTTTGCTTTTTTAACCGGTCTGACTCCGGCCTTTGTTACCGCCGAGTTAGGTGGGACAGAAGCCACCGGTTATTTAGGAGGGAGCCAGCACACGTCCCCCTCTGCCAGCTATCTGGCGGGGATATTTTGGGGCCTACGGGAGTGACAAAACCTGGCCCTCCACTGTGGCCGGGTGCCGCCGCCACCCTCCCTGTCACTCATGGCGCCACAGCGCCCGGCTTCCAGGTCAGCCCGGCTCCCCTCCTGCTCCTCGGTGCCCCCGCCTCACCTCCGGCGGGCCCGCAACCTCCTCCGCCCAACCCCGAGGGGCAGCTCGCCACCGGCGACAGGGACAAGGGCACCCACCGATTACCGACCCATCGACCGCCCGGGGACGGCGGGGGCATCCCGGGCAGCCCAGATCGGTGACACCCCCCCCCCCCCCGCCGCCAAAGCCCGGTCTCCCCCCCCCGCCTCTGGGGACGTGGGTCCGCGGCGCAGGCCGCGCTCCTCAGGGGGCCGCTGCCGCCCGCCCGCCCTCCCGCCGCCGCGGGGGCGCCCCGGCCGAGGACCGCCCGGCCACGGCCCGCAGCCTGTCCGTGGGCTCGACGCCGGGGCTGCGCTCCGCGGCAGCGGCCGATCGGCCCCTCCGCGCCGCGCGGTGCCGTGCGGTGCGCTGCGGTGCGCTGCGGGCCGGCCTTCCCCGGCCCGGCCCCGCCCGGCCCCGCCCGCCCAGCGGCGCGGCGCGGCCCCGCCCGCCTGACGCGCGCCGGCGGCGCTGGCGGGCTGGAAGTGGCGTACGTGCAAAGCGGGCCGCGAGAGTGGCGCCTCCTCCTCGCCCCGACACAGCGGCGGAGAGAGGCGGCGGCCGCTCCGGCCCGCGCACTAGGCAGAGAGGCCGGGCGGGGAGCGGAAGGCAGCTCCCCCCCCCCCCCGCCACCCCCCCCCCCTCCTCCCGCCCCACCGCCGCTCTCCCCCCCCCCCCCCCCCCGCCACCCCCTCGGCCGCGCACGCCGCCGGCGGGGCGGCGATGAGGCGGCGCTAGCGGCGTTAGCGGCGCAAGGGAGGGCGGCGCGGGCCCCCGCGGCAGCCCCGCGCCCGGCCGCCCCGAAGGAGGCCGCGGGCCGGCGGAGGGCGGAGGGCGGCGGGGGGCCGCGGCGGAGCCGGGCGGCCATGATGCAGTGAGCGCTCCCTCCCCGCGCGGCCGGGTGGGGGCCCGCGTTAGCGCCGCTCCCGCCCGCCTCCTTACATAACCCCTCGGCCGCGGAGCGGGGCTGCGGCGGCGGCGGCACCACCAGCGCCATGGCGAATGACAGCGGCGGCGGAGCCGGCCAGGGCGGCGGCGAGAGTAGCGGCGGCGGCGGCGGCAGCAGCGAGCGGGACCGGCAGTACTGCGAGCTGTGCGGGAAGATGGAGAACCTGCTGCGGTGCGGGCGCTGCCGCAGCTCCTTCTACTGCAGCAAGGAGCACCAGCGCCAGGACTGGAAGAAGCACAAGCTCATCTGCCGCGGCGGAGGCACGGCGGCGGCGGCGGCGGTAGCGACGGCCGCAGCAGGGGGCGCTGCCGAGCCCCGCGGCGGGCACCCCCCGCCGCCGACCCGCGCCCACAGCGGCGGGGCCGCGGCGGGAGGCGGCAGCCGGGCGGCCGGAGCCGGAGCGGCGGCGGGGAAGGGGGCAGCGCCGCCGCCCCCGGAGGCCCCCGGCGAGGCCGCCCCGCTGACCAACAACCACGTCGCCGCCGCCGCCGCAGGAGCGGCCGCCGCCGGCGGCGGTGAGGCGGAGGCCGAGGCCGCGGCCGCGGCCCCGGCCCCGGCCCAGTCCCCGTCGCCCTCCGGGGAGGCGGTGCTGCTGTACCGGGACAAGTCGAACCTGTACCCGGGCGGCGTGCAGGCGGGGCCCGGCGGGGCCGCGCTGCGCCCCAACGGGCAGACGAAGTCGCTGGTGCCGCAGCGGCTGGCGCTGGAGTACATCGTGCCCTGCATGAACAAGCACGGCATCTGCGTGGTGGACGACTTCCTCGGCAAGGAGCTGGGCGGGCTGGTGGCCCAGGAGGTGCGGGCCCTCCACCACACCGGCCGCTTCACCGACGGGCAGCTCGTCAGCCAGAAGAGCGACTCCTCCAAGGACATCCGCGGCGACAAGATCACCTGGGTGGAGGGCAAGGAGCCGGGCTGCCAGACCATCCGGCTCCTCATGAACAGCATGGACGATCTCATCCGACACTGCAACGGCAAGCTGGGCAACTACAAAATCAACGGCAGGACGAAAGTGAGTGCGGGACCGGTGGCACCCCCCCCCCCTTCCCTCCCTTCCCTTCCTCCTGCAGCCGGGGGGGGCGGCGGGGCCGGCGCTTCCCCGGGCAGGGGCGTGTGTGCGCGCACGTGTGCGCCTGTCTGCGGGTGTGCGTGCGTGTGCGCACGTCCGTCCGTCTGTCTGGGTCGGTCGGTCGGTCTGTCTGTGTGCGTGCCCGCTGCGCGCCCACACACACACACACACGCACCCCGCTCCCTCCCCGCAGCCCCGTCCCCGGGGCCGGGTCGCGTCGGCCGCAGCCTCGGGGGCGGGCGCGGGTGTAGTCCGCGGTCAGCGCCCCGGGGGGGGGGGAATCGCTTTCGACCCAGAAGGTGTGAAAGGGGTGGTTTGCCTCTCTGCTTTTCCAGAGCAGGGGGGAGGAGGGGAGAAAAAGAAAAAAAGCTTCTGGGGGGGGGTTCCCTTTATCTCGTTTATATCCCTGCGTTTTGTTAAAAACCTGGCTTGGAAGCTTACCCGCTAGGCGATGAATTATTAAAGTGCAAGTTTTGCTGAGGTCTCCCGAAAAAAACTGAAATCAATATACTCATTGGCTTCTGAACGCGGGGGGGTAGCGTGTGCTAGGCACCGGCTGTAATGCCTTCTCGGCAGCCACGGATGCGCGCACCTTACCCGGAACGGAGCTTCCCGAGGAGTATGAAAAATTCTGTGCATAACTTTTGCAGGCTCGCATGAATAGGTCGGGTTTTGGTAAGTCCTGGCTCAGAATGCGGCCTGCCAAGTGTTAGACTTAAAAATGCGGAGAGGAGACCCCGGGCAGCAGTCACAGCCGTGAGGAGCAGGGTGGCTTTGGGGAGAGGTTGGCGGTCTTTTTTTTTTTTTTTACTCTCATCAAGTCTCTTTTCTGCAAATCCTTACTCTTTAGCTGTATTTCGAGACCAGAGAACCGAGTCAAAATCTCCCATTGTATTAGCCTAATTTGCAATTCCCTTCCAGTCCTTTAAATAAAATTCACGCCCTTGGTAAAGGACTAGTAATGAATATTCATCAGTATCTTTTCAGTTTAAAAAAAAAAAAAGAGGGGGGGAAGCCCCTTCACAATGTGCTACCTCTATTAAAACATAAGGAAGCTAGTGAATTGGTAGGAACCATCCCGCCGCGGTGGTTGCACTGTCACAGACAGACTGTTGTTGCTGCAGCTGCAGAATCTCAGCTGGTAGGAAGCTGCGGGAGGGAGGAGAGGAGAAACTGTAAGGCAAAAAAAACAGCCTTGGATTTGTTTGGGGCACGGGAAACTCCCGTGATAGAGAGAAGTGAGTGGGAATTTTTCTTTTCTTTTTTTTTTTTTTTGAAATGCGGTCTTTGTGTACCTTTAGTTGAACCAGTACTGTGCTAAAACTTTTTAACAGGAATGTTAAAATTAGGTCTAGATTCCTCCTAGATCCCTGTTAGCTTGGACTTTTCTAAGCCAACTCATCTTTCAGACACTCCTAAATCTCTTCAAGGCCCCTGTGCTTCAAACTGGCACTCTAAAAATACCAGTGGCTTTGCTGGGTTTCAGTTTTATGCAGCAAAGAGGAATACCACTTCTGTGTTTATGTGCAGAGGTATGCTTCCATAAGTAATACGTGCCAGGGCTTTAGAAAAGGACTTTCAGAATTGTAATCCTGAACCATGCATGCGATTCCTGGACTACTCTACCTTATTTTTCTAAGTAGTTGATACTTTTGCTAGTTGTGAAAGAGAGGGGGAAATCTCTTCATGCTGCACGCTTTTGTGGAGCAACAGCAAAGCAATGAAGATTGTTGGTTTTCAGTCACTGCTGAAATTCCTCTGTATTTGGGGGATCAGAACAGATGGAGGGGGCAGGTCGGTGAAGGTGCAGTGCTTTACTCCTTGGTGGTACAGAAGTGCATGACTTTCTGTCTTCTCACCTTCCCTTGCTTATCTCCCCACAAAAGTCAGTGCTTGTTGTGCTGCAGGAAAGCTCAGTTCCCTAAAGTGTCAGCAAGAGCAGAATGAAAACTGTCAGTCGCTCTCACAGATTCGCCCAAGCTGAAGAAACAGAAGCCGTTGGTGAGAAGAGATGGACAAGTCAGTGGAAGAGTGTGATCTGTCGAAATGCGGGGTTTGTCAGCGTTTGGGAATGCTCATTCGTAAAGTCAGCAGGGATGGGAGTGGTGCGACTTTCCCCTTCTCTCTTCTTTTGCGTCCGTGGAGAACTGTACCTTTCCTCTGCCCTTAATGCCGCAGTAAGTTGAGTCAAGGGAGAACAATCCGGCAGTGGAGACATCTGTACATCCTTTCGGGGCTCCTGGCTGTTTAGAGGGTAAAAGGGAAGATGTAAAATAAACAGAGACGCCTCTTGGTTATCTGAAGTAATTTTTTCTTCACTTCTTGCCCTTGCTGTTTCTGAATCGAGGTTTGATTGCGTTGCTGCCAGAGTCCCGGTATGCTTTTTATTCTTGGCAGTATAGAAGGGTGTGCAGTGGAGATACTTGAATAGCTGCAACAGGTTACTCTGGAGCTTTTCTGTCGGTGCACTTTGCCTGGTGACAGCTGCTTAGTTCATTTAGTCAAATACAGTCTGCTTTCAAATCTTGATGGGTACGTTGTGTTTGCATTCACAGCAGACTTTTTAAAAGGAACAATGCATGTGTAGTATTTATTCTCGCTGGTTTCATTTCAAGTAATAGGACCAAAATGCACGGAAGGGTAGCGCACCTTGGCCGACTGAGCTCTTACGGAATAATTTTACTACTCCTGTGTGCGTATGTTGCAATACTGTGGTTTGCATAGTTGGTGTGTGGAGAACTTAGCGTACCATTTTACTGAAGGTGCTAAATAAATCAATTTGCAGTGTCACTGGTGAGATTTGTAATTCCCCGGCATCTGAACCAGCAAAAGAATGCCAGCCCTTGGGGATCCCCCTACCCTCTCTAAAACACGACCAGTGCTAGCTGCACAAGGTGATGGGTTGGCATGTATTAAATGATTGCAGTTTGGTACAGCACCTCATGCAACAGGGGATCTGCTAGCATTGGACTGTGCTCATAAATGTCAGGAATGTACCTGTGCTGAGGAGATATGGGGTGGTGAAGTCTAGGAGTTTGTGTTTCCTCAGAAAGCCATTTAGTGAGAAATCAGATGTGCAGTGTTGTAGCTTTGAGGAGAAGATGATTTTTGTATTAACAGTTCTAAAGGTGTGTTGTCTTGTGGGTTTTTTTAAGCCTAACTTTAATATTTTTTTTTATTAGACCTTTAAATGAAAAACAAGCAAAAAACCCAAACCACTTGCAGCCAGTTACTGAAAATATTGTTGTTGGATTCACTGCAGTGTCATCTTAGAAAACTGGCTTTGTTTTTGAATGTTGTGCAAGGGTTGGCATTATGTCACAGGAGTCACAGGAGCTTTTATTGAATCTTTAACCTTTACCAGATCTAGTTCAAGCTCTGTAAACAAGCATATCCTATTAGAGGGAATGAATCATAAATAAATCCGCTCCGCAGTGTGCTGAAATACCTACCCTCTTTCTATTACTGAGTCTTCAAAAATGTTTTGTTAACTAAATATACCTATAAAATCTTAAGAGTTTTATTCTCTGTGCTTTAACTAGCAGCTGGGTACTTCTACAGAATTGAATAGATTATTGATCAAAGGTTTTAATGATGCTCTTTATCAAGGCTAATTGTTTTTGGTGTTGGGGAAAAAGAGCTGTAGGTAAAGTGGAAGACATGATGCCTGGATTATCACTTCAAATTTAGCAAAGGCTTAACTTGCATACCTGTTGGCATTGTTGTTGTTGAACTTGCCATCACTTCTACAAAGTGTCTAGAAAGCAGTACATGAAAAGGGGGAAAGAAATGGGTCTCGAGATGTATACCCTGCATCTCAGCCTGTAAAACTCTGTATCAGGGAGAAAGCTATGTTGTTTGAATGGAATCTGTTTTAAACTGATTTACATTCATCAGGGCCAGTCTCTTAAGGTAAAGGACATGAAATAAGGAAAAACGTTAGGTGTGAGAAACCTGAGATTTAACATTTGAAAGCCTCTGTTGGGGTTTTTCTCTAGATTAACTGGCCTACCTAGAACTGATCTACTTAAACCGATGTGGTTCTGCTTAGACCTGACCATCAGTAGATTACTCTCCAGCCTGAAAGTTATCCATATAGCAGTAGGTGCAAACTAGGCAACTACCTCTCAGGTGTGTGGACAGTACAGCAGCAGGTATAAGAGAAAGGCTAACTATTTACTCATCTCAGAAGTCCTGACTTACTGCATTCCTTGCTTTTGTTCTCTTAGTCTCTTTCTTTCCAGAGTCTGCTTCCTTCTTTTCTCTAGCAGATGGTGGCACATACTTGCATATGTGAGCTGTAGCGTCTTTCTCCTACTTCCTGTTATTTTCTAGGTTTTTCTTCTTCCATCTCTTCCCAAAATATTAATCCTTTTTTTTTTTTCTTTTCTCTTATCAGTTACCACACTTGTATGTGCACATATTTCTGTTTCCTGCCTGTCCTGTCTTAGATAGCCAGTGGAGGTATAAACCTGCTCATCAAAGTCAGGGAATGAAATCCTTTTGAATCTCACCCAGGTGAGAAGGTTTTTTTCCTCCTTGCCCACACAGAGGCTGAGAAGGGGTTAAGGGAGGGGGCAGCTTTATCATTTCTTTGCTAGGTTTCTCTTTCCTCTGTTGTGGTCTCTGCTGATCATCTAAAACTTTATATAAAGCTGAAGTTTGCATCCTTTACTGGTATTGCGGTAATATTGGGGCATCCCAATTGTGGACTGGATTCATAATAATCACTGTATGAACAGACATCTGATCTATCAGCTGTTCCTGCTTCTGCTCCCATCACACCCAGTGTCATCCATCTCCTAAGCCTACCCTGGGCCTTTTATTAGTAGGAGATTGAATAGACAGTTTGACAGTCCCTGGTTACACCCCTTCAGTTTTTGCTTCATTTCCACTCCTTGTAACCTGTCAGAAGACTTGTAGTTCAAATTGCTGCATTTTAATGCTCTCCTGTTTCTACCAGTAGGCCAGTGGTACCTGCCGCTTCTCAGCCGTCAGTGGCTTAAAAATTTGCTTTATTAGCTACACATTGTGCAAGCCTGCTTTTCTGCTTTTTCTTGAAATTGTTGAATTGCAGAATTGCTCATCTCTTACTCTCCCCGCCTCCAATCTCAAAATAAACTGACCTGATTGTGAGTACTTTAACTGCTGCTTATAATTCCCTGGATGCTCATCAGTTTTCAATATGATGCTGCGCACTAGAGCATCCTGGAGTTTTCTGAAGACCTAGAGGGCTCCGGATTCGGACTAGTCTGACTGTGCCCTGTTAAATTAGCTTCTTTAAAAGTTAGTAATGCTCCTTTAGAAAATAATCCTCTAAGAGTGAGTGGATTTCTCATACCCTGCTGTTAGCTTTTCTGTAAGCTGGAAAGAAGAGGCGCTCTGCTCTGGCCATTTATTTATGTTGCAGCTTTCCTACAAACATGTTGGATTAATGTTACCACGGAAAGAGAAACGTAATGAAGGAGCAGTAATCAGCTGGTAGAGCTGAAGCTGTCAGCAGCTGTGTAGCACTGGGGGGGGGCAGAGGGAACATGGGAGGAGGATAGGTTAAATCTGAGTTTTGCAGATGCTGTTTAAAATAGCATACAGGAGACCCGAGCAAGATTCCTGGATGTTCTTTCCGCTATATCTGATTCTGCAAAATACAACCATGGGTGTGTGTGGCAATAAGAAGACAGGGGAAAATAAGAGGTAGAGAATAAGGACTCAGCAAGCAAGCAGGTACTGGGAAGTGATGATGGTGGTAAAACGCTGGTAGAAGGAAAGTGAGCACAGAGGCGGGTGCGGGGCTCTGCTGCAGCTCGGGTGAGTCCCGCTCTGATCAGAGGACCCAAGAGCTGCGGCTGGGGATCTGGGCTGAGGAGCATCTGTAAAGTGGGGGGCTTCCCCTCAATTTGCTTGTGGCCTGCCCACTTAGAGATTCTTCTGTATCATTCTGGGGATTTATTTCACTATCACGCCTTGAATTTATTTCTTGGTAGAAAGCCTACTGATTTAATTGGTTCGTAATGGATGGGTTTGACTTTGTCACCGAGTTGTGGGAAAGTGTGGCTAGGTCTCTCTGTCTCCCAGTAATCACTTGAGATGCTTGATCTTGATACAGAATATGACTGATGCTCATCCTTACTGATGTGTTCCTTTCCTGACAGTGATGTGTTTGTTGGCAATGGTCTTTTCTTCTAGACGAGAGTGCTGGTTAGTGAAGGGTTGTATAGTGATTCATGGATACTCAGCAGCCCACAGTTCTTAAATCCCTGTTGGGCTAGAGCCCTGACATGCGATGAGTACAGTTTCGTTTGTTGTTCCTCATGTACAAGCATTTTGGGTCCCCAAATGAATAGATGATCAAAAGGCTCTTTCTTGTCTCTAATGCAAATGATCTTTTGATCAAGAAGCACAGCATCCAGAAAAGACACTTGTTTATGGCCAGTGAAAATGAAAACGTGAACATTGCTGAGATTCCGGCAGGTTCTCCTACTAGAAGAAATTACAAAGATATACTAGTTTCTGAGGGGCAACTGTGTGGTGATTGTAATTTTGAAGTGTGGTATGAATATAGCATGTCTGAGGGTGGGGAGCACCGCCTGTGACTGCTAGGAACTTCTCCATACCCCTGTGTCTTAGGCTGTCGTTCAGTGAACACTTGTGGCTGGTGCTGCCGGAGAAGCAGTCCCTCTTCTTTGCCAGCACAAGTATTTACATGGCCATCCTGTGAACTGGTTTGGGGAACTGATCCATCTGAAAAATAAACTGGCAAAAGAAGTGCTCCTGGTTCAATATTCGGATGTTTGTGCTGGCACAGGGGACTGGCAGATGGTGAGATTTTCTTTCAGCAGCAATGCAAATTTATGCCAGCTTAAAGTGTTTGCCAAACTACAGCCTTGGTTTAACACTTAGGGACTGATTATCCCAAAATTTGCCCATGAAAATTTGAACACGGTTTAAGAAATCTTTGCTAGCTGTGTATTTTTTTTTTTCTTTCTTAACCTTTCTTTTCTTTGTTCTTCCATGTTTAGTGTGAGACTCAATTCTTGCCATCAGAAATGCATTCTTCTATCCTCCAAGGATCTTCCTTGTGACAGTTTGATACAGAAGCTTTGCAGGTCTACGCACCATGTGATCCCATCTAACATGCACAGGGAAAAAAGTATTTTCTCCAAATGAAAACTGATTTTTTTTCCCTCATCTCTGCCCACCCCCCCACCCCCCCCCCCCAAGACATTCTTGGTTTCTCTGTTGCAAGACAGAGCTGGACTGACATCCTCTGCGATGAACACTGCTGCAGCTTGCTACTGTTTGCTGCTGGCTGCCGCTGGTAAGGAAGGTCCCTGCTCAGCCACATCCCCTTGTACAAGGTCCAGCACTCATTCTGCTTCAGGGGCTCTGTCTGAAATGGGCAATTTCAGTACTATTTCACTTTTCTTGTCCTGTTTCTCACTGTTCCCTGGTGCATTAGGATAGCTCTATGAAATTCTGGGTTGGTTTGTTGCTTGCTTTTTCCCAGTCATTTTTAACTGTGGAACTGCAGTTAGTTTTTGAGTTCTTGCTGTTCTGGAGATTAGGAACCCATAGCCTTGTGGTTTGTGCACATGAGTGATTTTAGTACGCTGTGGGTAATTAATTTCATTTTTTTCCTGTCAGTGGTATCAGTGATTTTCTGACCATGTTACTGCTTTGATGTGCTATGCTGTCTCTCCTGCGCAGAATGGGCTTGATTCAATACTGCCCAAAAATCAAGCAGGATGCTTCTCATCATAGCTGTACAGCTCGAGGAGAAGAGCTGTCTTCCCTTGCTGGTGGCCTCTTGGACTGAAATTCCTTGGAAGTGATGTCCTGCCAAGTCATAGGACTGTCTGAACAGCAGTTCTCCTCAAATCTCTGTGTTAGTTGTATCAGTAACCTTGACTGGCTGTTTGAGAGATGTTTTCCCTTTTTCTAGATGATGCTTAATTTCTGAATAGGTTGCCAGCTGTTTCCTGCAAATAAATCGGCAGCATATTATTCTCTGTTGTGATACTTATCGGTGTTCATGATGTTTGTAATTCAGTTGTGGTGTTTAGTCTGTCCTGGTTTATATCTGACAGTTTTTGGCTTGGAACAGGCTAGGTTGCTATGGGAATTTTGCAAAATGCTGTCTTTCTAGTCGCTACCATGTTGTCCTGTACTGACTGCTAGTATGTATGTATGTACCTGTAGGTATGTACACAGTATACTTGTAGCTAGTAAGCTACGTTTCACCTTGTCACTTAAATGAAGGCTTTCTGCTGCAGCAGAAAGGAAACTTGTTTTATAAAAGGGAAACTGGATGCTCTGTATTGAGCAAAAGTTTCTGGATGGGCAAGAAGAAACTAAATTGGTTTTCTTTAGGCTCCTTGGAGAGCTCTTGTACAAAGACAGCACTTTTTTCAGTTCAAAATTCAGTTTGGGACTGTTGTGGATGGGTTGGTTAGTTAATTCTTCAGGGGGACACTCGTGGGGCTCCCTGTCTCTTGTGCTGCTGTATTTTACTTTACAGTAGGGGAATGACTGTGGACAATCCAAGGACTGTGCAGGTGTTCTTGGAAACAAACTTACTTGGAATATATCAATACAAGATCTTTAATCATTGGCATGTGTTTTACACTGCACTAAGGAAATAATATTTTGAAAGCAGTATTTTCAGTGAACAGAACAGTAAAGTTATTTGACTTTGCAGCTAATCGTCATTTATGTTACCCTTTTTGTGTTCCACATTTGTGACTTACTACTTATACCCTTCAAAAGGAGGACTAACATGGGTCTTTGTGGCCTTTTGAAAAAGTCATTTGGTGCTCATGTAAATTTTTGTAAAGATTAAATTTTTGTAAGTTTCTGAAGATTGTTGGTTAAAAATAGCTGATCAAGTATATTTTCAGTGCAGGCTTGTGCTAGAATTAGCTGGTAAGTGGCAGTCGTAAGCTTCAGGTTGAAAGCGAATTCACTTGCTGTTCCAGGGCAGTGTCTGTCTAAAATAGAGAAATGCTTTTATGCACGTAACAGCTGCTTGCACTTGAAGACTTTCTTGTTCTTTGGTATTTAACTTAAAACTACTCGAGAGTATTTTCGTTAGCATATGTTATGAATAGGAATCGGGTAGAAATGTGTATGCCTGCACGTCGGTATGGACATTGTGTGTGAAGGTAGGGCGGTTACGTATACATTGTGTGCCTCGTGCTCTAACAAAGCCATGAAATGAAAGAAATGAAAGCCATACCTGCATGGTAATTAATGGCACCAAACGAAAAAGACTATTTTATACCTGGGGATTAATTTTACACATTAATTTAGGGTCAGACCAGCTCAGAGCACGTAGTTTGACCATGAAGGCGTTCTGGACTGTACAAATGATGTACAACTTTGAGGAGATGCTGCTACGTGGCCCCAGCGTGCTGCTGTGAGAGCAGAGCCTGAGACTGCCTCGCCTTGTTTCAGCAAAAACGAGCATTATGTTGAAAATGATAGAAAGGTGAACGCAGTGAAGGGAGTTCAGGAACCCGTTCTCCCTTTTGGTCCTAACAGGGTGGAGGACCTGTTGCATTGGTTGTCAGATGACTGTAAGAAGTTTTAAAATGCAATAAACTGGCTGAAGGCTTGAGGGGCTTATATGTATTTGCTTGGTTTGGTTTTGGGGTTTTTTTAATATGAAGATATTTTAAATCTATTTACAGGAGGAGCTTGTATTGTCAATTCACATCACTTTGTTCTGTTGATAGCTTGAAATGGCAGAGGCTGTAGGTTTCTCTGCTGGGCGTACTTTTGCTGTGGCTTGCTGACCTTCTGGTGTGGCAGTCTGTTATCTTCCTGCTTGCCTAGTTCAGAAGGCTGCAGCTATATAGTTAGAACAGTCCTGAAGTTACTAGTCAGATTAAACTGAAAAGCTACAATAGGCTAGCTTGACTGTTGTGGTAATGTGGAATTTAAATTGCTATAGATGAAAACTTGGTCCGTACTATTTTTGAGGCAGAAATCCTCGTATGTTTAAGTTCTCTGCACTGTGAAATAGTCCGGGGATGCCACGTGTGAAAGACTTCCAAACCAGTTTATAGTTGGTTAATAACCTATCTTTCTTGTTGCTGCTCTGTGTCCCGGTCAAGCGTCTGTTCAAGCAGCTAACCCTTGCCGTGGACACCAAGCTCCCTCAACAGCTTCTGCTGTATTCAAACAGCCTGTGGTCTGTGCTCGGCTGAAGGCATCGCGCCCTTCCAGTTCCAGTGGTTGCTGCATTGTTGTTCAGGCAGCTGGCACGCAGCCTTGCTGCTGTGAGAAAGGAAACTGTGGCCGGTTGATAAGGGCATCTTAAACTGACTCAGTTTCAGCTGGCATATTGTATGATGCCCAGTGAAATAGATGTTGGCTAATCGTACCTCTGGCTTAACCTTATTTGTGTCTCCTTTAGCCCCTATATAACACAGCATCAGCCAGTCAGTAGCTCTCTTTGTAGTAGTGGATTTGCTTTTTCAGGTCATATGGGGAGAGGCTGAGAGAGCTGGGGCTGTTTATGCTGGAGAGGAGAAGGTGCAGGGGGACCGTACCAGTGTGTACAGATACCTGATGGGGGGAGTGAAGAAGAGGGAGCCAGACTCTTCTCAGTGGTGCCCAGAGACCAGGCAGTGGGCGTGCTGAAATGCAAGAAATTCCATTTAAACATAAGGAATGTTTTTTCCACTGTGAGGGTGATCAAACAGAGAAGCAGGTTGTGGAATCTCCATCCTTGGAGACATTCGAAACCCCACTGCTGGTCACCCAACCTGCTGTGGGTGACCCAGCTCTGAGCAGGGGGCTGGACCAGATGAACTCTGGAGGTGCCTGCCAACTTCAGCCCTCCTGAGGAAAAAAAAATACTGCAGTTTGGAGTGGAGGAGGTGCAAAACCAGCCAATTTTTGCAGTCTGTTAAAATAGCTTTTTTCTAGCAATGGCACAGTCAGTAGTAAGTCCTGCTTATTGCATCTCTGAGTGAAGTGACCAGAAGTCTGTCTTCCTACTAGTAGTCCTTTGCTTCTTAAAGGAACATGGTGGTTGGATATGTAAGTAATGTAACAGTTTCAAATATTCCTGGTTTGGATCCCTTTTGGTCGTCCAGGTGGTCACTTGTACTACAGTCTGTGCTGCTGCCTCTTCACTGTTTTCTCCCATGTTGCCCGTTTTAGAGTTCACATGTGCATATGTCCAATATGCAGTCCTGTCCTAGGGTAGCTTGCTGATGTAAAGCATGTGTACACTTCACAAGACTGATTTAAGCAAAAGTTTAAGAAATTAAAATCAGTTATTTATCTATAGGGGGGCTCATACTTTCTCTCCAAAACTATTTTGAAGTTATGTGTGATTTTGGGACCTCTTCTATAGTGAGAAGGCATAGTGCACCAGGGATAGCTACCCTTTCTTTGCTAGACAGGCAGAAAAGTGAAATGTGCTGTTTCAAAGCCATGAACTACCAAAAAGTGCTTGACTTTAATATTTCCCATATTTTTACTTTATGTAGCAAATTTGTAACAAACATCTGGACAAGATTATTTTCAGTACGTTTTCTTTTACTTAAGAAAAATGCCACCCACTTAACATTAAAAACAGTTTCAGAGAAGTGTGAGGAGGGAACCTTTGAACAGGTAAGAGTCAGGCTCATTTATTTTGTCAGGCTGTTGTATAAATCAAACCCCTGCAGCTCTCAAGTTACAATCCTCACCCCCCATTTAACTTCCAGCCATTTTTCTTTCATCTGTATTCCCTGTACATACTTGCTGCTCCTGCCTGCTTCCCTCCTGCCTGTGCTCGCTCCCCTGGAGACCTCGGTCTGCAGTGGTGGGTTCCTTTGCTGTTGAGGGAGAGGAGAAGGGAGAAGGAGCAGGTCCCGAGAGAGGTGGGCTACCCCTGGCAGGGGTGCAGAGGACTAGGCTTGCCTCAGTTGCTGCTCTCTGCCAGGTAGTCAGCAATTGCAGGCACCCTGTCGATGGGCTATCCTCTGCAAGGACTGCGTTTGAAAGATAAGGGCTGCATGCCTCTCGGGAGATGCCAGCTTGACCATCCGTGCCCTATATCTAGTCACAAATTGAAGCCAGATGGAGTTGTGCTCATCTGAAGTGACCTTCTGTATGAACTAGATGCTCGACCATCCCTGAATGGTAGGTTAAAGCTATGTGTTTTTGAAGAGTATCCAGTCGTACTGTAAAAAAAAAAAAAAATTCAAAAATGCAGTGAAACAAAGTATAAACCAGCCATTGTTACTGTTCAAATGCTGATGACCCACTCTGCTCAAAACTTAGACCATTTTCACACTCTGGCTAATGAGTTTCAGATTGTAGCAAGTTGCCTTCTCATGGTTGCTAGATGGGAGTTCTTCCTTATGGGATGTCTCCGTTTCACACAAGTGTTTGTTATCTGTATTCATACCATTATGTACTTGTAAATAATCAATAAGTGGTGCGTGTATATGAAGCTTCAAAATCTATATAGACTGATGCTCTTATGTACCATCCACCTTCTGGCAATTCAGGAACGCTCTGAGCCAGACGTTGCATCTAGACCGCTGCTCATAATACACACAGATGAATGGACATACTTGCCATTAATTTATGTAATCTTGTTTTAAAAGCCATTTGTACTTTTGGCCTCTGCAACATCCTGTAGCAACGAGTCCCGCAGTTTGACTAGGTGGAAAAGGAACTTCCTTTTGTTTAAAACCTACTGCCTCGTGATTTCAGGGTCTCCTAGAGTCTATATTGTAAAAACTCATTTCCCAGTAGTTTTACTTTTCACGGTTTTAGAAGTCAGGCATTTGCTTCCATACATTTTTCAGCTGACACTCCTTCCTTCCTACACTGAAGAACTGTAGTCTTAGTATTTCTTCAAATGGGTACTGTTCCATGTTTCTGGTCATTCCTGCTGTCCTTCAGTGCAGCTTTTCTGGCAGTGCTAATCCCTCCTTAAGGAAAGGCAACTGGAATTACAGTAGTTAACGTATGAGTACATCACGAGTTTGTATGCTGGCATAGTGATGTATTCTGTGTTGTCTTTCCCTGTCTAGTGATTTATGACACTTCAGTTGCCTCTGTTACTGTGCTGAGATGATGTTCTTAGGAGAATGGCCTGTATTTACTACAGTTTTTTGTAAAGTCATGCTATCTAGTTTAGATGACATCGCTGTGTATGAGGAGGCTTCCCCCCCCCCCCCCCCCCCCGAGGGTATTCCTTTGCACTTACTGTTTCCTGAATTTCACCTGCCATTTTGTTGTCCGGGCACTTGGTATCGTTTTGCCCTTCTGTGCACCTTTCTGCAGTCAGGGCTAGGGTGGATTACGCAACATATTTCAGTACTGCATGTAAACACTGTCACTCCGCTGCTCACCCCCTTTTCCCAAGTCATGTATGAAAAGTACAGGTCCTGTGAGGATCCTGCTGGTAACTCCTCATTTTTCACTGAAAGGGGGTTAGTTTGCAGTAGTGAAATTCCTATTGCAATTTACTATTTTATTGCTCTTTGCTTTGCCTGTTCCAGTACTTCGGAATGCATTGGAAGTAAGATCCATGCTTAAAGCTTTCTAATTTTTGCATTAAAATTAATGCCTTGAGTAAATTTTTATTAAATCTCCGTTATAGCTTGGAGAAAATGACATGTAGTGACTCCCCAAGGCTTCCTAACAGCTGGCACAGACTCAAGAAAAACACAGGAGTTCCTAGACTGGAGTCCTGACTTTGTCATTTTCCTTAGTGAAAATAGAAAACAGGAGTGGTCTCTCTCATGAGCCAAAGGCTACGCCAAAATTATATTGTAAGCTATATAGGTAATAAGATAAACATATATTATTTTTACCTATTTAGTCCTATAAGTTTATAAAGAGCCTTGTAAACATGGAAAATAATATTCCTCTGCAGGACAGGAAACGTAAAAGAAGATACTGTCAACTAGCTTTATTTTCGGTTTAGTCTTCTCATATAGCAACATGAATGTTGCAGATGTGGTGTTTCTGACTTTTTACTGTGCCTTTTACCCTTTCTACACTCACATCCTGCTACTTTGAAGGTACACACCCATTGAAAGACAAAGCTAGTAACAAGTGATCCTTCCTCACCGTTGAGGCTTCAGCTTCTACAGTTCAACTAGTAATAGCTCCATAGTAAAACCCCAGAGAAAAATTGCCTTTGAGTGAATGAAAATTCCAAAACACTTCGGTTTTTTTTCTTTCTCCTCCCCGTCCCCCCCCCTTTGGGTACAGCTTTCTAGAGGGAGTGATGGAATTTTTCAGGGTCTCAGTGGGGAACAGAATTTGCCAGTGATGGGAAGATGGACTCCCTTTGAGATTTCTCCCTTTGAAAAATCTCTTCTACTTTTTTCATCATCTGTCCTTCATTTAGAAGGAAGGGTTATCTTGGCTTGGGAACCCTTAATTAAGGTTGCCTTTACAGAGGAAGTAAATTCTGGAGTAACTTTCAGTCGGCTTGCTGGTAGCTGCATAGCATCATTGCTTGTATTGATCCTGGGAATAAAATATATTACAGTCTTTTTACTGGCACTTTAGGGCACTGGTGTGTGCCAAGCTGGGGGACCAGTTGATACGCTTGAGGGCAGAGCTGCCATTCAGAGAGATACAGACAGGCTGGAGGTAGTTAGCTTTTCGCAAGGCCACTCCGTTGTGCATGGACCAGTGGCTTTTTTCTTGTTTTCAGTTGCAATTCTGTGGGCTCACAGTAACCGCCGGTGTCCAAGATGTTTTGTAGTGTGGTTGATAAAGAGACTGGAGGACACAGAAAAGCAATTATAGCTGAGGCCTGATGGGGTGTCTCAGTTAGTGCTTGCAGCTTGATGTCATGGGGTTAGCTGCAGGGCAGTCGCAATTAAAACCCGTGCCGTGCCGTGGTGGAACTTGCTCCCTTTGTTATCGCAGCACATGGTTGGCAAGCACCTCTGCTGTCCACGGGTCCTTACCCACTCCTCCTCTTCCTCTTCTTCCCTTCAGCTGTTCTCTGGCTTCAGAATTGGTTTTCCTCTTCTTTGGTTGCTCATCTCAGAACAGGTGAAGACTTAGAGAAGATACGGAGTGAGTTCTGGGATCTGTAGTATCTTTAGCGTAAAGATACAGGGCCATCTACTACATGTAATAGGAGTTAGTAAATCAGTTGGCTGCCCACAAGTAATTTCCTGAAATGCTGTTTCCTATTCAGAACTACTATCCACTGTTAGTGTACAATAATAGATACGTGTTTTAGAACACCTGTTATTTTCAGTAACGATGTAGGAATTTCGTTTTAAAATAGGGTCTGTGGCTGAAAAATACACTTCTGCCAACCCTAAAATCTGAAGTGGTTGCCTGCTGACTTGAAGGGGAAGTTGATTTCTTGTATAGAAATCTAATCTCATAGTATTTTGCAGAATTGACTGTTCCACTTGTTCCTGAGTTCTCATGGCACTCAGCATTATTTTTCCCCTTCCGGTAATGCAGACTTTTGTCAGTGCTGCTATTCCTTCTGGTGTCTGCTTCTCTTTCTTCATCTTCGTTTTGTTTCACTGTACGTTGTCTGTCAATCAGTAATTTCCACTGCTGCTGCTTAAGATGATGAGGAGTTCATATCCTTGAGTTGTTTCAGGGTGTTTACAGACTGAGGCAAACAGTTTTATTATGTTCTTGCATGTATTGTTTTTATTTATCTTTTGTTGTTGTTGGTTTTTTTTGTTGTTTTGTTTTTTTGGTTACAACTTAAAGCTGGGAAGAGGCTTTGAAAAAAAAAAACAAACAAACCTTAAGCTCTGCAGATCTTGAGTGTAGGCTGCATGAATATGTCCTGTGGATCAGTTGTCGTGGTCTGACGTGACACCTCTGTAGGCTACTATCGCTAATCCTGGCAGTCTCTCCCTAGTGAGTATGGTAGATTGTAAAGCCCTAAGTGTCCTTTGGTTTACCAGAAAAGTTCCTGCTGACTGGCTTTTTAGGGACATACAGAAAAACCTTTCTGCAGAAACGTGAGAGAATGAGATGTGCATGTCCTGTCTTGAAATCCATCATTTCTGGGTGGGATGTGGAACAGTGTGCTTCCCTTTTTTATTAAACACAGTGTTTTTAAGAAGGTTTAAGAGTATGTAAGTACCGGCTGTACTGCTTGCATGCTGACTCAGCCGGTGTTAGGATTTCTAACTTCCCGTGTGAGTATGTGGGGAGAGAAGTCCTGGTTCTGTACTCTTCTGATTCTGTACTCTTCTGAATGCCTTGAAAGAGGAAAAAAATCTCAGTGACAAGTTGTTTCAGAGAGGCTTTTTTCTTGTTCCTGTCAGGTTTTGTACGCTATGGCTTTTCTGCTTACATCATCACGTTGTGTGGAGTTTGGGTTCTGCCACCTTCTGATTTTTAGATTGGAAAATTCAGAGTTTGAGGTTAGCAGCCTACTTCTAACCACGATACTTATTTGAATTACAGATAGTCATAGCAATGTTGGTTGACAGGAGCCTTGACAGATAGCATCAACAGGTGTTTTAGTTGTTCACAAAAAGGGGCCCATCTGTGGAGAAGCCTACTTGCCTTTTAGGAAGGGTGAGTAATTTGATGAATATATAAAATATTGGTTTTGTCACTGAAATAGTGACAAGGACAAAAGTAGGTAATCTTTTTTGCCTGGATTGGTTGTTTTCATAGCATTTTCCTAATGCAAAGTATAAATGGACTTGGAATAAACCAGATGGGTTCCTTTTAATCAATTGATAGTTGGTACTGCAGCATGTTTTATTCTTCTGAAGGTATGAGGGTGTTGAGTTTTTCCATCACGCTGGTCTCTTGGGCCATAAGTGGTTGTGGTTGATGGGGAGAGTGGGAGAAAGCCTGTCCGAGCAGCACCAGGGAGCTCTGCTCTCTGCAGGAGGTCCTAACCTAAAGATGATCTTGTTTCTGCCATGAGCATAAATTTGCTGTAGAGTCAGCTGAATTGGTGTTTAAGACAACGGTGGGGCTTTTGTGTCAGCTACGTGAGAACGGGCGGTTTCCTCAGGTGTTTCTTTCTCGAGCTCTTGTGGCCACGTACTCCTAGAGCAAATACATCGCGTTCCTGAGCCGCCCTGTCGCAGCAGAATGCCTCCTTAACGTGAAATAACGTGGCTGGCTCTGCTAGGACGTACGTGGAAGCAGTGGGTTTTGGAATCGCTTTTCTGACTCACATGCCAACGTCAGCAGTCCTGCTCCTGGCGTTTATGGTCAGCTTTTAGCTCTGCCTGGCCACAGCTGTTCCCCAAGGCTTTCCCCAAGCACTGGTGGGAGCCTGACACAGCTGGAACACCAGTGGGTTTGTATAATGCCTGCTTACATTTGAACTGGATACGCTGGGTGATTTCGTTAAAACCAAAAAACCCCAAATGTTGTTTATACCAGCTGGGAGAGAGGCCCTATTACAGTGCGATGGTGGGATTGTAAAGAAGGGCTTGGATGGAGACAGTTTATGTGTGAAAGCCCATAAAAAGCAGTATGGGCAGAGTCAGCATTTCTTGGATTTAAATTGTAGGTGACTTGAAAGCGTATTACAGGCTGTTCATTGCTATTTGGCTTTAAACCTTAGTCAGTCTTTTGTGCAGTATGAATATAAATTAAAGCAGCACTTTGTCTATTAGTGTTTCAGTGCAGAGTTATTTGGTTTTTTAATTTATAGATAATTTCAAAGAATTGTCTGGACTCTTAATAGTAGGAGTGAATGCTATAGTGTATGGTGTCAAGTTTGGAATGCTGTAGGCATGCTGAATCATGTATGTCCCCTCGCAAATATCATTAAAAACGATTTTAAAAATAATTTTCCTCAACGTACTGTTTATGGCAGTAAATCTTTCTGTGGTTAAAATCTAGAGGTGGTGGCTGAGACCTGGACTTGGACACTTCAGTAAATGTTCATGTAGATGCAGTAAACTTAAGATACTTACAGTACACAAGTACCTTCAAGTATCTGGCTAACCATGGTATTAAACATGCAATCCTATTACCATGCAGTTGCACAACATTCAGATTTACATAAAGATATCTTTCCTGCAAGCTAGATTTCAGTTATATGGTTATTTTGCTCCTTAAAGCAGAAACAAAATTACAGTTTTAAGTAAGAAGTGAAATAACTAAAATCGGTCCTTTGTGTGTGTGTGTATATATATATATCCTAGTATTTAGCAAAATTATCATGTACAGTTTCGTTTCTTCTATAGGGAAGAAGTTCTCAGTATGTATAGTTTTGGGAGGAGAATGGTAGTGATGATGAGTGATATTCTTTAAATGGTAAATCTCTCAGCCATTCACTTTCACAGATATTACAGTGAGGTTTTGTTTAAAAACAAAAACCAACCACCCCTTGCCTGCCCTTAATCCTTATGGTTTCTTCCTCCCCAGCCTCTGCTGGTATTAAGAAGTATAAAAAGTCTCCAGCTTTGAAGTTTGGGCTAGTGTGCATGCTTTATTTTTAAGGTAATGTAAGTTCAGCTTATCCAGTAGATCTCTCACAACTAAACAAATTCACTGATTGTATGTAATAATCTTAAAATAGGTAACCACGCTTTTTCACGTGTCATCCATCAGTGTGCCTGCTGATGTCATGTGGTTGGCTCTGGAAATCTGGTGTGTGCAAACTCCTGTCAGAATATATTTTAAGTGATGTAGCTGAATGAGACTTAACTTCTTACTATTTTAGTGCACTGCTGTAATTTGGTTTAGCGTTGTGTTATTTTTAGTTCTTAAAGATGTTGCTTCTCTGTGCTCTTTCTGAATGGTTAGTCATGAAACTAGAAGTTGACTAGTCTCATGTGAGAGCAGAACATTGTGCCCCATCTTGGGGGAAAAAAGTTTCAAAGTACTTATTTTCTAAATGGTATCATTCATTTCAAAGCATTTATGAGGTTAAATTAAAAACAGACTCTTAAAATTTGTGTTGATTGACTTACTTCTCTGTCAAATTTTTGTACAGTGCCAAAACACTGAGTCACCAGTCTGCTTCTCTTGGAGGGAATGGGGAGTTATCCATGGAGGCCAGCCAATTCTACAAACACATCTTACATTATTCAACAGTTGTTTGAACCTGAAGTGTATTGGTCAACTTATTTAATCATAATGTAGACAGATGTAGGCTGGCACAAATCAAAGTATGCTTTAAACCCTTCTCAGCTGCAAAGTCGAGTGTTTGCTCGTAGGCTTTTAAGAGAAAACTTTCTGCCCCTGGTGACAGTGCTTTTCATCTACCTTCTTTGGGAAGCCTCGATTAGGTATATCGGTTTTGGGTTGGGTTGTTTTTCCATTTGTTCTAGTTCGTTAACTTTTTTCCTAAGTTTGTAGTAGACTTTGGTATCAAAACTATCAGAATGTGTCATGTTGAACCTTAGGGGAGCTATTAGTGCTTTGAAGCACTAACATAGCTTGGATGTGCTCATATTAAATGTTGGGGGTTTTTTTAAGGGAATCCAGGTGGTTTAGGCTTGAAGACATTGTTTATATTCAGGGATGCATTAGATAAACTTCACTTTTTTTTTTTTAATACTGTGTTTAAACCAGTGCACAACTCTGTATACTTTTTTGTATTTGAACCCAGTTTTATTTTCCTAATTTATTTTCCTGATAAGCGGTTAGATTAAGTTAATGGAAGCTAGGCCTTCGTAAGATTGAAGGGCGGCTGCGAGGATATTTGCATCCATTTCACTGATTCAGTTTTAAACCAGCACCTTTTGGTTAAAATGGCACAATTTTGAGAATACACATGTCCTGCCTAACTCGGCTAGCAGGCTGGAAAATGCCAATGTGTTAACTATTAAGGAAGATAGAATCTTTATTTTTTCCCCTGAAGCTTTTAAGCTAACTCAGCGATCTCTTGTCTTTGCCTTCGGAGATTGAGACTTGCAACTTTACAAGCTCAGGTACAGGAGAGCAGAGAGAACCTCGTTAATGTTTAAATGTTGTTATCTCAGTTGAGTAGCGGTGGGGGCTGCAGGACTTCAGCTGGGAGTTAGGAAGTGTATTTTTTAGGTCTTCCTGTTATGTCTGTCTGTAACACTGGTTTCAGTTGCTCATCGGTTCACCTTTTGAGATGCATTTCTCTGACTGCCCTGCTTTCCTCAGGGCTCAGTCCAAGCCTCCGTGCAGGGGATGTGCCTTCTGTCCCCGCGCGAGAATCTCCACCATCTCCCTCAGGGTGGTGGCTCTTGATAGTTTCATGGGAGCTTCTCTATCCTATGTAAGTTTTTTATTTATTAGATGTATTCATCAAAGTGTCAGCACATCCCACATTCACAGTTATTTCCTGAATATCAGACTTAAGCAACTGCAGTTCTGGGGTTTTTTTCCTGTGCCATTTGGAAGAACTGATGAATTATTCGAACTTGTATGCACATTTCTTCAGTGATTCAAGAGCTCGTGAACATTTCTTAGAGCCTACGCGCATGCATGAATGAAAGGAATGCTATTTGGAAATCAACTTTGTGTGATCTTGCTGTTGAGCGCAATTAGAATTGAACGGTAAAGGGGGAGTACCAAACTTTATGTAGCTACAGCGTAAAATACCTAAGCTTGTTTGCTGAGGAGCACCCTGGTTACATTCAAGGTGTTTGGATCCAAACTCCATGTGGGTCTTCTGGCCCTAGAGTGCTGGGCTGAGCACGGCCACTGAACCAACATGAAAGTTTCTGCCTTCTGATTTGTGTCAGTTTATTAGGATGTGTGAAGTGAATGTTGTAAGCAGGTAAACGTCACATAAAACTGAAGAGCAAAGCAGTGACTTAATTTGAAGAGAAGTTGAAGAGCCTGCCACTGAACTGCTAGGTTGGCAAAGCTTTCTCTGAACTTCAGTCTGAGAAATCAACATCTGATTGGCAAGTTAGAAATAAGCAACGCTATTGTGCCAAACTTTTGATGGTATGTTATGTTGCTTGATTTTGTATGCTTATGAAATGTGGTTCTATCAAAGCAGGTAGAAATCTTGTATTCGCCATTGCATTGAAAGGCCTGGTAAGGAGTGAGGTAGGTCAGGTTACTGAGCTCCCTAGAAGCTCATGGAAGATATAATCCGTGTACATAGCCGTGTGCTGATTCTATTTATAGCATAAGCAGCTATGTCAACTCTCATTTTTTCCTCTCTCCTTTCCTATCTGAGTTCATTTTTCATCGCTGTTCCCAGTTCAGCTTGCCTCCCCTTTCCCAGCTCAAAAGCTGGCAGCTTTGCCGAGCCTACTGTCCTGGTAAAACTTCTGCTGCTGCCTTCAGCAGCCAGAGGACAGGGGTGACCCGTGCTTGTCGTTCTTGCCTTCAGTTTTTACTCTGTGCTTGCCAGAAGATGACCCAAATAGCGGGTATTTGAAGTAGCTGGGGTTTTTTGGGTTGTTTGTTTTTTCTTAATCTGCAGCTAGGTGTTTTACCATATCTGCAGAGAAAAATGCAACAGAAAATAATAGCTCATACTCCTTTGCTAATAGACAAATTCAATGTCTGTAGTGGTAACTTAGGAGAGAGGGCTTAAAGATAAGATTTTTATTAACAACAAGATTGTTATTAACAACAATAAGGTTGTTATTAACAATAAGATTGTTATTTTGTACACCTTGTGAAAAATCTTAAACTGACATGTGCTTTGGCTGAAATGTATTTCCTCAGGACTGTTGTTTGTCAGGGATGAACAAATTCTTGAACTAGAAATACATCACAGATGGACCAAACAGGGACAGATCAGATTTTTTTTTTTAAATTATTTTATTTGGTTCTTCATTGCAGTGGTGTGTCGTTTGTGGTTTTGGTTTTTTTTTTTTTCCTTCTTTGAGTAATCTGTCAGATGACCCATGCCAAGGATTTGCAGTGAAGTCTTTGTGAGAGCATCTGATAAATTTTGGTAGGAAGTCATTGGTCTTGCATTTAGACATCTTGTTTTGCTCACTGAGATTTGCAGTTCCTTCAGCAAACAGCAAAAGTGTTTAAAAGATGTTAAAAGCATCTCCTTGACTGATGCAGCTTGCTTTAATCCGAGCTGAACAATAAAGTTCTTTTACATTAATAGATTAATATGACAGAACATGTCCTCTCTCCATTTTATGTTTGTGGTTTGGGTTTTGTTTTTTTCCCCTTAAGGAATTTTACATTGTCATGTAACTGGTATTTTCCGATCTTCCCTAAGAGTTTGCTTTTATTGCTTCCTTTTTTTAAGGAACAATACCTAAACTTGCAGGTATGTAGCTTTGAGAAGAATGGAGAGGATAGAGGAAAAAGCTTCAGTCTGTTTACCTGCAAGTCTTCCTTCTTTATATATGGGTGTGGCTGTCATACTTCCCTGTGAAAGGAGGTCGAGGCTACTCCCAAATGAAATCACGTTTTCAAGCTGCACTGATGCCTCTTTACATAGTGAACAAAACCGTATGCACTAGGGATTATTGTCCCTGATGTTTAATTGTTAATGGGAGTAATGCCTGACACACTAAGGATGCCAATGCTTAGCAGAAAATTTGTGGTTTCAATTAGTTCTTCTGTTAACAACTCAATGTTGCTCGTTTGGGCTGATGGCCTAAAGTTAATTTTCCAGAGTTAAACATTTGCAAGTAGAACATCTGTATGCGAATGAGGGATCAGCAGCTTCTGAAGTGCGTGAGTACTTTGGTTTGATAGACACAAGTTGGGGCGGATTGAGGAGTGGCGAGTGTGCTTTCATGCTTTCTCCATTACTCATGAATTCCAGAGGGTATCTTAGGACAGCACTCGTGCTAGGCATGAGAGCTCAGACTAAAAGAGAATGCTGTTGGGTTAAAGAAGGTTAATATTAAAAATGTTGGCAAAGGAATCCAGTGGGTGAACAAATCCAGAGTGTGATTTAAATATATTCTTTGCAGAAATTAAGATTACTGAATGCTTAAAAATTGTAATGCCCAAGAAGCATGAAAGGGGAGACCTTGAGATGCAAGTAATGCCTTGAATTGAATTCATAGATTATTTTTCTGGGAGAACTAATGAGACAGGTAGCTTTTTGTTTTGAAGAGCTAACAATTTTATTGTTCATAGTCTAAAATGTTAAGGAATCTTGGACATTCTGGTCTCAAATGCCTGGCTCTCCTGACTGCCATTAACGGTGTTTAAAAAAAGAAAAGCCACAAACCCCAAATTTTCTCTCTGCTTAGCATACATGTATTTGCTTGCTTATTTTTTACAGTAAAATATTAAAACAACAACAACAAAAGTATGTGACTTCATTATTTACCTGGGTCACTTTTTTGTCCTTTCCATGTGGGTAATCTTGCAGTACATGACAGTTTGACACGAACTCACTTCATATTGTTTCACAAAGCAATATATTTCCCATGTCCCGTAAATTGTGAAGTTTTATGGCTTTCCTTATCGTAGCTCAACTGGGGAGAGGGAATTGTCACACTAAGTGGCAAAAGCAATGTATATTATGCCACACCGGTCGATTCACGAATTTGTTTGCTTTCCAATTTGCCGCTAAAGGCTGAGTCATTCTTACTGTTATAACAAATACATATTAGATAAGTTATCGCAGCAAAACTGTTTCTCGTCTCTTGTGGTTAGTGATAGCAGAAGTTTCAGACTCTAAAGTGAAAAACAAGGGCTTTTTTTAAACATTGACAGTATTTTAGACTCAAGTGATTGTATGAAACGCTTCTGACATTGAATATGGCTGCTCGGTGTGTGATGTTGATGAAAATTGGTGTCTCCCCAGACTTTCCAGAAAGTGCTGCTGGTCCCCTTTTTCTTCAGGAACACTGATGTTAAAAGATTCCTTTCTTGATTTACCTTCAGCACAGAGAACAAGTACCCATTTCAGTACCTTATGAAAGAAACTATAGGGTGCAAATTTATGCTTCTCTAACTGCAAAATTATCTTTTCCAGGAACAGATGGCAACCAAGTATGCCCTTGAAAAAAAACCTGTATTGGCCAGAGAGACCTGGGAACTGTCCTAAACTTTTAACACTAGGTTTTTTAGCTCAGTGTCAGATACTTAGGTTATTTATGTGCCTGAAGACCTTTTCATACCTGAGTCTAACTCCTCGTGATTTCAGTGACAATCGACATTGCTCTAGCTACTCGGTCTCAATGTTTTCTTCATTCTGAATGAGTTTCAGTAGCTGTTTCACACAGATGTTGAACAACAACTAATGTCGGGGTTTAATTTACATGATGCTTCTCAGCAAAACCCCTTAAATTAAAACTTTCCTGTTATTAGGAATGCTGTTACAGGATTGGACCTGGATCTGCTTTCACTGCTGCTCATGCTCCGTGAGAGCTTGGTAGGGTTTATGTGGTACGTGGGACTTTTTTCAAGAGGGTTGGCTTTCAGTGGAAACCAAATATCTTCCTCTTCCAGCCCGGCTTTGCTTTTGTTTTGTTCCTTTTTTTCTCCATAAGAAAGGAAATTACAGAACCCTTATTACATTATTTGGTATCTTTAACTCACTGTTTTGATTTTTGTGGGTTTATCTTCCTGCAGCAAAACTGTTAAATAAAGACTTTGCCAAATATTAGGTCACATTACTTGATACATGCAGTATGGTCATATAACATGAGACCCATAATGATGACTATACTATGGTTACAGTAAAGGGATTGAGAAGCTGAAGCGCCTAATCTCAGAGTTACAAGTATATTTGAATTCTGTAGTTTTGAGTACTGTCATGCAGTGTAGTCACTTCCATCTCATGTGAATGAAGTTTGGCTTAATTTTTAGGTGTGTTATAACCACGGTGCTACTGCTTGGCAGATACTATGTTCTGATTTCTGCTTAGAAGGAGCTACCAAAAAATTGCTTCTTCCCTAAGTAGGGGTATATGTGGAAATAAAGATTTTAAAATGTTTGCTACTATGGTGAAATCCATTCTGCTTACATGTGATATACAAATATTTAACTGATTGAACCGCAAGTCCTTTAAACTATTTCTCAGCTGGCTTGAAGCACAGTTTCTTGCAAGTAATGCAAACTGTGGAAAGCTTTATTTGTTAACATTGGGGGGGGGGGAGTTAAAATTATCAGCAAAAAGCAAAAAATGCACTCAAACAGTTGATTTGAAACACTTTTAATCTGATGGGTTACATTTTCACAGTTAACACTGTGAAAATTGGGATTATTGGGTAATTGGGAAAACTGTTTTTGATATTTTATGTAAGAGAGGTGAAAGAGTTTGCAATCCAGAGGTCTGACTTTAAATTCTAACTTAACCAGGCTAAATCTAGACAGGAGTGGTTGCATTTAAAAGTTTTTAGGTTTTGGTTTTTTTTTTTTTTTTAGGCAGCAGACATTCATTGAGGTTAGTAGTGTATTGGACTGTTGGTAGAAACTTACTTTTTTGCTTTTCTTTTAAATTCATGGTACAACTTTTTGCAGATAGGATATTGTCACTGCAGACACCTGAGTACTGTGGTGGCAGTGGATGACTTGGCCTGGAAAACTTTCTTCTGATCTCTTTCAAAAACCTGAAATGATTACTACTTCCGCAAATGCATGGAGATACAGGGATGTGCTGTACAACAAACCGGCCATGTGAACCGATAGCTAATCAAGCTAATCAGGCTGTCCGTTAGCAAGGTGGCCAGTTTGTTTCATGCGCACATCTGCGTGTCTGAAGACTCAGAAATCAAACCACCTTCGAGGGGTCTTCCAAGTCAGCTGCGCTAAGTGCAGCATGGGAAGTTAAATACGTGGCTGTCCTGGGAATCGTTTGATGTCAGAAGGTTATTGCAGATTACTGTTCGGTGTCTGTTTTCAGTTTCTCACTTCTTGACTAAAGAGGATGTTTTTGTTGTACATGTAGGCTTCTTTCGACAAAGGTTCAAAGACCTCTTATGTACAAGACAGAATACAAGCCCACGAATGCACTTGGAGTGATTGAGTAAGATGGGCTAATGGTCTTGTCTAAAAAGTCTCCTAAAAGTAAAGTTTGATGCTACTTTTTGAGGAGGAATTCTTTGCATTGGAAACACAGAAGAAAAAAAAAAAAAGACAAAAAGATAGCTGTCTGTGAACTTGAGTCTGGAAAATGAGTATTCTTATCACAAGGAGAAGCACATGCTACTTAATTATACACAAGACATTTTTCCTCTCTTGTAGTTCATTCAAGGGAGGGAAGTCTGAAGGATTAGTCACAACTTGGGAGCAGCCCCACCTTCCATACCTTAATTAACAGTGTTCCTCTCAATGTGTTTCATGCCTTTGTTGTAGACAACTCTGTTCAAAACCAGTTTTTAACTAGAAAGAAAACACAGATAAACAAATTCTTTTCCCATCATTTCTAACTTAATTTTTCTGTTGCTTATGTATGAATTACTTAGGAATTAATACAGATGAAATGTAGACTTTTCCCCACACATACAGATAAAATTAATTATTGTGTTTGATTCTTTGACTCTAGGCTATGGTGGCTTGTTATCCAGGCAATGGAACGGGATACGTGCGCCATGTTGATAATCCAAATGGAGATGGAAGATGCGTTACATGTATATATTATCTTAATAAAGACTGGGATGCTAAGGTATGCAATAATTTCTTTCTTATAACTTTTTTTTTTTACATACGTCTGCTAATGCACCTTTGTTACAGGTCTTTGTTCATGTCCTTTATTTCTGTGCCTTACTTGTGTTCTTACATTATGTTAACTGTAGGTATCCTTTGCCCCCCTGATTCTGCTGTTAGTGAGAGCAGGTAGAGATGAGGTGTTTATTTTCAAGGTTTTGAATGATGCCAGCAGGATCTCCTTGACAGACTGAAGGGACATTGCATGTTTTTCATGAATGTTTCTTAATTATACATATAAGTATCTGCTAGTATCCAAGTTTCATAAATATCTAATTATGCAACTTACTGTACATTACTTGTACGGTAACCCCCCCCCCCCACACACAAAGAGTAAATAAAGAACATTTGAAAGATAATGGCTTTTAGTTTATTTCTCCTTATATTCCCATTGAGACTTGAGTTTACTGTTTGTGCAACTAGATTACTTAATTGAGTATGCTTATAAAAAGAAAGATGCTGTAGCTTGGAAGCAGTTTCAAATAAGCCAAGTGTGATGGTTATTGCTACATCAGTATAGTTCAAAGCAGCACAAGTCTTTGTACCGTTGCAGATACAGAGTATAGAATAGATAAGGGTTTAGAACACAGTTCAAGTGGTCTAAGAATTTACTACGAGTGACTTGAAACTCTTCATAGATGTAGTGACTATGATAAAATAACTTTTTAATACAGATTTTCCTAGCAACTCAGTGGAATTAGGTAGATTTGAAGAAAGGATGTAGCTAACTGGCTGTATTGAAAGCATGAGAGAGTAATGCAGAGATAGCTTTGTTTATTCCTTGATGGCTATGCAGTTAACTATGGAGAAGTTTATTCTCATTGTATATGGGAAAAAAAAAAAAGATAAAATTACTGATACTTCTGTCGTACTTAGGAAGTAGCATGTGGAAGAGCACGTAAGCAGTAAGTTTCTGTGAATTGGGTGCACCAGATATGGATAACACAGGTTGCAGCTGAGAGGGGGGTTTTTTTGTGTTTTTTTCCTTTCTCCTCCTTTCTTCTCCTGAGTGCTGTACATTTCTTATAAGAACATACAATGAGACTGATAACATACTTGCATAAAACTGGTAGATCGGAAAGCTGAGTCAGAAATGGAGGCGCTTGAAACTTTCTCTTTCTGACTTGCTCTTTGAAATGTCAAATTTAATCCTTCAATTAGAAAATAAATTACTAGCCTTTTTTTGCCATGATAGCATCTTTGCATATAAGTGCACTGGTTGGACTGAACATCTTAAAATGCAGCTTTGGGGCATTTTTAGTTGATTTACAGTTTCTCTCCTGGAAGAAAATGAATACATACCAGAGTGTAGAAGTCAAGCAAATTGCATATTCACAATAACTCTGAAAAATTTACTAGCTGGATATTTAATTTATGAACAAAGGTATTTCATTTCCTGCAGAATCTATTTTAAATTACAAATTAATATATTATCAAGAACATTCATTAGCAAAGAAAGAAGCTCAAACTTTCTTTAGGAGAACAAATTAATCTAAATTGTCACTTCTTGTTCACTGATTTAGATCACAGTTATGAAACAGTCATTTATATCAATTTACCTTGTTAGTACTTGCACTGTTATGACTTAACCATGAAGGCCTGTAGTGGCTATCTGTAGTTAGATTTCATCCATACCATCAGTAGGAAAAGTTAATGTGACTTAAAAATAATTAACCCCACCTACTTGTGCTGTTTTCTAGGCATGCATAGGTAGGTCCAACTGTTTTTTGAAGCCTGGAGGAGATCTAAATTCACCAGGGGTGATAAAGATTCAAGCTTTAGTTTGAAGTTTCCTAGTCTTTCCCCGTCTTAATTACAGAAATGTAACATAAACTTGTGCTGCTGTTAAATGAAACAGTCTCTTTAATGGGAAAGGGTGAAACTTGCATGTGAAATACGGTGTTTCTCTCATCTGTATTGGCATATTTTTAGCCACCTGTGTAATATCAGTCAGTTGTGTCCATTTTTTGCGAGTAGGTAATGCAGCTAATAAACAACCAGTCTAAACCCACAGCTTTTTACTTAAACTTGAACAGAGGTTTAATATTTGCAAGCCTTCTGAAATTACTCAGTGAAAAATGTGCAAAACATTTTATTAAATGAAAGATATCAACCGAAAAGCCATAGATTCATAATTTCTGTAGCATCTGATAAAAGCTTTTATTTCAGTTCCAAGTGTCTGAAATATTTTCAAATGTGATATTTGGTAATTCTAAATACAATGAGGCATTGTTTTCAAGCACTGGTTTTAAATATTTAATTTGCAGGTAAGTGGAGGCATCCTTCGGATATTTCCAGAAGGTAAAGCCCAATTCGCTGATATTGAACCCAAATTCGATAGACTGCTATTCTTCTGGTCTGATCGCCGCAACCCTCATGAAGTACAGCCAGCATTTGCTACAAGGTAGGACTAATGGACTCTGTGTATTGCATGATGCCTCTCTCTTATCAAGAAATGAGCAAATCCTAATGAGAAATGAGTGACACTATGAATTATGACCTGATCCCAGGTCTTTTCATGTACAGTTCCAGTTGCACTATGATGAGAACTGGTTTTTTTCTACTGATTGATTAGTCTTCTGCTGTGCTGCTGAGTTTGTATCGATGTCTGATCTCTTATTTTGGAGAAAACATCCTCTTGGGTGGGTAGGAGGGAGGACTGGAAACACCAGAAGTTTCTGAGCATGTACTTGGCAGAACTGGGTAGGAGCATGCAGAGCCATAAGCAGACCCCACCTTGGCCAAGGGGTGTTGTCTTCATTGTTTCTCCGTAATGGCTTTATGGCTTCTCCCTTCCCTTTGTCCTTAGCACCTTACTATGTTATTGGAAGATTAAGTACTCAGTTTTATGTCCCATCTTGTTGTGAGGGAGTCATTAGAAAATAGTCATTTTCAAACTAAGCCACAACATTCTAGTTTGGGGAATTGGGAGAGGGCTGTGGGGCAGAAACAACCATTGATACACAAATCTTTTCTTTCTTTGGAGTATTAGAGTTGCTGCTCCCAGTCTGAGTCACAGGGGGAACTTTATCTCCTTTGTCCCTCAGTGTAGGACAGTGGATGATGCTAAAGGTACCTGCATTCAATGCCCCCACATCTTGAGTGGCGTTTCCAGATAATGTTAATAGGTGAATCATTGGAGTCGTTGATCCAGGCTTCCTGTTGCCCATGTTGAAACACTTTGGATGGCCAGAGCGCTGAACATTGACTGGAGCTGCGAGATAACACCAGTACCTTTGCAAGAAGTAACTTGAATTGCCATCGGCGTGTCCTCTTGCAGCCTTTCAGGAGGCTGTACTGCTCTGCCCTCCCCCTTTGTGCTCCGAGCAGAGTCAGAGGGTGAAATGCCATTTACTAAAGCTCCTTAAAGTCTTTTCTCAATAGCTGGCATTTCATATTTAAATCCTCTGTGGGCAGTGGAAAACCAGAGGAGCTGTGTAAGAAGGGGTAGTTAATTATCCCTTACGGCGAATGTCCAAAAAAAGAGGTTCTTGCAGTGTGACTCAGTGCTGGACTTGACCGAGTAAAGTAAAAGATGAGGTCACAGGGCAAGGTGATACGGACGGAGACTATATTACAGGTTCTGGGTGAGACCCGTAATAGCAACTCATCAGGAAAAAGAAGGGTAAACTTACAGCATCAGTGTCGCCCTTTCAATGACCGTTCAAACGATACCTACTGATAGAAAAAAAAAAAAACCAAACCTGCTTGCTTTGTGTTTTATGAAATCTTTCTTCTGTCAGACTGCAGAGGTATCATCTCATTTAGGCTGTGTTTTATCTCAAGTGCTTCACTGGTTTTTTTTCTTCATAGTTCAGGAGTTCTTTTTCCATCCGTTTCCCTAGGTACGCAATAACAGTCTGGTATTTTGATGCAGATGAAAGAGCACGAGCTAAAGTAAAATATCTAACAGGTAATCTTGTTAATATCTTCTGTGTTCTTTTTTGCTGGAAGACTAGCTAGGTCGTGCAGCCCCATCTCCTTGGCCCACCCTGTACACAAAAAGGGGGAGAAAAACAGCGTAACTTGGAGTCAGGTTTTACAGGGAAAGGTGACCCAGTGGTTGAGCTGCTAGACAGTGACTTGGGAAATCCAGGTCAGTGCCTTGTCCTGCTCACGCTTCCTCTGAGACCTGAGGCTGCGCAGTATTTTTATATGGGGGATACAGCTTCTCCCTCGTCTTGCCTCCCTAATAGCTGTGGAGGATAAATACACCAGAGACTGTGAGGCACTGCAGAACTGAGAGCCCTGGAAATAGTTTTGATCGAGTATAGTGATTCAGCAGGTGAATGCAACTTAACTTGACTAGAATCTGTATTGGAAAAACAAAAGCCTAAAATTAAAATCTGGAATCAAAGAACGGAGTTACTTCCTCTATTTCCAATTCCACATATCTAGCATCTGTTTTCCTTTTCTGGCTTCTCCCTCAAGAGGAAGTTGATCTAATTTTCCTGTTCAAATTAGCATTATAAGGAGAAATGGCCTAGGACTTCTGTCATGTTTGTAATTGCCATCATGATTTTGTGTTTGTTACAGTAGTTTGAAAAATAAACCAAAATCAGGTGTACCGCAAGGGCACGCATGCACATGGCCAGTTTCTCCGTGGTTTTGTCAAGAGCTCTGAAACCAATGATGTCGAAGACATGTGCCAGTCACTTCCGAATGCGATTTCCATTCCTTGCTGTTAGGCGACTGGAGCAGGAAGCCCGTCTGTCTGTCCATAAGCTGGGCTTCGTGTCCAGATCGGAGCTGTTGGGGTTATTTCCATGCAGCTTCAGCTGCTGCTGTTTCAGAGAGAGTGCAGGGAAGCGGTTTGGGTGGGCTTGTGTCTGCAGGGGAGGTGTCTGTCTGTCCCGTCCGTCCCCCCTCCCTTTCCAGGATCCCCCTAAACTGCAGGCACTTAAGGAGGGAAGGCTGGGTTGGAGGGCATATTTAAATCTCAGTATTGGTTTGCCCTGTAATTGATTTATACGATCATATTGTTGAGATTTCCATTTTCGTTTGCAGTTAAAATTGCATTCTTTGCTCTGTATCTGCAGCAAGAATTGTGCAAGATGCTTTTTATTTTCTACTGACAATAAAATAAAAAAGTAGATATAATATAAATTATACATGTATAATTTATATTATATTTATATATAAATATAATATACTATATAACTTATAGATATACAACTATTCATTTTTGGCTTAGCATCAGTCTAACCAAAGCCACGCAGAATATGTGTGAATTTTTCTTGAATATGGGATACTGTGTCTGTTAATGTTTTGACAGTCAAACTTTTATTCGGGGGTATCTGAAGTTATCTAGGTCAATTTTTAGAAAAAAGGACAGAAGAGGTGTGGGTTGGTTGGTGGTTTGGTTTTGTTGATTTTTTTAGCAGCAAGTCAAATGGAATGTTGCATTTTAAAAATCCCTCAGAGTTTCTTTACGAAGGTAAATACCCAGAAACTCTGGATATTCTGATGTACTAGACAGTCTTCGAAGTACTCTCTTAAAACTAATCTGGAAATTGATGTAGCAATTCTGTAGACTGTACTTTGATAAATGTTGAAAATAATACCAATTTCCTTTTCATATTTCTGCAGGTGAAAAAGGTGTGAGGGTTGAACTTAATAAACCTTCTGACTCAGTTGGGAAAGACGTTTTATAAGCCTTTGATTTAGCAACTCCCCTTGCTATTCTCCCTGATAAATCTTGATGCTATCTATTAACTTTTGAATGTGAATAACAAGATAAAGGAAAATCAACAACAAACCAACATTTTAATAAAGAAGCAAACAGTGTTTCAATGTTGCATCAAATAGAAGGTTCTTTGACTGCTGAAGCATTGTACTATGTGATTGTGACTCCAGGCCTGTGACTGCTTATGTGAAGAAGATAAGCAATCAGTAAGAAACAGCATATGCATCTGGACATAAATAAGTGCCCTACATAGAATTTGTCCATCCTTATATTTTGCCAGACCTGTCATCCAGCTGAATCCAATTCATCTCTCCCTTTTTTTATATGGTAAAAGTTTGAATTTTGGGTAATTTTTGTATGACCAGGTACAGTTTATCAAAATTGAGTCTTAAAAAAAAAAAAAAAGAAAAACTGAAAAAAAAAAAAAAGAAAAAAATTACAGTATTCTCCAAAATAACATGGATCTATTTTTGTAAAACTGTTCATACTGTTCTCCTCTGCCATGAAAGACCTAATTTAATGTAAGGGTTGCCAGTAACTGATAATCACTTTAATTTTCTTTACACCTTAAGTCAGAAAAGGAGCACTTTAATTACCAGCTAAAAACCTGATTGTTTTATATCATATCTCACACTAATCTTAACTTTTAAAGATTGCTGCTGTATTGTTTTTTTGACTATGTCCTCTTGAACCTTATTAACAGAAGCAAATCAGTATCTCGCTATTAGTAACATTCAGTTTGTGGTTTTATATGTTGAATCCACAGAGGGGAAGTTTCTGTCTCTTCTTTGTTTTTTTGGTTTGGTTTTTTTTGTTTTGGGCGTTTTTTGTTTTGTTTTGTGGGTTTTTTTTTAAGTGACTGGCACTAAGTGAACTTGACACTATCGGTTGCTGTCATTGGCTTTGGGGACCTGGTAAATACCATCAAGTTACAAGAATATAAAAGGGCTTTCCTAGGCTATTAGAGGTACCCAGAACCTCCTTACGTACTTGACAGAAAATGTTGAGCTTTCTCCCTTTTCTAAAGAATACTTGCCACCGCCCTTTCCTTTGTATATAAGTTAATAGAATATCTAAAATTCACTATTTTTTTTTTATTTCCTTTTCGAATGTTGGTGTCCCATGCAGTCTGTAAGTTGACACCTTGATCTATTATATAGTATCAAGGAGACAGTCAGCACACTGAAGCTGAAGTGCATCACTGTAGGCTCCTTGTGCAATACATCTTTAGGTTTTCGCTGTGCTGAAGGATTTCAAAAGGCACTGCCCTTTGATCAGTACTGAGGAATATATTTAGTAAGAAAACATTTACTTTCTTTTACATTGTTTTCATTTTATCAAGGAGAGGGGACATCACAGAATAGAAGTGAGATGTGCAGAAACTTTGATACTCTTGTTTTTAAGAAATTAATGTTTTGGACGCTGATTTTTTTTTTTTTTCCCCTCCTCTTCTTTCTTTTTTTTCGTGAGCTTTAAAAGCTTGAGAAAACAAAAGCAAACCTATGAAAGACAGCATTCATATTTATAGGAGTTTGGGGGTTGATCAACTTATCCACTGCAGTTTTCTATCTGTCCCTTATTTCCTTACTTAGCCAAAACAATGTGAGTGTACAGAAATATTTCTGTATATATTACAACTTGTGACAATTTTAGCATCTGTATAGTTTGTATTCAATTAGAGACCTTTTCTATGGAAAGCTCAGTAATTTTTTATTAAAAAGATTACTATTGTTCATGTAAAACATGAAAAAGCTAATTGTTTAGTAACAAACTGACAGAAGGGGGGAAAAAAATCAGTATTCGTATATCATTTAGGAGAACCAACAGAAATCCCAGGGGTTTTTTTACTTTGCTTTTCCTTTTTTTGTTTTTTTTTGTTTGTTTTTTGGGTTTTTTTTTTTAGTAAGTTCTTGCCCTTTACAGTTCTCTTCCTCTTTCCTCTTTTCTTCCCAGAAAAACAGACAGGATACCTTTACTGTAAGTGCCTCTGCCAACCTGGCCAAGGAGTGCAAATCTTCATTACTGTCTGGTCTGCAGTGCATTTAGGCTACTAATGAAACAAGCAAAAAAAGCCACCTCTTCTACTTCATCTTCTTTAGTGCTACTTTATCGGAGGTTTGGTTGGTTTTGTTTTAGAAATGTAAGCATAAGCCTTTAAACTCATTTCACTCCCTCTGTAATTCAAACTTCTGCAGTTACATGGCGTATCAAATTCTAATCACACTGTAGGTTTGTGCTTGCCAGACAGGTTTAAAAAGTGCTTAATTTTTCACTCCATGTAAGTCATTACAATAGGGTCAACCAATCAGGTCAGCCATTTCTTTCGTGTCCTTTAGAAACTGTTCATTTCATGTCGGTTGAACATTCAGTCTTGAGCATCACCAAGCAGGTCCTTGTTTTAAAACTATTTTTTAAACTGTCTTATGATCTGTATGTGTCTAGTCCTGGTTAAAGATAAAGCTTCATAATGTTATTTTTATTCATGATGTTAGCTGGCTGTGAAATATGAGACCTTTATCTATAGCAGGCGAAGAAATTCAGGATTCATTTACAGGTTGCCTATAAAGTTGTGTAATTTGAAAAGCAGTGTTCATTATGAAAGAGCTCTCAAGTTGCTTGTAAAGCTAATCTAATTAAAAAAAGATGATGTATAAAGGTTCTTGAAAACTATGTGGTTATTTGTAATCTTTGTAACTTTTAAAACTACTCCGTAGCAACTAATTTATAAATGCCCCCTGATAAAGGGGACATGTGGATTTTTGGTGGGTTTGTGGGGGGTGTTTTGTTTTGTTTTGTTGTGGGTTTTTTGTTTTTAAATCAGAGCTATTTCTGCTCTGGAGAAGGATCTGGGGTTTGGGGGTTTTTTTTAGACTGCCTGCAGTTACCTGGGTGTGGTGATCATTTTCCTGATTATTTTCTCCCTCAAAAACAGCACCAAGTTTAGGCTGGCTAGAGAGTGATGAAGGACATAGAGGCAGCTCTAGTTTATTCACCACTTTGTTGACAGGTACGTGGGGTGCAAAATGAAAGTCCTCTTCAAACAGGATTTGTAAGGTTTAATGGGAGCTCTTCAGTTGTACGTGGCTCCCAATGAATTATAAGCCCTTTGAAGACGGCAGAAGAATGGGTAGAGTCTACAGATGCCAACCCGTACTGAGGTGCCACACAATTTCCCTAAGCTTTTTGATGAGCTTCATAATGACTGTAATCAAGGAAACATCTGGCTGGCTGCACTTCTGCTGTTTTTCTAACTCTTGTGAAGCCCCCCTGCGTGTGCTTGTCTCTCTTGTGATGGTTCAGGAAGAGTTACCTGGATCTCCGGATGAGTCTGCCAGCCTTAGTGCACCTTTCGTGGCACTTGGGTACCTGTTGTGCCCAGTTCTGCTCTAAGGTGATGGTTCTTGCCAGTGTGTTAGGCTGAAACCTAAGTGCAGCAGCACTGAGCCGATCCCAAAGTGCTTTCAGGCTTTTTCCGTGCTTCAGTGCTGTATAACTTCTTACATGTTCTCTTGAAATAGCCTCTTCCCCATCTTTGTTTTACATTGAACAAGGAAGAATCCTTTCTAGCACTTGAAACCATCCTGAGTAGACCTGATTTTTTTTTTTTTTTAATTATCGCATTGTTGAGCACAATATGCAGGGGGATCATTTTGCCTAGTGAAGTCAAACACTGCACCAGGGAAAGAGAGAGTCTCTCTTGGGGGTTTCTCAAAAGAAGGACACTTGCAAACCTGAGAGGAAGCAGCTGACAGCCTGTATCTTCCGTAAAACATCTGGCTGTGCTGACCACTTTAAGGTCAGGAGTGGGAAGATCACATCTCTAAGTCATACTGATAAGTATAATCAGGCTGGAAAGTACCATTTTTGTGCTTGCTGAATGCTTTGAAGAAGAGGGGAGAGTGCTAAGTGACAATAGCAAGCTCAAAGTCTCCAAACCCCACAAGTCCAGCATGTGTACCTTGCCAGCCGGTGTGCAGATACACAGCTGCATGCACTTGCAGAATATAGTGGGAATTTAGTAGTACTGAGCAGCAAAGACTTTGAAGAAATTCATGGGACTTACTGGATTTGGATCTCATCTGCTTTCTTTGGGGTGGGGGTGGGGGGGTATGGATCTGCAGAAACTTGGGTCTCCCATCGTCAGCTTTCATATAAAATACTCCCTTAGATTTTTTTTGTGGATGTTAAGTAAAGCTTGAATGTAAGTAATTACTTCAAATGCGTTGAAGTCTGTTTGTGCGTTACACTGCTGCAGGAGCTGTGTTCACCCTGGAGCATCTGCTGAATCTGAGTTGCCTGACCCTGGCTGGTGGGGGTGGGTGGCTGCTGACAGAAGCAGGTTCAAGGTCCTCTGTCCTACCAGACAAAACCAGTTCCAGAGAATTTGCTCTGTTGACTTTTGCTACCACCTACTCAGTTCCATCAAGTGTTTCCCCATAGCTTTGAAGTTGAGTGAATATACAGCACATTTATCCCTTTCCTGAAATAATTAAAAAAAAAAAAAAAAAAAAAAAAAAGCTCATGGCTCCCAAATGGACAAGCCAGGTACTAAGAGTTGGCTATTAAAGTGGAAGGGGCAGATGAGATGCAAATCACCAACCCACTGGGGATAGACTCAAGGCCTCAGCAGGACAGAGAGGAAGGAATGAGTTGAACAGGAATGGTAAAGTAGGATGGGAAGAGACGGATGCATGAGACCAAGATAAAACAATATGGAATATGGAACATGCCAAGTAAAAAATATGCTATAGGTGTTTGCTTTGGGGAGGAACGAAGTGGGAAGAGAAAGAATACACAATACGTTTGCCTCAGGAAAGACAGTTGTTGATGCATCCCATCCATCCTTTCTTTTCACAGATGTGTGCTGCAAAATAGCTTATTTTTATCTCTGCAGATGAGAGGTGCGTAACTTTTGGCTTGAACCAGGAGTTGGTTTCCTTGTCTTGTCTTCCAGCTGTAAGTTGTTGGGCTTTGTGAATTTTTTTTCCCCTCTTATTAAACGTGCAGCTCAGGATTGACTTTCTATTGGTAATAGTTTATGGGTACTTCTGGAGAATTTACTATAACCACCTTGTATATAATACGGTGATAAATGCTGGAAAAGGTGACCAGCTCATTTAGCCTATAAGCCCAGTACCAGCGTCTTCATGTGGCTAAAAGTTTGCAGGACATGCCTCACACCTGAGTGAGGGGGGATGTAAAACACACAGATGGACTGACAACTTGCAGGTATCACACACAGGTGCCTCACTGCTTCAGGGCAGTGTCTAAACTGGAAAACCATGATTTCTTTCAAATGCAGTTGGAGGTGGGAAGTAAAATGTCATCTCTGAATATTCACCATGTGGATCCAGTGCTGCTTGTGGGACTGTGTGTGTGTCAGTGAGGTTTGCTGGGGTGGAACCAGTTCTTCTGGGCTCATTTCAAGGGCTGTTAGGGTTCAATTTTATTTTTGCTTTTAAATAAAAGATGAATCCACAATAACTAAAATGGAGAGATTTGACTCCTACTCACAAACAGAAAGCCTAATACCTGAATATTGTATTGAGTTGTGAGCTGGTATTTCACTACCTAAAGAAAGCAAGCGTCAAACAAAAAGCCAAGCGAAAAAAGACCAGAACTATCTTGAGGCAGGTCACTTGGGTTGTAAATGTGTCTTGCTTACATTACTGTATGTAAGCAAGCTTTGTAAAGCTATTAATAAAGATTACATTATAGCAGAGGACATGGTGGTAGCTCTAAGAAACATAAGGAGACTAGAATTTTGGAGCTTGATTAATTGCCGTTGCAATCCTGAGAAGTTTTTCCATACAGTGAAGACAGGACTGAATGTGTCAAAAAGCCCCAACGAACCGCTAGTCAGCAACAAACTAAACGCCATCTCCCCTAAACCTGACAAGTGCAGTCTTGGCTGTTGGTGAGGGCAGTACCTTGGGTTACTGGAACTGAAAGACATTTGAGAAGAACCGTTTTTATTTGAGCACTTGGCAACATCCTTGGGCATCAAGGTGGAAATATTTTTCCAAGGAAAATGATTGTGGACAGCGCTAACATTTGGCAAAGGGAATCGAGGCCATAGGTATTAACAGAATCTGTTTTCTGCGATGAGAGTCCAGTTGATGGTGTTCCCAATAGCAAAGAGCAAGGTTTGAGCTCTCAGATTGGGCATATTTATTTTCCCTTCACTTCCCCTTCCCCAGCCACAATGTAACACTAAGTGCTGCCGTGCTGGGTGCATGTTCTGCATTTTAATGAACAAGCAAACGCTGTAGTAAGCTAACTCTCTCCAGTCTTAAATTTTTGTTGTATGTAGAATGCTTTAAGGGGATGTAGGTAGCAATTTCTAAACTACTTTGATTACTTTTTTTTTTTCCCCACTTACACTCTGAGAACATTTTAGTCTTTAAGAAACCCCTTTAAAATAGCACAAGCAGGAAACAACTGTATATAGTTAAGAGTCGCTGCAACTTCATAACCATGCAATGTCAGGCAGTGACATAACCTGGGAAGGCATGCATTTTATGGTAAAAATTAGGCTTATACAAGTCCAGGAGAACACAGAGGGGAAATTTTGTGTGATCCTTGTTGTGTGTGGCTCAGGGAAGGTGCCCACGGCCGCGGCTGTTACTGGGGATGGAGGGATGCGGGGATGGAGGGATGCTTCGGGAACCGGCTCCCAGGGACAGCTGGAAACAAGAGCGAGTGACTGGGTCCCCCTGGTGTCCTCACCGGGACAAGGCTGCTCCGTGAGAGCAGAAAAAGGCGGTTTTAGTGTCCTAGAGAAGACAAAGACAAGTCGCTCTATTTTAGGTGGAGGATGTTGTGCTGCACAAACAAAAGTTAAAATAACTTGTAGCAATCAAAGGACGTGTATTTTGGTTGGGAGGCTGGTTTTGTTGTTGATTACAATGGCGTAAGCTCTCGTCGAGGTACTCACGAGGCAGCTTTATCTACAACTAAAAACATCCACCGGCGCAGGGATGAAGGAGTAGGGGAAGTGGTTGGTTACACCTCCAGTGCTTACAGTAGGTTTGCAAATTTGCTCTAGTTTCCTCAGGCGAGGGTGCACGGAGAACAACAGCTCTGCTTCCGACCTCCCCGGCACGTTCCCTTGCCATTTCTGCTCCCGCATGCGCGTTGGGGCCTCTCCTGCCGCTTGCTAACCCAGCACTTTTGCATCCTTCCAGGCTGCCTTAGCTCCCCAAGTGTTGTCCCACGCGCTGTCAGCCGAGCTGCCGGCTTTTGTGCTACACCCCTTGTGCGGGTGTCGGATTAAATTAGAAAATACTTGGCTGGGGAAAATGTTTGCGTTTAATTTTTTACTCTGAGATGAAGGCTGGCAGCAGCCTGGTGCCTGCCTTTCCAAGGTGGTCAGGTGCTACCTAAGCCCTTGGCTGAGAGTTGCAAAAAATGCCTAGAGAGTGGCTACCAAGTCATGGCCAGCAGCGTAGCCTCTGGCCGCTGCTCCCACCTGCCCTGAGCTGGTGCTGCTCCACAAAAGCTCAGTGTGGCAAGCTGCTGACTGTCTCGGGGAAGCAAACTAATCATGAATTGCTGAGGGCGCTTCTCTTTTGGCAGAGGTGGGGGGATTATACATGACACAGCTGAACCCTGGCAGTTCATGCACCATACCCTTCAGCTGGCACTGAATTCAGTGTATCTAACCATGCTAGCATCACCCAGGAGCAGTTTCACGCCAAGCTTGGGGAGGCTTTCTATTGAAGAAGGAAAGGGAGAGACACAAGGAGACTGGAAACTGGTGCAGGATTCACAAACAGGACACGTACTTGTCAGTCTCCTGAAAATGGTGTCACTTTGACACAAATACACAGCCACATGTGAAAATATGCTCGGGGCTGGCATCAACCCATCATATAACAACTCGAAGCTGAGTGAGGATGCTTGCCCAACAGCAGAGACCTCCAATCCCTCTCCTCTTCCTGAAGAAGTTAAGGCAGCGTTTCCCTCAGTACCTGCTGCAGGGCGGGCATGGACTGACGCCGACCCTATGCTGTGGCTCAGCGCCTGTGCTGCTAAGGGTGCAAAGCCGCAGAAGAGTCTTGGGGGAAGGTAACACTTCTGGGGTCTGTAAAGGGACTAAGAGAAAGGCTGCATTAAGGCAATTTTTCTGTTTTCCTCCAAACTGAGGTCTCCTCATTCCTTCAGGGGATGCTTGTGTCTGTAACGCCTTGCAAACAGCTCCAAAGTCATAGCATCACTTACCGCTTGGGATGTCTGTCTGCTTTGACAAAACTGCATTTCAAGACTCAAGTGTCAGCCTGAACATTAGCAGTAAGACCTCTTGGGTGGTGTCCTCTTTACCAAATTGCCTGGGAAATGTTGCCAGCTAGCTTGAATAGTCTTTTTAAGGTTTTGCAGTGCCTGAAATACCTCCCATCTCCTGTCAGCTGATGCTTTTCCTGCCTTCTAAATCTCTTACAGGTACATTCAGAGTTAATTACATCTGAGCTTTAATTCACGCCATCTGCAGGGCTGATAATCTTCCCCCCCCAACTCCCAGCATGGCTTGGTGAGGAAGCAGCAATTAAAATCTGCCTTTCCAGGGCAGGCTGTGAGCCGTGGTGATCCAGCTTGGCAGGGCAGAGCTTTCTCATACCCGTCTTTGTCCCCTGACGAATGCCTGGCTCCTGCCTGAAGTCATCCAGTCTCTGATGCGGACTTCTCCCTCATGGACATGATCTGGGTGGTGGCTGTGACAAGAGCTGCCCATAGCAAACCTTGCAGGGAGAGGAAGAAATGGTGCAGCTGGAAATAAACTGATGGTTAGAGATGATGTGAGCACTCCTGTGCCAGCCCAAAGGCAAGCAGGTGGATGCTAACTGCCTTCAGCTGTAATTTCACTCTGTCCTGAAGTGCTCGTGGGGTTGTTAGGCAGTAACCCAGGACTGCGGAGGTGGGAAGGGGCTCGTGGAGATGGTCTGGTCCAGCTCCCCTGCCCTTGAGCTGGCTGCCCAGGACCACGTCCCGTTGGGGTTTGAGTATCTTCAAGGATGGAGACTCCACAACATCTCCAGGCAACCTGTTCCCGTGTTTGACCACCCTCACTGTAATAAAGCTGTTTCTTGTGTTTAAATCACATTTCCTATATAGGCACTGCTAAATGCAAATCAAAGGAATAACCCAAATAATTCTTAGCAGCATATCCTGCAGAAGACAGCAGATTTAAGACTGAAGTCCCTTACTCGCAGCTTTCCATACCCCACCTGGTACAGGTGCCATCCTCTCTGAAGCCCCTGGGGTGTTTTATCCTGAGGACGACTCTTCCCTTCGGCTGTGTTTCCATTCGCCATCTTCCAGACCAGCCCAGACTTCGTACCGTAGCCTTCAACCGCCGCCTTATCTGGAGCAGCCCGTGCCAAGTTGTGTGGTCCTGTCACACACCAGGGAGTTTGTCTTGCTGTTGGTTGAAAACCAGCTGTGCACTGTAAATACCATGGCCCCTAAGACTCTTAGGAGTAATGCCTGTAAAAGAGCAAGTGTGTGCTGGGTTACACCTGGAACAGGCCAAAACCATTGGACTTGGTAGGCTGCGCTCAAAATGAAGGGGCATTAAAAAAATAAACCGCTCCGGTTGAATTATTTCTTGCTTCTGAGAAGTGCTGCCCTCGAGTTGACCAAAATGACCAGTGCTTCCTCAAGCCACGTGTGGGTGCTGTGGGCAGGCTGCGTCCCACAGGGCACCGGCTGCAAGCAAGTGCACCCTCCGAGCAAGCGTTTTGTACAGCTTTTTTGCTTTGTGCCTCTCCCAAAACACAACCCACACCCTCCTGGTGAATCACACATGGGTGGCAGCACACCCACCGAGTGGATCCTTCTGGGAAGAATGCGGATAATTGCTGGGATGCTTCTGGGAAGGGACCAGGGTGGTCAGTGGGAAGGCAAAGGCAGGGGAGCAAAGCAGTGGAGAAAGAGCAGAGAGGCCCCATGGCTGTTCCTCCCATTAGTAGGTAAGTTGCTGAATGAAGCTACCAGAAGAATTAAAAACCCCAGCCAAACCATATTCCTATAGCTCAGATACTGTACCAGGACTTCACTGAGCTCTAGTCCACATCTTACCCCAGACTTTCTATGTAACTAGTGACAGATCTCTGAAGAGAAGGTACTTGCAGTGAACACAGAAATTATGGTCCAGAGGTTGATGTCATTTAAAGAAAAATAAAGTATTTACTGCTCCTAAATTAAGCAATGGGGGAGCCAAATATTTGTTGGTTTTTGCTCCTTCAAACATTCTTTCTTATGCAGTTTATGAAATGTCAGGTCTCAGACTTACTTATTAGGACAAAAAAGCAGATGAAACGATGTGAATGAAAGGGGGATGGATGGGACAGAGACAGGGTGAGCTATTCAGGCCAAGCTCCTGTACCTTCTTAGAAACTTAATCTAGTCTTAAAGCAGCCTGGCCTGGCAAAAGCTAAAAGGGAACAGAGGGATTAAGGCCATGGCCATCTCCCTTTTTTAGCTTTCACACCTACAGTACAGTACACTACACTACCCTTTCCTCAGCCTGTCACACCCCTCCAGCTCCCCGGCTTAGCTGAAGCGTGGGAGTTAAGTTTTGTGGTTTATAAACCCCTCTGAGTTCCTGCAACTCTGTCCTGCCTCTCTTGCAGAGCTGGGTTGATACCAAATGGTGCTGAAAATTAGATTTTTCGCTGCAGTGGATGCAAGTGGTGCGGTATATGTAGACCACAAAAGGATGCCTTTTGGGTTATTCACTGAGCCCTGAACTAGAAAAAGGAGCTACTGTCTCATCTTCCACGTCCCTCTTGCAGCAAAGCTGAAAGAAACACTCACAGAAAACCCAGTTAGTTGTAAATTTACTTCTCAACTCCCAGCTAGTTGCAGACCTCCCCCCACAGCCGCCCATTCCTCCTCCTTTAACTTCTTCATGGTCCAGTCAGGGTTTCTGCTAATCCATCTTCAGCCTGGAGCACAGGTGTAGGTGAAATACAAGCCTGCTAATTCTGCACTTTCTGTTCTTTCCCTGTAAAGGTTGAAGAAATAAATATTCCTTAAGTGCAAGGAGTGCCGCCTAATGGCCTGTTGAAGAATCCCAAAGCTCCACACAGCCTAGTGTCTTGCACTTTTTTCCATATACACCCATATATGAAAACACGCACAGCGTTATTTTCACACACATACTGAAATGCAAGTCTCTTTCACGGCCTGTCTACCCACAAACTATGCTTTAAGGGTAATATAAGGTAGAGTCTTTACGTTTATATGCAAACAGTTGTTTCTTTAAGCTCAAGACTTCAAAACAGCTGTAATAATCCACACGCAAGTAAGAACTTGGGTAGTGTAGTTTGGAGTGTAAAATTCATGAATGCTGCTGGAAAGCAGCTGTTTCACAGCCGGCACTATTGTGTCAGGCAGCAACAATCATACACTCATAGTGCAGGTCAGATGTAACCTCAGGAGGTCACCCAGTCCAACCTTTTAGTGGCCTTGCAATTTAAGGTGGCAAAATGCAACAGCTGATGCATGGACACCGTGTTCAAGGACGAGCAGATCCAGCAGTGATGAAGCAAACAGCTGCGGTGGCAGTTTCTTAACATTCCCCAGCCAGAGCAGTCCGCATCATCCCTCATCACCATGAATTCCTCCAACTACTTGAGAAGAGACGTCCACCTCGCTTTTTCTCAGAAACTCACCGTTTGTTCTTTCCTGCTGCCACCCTTCAGTACAGTGTAACTTACTTTACTTTAAGGATGTACAGGGAAGCTGCACGTATGGAAGATACAACAGAACCGAGGGGCTCCAGAACACATGAGAAAGAAAATCCTCACAAGTCATTTACTCTATTGCACATCCTGCTGCTGCAGCAAGAGAAGCTTGGAGTTTGAATAGCTACTTTATATTTCAGGAATTATTCACTAGTTGTCCAGTTACAACTAAGCCTTCTCTAGCCTTTGATTTTGAAAAATACTATTACCCAGTATCCTTTATTACTAACACTGGAGCAGGGGCAGGTAGCACAGCCTGTTCCAAATGAACAACATGTAGCTGTTCTCTTGAAAAACGTTCCTAGAAAGGAGGGTCAGGTAACGAATTCCTACACAGTTTGAGCAGCAGCACCTGCCCTGCCTGAGAAGTATACTTCCACCTAGATGTAAATAGCCTGCTCATCAGCTTATGCACAGGCATTAGGATTGAACTTGCTGTAAGAATACACTTCCCATGCGACCTAGATATCCCAAGTGAAAACAAATAGTGGTTGGACTACTGGAGATGGCAAAGTATAGAGGAATGCAAATTATCACCTTTATAACATGTTATAAAGCAGACTATTTCTATTGCATCTCTTCTTGCAAGATACTAATTCATTTTTATTAGTCCAGAGAAAAATTCTACCTCCTCCTCCTCCTTCATCAGACCTCATCAAGTATTAGGAAAACTTCCTAGGTAACATTTCCATAAAGTAAAAAATACTTGAAAATATTTGATCTTCAAGATGTCTTTCCCGATAACCAGTTTCAAGGCAACGTAAGAGCAGCCTCTTATTAGCTTTATAGCTAAATAACCCCCACTTAGGTAGTTTAACCTCAGGAAACATTATCTGAATCGTTCTGAGCAATTCCAGTAGATCACCACAGAATGAGATTGCTTTTGCCTTTAGTTTGCAGAAACATTTGTTGACAAATAGCACACACACGTTTGACCTCTCATACCTGATTTGTCTCAGAAATCAAGTACATTAACTCATTTCTCAGATTTCCAGTCAGGCAACTTATTTTGCAGTTCAGTGAAGCATGTTCGTTCAAGATTCATTACTAGTTTGTGTTGTTATAGACAATATCTAAACTCACTCAGGACAAAGTCAACTGATGTAGAAGATGAAATTTCTCACCTTTGACCCAAATTTACCAGAATATTTGAAAAACATACTGGTAGTCATTGTTGTCGTTGTAGGAAGGACACTGTATTCAAAAACAAAATCTTACAGAAACAGCATTCGCAGTAACATATCCAAAAAAACAAGGCCATGACTCGTTAACAATAGCCTGCGATAGGTAGCAACTGCAAAGCCTATCCACCCAGCTCTTTGTCACCTTTCTCACTGTCTAGGAGAGATCTTGGCATCATAATACTTCATTGTAAAAGCATGCATGGGCAGAGGTGATGTTTTTCCACAGCTGGTCCAAAATTGCTCAATTGTTTTGAAAACAGATCTATTTCAGAACATTTGTATATTTGAGACAGGACTTGCCTAAAGCTTAAGTTCCCCCCTGCCTCAACAGGCTATACTACTCACTGAATTCTACAGGTCAATTCCCACATTTGTTTTCTACTTGTTGTTCAAATGAACACCATTGATGTAAAAGAAGACACTGGAAAAAAAAAAATCCATTTAACAATACCCACAATCCTCCCTTTACTTTTATCAGTTGCAGTGGGAAAGAAACCAGGAAACTGATGAGAACAATAGTAAGGGAAATCTCTCAAAAAATGCTTCATGGTGTGAGAGACCATTCATGATATGAATCTAGTCCTCATCTTAAAAACGTTTGATAGTACAAATACTTCTGAGTAGCACTGTCCTTGTAAAAGTCAAGTCTCACTGGGAACACTGACAGATACTGCAGTTTTAAGAAGGAAGTATGGAAAATTAACATGTCAAATCAAGCTTTAGAATCAGTATTTGTAAAAGTTTCCACAGAGATGCAACAAAAGTGAAACCGTACTAAAAATGTGATAGAGAAGGCAGAGGTTGATGCAGTCTATATTCACCAATACCTGTTTTTACAGGGAAATTTAAGAAGGAAAAATGTTAATACAGAAAGGATCTATTAAACCAAGACTGTTATTAGATATACAGGTAACCACACTGGTGAGTAAAGCAAGATGGCCACAACTGCCATGTGAAACCCAGGCTTAATGAAAATTTAAAATGCTGTACCAATTTATTCACAATATGCAAAACCAATCCAGTTCACATTAAAACATCTGTAGCGTCAGTATTTAAAAAAATACACCAATGTTTAAAAAGAGTTAAGGTATCATTTGCCAAATTCCATTGCACATCAGTTTATTTCCCAATTTCAAAAGGGAGCAGCAAGTAATTGATTATATAAAGGCAAACATATATACATCCAAGGCTAATACAGCCATTTGAAGTTGTAGCAACACTATGTGAAACAGCATAATTATTTTTTCTTTTTTTAAACAAAAATATTTATAATCAGTTTTACAAGTAAGGAATCAAGCTGTTAACTGTTTAACCAGTTAAATACTTTCAGTGCAGCAAGAGAACTATTAACATTTCAGAAAATTTATATTAAAAAGACCACATCTGCTCAGCATTCATAACTTTTCACAGCACAGTGGTTTTAATACTCAACCAACTGTTGGCTTGTTGGATACTAACCACCAAGCTGGCTGGCTTCCAGAAGCAGCAAAACAACTGTCAGCTAATATCAATTTAAGGCCATTTTGACCTGTAAAGCACTGGAAGTTTAACTGAAAAATCATGAAGGCTTTTATGACATGGCCAAGAACAGTCTTTACCAGTATTGCTATCAATATTCCTCACAACTTTTATTTACTAGTGTCAGGATATGGGGGTCAGTTGCTCATGCACATAACACCTATATCGTAAAAAAACTAGTGAACTTTCAACACAGAGTTAGTGCAAACCATCAGAAAAAGTGGGTGGAGAATCTAGCTGGGATCCTGGACCAAAAGACAGACATAAGACTGAGGTTCATTAGCTTCCATTTGACCACTCCAACTTTTAACAGCATAGCTGATTTTTAAATCCTTTTTGAAAACAAGCTCCTCAAAGCCTTTTTTTTTTTTAAATTCAGCCCTTAAGTGTAGGGCCTTCTCATCTACCAAGTATCTTGTGCTTGATTTCCTAGCACCTTCATCACCCTTCTGGATTTTCTCTTTTCCTGCTACAATGCACCCATTAAACCTAAATGGATGCTTTGCTGTGTTTTTTATGCCTATGCCTCTCCCATCTTTGACAAAAGCCTGTATTTGAGATTCTCACTCTCATCTATCTTTTCAAAGAGGTCACAGGTAAGAAGGACCACCTCAGAGTGTAATTGTGGCTTATGCAAAATATTTAGTGTTCTAAAAATACATGCCACTTAATTACATTGCAGTAAAACAAGAATTTTTATCTATTAGGTGGTTAACTTTAAGAATGGCCAAAAACACATTAAAAAAACCAACCAACCAACACAAAGGGATCTTAAGAACAAAGATGAATTAGCAAGACTAAAAATGTTTTTGATTTTTAAAACTGCCTTGAAAATACACAGTTCGGCAAGTATCCACCTTCTCTTGTATTACCCAGATTCTGCAGCAAGAACAGTGGCACAAACATCCACCTACTAAAACTGGAGTATTCAATTCTTTGGAACAGAAGTAGCAGCTAGCTTCGTAGTCAGTGCTGATGTCCAACTCCACAAGACTTGTTGTTCAGCATGCTGACAGTAGTTTAAATTCCAGTTCAGAACAGGCACAAGGGAAGTAACCACAGCTAAGCATACCCTGAGCAAAGTAGTTTTCAAGCAACGTTTTCAGCCCTGGTCCATCTTTTTGAGACAGCTTTCTGAAAGGTTTTATGCAAGACAAGAATCAAGGTGTTCGTTTATTTTAGACTCCAAAACCTCAGTCTGGCAAACAGGACAACTGACTTTTTCATCCTGCCTTACAGCAGTGCTGGAACTTGCAGAGGACACTGTAGATTCAGCTTTGGTTTTCATAGGTGTATTTATACTCAAAGTGGTACTCTCTTTTTTAATGAAATAGTTTTCAAAGGCAGTTTTGTCTTCCATTTTTGGCCATTGCTGCAGTGTATTAGTAGATTCTGAGCTTTTTTTCTCAGATGCAACCTGAGCTGCTGTCGTCTGCTCAAAACAAATTTGTTTCAGTGGCCTGTTGTGAAGTGGTATAACCCTCTTGCCATTTGCAGAACCTTGGTTTGATTTTTCTTCCATAACACGAGCAATTTTAACAGGCGATCCACTAACATTCTTGTAAGCTTTTGTATCAGCAACAGAGAGTTTAGGAAACTCGCGCTTTGAAGCCAAGTTGATTTTCTCACTAGCATCATCAGTATAAAGTGGAAAGAAGATGCCACTACGGGGTGATTTTTCAAATTTTATCTCATTTTTAGGGATTGGTATTGTCCTTACTGCTGAACGATGCTGTGAACCAGGTGTTTCACTGTTTCTAACACTGCTGCTGGAATTTGTGTTTTTTCCTGAGAGTCCACTCTCTCCTCCTCCAAGTTGATATCCCTTTCCACTAAAAGGCATCAGATTTTGCGTATCACGCATTTGTGCCTTGCCTGCAAAATAAGAGCAGAAAATAAGAAAAGTTAGTAACTTTTTCCATATATAAATCATGGGCTTAGTATTTTACATGCTTCAACTGAAAAATCTGCTGCTTGAAAATAGTATAGCAAACTAAATCTTTTGCAAACAATTAAGTTGAGAAGGAGCCTAGAAGTGCACAAATAAAATGCGTCCTGTTTTTTGCTACGTAACAGCAATATCTAAACAAACCTCATGTAGTGGTTGATCTGCATTTGTTCAAGGAACTGTTTGGACAAAAACAGTTTGGAAAAGAAAAAAAAAATTATTTTAAATACCTTTATTAGTTGCCTCAGAATTTGGAAGTTTTGCTGGCTGAGTTTTCTCCTTGGACTTCTTCGAGAAGTTCTCTGGCTCCTTCACTTTTGTGAATGTACCTCCACACGTCTCTTGATGCTCAACCCACCAAAAGTCTCGTGCAGAAGGTGCTCTATTCATCGAACGTTTCACATATCCAAAGTAAGGTTTTCTATTTTGACAGGGACCATTGCATCGCCACCAGTGCTGGCGGTACAAATCCACCTCATCGTGGAAGGTATGATAGATCTAGGTTTAAAAAAGAAAAAAAAAAAAAAAAAGCAGTCATTCAGAAAGTTTCTAGTTTTATAGCACTACAGTATTTTAAATTTAATTTAATTTTAATTTAACTTAAATGCCTCTATGCAAACACATGTAGCATGGGGAATAAACAAGAGGAGTTAAGAGACGTGCACACACTTGCAGGGCTATGATCTTATTGGCATCATGGAGACGTGGTGGGATGGCTCCTGTGACTGGGGTGTTGGAATGGAAGGATACAGGCTCTTTAGGAAGGACAGGCTGGGGAGACAAGGAGGGGGCGTTGCCCAAAGCTGGAGTGCATGGAGCTCTGCTTGGGGATGGATGAGGAACCAACCAAGAGCTTATAGGTCAGGACTAAAGGGAGGGCAGGGACAGTGGGGGTCTGCTACAGGCCACCTGACCAGGATGACCGAGCGGATGAGGCCCTCTATAGACAGACAGGAGCAGCCTCATGTTCACAAGCCCTGGTCCTCATGGGGGACTTCAACCACCCCGATACCTGTTGGAGGGACAACACAGCAGGGCATAAGCAATCCAGGAGGTTCCTGGAATACATTGATGACAACTTCCTTCTCCAAGTGACAAAGGAGCCAACGAGGAGAGGTGCTATGCTGGACCTTGTTCTCACCAACAAGGAGGGGCTGGTGGGGAATGTGAAGCTCAAGGGCAGCCTTGGCTGCAGTGACCATCAGATGGTAGAGTTCAAGATCCTTAGGGCAGTGAGGAGGGTGCACAGCAAGCTTGCTAGCCTGGACTTCAGGAGAGCAGACTTTGGCCTCTTCAGGGATCTGCTTGGTAGACTACCAAGGGATACAGCCCTGGAGGGAAGAAGGGCCCAAGAAAGCTGGTTAATATTCAAGGATCACCTCCTCCAAGCTCAGGAGCGATGAATCCCAACAGAGAGGAAGTCAGGCAAAAACGCCAGGAGGCCCGCATGGATGAACGAGGAGCTCGTGGACAAACTCAAACACAAAAAGGAAGCCTACAGAGGGTGGAAGCAAGGACAGGTAGCCTGGGAGGAATACAGAGAAACTGTCTGAGAAGCCAGAGGTCAGGTTAGGAAAGCTAAAGCTCTGATACAATTAAATCTGGCCAGGGACATCAAGTGCATAAAGAAAAGCTTCTATAAGTACGTCGGTGATAAAAGGAAGACTAGGGAAAATGTGGGCCCTCTCTGGAAGGAAATGGGAGACCTGGTTACCCAGGATATGGAGAAGGCTGAGGTACTCAATGACTCTCTTTTGCTTCAGTCTTCACTGACAAGTGCTCCAGCCACACCACCCAAAGTTGCAGAAGGCAAAGGCAGGGACTGGGAGAATGAAGAACTGCCCACTGTAGCAGAAGATCAGGCTCGAGACCATCTAAGGAACCTGAAGGTACACAAGTCCATGGGACCTGATGAGATGCATCCATGGGTCCTGATGCAACTGGTGGATGAACTGGCTAAGCCAGTGTCCATCATATTTGAGAAGTCGTGGCAGTCTGGGGAAGTTCCCACTGACTGGAAAAGGGGAAACATAACCCCCATTTTTAAAAAGGGAAAAAAGAAAGGCCAGTCATCTCAACTCTGTACTCGGCAAGATCAAGGAGCAGATCCTCCTGGAAATTATGCTAGGGAACATGAAAAATAAAGAGGTGACTGGTGACAGCCAACATGGCTTCACTAAGGGCAAATCATGCCTGACAAATTTGGCAGCCTTCTACAACAGGGTTACAGCATTGCTGGATAAGGGAAGAGCAACAGACATCATCTACCTGGACTTGTGCAAAACGTGACATTCTTCCACAGGACATCTTCATCTCTAAACTGGAGAGACATGATTTGACGGATGGACCACTTGGCGGATAAGGAATTGGTCACACTCAAAAAGTTGCAGTCAACGGCTCAATATCCAAGTGGAGAGCAGTGACGAGTGGCGTTCCTCAGGGGTCGGTATTGGGACCGGCGCTGTTTAACATCTTTGTCAACAACCCAGACAGTAGGATTGAGCACACCCTCAGCAAGTGTGCCGAGGACACCAAGCTGTGTGGTGCGGTCAACACACTGGAGGGAAGGGATGTCATCCAGAGGGACCTTGACAGGCTTGAGAGGTGGGCCCATGCAAACCTCATGAAGTTCAACAAGGCCAAGTACAAGGTCCTGCACATGGGTCGAGGCAACACCAAGCACAAATACAGGCTGGGCAATGAGCGGATTGAGAGCAGGCCTGCGGAGAAGGAGGACTTGGGGGTATTAGTGGATGAAAAACTGAGTATGAGCCAGCAATGTGCGCTCACAGCCCGGAAAGCCAATCACGTCCTGGGCTGCATCAAAAGAAGCCTGACCAGCAAGTTGAGGGAGGGGATTCTGCCCCTCTGCTCTGCTCTGGTGAGACCCCACCTGCAGTACTGTGTTCAGCTCTGGCGCCTACAGCATAAGAAAGACATGGACCTGCTCCAGCGGGTCCAGAGGAGGGCCACGAAGATGATCAGGGGGCTGGAGCACCTCTCCTATGAGGACAGGCTGAGAGAGTTGGGCTTGTTCAGCCTGGAGAAGAGAAGGCTCTGGGGAGATCTTATAGCAGCCTTCCAGTACCTCAAGGGGACCTACAGGAAAGATGGGGAGGGACTCTTTATCAGGGAGTGTAGTGACAGGACAAGGTAATGGTTTTAAACTGAAAGGGAGTAGATTTAGATTAGATATTAGGAAGAAATTCTTTACTGTAGGTGTGGTGGGACACTGGAACAGGTTGCCCAGAGAGGCTGTGGATGTCCCATCCCTGGAAGTGTTCAAGGCCAGGTTGGATGGGGCTTTGAGCAACCCGGTCTAGTGGAAGGTGTCCCTGCTCATGGCAGCAGGGTTGGAACTAGATGATCTTTAAGGTCCCTTCCAACCCAAACCATCCTGTGGTTCTATGATACTACCATTTCATTCCTTCCATTACTGCTGTGATTTTTACATTATCAGTTAAAAGAGCTGAACCTGGGTAAAATTTGATCAACATTTAGCTACCATTAAAACAAAGCTTTAAAAAAAAAGACAGGATGTGTAGGAATAGGTCCTGGCTGTCTTGTTTGAACTCCAGTAAAATCACTTTGATAATCTATCTACAATTTCACCCTAAATGATGTATTGTTTAGAATGCATTGTAAACAATATCAGTATTGTATTCTCCCTCCAGCTATTATCTTAATTGATCTTATCAGACACATTATTTTTAAATATCATCAACCCATTAGCCTCTACTGATACAAGTCTTAACTAAAACAGACTGCTCTTCCCCAAGTATTATTCTGAACATGGAGCTATTCTGTCCCTGGTATCATTAAGTTGTTTCAAGTTTAAAACAAAAGTTTAAAGAAAAATACTTACAGAGGGTATACTGGAAAATTATATGACTAACAGCTCACCACTTCTTCCTCAACCTGTTCTCACCATCGTCCCCAATAAAATAACTATGGAACTGGCATACACTTGGATGCAAGTTTATATTGGTACCAACTGTGGAGCGTCTAACAAGAACAAGTATATTACTTATACCACACCAGGCATACTAAAAAGCCAAATAAGGAAGAAACCTCTATTAAATTAGGTTAAGTGGATTATGCTTACTGTGACATTGGCTCCAGTCAAGCGATTAATACGACGCATGTGTTTGCGGAACTCTGGTCCATGAGATTCACGATCTTTGTCATTATTAGTAACAAAAAGCAGGGCATGGATCATTTCATGCAACAGTGTCTGAAACGATGGAAATCATTAGCTATTTGCTGAAAAACACTACATATAGTTTCAAAATTAAGCTGGAAGTATTTTACTCCTCTACGTTTATCTTGGTACTGATCTTATTTTCATGCATTCATACATGTTCAATCTGGGTCATAAAAACATAATACTTATTCTACCTGTCAAATCCAATTACCTCTATTCCCATACCACCAAAACATGCTGGAGAATATTACTACAATATGTGACATTCCAAAAATGAGAAATAATTCTCAAACTTAAGTTAAATCTTTAAAGAGATGATCCCCTCTACAACCCAAAAAGAGACACTCATAAGAAAGTTGAAACTCTACAGCATTTCTGTTCATTAAGCAAATTTGAATGTTGAGCCAACTCAAAGCAGCAGCCCTGACAGAGGCACAAGAAGCAACACAAAGTTATGTTTACAATCATATCCTATATCCTTATTTTCTGCTGTTAGCCTTTTGTAGATGAAACTACAGCTATTTTCCGATCGTGCTTTCAGTCCATGTTTGGTTTTAATATTAAAGGATAATTTAGGAGTAAAAAAGTTGGGTTTTTTCTCTTTATAAAGTCAGTAACATAAACAAGTGACTTTAGACTCCTACTCAGTTGCCCATTTAGAAACATAAAACTGAAAAATTACCACGATATTGCAACAGAAACGTAACAATAAAGTCTGTATATAAGAATCCCACTATGAAATGTAAAATGTTTGTATGGAGTCAGGGGAGGCACAATACATTTTTATGTGCAGATTCATGAGCAATCTTCAAATACCTCAACGAGATCCTTCCTTGGTCTTAACTTTAGAAGTGGCTCACTTAGACGAATGGAACACATTCCACCTTTTCCTTCGTATCTACATACTCCAGCACAGCTGAGAGAGACACAGAAAGAAAATATGAAAAGCTACTTGTTTCTGTAGTACATGAAGAAAATTGAGAATTGGAGTTAAAACGCTGTCCCTTTCCAATGCATGCTAGGTAACTCTGAACAAGAAAAAACACTTTTAGTAGTTGCTTGAAAAACTCCACATCATTAAGAAAAAAAAAAAAAAAGCCCACAAATTCCTTACAATAAGCTGTGACTGAAATAGCAAAAGTGAAACTGTAATTTATCAGATCTCTTGCAATCACTTAATACAAAGCTAGCAATCCTGGAAAAAAAAAAAAGATTCAAAATCACAGTGGACTGTTCCAAGCTAACCTGTTTAGGAGGCAGAGGACTGTTTTCATCAGAACTCCTGATGGAGTGAAATACATAAAACAGAGGCTGGAGAGTCACAGCAGCCAAAACCAATTTAACTGCTGGTTGCTGCAATTTCACCCCTCACCCTCCCCCAACTTTTGACTCTTACTGAACCTTCACTTCCACGTGCTAATTCAGCAGAAAACACTTTTTTTTTTTTTAACCGAGTTAGTCCTCTACCAGTTCAGCATCCAAATATTTTCAAGTGTCCAAAGAGTACTGCAACCAGCAGAGCACAAGAGGGGGCAGGACTCCAGCAGCTAGCAACTGCATCAACTGATCTGCTGCAGAACTGCAGCCTCCACTTCAAAGCTTTTTTTTGTTTTCATCTCAGATTGCCTATATATTCCCCTTCCTAGTCTATTCTAAGTCTTGTTAATATGCTATTATCAAGTCATATTTGCCCTTCTGCCATGCTGTAAAACTATCATAAAAACTGAGAACAAGAAAAATGACAGCAATACAAGCATGTTAAGTCTTGACACACACAGTTTAAGACCAAGTTATTTATTCCGCTTTAATATCTCTCCAGTTTTGCCTGCACCAGAGGAAAAGTCACTCATGGCTGCTAAGGATGACAAACGAAGGACAAAACAGACAATGACAGTGACCAACCCACGTCCTGGGGTACAAACTATGTTAGAAAAGCAAGACATTCAAATATCTGGAAGAGAAGCTGTGGCACTCGCCCATGGTGCCTACAAAGCCCCAGTTAGGAGCAGCACATAGTGACATACAGCTTTTCCTCCCCGAAACCCGCAGCTATACGATGAGAGGAGCTGCTGCCTCTCTGATGGGCTGCAGCCTCCTCCCACAGCTCTGGCCCAGCACCAGCACGATGCTGGGGCCCTGCAAAGGCATGGCAGCTTCTGAGCCCTAACGCCGATGAACGCCACCGGGCAGCGCTGCTCGGGAAAGGCCTTACGGGCCCTCATACCCCCGGCCCCCTCCCCACGCAGGGCTGCCCTGCGAGCCGAGCCCGAACACCCCGTCCCCGTCCCGTCCCCCGCCCCAGATGGCGTACAGGGTCATGCGTGGGCTCCACGACACCTCCACAGCCTCCAGCCGCCCCCAGAAGAGCGTCTGGTTGAACTGCACGAAGAGGCCGTGCACATCGGGGCTGGGGTCCAGCAGCTCCCAGGCCTCGTCCACCACCGACAGCGAGCGGAGGAGTGAGGGGTCCGGCGAGGCCTCAGGGCACGCCGCCGCCTTCTTCTCCTCCTCTTCCTCCTTATCCTCCGCTTCCCACAGCTCCTGCAGCTGCAGGGCCAGCACGAAGTCCTCCTCCTCCATCCCGCGCAGCGCGGCCGCCCCAACGGCCGCGACACCCCGGCGCCACACGCCGCTGGCGCATGCGCATCGCGCTAACAACGCCACAAGCGCCACCACCTCCTTCCTAGGACGCATGCGCCGAGCGCCCTCCAGCGGCGCTCCGCCTTCGGCGCACGAAGCTCCTCCCCCGCCCCGCCCCACCCGAGGCCGGCGCTTCCCCCGCCTCGCTCCGGGCAGTTGCGTTGTGGCCGTGCGTCCGCGCATGCGCGATCGGTGCGGCGATGCTGGCGCAGGGGGCGTACGTACCGCTGTGCGCAGGCGCAGCGGCGGTCTCCCCGCTGGCGGCGGCCGTGGCTGTGGCGGCGGCGGCGGCGGGGCGGGAGGCGGGGGCGGCGGCCGGAGGCGCGGCGATGGCGTTGTCGCTGGGCGAAGGTGGCGGGAGCCGGCTGCGGCGGCAGCTGGAGTCGGGGGGCTTCGCGGCGGGGGAGTACGTGAAACAACTGTCGCAGCAGTCGGACGGAGACCGGGACCTGCAGGAGCACCGGCAGCGTATCCAGACGCTGAGCGAGGAGACGGCCCAGAGCCTGAAGCGCAACGTTTACCAGAACTACCGGCAGTTCATCGAGACGGCGCGGGAGATCAGCTACCTGGAAAGCGAGATGTACCAGCTCAGCCACATCCTCACCGAGCAGAAGGGCATCATGGAGGCCGTCACCCAGGCCCTGCTCCTCCAGGCCGACCGCGACGACCCCGCCCTGGGCGCCCGCCGTGCCGCCGCCGACCCCTTCCTACCGCTGTCGGCCAAGGAGGCGGCGGCGAGCGAAGAGGGCCGGCAGCGCACGCTCACCACCCTCCTGGAGAAGGTGGAGGGTTGCCGCGACCTCCTGCCCGAGAGCCCCGGCAAGTACCTGGTCTACAACGGCGACCTGGTGGAGTACGATGCCGACCACATGGCGCAGATCCAGCGGGTGCACGCCTTCCTCATGAACGACTGCCTGCTCGTGGCCACCGCCCTGCCCAACCGCCGCGGTGCCTACCGCTACGATGCCCTCTACCCCCTCGACGGGCTGGCTGTGGTCAACGTCAAGGACAACCCGCCCATGAAGGACATGTTCAAGCTGCTCATGTTCCCCGAGAGCCGCATCTTCCAGGCCGAGAACGCCAAGATCAAGAAGGAGTGGCTGGAGGTGCTGGAGGAGACCAAGCGCAACCGGGCCCTCAGCGAGAAGCGACGCCTGGAGCAGGAGGCCCTGCCCCGGCCTGCCCCGACGCCCCCCGAATCCACCAACCCCTTTGAGGAGGATGACGAGGAGGAGGAGGAGGAGGAGGAAGAGCCCTCTGCTGAGGAGGAGGTGGTCGACCTCTCACTTGAGTGGATCCAGGAGCTGCCTGAGGACCTGGACGTCTGCATTGCTCAGCGGGACTTCGAGGGGGCGGTGGACCTCTTGGATAAACTCAACGAGTACCTGGGGGACAAGCCTGTGAGCCAGCCCGTGAAGGAGCTGCGGGCCAAGGTGGATGAGCGGGTCCGGCAGCTTACAGACGTGCTGGTGTTTGAGCTGTCTCCAGACCGCTCGCTGCGGGGAGGGCCGCGGGCCACCCGCCGAGCCGTGTCCCAGCTCATTCGCTTGGGCCAGTCCACCAAGGCGTGTGAGCTCTTCCTGAAGAACCGGGCGGCGGCGGTGCAGACAGCCATCCGACAGCTGCGCATCGAGGGTGCCACGCTGCTCTACATCCACAAGCTCTGCCACGTCTTCTTCACCAGCCTTCTAGAGACGGCGAGAGAGTTTGAGACGGACTTCGCTGGCAACAACGGCTGCTACTCGGCCTTCGTTGTTTGGGCCCGCTCTTCCATGAGGATGTTTGTAGACGCCTTCAGTAAGCAAGTATTTGATAGTAAAGAGAGCTTGTCAACTGCAGCAGAGTGCGTCAAGGTAAGAGGGCCCAAAGAGGGTGGTGCGACATGATAGCCAAAACAAAGGCTGCAAAGCTTGTAAATCCTCTTTTCTAGCCCTAGTTTAGTTGTTGACTCTTGAGTCGGTCTCCAGAGAGGTTTCCTGCATTGAAAGGTTAATATTTGTTTGGGGTTGGGGTTTTTTTTTCAGTTTAACAGCGGGAAGCATTAAGATCATAGAACCACAGGATGGTTTGGGTTGGAAAGGACCTTGAAGATCACCTAGTTCCAACCCCCCTGCCATGGACGGGGACACCTTCCACTAGACCAGGTTGCTCAAAGCCCCATCCAGCCTGGCCTTGAACACTGCCAGGGATGGGGCAGCCACAGCTTCTCTGGGCAACCTGTTCCAGTGCCTCACAGTGCAAGAATGAAAGATGAAAATATACAGCAAGAAAAACCCTGTCTTTATCAGAAATGCAAAATGTGTTTATTCTTAATTTGCCTTTAACCAGTAGGAGGTCCTAAAATTTACATAAGCTGTATCTGAACAATGAGTATTTGAAGACTTGTTGTTTGTTTTCCAAGCCTGTCCTGGACTACATTTCCATCATTTTTTGCAAGACTAAATTTCTGAGGTTATGGTTTCTTTCAGCTGGTAACAGGGAGAGAAAAAAAAAAAAAAAAAAAAAAAGAAAAAGCATGTGGGCTATAATGTAATTGTCCAGAGTATTTTTGACAAGCAGGGTTTTTCTTTCAGTTATTAATTTCTCATTAATAAGGAATTTCTTAAAGCAGGAGAAACAAGTGAAGTATGACTAACGCTTCCCTGTTTTCTGAGAGTGATGAGTTTGGTTAATGTGTAAGATGTAAAGGGAACCTGCACACTAGTAACACCCTTCACTTTTCGTTAATACCCAAGGTAGCTAAGGAGCACTGCAAGCAGCTTAGCGAGATTGGACTGGATCTCACCTTCATCATTCATGCCCTTCTGGTAAAGGATATCAAAGGTGCTTTACAGAGCTACAAGGATATCATCATCGAGGCCACCAAGCACCGCAATTCTGAGGAGATGTGGAGAAGGATGAACCTAATGACTCCAGAGGCGCTGGGGAAACTCAGGGAGGAGATGAGGAGCTGCGGAGTAGGCAATTTTGACCAATACACGGGTGATGACTGCTGGGTGAACCTTAGCTATACTGTAGTAGCTTTCACTAAGCAGACTATGGCCTTCTTGGAGGAAGCATTAAAGCTTTACTTTCCAGAGCTGCATATGGTTCTTTTGGAGAGTCTTGTGGAAATCATCCTGGTGGCCGTCCAGCATGTTGATTACAGTTTACGATGTGAACAGGACCCTGAGAAAAAAGCATTCATTAGGCAGAATGCATCCTTCCTGTATGAAACTGTCCTTCCTGTTGTGGAAAAAAGGTTTGAGGAAGGAGTTGGAAAGCCAGCCAAGCAGCTACAGGATCTGAGAAATGCTTCAAGATTGATGCGTGTAAATCCGGAAAGTACCACTTCGGTGGTGTGAAGTGACCTAACTGTTCTTATGAACGGAGTGTGAAAGCACTTACTGAAAATGTTGTACATTGAATATATGAACTAAATGTTTTTTCTGAGTCCCTGAAAAATGCAGAAGTCTAACTGCTGCATTCCAGACGCTGAAGACTTAGAATCAAAGCCTGCAAGGATGGAACGCTTTTCTTGGTGGATGGGGGGTAGGGGAGCAAGAAGCAAGGTCGCGGTCACGTGTCCTTGGACAGCATATCTTGTAAGAATGGCTTGTGTAGTGTTTGTGACTTGAGAAATACTGTAACATACAATTTTTGGCCAAATGTTTGTGAAAGTCTTAAATATACGTACACCGTATGGCAGGAAAAGATCACTTCTCATCACGCCACGGTAGGAATTCTTTTTTTAAGGCAGCGTTCTGGTAGGAGGGGAAGTGCTGAAATGCTCCCAGGGTGTGGTATTCAGTAAGGCATGTCTGCCGTCCAGATGTGACTCAGCACTGCAGATAAACAACATGGATTTGCACAGTCTGATTTGTTTGGTAGCAATGCAAACTCTTAAGTTTCTCCAACATTCAAATTCTCTTTATTCATTTCAGAGGCAGATCTAAATTTAAAATGTGTTTTGTATAGTTTTTTGTGTTTGGGTGAAGCAGCTTCTTCTGTTTAATAAGCTGGCCTGTCAGCTTAAATTACAGCTCTCTGAAAACAAACCTTCTGCTGTCAGAAACGTTTATTCCCTTCAGAGGAGAAGTGAGAATAACTCTTCCCTTCCCCTTTGTGTTCCCCTTCCTTGTTTTCTCATGGACTTCATTGGGGTCAAGTCTATTTGATGAAGCGTGCACTCTTGCTTGAGGTGCTGTCATAAATGCATTACAGGCCATTACCTACTGGTAGAAACCATAGCGAAGAGGCATAAATGCTCTTGAGATGTGCAGGGCAGGGAGAGGGTCTGAAGGTACTGTTTCATTTGGAAGAAACAGAATGCTAGTTTTGCTGTACAGAAGCAGCACAGGATGCAGAGACTGGGTGTGAGGCTTTTTGTAAATTATGTGATCTTCAAAATTCACACTCTGTCTCTCCTGCAAATATTGGTATCTTTTCCTGTAACACAGCAATAACCAAGAAGAACTATCTTTTTTTGCAGAAAGCACAAGAACTGTATTTGGTTGGGAATGCTAATGTAGATGGGAGAAGTTTATGCAAATGCCTGTATGTTTGGATTGAATGGTGATGGCTATCTCGTTCAGTATGTGTCTCTGAAAATAAAATAAGCAGAGTCTTGTGTAAAGGCTGGCTTTAGAACACTGTCAGCATCACCTTCTAAGTTGTGTAAACTTCTGCCCCTTTAGTGCAGACTTCTTAGTTGTGAGAAAATCATGTTATGGCTAAGTCACCATGTATTAGACTCTGAATAAGTGTTCTTAACTGGAATAATTGAGTATCCTATTCCTCTTGCACTTTAAAATGAAAGCTTTTGCAATTTGTATCATGGTAATGAATGCCTTGTGACTGCCTGAACAAGGAAAAGATATCGCTAGTAAAACACTCTGCATAACTGCTTATACTGGAGCTTCTTTGTTTCTCCCTGTTTTCACAGTGCTAGTTCAATGCAGTTTTCACTTTAGTGGCTAGTTTCCGTTCTCTTGCTCTTTGGATGCCTTTTGAACTGTCAGATTTTGCAAAGCATCCTACTGTCTCTGCTCACTTGCTTTCCGGTGTTTGGGTCTTTTGCTAGCAAATCATGGAAGAAAACTGTACAAAATGGTTTTAAAGGGTAACTCATTGCTCTTAGCTAAAACTGATTGAAAACCACTGAAATAGCTATAGTTTTATTTTAAGGGACAGGGAGAGTTAGAGCTTCTGTGAGTATGTTACACCCAAGAGACAGCCACACAGGCGTTATTTCACTAGTGAACTATTTTTGGTACCAGAACCTAGTGAAGTATATCAAAGGAATATATTCTGTATCACCTGTTTAAAGTGGGCAAAGGTAGTAACCTGGCCTTACTTCATCTGAGAAATACTTTCAAGTGGATTATAAGTGAGAGCTGTCCATGATAATGGGTGTTTTGGAGGAGAGGGAGAAGGGAGGGCTTTTTTTCTCTGAAGACAGGTATATTTTATTGTTTTCTTTACAGCAGAAGAAAGCAGAATAAATACAGATGAGCCTTATGTAATTTTTTTCTTTTTTTTTTTCTGTGCAAGAGCAGGGTAAACTGTAGGACTGTAGCTCGAGGCTCTGATTATTGTGATGCTTGAGGATTTTGTGTAAGAAGTTGGGTTGTAGTTTCCCAATTCCCAGCTCTGGCAGAAGATTGAATAGGGGGAGAGCCCTGTTCGTGCTTCTGTTGCAAGCTGGCGTAGCTCATCTTCATCCTCGTCAGAGGAAGAAATGTAGAATGTAATTCTGCCATGTGCTCTGCTATGCCTCTGTCACCGCTCCCTTCATCAATCTATTTACGGCACGCGGTGCCTACTGGTTTTGGCTCTGCCGTCATCCATGGAGCAGCGGGCTTACGTGGATGTCGGTTTTAATGGATCGGGGAATATGGCCTTTCGTTTGGGTGATCAAATATCACATTTGTGTGCCCGTCACAATTCAAACAGGTGTGGATTTGTATAAACTGCTGCAGGTAGCATTGATATTTTGTAACTTGTGAATCTATTCAAGTCATAATAAAAGACAAACAGTAACTTAAGGAAAATGATGTGCAATTAAATTAAACACGCTTTGTGTGTTAATTCAGTTAACAGAAAAAGTCAACATGTGCTGAGAGTCATGGTTTAATAAATTTCAGATTTGCAGACAGTAATTTGGAATGGCACTTTTCTTTTCCTGAGCTGTACACTTGTGGGGATAGCGTTGTTCAAGTTGGAATTTGCAGTAACTACTGAATAATATGATAGCAGTTTTGTTGATTTGGGGAAGAACTAGTCATATTTTTTTTTGTTTTGTGACAATTGCATATAAAATCTGGTTTCCTTTAGCTGCTATGACAAAATTGTGATGTGTAAATTGAAGATTATTTTTTTTTTAAATTCAGATGAATTTCTGTATTAGAATTTAATGCAATAACTTTTCTGAACAGTGAGGATCATGTATTAAAACTTTTGGACATACAACACTAGTGGTGTATTTCTGTTTTTATTACATCATCATCAGAAAGAGGATGTTGGTTCAAATTTCAAGTCCACTGATAAATTTCCAGTGAAGTCGAAGAGCTTTAGGTCAGTTGTTTGTGAGGGAGACGTAAGAGGCAGCCAGGCAATGAAAGCCAAGTGATGTCACTTCAGTTACATTCTTACAAAGTCAGCGTGTGGCTTAATAAGGTGAATTTGGAGGAAAATGTTTGTCAGCATTGTACCTGATTCAAATCGAGGAGAGGCTGTACTCTAGGCTAATAGGACTTTGGGTGAGTAGGTATGTGAGATACTATCAACACCAGGGTAACCAGCGTAATGCTATAGGGTTTGTTACCTTGCAGAGATTATTTTGTCACTGGAGTCTATTCATACTTGAATGCTGAATGTGCAGTACAGTCCATCTCCTCACTAGGTGGAGTTCTGTCCATTGAAACCTCCGTATGCTGTGGGCAGGCACAGGCGTTAAAGCTGTGCTACCCAGCAGCATGGCTTGGGATGTTTTTGTAGCACATTGGGGAATGAAGATGCTGTACCAAACGATTCAGATATTAGGGCCAACTCTTTTTCTGTCCTTGGTAGTGCTTTTCTTCTGCATTTTCTAATTTTTGTACTGTTAATTTCTTAATTCTCCATGTTTTCCTTTCCTGCTGTGTTTCTGTACCATCGGCAGGCATCCTGCAGAAGGTCTCAGCTTTCTACTTTTTCTAAAGGTATGTACCAACATGTGCCTTTTGTTCTGCCCGAGAGACACTCTGCTAGACTGCAAGACCTTGCAGACATGTGGAAAGTCACTTGTCCCAGCTTCAGCTGTCTCATGTAAGATGTTCAGCTTAATGACTTCTCAAAGCCAAGCTGTGTGACCTCTTGTCATTTTACTTCAATATTAGGCTGAAATTCCACTGAGAGCTTGTGCTCATAATGCAGCTTTGCATTCCAGCACAATAATGCAGAAGATCCCCACCACCAATCTTTGTAACTTAGACACTCTTTACATTCCCTTTGCTGCACAACTCTTATGTTTTAATTGGATTACCTTTTACTTAAAAATATTAGTAGTTCTGCAAACTCCCTGTGCGTTTTCTCTGAAGAAAATCAAATCCAGAATGGGGCTTGTCTGTCAGGGAGCTTTGTAAGCATAGCCTGTAGACACATCTTTTTCCTCAGAGGTTCAAGAGCTGTGTGTATTGGGTTTGTGTGGCAAGGTTTTGTTAGCGGGGGGGGTTTACAGGGGTGGCTTCTGTGAGAAGCTGCTGGAAGCTTCCCCTATGTCCGACAGAGCCAATACCAGCTGGCTCTAAGACGGACCTGCCGCTGGCCAAGGCTGAGCCCATCAGCGATAGTGGTAGCGCCTCTATGATAACATACTTAAGAAGGAAAAAAAGTTGCAGGGCACGCAGAAATGGCAGCTGGAGAGAGGAGTGAGAACATGTAAGAGAAACAACCCTGCAGACCCCCAGGTCAGTGAAGAAGGAGGGGGAGGAGATGCTCCAGGCGCCGGAGCAGAGATTCCCCTGCAGCCCGTGGGGAAGACCATGGTGAGGCAGGCTGTCCCCCTGCAGCCCAGGGAGGTCCACGGTGGAGCAGATATCCACCTGCAGCCCAGGGAGGACCCCACGCTGGAGCAGGGGGATGCCCAAAGGAGGCTGTGACCCCATGGGAACCCTGCGCTGAAGCAGGCTGCTGGCAGGACCTGCGGATCTGTGGAGAGAGGAGCCCATGGAGCAGGTTTTCTGGCAGGACTTGTGACCCTGCGGGGGACCCATGCTGGAGCACTTCATGAAGAACTGCAGCCTGTGGGAAGGACCCACGTTGGAGAAGTTCGTGGAGGACTGTCTCCTGTGGGAGGGACCCCATGCTGGAGCAGGGGAAGTGTGTGAGGAGTCCTGCCCCTGAAGAGGATGAAGCAGCAGAAACAACATGTGATGAACTGACTGTAACCCCCATTCCCTGTCCCCCTGTGCTGCTGGGGGGTAGGTAGAGAATCCAGGAGTGAAGCTGTGCCGGGGAAGAAGGGAGGGGTGGAGGGAAGGTGTTTTGAGATTTGGTTTTATTTCTCACTACCCTACTCTGGTTGATTGGCAATAAATTAAGTTAATTTTCCCCAAGTTGAGTCTGTTTTGCCTGTGATGGTAATTGGTTGAGTGATCTCTCCTGTCCTTATCTTGACTCACGAGCCCTTTGTTATATTTTCTCTCCCCTGTCCAGCTGAGGGGGGGGGGGGGGGCAGTGACAGAATGGCTTTGGTGGGCACCTGGCATCCAGCCAGGGTCAACCCACCACACTGTGGTACGCATTCAATCCTTACAAACTCTGAAAGGTAGTGGAGAGAGAAACACCGCAAACCGTGGAAAGAATGTTTTCCAGTCTTATGCAGCATACTGTTTTTGTGAAAATAGATTTACGCCCTTTATAATTACAAAGGATGCTGACTAGAGTAATAGATCAGAATTTGATTGAGCCACCTCAGACACAGAGTAATTACCTCTTGAGTATTTAGGAAACTTTGCTAATACCACTTCAGTGGCCTCAACGTGCCCTGTAACACAGTTCTCAATTTCAGGGTTACAGGCTGAACTAGATTCTCTGCTACAGGCGTGCTCTGTTTGACACAGCAGAGCGAAAGTACTAGCAAGAGGCCTGCCGTGCGCTGACTGCTGAGCAGTATTCCCCTTCCCAGTGGTTTATGTGACTGATCAGGACAGCTTTAAGGCAATTTTAGACCACCCTTCTGCGACCCTGTGGTATTTATCCTCTCTTGCTCGCCATGCAGTAGCTGGATCACGGCTGCATGCCTTTTGATGGCCTGAGCATCCCACTTCTCATCCAAGCAGAAGATTATATGGGAGGATGGAGAGAATCTGCTCCCCAAATTACTTAAAGAGAGCTGTGATGGCACATGGTTACCAGCGGGGGTCCTACAAGAGCTCTGCATTGGTGAGCATCACCTCGGTGCAGGGAAAACAGGCGTCCTCTGTGCATGCAAGCAGATACGATTGCATTCAATTTGTTCTCATAGAGCAGTACAAGAGCTAAAAGCAGGTATGAAAGCTGAGATATTAATCTCTTCGTGTCATGGCAGGAGCTGAACTCTGAGGCATCAGCTTAGATCACCCAAAATATAATTTGGCCCTGCAGCTGTTGGGAATCTTGTTCAGATGTGCTAATGTGTTGGTATGTGATTATTGAATGTATTGCACTAGGGAGGTGGACCAGGGAGAAGAGCAGGTAGCATTAACTTCACTGCCGCTTGGGAAGTCCTTGGAGATGCTTGGATTAATAATGATTTCAAGTTATTTACCAAAAATAAATCATGCAGCTCTTCAGCTAGTTGCACCAACACACGCAGTCCTTTCTCTGTCCTCCCTGAAAGCTGATCCAGTGAAATTGAAATTCTCATGAAGGTGAGAGAGAGTTAGCCAAATCCTTTGCGATACATGTGAATCTAAACACTTGCAAACTTGGGCAAAATTGAGATCGGAACTGTGGGCTGAGGGAAAACTTTGCCTCAAACACTTCCAGACTTCAAGTTCTCTGGGCTTTGAGTCATTCCTACTGTTTCTAAAATCCCAATTCCTGGACAACCATCTGTGCCAGTCAGATTTATTAAGACTAGCATGGTTGGTTTTTTTATTACAGTTTTACAGCACTGCTGCAGTCTGGGGACTCCTGTTGTTATGTTCATTTTCAGTTCTCCAGACCCAGTTTTCACAATAGGAAGGGGCCCAGCTCCCTGCCCGAGCTCCTGCAGGATGGGGTTGTCAGAAGAGTACTTGAAGCTCTGCAGAGAATCCTTCCTTCCTCAGGATTCAGTAAATTTTCCTCTCAAAATGTGGGTCTCTGATAAGCAGCTCCTGTTCTGCTTTTTTTTCCCAGCACTAACATTGGCAGGATTGTTTGTTTTCCCACTCCGCAATGTAACTTCTCCAGCAGAGGTGCCAGATTGGCTTTGTGGAGGAAGGAGGCCAAACTGCATGTTAAATTACAGCCTGTGCATCTGTCTTAACATCATTCGGGCCATATACCTCCCTGCCTGCTGCCGCTAATGACAATGTACGTGGGGAGGAGGGGGACTGGGAGGGTTGCAAGGAAAGATCTGTAATCTTTGTCCCTCCGACTTCCATCCAGCATGGTGCTTAAGCACACACTGAAGAGCATAATATGTCCTCCTGAATTTCAGAGGCCGACTCCTATACTCAGACCTAATTAGATGTTGAAGTCCTTTTCGTGCGTGGAGCATCAGTAAATTTCTGTTGAATCTTGCAAAAACAACTGGCAAAGAAGCGATAGAGGGGTGATACTAGAGCAACAGCAGCACATGAGCAAACAGTGTGTGTGTTTCTGTAACACCTCAGCTCTAGTGTGACCAACTGTGCTCCCAGGCAAAGCCTTCCCCTTCTTCAGTGGGAGCGGTAAGCTCCATCCATCACCAGTGTTGCAGCTTCCCAGGACGCAGCAATAATACAGTTGGACAGGCTAAAATAAAGTTGCTTCATCCGACCAGGTGCGATACGTGACACATGGCGTTAGGGTGGAGGAAATGCCCTGGGGAAAACGATGACACTTAGCGAAGGGTGCGCAGTGAGGGTGGATCAGCCGCTCTTCTGGGATGTGGCTCCACCTGAGCCGGACACCAGTGCCGGCGGGCACCGGGGGGGTGGTCCCAGCCTCCCACCACACTCCATCCTCCCTCGTTCTACCCAAACCCAGCACCTCCCGCCGTCAGCGCTTCCCTCCTGCCGTCCACCCAGCCCGAAATAGGTCTCCTCCCTCCCGGTGGGATTAAACCCCATCTTGTTTGCTCAGCGAGGAGGCAGAAGGGGCCTGTGCCACCGCCTGGCATCTTCACACCAAATAGCCCCTGGTGTGCCTGTAATCCGTTGCCATTTTTTGTTTTCCCCTGAAGTTTATTATAATTTAAATAGCCTTCCAACCTGAGACATCCTGGGGGGGTTCTGGCTCTGCTGCCTCACACTCTGTGAAATTAATTGCCCTAAGATCGTGTCCTTGCAGGAAGATGGTATGGGTTCAACTAAACTGGTTTAGAAACTGTTTTAAACCCACGCGAGACCTTCTTCGGCCCTTTAGTTTTGACTGGAGCACTTTCTACGTACTTGGCTTGGCGTATGATACGCTTAAACAGGACAGTGTTTATTCCCAACCAAAATTACAGCACCGAACCCTGCTGTCTGGGGCAATGTTTTTGACTACTGTGGGCAAATTCCGTATTTAACTCAGCTTGTGTTTTTAGGCCTTGAAGATTCAAGGGCCAGACTGCAAATGCCTTTAATCAGGAAGCAATTAATTGCACAAATTTCCTCCTCGCAGTCAGTGTAGCGCTCAACCAGGTAATACTCCCTGTGAGGCGATGGCTCACACCTGCCTGTGCACTACTTTTATTACTGTATATCTCTGCTAATTAGTTCCTGTCGGATGGCAGGCCAGGTTGCTACAGGGGGTTCAGATAAAAGGTACCATCGGTTAAGACAATCTAAAGATAGCTTTAAGAAGAAAAACAAATGGTTTGTTTTCCTGCTGAGCTCTTTTTTTATTATTTCTGAAGAAAACTCGCAAGCAGGATTCATGCTTTTGACGGAAGTCAGGACCGGGTTTGCAAGGGTTGTTCCAGTACCTCGATGTCAAGCACGCTCGACTGGAGCTTTTTCCAGAGCACCCTGGTGCCCACCCAAAACCAGTCCCAAGCAGGAATCACCTGGTTTGTCTCTTTTGCACCCACCTCTGTGCAAAGGATCACAGTCCTGCTTCTCCCCCAGAAACGACGCTCAGCTTCACTTTGAGAGAGGTGTACGTGTACCAGGGCAGGGGGAGCTGGGGGGATGTTTAGCCCTCCTCGACAGTCCCTGGGGCAGCGCATACACAATGTCTCACAAAACAGGAGGGTAAGGCTTCAGCTGCCCCTCTGCCCCACATCCACGTCTGGGCCATTCCCCCCCCCCCCCCCCCCCCCCCGCTAGCGCTGACACCAACCTTGGCTGCTTTTCTAAACACAAGCCACACATCCTTCCTGTCCTACATGCTGCCTAGAAATGACAAACTCCTTCATTATGCTATTACTGTAATTTAGTAGCAGAAACCTTCCTCTCTGCACACACAACTCTTCATGTTTGACTATTATAATTGTATTTTCAAAGTTATAAATAACACATTAGCCTGGTTTATGTGTTCATGCAAGTCAAGCTATAAACTGGCAGATGAATGAAATTAACTGTCTCCAGAATTCACATTCCTGTCACTTATTCAATTATTTGATCAACATAATTGCTCAGAGCAAGAGCTAATTGGAAAATGACATGCATTTACCCTCTCTATAGAGGAGGAGAGGCTTATCGGGTATTTTACTGCAGGCACTTTCATTACTTCCAATATTCTGGAAGAAACAAGGTTTTTAAACGAGCCAGGCACAAACACACAAAGCTTGTTTGCTAGCCAGATGCTTTCCCACCCTTAAAATAGTTCCAGTATTTTGCAGCGCGAGGGTTTCAACATGTCTATGCTGCAGTGCACACAAGTACCTTGGCACACATGTATGGAAGCCGCAAGCCAAGCTTGCCTCCAGGAGTCTACAGCACTAAATGTGTCCTTGCTTCTGTGTATCTGTACTCAAGCTGGTGCTGCAGCTATACGTGTTTGGTTCTGCCTATGACCGGCTCCCATCCCTGGGAGCTGGTATGGAGAATATCGGTCGGCTGAGGCAGAAGAGCCTCTCAGGAGTAGGAAAGGCAGAAAGTGATTTTTTTTCTTGTTGCTGTTGTAGAAAAGACTGTAATTCCCCACCTTGCCAGCTCGAACCCCGCATCAAGGTCACAGTTTGAAACACTGATACCTTTGGAATGATTTTTTTGTCCCTCGCCTCACTCAGAGGTTCTGCTTAACTCACATCCACACATCTGTGCACATAGTTATTAAATGAAAAAGCTAAGAAGCGGGTGCCAGAGCAGAGGGGTGGGGATGGAAAGAATCAGGAGGTAGGAGACTCAAATCCTAAACTGGTCCCTGTGTCCATTACTAGCTCTAGCATTGTTTGGGGTTGGAATATTTAATTTGTTTAAGTAAGAGACAAGCAAGCACTTTTCCAGGCTGTGTGAAGGGGAGGAAGCTCATCTATCAACGCCAACAGTTTGCAACCTATTGTCTGCAGGCCCTGAGGGGATCTGTGGGTTATCTGTAGGGGAAAGGGAGCTAAGAAAATCAACCCTGTTGTCAGTTGCCTTAAATTCATGACAGATGGTCTGCACCTCTGCTGGAAAATATTGGGGTTTGCAAATTAAAACTGGGTAAAACCCATTTCCCTCCTGCTGTCCGTGAGCAGTTCAAACATCAGTTTTTGGCTGCTTGAAAAGACTCCAGAAGAGGTTCACAGAGTGATGGGAGGGCTGAGGAACACGCTGTCCTGGATCTTGCCCCCTGAGCTCTAGCTGCGCTACTAACGCTGCACAAGTGGTACAGGACAGCTCTGGGAAACCCACTGTACTGCATGCGGTGTCGTAGAGGCTGGTACTGTCTATATTTGATGAGAAGTAGTTAACCAGGTGAGTAATTATTTAGTTCATCCAAGAGCAGATTAAGAAATGAGTGCAGCACAGCCTATTTGTACTTACACCAGGACATTTCTGATAGGTTTTTTAGGGTAGAAGGCAAAAGTATACAACAAGAGAATAAAAAAGTAGCCTCGCCATGGGCGGCCAGGGAGCTTGCAGGTGTCCCCGGGGGGAAGGAACTACCTGTAAGCCCAAGTTTGTTGTGCTGCTTAATGGGGATGCCCCGCGGTTTGGAAAAAGAGGGGTGCTGAGGACACCGGGTGCCGCTCCCGCTCTCAGTTCTGCCACGCACATGGCCACAGCAGGCTGCAAACGAGGACGATGCCAAGGTTTGGTGTCCTGTGAGTGACTCCAGCTAGTGGACAAATAGCCCGAGTGCGATGCTGTGATCTCTAAGCTGTGACTAATGGTATAAATCAGTAACCTAATGGCTCCACAGGACATCTCACATGGAAAATGCAGGCTCCTTTGTTGCCAGCTCAAGGCACAAAGGAAAAAAGAGAAAAAAAAAAACCCCAAAAGAGAAAAAAAAAACCCAACCCCCCCACGATATGTCAGGATCTTGCAAATCCAGGCCGCTGCTACGGCCAAAGCAGGGGACAGGCGTGCAGGGCAGTGGCCGTAGGCAGGGGCGGACAGAGGAGGCAGCCCTGGAGACGCTCCCCTGGGGGCCAGGCTGGCACCCCGCCGTCCCCAAGCCCCCCCCCGCCACCCCGGCACCGGCACCGGCACCGCCCCCGTCCCGCCCCCCGACCGCCGCCGGGCGCCGCGGCGGTACCGACAGCAGAGGGCGGCCGCCGCCGCCGCAACCCGCAGCCGGCCCGGAGCCAGCCCCGCGTCCCAGCACCTCCACCGCCCCGCACCCAGCCCAGCAGCGCCGCGTCCCCGCCGGCAGCCCCGCAGCCTCCCAGCCCCGCAGCCGGCCCCGCACGCCGCAGCGCAGTCCTGCAGCCCCTCCACCCAGCGCCCCTGCGGCCTCCCACCCCGGCCACAGCCCTCCGGCTCCGCATTGCCATGTGCCCACCGCCCAGCAGCCTCCCATTCCCCCGGCTCGGCGTCCCAGCCGTCCCACAGCCAAGCACACCGGCAGACCTGCGTCCAGATGTCCAGTTCCGTAGCCCCACGGCCCAGCGTCCAGCCCCAAATCCCTGAATCCCAGCATCCCCACAGCCCAGCGTCCCTGCAGCCCCACAGCCTAGCATCCAGCCCCACATCCCAGCATCCCTGCAGCCCAGCGTCCCTGCAGCCCTACAGCCCAGCATCCCCACAGCCCACCAACCAGCACAACGTCCAAGCTGTAGAACAGTCCCAAAGCTCCGCAGCTCAGCATCCCCACACCCAGCAGCTCAGCAACCCAAGCGTCTCAGCATCCCAGCCCAGGGCATGGAGCGAGCCCGGCTGGCACAGTGCTGCTGCTCATGGGTCTGGGTTTTATTGTGGGTTCTGCCCTCAGGGGCAATGACAACTGCGACTGCAGAGGTGGTTGTAGTGCTACTGGGGCTTTTTTGCCTGAGGCCCTGTTATAAACTGTACTAGCAGAGGTGCTATTTCATTCCTGGGAGGTGGAAAAATCTTTCTAGCGCAGGCTTGCCACAGCCTGAGGAAGCAGCTTTACAAACGTGCAGGATGCAGCCGGAGCTCCTGGTGCACTCCTGGTCCCACTGCTGTGCAGGGCTGGAGGCAGGCATGCAACGTGGGTAAAGGCAGGCAGCAGCTGCCTCTGCAACTTCTTGGCTCCAGTGCTACAGCCTGGTAGTTCACTGTAAGCTTTGTCCTCATCAGGAACAGTCCCTCCCTAACCGCACTAACAGATTTTTCTGCAGGGTTTTAGCATTAGAAATGAATACTGGAAACCTGGTGCTTTTCTTACACTGGCTACATTCATCCTGCTGACTGTGAATCGACATGATTGCATTTCTGCAAATGGAAAATTCAATAAATATATGCAGAAAAATGATTCTCCCCCAGTTTTTTGTCAATTCCTGTCCACTTTCTTGTCCTGCTCAGCCTCAGGCAGGCAACTTCTTGCAGGAGGCCGGTAGCATGTTTGGTCTGACGGAGGATCCTCTCCTGCCTGACTAGGAGCAGAGCCTTGCTCTATACCCGAAGGGGTGGCACAGGTGTGCTGCTCCTCTGTGAACATATTCCAAAGGCACGTGGGCTGTCTTAGGTGGAACTTCATCCTATTTTTTTATTTAGGCACAAAATATCTGGTTACTATTTTCAGCAGAGAGAAGGTACTTGAAATGGAAGAAGTCCCTCAAGTCACAAAATGGGATAGAAAATCAAGCCGTGGAAAATACTTGCAGGCAAACAATAAAAATGCAGTTTAAGTCAATGGGAATGTTTCATTTCAGTACTTTCCAGCTGATTTTTTTGGATCACTTGAAAGTAATTTAAATTGTAGAAGACATTTGAGTAAAGAAAACGCTATTCTAAACGTCAACAATGGAAAAACGTGATGCTTTGATATTCGTAATTTTTTTCCCTTATTCCTTCTATTTGAGAAATGTATTGGGCGTGTTTTCTTTTGTAGCTGCCACAAGAAAAACAGTAGTTTTAAGGAATGAGTATTTTTCAATTAGAAAATATTTTCCTGAAAAATCCTATCTGGAAAAAAGCTGGAAATAGTTAGTGTGAAAAGTCTAACAGGAAGCTTTCAGTTCCAGATGTGTTGTTCTACTTCCCCTGGTACAACAGAGGTACTTACAATTAAAGTTCAAAGATGCAGCGCCAGTGGAGCTAACTACATATTTCCTGACGTTTGTGCCTGTCAGCGCAGGGGTGGTTAGACCGCTATTTACAAATCCGAGCTTAATTCATTCTCATACTAAAGGGAGCAATCAGAACCCCAGCAATTCCCAGAGAGAAATCAGAGTCAGTGTACCCAAGGCTTTCTCCCACCTGATTTCTGGCTGTGTTGTGTTCGGAAGATGCACATAGCAGATACAGTGCAATCCCAGCCCTCCTCTGGTGAGTCAGAGTCAGCTTCTTAGGTCTTACGGATCTTAAGTCAGGAGGGAAGGATGGTCTTGTGTCTTAGGATGAGGACTGTGAGTCAGAAGAGTTTATTCATGAAAAAAAAAATTGCTCCTTTCATTTATTAGCAGATGTCTCTAACCAGCCTAAGCAAGTTGCCGCTTGAAAATTTCAGCTGTAGGCATTTTAAAGCTGGAGGGGGTAAAAAAAAAAGAAGTCCAATTGACATTTGATCATTTCTGCAGCAACGTACATTTATCCATAACCAGTTGTCCTGATAGGAAAAGGACAAGCACCAGGGTAAATACCAGAAATATCCCGATTTGGCTTTCAGGCTAGCTGAACTCCTGTTGATTAAGCTGGGAATGTTGATTAAAGACCTCAAGCTGTGACCCACAACAATTCAGTCAGGTTACTCCTGCCGCTTAGCCAGGCTTGAGCTAAATTGGAAAGCAGGATGGAGCCTCAGTGAGTTTATCAGCTCTGAGCAGTGTGTTTCTAGGCTGATAATCTGCAAGTACCTCCCTGCTCAGCCCCAGAGTATTACGGGGGATTCAATAGGTTGTCTGTGTGCTGGTGGGAGATATTAAAGTCCTTCAGAAAAAAACCTAAAAACCAACCCAGCTTTGGACCAATCCTCTGGAAATCAATCATTCAGTCTGTATAGTTAATGATCAGTTGGTGGGTTAATAGCCAAACATGAAGTCATGGGTGATTAAAGCTTAAAAAAAATTAACTGCTCAGCGACTGTATGTAGTCAAAGACAATATTTGGTTATTTTTTGATGGTTACTTTTCTGTCTAGGCTCCTTCAGAGCTTGTCAAGGCAATGGCACCATAGCAACAAAACCCTAAGAAGCCTGACAGTTTGGTGCACAGGACCTGTTTTGCATAGCAGGCCTTTGATCTTTAAGTATATTCAGTGTTGCCATTTTTTTGTGAGTGTGGTGAAAAGGTGAAATAGGTCCCTCGTTTAAGTAGAACAATTTATTATTGTCATTTAGCTTTTGAAGGACAAGCCATGCAGAAGAGCTCCAGTCAGGGGAGAGAGGCCTTGAATGCAAGAACATTTATGCTTGGATTAACAGGGAAGCAAGTTGCACGAGGGTTTGCAGAATCCAGTCCTTATTGCATTGGAAGAACATTGATATTTTTAGTTGTTCATCTTCAGTTCATGTTTCCTCAGTTTACTGACACAAGAAATTTTAATTATTTGAACTACAAACGCTAATGCAGTAAAGGTAAAGATAGGGCTTCTCCCTTCTGCTTCGTGCCACAGCAAGAAGACTGTTGGGCAAACTTTGGCTGAATAACCTATGATGCCACTAGCTGCTGTGAAAAGTAGAAGGAATTCAGACCAATCTTGAGGCCACCAGCTGAGTCTGTCAATCCAGCAGGGAAGGAAAGCGGAATCACTGAGAACCAAATGGAGACCATACAGGGATGGTATGATATGGGTAAAAGATATAATATAGGTAAGAACAACTGCTGCTTCCACTAACCTGTAAGAGGCAAGTGTCATTTCTTGTTTCTGTCATCTTTCTCTGATAGAGAGCAATCTGAAATCCAGGCCAGACAGCATTTAGCAGGATCTAGCTGTACATCTGACAGCTCTTGACTATGTCTTCTCACAGGTTCTGGGGCAGCGGCCGGCAGCGTGAGCGTGGCAGGGCTCTGCTCGGCACCCAGCACCCATCTGTGCCTCACCTACAGAGACGAGCAGTCCCCTGGCCGCAGACAGCGCCCGGCGCTGGGCAGCTGGCAGCACTCACACGGGGAAAGGACCCAAAAGGGCTCCCATGAGGATGTCCAGTCCCGTGGTTTTCAGGCTGCGCTTCAGGGACACACCGGTGATCCACAGAAGAGGAGGTGGTTGGTGAAGTGGATGGAGAAAAAGTGAATGGAACAGGCGCTTCTACTTCCACACATGCAAACAAATATTACGGTGAGGGAGCAAGACCACTGAAATGTATCCTAGGCTTTGTCTGGTTTCCTTTCTGTTGTCAGCGAAAATCACCACGGAGCCAATGCACTTGACAGTCCTTGGATTGTTTTCCAAAAGTATGGTTGGAAGAGCCTAGAAATAAAATCAGCTGTCCCTAACCATTCCTGAGAGCCCTGGGTGTCTCACCTTGCTGGACATGCCTCAGCTCCTGGAGGCAACTGCAATATGCAACTGTCCAGACCATAAAAGTTTGTCCTGCCGTCTGTATTGAGCTTTCTGTGTTGCAATTTGAGCCCATTCCATCTTGCCTTATTTACCTCCACGTGCTCTGGAGAATATTCCCTTTCTCTTCGATGTGGCAAAGCTGAATTGTGTTCAGCTCCCTGTTGTTCCTATGGCCCTTTAGCAGGGGCAACCTGTCCTTCCTTCAGCTCGCTGCATGCCGATGAGCCAGCGATGACCAATTTACCCCAGAGCAGCCTGGGAACGGCACTCTCGGCACTCTCCACAGCTTTCCTTTTCTCTTGCCTTGGTTTTATTCAGTGCGGTCTTCCCAACTTTAACCACCTGATGGATTTGCCTCTAGCTTTAAGTTCTTTTCAAGTGCTCATTCCTACTCCTGAGCTGTATTTCCCAGGAGCAGCCAAAGCACATTCCTGTTTCCTCTGCAGCCGCCTTGCTCCTTTGCTTCCCTTCAGGAGGGTTGCCCTTCACAAAAGGCAGCTCCCAAACCCACGGGGACTGCACCACACACACACATGCAACCAGCTCCACATGAACCAAGACCTAAGATAACCCAAAGCACGAGAAAAAAAAAAAAAAAGAGCTTTGTGTATAGTCAGTACCTGGAGCCAAACAGAGATATTCTACCCCTCATATTTTTTTGTTAATTGTTGCTCTGGACATTTTTGCTTTATCAGATGGGGAATGACACTCGAGACCTAACTAATTTGTGCCTCTTGTCAATGGCTCTTTGTTTTCTATTAAGGTTTTTTTTCCTTATTTTTTCCCTGACCCTATAATCATTTCTTTGTTCCCTTCGGTAAGCTGGCCACTCGGAGCATTACCTCCCTGCGAAGCAGACCTGTCTTAAACCTGGCGGTATTATTATTCGTAACAGCAGCAGCATCTGCTGGGATGTCAGTGATGCAGGGCTCCCTCTGCTAGGCACCGTGCAAAAAATCACGCTACCTGCCATCAACCAAACCCTGCTCCGCAGTGACCAGGACAGAAGAGATTGAACCCTGTACGAGAAAGCACCTTTTTCTTATAAAACCCGATGAAACACTTTGGACTTTTCCCTCATAGGCACTTTGTTGCCCTTGTTAATGGCAAGCTCTCTGTCTATACCAGTGTAGGCTAGCAGCAAGGTACTAATAAACTAATAAACAAAGCAGAGGCAGGGCGCAGGCCCAGGTGGTTGCCTGTACAGTTAAATGGTTGGCATTGTCCTTGCATGAGTTTGTCCCAGACCAAGCAAATATTCCCGCAGCCAATGCCCAGGCATGTTTCAGAAGCTGGGGTGGGCCAGGGAGGGTTCCTGGCAGGCAGTTTGGGCACAGCTCTCCTGCTCCGGGGGGACAAGAGCTCGTCCCTCTGGGGATGGCTGGGCACGCCAATGGGTCTCGAGGGTGGAAAACATTCCCTGGCCTGTCTTATTAATTTGGTGTCTCGGCACTGCACAGCTTTTAATGGATTTACTCATCCCAGCAGCCCTGCGGGGTGGGGAAGTGCTGCTCAGCCGCTGGGTCTGAGGGGAAAAACAGACCCATGGGGACACTGAAAGGGCAACGTGGCTCCAGAGAAGCCTTCAGGTCCCGCAGCCCGCTTGTTTCCCGATCTCCTGCCCCAGCCCTGGGGCTTGAAGCCCCTTGGGCTGGTGTGGACGAGACAGCCAAGGAGATGTGCTCCAGGTCTGGCAGGGATGCTGAGCTGCCCGGGACCACACGGGGCGAGACGGGGCCACCTCTTCTGAGCTCTGCGGCCGAGACGAAACCCAGGCTGGGCGGCTTAAAGCATGTGCCGGGCAAGTCTGGTCCCGAGAACAGGGTCAGGCTTGCACTTAACTTGACCCTTTGGGACCTGCAGAAGCTTAGGCAGGGACCTGGCTCCTCCACCCCCTATGCTTTGCCTTACTGGGACATACGAAGCCTCAGGGCTTCTCAGAGACCCCGTATCAAATCCATATGGATAGTTTGTGCAGAGGTTGATGGGGTCAGGAAGAGCAGAGGGTGCTCAGTGCCTTACAGCCGCATTGCCTGAAGTTCCTCTGCTGAGAAAAACAGAAAGCAGTTCAGCATCATGAATTTTCCATGTTCATTTTCCCCATGCCTGTGTTAACAGGGAAACGATCAGTCTTAGCTACTGGGTCATCTGTCTCCACTCTTGGATCATGTCCATCACCATGGTGTCAGGGACTGTGAATCCAGAAAATCTGTGTTCATTAATTAAGGCATTATATGAAAATGCACTATTTTATCTACAATCCTATTTTAAGATTTTTTTTTTATAAGCAATACCATTATTTTGATACCTGAACAGTCACAACTGGACCTTTTGACAGAGCACCTTCAGGTTTTCAGGGCCAGCTCCAGGGCACCAATTTAACGTCCCTCAGAGCCCTGCGCACCTGGAGTGAGGATTTGCGGCAGGAGGAGGGAGGTGTCGGGAGTCGCAGCTCCCCGTGACGGGTGGCCCTGCCCCAAGCCACCCAGCTGCAGTGAGCCCACCCCTGGCCATAACCCAGTGATGAGCTTTGCTCTAGCCAGCGGACAGCCCAAGGCTCCGCAGGGCAGGGATGGATCTGGGGGGGCCATATGGATCCAGGCTGTGAGGCTTCAGCCGTATTTATTCCAGGCTTTTGTTCTTCCCAGCTCACCTCTCACTGACACCTGCACACCTCCTGCATGGTGGGAATATTTGTGCCTTTCCCTGCTCCAGGGCGCTGACAGCAGAGGTGCAGCGAGGGGCCATTACCCACACAGGGTGGGGCTGCAAAATTGGACCCCACCGAGGAGGTGAAACCTGCTCATGGCCTTTCCCTAATTATTATTCTCCTCACTGAGTATTCTCCTTGCTTGGTACTGCCTCTGGTAGGACAGATTTTTTTCTTGCATTATCAACGCAGCTTAAAAGCAAACAGAAAACTCAGCAAAATGAAAACTGTCACCAACAACAACAACAAAAAATCCATGCAAGAAATCTGAGTCTCATCCACTCTTCTGTTAATTAGCTTTAAAGAAAACAATAAAACCAGAAAGCAAAGCAAAAGCTGATGGAGGTAATTGGGCCGGGCTGCTGGGAAAGCAGGAGCTGTGGGAAATGGGGAGACAGCTGCGGAAAGCATCACCTTGCAGGCAGCCCCAGATTTCTGAGGTCTGCCTCTCCCCTGAGCCCCATTTCGTAGCAAATCAGAGTAGATGGGGTAATTATCGCAGCTGTGTTTTGGGCTGGTTTAAGAGGTTGTACTTTCCCAGCTGCCTTTGGAGTGCAATAGCAGTGGCAGGCAGCATTCCTGCCAGCACAGCCCGGCTAAATCCACCAAAACAAGCCACCAGCCAGCCTCCTGGAAGAACTTGCTGGGTGATTTTTGCCTGTTCGTTTTCAGTGACAAGTTTCCGAGGAAAACAGTAGCATTTTAAAACCCACATGTACAGCCAAAAAGGCTTGTGGACTTTTTCCCCCTCCTCTCTAGCAAATACTTTGCTACCTCTTTTACAATGCCATTTCTATTGACGTAAAGCAAAGATAAGAAATGTTTGCCCGCACTGCCTCGCTCAGTTTTCCATGTGTGGCTTCTGGCTGATCTGTCATGTGTCCTTGCCGAGGTCTCAATCCACTTTCGACTGAAAGCGCCTGGGTCCTTGCTTGGCTTATCATGCCGACACAGCTGGCAACCTATTAATCTCCTGCTCCCGATGCCTTTACTTCAGTGGGAAAGCTCTGGGTGCCTTTTAGTGGTTTGTATTTGTAGCTAACAGAGGCTGGTGCTCCAAGTCCCTCGGTCACCTGTCCGTGAAAACCTCTCTCCTTAACCGTTGGAGCAGGGGGATGTTCAGCATTTTTGTCCCTCTTGCTCTGGCACTCTCTTTCAAAGGTACGGAGAACCGTAAAGCAGCAGAAGTAGGTCTGAAGCCAGGATCACATTATCTACCAGTAATGCTCTGCCCTTGTTCACATCTTTAATTTGAGGACTTCAGGACGTCCATGTATCTTCTCATACATTGATAAACTGAGGCTCAGTTTTCACTCTACAGAAGTTTCCCTGTAGAGCTATGTTTGTAGGCTCATGAATTCTGCCTTCTCCCTCCCTCCCCAGCTAACAGAGGACACTAGTCTGGCAAGATTATCCAGCAAAGGACTCCTTCGAATCTCATTCTGTTCAGAAAACTGTTTTAAACTAGGCTGGCTGGTTAAAGTAAATCATCCTGGAAGGGTTTGCCTTATAGACCCATGTTGGTAGTACTGTTCCAGCAACTTTTTCTTTCTAAATCCAGCTAAATCCTCAGGCAGAGGGATGTTTGTGAGTAGGAAAGCTGGGACTAGAATGGCAATTTCCTGAGCCGGGCCTTGTACACTGGCCAGGCGACGCTCTGGCTGCTAACAAAATAGTTAGCTAGGGACTCACAGGTAGAGACAGGACGCTCGAAAGGGAAAAAATAACTTGCATTGTGGCTGGCTTCTACATCTGGTTATGTATACCTATTACGGCTGAACAGTTCTGGCCTGAAAACCTGGAAACTGAAGGTTTTCATCCCTTCCCTGAAAACGAAGAGAAACATAATGCCTGGCTAACTGCTCTCCAGTATCCCAAACCTGCTTACAGTTCCTCCCCCAAAGCAGATTTCTGGTGGGGCGAAGCACAGCGTGCGGAGAAGTACCTGCTCCTCCCCAGCTGTGGCTGCCAGCACCGGGGAGCTGGGCTGGACTCGGCGCTGAGCTAGCTCAGCCAAGCTGGGGATCAGGGAGGCACCTGGGAGCCTCCACGTACAGACACCTGAGCCAGAACAGTGCAGATTTGGATGGTGGGGTTTGCTCTGCACCGAGTGAATCATGTTCTTTGCTTTCCTGCCTTTGTATTACCATGCGGTGCAGAAAAAGTCGTGGCTTTTCCCCTTCTGCTAAGCTGCCCCGGAGTCATCTGTGGCTGCTGTCCTGCAATGCCTGTCCTCGACGTTGGGCAGCTATCAGGGAAGCACAGCCTGCTCACTTTCAATAAAACTGACACTTGGGCTGGCTTGTTCCAAGCCTTTTAATCCCCACCAAAAAGATCCTAGCAACTGCTTTCAGAAAAGATCTTTAAACGGGGAAAGGGAAAAGGTTTTTCAGCAGCGGCCATGGGGTTCTTCCAAGTTTGATACCAAGAGGAAGCAGCCGGCTCCAAAAGCGATAACACTAGGGCCAATCGTTGTTTTTCAGACTTTAAGAGTAACCAACTAAAAATGCATGGGCCAAACTGTCCACGGAGGCAGGTCGGCACAGATCAACCAACTAAAAATGCATGGGCCAAACTGTCCACGGAGGCAGGTCAGCACAGATCCATTGGCTGAGGCAGGCTTCACTGGGGAAGGTGGGTGCAGAAGTGAGCGCGGGAGCGTCCCTGCAGAGCAGACGGATCTCTCTGCCCCCCTCACCTCCCTGCACCGCTGACAGAAGATAAAAGTTCCTCGTTAGGAAGCTGCTTGCCCCCCCCATGAAATGTGGGCTCACGCAAGGACATGTATGGCCCAGCGAGAGATGCCCCCAGGGACATCCCACGGTGGTGGAGTTCTCCAGGGAGTACTGATCTCTGTTCACCCTGGCTAGTGACCATTTCAGCCCAATTTAGGCATATTTTACAAGCACAGTAAGATATCGCTCAGCATTATGAGGCTGTTCAGTGTCCTGGTTCTCTATGCCTAGGGGAGACACGGACCGTCCGCTCCCTTGCATTCCCTTTCCTCTTGCAATGTTTGTATTTGGGTTCAAGATGCGCAAAACCTGCCTCCTCCCACCCGCCTCATTGCTGACTGTCTCCCTCTGCGCTCGCTGCTCTGCCCCATCAGCCTGGGCCCTGGCTGCCTCTTCCTGGTCCTCCAGCCAGGTCTGATCACATTAGCCTCTGTCACAACTCATTTGCAAACTGGGACCTTATTCTTAAATACAGCCCCGCATCCAAAATGCAAAGAGATATCCTTGCATTTTCTGTATCAGTATGTATGGGGAGGAAACCCCAGGTCTGGCAGGCTGCTTTGGAACTTGGCTCACCTTTGAAGCAGCCCCGAGGCCTGAAAATCTGGCAAAAAGTGAGGGATTCGGGCACGGCGTGCAGGTGGGGTGCATGGAGGGGGTTGATGAATTTTGGTGCACATGCACTGCTGGGGTTCATCCGCATTCAGAGAGACTCTGGGTGTCTAACCAGGGTGAAAACAAAACAGATGCCTGGCATAACCCTGAGAGGAAAACCGATAAAGGTCTTTTAGCTTGTCTAGGAAAGAAAATGTCTGCTGTACAGAAAATGCCTGCTGTACAGAAAATGCCTCTGGGATACAGACAACTTCATGAACACAGAGTACGACACTGAAGATCGGGGTAGGAGTGTACACGGGAGATGGTGGATTGGGCATGAAAGCCATGGAGATCTACCTGTGGGGTCACGTGAAGATGCCCATAAATACAGGTCACCTCAGCTCAAGCATGGGTGAAGGGTGAAGAGAGTGCTCACAGCACTAGGACTTTGACAGCTGCTTTGAGAGTCCACCTGGAGAACTGGTGGGGTTGTGGCAGCTAAGAAAAACTAGTAAGGGGATTCACATATGGGCTGATGGGCAGTGTGGCAAAGAGCATCCGTGCTGCAGACACCATGCCTGATTTGAGTGCTAGCTGCTCTGCCCTGGCTCCTCAGAGACGTGTGTCCAAACTGAGCTGTCATTTCTCTGCTCAGCTCTCTCTTCTGCCACTCTCACCAGCCCCACCAATGTGCAGCACATTGCCCAAGCATGTTTTCTTCTCCTCCAGCTTAGTCTGCGGATTTACCTCCATCCCTCCAGATTGTCTCTGTAAACTGGGGCTCCTGGGGCAGAAATAGCATGGCAGGTTATAAATCCCAGTGAGCAGGAGGGCAATGAAATGCAGTATGCCACAGGGCAGGGGCAGTTCCTTCATTCAGATGTTTGGCAAAACTGATATCTTTGTTATTTTTCTTACCGAGACATTTATCTGCCACCACCTCAATCTTACCCAGTGTGTCCCCAGGAGTGTCCAGGTGACCTGCTGGGGCCACTGCTCCGTTCCTGCTCAGACCCAGCAGGCAGAGCCCTGGGAAGAGTGGCCGATCTGGAGCAGAGCTCCCACCTCTGGTGCACCCGGAGGGGTCTGGGGCAGCCCTAGGGCAGTGAGAGGCTTACAGGACAAGCAGGCAAACTGGTGACCTTCACACAAAATACAGGACATGCAGCACTTTTCAGCAGCTGTGACTGCAGATCAGCTGAAAAGGATTTTGAAAGTGAGATAAAGGGCTCACCTCCCACCGTGGTTCCCCTGCAGAGGCACTGCAGATAGGAGGTTAGGGTTAATTTGTTTTCTGAATTAACCAGGAATTTGGGAGGCTTGAAGCAACTGTGCTTTGTTTTGGGGTTTTCGTTTCAGTTTTATCTCAACAATCCTTTTTGCCTGTGAGTTGTTGGTAGCCTCTTCTCAATCAGAACTTAGCTGGAGGGGTGGTGAGAGTTTATTGTGTTAATAACGTGTGCTGCTTACTGATCCCTTTCCCCAGGTAGTGAAAACTTCCCTGAGATCGATATCTTGGGCAATGAAAATGTTCTTTAAAAAAAGCCCTGGCATATATTTTTTTTAATTTTTTTTAATTACAAATCAAATATATAATAAAAGCAGCAATATCTTGTACTTTTCTAGCCCTTTTCTCTCCTAGTTCTCAAAGAACAGCCTCAAAAGCACTTCTCTGGAGTCAGAGCCGGTCAGAGCCATCCTTTATACAAGCTGCCTTTTCTTTCCCAGGTTGTTGCCCTTTCTTTGCTCCCTCATACTTCCCCTTTCTTTTCTCCCCACCTCCCCTGCCACCGGCCAGCTCAGCTGCATCACTGTGATCCTGCTCTTTGGAAAATGAAGGGGTGCATCACAGATGGGTTTTTCCCAGACCTTGGAGTTGCTCTTCTCAACGAAGAACAGGATCTTGGTGACAGCCCTGCAGAGCAGGCTGTACTCTTCCCTTGAACAAGGAGCAGTGCATCACGTCACGCTCGGAGCGCGCCGCCTCACTCCCTCGCCTCATTCCGTGTCAGGCTTTTCAAGTTTCTACAAGAAAAAAAAAGAAAGTTTTCATTCTACAAGGCCAGCATCCAGTTCATATTTTTTATATCACAGGGAAAATGATAAGCCAGGATATAACAATGACCTACTTCATGTTTTGATAAAATAATTTCCTCTCTCTGTCATTTTTCTCAAAGAATAATATTTGACTAACGCAAGCATGTAAGATAGAGCAAGAGCTTTTCTGTGAACTGGCTGATAATGTGCCAAATTCAGCCCTGAGACAGACAACTGCCACCCTGTTGACCTACGTGGAGTTAAGCCTGTTTATCCCCCAGCTCAGAGCTCTGAAAACAATTGGGTTCAAACCTGTAAGATGTGTGTGTGTGATAGGGTTGAGGCCAAAAGCTTCAGAGACAGCGGCTATCTGTTACAGCATCCCTCCATCAATGCACCCTCAGCCCACCGCCAGCACGCCTGCCCGGGAGCTGCTCCGACTTGCTGCTGTGGTGCAAACGGCCCCCCCCTCTGCAAAACAACCGGTTAGCTCATCCTTTTACACAAAAGGCTACTGTATTTGGTAGGGTACATTACACTATAGGGCAACCATGCAGCTCTGAATCCACTCACGCCCCCCTCCCCGAGCACAGAAACAATACAGACCGTTATAGCTATCTCGCTGGAGCCTACTTAGCTCAATGCATTGACTGTATTTGTCTACTGAAGGTGTTTAAAAATGTGCACGTGGCATTTTTTGCTCGCAGCATTTGCATGAAGAGGTTTCTCACATCATCTTTCAACGCTGTTCAAACGGATTGCCACCCAGTGCCTATCGCCCACCCTCTCATCTCCCACCTACAGGAGTTTTCCTTGTGGTTGTGCATCTTTCCTCCTAACGAATTCTCATTGCAGCATTGATACGGGCTATGGATTCACCATTCCTCACTGCAGATAAGAAGTGACATTGCTCAGGCATCCTTGTGCCCTCAGGTGGGTCATGTTCCGTCCTGGCATCAGAGATCACAGTTCATCCGCTCATCTTCACTTGGCACACTGTCCAAAATGGACAGAAATTTATCTGCTGTCATGACACACTTACCAAGATGGCCAAAGCCGACCAGCGTAGAGTGTTTACTGTATTTACCGTCAGCATATTTACCGTATGCTGACTTCCCGCATCACATGCCATTCCACAGTACTAACAAGGTACATGATTTATGGGATGCTGCTGAGAGCAAAATATAGTTAAAATTTAATTATAGTACTCCTTTTACTTCTTTCCTTGCATAAATGTGGTATGAACCCAGTCTGGTCTATTGATTTTTCTCCAACTTCTTGTTCCCCGAGGTGGAAAGTTGCTCTGGATTTCTAGAGATGGAAAACTACTGACTGCTGGGCTCTGGCAGGAGAAGGGTAACAAGCATCTGGGCATGGAGATGGAGACTCCTCTTGACAGCTCTGCTCCTCAGGCACAACGGGCCTTTCTATCAAAGCTCATGTGTGTGGGAGACAACTTTCTTGGATGCTGCTCGGAGCCTGAAGAATAAACTTTCAGAGGGAACTAGAGCCCTAAAAGCCATACCTTTTCCCATTGTACGTGCCTTTTGTTAGCATTGCCTTGTGTCAAGATGCAGCTATGTATACACTCAGAACCATGCAGAATAAAAATGAGACACTGGGCTGCAAATGTGCCTCTGCCCCCTGCACAGAGCAGTAGGGAGCAAATGCATCAGACATAACAGCATCTAATCTCCATGCTCCATGCAGTCCTTCAGAAATGACTGAAGATGTTATTCCTTGTCTTGCATAGATCCCGACTACCTTCAAAGCTGCACTGAAGCAATTTGTTTCCAATTCAGAAGAGGGGACACAAGTCTCTCTGCTATTCACCCATTTTCCTCTTGGCTCAGTTGAAGGAAAAGAAGGACCTATACCTATTTTTGGTACTGGGACTGGTACCTGATTTTGATCAGGGATGTCATTTGTCACCTGTATCACTCCTACCCCAAGCTATGTGATTCAATGTTGAAACAGCATCGGTGCTCGAGATATTACCACACTACAGGTAGCTCGGAGCCCCCTCGACCATTACAGCAGAGCAGCCATGCAAAGGCTTCTTACTCCTTTCAGGGAAACATCTGCTGGGCTGAAGCTGCCTAATACTGAATTAAACGCCGTGACTTTGCAGGCAGGTGGCTGGGGAGCACGTAGGCTTTAGGGCTCTGCTATGGAGGGAGCAACCCCAGGAACAAGTGTGGCAACAGGCTGCCGTGGTGGTAACCTTTCAAACAGCTGCAGCTGTTTGCAAAGCGAGCCTGCACCTACACACGTAATGTTTTTCCCTTTCCTGAAAGAATAAGCCATATTAGCATTATCCCAGCACAACTGCATCCATACTCTGGGGAGTTAGCTGCAACAGTATTGTTAAAGCAATCCAGCTTTTCAAGGTAGACTGGCTATAGTTACACTAAATTAAAATAGAATGCTTTTGTTCTAACCTAGGCAACCCTACAAGGACTTGCACCAAAATAACCAAAGGTACGAATTAAGGCATTTCTGTTATTTTAGTACATGCCTGAGCGCAAGCAGGATCCCACTCCAATCCTTCTGGCTGTCGATCCTGGCAAAGCTCAGCTGCCTGCGTGATCTCCTCTTCTCAGGCTTCATCACAGCGGGGATCAATATATGAAAGCACCCAATGGGGAAACGCTTCTTGGTTGTAGCCGGGTGCCCTGTGACGTCTGTCTCTGACACTAACTCCGGTACTTGACAGCACTGTCTTTGTTCATTTAGGGGATGGTAATTCTGTAGGACTGGGGAGTCCCACAGGAGGGTCGGTGGCCCCTATGGGTCTTGAGCACGAGGGTCACGCTGAGCCCTTGTGCTCCGCTGGCTGCTGTGCTCCCTGCAGGGAGTGGGTGGGTGCTGCTGCCCCGGTGCAGGGCTCCAGGCAGCCGTTTCTTCCCTACCCCTCCAACTGCAGGCACAGGGCATCCAACCCAGGGTCTTCCCAGCTGCCTTCAGCCAGGGAGGACCTTGGCTCCGGCCCTGCTTTGGAGTGCCCAAAATGTTGTCTAAGTGCACAAGCACCACAACCCCACAGAGAGCCGCAGCGGCTGTTCCCATGGGAGAGGCCAGGGCATACAGGAAAGCGAGATCAGCTGTACCGAGTGCTTATTCTCACGAGGCACGAGCCTCGGCAGGGCCTTGGGTGGTCGGACCACACAGCCCCAGGGTTTAGAGAAGCAGGAAGATGACAGCCCCATAGGCCCGACATTTCCAGCTCCTCCAGCGAGCAAGGGACGGGCAGCTGGAGCACGCGCTGCGCTACGAAACCAGCTGCATCACGTGGGTTTCCATTTCAGTGAGGGAAATGGGGAAACAGCACTCCAGGTCGCACTGGGAACTCGATGATGCTGAAAACGGTAAACTGGAATCCCGGCTCTGCCATAGACGTATCAGCACTGATTTGGGTAAATCGTTTAAGATACCCGCACTTGCTGTCTGCAAAATGAGGACACTGACATCTGTATCCGGGATTCTCCAGGTGGCACCGTTCATGTTTGTACAGTGCTGTTAAGATCCCCAGAAGAAACGCGTTAATGATGTTCCCAATTTAGGGCAGGGCCAAACGTTGCAGCAGCCTTTCGTTTTCTGTGCTCAACCGCAAAACTTTCCACGGCCAACTTACTGCTAAAAACTTAGTGTGTCCCCCCTTCCCACGGCACATGGCCCAGTTTATCCCTCCCCAGGCCCGCAGGTGGGAGCTGCCCACTGCTTCCACGGCGAACGCCCGAGACCACCTGTCGCGACTATTGGCTTCGCTATCCCGAGGCGGGCGAGGGGCGCAGCCCCCCCCCAGCGCCCCGCAGCCAGTGGGGGGGGCGGCTCGCGTCGGGGGGAGCCTCTGGGCCCGCCGGCGAACCCCGCTCCCCACGGCTCCTCGGGCGGACCAGTCCCGGAGGCCCGGTTCCCTCAGGGCGGCGGCGGGCAGGGGCGAGAAGGGCGGAGCGCCCCCGCCGCGCCAGCCAATGGGGGCGGGCGGTTCGTCGCCCCGCTGTTGCGGGCGGGGCGAGCTGGCCAATGAGGGGCGCGCCCGCGCGGCGGCGGCGGCGGCAACGGCGGCGCGCCCCCTGCCCGCTCTGCCTGCGGCCGTCGGGGCGGGCGGGCGGCGCGGAGCGGAGCACTGTGGCGCCCCCTGCTGGGCCGTGCCGTGCCGTGCCGTGCGGCGCCGGCTCCTCCCCGCGCGGCGCTATGTCACGCGGAGGCGCGGGGCCGGCGGTCGGGACTCGGTAGCGCGGGGCGAGGCGAGCGCAGCGCAGCCGGGATCCCGCCGCCGCCGCCACCGCCGCCGCCGCCTGCGTCCGGGAAGAGCCAGCAGCGCCGGGGCTGGCTTCGCGGCGGTCGCGTCGCGCCTGCCGGCCCGCCGGGGCCCCGCACCGTCCACCCGCCGCCGCGCCCCGCCGCCCCCCGGCCGGCGGCCCCGGGCCGCGCGCCGCCCCCCTCCCCCGGCCGGCGGGGCTCTGCGTCGCCGCGCGGATGCCGCCGCAGCAGGAGGGCGAGGCGGGCTACATCAGCAAGCCGGTACCGGGCGGCTGCGAGGTGCCGCCGGTGCCCCCGCGTAGGGTGCGCAGCGGGCGGGCGGCGGCGGCTCTTGGGGCGGCGCTGGGCGGCCGCTGCCGGGCGGCGGGGACCGGGGCCGGGGCCGGGGCCTCGGCGGGGACCGGAGCCGGGACCGGAGCGGGGGCCGAGCCGCGGCGGAGCATCAAGTGCGTGCTGGTGGGGGACGGCGCCGTGGGGAAGACCAGCCTGGTGGTGAGCTACACCACCAACGGGTACCCCACCGAGTACATCCCCACCGCCTTCGACAACTTCTCCGGTAAGGGCCGGGGGGACCGGGGCGGCGGGAGGGGGTGCTGCCGCCGCGGGGAGCGGGGCGTCCCGCCTGTGCCTCTCCGCGGGGCCGTGGCGGGGCTGCGCGGGGGGCGGAGGGGGGGTGTCCAGCTTCGGTTATTTCGTTATTCGTTTCTCTGGGGGCAGGACCGGAGCTTGTTAGACTTCCCTCGCGGCCGGCAGCACCGGCTGATGTACCGTGTGAGGGAGCCAGGCTGGCAGCTGGTGTCGCGGCCGGCCGTGCGGGCAAAGCCGGGCTTTAACTGGGAACTCCCCGGTATAAAACTTCCAGCTCTCGGCCGGATAGGAAACGCCTCAAAGGAAAGCTTAAAGACTTGCCGTGTGTCACCATTGCGAAGGGCGGGGGGAGGTTCGGGGGTTTCTCCTTGGTTCAGCGGGGGGGCTTTTTGTGTCCCGTGCGTGTTGGAGATGTGCAAGAGGATGATAAACTAAACCCTTTGGAGCAGAAAAAGGACCCGGACCGCTTGGCTGGCTCTCCCCGCTGCCAGCCGAGGGTTATGCAGTCACTGCCTACCTCATCCCTTGCAGTGAAATGAGTCGGAAAGCCCTGAAGGGCTTGTGTGTGCCCAAGTGTTAGCGATAGACTCCCTTCCAGCTCTGTTAAGTTGTTAAATCTAACCTAATTGAAGACTATAAGAGCTGAGGGATGGTAAATCTTTCTTCCTTCCTTCCTTTTTTTTTTTCTTTAATGGAAAACGTGTAAAGTCGGACTCACCACACTTTTCCCCCCTCCCTCCTCCTTTCTCTCCAAAGCTGTCGTGTCTGTCGATGGCAAGCCGGTGAGACTTCAGCTCTGCGACACAGCTGGTCAGGTCAGTGAAGCCACTCATTTGATTTAAGTGACAGCGGGAGGGGAGAATTTGTTGCGCAAAGTAGTCCTGCTAATGACTTCATGGATTTGAAAGGATTCCCGGTGTTTGAACTTCTTATTAAACTGCTATCGTTTTCACTGTTGCTTAACCCACTGCTTTGCCCGGTGTCTGGTGAAGGGTGAGGGACGTACTGTGCCTTCGTATCGGGACTGGGCACCGGCTGCTGCTCTGCTGGCTCAAGCTGCTGCTCTGCTTAGCTTGACTGGAAAGGGTGAACATATTGGGGATTCAAGGGCCACCTGGTTTTCTCTTTGAGTGGTTGTCACTGTCTTTATTTTTGCTAAGTAACTGCGGGCTTAAGAATTATGGTGTTTGGGATGTACGCATGCAAAGCATCCCCAGCTGTACGTGTCTGGAGATAGAGAGTGTGGTTTTGAAGGGGCAGGAGCTTAAGGGAGAAAAAAGCCCTATAGGGAGCTGTCTGTGGACATTTCGTATTTGCCATTCCCGCCCCCTAAAAAAGTGCTGCCGCCCCAAAGCCGAGGCTTGCTGTAATCCAAGTCCTGAAGAGTTGAGGGTGGCCGATGCCTCTCAGCTCCTAGTTTGCCTGATACATAAAAAGAGCCCATTTCTTACTGCCTTATATTTTCTGCAAGTCCCTGGCTTATACCACCCTGAGCAGCATGCAGCACTGCTTGCCAGAGGTTGAGTCTGAATAGCCAAAAGTAGTGAAAAGTATTTTGCTACCTAGCTGGCGTTTGAAGGCAGTGGGACTTAGGTTCCTGTGCAGCTTTGTGGATCTGGGTCTACGCCTTGACCAAAACCACGCTGAAAAATCTCAGTGGCCTTAACATACAAACCTATTTAGATGAGTTGTAACTGGGCGCCCTACTTAGGAAAGGGCTTTGAAGGGCTGTGCAGTCCTAGACAGCAGTGTAGGACTCCCATGAGCCCTACAAACCAAAGCTAAAATCCTACAAGCAGCCTTCTGTGGGTAATGATACGAAGTAAAAGAGCAGAACCGTCCCCTGATTTTGTGTCCTGCTGAAGAGACAGGGTGGTACCGCGACAGTCTTGGCTGTGCGTGTTCATACGCAGAGCGTGGCAGGTGGAATTGCCATCGGGTGACAGCCTGTGGACAGGCAGCGCCTGCGGAAACGAAGCCGCAAGCTGCAGGAGGGACGGGCAGGCCCAGTCACCTCTTGCCTTTGCTACCGTTAATGATCAAGATGTTTGCTCTGGCTGCCCAAGAGTCACTGCCTTCAAAATGAAGCGGTTATCTAAACCAACAGAAGTCGTCCTGAATAAAAGATCCCTAGCTGGATACTTTGGTAAAACTGCTGCCGTGAGATGGCTGCTGAAATCTGCAGCTAAAAAAGCACTCCAGGGAGAGGGAAATTGTATTTCAGCATCACCAGCCCGAAGAGGTGTAGAGTCCCCACAGGTCACGTACCTACCACTGCAACTGCGGGAGTGTACTTGGGCTATAAAGGGCACTATTTCATCTCGGTAGAAACCCTTAAGATCGGGGTTTGGCTTTCAAAGCCATTGAATCGAGCCCTTTTGAGGTTTCTCACGTAGCGAGAAGAGGCAATTACATGGTAAGGTACCTTTCTGTAAACGGTCCTGTCGTTCAGAGCAGCATCTCTCAGTAAATGCGGGGTTTCTCTCTAGCCAAGCGGTGAGAGCCTGGTTTCCTCTGAGGCTTAATCTGAGAATCAAGAGAGCTAATGAAGCTTGCTTTCTTGACTCGTGTTTTATAAATCGCTGTCTCTCTCAGAGATACTGCTGGAAGAAATTCATTCGAGCAGAACAAGACTTCTGAGGCTTCCAGGGGGCTTTAAACTGCATATCCTGGGCCTCCAGAGGCTTTAAAGCAAAATTTCATGTCTCGAAAATTAACAAGGAACTTGCAATTCAGCAGTAAACTGCTGGTACCAGAGAGATGTTTTCAGCTGTGTGTGTTCTTTGCACTTTCAATTCAGAGCTTTTGAGAACAGGGTCCGTTTTAATTAAAATGTCACTGCTGCTGAGGCAAATCCTACCTGTTCAGGCTGCTAGTGTTACCCTGCTTTTATCCTGCTGTCAGCATAAAAGCAGCCTGCCTGGAGTTAACCCTTACTTCTTGCTGCATTCTTCGCTGAGGATCAGCTCGCCTTTGTTACCAGAAGGTGTTTGGCTTTCTTGTGGCTAGCTCCTGAAGCTGAAAAAGGGCCTTGCTTTGCTGGAGTTTGCACTAAAAGAAAAGAAAAAGGAAAAAAAAAAAAAGAAAGGTAGCGCTGGGAGGCCTGTTTGCAGTTTGTTTGATGTGGCATGGGTGGGAGGGAAAGGTAAAGCTCTTACTCTATGCCATTGGCATGTTAAGCCTGCACATTGTGAGTCATTATTGCTGCCATCAGATTTAAATCCCTGGGCACAATGGCAGGGAAATTATTCCCATATCCTGTAGGATGTTGTTAAGTAGTCACCAGTTTAAAAGCCTATTCCAGGAAAGGTCGCTTGCTGTCGCTTGTCTTGCTCTGCTCTTGCCCGTATCTGGAGGTCTGGAAGTAGGGGTGTCTGTTGGCAGAGCAGCTTTGAGGTACGCGGGTGCTCCTCATCGCAGCAGCTCACCGACTCACCCCTGTAAGAGCTGGACCCATAGAAAGTACCTTCGCCCTCCCATACTTTGATTTTTGGCTTCGTCGCTCGTGAGCCGTAACCTGCTTCCCACAGCATTGCTCCTTTGCTGAAATAGGGCAGAGGGCCTGTGTACAAAGAGCGAAAGAAATATTTAAGCACTTGAAACAAGCTGCAGTGTTAGAAAATCTCAGCTACGTGGGGAAGCCACCACCTTTGTCCTGTGTGCCCGACGGTGGCAGAGTGCCTGACGGCTAGCAGCCCTGCTGGGTGAGACCTCAGGCTGGGTCCGGGCGACTTCTGCTCCTAACTTTGGGTGGTCTGGGTGCTGATATCAGGGTGCCTCTCAAGAGGGCAGCGGCAGGTGATCCTTAGTCCACCCAAACATCAGCAGCAGGCTAGAGCCGGGAGCGTTTCGGGGTGTCCTCCGGGGCTGACGTGCTCTTGCTGTTGGGTGCTAACGCGATTTTGTTCCGTGCAGGATGAATTCGACAAGCTCAGGCCTCTGTGCTACACCAACACGGACATCTTCTTGCTGTGCTTCAGCGTGGTGAGTCCCTCATCCTTCCAGAACGTGAGTGAGAAGTGGGTTCCCGAAATCCGATGCCACTGCCCCAAGGCACCCATTATCCTGGTTGGGACGCAGTCGGACCTCCGGGAGGATGTCAAAGTTCTCATCGAGCTGGACAAGTGCAAAGAAAAGCCAGTCTCGGAGGAGGCTGCGAAGCTCTGTGCCGAGGAAATAAAAGCCGCGTCCTACATCGAGTGCTCTGCTTTGACTCAGAAAAACCTCAAGGAGGTCTTTGATGCGGCCATCGTGGCTGGTATTCAGTACTCGGATACCCAGCAGCAACCAAAGAAATCCAAGTGTAGGACTCCAGACAAGATGAAAAACCTCTCCAAATCCTGGTGGAAAAAATACTGCTGTTTTGTATAGGGGTTGCAAGGACCCGAGTGCTGCTCTGAGGAAATCGAATAGAGGCTATATTAGCTGAAATCTCATTCTGTGTCGTCCCAAGTGTATAGTGTAGATCTGTTTGTATGTGTATATGTTGCTACTGGATATCTCAGTTGCCCTTTTGAGGGTGGCAGAAGGATTCTTAGTTAAATAATTGCTATAAATCAGGTCTGGCATCCAGTTTCGTGACTAAAGCCTCTCATTAAGGAAGAAGAGCACCATGTGTCTGTGAGGGTAGAAGGATTTGTCCAAAGGATTTGACTGCTTGTGTTGTAAGGTGTATGCGATGGGGAAGAGCACACCAGAGGCCTTTGCTGCCTGGGCTTCGCAGGAGGAATGCGCGAGCCACGGTGGAAACGTAGAGCTCTGCATGTGGACGATCAAAGGGAAAAATAACACTGTGCCTCCTAACTGACATTTGTAGCTTTAAAACCCCCCTCCTGCTCTCTTCTCCGTGTCTTCCCAAGCCAACGCTCTTAGGGATCGCTTTAAAAAGTGTATGCGAGAGGTGTAATCTATACACAAATGCCACGGTTGGAAAGGTCATGAATATACCTTCAGCATGCGGTGAGGGAACCTGATCCCTTACGGAGCTGACATCTCGTTTGTCACCTCCTGACTTTGTGAAAGTCCTTTCTGTCCTCCTTCCCCTGCCCTTCCCAGGCAGCCGAGCGGAAGCCCGAGAACACGACCAAGCTTTAACTCGCTACCTCGAGCAGTGGCGATTTCCTCTGTATTTTTGCAGACATGACGACAGTTCATCTATTTCAGCTGAAAGGAATGTAAATGCTGTTGTGTTGGGGGTTTATTTTATTATCTTTTTTTTTTTAAAGAGATGTAACAAATATCCATGCAGCACCATGTAAACCACATCTGGTTTTAAGTCTACAGCCAAGAATTTCAGGATGCCCCCCCTTACCTTTTAAGGCTGCTAAACAAATAACAAATCAGGCAGATTAAGATCTATAACAAACCGGACTCTAGAAACTGAGGCTTCTGTGTCCTCTTCACGATGCTGTTTTCAACCAAATTAATGTTTCCCTTCTAAAGGCAACAGTCGCTTGTGGTTGAATCTTGTCCAAGCTCGTAGTCATGAAATTGGCTGAGGCCACCCCAGAAATTTAACTGATAATTTTTTTTCCCAGATCAGTACAACAGATTAACTGAAATGTGCCTAAAATGTAGCTGTGTGGTCAACGTAGTGCAGAGTTGAGTGTGACCTATTCTCTGACTGAATCTGGTTCCTACTAAACTAAGCCTAATTCCAGCCCTGGCGAGTTTGAAAGGCCTGAGGGATAACATGACTCTCTGCAAGAATCAGTATTTTAACTTATTCTGCAGAGGACATTTCATTTGTGCTGTCTGTCTGTCTGCCTTTTTATGGCCCTACCTACTTTTTTTTTTCCCTAGATATTTCAAGATCAGATTATATTCTTTTTTTTTTTTTTTTCCTCTGGCCATAGCCTTGAAGTGACCTTTTTCATAGTCTTAAACTAAACTGCAGTGACAGGAAGCCGGAACCTTTTTTTCATCAGAAATGAATCAATGCCTGATATAAAGAAGAACTGGGGAAGCCATCTGAGTTGATAAAGATGACCACAGTTTACCTCCTGGCCCATTAAAGAAAATGACACTATGTAAATGGATTCTGGGCTATATTGGCATAGGGTCCACAGGCAGTATTTTTTCCTCTACAGCGAAATGAGTGCAGAATGGGTAATGTTCCATTGCTGAAAACTTGAAAATGGGATGGAAATCTTTACCTAGGGCCTGATTCAATAAAAATGTGTTGGCTTCTGCACTGGAACAGCCTGGAAAAACAGTTTCCATAGCACAGAAGCTGGATGCATTTAACTTGGTTGCATCTGGTTGGTAATGGTTTAATGTTTACTGGTCATGAAGTTAGCATCTGAGCCTTTATATTTCTTACTCTAATGCTTTGACAGGATCTCAGATATGCAGTCATACCGTCATCTTGGAGAAAAACATAAAGCCAGATTTCTCTTCGGTGCTTTGCTCCTCTGAAAAACGGTCTCAGTCGATCAAAAATGTGGGTTTGGGGAGGAGACAGGCTTGAATCTGAGCAGCTTCCATTTGCAAAAATAACAATTTCTTCTGCAAGATCATACTGCTTTATATCATGCTGTACTGGAAGCAGTAGGTTATATTTTATAAGCAGCCTGTTTCATAGTCTGGAGTAGCATTACTTTTAAATGTAGCCAGCTGTGACTGTTTCTGAAAATGTGATGTATATACAGCTTGTTATAGCCCTTTACTAGGTGTGTGTAAACTGAGGTCTAATAACTTTATGAATACTGCTCTACACGGGGCTACACAGGGTCTAGGTTTTAGAAATATTACTTTGAAAATCAGCAGTATTTTATGAGCGCAAGTGAGGGGGAGATGTCTCTATGTAGTCTATAATCTGATGTGCCTTATTAAAAAAAACACCTCTCTTCTGTTTTCTAAGTGTAGGTTATATTCCGAAAGAAATATTTCATGTGAGAATGATATAAATGAGGTATTTGGAAATAAATTCTGACCTGTGTACGCGTCTGCCTCTGCTGCCCGCTCGGGGAGGCTGGAGGGCAGTCTCTGGCCGTGCACCGCGCCAATACCCGGCTGGCAGGGGGCGGCTCCCGGTGCCCCAGCAAAAAGCCTCTCGTTAAAAAATACAGACTTTTTCCCACGCTGCCCCGTCCCCAGGGAGCTGGGCTGGGTGGGAAGGGTGCGATGGCAGGCTTTCTGCCTCCCCGGCAGCACCGCAGCCTCTTGCTGTGGCCCTGCGAAGCGCGGGCGGGCTTGTTGTCCCTGGCTCCCAAAAATGGGGCGAGCAGCAGGAGGAGCACAGTCCGACCGGGGCGACACCGAGACCGGTGCCATGCATGCCTCGGGGGTGCCAGAGGGCATTTTTGGAAAAGCGGAGCCCATTGCCTCTAGGCACCAAGGGTCTTGTCACCCCCTCCCTGGGTCCTGTCCCTCATGCTAGGGCTGAGGCATGCGAGGCTTGAGGTTGTTCGTGGCCGTGGCACAGGGGCCTCTTCCACCCTTGGGTGCTGTGACGGCTGCCCTGGGGCTGTGTTAGCCGAGTGGGGAGCAGCATCCAGACCCCTGGGCATCCCCATGGAGCCAGTGGTCCCTGCTATGAAACTGCTCCAGAGAATCATTTAGGTTGGAAAAGACCTTTAAGATCATCGAGTCCAACAGTCAACCCAACACCACCATGCCCACTAAACCATGTCCTGAACTGCCTCGTCTACATGTTTTTTGAACACCTTCAGGGATGGTGACACCACCACTTCCCTGGGCAGCCTGTTCCAATGCCTGACAACCCTTTCAGTAAAGCAATTTTTTTCTAATATCCAATCTAAACGTCCCCTGGCGCAACTTGAGGCCATTTCCTCTCATCCTATTACTAGTTACTTGATAGAAGAGACCAGAACCCACCTCACTACAACCTTCTTTCAGGAGGAGCTTTGCTCTGGACCAAGGTTTGTAAACTGTGACTGTTGCGTTTGGTTTTTCTGTGAGCAGAGTGGAGCAGGCACATGGCGGTGGAATACCGGGATGCCCTCCCGTGTTGCCTGTCTCCCAAGTCATAAGGCCCATGTCTTTTCAACCATCGAAACGCGTGCAACCCGCACAAAGTAGAGGAAGGAGATTGATGTGCTGTTCTTTTTGCCCATGGTCGGTTCCTCACTTCTTTTGTGCTTTGTTAACCGGCATACTGGGAAGCTTGTTCACCTGGTCATGCCTGCAGCACAGCGACCCTGCCCGAGTGCCCGACCTGCCAGCGAGCTCCTTTCTGGTGAGTACGTGGTGTTGAATCACTGCTGCCGTTGCTGATGCCTTTGAAGAATCACTTCCACTGGGTTCATGCGCTGGGCGGCGTGAAGTCGGGGTGTGCTCGCTGGAGACCGAGTCACCCCACCTTTGCACGCTGACTTTGCAGGAAAAGGGGCTGTGCTAGCTGAAGAGCCCAGAACCTGCCGTTGCCAAGTCCTGGCGCAAAAATCTTTCGGCTACTTGTGGGGCGTTGCTTTTCTGCTGAGGCAGGCTGCTGTCTTACGCATCCCGACATCTGGACAGGGCTAAGGCAGTTCAGGTCGTCCTTTACGGCAGGGTAACTTCGTGCATGTGTGTGCTGCTGTGATCAAAAGGCTCCTTCAGCTGCCCCGCTTCAGATACAGGATGGGCTGGCAGCTGAGCCTGATAAGAGCGTACCAAAGTGAGCTGGCTGTACATAAGGTTTTCCAAGAATGCTGAAATCGCTGCCGCTTTGTGATGGATGGAAGTTCCCAAGAGAGGATTTTGTTTTCTTTCATATCAAAGTGCTCCAGGAAAAAGGTGGTCTTTTTTTTTTCCCGTGGAAAAAATTGTCACCTTTTTTCCCCAGGTATTTTCTGCATTGGACGTACCTCTAGGGTATGATTGAGGTTGCCTAGAGCTGAGACATTGTCAAATGTGGCAGTTTTGGGAGAGGGTGTCTCTAAGGAAACTTCACCCCACTTTTACTTTGCTTTTTATTTTCTGCCTAGGCAGCAGTTACTGACCACAGGGAGGGAGAGACTGCTGCAGGAGGTGGCCTTTTTTATGACTGCATGCAGCTGACGTAATATACGTATTATGCTTAAACACTGAACCTCACCAAAGCATGTGAGTGCCCTTACAATTGAGCAACCTTTCTGAGCTCTAGTAGATAATCGATGTGCTCAGAGGTTTGTCCAGAAGAGAACTCTGTCAACTTCTGCCTTGAGTGTTGCCCTGGTGTGCAGCAAGGTGGGGAGAGGGGAAAAAACAGCTACTCAGGGTGGAGTGAGACACTATAAACCTCAGAAGAACTGGCAAAGGGACTCCTGGGCAATGGGGATTGATAGAAACTACCTACTTTAGGCATAAGCAGATTAAAAGCCCAATTACAAAAATGCATGGGGAAACGAACAGCCCTGAGGAGGGCTGTTAGGTACAAAAATACAGCCTTTTCTTTAGGAAGTCTCAAAGCTGCGGATAGCTGGAAGCTGGGAGGAAATATCCCTGCACGCTATAGGGAAAAATCACTCTGCATTTGCCTGGTTCTTACACTCTCTCCCCAAGCACCTCTGCTGGCTAGGGACAGGGTGTGGGATGAGGTGGACTTTTGGCATCAACCAGTACGGCCGTCCTAACGTACTTAATGTTTTTGAAAGAGCGGGATGGGTTTCAGGCAAACAGCAGGGCCCCAAGATCCAATAGGACCTTCTGAAGCTTTAGCTTCCCGCATTGCTGGCAGCCAGTGGGAAGATGTAATGGGATGAGGGTTGTTCATGACCCGTTTAGTGCAGTCCTCTATGGTATAACCTGGGGAACAAACAGTTGTATAATTCAATGAATTTTACCATCTGAGGCAGAGTATTCTTCAGTGTGACTGACTTAATTCCCCACACTGCTTTAACAGGATGGAAAAATCAGTGATGTGTATAAGAAAGGCATAAAGCCCCAACTCGGACCAGCGTTTTCACTTCAGCCCCAATTTTTGTAATTCAGCCAGGGAAATGTGTCTAGAGGAGGAAGCATGAGGAGCAGCCCTGCTGCTGTGCAGGGGACTGCACCAGTCCCCTGAGGAGCACAGAGCAAGGAGACCTGCAGCAGACACCGATTCAGATGCTAGTGGTGGGTGCAAGAGTGTCCCCAGGTGTCTGTTGTTCTTTAGGTCTGTGCATTTAGGTCAGATCCCGATCTTATTATTTGGAGGCAAAGGAGGAATCATTTCGCCAAGGTCAAGCAGAGTTGTAGGCCTGTAAAGCTTTATGTAGCCTGAAAAAAACTCAAGCAGGGATCCCTGTTAATCTTCTGGAGTTGCAGGTGTGCTGGTAATGACATTGCCTCTACATGGCTCTCTCCCCCGAACTTCAATGGGAGGGATGAATATTGCTCCGCTACTGCTGCTCAGAGTTTTGCTGCTTTTGGTGGTCCCTTGGGTCCAGCCCACCCACTTCAAGTCCTCTGTAAATTTTAGCCTGCCATTTCTGTGCATAAGCATTAATTATCCAAAACAGCTAGTTTCGGTGTCTGCCTCACAGACTCACATAGGAGTCCTTTGGTTATTGCTCATCAGAGGACAGCCTTAATCACTTGGCTTATACAATCCCAACCCAACACCTCTTGCAAATCATTTTGCTCACCCTTTCTAAAAAGTGTGTTGTCATCACCCATCTCCCCATGTACCTATCTGATTTTTCTGACTCCCGGTCCACAATTTATTCAGTTAACTCCAAACATCTTTTTAAAATCCTTCTCTCTGGGATGGCAATTTTAGCAGTAGTGGCCTAATGGGGTTAATATGGATAGGATAAATATGACATGGGATAAAGCAGGCTCCTTGTCCAGACAGCTGCTACTTTTCCTGTGACGGTGGGATGTCCCTGGCCTCGTGTGTGTGCTGTGGGCCCTCTGTGGCCACCTCACCTGTGTCCCTGATGCCGGCCCCTGTGGCGGTGCTACTTGTTAACAACAGCAGAAAACTGGCTCTAAGTGGAAATGTGACTTTTATGTTTCGCGTTTCCATTTTGAAATTGCTGATGGAGTGAGAGCTGCATGCACGGAGTCCTGTCTTTTGTCCTGGCAGGCACTTGCTCTTCCATGGTTCAGCGGGGGTAATAACACCATGAAACAGCTGCACTGCTTTCCTCCGCCTCACTACACCTCGTCGTCTTTTGGTGGAGGAATGCCGAACAGGATTTATCTGAGGGCAGTGCTCGAACAATAGCCCCCCCCAGTCATCCTCTCTTTCCACGGCTGCCTCTCCCCCCCTCTCTATAGGCAATTTTCTCATTTATTTTTAATTCAAAACGGCGCGTTGCCCGAAGCCTGGTGCTTAGCATTTTTCTTCTCCCTGTATCCTATTCTTCCATCTTTTGAGCTCTGTCGTGGCCTTTCCACATTTTAATTACAAGCTCAGCAGGCTTCAGGCTTCCCTGTTCCTCAGGGCTGAGCAAAAACCACGCCGTTTTCTTTCCCCTCATTTTCGTGATCTGCCACAACCCACCTGGGTGAAGCTGGGGAGAAGACGGGCAGTGTATCGCAAAGCAAAGACTGAAGACTGGGAGGTGATAGCAAGGGGGTAAAGTCTCTCCTGCTGCTCGTTGTTGGGGTGGTGATAAGGCAGCACATCGTGGGGCAAGGGTGCCTATATCTGCTGGGCTACAGGCAGAGCCCTGGCCATTTTCAAAGGGCTTTGAAGTACCCTCTGACAATCTCCTCTGGGAGATAAGAGATTGCAGGGAGAGGAAGGCGTTCCTGGAAACAGTTTCAGCAGCACGTATGTTTATCTAGGCTGGGTAACCCAGAAGGAGGCCAAAACCTGGGCTGCTGGCATCCAAAAGGATATGCAGGGATTCAAGCAGAAAATGCAAAGTAATGTGAAACCTTGGATTTTTAAAGTTTAAATCAATCATTTTTCTAGCATTTGACTCATGCCTGCAGTTGTACGAGGCAGACATTGGTGGGTACATCCCTGCCTGGTCCTTTCAGTATCTGCACGGAGCTGTTATTTGTGAATTTGCCTTCTCCCTGGCCAATGCCATCTGCCCATGCAGCTGCCCAGGACAGCCAGCCCCAGAGGTCCCACACTCAGTGAGTAAAGAAGTATTTGTTTTTCTTTGTTTTAAACCGAGTTCCCATTTGTTCCATCACGTGCCCCATAGCTCCAGCATTGTAGGAGGTGGTGAAGAGCAGTTTACAGGTAAATAGGTGTCCAGGTGAGCAGGTAAATGACAGTGTGACTTGATCTATTGCCTTTTCTGTTCTGTAAACTACTGACATGTGGATCAAACTTTCCAACTCGGAGAGTGAGTTACAAAGCAGGCATGTTTATTTCGGCGCCGGGTGCAAGGGGATTTCTCCTCAAAGCTCGCACACCGTCTTAGCAAGCAGCCAGATATTTATTACACCAAAACATACATATTCATAGGGTTACACAATACAAAATATACATATGTATAAGTTGGGGTGGGGTTAGTTCAAAAGCTTGTCAGCAGTTCTAAAATGTTTATGTCATCTTGCGCAGGCTCCGATCTGTCTCTGGTGGTCGTTTACTTCTTCAGGGGTCTTATCTTCCTCTTCTTCTTCTGTCCTCTAAATGAACTTTAGTTATTTCCCTGTATCACTACCATTGTATTTGCTTTTTTTCCTTCGCAGCTGCACAATCCCAGCTTTTTTTAGTGTCTCCTCATAGGTCAGTCGCTCCATCCCCTCAAGCATTTCAGTTCCCATCCCTCTGGGTCTCCCCTAGCCCCACTGTCCCACTCCCAAGGGGTGGAGAGCAGACGGGCAAAGTCTATGTCCCATGTTCTGTTCTTCAGCACTCTTCCTGGTAATGCCCAGCATATTATTGGTGGTGTTTCAATAAGCTTTGGTGTTGAACCTTGTCAAAAACTTTCTGGAAATCTAGCCATATCATGGCCCTGGGACCCCCATTACCCCCCCCAGCTTGCCTTCATCTCGTAGAACTGCAGCAGCTTTCCGGAAGGATTTCCCTTCAGAGAAGGCAGACTGGCACTTTCCCAACAGACTGTGTTGTGCATGTGGCCCATTATATTACTCATTATTGTAGCATCTACACTCTACGTGAACATATGGGAAATAGTCTTTGTTGTGAGAGCAGTACAGCACTGGGAAGGAGAAAGTGCCCAGGGGTTCCTCTGATCCAAATTCTTCTATGGATCTGTGATCTTACCCAGGATGAAAGTCAAGCGACTGCTTTCTGCATCATCATCTCCATCTGGAGGACACGGATAGTGAAAATTTCCTGTTGCACCGGAGTACTATAAGGCTCCAGTATGCTAGGCCAGGATTTTCAGGTGCAACACAAGTCTTTGGCCACTTTGGTGGGTAGCTCACCAGGTTTGCTGATCACCGACCCAGTGGAAAGCAAGTCCCTTTATCATTATTCCAGGTCTGACTGCACAAATCCCCAGTTGCATTTTTCCCTTAGGAGGGCACAAATGCTTGAGGTGTCTGAGATGGGAGGCAGAGCAGCAGTGCAGAATAATATTCTCCTGCCAAAGTGCTTTGAGAAAGGAGTCTCCATGTCCTTCTTTAAAGTAGAACTTAAAACTGATTTTGACTCACTGGACAAATATTTTGTGCTGAATGTGTCATTTTCCCAGTTAGAGTGGAAACTCAGTAAATTTTATCAAAATGACATTGAAAATGTTCCCATAATAAACTTCATTGTGAAAGGCACTTGTGAGAATGTAATGTCTGTAGTGGGGTCACAGAGAGCAGATTTGGCCTAGTAATTTTAAAATATTCCTAATTTTGTGGCAGATTGTGATCCCAGGCTTTCAGCGATATACATCTGCTGTTGCTTGACATCAGGCAATGGGGACGCTTAATAAACTGTTACTCCAGGCTAGGAAAAAATGGAGTATTTGGATAATATTGGATATTATTATAACTGCTACCTTTCACAGGAAAATACAAAAGAAGGAAGCATGTTGGACTCTAACCTAATTTTCAGAGAGGTGAATCTCCCCCTTGTCTCATTGGGAGCTTACTGTCAGGATGCAAGGTACAGCCTGTAGAGATGATCAGGCATTTTACCCCTGAGAATCTAGAGAAGCAACTGTTACATTCAATGCTTTTGGGAGCAGCAACATCAAAATAATGATGAGAAATGGACAGGAGGGACTTGGCAAGCCTGATGACAGAAGGATGCCTTGATAAGCACCGCTATTTTTTGGGATCCAGTCCAGATTTTTGGAGTTCTTCATCTGAAGTGTCAGTTAAAGCAGTCACTAAACCCTTTTAAGTGCCCCAGATCGGTCCTAATTGGGACCAGGTTGCTCTGATGGGAGGCTGCGTTCAGTGGTAAAGCTTTCTGGCGTGAACCAGGGCTGGCCAACCAGCAAGCAGCCCCAGATCCTCATCGATCTACCACGGTTCAAAGTGAATTGACATGTCACAGCAACTTTCTTATGGGTTCTTTGCATCACTTTACAGCTGAGAGTCTTAACATTTATGAGTCTGGAAATTTTGACCTAGGCTTTGGACACAGAAGACCATGGAGGAGAGAGGGATGTAGGGAGAGAAATGGCAGCAGGCAGGGTCAGGGCTGCAACCGAGCAGTGCCCTGGGGCTGCCGGGGCTCTTCGTGGTCCTGACAGTTGTCGTTTCTGTAATAAACAGGATAAAAAGGTGTTTGGGGCTGGGGAGTGCTAGATCCTTGGTCCCGGTTTAACGCAAGCTCCCATTTGCTTTGTAGTCCACTCTATTGGCTTCAGAGGGGTGTTTCCACAGTGAGGACAGCAGTTGCTGCTCCCATTCATTTTCCCCTGACACTTTGTATTTCTCACCCAGGCACTTCTGTTTCTGATCAATTAGCAATCAAGGTGGCAAAATGATAGCACAATCTGGTGTTTACAAATAGCTTTGTCTCAGTGGGTGGAGCACAGTGGAGGTTCTCAGGACACGTGGCCCATAAAATGCCCGCGATGGAAGGGCTTGGGGTTGCTTTTTTTTTCCCCCCTTCTCCTTTTCTCAGCCTGGTAGGCAGTGTTACTCCCAAGAGCAGTGTTGCCGATTGATCATTTCCCCGGGTGCTGCAAGCAGGCTGGGACTTCTGCTTCAAAGACTAGTGCATTGGCTCACCCGCAGCCAACACGCGTTGCCTTTCAAAAGTGAACCCTTGAGTGGGAAAATGTGTAATAAATGGAATAGCAGCATTGATGGTGCTCATTTGGAAAAGGAGATAATCTCCTTTGTTTGCACTACCACATGTTAACGGGTGAAGCATCTGCAACGTTTGCTCAATAAAGCTGGCGCTGGATTTGTCTCCATTGCCTGGAAAATCCCCTTTAATCTTGTGAAATGCTATCGCTGTAATAAGAAGTGTATCATGACTTGCATCACTTTGCTTATTCTCGTCTATTGTGTCGATCGATGTGGTGCCAATTTGCAAATATTTAGCTAGATTAAAGCATTAGGCTTGTGTGAGGGGGAGAAGCATCATGTAACAGGAAGAGAAAGAGAAGAGACAGAATTTATCGTATAAATGTGATTCCAAACACCTTTTACTCAACACTTAAGTCTTTTGGTTTTACTTCTCCTCCAGGAAGCTTTGCACCCAGGCGATTCAAACCTTTCCCCTCCACCTTTTATAGCTGCTGATAAAAATTAGATGTTGTTTGGTCCTTTTGGGCTGCATGCTGCTACATTAGTTAAATAAAAACCTCATTTATCTGTGATCCATTTGGCTGTGCTTGAAGGTGGGAGTGCTCTGGCTGGGTAGCTTAGGAAGGCCTTAGCTTTGTGTGCTTTTCTAAGCAGGCAGATGGGGCTGCTTACGCGACGAGCCGGAGAGTTTAGGTGAAACGAAGAGGGAGAGAGGTGGGATTTTCCCTTTGTGGTCTGATTCTTTGGCCTGCAGACTCAGGTCCCAAATCTGCTCCCGGTTACACTGTGTAACTCTAAAGTAACTTGATTTACAACAGCCCACTCTGGATTTAACTCCACGTAATTGATGGCAGAGTCTGGTCCTTATTATTCATTCTGCACCTAGCCAGTTTAAAGGGTCAGGGAAAATATCTGAGGAACAGAACTGCCTTTGATCTTTGGTTTAATATCTCTGCTACATTTTACATACACAACAAGTTATCGTGGCCTTTTGCTAAGAATTATTCAGCAAGGAGTGGCATAAGAGTGGTCCCTGGGATGGTGAGGAAGCTGCTGGGACATGTGAAGTTTAAAGTAGAAATGGGTGAAGGAACAAGACGCATTTCTCCCCCTGTTATTCTGACTAATAAGGCTACATGCAGGTAGAGGAAAATAGTTAGTGAATACACATCCTCTTTATTAGATCTTTTCATTTGAAATTGTTGGTTTGCAGTGTCACAGAGAATGACACTGCAAACACCAACACTGTCACTGTAATACATAGTAGGGTAGTTGCACCCAAGAATTCACATTTGCCAACACATACCCTACACCTGCGCTACCTAGTCGTTAGAATATTCTAAGTATAGTTGTAAAAAAAAGATAAGACATCTCAGTTCACTGTTTGCACATGCTGGCTTTTGTGACATCGGCGCTAATATTTAATTTCACCGCTGTCCCCGAATGTAACAGGAAGTGTCAAGAGGGTTTCGGAGAGGCGAGATGTATATCTGTAACATCTGTTCCAGGTACTCACCAGGGCCCAGTTACTAAGTTGTATTTGACGCTATCTGAGCATAACTTGCTTTTCTTCTTTGCTTTGCAAATCACCTGTAGCAAAACAACGGGATGGAGACTTGAGAGGCGCTTTTCAACACCACTCATTAGGAGAAGCAATGCAGCGTGGCTTCCCCGGCGCGTCAACAGCTCAGGTTTTCCTTTGGAGACCCATCCTCTCCAAATCAAGTTATCAGCCATGCAGAGCAACCAGTGGTTGGAAGGTCGGGATTAGCCCACAGAGACCGTTTAACTGGCTTCCAGACATGCCAGCAGGTCTCCAGGCCAGCCAGACTGTGGTGACTGCTATGTGTTTTGCGGGATCAAAGACCTCTGCTAGAGCTGTCAGAGTTTGTTAAGTCAGGTGCAGATTGCGCAAATGAATTTCTAATGGTCCAGGGACCCAGCCCTTGACCAGCAAGGTGAGAGCGAACATGAGGTGGGAAGGAAGACAGCACATAAGCACACAGGGTCTGCTATAGGGAGAGAAAGCCTTAGGTGGTGGAAGGGATTGGCTTGGACTTCAGAAATGTTTTACTTTTAAATCCCCACCCCTGGTTAGAGAACAATAATTTCCATTCTATGCTGAGATATCTGTGGGGGACCTGTCTGCAAAATGGTCGTGTCTAGAAAAAAATATCACATGAGCATACATTCTCAACAAATTCCTTGTATTGTGATACTTACTGATCAGAAGAGGCTGTCTTTATAGGCTGTTCCAGACTTTCAGTTGAATACATGCAGGGAATGAAGAGCACTTCAGATCTATATTGACATTTTTATCCAGCGGCATATAAAGCACTGCTGCCCCATAAAAATTCAGTATATCTGCTGTCTGTGTGCAAATTTTGTCTGCTTTTTGCATATTACTTCCATGACTTGTTGATGTTCAAGCTGACGCTGTGGAAAATTGGCTGTTTTCACTTCACACAGGGAATTAATTATACTTTTGCCATTCTGACTTGCAGAACTCATGCCAGATAATTTTCACAAAAGATTAGGGGACTGAGCAAACCTATGAAAAGCCAAACAGCATCAGCCCCGCGCCCCCTGCCATATTGAGGGACAGGCAATAAGAAGCCAATTAATGTCCCCAGGAAGGTTTATACACTTTGGCTTGCATCCAGGCGCAAACATGGTAATGACTTGAAAGAAGACATTTGTCCGCAGCCTGTGCCAACTTTTTAGCTTGAAGTCCATTAATTATTCCATGTGCCATGGGATGATAGGACGTCCCCGCGGACAGATCGGCGGGTCTGCGCTGGGCGAGCAGCAGCAGCCCTGCCAGGTGAGCGAGATGCCTGCAGCCCTGCCCTGCCCGCTCATGTCTCCTGCAAAAAGACCCCCCGTCCTGCTCAGTTCAGGAGGGGCTGTGGATATTTAGCTGTCAGCGGGATGTGCCCAGCCTAAATTGCCTGGAGCCCTGGGTTAGGGCTACATGAGGGGATGCGGATGAGTTCCTAAGCTCCTTGCTCCTGGTGTTGCCCCAGCTGCACCCGGTCCCTGCAGCACTATGTGATCCAGGACCCCCGGGGCGTGCTGCAGCACACAGCCTGCCCACGCAGCCCAGGAGAAGACCACTGCATTGCCTCACCTGGAAATACCTGAAATACCTGTAGGCCACATGTGCTCCCTCACTACAGGCTTACCGAGCACCCCCAATGACCTTCCCTCCCTGCGCTCCAGTTTTTTTGGTCTCTGCCTCCTCACTTTTGGGCTTGCCTAACCTTGGCAGCGCAGGAGCTTGGCCCTGTCCTCCCCTCCCAGGGAAAGCACGTCCTTTCCTGGACCATGCAAAAGTTTGGGTTTGGATTGAAACTTTGCCTTGCGGGGCCATTCCTATAGTTTTGGAGTGGATTTTCCTTTCCCAGAATCTGCTCTCCAGTACAGGCGTAGTGCAGATATTTCCTCTTGCAATTAGTCCTTGAGCTTTAGAAAAAATGCAGCTTTTTAAAGGGGAAGAATTTTAAAACCCTCGCTGAAGCGGACCATCCAAGCTGACCCACATTGTGGTTTTACTGTCTCATCAGGGTCAAATCCTGCTTCCAACGGACCATAACACAAGATTTGGTTTATACCTACATGCCTAGAAAATGTAACCCAGGCCTTGCCCCCCACCAAACAAGACAAAGTGTTAAAAACCTCTCTTTCCTTCAGTGGGTGAAATGGTCTCTCTCCATCCTTGGGCAGCAGGCCCATTCTCAGCGATGGGAGCTTAAGTCAAAGATGAATCTGGGGTGTAACCTTGACTGAGGGGGTGAAAGCAGCAGAAAGACCAGTCGTATGAGCAACATGTGAATTTTCCCTTTCAGCGACAGGCAGCCCCGTGCCCACGGCAGCCCCTAACTCACCCCGCTGAGCCCACGAGTACGGCTGGTGATAACACGGGCTTTCGGCTTCCACAGGGAGAGGCATTTGGCAGGGAGGCAGGAGCCGGGGGAAGCCCTATGTCCCAGCAGTGTTGCAGAGGGAGCCCTGACCTTGCCTGGGGTGCCCAGGCAGGCAGGAGCTTGCCACAGCTCTGCCCTGGGGATGGGTCTTGCCATGGTGCAACCATCACAGGGTGGCTCAGAGCAGAGGGTGGCATGCAGGCAGGGAGGGCTCTGGGACACCCAGGCTGCCCGGCCCCGTCCAGCTCCGAGCTGTGCAGCTGGAAAGAGCCGGTACCCCATGCACACCCAACTGCTTGCTGGGGAACGGACGCTGTGCATCTGGGGACAGCCCTTGGTGTGAAGCAGCTGAACTTCATTCTCATACCTTGGTAGGAAAGCAATTGCTTGGCATGTTTATGCAGCGCAAGGCACTCATGAAATGTATTTTGCAGGAGCTGTGTCCTACCATTGCAACAGCTGAGGCAGTGTGCATGCCCTATACCCAGCACCTGGGATTCCCTGAGGGAAAGCTGATGGGTGCTGCTTTGTTAAGGCTGCCTTGAGCCTTCCAGCTAACAGTAGAAGACTCCTCCAGCGTGACCAAATCTTTGCAAGAAGGTAGTGCAGCACTCGGACTCTTGTGCTGAGGTTGTACTGTAAGGTTCAAGCCTGGGATAAAGTCTGTAGGAGCATCTCCTCCGAGTTTCTAAAACATGGAGAAAAACCTGCCTTTCTTTGAAAACAGCAGGTTTCATTCTGTAAGTTTTTTATTCCTCCTATCCTACAGACACTTTTTTTTTTAACATGAAGAGCAATGTGGGTTTTATGTCAGCTCTAAGAAACCATCATTCACCCTTTAAAGAACTTTCATTTATCTTCCAAAGACCTACCTTATAGTTGAACCTGGAGGGCTGAGCAGGATTCCCCTTCCAGAATTCCCAAAAAACATGCTTCCACATTTCTCACATGGATTTTGAACACCGCCCAAAGAGGGGTCACAGTTTGCAACAAATGCATTACACAGGATGTCGTGTCCTGAGACTCTGCCTGCAATGCAGACCAGCCCTATAATCCCAAAGTTTCCGTTTTCCTTTGTTTAATCTCGATGTCTGGCTGCTTGGGGCACACCAGCCTCCTGGCTAGCAATGCCACTTGGCCAGAGCATCAGCGTGGAGATTTTACAGCTCTTTTTTCTTTGCAGCTGAGTATCTGCGTGATCGTCCAGTCCCTGCATCACCTGCATAGTGCTCACAGTCCTTGCAGAGCCAAGCACTCAAACAATAAGCAGATGTCCCCAGGCATTTTGGCCTTTATTTTACTGAGCAAGGAGAAAACAGAAAAAGCTAAACTCTCCCTGAGCATGCACAGGCAAACGCACACAAGTCACAAGTGAGTGACCTGTCTGCTGGCCCTCGCAGGCAGAAGTGGCCAGCAGTGATTTAAAGCTGCTGTCTGCAAAAAACAAGGGGATGATGGCTCCATTGCTCTGCACACAGCAGGGAGCAAGGGAACAGATATCGGGCTCAAGCAGGCCTTGCTTTGTGTCAGCAATAACCGCAGGGTCACAGGAGGATTCTGTTATTAAAGAAAATAAATTTGGGTAAGTTGGGCAGTTATTCTCCAGTGGGCTGTTTGAGACTGATTGATTGGACCACAACTGGTACCAGGAACACAAGGGCTCTCTGACCGACTGCTGCTTTTACAGCCATATTTCTCCTTCTCTCTCCTCTCCACTTTGTTTTCTTTAATAGATGAGGAGACTAAAATGCAGGTGAACTCTGTGAACTGCAAACAATGGGAGCTCAAAGCTTCCTGAATCGAGACATTTGGGGACAGGCCAGTATGTACTTTGTGCTGGGGGGGGCTTTAGTTCCTCTGGAGTAAAGTAAGTCACTTGTTTGGAGACTTAGAGCTTGCAGAGCATGAAAGAGAATAAAAGAATTAAATCTGAGAGAAAGAAGGAAAGGAGGAAAGGAAGAGGGAAAGAAGGAAAAAAGAAGGAAAGAAGGAAGGAAAGAAGGAAGGAAAGAAAGAAGGAAAGAAAGAAGGAAAGAAAGGAGGAAAGGAGGAAAGAAAGAGGGAAAGAAGGAAAAAAGAAGGAAAGAAGGAAGGAAAGAAAGAAAGAAGGAAAGAAAGGAAAGGAGGAAAGAAAGAGGGAAAGAAGGAAAGAAGGAAGGAAAGAAAGAAGGAAAGAAAGAAGGAAAGGAGGAAAGAAAGAGGGAAAGAAGGAAGGAAAGAAAGAAAGAGAAAGAAAGAAAGAAAGAAGCAAAGGAGCCAAGGTGTTGCAGGGGGACCTGAGCACTGAGATGCTGAGGGGACCAGCCCCCAGGGTCAGGACGGATGGCCTTCAGTGTCCAGGAGGTGTCTGTGAGCTCTGGCCATGAGCAGGGAAGGGAAATCACCCCCTCCCAGACTTTGCTCAGCAACTGCAGCGTGGCACAGCTTGGGAGGAGATAACAGCTGAGGAGCTGTGAAGGGGGAGGCATGTGAGGGCTGAGGAGAGAAATAGTATTTGAATGCACAAGAAAGAAAAAGCAGGGCAATACGGAGAGGGTGTCTTCAGGAGCTGGTGTGGTGGAAGGGATCTGATGAAGAGAACAAAAGCGAGGAAGACCTATAGAAGAAGTAAGCACGTTTACTGGGCCTCTCGGTGTGAATACAAGAGCAAAAAACATGCTAGTGCCAAACTGGGTAACTGGGAAGTGGTGGGTTTCTGGACAAAGACCACAGGACTCAGTAGTGTATGTAAGTGGGGAGGTGGACAGTGCTGCCCATTCAAGAGACAGCTTGGAGAGCCTGGAGAGACCGAGATGCAGCAGCAGACTTCTGCACCAGGAAAAAAAGGAGTAAAAGGAAATAAAGTACTTAGGAATTTGTGTCCTACCTGACAGAGAGAGCAAGAGGGATGCAAAACAACAGAGAACAAATGCAGGTGGGAGGGAAGAGGTTACAGGCACTTCTGTCTCACAGGATACCTCCTTCTGCCCCGTGTGAGCCTGGCCCAGGGCACAAAGGTGAACTTTCAACAGGATGGAGCCTGCATTAATAGCAGGAACTGTTTGGACTCCAGTTTTCAGGCACAAACCCCAGCAATCCAGCAGGAAGAACAGCTCAGATGGCTTGGCACCTGCTGAGGACTGAGAACAGTGTCTCTATGTACAAAACGTCAAGGAGAAGGAAATATATTCTATCTATTGTTCCCCTGACTTAGAAAGGACATTTTTATGGGGCTGGAGATTGCCTGGAGTCTGTGGAAACTTGGGGAAAGGCACAACGACTTCCATCTCCTCCAGATGAGGGGGAATTTTGTCGCTGGGAAGGGTCTGCCCTGCCTGGGCGTGGGGCTGCGGAGGGCATTGACCCCTGCAGCACTGGTCCTTTAATGTCAGCAGTAACTACTCATAGCGTGGGATCTCTGAGTTGGTAAAACCCCATTTTACCATTGCAGCCTTCAAAACGTATTTCAGGGAAAACAGACATATGTTCACACTACCTTGGGTATTACCACAGGATAGCTCATTTTGGTGAGGCACAAGGAATATTTCTTCATGTAAGACAAAGGGCTGCTCTGCAGACAACAGGGAGGCTGCCTGGGTTGTGTTTAGCAGATAACATTTACCACTTTCTTTGGGCATAGCGTGTGTGGTGAACATCCAGCGTCCAGCAGAAATCCACTAGTGAGGTGGAGGAGAAAAAGTCCCCAGTCACACAGTGGATATGGTAGACAGCTGTCACTGCAAAGTAACACTGTTTATGACTTGAGTGAAAGACAAAAATGGAAAGTAGGAGAACGATGATTCATTTTAGGCAAACAAGGTGGAAGAAATACTGGTAAAATCTAGTGTTGTGCACCACATAGGAAAGAGTTAATTCCTATAAGACTTCGCTCTGCACAGAAGCTGGGAACACTGACATCCCCCTCCAGCGAAGATCAGCCATTGAGATTTTTTCCTGATGATGTAACACTTGTAACGTGACATCTTGCATACATTTCCTGGTTGGGGTAGTTATCTGCAGAACCGGAATGATACCCCCTGTGCATTGCTCTGGCAGTTGCCACAATGCGATGAAACTCAGTTGATTTATTTTCTCTTTAATAACATCAATTATTATTTCACTAATCATTACTTTGTTGTGTAGCACTGTGGGCCAAATTATTGGTTTTCAGCTGTACCAGCAGGAACCGTTTATTCTTAATGTATAGGATATAAACGTGGGGGTGCAATGGAGGGGAATTATTCCAGCTGCCCCAAAAAAAAGCACTAGGCAACTGAATCCTCCAACACATGTCAAGGGCTGAGCTGCTTTTCCAGATTAAATTTACAGTTTATGGAGGAAAGCAATCTTTTTGTGATTGCTGTGGGCTATTTTAGGTATCTACCATAGGAGAAGATGAATTGTTTCCTGTAAATGCCTGTTTATCTCTGTTAACTGAGCCCAGGGTGTCTGGCTCACGTGTAGATGTCACTCACATGTAAAGACATTTCAGACAAATCTACTGCAAAATCTGGGAAGAGACAGCAGGCAAATTTCCCAAGAGTGCCCAAGCCCCATTTTACAAAGAGCTAAGCAAATAGGTTCTTAGATTTCATGGAAACCACTGAAAACAGGGCTCCTAAGGCTCCTGCAATACTTCGCCTACGTTAACTAGAGGCTCATGGAAGTCTTCATCTCCCTCTTCCCTTTGGGAAGTGGAGCGCTGGTAGTTGAGCTCAAAGGGCAGCGCTGGTAACAGCACGAGCACTTTGAGAGCAGTGGCTGTAGCACAGCCCCAGCCTGTCTGCCAGGCATCTGCTCCCAGAGGCAGAAAGGCCAGGACATTCAGGCAGCTAAGTGCTAAGTATTCCCCAAAGTTTCTGAAAGAGTGCCTAGTGGAGAAAAAAAAAAAGGCTAGCAGGGGTCCTGCGTGTAGGTCAGGGGAAGAAGACGGCTGGGCGTAACGGCTGGCTGGGGCTGCCTTTGGAGTAGGTGCGCAGGTCTGGCTGCTACGGAAAGGAGATAACTGAAGTGGAAAAAAATACAGCAGAGCACAGCCAGAGTGCTGCAGGGGATGGAGGAAACATAACTAGGCAGGAAGTTTAGTAATGCTGAATTTGTTCTCTCAGGGGAAGAGGAGGTAAGGAGATGGGGCCGTTATAATGCACGGAGTGCTTTGCTCTTCTCTTGCACCTTCCAGCTAAGGGCATGCAGATGTTCACATCCTCATGTCACCATAGGTTGCTACTTGTTTCCACCTTTTACAGAGGGAAGCAGCGAGAAGGACTGTTGTCTGACACAAAGCAAGGCAATGGCAATATTGGGAACAGAGCTATAGCTTCCAAGCCCTCGTCCTCTACTCGGTTTGCAGGTAGAGACTGCAGAAGACTGAGGCTTTTAGACTACCTACATAACATCACGCACAGCAAGATAGATGAAATTTAGGGAAGACATGAGGGTCAAAAAATTGAAAGAAACATTTTAAAACATTGCTTGTCCAGCGCAGCAGGAAGATTGCTGTGGTGATCAGCAATTCTGAGGACAAGTGGGCTGTGCACGAGGGTTTGCAGTCACAATGTGAAAGTGTCCTTTTGAACAGGAATCTCTGTTCGATTTCAGTTAAGATTTGGCAAAGGCCACCCACAGTACTGATCACACTAGAGAGAGTCATCATGAGCCTTGCAATGATCTGTTAACTCTGACTTTTTTTACTTTGTCAGTGAGAGCCATCTTATGGCACCTGAGTGTGCCTTAGTTTCCTTTCTAGGATGGAGAGGTCAATACTGCCTGCCGGTGGGAAAGTGAGATGAGGAAAAACCAACATCTTTGATATAGTCACACCTTTAATTTCTGATACTGAGGTAGAAAATGCTCAGAGTACAAAGCCTTGTGCTTGGTGCTGGGACAGAGCCCTTCAAGAAGTCAAGAAGGGCATCTCTAGGCTAGGATCATGGGATCACAGAAAAAATCTGGTCGGGAGGGACACCTCGGGGGTCTTTAGACCAACCCCTGCTCAAAGTTGGGCCAGCTTTGAGGTCAGGCCAGGTCGCTCAGGGCTTGATCCAGCTGGGCCTTGAAAGCCTCCAGGGATGGGGACAGCACAGCCTCTGCTTGTCTGGATTGACTGGCGGATGAACATGGAGGCAGAGAGAGACCCGGCAGACGTGGCTCCATTTCAGAAAGGCATTAATAAGCTGTGAGGCTGAGGATTTCCTGTAGCCAAACTTCCAGGCCCGGTAAAGCCCACTTGTCCCCAGTTCTACCGCAAGACCTGTGGTGCAGTGCAGCGCAGCTTTAGGGTGGCTGGCGCGGCACAGAGCAATGGCTGGAAGATATTCCCAGCAGATGCTGCAGGCTACCCTGACCTCACACTGTAACTATTAGACCTTGGGTTTGTTAGCCTGCTATTAGAGCCTAGATGTATTAGGCATATTAGATCAAAAGTAAGGCGGGTATGTCTACAACACAAATCAGCATGGTGACTGCACTGCAGACATGCCCTTAGAAAGAAAGTAGGTAAATATTTAGAGAAGATATGCCCCTGGTTTCTGAGAGAAAATAAACAGTATGTTGTAGTGTATGATGAAAGCAATGAAATCAGATATTCTTTTTGGCTTCTTCCCTGCTTAGAGTTTTTTTTTTCTTCCTAAGCAAAAGCCCAAAATATTAAGGATTTATTCTGTAGGAGACTGACATTCTCTGCTTAAAGCCCTGAAGGCTTAAAAAAGTTCAAAACCAGACATTTGTCAAGTGAAGCGTTACTATCAGTTTGAAACTCAGCTTAAACGCTGTCTGTGTTATCCCGTTAGCGAGGCTTCCCTAAATCCCATTTGCACATCAGAGCTGCACATTGCCTTACAGATTATTATGGTTACCTACAGTGGCCACTGACAACAGCCCTAGTTTAAGAGACAGAGTCTTGTTCCTGTGAAAGGGATGCTTTTAGACAGGATTGAGGGAAGGAAAAAGAAGACTGGGGAGTAGCAGCACACTTTGGGTGCATCCTCTGCATCCTCAGCAGAGACTGGCACCTTCATTTGGGGCCAAAAGTAAGTCTTAAAACCATCGTCCACAGAAGACTCCCCACGGTACCAGCCTCCCACTGCCCACCCCAGCCAGCTCCTGCCTTCTCCACTATGCTTGCTCGCCTTGCTGTGACCTAAAATCAGCACTAGGTACAGGTTTGAACCTATGAACTCTGTGTCCAAGCAACCCCAGGCTTTTGAAGGGTTCAGCTCCAGGTAGACGGAAATCTGCCTTCACAGCTTGCTGCCTGCTCTCTATAAAGAGCAGGGATGAGGCCATCTTGTGTGCTTCCAGCATGCCCCGGAGCAAGGACAAGCAATCTCCAGGCACAGCTTGTTCCTGTAATAGTGCAGCGTGGTTTTGAACATCTGAGCATCTGGCAGCCGAGCACGTGCAACTCTACATGCGCCCAGACCTTTCTCTTCCCATGGCTGGAAGCAGCTCTGTGGGGCATGCGGGGAGGACCACCCTGTCCCTCTTAGTGATGATGAGGAGCACAGCAAAGGCCCTGGCTCTCCGAGCAATGTGAGGCCAGGGGTACTTGTGGTTGCAGACAGCCTGCCAGGGTGGGGTTTAGAATAGAGTAGAATAGAATCATTAAGTTTGGAAAAGACATCTAGGATTATCAAGTCCGACTGCCAACCCAACACCACCATGCCCACTAAACCATGTCCTGAACTGCCTCGTCTACATGTTTTTTGAACACCTTCAGGGGTGGTGACACCACCACTTCCCTGGGCAGCCTGTTCCAATGCCTGACAACCCTTTCAGTAAAGAAATTTTTTCTAATATCCAATCTAAACCTCCCCTGGTGCAACTTGAGGCCATTTCCTCTCATCCTATCACTAGTTACTTGATAGAAGAGACCAGCACCCACCTCACTACAGCCCCCTTTCAGGTAGTTGTAGAGAGCGATAAGGTCTCCCCTCAGCCTCCTTTTCTCCAGACTAAACAACCCCAGTTCCCTCAGCTGCTCCTCATCAGACTTGTGCTCCAGGCCCTTCACCAGCTTTGTTGCCCTTCCTCCCGTGATATTCAGATTGTCACCGTTCAGCCCCCTCCCCGGTTAGAGATGGAGGATACCTCGGCAGACATTTGATAGCCTTCAGGGTTTTGAGGAGGGAAGGTAGAAGGGAGGAAAGGGTTTAAACTTGTCCTCGTGGCTCAGACAGCCTTTGCTCCATTTTGTCCTTGCACCCAAAAGGCACTGGCCTGGCCCCCTCACACTGCCCACGGTCACGGCTGGCAAACCCAGCTTTCCCTTGTGGTGAACCCAGTGCTGCGTGCATGCACAGTACAAGCTCACCCTCTTCACAAAGTCAAAGCAATGACCTTTTCAAGGTGTTTCAAGGTCTTCACAGAACATCAAGTCAGCCAGGGCCAGATCCCGCGCTTTGCAATTTCCACGCAGTTGCTCTCAGTTACAGTTGTCTTTCTTGGATGTGAGTTGCCAATAATATCTGCAGGAAATATGTGTGCCTCAGATCAGTCCTTGGTCAAGGTGGGAGTGGAGAGTGGAGGCATCACATTCTCCCTGGGCTATAATACCTCTATAGCCATGATGAGATTTAAATGAAGGCAGAGTTTCATCTAAGGGTTCAAATTCCTAGCCGAGCTGACCTGACGTACCATTTCTCCTGGAACGCTGGGCATATAAGTAATACCAGCTTAGGATCATTAGAGTCCCTTAGATCCTATGTGCATGATCTTAAGCTCTGAGCTTCCTACACTTCACATCTAGCTTTGTCTCTCCACTGGATAGATGCTTGGAGGAGAACCAGGGGACTGTCAAGAGGGACCGGGGCAGGAAATGGTTTCACGAGCCAAAGAGAAATTGGAGAAGGTTAAAAATTAGCTGTCTGTATTCTCTGCTGATATCAGTTGGCCTAACATAATGGAGCTGCATTAATTTACTCTAGGAAACCATCTGACACCACTCCTCGCGCAGGACTATGCTGACAGAATAGTAACCTGTCTGGGAGAGACGGGGAGGATGTCCGTGTCCCGTTCGGCACGGACCCGTTGGTGCAGGCTGTTGCACACCCATTTGTTACTGCACAAGCGACCAAGCAAGAGATGGTGAGTTTTGCATATGTGAAAAATATTAAGTCTGGACGTAGGAAAGCCTTTGCAAGCGCTAAGTCACACCAAGTTTTCTTTGGTCTCCTCTGAATCTGGCCCAGCGTTACTAAATAACTTAATGCTCTGTAGAGTTACAGTGTTTGCTGAAAACAGTTTGTATGAAACCTGACCACCTGAAAGAGTCTGAGAATATCTCCAGCTTGCAGAGATTAAACATTAACAGCAAGCAGCTGGGTCTCCTGTGGATAACGCAGGCTTGCACTCCTGTCACTGCTAGTGCGAGCAAGCTTCGTGAGGAGCGGGAAGAAAACACACCCTGGCATGGACAACCCAAACCGTGAGTCAGAGGAGCAACAGGTTTAAACTGGGACTACCTATCTTTGCCTCTGAGGCTGAAGTGGGAGGCACGTGTCCGCAGGACAAGCGGCTGGGTTAAACAGGGATGGAGCTGCCTCAGATGCAGCTGTTCACGCTGCTTTACTTCGGTGTTCTCATTGTTTTTTGTCCAGCTCAGCATCGCAGCATCGTTAGGGGAAGCAGAGACTTTGGCAGAGAGGACATTTCACAGGGGCTCAGGTCCAACATCAGGCAGCAGAAAGCAAAATAAAAAAGAGGGGTCTCACCGATGACACTTGCGACAGGAGCCATGTAGCAGCCCTGTGCTGTGCTAGCTGCTCCAAGCAGATTTGGGCTGGTGCAGACATCTTCCCTTGGCTGGGTCAGCGCAGGAGCTGGCCACCGCCAGCCTGGTACCTCCCAGGCTACCATTCACAGCAGCTAACACTGCTTTGCCCTGCAGACCTCATTGCTGTGGCACAGGCGGGTGATGGCATTTGCCTCTACTTGCACAGGACCAGCACCGGCTCTCCTGCCACCAGTCCTAGCAACAGTTCAGCAGAGAGCTCTGCTAACTGCAAGAAATCCCTCGGAAAAGAATTAGTGGGGAAAGGAGATGAAGACAGACAGAGGCTTAGGGGCTGAGGACACGAGTGTCCTGAGTTAGATTTGCCATGTTGTGCATTATTCTGTGGTGAACACCCACGGGCACCCACTTGCTGATGGGGCAAGTACCGAGCCTCCCATCTGCCTGTGCTATGATACAACCCGTGAACGTAGGCAGTTACCGCAGGTAGCTATGGCACGGTGCCCGTGGCTTTCACCTTGCCTTGGGTGTGCAACCATACCTCTGGGCTTGTCTTTGAAGATCCCTTTGCAATCAATACATCAGGGATCAAAATCTGGGGTAGTGACCCTGCAGACCACCACACTAACCAGTCCAGAGCCCTGACCACCATCTTCCTCCTGGCCTCTTCCCTGTGCGGCACGGCACAAGCGCTGGGAGCAGGCTGCGGGCTGGTGGCTGCAACCTGCGGGGCTTCACCCCTGTCTGGTTATGGGGAGGGGGGGCCTTGCCCCAAGCCTCAAAAAAGACACACACCGAGCCAGGGAGGAGAGCTGCAGTTAGTCTAAATATCTTCTGATTATCCCATGTTCAGCACCACTCTTAGCTGAGGTGGAGCCTGTTGATCCAGTGAAGACTGGCCAGTGACTGATTTTCTATGGTTCAGCCAAAGGAAAGAAACTCCTGGGTTTGGATTAGTAGATTGATTTAAGCTGAATTCTCCTCTCCAAGCGGGACCCGCTAGATACTTGCGTCACATCCTTATTCATTTAAAATACATATGATTAGCCCGTGTACGTGCAGGAGTCACTTGGGGTAGCACCACTCAACTCCATGGAATCAAAACGAGCGAAGCTCAGGATACGCAAGCTCTGCATCAATCCCAGCCCCTGTGTCTACACAGGGACTTGTCGGCTCTGTGTCCAAAAGGCACCTCTTTCAGAGCGGATTTTCAGAGTGTGGTGCCACAGCTGCACAGGTAGACAGGCAATTTCAACTGAAGTTAATAAGAGACACGGAGCTAAGAACCACCACCCCCACAACCCAGCGTGGCTTTGAAAATGTGCCCCATAACTTTTTCTTTTTTTTTTTTTTAATTTACTGGAGGTTTCATGGAATGGAAAACACATTTTTTATAGACCAATGTGTGTTTCATGGGTAACAGAGGTGGTGTGTTTCCAACCTAGGCTCAGCAGCAATTGGCATCAGAGCGTACAGGGGAAGACAGTGAAACAATACACAGGAAGTCTTTAAAATACAGTACAAGAGCACTTGGGCTGATGAAATAATAATTGGAAGCCGTATTCAGTAGAGTATTTAAGCATCTGCCTGATTCTGCCCAGAAACAGTTCCACTTGCTTCAGTAGGATTAATCACGAGACTACAAATGAATACTTTAAGACATCCTGCAGAATCATAGCTTGAGCAAACAAAGCACATGCATTTGATTTTTTTCACATGTACTTGTTTCGGGGCTCTTGCTTTGCTTGCTGGAGACTCTTGCAAGAGCTTGTTTTACTGGGAAACCTAGAGTACATTTCAAAATCCTGCACGAGGAGTCATGGAAAACAGATTTTAAATGCCCGTCCTCAGGCAGTCGCGCCAGGAGAGTTGGTGCCAGTAGGGGAAGAGCCCCAGTGTCATATGATTTATTTGTCTGGACAACGTGGCTTGGATTTCATGTATCTGCAATCCAATATTTCATGGAATAAATATCCAAACCGAGTTGTTTTAGATACCTGATATGTACTAGATGTTTGAATAATGAATAAATCTGAAGAAATCCCAGTATCCTCCAGGCTATTCCACCCACGGGGAAAAAGAAGTGAAATGCTTCCCTACCCTGCAAGCCACTCACTCAATTACAGTCATAATACTTCAGTTTTCCAAATGCATCTTCCATTTCAAAGCACTTTTCAAATGCTAATTAACTCTGACCACAGCCTTGCCAGAAAGGGAAATATTATCCCATGCGACACAGGTGAGGAAGACAAAGACGTAAAGAAGTTCCCTTCCTTGCCCCAAATCTCATAGGAATCGGTGGCGGACAGAGCTGGGGCTAAAACAGAGCTCTTCTTTTTTTTTTTGGTTTTTCGGTTTCTGGTCTTGTGCTTTAGCTGTTTGTCTAATCTGTGTCTAGACATTGCTTCCTTGTCAGAGCAGGACCGCTGTGGGGGCTGCTTGCCTTTGAGCAAGGGTGAGGAGTGGGAGGTACGTACCTCCACAGCACCACGCTCACGCTGGGCTTCACCCATGGGTGAGGAAAGAAGGCGATGACTAAAAGGGCTTCAGCCTCCGCCTGAGACCAGGAGGATGGGTGGGAGGTGGAGCAGGGGGATGCTGCCCAGAGGAGCGCAGACCCACTTCTCTGCACCTGCAGCAAGTCGGCCGAGGTTCCGCAAAGCACGCTGCCCGCCTTGGCCCAGGGTGCCCGGGCAGCAGCGCCTGGGTTGGCTCCTTCTCCCCCAGAACAAGTTGGGGGACACAACTGGGCACTCACTGCTTGGGTCTCCAAGCCCCTCTGGGAAGGGGGCTGCAGCCTGGATGGGCACAGCCGGCGGGGCTGCAGCAGGTCGGGCTGCCCACCCAGGCTGGATGATCTCCAAGCCTCCCCGAAGGGCAACCCTTGGAGAAAGGAGCATTGAGAGCCAGCAAGGCCACGGTAAAAGGGTGCAAAAACCTAACCCTCAGCTGTAGAAGGGAAAGTCTTTAACGTCAGACTGGGTCCTCAGTGCTGGAAAGAGTTCACAGCCCCCTTCTTTCCTGTTCCCCTCCCCACAGCACACCCTCGCACACGAGGAAGGGAGAGGATGTGTGTTGAGGCTGTTCACCATTACAAGGTGAGAGCCAGCAGCTCGAGGGCTTGTCTGTGGTGAAAAGGGCTTGCTGGGCTATTCCAGTGAAAATACAGCCCCATCCTGGCAAATAAAATCCAGATTGCCCTGCTGGTATAGTCTAAACCCGTTCCCTGATGGGGATAAGCTGTATTAGCAAGCAGCAAGGCATCATTGCCTGCATAGCTACACAAACACTAGGAAGAGCGTAGGCTAGGGATGGAATATATTTTTCTCTTACTCCCATAACTGATGTAGCTATACTGAGCTGCCTTTTAATTCCAGTGCTAGCACCACCCCTGCTGCAGCATACCTTATATTTTCCCATTTCTCTGCCCAGCAGGTTGTGAACCACTTCAGATGTGGTTAAAACATCCCCGGGCTTTTTTGCCGAGGTTATAATGAAAGGCATTTAGTCAGCAGGAGACCTCGGTGACACTTAAATCCCCACAGATGGGCTCCCCCCGCCCCCGAGCCCTACGCTAGCCCTCAGCACAGTGTGAGCTCACCCCAGGGAAGGACTCCAGGAGGATGCTCCCGGGAGGAACCGTCCCTGTTTCACGGATGAGCAAACCAAAACCCAGGAAGATTAAGGACTCCTATTCCCTCCAGCCACCACTGGCGTGGTGGTTACTCGACTGTGATCAAAAATGCAGGTGGACCGAGCTATCAGGGATTACGCAGTGGGAAGGAGCCCTCTCTCCATCACATTAAGGCAAGGGGAACTGTGCTAGGGGCTGGGTTGTTAGAGGTGGACACCTGCCTGCTTACAGCCCTTGGTCTTGGGACCCAACTACTCCCATAATTAAGCGTACAGCTCTGGGGGTATAAGGCACCAGGGTAAGACCATTAGAGAGGGGATCTGCACCGGGGTGGAGGTGTGAGGTGGGCATATGGGAGCCTTGTTGGGATGGGGCCACCCATGCTGACAGTCTTGCCCCAGCGGGTAAGGTGAAACCAGCATAACTCACAGAGCAAGTTTGCATTTGGTGAGGGTGTGTGGGTGCCGCAACAGTACCTAGAAGCGGGGAAATTAGAGCGTGGAAATCAGTGCGTGCATCTGTTTTAATTCCCATTTGTGCGATAGGAAGAGACATTGAAAAAAAAGAATGGTAGAGCATGTGCGTGATGGAAACATACTTTTTTATATTCCTGTAATTCATGCTTTACATAGCTAAATAAATGTTAGTGAGCTCATAGGAGAGGGTGAAGACGACAGCCTGTGCTCATCATAGACAGACAGAGAAAGCAAATTCTCTGGATCCAGCCACAAAATGAGGATCTTCCTGATTTTTTTTTCCCTTGACATTTACACAAGGTTTGTTCTCACTAGAAAACTCCAGAACTATTTGGCAGGTGTGTCTTAAAATGTTTATGGCCGTACTCATGACTTCACATCTGTGAAACGCTGTCTGTGCAGGAGCCCGAGGGATAGCTGCAGGCATCTTTTCTGGCCGTTCCTCTACAGTCCTCTCAGCAGATTTTGGCATCTCCAGTTTTTACATGAAAAAGCAGATGGGAGAGAGAGCACTTCTGAGAGGGCCTAACACCTTCTTAACCCAGAGACATTTAAAGCATAGATCTGCTAAGAGACCTCACGAGGTTCCAGGCTCCAAACTCTCCCAGGGTAGCGGACTCAGCTCTGGTGTCCCGTGCTGTGCAAATGCAGCAGCAGTGGGGAAGGAGGTCCAGAGGCAGTGGGACCACTCCAGCCATAGCGGAGTCACACCAGATGAAGCCAACGTGGAAATTTCCTGGGCAGAGGGGGAGAGCCAAATCCTCCACGCCAGAGAAAGTACCAAGTCGCCTTGAACTGATAACGCATTCACCAGTACAGAAGTGGCCAGATGAGCCTCCGTGGCTGGCCTGAACAAATGTCAGGAAAAGCAATCATGGGATAATGCCAGTTTTTGGAGCTGGATGCCTGCCTCTGCCGTCGCACAGCTTTGTTTCGGTACTGGTGGGAGCAGGGTGACCTGGTGAGAGGAAGGCGGCGTGCAAAGACGGCATTGTGGCACAGCAAGGAGCTGCTGCCGAGCCATCGGGACAGGCTGTACCTGTGCTCCTGACTTGTTCCAGCTGGGCGGTGAAGGTGCTTCAGCTTAGACCTTGGCTAGAAGAAAGTTATTTGTTGAGGGAGGAAAAGCACCAGCAGCTGTTGGTTACATGAAGCAGGGGCAATGATTTGACCACTGATTTGAATGCGCTTTCTTAAGAACGCTATTCAAACCTGCCACACCGCTCGCTTTTCCTTCCCTGTTAATAATTACAGTCACAGTGCCGTTGGTGTCAAATCGCTGTAGAGGCACTGGCTAAGCTTCTTTGCGAGCTGTTTGACAAATAGAAAAAAGATCTTTCCCAAGTGTTCTGAACGGCCAGCTGCAGAGCAGCCCGACTCCTCGCTGCCTCCCAGCTCCCTGACCCAACAGCCGCCTTGGCTTAGCACCCTGGTCCCCTCCGAGCGCCCTGCCCCGACTGCAGGGCCAGGAAACCTGCTTTCCTTGACAAAGTCCCTGCTGACTGCTGTTTAACTCAAGTGCCTCTTCAAGTGGAGGAGATGGGGTGTTGCTTGGCTGGTGTCAATACGTTGCCCCTCGGGGCTGGCACCAATTACTGACGTGCTCCCATGTGCCTCTGCCATACCGTGATGGGGATTGTGCCTCACCCTACTGATGTCAACTCGTAGACCAAATGTTTAAACAAGCGCTAACCCTTAATTTCAAGGTGAGGTTGTTTTTAAACGTCACGTATCTCTGCAGTCCACGACACAGTGCTTACCCTCTCTATCTTCAGGTTTTGGTCTTCCTCTGACTGAGTTGCAAGCAGCAGTATCCCAGCATGACTGCTGTTTCCTATTCCACCACTGGCTGTAATTAATGGCTGCTAAAGCAAGATTGGGACTGCCTTTTGTATACATTTCCCCACCCAGCACTCCCTCAAGCTCTATGTTACCCCACTGGAGCCACGCTGATTTATTAGCGCTCAGGCAGACCTATAGTCATAACAGGCTGGGGAATATTTTCTGTACAGGCTCAAGATTGACACAGGGGTTCAGACCTTACTCAGAGAAAGGATTACAGTGTGGGTAAGTGGACCCCTGGTAGATATATCTAATGACACCAAAAAGCAGTGGCTGGGGATATGATGGAAGAGCCCAGGCCATAGGGTCACTGCTGCCAGAGCTGCAAGCCGCTCTCTGGGCATGCAGCATGTCATATCGTGGCATGGGCATGGGCACTGCCACCACCCTCACAGGCTCACCTTTCCCTCCCTTGACTTCATTCATCATCCACCAAAGCCACAAGCCATTTTGCTGTCCCTTCAGGAGGCAGAAAATGGGGTGCACCATTTCACAGGGGCATTTTCTGCTCTGTAGAAGAGCACATTCATATAACCCTGTGATCATTGGACACATTCATGCCATGAATGGTTCCAGTCAAGCCCATAACATCCTCTGAGGAGCAAGGTACCATCCAGGAGGGGTGGCCCATGGTTTGCTGCCCTGGGTACTTACTGCTAACTTACTGCTAACTGTCCTCACAAAACCACCACCCTGTGCTGCGTTACATCATATCATGGTGTAATGCCTTTAAATCATTAATCTGTCTTACTTTCTGGACTAGGGCCAGAAAACCTGATGAAGGCCAGGCTGAGTTCAGATCAAACCAGAGGACATTGTGGTTACGTTTATGGTTTTTCAGAGGATCTCTCACCTGCAGCCACAAATCTGCCTTTATTTGGCTTGAGCATGATCCAAAATTACCTCAGAGGTCAGCAGTGCATGTCTTGCGGATTAGTGAAAACTACTGACTAACCTGACGTAATGCATTATTATTATTCTGGGAAAAAAGGGTGGCTGTAGTCTGTTGTTTTGTAATAAAAGTCTAACATTGATTTTTCCCTTTTGCAAAAAAAAAAAAAAAGGGAAAGGGAAAAAAAAAAAAGGCACAGGAGTGTTTTGCACCCTGCGTCTTGCTGAATGCTGTAGCTCTTGCTACAAAGAATTCATTGTAGGCAGCGCTTTAAATCCGCTTTGCAAATGCGAATTCATGAAACTTCCTAAGGTGTAAGTCAGAGGGTCTGAAGTCAGCCTCCATAGGAGCCGTGTCAGGGAGAGGAACCATGACTCAGGCCAGCGGTGGCCGAGCCTCTGAGGGAGGACGGTGGCACTCCCCGGGATGCCCGGTGGTGCAGCCAGGGAGCTCGTCTCCTGCCCGCAGCCAGGCTGGCTCTAGCTGTTTACTCCGGCTGCTCCTGTCCAAAGTCCCTCGGACTCTGTGGTAAAAGCACCGCTGACTTTCCCCAGCTTGAGATTAAGTCACCTTTGCCCCAGTCGTGTATCTGTAAAATGGGAGTAATAATATTTCCCTGCTGCTCCATGACTGGGGAGGATCTGTCATTGTTCCCGTGGGTGAAAAGAGTGCAGAAAAGGGAAAGGAGAATAAATATTTACCCCAAATCAGATACAGATAAATCCATCTGTGCGATCATCCCCTCCTCCAACAATGTTCCCTTCCTACGGTAGAGGGAAACTCCTGCCTCTATTTGGTTAAATCATTTACGTACATTAACGAACAATTAGGGAGGGAAGAGGGGGAACCAGCCCAGAAAGCCTTCCACAAAAGAGCTGCCCTTGGTTCGGCTTGTTTGATTTAGGATAGGAGGGGAGCAACCTGACTGTGATAGATGAGGACTCTGTCACGACCCTGAGCGTCTGTAAAATCAAGTCTGGGTGGGAGATTTAAGACAAAGGGCCAGACACGGTGTTGATTTAAACTATTGTAGTTTCTCCGGAGTCACTGGAGCGATAAGAGTCATATTGGGAAGGTCTGGTCCCATGGGTGCCAAAAGAGAAGGGCAGGGTTGGAGCAGCCCCACACTCTTGGCAGGGTTCTGGCTCCATCAGAGGAGTTGTGGGTTTTGCTCTTGGTTATTTAATTCACGCCGCTCAGCCTTGTGACGGTCCCTGGGGCCCAGCTGCTATTGAGAGCTTTCAGCTTTTCACATGCGATCTATTGGATATGACAAGGTACACATGGGTCATATGCGCCTCTCTAAGTAAGCCACATTTAAGTCCAGCATCACAGTAAGAACGGTAAAACCCCAAACCCATCTCTTCACCCCAGTGCAATCCGCTCCACATCCTGGCTTTTTTTCTGGACTCTTTTCTGGCAGTGTTCCCTGCTGGAAGCTGGGTAAGAGGTCCCCCCGCTGATCCTCTGCGCATCCTGGGGGTCTCTCCATGCAAGGAGAGCGTTGAGAGCAGAGTACGGAGCCGGTGATTTGGCATTGTCTCCTCTTACAGAATGGCCAGAAGAGGCTAAAGCCCAGAAGGCATGTCCCTGTTTTATGATCATTTGGGCTGAGTAAACAGATCTGTGTGAGCTGGAGCTTTGGCTGCTAATTCTGACCGAAGTTCATCAAAGCTGGAGAGATGGGGGTGCGGAGCGTGGAATAAACTAGATTGGCTTTGTGCTGAAGCAGAGAAGTATAGATCAAAGAAATGCAAATTCAAGGAGAATCCTTGTACCCTAGAAATCTTTGTTTAAAAACACTTTTTTTCCTCAAAAACCAAAGCATGAGAAAAGCAAATATAATACTGCTATCCCCAAGTCCTTTCTGCTCTGAGCAACACTGCCTAGCACTTTGCAGACTTCCCTATGCAGTTCTGCTAATTCCTACCTTTGGGGGATACAGCTGAACCATTATTTCAAACCGCCTTCTCTGACCAGAGAAAACCAATAGGTTAGAAATAGGGCACTGAAGCAGGACCTCTGGGACACCCAGCTCACTCCCAGCATTGCTGGATCTGCCCCTTTCCCACATGTTGGGGTTAATTCACTTGCACTTTCTCTGTCACAGCAGCCCTGGGACAATCTGCCATTTTTGGGGACAAGGACTGTGAGGTCACCAGGGACATGATGCCCTCTGCAAGCCAGGTGGGGATGGCTAGTGAGACTGCCAACGTGACTGAAGTCTGCTTGGCTGTGTAGAAGTCCTTTGACGTGGCAAATGGCCATAACAGATCAGAATTGACTCAAATCCCATCGGGTGTTTGAAGTTAAATCGCCAGAGGTTCAAATATTAGCCTACTCCATCACCTGTCCATCAAACATTAACTCACTCCACCAAGAGCACACTTACCCAGTCCCTCAGCTCACTGCTTCCCGTACCAGTAATTTTTCTTGAGACGAATGCAAACCACTGCATCCTGGATGCTGCTACTCTTGCAGAAGGAGATAAGCTCAAGCCCAATTATGGGAGAACATTAAGTACCATTGATTCATGGCTGGGGATTTATATCTGCCTGGGAACCGAGGGTCAGGGTAAAGAAAAATAGTTTCAGTGCATCTGTGAGTTAATCTGTACATTAAATCTGCCTTCCTCTTGGTAATGAAACCTGGATTGCCAATGCCATGTATTTAGAAAAACATAAGTCATGTTCTTAAACAGTCACAAGACTAGCTTGAAAATCATACAGCGATGTGTCCTTTTAATGGGCTTCCTGGTCCTGGAAGTACTAGGAGTGTGTGATTTCCATCCTTCTTATTTTGCAAGGTGAGTTAGATCTGTGCTGCTATTCCCAGGAGTGGGGAGAGTCTGGGATAACCTGGTCCCTGGGGAAAGCAGGGCTCGGAGGAAAATGGGCTGTGACTCGTGATGAGAGCTGGCAGCGCTGTGCTGGCAATGCAATCTGTCCTGTCCTCTTTGCCTCCACACATTAGCTGCAATCTTCTGGGAGTCAGAAAGTCTCAAAGGAGCTTGGGCCATCCAGCCCCCCAGGGCTGCCCACCTCTGCCCGGCCAAGCAGGCATGGAAGCAGGAGGGGAGCAATAGGGCAAGTCATTGGGACGCGCTGGAGGAGGTCTGCGGATAAAAAACTCTGCTCTCTCTCAAAATTCAGCTGGTGCCTGAAAGGTTATAAGGGAAGTAAGTTTTCCCTAATTCTTCTGAGGCTCTTATGCAGCTTTGGTCCTGTTGCTTTTGAGAGGTGGGAAACAGTGAGGTTGCAGGAGGCAGCCTTGCGCTTGTTTGAACATTGGGTCTGTGCCCAGCAGTGAACAAGATTATTTCTACGGGTATTATCAAGATCATGTATTATATTAAAAAACATTATTTTTAACCTCTATATATTGTGTACTCCAAACTCATTAATGATTAACTGAGAGGGTGTATTCCCAGCCCTACTTCTCAGCTGCCTTAGGAAGCTTAATCAAGCGCTTTGAAATTCTGGGATGAGAAATACTGCCAAAGTGCTGTGTGTTATAATTATTACATATTTAGGAGACAAGTGATGACCATACGGTAATCTGATGAATGAATGGGGATTTTACTTGCTATTCCCTCAATCATAAACATTCTCAATGAACAGAGATCGCGGTATGAGAACCTGCTTAATACCGTAAACTTCGACATAAATGTGTAAAGCTGGGTTGACGGTCACAGGTTCGTCGTCTCCCTGAAGGAATGCGCTTTGGACTCATTTCCCCGTGCCAGGATTTAGCACCCACAGCTTCCATTCTCTGGGAGATTAAACTCTGCCGCCAATGTTATCACACTATAATATTTGAAATGGTTTTACACAAGGACCACACAAGGCAGCTCTGGCTGGGGCAGCGGAGGCAAAGTCGTCTGGCTGCCAACCAGGGGGGACAGGCTCCTTTCTCAGGCAAATTGCTCAGCGATATTTTTAGCTGCAAATGTACTGTCTGATGCGTTTAGTATTCGGTGTGCAGGGCCGCAGGACACATCACCGCAGCTCCTGCTAGGAGAAGTGACAGACGTGTGTAGGGTGCTTGCCAAGCGTGAGCTCCCCACTCGGGTGGCTGGCCGGGAGCCGACGAGGAGCCCGGCATCACCGGGAACGCTGCTCTCAGCTCCAGGAGAGAAGAGCCATGCCAGGCAGGCTGGCAGCACTAGTCCCCACGTAGGAGCTGGTTATGTGTGTGTTACAGGACAAATCATTAGTTCCTTTGCTGGTAATAACATAATCATGGAAATGACATCAGCTGCTGTTAATTATAGAACAAACCTCTCCAACCCCAAACCAAAACCAGGAGTGGGTTGGCCTCCTCGCAGAGCTGAGCTGCCCCAGCTTTTCCTTGCAGGCACAGGTGACCATGATGGGGTACAGCCCATCTCCCTCCCACGGGGTGTCCAGGCTAACCCTGTGACTTCAGCTACAGTGAGGGGAACACGGACAATTCACCCAGTGACGTGGTGACCAAGGGAGAGGGAAGGTGGCCTCTGGCCGTGGGAGGTACCAGGCTATCACTTCAGGGAAAGATGCAAAACCACTTGCTCCATCCCTCTTGCTCCACGCAGAGCCAAAACCTGCACTTCTGCGTGCTCTGGTCTCAGAGCATGGGGATTTTTTTCCGCATGAGTAACAGCAGCTTCCCCTGAACATGTTTTTCTGGAGGAGTATCTCCAAATGGATAATCACCCCTCCTCGTGCACGTGGTACCAGGCTGGAGCTGCGGTCAGGTGGGAGTTTGCAGGATCTCGGGCCCTCCTTCTATGGGACTGTGGTGAGAAGAGAACACCTTTTCTATAGAGGCATTTATGGGTAGCGGTTATTTCTTGCACTCAGCCTTTGGGCAGATTGCAGCTTCCCTCCCAGCAGGAACAAACTCACTGCAGGAGGTGACAGAGCCCACAAACAAGACTTTAAATACATTTCAAGTAGGTCGTGGTATTTCTTGCACCTTTAACAGAGCAGGCAGCCAGAAAGCAGGTGCTAATAGACCAGGTGATAAGATGCCAACACCTGAATTACTCCTCACTGTGTTTCTGGTACCTTACAGCAATAGAGTCAAGATCTTAAAGCCCAGGAGACACTATCACAATGACCTAGTTAGTCCATCTGCATAACACAGCCCAGGAATTTCACTTCAGTTTTTACTCCACCAGCTTGAGTAATGTGTGGCTGAATTTTAGCGAGGATTTAGAAGATCTGCTCTTGAATTATACAGGCTTCAAGTGGTGGCAACTTCACACCATCCTTCAGTGAATGCTTTCAGCAGTCATTTATCCCAGCTGTTAAAAACTTGCACCTCGCTTCTTGTTCCTGCTTTGCAATTTCAACTTACAACTTCTGGTGTGCCAAGTGTTCTGCAACCTGCTGGGGAATTAAAAGTGGTGGAGAAGACCCAAACGCTTGCCTCTGACCACTCCAGAAGCCATCGGGAGCCACAGCAGTAGCCGCTGCACCTGGGGAGCGAGCTGGGATGCAGCCCTGCAGAGACCCGCCACGTTGGCTGCGGTGGGTTCTGCAGGGCTGCACCGGCTGGAAACTGCTTCCCGCTCCGTGTCCGGGCTTCTTTTGGGGTGGATCGGTACAGCTCAGCTCTCCTGCAGGAAAAAAAAGCTGTTTTAGTAACCTGAGCAACCTGATAAAGATTTCCATGATCCTCAGCAAATATTTTAGAGGTGAGGTGGCAGATTGCTTCTTACTGCTGTGCACATACCTACGTATATAAATATACATATATATTTATATGAGATGTAGTCTTTCTGCCACTCCTTTAAAAGATTTAAAAATCCTTTCCCCTGGGTGTATGTGGAAGCTGTCATATTTTTAACATGTTGCAAATCTGCATTTCCTATTGATCTTATCTCCTCTGCTGTGCTGCAGCAGTCTCTCTTTCACATCGCAGCCCCGGGGCCTCCATCTTCATTAGGAATCCTTTCCCAGGAGACTGGAGATGCACCAGCTGATCACAGATGCAGTAGTAACAGCCGGTGACCAAACTCTCCGAGCCCCTGCAATAAAAGCAAGAAAAAGTATGTGAAACACAAGGTACCTTACAAGCAGGTTTCCTAACTCCCTGGTCCTGTTTGGCAGCCACGACAGTCACCAGGCTCTGCCTTGAGGTTTCACACCCTCCCACGGTACCACCAAAACCTCACCAGCCCATGCTGCTCCTTGCTGCCTCTGTGCCGCTTACACCCAGGAGCACACGCAGCTCAGATTTTGTTTTTGTTTTAAATCTGGGCATTAGGGAGCGTGCCTGCCTCTCATATAGCCCAAACAGCGACGTTATCCCACTTCGTTTCTCACGGTGCCTGTGGGCAAACCCCGCTGTCCTGGCAGCACAGCCCTCGCAGCTCCCCGATGCCCCGAACCCGTGGGGCAGTGAGCATCCAAAGGGTCCGAGCGTGTGAGAGCAGGTGAACTGTCTCTACAGTTACCGGAGCAAGAGCATGGTTTATGGGAGCTAAAAATGCCGGCGCCTCAGGAGTTTAACTGATCTGACCGGACTTTTTCAGCCTGTCTTTGCCCCAGAACTGCTTGCCAGGCACTGCCTGAAGTTGCTGCTTTTCTTTGACATGCCACCTTCTGAAAACATTGTGGAAAACAATTCCTGGACTGCATCAGGCTATCTCTCCTTTTTGGTGGGTTAAGCCTCACGTATATGGTTTTCCCGGCTACAAATCTTAACTGTGCTCCTTAGCAAGGCATTAAAACCTGTGCTGAAATCAAAGTGGTATCCTTCATTCATTCCTCTTATGGTCTCAAGAAGCTCTTGAGCCCTGTGCTTGTACCATGCCTAACGCAACAGGACCCTGGCTAAAAACGGGGGATCCGCCAAGTCCAATAAAAATAATACATAAAAATTTCATTTATATCAGGAACGAGAAAGCATCGAACTAGTATCCTTTTTAATATACAACACATGTGAAAATCAGCTATGGGAGCAGAAAAAGCTTTCCTGAGTCGTGCTTTTCTAAGTAGAGTTGCTGCCTACCCCTCTTCTCACAGCAGGCAGAGGAACCTCAAAGAAGCAGGTGTTTTTCATGGATGAGACAAGTCCCCGGACAGTGCTTGTAGTCCGCTTGAAACACACCGCTAATCTTCAGTGGGGTCTCTGCTCAGCTGTGCAAACATGCTTTTTTTTTTGAGGATTAGGTTCAAATTCACATGAAGTTTGGTGGCTGTGTTTTAAAAAGAAAGATGAATCCAAAAAAACAATAGCATGGATTACCCTCCGTTTGGAGAAACAGACTGCAAGCTTTCCTGCAATCTAGGGCTAGACCGACCTCAAAATTATACATCCCTAGCAGCTTCCATTTGTAGATTTCACGGCTTTTTATTAGAGGGAACATGGTAAAAAAATGCAGCTTCCATGGGTTAGAGATGGGAGAAAGAGGCCTGGCCAGCTTAAAGGATTTCCTAAGGTTGTGGAGAAAGTACTGGACACAGCCAGGATCTGAACTGACTCCCAGCTTTAGCAGGTCTGCTTATGAGCAAAGCTGTCCGTCTCCCAGTACTCATGAAAACAGAGTGGGAAGAGTTGTTAAGAAGCTCATTAGAGAAGCTATTTTATATTTCCTAGTGTCTGTCTGTCTATTCAGCCCCATAAGAGGTGCAGGAGAGGTAAAGTGCAAGCACAAGCTGTATAAAAAGGAGAGGTGGAATCAAACCCGATACCAGGGATGAGTTTAGAGCAAAGGTTCAGGGTGGCTCTTGTTTACCCCTTTCCACTGCACCCCAGTCACTCTGAATAAATTGCCTTGAATGAAGCCATTCTGGGGCTGTCCCCTGCACGCAACATTTTTACATCGACATTTTCTCCTTGCAGGACAGCGAGGGCTGTGACTGGCACCATGGGGAGTAAGTGGCTGGAAGGCTAACGATGCGACCTGCTGATAGCTCCATTTTTACTACATCCAATTAAGCAATAAATGATTCTGGTGGAAGTGTGGAGGCACACAGATTATTATGCAAATCAGGTAGCTTTGCTACCAGCGGGCTCCTGCATTGCCCGAAATAGCACTGGTAGGATATTAGTGCAAATGTCACCTTTCTCCTCCGTTAGTTATTGCCTCCCATCTCAGCCACCGTGCAGCTTCCCAGAGGTCAAGAGCCATGATTTCTCACAGGCTCAGGAGTGCAAATGGGTTTTAAAGGGGATTTTTAACAAAGCTCCAGTCACCTTCCACGAACATGCTAACAAATTCGGTGCCGGTGGCCAGGGAGCCTGCTGCACCGGCAAAGCCACCTGAAGAAGCCCTCTTGACTTCTTCACCAAGAAATTTGTGTGGAGCCAATATATGAACTGGTTTATGGATATGCTCCAGACTAGAAAAGACACCTACTTTTTGGGAAGTGGTAGACAGAGCTGCCTGGAAGCCACAAGCTGAGGGTTCTTGTGGAAATCTAGGGCTTTACCGTCAGTTTGCTTATACCATTAAAACGTAGAATGAAGGAGTGACACCGAGAATTTTGAATCATTTTATTTCCCAAGTTATTTTGTCCTCCCTGCTTCCCTCAGAAAGGTCTCTTTTGCTCCATGTCCCTAAAATGTGAGTGAGACAAGAAGTGTGAGCTGCTCGCTCCCATCCCTGTCGCTAACTGTTGTTAGCAGACAAAAGCTATTGTTTGCTGCCACTGGTTATTGTTCCAGTGGTGGCAGCAGCCCCCAGCTCCAGCCCTCAGCTCTGGGCCCTTTTTGTACTCAGCATGGCACAAACAATTGCAGTCCGTTTCTGTAGACGGCTGCAATTTAAAGAGAGAAATACTTTTCTCTGCATTTTCCCACAGGCCCCAGAGACACAGAAATTTGCAGGCTGGCTGCAGTCAGCCTGGAGATGGGGGTCGGGGAGGGAGCAATCGTCACCCATTGCTATAGCACGTTGCCCAGACCAAGCACACCGCAAGCCCGCAAGTGAAAAAGAGTATCGCTCCGTTGGCTGCACTGGAGTAGATCTGTCCCTCAATCTCCAGACCAAAACCTCTGAGTTCATATAACACAGTTCAGTGGGGTTTACTGTCCCCACTCTGTCCCCAGTGCAAAACTAAACTGAACTGAACTCGTCCAGATTTTGCAAAAGAAATGTAACTGTCCACGGCCAGTGATGCCGAGACCTGATGCTGGGCACAAGGCTGATAGAAAAGATGAATGCAAACAAACCCAGCTATATAAAATGTGCAAGGGACCCTGATAACAAGGCAGTCCGGGTCATGTAGTGATTTCTTTGAACATCTGCAGCACAAGTCCAAGATGCATGATGAAACCTGATCAAACTGTGCAGATTTGTTTGAATGTGTCTTGGAGTTTTGGGGGTTTATTCGGACATGGGACTCAGGAGACAGTGAGGCATGTGGTCTGAAACAGAGCCAGGAATGCCACGTGTCTCTGCAAACCGAAGGTCCCGCTGCTCAATATCTCCAGGGATAAATGATGTTCACAACCATAAATAAATCTGCTTTAGCCTCTGACCATAATTTGCTTTGCACCAGAGTAAATCCAAAACTGCCTAACCCACCTCAGAATAAAAAAAAAGAGAGAGAGAAAGAGACAAATTTTTCTTTTCCTTCTGCAGTCAACAAGGCAGAATTCAATATTTTCTTCCTATGCCTAGATTGGAGAGAAAGGGATATTTGTCTTTTCAGATTGCAAATTGAATTGATTTTGCTTGTCCCTTTGGGAGAAAAGGAGTGCAGTGACTTTTTAAAATGTCAGGAGACTGGTACAGATGGGCAAATCCCTTTGTCACCAGGCCATGATGCAGAGCTGACAAGTGGCCATCACCCCCTGAAATCCCTGGCTTTCTGTGATTGCTCCAGAGTTTTGAGATAGGAGAGAAAATCAAGAAGGAAATATGCAGGTTTTAGAGGTTCCTCGCTGCTCTGACAAGTGGTTCATCAAACAGCAGCAAAGCAGTTTCAGGGTTTCCTTTGCCTTCTCCTATTAATGGGCTTTGCCCCCAGCAAGCAGGAGTACAGTCCTCAAGCTCCGTGCTATTACTTTTATACAGTGTATGTAAAACATATTCATATTACATATAATAAAACATTAGATACATACATTTATATGAATATTTGTTTATTCATTCATTCATTTTAATGCCTTCATTCTCCAGAGGAACCAGCTTATATCCCAAAAGAAGTCAGTGTTCAGCACAGGCAGAAAATCAGAACTTATTTTAAGTCACCTCAAGTTGGCCACGCAGCAGAGGCTTCCCCATTCCCCAGGGACTGACAAAAATCCCCACTGAGCTGATAGCCTAGAAGGCTCTCGACCAAGGAGGAGGAGTGCAAATAATGTAGTGTGAAGCTACCTGCTGTCTTGCTTATTACAAGTTTATTTTGTCATTTTTCCAAGTTACACTAATCATCTCATCATCACGCAGCCCTTTTGCTCTTCCTCTGCACTAACTCCTAGGTTTAGCCAAACAGTCCCAACAGCAACGCTCTGATCACACTTTGTTTTTTGAAGCAACGCTATAAAGAGCTTAAAAAGGAAAAAAAAAAGCCTTGAATGAAACAGAGGAACCTCTTGATGGTGTTTCCAGTAATACTTTTACATCACCAATAGTGAAATACCATAAAGCATCTCAAATGCTTTTCACAGTTGTCTTTTTTAATCTTCTCTCGTTTTCCCCACCTCTCAGTCTTGCCAGTGTCATTGCCGGGCAGTTTCACACTTGCTTGTGGTCCCACCACCCCGTGGAGGTGACCGTGTGGTATTACACCCACACCCAGGGTCACCAGCCCTGAGGTCCTGGCTACACCTCTGGCTCGGCAAAAGTAACTCCCTGGTTTCCCTAAAGCTGCTGCTGGGCATGGTGGGGCTGGCGAGGCCACGGCACCGAGACCCTACGCTGCTGATGACCATCTTCTCCACCATCCCCGGGTGCCGTGCTGCTGGCCAGCTTGCTGAGCAGAGCAGACACTTGGTCTTCCAGCCGCAGACCCCACTGCGTGGCACTGTGCCCATCACCGACATTTAGGTGCCACAAAATTTTATTTTCCAGTTTGGATTTCAACCAGCCTAGCAGGTCCCCTGACGCAGACCTTCCCCCATTGCAGACAGGGCCTGCCTTGAAGACATGGGCCCGGCCTCCGCGGCTTGCTAGTCCTCGGAGACACGGACCGGTCTTAGTGAGAGAGAGAGCACGGTTTCGTTAGGTCAGTCACTGAGGTCTCCAACACTTCATTCAGGTCTCGTTAGTATTTACCATCTGGGTCCAGTGACTCACAGTACTTAATTTATTAATTTGTTTCAGCACGTCCTCTTTCAACACCTCAGGTTCTTGTGGTGCCTTATTTTTATTACCTGAGTGGAGGAAGCCTCTCCAGCACCGTCTGTGGAAAAGAGTTGCATTTAAAGGGACCAAATACCTGTTCTGGCATAAGATTACTGCTTTGTTTAACTGCTCTGCTTCCTAGTGACCCAGTGGGCAAATTTGTTTTCCCATGTATTTCAAGGAATACATTTGTATTTTTTGATGAGCTTAGTATTTGCTCTTCCAATTAGCCTTCCTAACTTCTTATATTTTAATGATGCAAGATTTTTTTTTTACAGAATTAAGAAAAGAAAAATCCTTTTCTAAAAGTTCTAAATTTTTTTAATCTAAAAATTCTGAATTCTTTTCATGCTGCTGGAGCCTGATGCTAAAATTGAAGCTTATGCCTTAATCACCATACCTCTTGTACGTCCCCAGGCAATAAATCTTCCTCACCTAGTGACTCTTCTGGCAATCAATCCAGCCCCTGCCACCCCCCAGGACTCCCAAAACTACCTGTGACCCCCCCCCATGGCTGCCCAGGGACTCTGGGGCACCCTGTGCAATCCGGGTACTGAGTCTAATGGTCATTTCTGGTGAACTACTGCATACGTACGTGTGTGTGTATATATATATATCTGTATGTATGTAAAATCCAGTCAACATAAAACTGGTTAATTATTTGTGTGGAGTGGCTTTAAAAGAGCCAGGGGTCAAACCGAAACCAGCTGTCAACCTTCAGTCAATCCCAAATTAATAATACAACGCAAGGCGGGCCTCTAAAGGTTTTTTAATGTGTTTATATCTAGACTTGATAAACACAGTCAAGAGAGAGAAGATGGAAGAGGCAGGAAGCTTAGCAGGGTTACTTTTCTGTAAAAAACAACTTGTGAAAACATCTGCGCAGCCCGCAACTTCCCAGATGTTCTTTTTAACAGAGCACTTAACTTGTTTATATTTTGCCTAACACTGGAATCATGGCAGATTATTTTTGTTGCGGGGTCCTTGCAACATTTTGTAGGTGGTCTCGTAAAAGAGAGCAGATATTTAACCCCACCACCACCTCCTTCTCCTCTGCCCTGGTTGTTTACACAGCGGAGCTTGGTACCAGTTCCCTCTGATAGCGTGTGCGTGGGGGGCCTGGGTGCTCAGCTATCGCTCTGCTTCTGCATCAGAGTCACTCCGTTGGCTCTGCTGCGAGGGCTGGAGGCTGACGAGGGTGAAAACGTGAGATGAGATGATTCAGGCATTCGCTTCAGCCTGGGATGTCTGAAAGGTGGCTTGAAATCATTATTTGCTGCCTTCGATTTGTTCACACCAGCAGCAATGGAGCACCATCTCAAACCTGAATGACTTGTCCCTCTGAAGCCTGTGTAAAAAAAACATGCCCACAGAAAAAGGATCTGACGATCAGATCCATATATATAGTAAACATCAGCGTGTTTCCTATTTGCATGGGCTGGAGAACCATATATATGTATCTTTTACTATATGCAGATACAGCTTTCAATTGGGAGTGTTTTCTTTTCCTTAATCCTGGCTATTTTGCCACATTTGCAGAAGATGCATGAAGCACCTGTGATCTTGTCAGGTCCAAAGCTTCTTGGAGTCTGAAGGGCTTTACCACCCCCCCCAAAAATCCCTCCTCACAATCCCATGTCATATGGCACAGTTGCAGCTCCACAGGGTTGCAGATGGGGCTGCGTCTCCTGCTCCTGGCCAGACTTCTCCACTTGAGCTAGTTTGGGCTGATTCATCAGGTTTTGGATGGCAGGTTCTCGAAGGAAAACCCAGGGGCTGGAGGAAATGGTGTGGGCTGCTTTTTATGCTCAGCTTGTAGCTCTGACTGGAGTTGATGCTCTTTGCATCCCGCCCTAAAGGGCTCTTTCTACAGCAGGAATATATTTATGAAAAGCTGTTAGAGCGCGGCCCAAAGTGATGGGCAAAGCGAGGCTGGATATGTCTCCTGGGGAAGACTTGCACAGCTGTAGCTGGGAGCTAGGTACGTTGCCCCCAGAAAGGTCAAACAGGATTTACTATAGATGTCTTACCGACATTAGTGCCTTAAAAATCTTTTTGAACATGTCTATATGATTGACAGACAGAGTTAGGTCACTTAGGCTGAGGACTTGGGGAAGTCTTATATTTCTTTAATCCATTTGTTTTCTGTTTATTTTTTTTGTCAATTTAAAATGAATTAATCCTGACTGCACTGGGTGGATTTAAATGAAAGATGCTGTAAAAATACTCTACGTTTTCCAGTAATGATATCTGCAAGCTGTGCTGACAATATTCCGTCCCTCTGACAAAACACAGACAGTTATAAAAAGTCGTTTCTCCAGAGCCCGCTGTAGTTAAGTGCCTGAATGCTGGAGTACAAGCTGACAGTAGTATATATGGCTGGGATACAACCTAGCATATTGTCTAATGTACTCTTCATTCGTGCTTTAAATTCACAGTATACACTGACGAGTGTGCAGCCAGCTTTTTGCACCGGTGTGCACGATGTTATCTAAGTCTACTTACTCTCTCTCTGGGTTGGTTTTTCAGGCCGGTTTTCTTTGATTCATTGGTTGTTGTTTTGTTCTTCCTTATTCCCTTTTATAGCCACTCCGTTTGGTTTTCCCATGTGTGGGAAAAACATTGATTTTCAGCGCAAGAAGCCGCTCTGCAGGGAACGGTGCCTAACGCACCATATGGTGCGGGCGAAACATCTGTGAATCTCTGACGCTGCAGTTCTGCTTCGTGGGCCCAGGGTGCATTTCACACGTGTGCTAGGGAGAAACGAATATGACATGAGTATTTTTCAGGACCCTTGACATATGAGAAACAGAATGAATTTGCTAGAGGAGACTGTAAAAAAACCAGAACACTACATTGTGCTAAACCCATTTCCCTAATGGAACTGTATCGCCCCTATTACACTCCCTTTCCCATTAAATTGCAGTATCTATTTTCTATTGCCATCATGTAGCGCTGAAAATAAATCTCGTGGTGAACGGAGATGGCTCATCTTACAACTTGCAGAAAGGTTAATTAAATGGTGCGTGGTGCTGGCACTTGTTCGCTGCAGCCCAAACCCGGGGATGACAGACTGCCGGGGGCGTGCGAGCAGCTTCCTCCTTCACCCTCACACGTCAGAGAGCTGCACAGAGAGCTGCTAAGAATATGTCCACTCAGCAATAATTCCCCTTCTACAGGTAAAGTTATTCACATGCATGTGGGCTTTCTAGAAAAGAAAGTTCAGATGTGCCTCTGTGTTTCAGATAACATTTTCGTGGTCTTTTTCTGACTTTTTAGGAGCATCATTGGCCTGCTTACAAGTGACTTTTTTTGGGGGGGGGGGAATTGTCATGAGCACCTTTTGCTTGCAATGGTCCTGGTGGTCTGCAGTGCTAGTGATGTGGATGAGTGCTCAAGTGGAGACCACTGCACGCTTTTCACATGATCTCTCCTCTTGATTTTGCCGCAGTAGCTGGGCACAGCTCCGTGCTGAGTGCCACTAGTAACATCGAGCACCCAGACACTGCCAAGGAGTGACAATGCTCAGGATGACCTAGCACTTAAAGCACTTCACAGGGACTGCTGGGGCTCAAATTCAGCTGCTGGCTCTGCCACAGTGCGCGTGTACCACACTTTGTGCAAACTTTGTGTGCCACACTTTGTGCAAGTTGCCAAGGCGCAGGTCCTGCTGAGTGACTGACGTCAGTGATCGCTGGGGACCACAGACTTTGTGAAATGCTCGTGATGCTTCCTTACCTCCCAGGGCCATTTGGATCTGGCAGAGGAAAGGTGGTGAGGCGCTTTGGGACAGGGGTGACTGGATTTCTGGAAGGACCCTTATGCAGGGAGTAAACAGTAGCTGCGTAGGAAAGATCAGCTTTTTCTGCTCACGTACTGCATGGAGGGTTGCTGCCTGCATGGGCTTGGCTGAGGAAGAGAGGTATGTGTCTGCTTATTGAACACCATCACAGCAGAAATGTCATTCCTGGGACAGAGGCTTTTAGACATGGTGATGCTGGCTGCTCTGGAAAAGCAACCAGCTGTGCAGCTCCTCCAGAAGGTCGCAACCCCACCGGGAAATGACCACTGGGGTAAATCCCTAAAACTTTCATACAAGATCCAGGTGTTCTCAGGCTGGTTAGATATTGAGGACTCTTGCAGAATTTTGCATCCAGGCACAAGTCAAAAGCACCAGCACTAGCAAAGCATCCAGAGGCAGAATCCTTCCCTTGAAGTGTACAGGGAAGGCCTTTCCTCCTCCCAACAACGGTGAAGAGAAGGGTCTTCTGGAAGGACTCTACAGTGATCGCTTTCCCCGAAAATCAAGATGCTACGAACAAGGAACCCCATTTTTGAACTGACAGCCTTCCCTGTAGCTGTGCTGTGAAGCGGCTTGTGACCAACAGCTGAACACTGTGCTGGAAAGATGCAATATGTAACAGTGCAGAGTCAGAAAGAAAATCCAGGCATTTCTTAGCCAAAAAGTACAACCATAACCTTTAACTGTGAGGATAGCAAAAACAGCAGCAGAAAAAAGTCATTGCTGCTATTTAGGACTGTAGTCCAGTGCTTGGGGTGCCTTGCTGAGCCTCCTGCAGTTGTGGCTTCCTCGCCCCTTCTTTATTGCTCTGCTTAGCCCTGTTAAACAGGGAATAAATGTGGGAGTGCCTTGGGATCATTAAGGAGATTTAGGAGTAAAACCCTAGTCAAGGCTGTGAGAAAAACTCTGTTAAATGGCACCAGCCAAAGGCCCCATTCCCACACATACTTACGCACATGAGCAACTGCACCCACAGGAATAATCGCCCTGGAGCCCGGTAGGATCAAGGACAGATTCCTGCGTCAGCATCAGCAGCAATGGACATCTCAGTGTGAGACTTGTTGCATGGCTTTTCTCAGTGTATCTACCCATAGCAAGCTGAAATGCTGTCCCCAAGTCTTTGATCAGGATACACTTCAGTGGCATTTGAATGTTGCACAGGCCTTGACTTGCAGAGAGAGGAATTTTACCCTTCCATAAATATGCTGTGCCCTGGCAGGTCCTGCTCTCTGGGGCTGGCTGGAGCTTGGGAAAAACTATCCAGCCACGGCATTTCTAATGTGGGTGCGTGGCATTTGCTCACGCCTGGCTTGCTGGTGCACATGGGCCACCCTGTGCATAAGTTCTTCAATAATTTCCAGAGAGGCAGCAGATCAAAAAGCACCGCATGTGTTTCCTGAGCTCCCACCCAGGGCTGTTGCCTTTACTGGTCCAGCCTCAACGGGCAGGCAGCAATGGTGCCGGGAGCGAGGATGGTTGTAGGGCCCGTGAACACCTGCTCTACGTGACCGGGCTGAGACCATGGTCTGATTTTGCAGAGTTCACTCCATAAGGATTTTCAGGCCCCCTGGACCCCAGCTGTACTAAACCCCACGATGCTAATGTGAGGGGCACCAAGTCGCTGCCCTCCCGGGCACGTGCATCATGAGCCACTGTGCACCCGACGTCAGCTTTCCTCTCCCCTGGAGAAGAGGCTGAGCCTTGTATGAGGGATGCTGACAGCCCAAGGGTGTAGGCTTGCCAGCGTACAGTTTGTATTTTCTGGACAGGGATGGAGAGTGTGTTTACCTTGACTTAATGACGAGCACATTTAGAGAAGGTTTCCATCACGGAAGGCTGAGGAGACTGATAAAACCAAGGTCTGGTTCCTCCTGGACTGTAACACAAATGTTTCCTTTGGCTTTCTGTTTTATTGGCTCCATTCACGGTGGTCTCTAAGGAGCCCATCAGAGGCCTCTGTGCTCATTGCGTTCAGAGCAAGCGTGGTTTCTACAGACAATTGCCTGCAGCTTGCAAAAGCAGATTTGCCAAACCACACATAATAAATCAAAACACAATTTCCAAGTGCTAGAATGGGCAAAAGCTACATCTTATTACAATGCACTCTCTCCAGGAGAATTGCTTGGCCTTGCTTTTTCAGGAACATATAATGAGAGGAAAGAAAACAGGTGGGTAGTAGAGAGAAACAAGATGGCACAGGTAGGTGGCTCATTGACTTTACCTGGTTATTCTCAAAAGCAATCATTTTACAACTGTCAGAGTTACAGTCTTTAGGAGCTGCTTCATATTCCCATGTGCTAGGAGCTCCCACAAGCAGCCAAGCAAGTTCCGTTACAATTCTCCATCACCCTTCAGAAGTAAACTTCCTTCAGAAACAACTGTCTTCTTTCTAGATACAAACCTCCAAAAAAGTCAAAGATAAGGTTGTACGTAGTTTTTGTAAAGTTATAATAATGATGTTTTTCTACCTCCTAGATATTCATAGGTCTCTTTTTGTATAATAACAAAACTTCTCATAGTCTGAAACTGGTTCAGCACCGTCTTAATGTTTTTAACATCAGATTGCATTGTATCAGAATGTACTTACTGAAAAGATCTGAAAGCAAAGAAACTGTAGATGTGAGTAAAAAAACCCCAAACATAAAAGCTGGGCCTATTGAATTAAGTTCCTAGCACAAGCCTCTATTTCTTACTTTCAGTTCTTTTTTTTTAACTGGCATCTGAAAGTAACCTGAGTTTCTGTCTCTGTTTCCATCAGAGATTGCAACAAGGTGCTTCCTGGCAGCTTTTGCCTGTCACTGCCTGTAACTGTCTCTAGGGTTAGTATTTTCAATAGGTGATGCAAAGGTATACCATCCTGCAGCATTAATTCTTAAAAACTATCTTGGATGGGATCTTTCTGACAGCTCTACAGCCAGACTTTTTGTTTGCATCTCACAGTTGTCCCTTTCCAGAGAGCAGGCTTTTAGAAATCCACGTGACACCTCCAGTTATGATCCGCAAAGCACAGGTCTGGCAGCTGATTTGTAGAGGAATGCGTGTGAACTAGAAGGGGCCCTGAACTACTTTTTAAAGTGGGCCTATCTGGTTACCATCTTTCATTAAATAAATGCTAATAGGCTGAAATTGCCTCCCCTCTCCCCCGCCGTTAGGGGCAAGGTTTGTAATGCAGACCCATGCCTTTGTTTCATAGAGGATCCTTAGTTAAACCCATGTCACCTCTGCCTATCAGCAGCATCCCTTTGGCTTGGATCCTTGGGAACCATCATCATCTGAATTTTGCAGGTTGCATTTCCCAGTCCCCAACCCTGCTGCAGTATCACCCTTCTTTCATTCGGGAGGCCCACACACACATATCAAAGTTAAGTACACGGGTGGGGGAGGAATATTCCTCCCTAATTTTCCAAAGTGGTTTTCAGGGTTTCTCACACTTGTGGTGGGAATGAAGCGCATGGCGAACTCCCTTTAACTTTTGAGTTTTAACTTATCCGTTAGCTAAAGCTTAATGAATTATTGTGGAATCCATGCAAATTACATATCAGATACCTTACTCATGCCTGTTAATTTTCTGCAGTCTCGAAGACATTTAGTATTCCTGCAGATGACAAATGTCCTGCAGGGGCTATGCTAATACACTTAGCATCTGTAAATGGGTCCATAAAAAGGGGCAGGTTCCCAGTCACTGAAGTGGGAGACGGAAGGATGCTCTAGGGTCACTGTGCCTGCATCCTCCCCCGCAGCACACCTTCAGGCATAGTCCTCTCCAGGGCTTTGGTGTGACTAATTGCAAATGGCAGAGGAGATGGGGAATACCTCCTGTAAGAGGAGGGAGTTTTGAAGCATTTCCCTCCAAAAGTGCCCTCCTTTGTTCAGAATTTGCAACCAAGTCAGGAAAAGCAAGTTTTCGCATGATGCAGTGACGAGCACCAAAGATAACCTGGGTTGTGCTCTCTGTCTCAGACAAGAATTAGTGTGCAAGGAAAGTGAGGAGGCAGCAAGGTTTGCCAGCACCGCAGAGCTGGCAGGAGCTGAGTGAGCCTGGGGGGTGGTGGGCTCACCTCTCCCCCAGCCTTTCCCTCTCCTTCCCCAGCCGAGGGGCTGAAAGGGGGGTTCCAGATGTGACCCCTTCAAACAGCCCTGCTGGGAAATCTGCATCTCTCCCAGCAGATTTCAAGGCTTATTGTATTTTCTTTCCCTTTCTCTCTCTCTCTGGGTGCCTTTTCCCCATCACCAGAGTATCCAACATCTTCCATTTAAAGTAATTAACAATAATGAGGTCCCTGGTGAACTTCATAGACTTGAGTGTAATTTCTGCCTTTTCCAAGTGAAATTCTGCCTGGGATGGGGCAAGCTGCCTCCCTGTAGGGACAGTGAGACCTGGCGACGTTACCCTGCCACAGCCTGACCGTGGGTCTTTCAGTCCCCTCCTGGTATTCTTGAAACCATTGACCAGGGGAGGAGTTAATCTACATTCCTTTAATAGCTTTTTTTAATTGCCAGCTGGGTAGAAGAGGGACGATGCAGCAGAGGGAAGGCAGGGGACCACCACCGTTGCGAGTTTGGCTTGTGGCTGCCAGCTGACCCCCATGGGACCAGCTCTGCCATCCCCTGCCCGTGGGTGCTCCTGGTACCCGCGGAGGAGCTGGGGGCAATATGGCATGGGGGGTGCAAGCCAGGAAAAACTCCCTCTGCCCAACAAACGATGTCTGTCTTTGCTTTTATTGTTTTCAAAAAGCCATGATTTCTGGAGTCATCAAAGGACACGAGGAACGCCCAGTTGCGGCAGAAAAGCCAGAAACCATGAATTCTTGAGGCTCAGCCTCTCCTCTTTCCCCCTCCAGCCTCTAAAAAGGGAGACAAGGCAGGAGGCTGGGGAAGACCCCCACATTTGGGTCTTACAGGGCTCCCAGGTCCCAGGCACTACCAGTGCAGGCGCCTGACAGGGGATGCCCTCACCAACATGGGATGCTCGTGCCCCGGGCACGCAGGGTTTCTAGCCGTGCATTGCTTCCCCTGCGGCCTTGTTATTACCCCTTCCCCGAGGGTGACATGCAGGTCAGAAGGGGAGGAGGAGGAGAAATGGGGGGGCTTTTGGTTGGGCACTCCTTTTCCAGATTTCTCTCCGGGGTGTCGGAGGAGCAGTTTCCTTCTGCCTCCCCCAGCCCTGCGCTCAGCCGGCTCTGGGTTAACCCAGCACCCTCCAGAGCTGCGGTGTGGCTGCCCCCCATGGTCCGTGTACCCCAAAGTGCCAGGGCAGCCCCCGCGGCCCTCAGCCCCTGTGGCAGGCCTCCTCTCCACAGCTAATTGCTAGCATCTGTTGGGACGACCATTTCAGCAGTTTGCAAAATCCAGGGTGGGGATCTTTAGGTTTTCCATAAGAAACCACTTTCTTTCAGGATGGGATTATACACTTCCTTGAGCCGTAAGAACATGCAGATGTCGCAGGGCCAGACAGCCCCGCCGCTCACCGGGGTGAGAGGAAATTACCCTCTTCTCTCACTTATTTTTTACAGGGGGTGAGAGTCTGTGTTTCCACTCCCGCCTTGCATTCACACACAGGATTCACAAGCAGCAGAAGCTTAGCCCACTTGCACCAGGCTTCTGCTCTACGAAACTGGGCATTTTCCAAGCCGAAGGCGGGTGCAAACCTCTACCCGCAGATATTAAAGCAGAAGCTCCCATTCTTACTGCTGCTCTTTGCAGCACTGTTACGGCACTGATGTCTGGAGGTGGTGACAAAACTTACCCCACTGGGTTATTCTGTAGCCCTTCACCTGTGCCACCTGAATCATGGAAAGAGAGCGTCGTTGCTGCCTCTGTGGGCAGGGGGAAGCAGGCACAGAGAGGGGGGCAGCTGCCCCCGGTGAAGGCAGGAATAGGATTCCCTTGCCCTGGCTCTTAGTCTGGTGCAGACTCCCTTTCCCTTCCCACTCACCTCCGCCAAACCATCAGACTGGGACATCCTCTGTTACCTTCCCAGTTATTGCTTTCCTTACTCCAGAAGCTTGCAGAGCTCCGTGGGCAGGGCTGGAGGTGATGTAAGCCAGCTCGTAAAATACAAATGGCAGCAAAGCAGACATCCCGGAGTACGGCACCATTCGCAGAGCGTTGCGAAAGGGAGCGATGCTTCACTTCGCCTTGGGTTTGGGACTTCAGCACTTCCTTTTGTTCCAGACAGGAATGAGCAAACCCACCCAGCCCCCCCAAATCCCCACAGTTGTCCATGAAAGATACCAAAAAAGATTTTAGTTTGACTGAAGCATTTTGTGTCAATTTTGGCTTTTTAGTTAATAACATGTTACAGTAGAGATAATAACCCTTTAAAAGGCTGTTCCTGAGAAATCAAAACACTTAACTCTGTGACAATATTGAAACCTTCCACTTCCCTGCTTTCAATCTTCTTCATTGCTCCCATTTTTCACAAAACACAGAGCGGTTTTTGTTCAAAAGGGAGCTGTGTTCCCAGCGGCTCAGCCACAGTTGTCACGGCTGGCTCTGACTGCATCCTCATAAAATAAAGAGGATGATTTAAAGGCTCATGTGATGTGATGGTCTGGATAGCTGATCTGGGTTAAAAATCTGTCCCATCCTAACTCCTCCTGTCTCTCAGAGCCTTCCCACCTTGTTGGTTGTTATTACACCAGAACTGCCTCTGTATGTGTATCTGTACCCATATTTATATCTTCTATATGCGTGTTGCTTCCTGAACTTCATCTAGTCAAAAATACTCAGGAGCAGCCCATTCTGGCAGAGCAGTAGTTGACTGTGCCCTCAGCCTTCCCTGGTTATTGACAAAGCAGAGAGGACATCTTTTCCTCCATCCGTATAACTCAGCTAAGAGCTGGACCTGTGCGTCACCTATGGTGATGGTCTGAGCCAAGGAGAAATATAGCTGAGCTTCAAGGCAGGCAAGAATTTTTATGGCTTGTCAGTTAGTCCTTGGCCTCTCATCAGAGAGCAAAAATTAGTGCTAATTAGAGCAAGTTAGTATCTTTGGAAATTTCTCAGCCTGGACTTTACATAACTGTGCACACTAAATTCAGAACCATAAATCAAATATCGGGAACTGGTTTCGGATGCCAGGCCATTGCTGCTGGGGCTTTTCTCTGCCTGCTGCCCAACATATACATGAACGGTGTGTTAGAAATGGTTTCTCTGACCATCAGCAGCTTACCTCCAGGATAGGTGTGCTCCATCCCGAAGAGCCCAGCGCTGTGCTGCTCTGCGCCTTGCTCCACCTCGCTCTACAGAGACAGCTTTTCCCCCTTGTGTCCCCATTGGTTTCTGCTCTAAAGCCAACATATGCCCCATGTGGGAAGCTCTGATGAATTGAGCAGCAGTGCAACCTGCCAACAGCAGGTTAAACTGCGCTGGATGCATTTCCAGCAGTGGAGGTCGAGGAGCCCAGGGCTCGGCTGCTCCGGCGGCTGGTGCGGACACCCTGGACCAGCACTGGGTTACCCTGTAGTGGGGCTACTCTTCCTCAGTCCAAACTGGGAGGCTTCACATCAGGACATAAAATACCTGAGCTAACACTGAGCAGAACACAAGGTTGTTAAAAAAAAAAAGGGGAAAATTGTCTAATTTGTCTAGGGCTGATAACTACTCTACATGTATAATTAACTCTCTTCTTTCCTAAGCAGGTTGTGGCACTGCATAAAAGCGATATGGGTAACATGCTGGTACCAGCCACATTATTAAGGAACTTTTTAGATGAGAAACGGTCAGGCTTTGGAAGGTAAATGCCTTCCTCCTACTCCCCATGGGAGTTATGCTGTTGGCTGCCGTTGGCTCCTTCATAAAGCTCCATGCAAAATTTTATTGTATCAAAACCCCAAAGTCTGGGTCCCCTTCTAGAGGCTTAGTGTGGGCAGTTTGTACCAGACTCCCTCGACTCCTAAGTGTTGGAAGATGATGGACTTGTCAGTGGGTCTTTACACGGCTTCTCTGCTTGTCTGTGGAGCTGCGGGAATCCCAGGGCCTCTGTCCAGAAGGATATTCTGGACTATCCTAAGCACAGAGATATTGCAATGCTGCAAAAACTGTGGGAAAGAGACTCTTGTTAGACTTTAATCTTCCCTCGACATGTGGCTGATGTGTTCACCGTTGCCCAGGCCTTTCCCTCTGAAAGGATTACTTTATCACGGAGCTCTTTTCCTCATTAAATAAAAAAATCAAACCAAACTAACCAAGACCATAGTTTATTTTGTTTCATGCTATGGGTTTATTTTAAATGTATTAGATTTCCGTTCAAAAAAAAAAATGCAATAACTGATAACGAGCGCATATGGATCTTTTCAGTTTAATGCTTTGTTTACACTGAACACTGGTTTGCCTGCAAAGTGTGTGTTTTAAATTACTCTGCTTTATTTTAAACCAAATATTAACCTCTTTGTGTGTGCGTGAGAGAGAGAGAAGGAGAAAGGGAGACAAGAGGGAGCCGGGTGACAAGGACCATGTTGTGTGCTGCACTGTTGGCGGGTGCCTCCTCCCCTCCTGCTCCTGTGTCATTCCTGCCGCTCCGCTCCACCACCCTTAAGACGAGAGTCTGAATTTGGAGCAACGTAATATGAGGTTTGTGCCACAAAATGCACCGCCTCCCCCTGTGGAGGAGCTCATTTCAGAAGAACACAGAGGTATGTTAAAACCACCGCCGCAGCCCCATCCCCGTGGGCTGACTTTCCCCCGAGCCCCCGCTGCTCCTCCTCCCGCAGACCCCCACGGCGTGTGTCCCCCACCAGCCCCGCGCCTGGGCTTGCTCTTGTCAGCAGTAACCGGAGCAAACGTCCATACAGTCGCTGAAGCACCGTGCATGTCAGTGCGGTGCTCCACTTAGAATATTATTTGTCACCAAGTTGTGACTCCAGCTATGAACGTGCTGTCCATATCTGCGAGGGGAACAGGTTAAAAGGTGCTTTTTTACCCTTGGGGTTGCAGAAGGGGAGGGAGCAGAGGCAGTGTTGCAGGTCTCAGCCCAGGAGTAGAGTTTACAGGGATTGTCAGACCCTTGTTGAACCGGGTCTCCATGAGGAGGCAAATCCAAATTTCTCCTACAGTTACAGAAGTGTGGGTGCCTGGTGAGGCCTTTTTCAGAGCCAAAGCCCCCCCTGAAGCAGCCTGTTGTATTGAGGAGGTGCTGTTCCTGGGCTTCCCTTAAACCCATGACAGTAATACAAAGTCCCGAAATGGCTTTCCAGCTTGCGTTCAAAGTTTTTTGGCTCAAGATGATTCAACTTCAAAGGCAGGCAAATCCATGAAATTTCTAAATCTCCTCAGCCTATTTCTAAACACAGACCCGACATGTTACAGAGTGCTTCCTGTCTGTTGGACACATACCCCCAGTATTAAGTGAGCACTAATACCACAAATTGAATCCCCTGGAACATCTCCAGACTGCCTAGAAAACATGACCCAGACTTGAATTAAATCCTTTAAAATCAGAAACAATGCTTCTTGCAAGCACAAATCATGTGGGTTTTAGTGCCTTCCAAAATGAATCTCGGCTCTAGGCTGGAGCTGGCCTTACACATCATTCCCATTCCGCAGCCTAAATTTCTCTGGATGTCACTGCCTCACTGCCTGGCTGTAAATTCAACCTTATAAGTTGCATGTTGTCCATCCGTGGAAACTCTCGTGAAGCTAAGTGACTTCTGAAGGGAAGGATAGGAGCAGGATAGAGCCCATGTGTACAGGTCCAGGCAGATCTTGATATAAAATAACCCCCATTTTTCCTAATGCTGCCACACAGACCCTAGTCCATATCTTAGTCCCATTCTTCTTCTGTTTGTCATCTCCATGTCAACTGAATTTAGCATCTCTGTATTCTTTATTATCGTCATAATACCTAATCCCGACCGCAGCTCCTTTGTGCCGGGTGCAGCCTAAGAGGGTTGTCTCTGCCCCAGGGAGCCTCGTTATTCAGACGCAAGACACGAGGCAGCAGACGGCCATAGGCAGGTGGGCATGAGCAAACACTGGCTTGGGGTCTCTGCACACCAGACATGCCATTTTCCAGCCCACTGTCTGGTAGTGATGGTCTGTTCAAACTTTTTCACAGCAGTGGGTGAAAATATACCGCCTTCTAGTTTTCAGCAACAGAAACTAATGCTGGAAAGGAGGGACAGAGCACAGAGGAGTTTTGTGTTCCCTGTTTCCATCAAGTGTGTAAGGCCAGTGCTGAGGTGCCCTCATCCCCACCAGTGTCCCAGTGGTGCTGCTGGAGAGGGTGCTCGCATGCCTGCTGACCCGCATGTCCTGCAATGGTGGGAAAGGCATGAGAAGGAATAAAGGCTTCAACGAGGAGGGAAACTGAATTATCTCCTTTGCTGGGGCACTGGGCAGAGCTGGGGGAAAATGACTGGTCTGCAGCTCCCTGTATTTGACATCACTGCATGTTTGCCTTTCCTCTGTACGGTGACCAAAGCGGTGGGGTGAGCGGAGGACTGGGGTCTCACCACTGTCCTCGTGGGACAGCCATGACTAGCAGGGAAATGCCCCAAAAGAAAAAGAAATCTCTCCGAGACTTTGGAGCAAGCCAAATCTTGCAGTTCCTTTAAAGCGTCCCCATACAGCTTTCCTCCCCAACAGACCCTATATCACAACAGGGCCGTTATGATCATGGTGGGGCACTCTGGCTGGCCAGGGACAAGTGCCCCAGGGCTGCTTTGCACTGCCCAACCATGGAGTTTTAGGGAAGCTCCGCTCCCCCCACGGGGTGAACCCTCCAGAGTGCTCGGCATCCAGTGGCTCCTGGGATGCTGCTTCTGGTGCATTTTTTAGGCAACGTGGGTGCTCTTTCAAAAACCTAGCCACTAGTTTTGGGCTTGTGGTGGGAAGAGATGAAATTTTTTGCAAATCATTTCTTGCAGAGGCGAGTCAGAAGGGAAGGTGTTTGGAGCAGTTCAGGGAGCAATCACAGTGCAGTTGTCTGCTTCACAGCCTCTTTCATCCTCTCCTTTCCATCTTTCTTAGTGCAGTTATCTGATGTCTATCAGAGCTGAGTTTATCAACCTTTCACCTGGGGGAACACTGGCAGGATTTTTTTTCATTGCTACCTAGTTTATTTTCACAACCTGGCAGAAAAATAACAGCTTTTAGACCTCCACCGTCTTGTCAAAATGGTTGAAACTGGCCAATAAGTTGAAAAGCTATTGGCAGCAGATAGCTGCAGATTAACTCACAAAGCCTGAGCCTATAAGTCTTGTTTTCTTAGGGAAACAGGCTAAAAACAGCTGTAGCCTGAAGGTCATGGTATTTCCACCCAAGACAAGCCTTTTCAGTCTGGACAGCAACCAATTCATCCACCTAATACTCAAAGTAACACCTCCCTGCTCCACCTGTAGCAATTAGGAGGCAAGACGCGTTCACACAGTTTTCAGGGCAGTTTCAAAGCTGCTGAAGTGGACCCCACACCGACAAGACCATCTCTCACCACCCTGCAGCCCACCGTGCAAGCAGTGACAGGCGTTTGCAAGACTCTGCTGGGTGGATCTGCCTGGAAGGGCGGGCATGTTTTGTGGGGAGATGGAAAAAGAAATGGGCTGGATGATCTGGAAGAGGGGAGGCTTCCTTTGTAAGGGACAGTGGCTACAGGTGCAGAGGCGCTTGTGACTTAAGAACCAGTATACATTATTATTTATAATTAAATGTCCATCTGTCAAATTAAAATGCCTTCTTTTGAAGTTACACATCACAGAAGAATAAGAGCAAAGCCACAGACATCTCTGTACAATGTTTTTTGTCCATCATTCTTGGAAGCCTATTGAAGCAGAAAACACATTTGCATTACAAAGGATGCAGTGTCTTTGTGTCTTAGTGCAGTGTCTCAGACCTGAGCAACCTTCCTTTCTAATGATGGTCAAGGAAAAACTCTGGTCCAAATTAATCTGTGGTGTGACTGCTGTTACTTCAGAGGAGTTACAGCCAGAATAGAGGCACCCCACTAATCTCTTCTTCCAGACAGGACTCTTCCCTTTGAGTGCAGCCTGTTGCATCAAGTCAGTTAGCTACAGGGGGGACACTGGCAAAGAGTCCCCAAGGACCTGGTTCTTCTCTTCCTCACAGTGCATATCAGGCTTGACATGAATCAGCTGAATTAAGATAAAGTAAGAATGGCAAAATCACGGAATTTCTACTCATCAAGCCCACCTCCAGCATATTGATTTGGAGGCTCGAACATGTTCATCAACTGTCCCAGTATTCAAAAACCAAAGAAATGTGACAACTCCAGCCCACCTGTTTCTAAAGAAAAAGTTTTCAAAGGATCAGATATTTTCCAAACCTTTGTGTGACCCCTCCAAAGGCCTGGGTCACTCTAAGTCAGGGATTTGTAACACGGGTTAGGTTTTCTTGCTTTCACATTCATTCTCTAAGGCCACGTAGCGTAGGCAAGGCTACCCTGCCCTACTCCCTCTTGTTGTGCCGATGGGATCTTGCCTCTTCCCCATTAAGAAGTGCTCTCTCCTCCCCTGCCTCCTATGGCACAGAACCCAGTGAAAAGCCTTCCCTGCAAGGGGAGCACAAAGGTACAAGCGTCTGCATTGATGCCACCAAGTGAGCAAGCAATTAAAGCGCTCCTCGCCAGAAAAGAGCTTCTGCAGGCTGTTGCTGACTGCAGACCCAGTTTCTGACAGCAGCAGCTGATGCACAATGCTCCCATTCAGCCGCTGACAGGTCCTCGGAGCTCACAGGACGTGTTGGCCCTCGGCTTAATTCAGTGTGTAATGGATAAATCACATAGAGGCTTTGCTCTCTGCACTTACCCCCACCGGGAAGTGCAGCATTGGGGGAGCCTCAGTGGCCTTTGCCATGTTTTCACCCCCAGGCTTTAAAGGAGGCTATTTCACCGGCCATAGTTTGTAGCTGACTTTCCCTGAAGTCTTGAGTCTCTCTCCTACTGGTTTGATCAGGTTTCCTTGTTTTCAGTTTCCTCCTTTGCTCATTGCAGGGTGGCTCCCGCTGCCCGCAGCTACTGCTCCCAAGCAGTGCTCCCTCCATGTGGCATCGCTGCCACCGATCCTCAGTGGTACCCGAGCATCACCACCAGCACCGTACGGCATGGCGGGCAGCAGGGAGGGCACTGGGGACAGGCTCGCTCTGTTCCTTCACCCCACAATGTGGGCTGGAGTTTGGGAGCTTGATTTGGATTTAATCAGGTGTGATTTCTGTTTGGAAGATAAGAAGGGATGGAAAAACAGGTCAGACAGTGAAAGTGGGGGGTTACGGTTTAAGAGTGCATAGTGTGTGACTCGGAGGCAGAGGATAGTTTGGAGGCAGACAGAACAGAAAGCAGGAGGGTGATGGCTAAATACTTCTTGCTCCCTCCAAAATTTTCTGAGCCAGTTTGATCAGGAATGCACTAAGAAAATCCCACCTTGTTTCTGTTCCCATGTTGCATTTTGACTGACCCCAGCAAGGAAAGCCCTATCCATACCGTACACTGCAGGCAAACCTCTGGCACGCTCGGAGCAGAAAGGACGTGTACAAGCTCCGGCTTAAGCTGTGTGAGACGGTGAGCGTGGTGCTCTGCCAAGCCAGCACATGCTGCCCCTCAGCAGGGCTTGTGCAGCGCACGCGATGCCGTCTCTGCTCCGTGCAAGTGAGTACCATCCCGTCCTCTCCGTCTACAGTGGGAAGGAAGCCTTTGCCAGCATGGGAGCCAACCTGCAGCTGATGAAACTGCTCAAAGCAGGGCCAACGAGACCAGGTCACCTAGGGCAATGTCCAGTTGGGTTTTGAATATCTCTGAGGATGGAGATTGCCCAGCCACCCTGGCAGCCTGCTCCTGTGCTTGGCCACAAGCATAGTGAAGAAGTTTTTCCTAATATCCATTGACTCATAGGATAACTCAGGTCATGATGACTAATATTATCTTATGACAGGAAGGGCACCTTTTCTTTCCTTGATGTGCATGCCCTTGTACCTGCAGCAATATCGGCTTAACTGCTGTGTGTGCACAGAAGGGAAAGTGGAGCTCTCAATACGTGATGTAGGGCTCCCTGAAAAATGCAGGCAAAGGTGGTTCTGTGGGGAATAAAAACCATGCTCGAAAAGCTCTTAAAAGGCCTTGTAGCTCCAGCTTGGCTCAGGAAGTTTGAAATCTCATCAATGAATGAGGCTTAGTTTATGGGTTTAGATAGAAATCAAATAAATGTGTAGAGTTCTGGCTAAGAAACATGTTTGGGATTAGTAGCTTGTAGGATTTAAAAATAGCTGTATCATTTTAATTAGTTTGGGATTCCTTTGGTGGTCCTACATGGTGAAAGCTGCCAGGAACTGCTACAAGCAGCAGAACATATGAATATCTTTTTCATAGAGGATTATGTGGGATCCAGTTCTGCCCATGAGGTCTCTTCATATCAGTCAGCTGAGTAAGAGCAAATAACTCTCTAAGGAAAGGTGGGTGCCTGCCCTTGGGTTTCATCTGGGTTTGGATTTTGTTGCTCTGACGTTGTCACCTCAAGTCCTGCTGTTTGGTGGCCGCTGGGGAGCCCCGGTGATGCATTTGTGGGAGAAGCCGAGGCAGCTGTAGGTCTACCCCACACCTGGAGCAGCCCACAACGCTGTCAGGCAAGTGGTGAAGGTCTGACTCAGGGTTTGCAATCAACATCTCCTGCGTGAACGTGAGCCATGGTTTGGATTGATCTTCTCGCCATTCAACCAGGAGCTGAAGAAACAAACACCCATAACTGGCTCCCGGTAGGATCTCCCCAGCTGTGGACAAGCCCATGCCAGAAGCTGCTCTGTTTATTTTGGAGGGTGAAGACTTCTGCGTTCTCCTGCTACTGCTCAGTGAAAAAGCCTGCAGGTCTGGAAATTCATTCCCTACAAGCTCTGCCAACCATGCCAAAAAATAGCATTTCAGCAGTTAAATCACATCCTACCCAACCCCGCCCTGCCCAAGAAAGCGAGAAGTCAGGATTTGCTGCCATTAAGCCCTCTCCACCATCAAACCTAAAGCAACTTCTCCAAGAGCTGTTGCTGGGGTTTTTTTCTGCCTAGCCTAATTACCAAGACGCTGCTTAGTGGCCCAGGTCACCCTGGCTCTCTGCGCTGCACCGTTGCACAATTCATGTGTAAATGTCAAGTTTTAGCAGATCCCAGCCTCGGCCCTCGTGCCACAAAAAAAGGCGAGCAAGTGGGAAGGCGAGGGGTGGAGGGTGGGGAGCGGGCTGCTGCGGTACAGTGGGGAGGAAACAATAGCTGCTGCATATGGGACAGGTCAATAGGCTGCCATATGCTGGCTCCCTCAGCGGTCTGCTGCTTAATCCCCACTTTCAATATTGTTATCAGTGCTGGTTGCTCCCCCCCTCTGCAGAAAGGTGGTTTATACTCTGCCGTTTAATGCGTTCTTGTTTTTAAGTCTAAGAGTACTTTCGCTTTGTTGTACCCTTATTAAGATGGGGGACAGATTAACAGGGAAAGGTTAGCTCTCTGACAGCCCCAAGAATGAGTCCACAGCCAGCCTGGGAAAAGCATGAAATTCATCTTTTCTTAGCCAAAGGCTTCAGTCATGAAGTTTAGTTTGTGGCATTCACTCCGTGAAGCAGCGGGGCTGTTGGGAAGGAGTACAGAAAGGGCTTTGTTCATGCTTCCTTGGCTTGATTTATACGATGAAGGGGTTCTTGCTCCGTGTAATATTTCATCTCTGCGCGAAGTTGTGGCACCGCTGGAGCATGAGATTCCCCAGTGATCAGAAATGAACTCTCCACTCAGCGGCTCTTTATTCCACATCCTCCCCGGATCCTTATTCTGCATCCATCCCCAGCAGCGCACAGTGCCTGGCACCCCCCCAGCCAGCAAAGTAAGCAGGGGGTGCTTATGCGAACCCTGACGGGTCCTCATGCTTCATTCAGCTTGGCACAGGCGAGCATATGTCTTTCTGATTATAAATGAGCAGTGAGGGTAAATAGGTCTCCTGACAGCAGGCTGTGTTTGCAGCAGGATTTCAGGGCACCTACACAAAGGGGGGCATGGGGGGGAGAGTATCCCGATCCCGGGGAGCATCCCAATCCCAACCCACTCATGATGGGGCTAATCCCCTGTGTGCAGGGTGCCCACCAGCCTGCTTCCCCTGCATTGCAGTGATGGCAGATACCCCCCCGGGAGGGATGGCCTGCCTGGCAGCAGCTGCGCAGGGCAGTGGGCTCGCTGTGGGGGCACATGGGGGGACATGGTTGGAGGAGAAGAGGGCTGGGAGCCCACGGGACAGCACTGGCTCAGGTGGGAGGCCACCCCGGACCAGGCAGGGGACCAAGCCGTCATGCTTTGGCAGTGCAGCCACCGCAGGGGTGTTTGCTGCTCCGGCACAGCAGAGCTGGAGGGTTTCCCCAGCATCATGGCTGGCACGGCAGAGCAGTGGGGTGCTCCTGGTTTTCCCCTGCTGACCAGCCCCAGGAGGTCCCCGTAGCCACCCCTGCTGCTCTTGCCACCACCGTCCCCTGCAGCAGGGCAAGGCGGGTTCCTCCTCCTGCCCCTCCAGATGACTCCTACTCCTCGCCACGGCACCATGCTTTGCCCCAAGCTCTCCTGCAGCACCTCTAGCAACAATTCCATCTTCTTCAGCGCAACGTGCTACAGTCCTGCATTGCTCCAGCACTCCCCAGTTACTTTCCTACAGACAACTGTGCTGTGGACATCCTGGGGGGAGTTTTGTTGTGCCTGGTTTTGGCTCCAGGGCTGAAGAGAGATGGTGATGCTTGGTTGTCTTCTTGCCTTCTGGACAGAAAGGCAGCCAGGAATAGGGATCTAACACAATCAAACTCTCCAAACCTTTAACTCTGAAGACCGTTTTGGGAATACGGCTGAGGTTACTGGTTCATATATCCCCACTGAAGATTCTTGTGTTGGTGGGTCTGAAAAATGCTTTGTCAGGTTAGATTGCTCCTCAGGGACATATAACAAAAAGGCAGAAAAACTGGCAGCCTTTTTCTGAAAGTGAGACTCCAAGAGAGAGCTCTGCGGTGGATTAATTAGTAGGTGACGGCTGGGAATCTGATGAGCTGCTGCTTAAAATTACAGCCTGCCTCTCTGCTTGTGGGACAGCTGAGCAATGCTTTTCAAAAATATGAGTGCGCTTGGGTGTCTTAAATTATCAAATAGATTTTATATCAGAGAATGGGGCTCCACTATAACCCTGGATGGATATTTCTTTTCAGACAGGAGCAAACCACCCATATAACCACAGATCCTCCCAAACTTAGTAGTTACAGTCTGCAGCCAGATACGGCAGTTGTCAAAACCTGAGGCACTCAGACTTGACCAGGGAGAGAGAGAGATTTGAACTGCAGGCTTGAAACGGGTTTTGAGCTGAAATTTTACTTTCATCCACCTCTAATCCTTAGTAATCCTTAACATCTTCTTTTTCTCCCTTAACATATGAATTGATGTCACTGGTTAATGGAGCAAGGAACCTGGGAACAGGGAGCCTCAGTATTACATATGTGCATGCCTAACATCATGCTGCGCTTGACTATAAAATTATATAAGCAAAGCACAAATGGCTTGTGGTAGCATCAGATGCCCTGGGACAACCTGACTCATCTGATTCTTCATTCCCTTTGGCTATGGATTTTGTTAGACCACAAAAAAATCTAACCACAAAACATCTCCTTAAAGATCACTGTCATTCTCTCTTCCTTTTGTTTGTTTGCCATCTGTATCACCGCAGCTGCTGCCCATGACTGTAGGCTGAAAGTGCTCCCCATCACACAGAACCTGCACACTGCGTACAAGGCGACAGGAGACAGTGAAACAACCATAATGCCATCATTAGAGGAATCACAGGGCTCCTGTTCCTCACCCGCAGCTATGGTACGCTCACATTTCTGAAACATTGCCATTTGATGTCTTCATAATGATCCCCAGGCCTGATACCTCCCTCAAGAGAGCTGCTCTTAGGTTGCTCTTTCCCAGCAGGACTTTTTGTCTGACATTATGAGCCAAGGCACAGGAAAGGCAGCTCCCTAGCCAAGAGCTAGAGGCAATGGGGATGCTTGTACCACTGCCGGGATGAGTTCCTCCATTCCTGGGCAAAATATGCCCAGGGGCACTGGGGGCTGTGCCAGGGATGGGGTGAGCACAAGGCTCTTATCCCAGGGACTTGCACGACTCGCACACGTTGTGCACACACCTCTCTGTGCTGAAAGGTTGCACCAGCGCTGCGAGGGTCACGGGGAAGGGAAATTTCCTCTTATCAGTCAGATTTTTCTCTGACTGTTGCCTTCTGAGGTACACATTTCATGTGTTTGGTTGAAGTCCAGAAAAAAAAGTTTAATAAAATCCATTCCACCTTTTTTTTTCATACAAAAGCAGTGCCTGTGTGCTCCAACGATGAGGTCTGGCAGAGGTGCCATGGGGAGAGGAAGATTACCACTTGCCATGAAAAGACCTATTACAATTTAAGTGCCAAGTGGCTGGATGGGTGGATGTTGCTGTAGGAACCTTCCTATCAGTTTCTTAAGCTTGTATGATAAAAATCTCAGGCTTACCTAGGGATTAACATAGAGGGTTTGTTAAGCAGTTAGAACAATGTCATATATATTCTGGTGTTTATCTTCTGTGAATGAAAACTGTCATTAAGGGACTATAGAAAGTGAGTATAGTGCACAGCAGCCACAGCACTGGTCTTTCAAATGTTTAATTGAAACCTTACGTGCCTGCTTATTCTGATCCTCATTATTTATTAAAATAAAAAATAATCCAGGTGGGTAAGTGACTGAAGAGTCACTGTGGGGTGATGTAAGAGAAGAGTGGAAGGGCTATAGTATTCTTTCAGGTGGAAAAGGCAAGCTCAGAGGGGCTGAGTGACTGATTAGGGCTAGTCTGTCCCCTACAAGCTTAACCCATCTGGCACAGTCACTGGCAAAACTCATCTGGTGAGTGTCTGCCCACTGGCTAGAGAAGTATTTTGACCAATTTTGTTAAATTTTAGCCTCAAACAACGTGAACTGAAAGGCAAAAGGGTGCTTTTAGCCTTGGAAATTACATCTCTACTAAAATAGCCAGAGGTTTTTTGTTTCGTAATCAGCAATCTTATTTTATTAATAAATGAAGACTGTCAATTATCTTCCTCTTTTTTAGCTCCCAGATAAATACTTCTATTTGTATTTCTTCTTTCTACATCCCAAATTGGTTGCTGCCTTAATTTTTTATTGCTTTGCTTTTTTCTTGTTTTGAGTTTATTTGATTCACAAATAAACTTCTTCGAAAGAAGCCTTACCTGGTGGTATTTTTAGCAACGTTAGGAAAAAACTCCAAACCATATGAAAAATGTGTGCTGCAAGCAATCAAAATGATCCTTCTTCAACAGAAATTGTCTTCCTTTGTGTTTGTAGAACTGGCTGTCTAAATGCATGGGTCAAACTATGGTTTTGCTTGGTTTTACTAGCATGATTGGCAAGACTTGAGCCAGGGTCCTGCTGTTCCTCTTGACTAAAAAAAAGAGTTTGGTGTTATCGGGCCATCCTGTGAGAACACGAGAAGATGGATGGCTTCTTCTGAAGAGATCTGAGGTTTAGTGCACAGCTAGCAAATTGGAAATTTCTGCTTCTGGGGTGAGTTTGTGAAGCACAAGGGGTGTGTGCGAGGGTGGAAGGGAGAGACCATTGCAACTGCCCACCCAGTGCCATAGCAGGTACCTCGGTAGAAGGCTTCAGCCTTTCCCAACTGTCTTCAAAGCCAGCACCATTTTCAGTGGTGGATGGAAAGGAATATGCTCTCTGTCTAGCTGTGGACAGCATAAGTGAGAAATGCTACAGAAGGATTTCTTTAATTCATGCCTGGTTAATTCACCCCAAATCAAGAGGTTAGCCCAAACGAGAACTCCATAAACCATTGTCCTTTTACAATAGATGTACAAGGAGCTGTGGGTAAATCATCTAAAAATACTAGCAGCCTAATGCCAGACCCTGGGAAAGAATGGTCCTGGAAACAACACCTACACAGCACTTCCTTGGTCTCCTCTTGCATGCCCACATTCACTGATCTGAGTGACGGCACTGATTTGAGTGACGGCACTGATTTGAGTGATGGTAGACTCATTTTCCAGGAAAAAATCAGCAAAGCTGTGGTTTTGCATCCAAAACCTGTAAAATTAGCAGCTTGGCTTTGTAACAGAGTAAGGCTAGGTTGTATTTTTCTTGAGAACTTTCAAGCAAAAATTCTTCTTTGTTGTTTTGGTTTGAATCTGAAATTCCAAGTGACAAGTAAGAATGTGACTACCAGTATGACCCACTTCCAAAGTAAGGGGAATTTCCATGAGAAGCCCTGGAAGTGAGGACAAGCAAGTCTTACAGAGTCTTACAGACCTCAGAGCAAGGGTAAAATGATGACAAATTCAGTTAATAGTGTTCTTCCTCTATGAACCTACTGTGACAGAGAAGACCTTCATGAGCTGGATGAAACATTTCAAAATAAAAGTGAAATAAAATATCCCCTCTTCATGAAGAATTTCACAGAAATCATTATCTTAAAAAAAATTTTCAAGAAAAAAGCTGTTACTACCTATAACATTCCTTCAGGCGTTTGCTTGTATTTTTACAAATAGGAAATATTAATAATCAAAGGACAACCAAAGAGCAGTATTAAACCAGTCCATTTCAAAATGCATGATTTTGTTTTCTTTTTAAGTGAACTTTCATTCATTTTGAAAGCGGAACGATGAAGCAACTTTCCCAATTACATTCCTGGGTGACTGAAACGAAAAAAATTAACCCTCAGTAGTAATGCCCAGGCTCAGGCACTTTACCTCATGCCTTATTTGTATGAGACTGCTGCAACCGCATTAGTCCATGCTGTTCTATTAGCTGGGAAATCAGGAGGTATTATTTGCAGGTTTTCTCATGCTCCCAGCTGTAGGGTGGTTTTGCGTAGCCATGGCAGGGTGCCAGCTTGTTGTCAGTGAGGCCTATTAGATCATTATCTGGCATCATAGCGTATCACAGAGCCGTGCAGTGCTCCTAAAGTGATAAAATCCTGGTTCCCTGGTGAATTTTGGAGAAATGTTTATAGTGGCACTTGTTAAAGTTAAATGTCTATTAATGGTCCTACTAAAATCCCTCTTTTTTGTGGAAAGCACACTGTATTCAGTCATTTAAACTCTTTCTGGGTAGAAAGGTGGGGTGTGGGAAAAGCCTGTATGTTTGTAATTATTGATTTCTTTATTTTGACATAAAATGCCTTGGCTTTGTATTTTCCAAAAGAAGTGGGAACAGGAAAAGCTACAAGGATTAGTTTTTAACATTTGCTTTAAGTTCTTTTAAAAGCTGCAGATTTTACAAAACATTTCTCTGCCCTGTAAACTAATGAATTTCTGTATTTATATAAAACCACAACAAATAATCACAAATGACTGGAAAAATAAGTCTTAATGAGGTTTTTCTCAAGCAGAGCAATTGGTAGCTGCAAAAGTGGTGGAGGGAGGGGTGAAATGGGGAGGTTTGGGGTTTTTTTCTCTCCTGTCAGCTCTAAGTTGTTAAAGTTAAAGGATTTTCATACTCCATTGCTTGTGTCTTTCTTACCATTAACTCTGCATTTTACGTTTTGGGGCTCTAGTCTTGTGAACACTGAAGCAGACACTTAATGTAACAGTGCAGTAATTGCCATGGCTTTTCACTGAATCCTCCCCAATTTTTCAGCATCCTTCCTGATTTGCAGACCCCAGGAGAGGGCACGGTGCTCCAGCAGTGATTCCCTCTCACTTGGTAGTTCCCCAGTCTGCAACCCAGAGCAGTGCTGACCTCCCCAGCTGCAGAATAACGCTCAGATCTGCCTTTCCGCTGACCACGCGGCTGGACCTCCTCCTGCTTTCCTGCAGTTTTGGAAAGGACCTGATCCCCCCCCACATGCCTGCACTCTCCGACCCCACTGTAAAACCCATGCCTTGTTTGCTGGGCTTGCTTTCCCAGGGAACCAAATCGCTCCGGATCACTAACACACCTAATTTAATGCTTATCGCTATCTTTTGATCATCTGCAGGCTTTGCCAGTGGTGTATCTTCCAGCTCATTCATAGAAATATTAAATAAGCCCCCTGCCATTCTTTCCAAGGAAACTTGCCAGAAGCGCACCACTTTGTAATGCCGTGCACGCTTGGACTTCCCCATCCACTATTTCATTTCAAGATCTCTCATCTACCTCGCTTCCAAGTCAGTCAGTAAGTGTCACACTGATTTTCTTCACTGCTCACATTTCTTAACCAAAATGTTGTATATCAAGTGGGAAGCCATGCAGGTGCTGAAGTATACGGTAGTAAATTAAGCTGCTGCCTCTACCAGTCATGCCAGCAATCCCATTGAAAAAAAATATCTGATTTGTTTAGCAAACTTCTTTACCTTAATTCATAAAAATCGTAGGAAATGTTGTCAGAAGATCATGTAGTCCAGCCTCCTGCTCAAAGAAGGACTTCACCAATGCCAGGTCAGTCAGGCACGGCTTTGTCACCAAGGCTTGAAGACCTCCGAGGACAGCAATTCAGCAGCCTCCCCGGGCACCTCTTCAAGGGCTGCCCTACCCCTTCTCTAGTGAAGAGGTTTTTCCTAACGTCCAACCCATTTTGTGTCCATTGCCCCTGGCAGTACTACCTGTGTAACCATCCTTTAGATAGTTATAGGCAGCTATTAGATTAGCCCCCACACTGCACTAAGCAAGCCGGGCCCCCCCAGGCTCTCCTTGCAGGGCATGTTCCCTCAGCCCTGACCGTCTCCATGCCCCTCCACCAGACTCGCCCCAGTTTCTTCACAACCCTGTTGAACTGGGAGACCCCAAATGGGATGCAGTATTCAAGACCTGACCTCACCAGTGTTGGACACAAGGGAATAATAACTGGCCATACACCTCCAAATGCAGCCCAGAGCAATGAGAGCACACTGTTGGCTCTTAAGTGGGTTGGCATCCAACGCAACCCTGAGGTGTCTTTCAGCAGGGCTGCTACTAAATTGTACCACTACTCCTCTTTAATTATTTCCTAAGCGTTTCCTGTCCCAGCCAGCTCTTGCTACCCATTGTTATGAGCTGAAATGTTGTAAGTGCGTGCCCTACTTGCCTAGTGTACCGCTCTGCAAGTCTAATAGAGCACTAATTTTCTCCTAGTCCTATGGAAACGTCCCCATAAAGATCCATAAGACATAGCATAGCCACCATAGTTTCTTAGCTTCAAGTAGTCCCTATCTGCTGGTTCAAAAGTAACTGGTTTTTCAGAATATATTTGTTAACATATGCTTGTTGCTGGGCCATAAGAAGTATTTTACAGTCATCCTTCCCCTCACGCCTAGTATCATGAAAAAACTATTGACCATACCTATCTTCCCAGAGTGCTACTGCTAAGTAGTGCTTACAAAGTGTTAGTACCTTTTGCTCCTAATGTAAACCCTCCTCTCTTTCAGGCCCTTCAGTTCTACCGTGAACACAGGATAAATTTTCTTTGCCTTTTATGATCATTTTTCTTAACTTCTAATTCATATTTGCATTCATCACTGTTTTGTTTCTCTTAATCTAACATTTATTTTGTATACCTGCCTTCATGGCTCTTCTCAGCCAGGCTTTTTCTTTTTTAAAATCAGTGCATGCGTCTTGTCTTGATCATAGGACAGGGACTAAAAAAGGTGTTGCAGTACCCTGCCAGTGCCAATCGCACGGGAGGGTTATGTGCAGATAGAATATTGTTTCTGTTTTAACACTCACATACTTACTATTATCAGGATTTCTCAATGTGCAAGTTACATGGAAACCATCTATGGTTTGGCACTGAAAATGTCTGGCAATAGGCTCCATCCTGCTCCCCGTGCTAAGCTATAAAGCAAGAGTAATTTTGAGTCTTGCTGGAGTGACGCAAGACTGAGGCTGAACTCCCCTTCAGAGAGCTGTAAGAAGCTGCCTGCAAGGCTGATGGACATTTCTGTTTTATATCCCACCTTAAACTGATGTAGAGGTTCCCTCGTGTGCCTAGACCAGCTGATCCGCACCGAAGGCCTCAGCACGGCAGAGGCACTGCTGTCGGGTATCCCTTGCCCAAAGCCCTGCTGATCGATTGGTTTGCAAAGTGCCCTTGGCCAGGACGGTGGTGCAGGGCACAGGCAGGTGCCCCACTCAGACACCCTTCCCAGCCTTCCCTGAGGACTTTCTATCACCACCATCAGGATAACTTTTCCAGCTGTTGCTCCCCACCTCTGTTTTTCTGTTACTAGATAAAAATGGGGGAGAGAGGAGGCTGACACTGCAGAAATACCCATTTGTCACGGGCTGCATCTTTACCAAGATCATGCACCTCACTGGGGATGCCCAAAGAGCGTATTGCCCACAGCAGTGCAGGGTTGCTGCCATCCCTTGCTTGCCGTTGCTGTGCTTGCCTGTTTTAGGGGTGCCTGCTGCATTTCAGCACTCACAAAGTGCTCTGGGTGCAGGTCTAATCTGGGACCAGCTCAGCCATTTTGGACCTTTTTTTACCGGTCTCGGAGCACCAGCAGAACTGGTTGGACACAGATGTGGCACCTGCTTGCTGGCACAGTTTTACTGGGGTGGCCACAGGGCTTTTGCTGGAGCCTAAGTCTTCCTTTGGTCCTTCCCATGCAGGTGCAGCCAGGCAGGCACCATCCCTTCGATGCTGGATCCTAAAAGAGATATGAGTCCCATTGGAGCCAGCCAGCGCTGGACCTGGCCCCTGGGAAGAATCCTTGCTGCTCCAGCTCATCTTCAGCGCATGTATTTACAGCTGAGTCACAAGCACTTGAAAACCTAGGCTCCTGGCAAAGAGGAAAGCAGGATATTAGCCTGAGCAGTGTGAGCCGCAATGCAGCAGCTCCAGCTATAAAAATACCCATTTGCAAAAAGAAGCCCAGAACAAACAGACAGCAAACACATATTTGATAGAGAGGTCCTTATTACCTCACCCTCTGTCTGTGGGGACAGCCGTGTTTTATTCACCAAAACCACAGACGATTATGTTTCTGGTCTTGTCTCTTCATGTGCCTCCTCCCCTGCTTCTCCAAGCGGCAGCTCTTGCTAGGATCTGGCACGCCGGCCGGCTTTGCCGGTTTGGGGAGCAGCTTCCCTTCCCTGCTGCAGGTTTTCTCAGCCAGCCTTCTGCATTGCTGCGAGGAGAGCAGCCAGGCAAACTGAGATTGCCAAACTTTTTATTCTTTTTATTTATTTATTTATTTTCTTTTATTGTCCCAACCTGCTGAGAGGGAGCGCCAGGCCCCAGAAGGCCAACCAAGAGCAATGCAGGGGGCGAGGGGGGGTTTTACTGTCTTGAGACATCAGATCCTGATCTGCCCTCCACCAGCCCAAATCTGGAGTAACCCCATTGCTATCCGAGACGCCCTGCAGGAATAACGCTCCTGGCAAGCTGGCAGCCCTTCAGGACTGTGGCTCACCAAACAGACTAAAGCGGATGACACCAAAAGCTGGACCAGACATTAAACTGAATCCAGGACCAAGCAGAGCAAACCCATAGGAAGGGTAAAAGAAACATCCTTTGCACTTGGGACTGTGAGATCCTGAAGCACTTGGCTTCAGCCGGGGAAGAAGCACATCATCCTGGCGTTAAGCATTGCTCTTCACAACAGGGAGAGTCAGTGTACACAATTTGCTGACCTCCCTCCTCTAGGCTGGGTCTATGACCTGCTGAAATCCGGGCAGTATCCTCCTGTCCCTTGACAGGCTTTGCGGCTGACCCTGTGTGTTGCACTCTGCTAACCTGCCAGCAACCGAGTTTAACCCAGCTGAAGGTCTGTGGAAAGCAAATTTCAAAACCCATGGTGGCATCCCTCTATGAAAGCGGGCTGAGTATCTCAGCAGAGGAAGAACCTGTGCCGGGTGTGACTCTGCTGTCACCTGGCCTGGGGACAGTGAACTATGAACAGCACTATCCTGTGAGCTCTGGAAAACTGCATTTAAGGAACACAGCATCAAAATTTGAGCACTGTGAGCAGGGCAGGGGGAAGATTTGCAGCGATGATGGGACTTAGCAGCAGCAAGAGCAATAGAACCTGGGATTTTGTAGCATTAGTCTTATGCTCTCTGGAGCTATGGCAAGCAGAATGAAGGGTCCATAATCACGACTTGTAGTTATGAACGTACAGCACCACCCTGCTCTTGCCTGAAGAAGGGGGAGATGCCATGGCATTGCTTGTCTGTTGTGATGGTCTCAGTGTGTTATTTGCTGGTTATTTCTTTCCTACTGGAAACAAATTGGATCTGTACCACTTTTGTTGTCTTTGAAATATTAAGTGGTTTATGTCCAACAGAGCTGAGCACTTAACTTCAGGGGGTTCTACTTGGCTTGCTGCCCAGCCTGGTGAATCCCCAGAGAAGATCTTTAAAGGCCGCCTGAAAGAAAACAACTTTAATGACATAATAAATAAGTACACCCACACCATGAGGAAATGGCACTGCTCTTGGAAAGGTGACATCCATAAGGAGTTCACCAGATGGATTATTTCCAGGGATGACCTCTTCAGGCTTCTACCGATTGCTGGTGGTTTAAAAACACTTGAGGTATTAAATGTTTGCTTTTAACTTCTCTCCTCCCACTTCAAGGATGTGGTGACTATAATGTGGAAGGAAAAAACAAAGGCAAGAAGGAAAGGAAGAAAAGAAAGGCAACAAGAAAAAGAGAGTGCATAAAAGGCAATAGCAAGAATTTTTCATGTAGCCAAGATCAACTTCAATCAAGTCCCAAGCTGCTGGAAAGCAACACCCTAAAACGTGAAGCCTGCCAGCAACAGCGGGGACCCTTACCAGCGGGTCCCCAGCACCATTTTTCTGCAAGCCTGTCTCTCTGCCAGGCTGGCTGACCAAAGCAGGAGAAGACCCTCACCTGAACACAAGGCTTTCTAACCCTGGTGGCAGGAGGGCTGAGGAAGGTAAGTGGACTTCACTGGTTACAGCTGATGTGATCTGTGTCTTTCCCCTTCAATCCCCTCCCAAATGTTTAAAGGAAGGAGTAATTCCTTTTTTTCCCAGAGGACTGGAGGCTTGCCAATGTGACTCCCATTTATAAGAAGGGTCAGAGGGAGGATCCGGAGAACTACAGGCCTGTCAGCCTGACCTCGGTACCGGGAAAGATTATGGAACGGCTTGTCTTGAGAGCACTCACACGGCAGCTCCAGGATAAGAGGGGGATCAGGCCCAGTCAGCATGGGTTTACGAAAGGCAGGTCCTGCTTGACCAACCTGATCTCCTTCTATGACCAGGTGACCCGCCTAGTGGATGAGGCAAAGGCTGTGGATGTTATTTTCCTAGACTTCAGCAAGGCCTTTGACACTGTCTCTCATGGCATACTCCTGGAGAAGCTGGCGTCTTGTGGCCTGGATAAGTGCACTATTCACTGGGTGAAAAACTGGCTGGATGGCCGAGCCCAGAGGGTCGTGGTGAATGGGGTGAAATCCAGTTGGCGGCGGGTCATGAGTGGTGTTCCCCAGGGCTCGGTGTTGGGCCCTGTTCTGTTTAATATCTTTATTGATGATTTGGATGAGGGGATTGAGTGCACCCTCAGTAAGTTTGCAGACGACACCAAGTTGGGAGGCAGGGTCGATCTGCTTGAGGGTAGGGAGGGTCTACAGAGAGATCTGGACAGGCTGGATCGATGGGCTGAGGCCAATTGTATGAAGTTTAACACGGCCAAGTGCCGGGTCCTGCACTTGGGTCACGGCAACCCCATGCAGCACTACAGGCTTGGGGAAGAGTGGCTGGAAAGCTGCCCGGCAGAGAAAGACCTGGGGGTGCTGGTTGACAGCCGGCTGAATATGAGCCAGCAGTGTGCCCAGGTGGCCAAGAAGGCCAACAGCATCCTGGCCTGTATCAGGAACAGCGTGGCCAGCAGGAACAGGGAGGTGGTTGTTCCCCTGTACTCGGCACTGGTGAGGCCGCACCTCGAGTCCTGTGTTCAGTTTTGGGCCCCTCACTACAGGAAAGACATTGAGGTGCTTGAGCGTGTCCAGAGAAGGGCAACCAAGTTGCTAAGGGGCCTTGAGCACAAGTCTTATGAGGAGCGGCTGAGGGATCTGGGGTTGTTCAGTCTAGAAAAGAGGAGGCTGAGGGGAGACCTTATCGCTCTCTACAACTACCTGAAAGGGGGTTGTAGTGAGGAGGGTGTTGGTCTCTTCTGTCAGGTGTCTGGAGATAGGACGAGAGGAAATGGCCTCAAGTTGAGGCAAGGGAGATTTAGGTTAGATATTAGGAAAAATTTTTTTACTGAGAGGGTTGTCAAACATTGGAATGGGCTGCCCAGGGAAGTGGTTGAGTCACCATCCCTGGAGGTATTCAAAAAGCGAGTGGACAGGGTACTCCAGGGCATGGTTTAGGGGGCATGGTTAATGGTTGGACTTGATGATCTTGAAGGTCTTTTCCAACCAAAATGATTCTATGATTCTATGATTCTATGATTTAGTGTTGCCACCAGCTGCAGAAAGGGATGTGCAGGGCAAAAATCCTCAGCCACAGGAACCAACAGTGAGGAACACAAATCGACAGCCTGTTTTTTGCGGGTGCTGGGTACTAAGCACATCACCTTTAACGCATGCTGGTACCCAGAGCCAAATTTTCCCCAAGTTTTGGAATAAAGTCAAATTTGGCATTTTTACTTACATCACTTCTATAGCTTCAGCTGAGAGCTGAAGTAGAAGGACCAGACCCACAGCAGTGATGTAGAAGCCTAGTCACCTAGATTTTGAATCTAAGCCGTGGGGACATAGATGCCTGAATCTGTTCTGAAAATGGGATAATGGGCGTCAGGTAGTGCACTTCTTCACCCCTTTTCCTGGAAGGAGGAGTGCTGGAGGGCACAGCCTTCCATACCGCCCGTGGAAGCCCAGCCACCCTTATGTCAAAGCACAGGTAACATCTAATTAGCCTCAGACAGGTGTTTTGTACACCCGCTCCAGCTGTAAGCCAATTCCTGCAAGTATACAAATACCCCAAAGGACATTTTTCCATCGTGCTCTGACTTTTTTAGATAACAGCTGCTCCTTTTTATTATTTATAGGGATAAGCTCTGTTCTCGAGTGTTGTGGGTTGGTTTCGCCTCTTACAAGCTTGCCAAATGCTTCCCATTCCAGGAGCCTGATTTGAGGTATTTATCAGTGTTGCCAACACTTCACCTTGCGGGCTGAACGTTTACATTCCTGGGGGTTGCCCAGACTGAATTTTTGGTGAAACAGGTTAGCCATAGCTGAAAAGACTAGAGACTAACGGCTGTGTTGACAAAATCTGATGGCATATTCTTCTAGAAGTCCAAGTGCTCTTGCGGTTTGGAGCAAGGACTCGAAAACACTCAAAAAATGAGGAAGCAAAGCAGCGACTGTCTGCGAAACATTTGGCCAGAGTGATGTGTTTAACATCTCCGAGGTGCTGAGCAGGAAGGACTCCATTACCCAGGGCAGTACTCAGCCACTCAGCACCACAACCTCTCTTCTCTTCACTAGATCTCCTCCTGCCTCCATCCTTGCTTAACATGTTAAGTAACATGGGAGAAAAAACACTGACGAAGGAGTTGCGAAGGCAAGAAGAGACTCCGAGAGAGTCACACAAGCATTACGGCTTGTGTAAGTTGGAAAAGCGTTTTGTTTGGAGCAAATCCAACATAAGCCCTTCTTCCCTAGCCTTCACTCTCATCCTCACCCTTTTACCACCCCCCAGGCTTGGCACAGAATTGATCTGGGCTAGAAATAATCATTAGCTCCAGCTGAGATATTTTCCATCCATTGGCTCCTCAACCCCATTGGCCTGGTGGCCATCGTGCTCCCGCAGCTGCGGGGCAGACAGGAGGGACACGGGCTGATACCTCCAACACATTCAGTCAGCCCTGCGTGACAGCTTTGCCGTGGGAGCGTGCGATGCCGCCTGTGTTTGAGTTCCTGCGGGAGCAGCAGGGAATTACCGAGGACACCCAAAAAACTTGTCCCTGGGTTCTCCCACTCACAGCAAACAGGCTGTGCAGAAACTGCAGCCGCTGCTGAGGGAAGTCTGCACTCTTCATTAAAGTATTAAAGTACAGAGGCAATATTAATTCTAATGTTTCCTAACTTTTGAGTACTTGGCTTTTCAACCTTAATATTGTGTCTGGGTATAATTATAATTTCGATGGTAATCCTGTGAGAGTCCCCCTCTGAGCACTGTTTAGATATTAAAAAAGACAGTTCAAAGAGGTTAGAGGGCAAATGGAGAACACAGACAGAAATCACAAAGCATAGGACATATGAGGCAGACCAGAGGGTATATCCGCTAGTGGCTGTGCACCCAGGACCTCTGTCTCTGCTGAGTTCAGGCTGTCTCTCTCAGAGCAGGGACTCGCGCAGCCACCACGGGGCCCCTGCTCAACTGCCCCCGCTCCCATGGCAGGAGGTTTCTCCCTGCGTGTTTGGGACACGCAGGGCTATCCCTTTGCCCCGGTAGCCTCCACACAACCCAAGAGAGGCAAGGAAGGTGGTCAGAAACCCAGGTGTCCTTCCATCCCTAGCTTCATACAGGAACCACCTGCGCCTGACACCAACCTCAGCACCTTGTAGAGGAATTGTGTTAGGTTTAGTGAAGTGAGGCCATGATGGAGACGGGGAAAGCTCACAGCCGAGTCCCTGGCTTCATTGTGACCAGTGCCTGCAGGACCCAAGGGCAGCATTTTTTAATAAAGCAAATCCCACCAGTGGCTCTTTCCCCGTTGGGTTTGCCGTTTTGCTCACCGCTGTTTGCCGCAGAGCTGTGAGGAGGTCTGAAAGCGGTGCCCCTGTTGTTGGCTTCCCTCGGCTAAGGATGCTCCCGCTGGCTTGTTAGCCCAGGCTTCTTCTGCTCCGGTTTTCTTACGGGGGAAAAAAAATACAAACAACAACAACAAAAAACCCCAGAGAGGGTTGTTTTGAGAACAACGAGCTACGCAGGCTTTGCAGGCAGAGACGATGGAACAGGTAGGTCGTGAGAGGAAAGTCTGTGAGCCACAGTAGCATGCTGCAGAGCAAGCTTTTCTTTGGCCCAGAAACAAACCTAGCCAGTCACTGTTCCAGATCACTGCCCCAGTGAGGACAAGGACCTTGAATTGGACTAAGAGCCCGGAATGCTACCTGCTGTAGCAGCTGTATTATTAACAAAAGCAATGTAACAGAAGGCTGCACGTTCAGCTCACATCATACCTCAATGTGGCTCCCTTGGCATCAATGGAGGGAAGGTGGTGCTGCCTGCTGAGGCCCCCTCTTGCCATGGCCCGAGGGACACTCTGTGAAGGGCTCCGTCTGTGAGGTGTTTGCAGCGCTGATCCACTCACGCCAGCCATCCTTCCGCCCGGCTGCCTCTTTTCCCTGCTCGCACGCTGTTATTGCCATTAAAGAGAGAGCCTCTGTCTCAGGTGGATGTAAGTCATGAGGCACTTGAGTGAACCCACGATCATTTTAGATTGATCAGAGATGGTCCTTTGGGGGCAGTGGTTTTGCCAGTAACGCTATCTGCTAAGCACTCAGCTCTAGCTCAGCAATATGTGGTATACAGGCATGCACAGGTACAAGAGACAGCTTTATTGATGGAAGCAGTGATGTTCAGGATGTGCATCTCTTGCTTCCTTCTTATTCCCAGCTGCTTTCTGTTGATTCCTTTTTTTTCCTGGGTAGCAGCTAACAACTCATCTGAAGAATATAGCTTATCCCAATGACTGCATGGCCGTGTCAAAAGGCTGCCCTACCCCACCTTTGGTGTGAAGTTTGAATTTACAGTCATCTTCCTTGGAAAGGAAAATGAGGTTTTACAGCAAAGGGATCTTAAGAATAAAAAAACTGATGCACAGTTTCAGGTTGGATATACCCAGCTCAGCATTCTGTTTCTGCCAGTGGCCAGTAGTGGGTACCTAAAAAAAAAAAAGCAGCAAGACAAGGGAAGAAGGATCCTCCCCTCAGCCTGACTTTCTGGTTTCAGGCTTGAATCCACAGAATCTCAGAAAGTCTGGGTTGGGTGTCTGCTCCTGGGGACCATCTGGTCTATGGAGAGCAGGGTCTAGACTGGGCTATCCAGGGCCCTGTCAAATCCAGTCATGATTATTTCCAGCAAAGGAGAGTCCAATTCCTCATGCCGCCCTAGTTGGCCAAATGTTCCAGCCCACCCAGGGCTCTCTGTGTGTTGACTTTTCCTTCTGGCCATCTGTACTGTCCTTTTCAACCACTGCTCATGGGCCAGTCTTTCCCAAGTTCAGCTGATCTCTTTTGCTGAGCCTGCTTAAACATTTGCCTTTGCAGCTTCCTCTGGCAGCGACTTCTACAGTTTAAACTAAGTGTTGTGCAAAAGAAGTACCTCCTTTAGTTCAAATCCTGGTACCCAATCCTTTCATCAGAGATCCTCATCCCTGTACTGTGAGAAGCAGTGGATAATTGGATAACTCCCGTGTGCTAGGTTTTAACAACAGTTCTGATGCCAGCATATAACTCAGTATAAAGATTTATCAACTTAAAAATAAATTGCAGCCCAAAGATTGAATGTCTCCATAACTCAGCCTGCTATCTCAGTGGACCTGAGGTCTGCAAGGAGACCTCTGTATTTTCACTCTTGAAGCTCGTACTCAATCCATTTGAGAATTCATACACTTGCTGCCAGGCTTCTGGTTTACAAGTAGTTAGAGGAGTGCAAATTAATGCAAGGAAAAGCAAGGAGGGTTAGGTGGGATGAGGAAAAGGGGCTATGCAGTCCAATACCCAGTGAGTCCTGTTAGACATAAAAAACTTCCTCAACTCCACAAGCTCTTCAATGCAGGGCGGAGAAAGAGCAGATCCCATTGGTTTTGTAAGGAAGCAGATGAGATTATAAAGCCATGGCTGCTAGGATCCTATTTCTAGCAATGCCTCCCTGCTTGTATGGTGGGGTTTGGTTTTGAATTTAATTGTGCTTTTCCAGAGGTTGCTTTAATGACAGGGGAATAGTAGTGGCACATGAGTAAAACCAAACCAAAGGAATTCACAAAGAGCCTATTGAATTATCAACTCTTGGATGGCTTTGCCAAGCCAGCGGCACTTGCTCACTAATTCTTTCATCTGCTTTTCTCCTTAACCAGCTCATCCTCAGGGAAATCATCAGATGGCTTACTGAAGACCTCAACTCTAACAGCTGAGGTGACCCTCTGTCTTCTTATTCCTCCTCCCCAGCACGTAAGAAAAGGCATTTCCACAGGAACGTCATGGGTAAGATCCTGCTCCCGCTGTTTGCCATGAGTCGCAGCGCTGCTTTCTCCAGGCAAAAGCAAGCGTGTGAGATTAGTGCCTTTGAAGGTGAGCACAGCTGAGTGCTGTACCTTTTCTTCAAACCACCTCCAGCTTAGCTGGTCATGTCTCTGTCACTGTATGACAAAGTACCTCAATCCTGGTGCATGATGACATTATTCATTCAGCCCTGAGCAAAGGCTGTAGCCTGGGCTTTTTCCAGGGCTCTGGCAGAGGGCTAAACAAAGATGCAGAAGGCAAACATGAAATGTGCCTTCATGGAGTTGTAGGCTAGTTTTGACCCCCATTGTTGATGAATATCAAAAGCAGGGGGTGAGTTTGCAAGGAGGGGGAAACTCGGTCATATAAAGAATAGCTGAGTACTATGTGTGGGATTAGAGTCTCAAAATGAGAAAGAGATTGGGATGCATAAATCCCATTGATTTTCAGAGGAGGTATATGCCTAGCTATTTTCATTTTTTTAACCGGATTTCCTCCTTGGGAGGATATGAAGTGTATTTGGCATTCTCGCTTGAGCAGCAGAAGGCTCAGGCTACATATGAGGTACACAAAGGAAAAACTCCTTGTTAACTTTTGTTTTTTCTAGACAAGGGTTTGGTCTCACTATGGACAGCAGTATCTTTACCCCATATGAACACAGTGACTGATGTGGCCCTTTCTGTCTCACCCACAGTCAGCATCTCTGCTGTGGAAAGCTTTGCAAGCACAACTGCCTAACTCCCTCAGGCTCACAGTAATCAGCCTCTCACTGGGCTTCAGACAGATGCTTCAGCAGAAAGCATGACCAGTAAATCCCAGCTCACATCCCATCTATTTCCATGTGTTGCCTAACACTAGCTTTGAGCGTCAAAGCCAGTCTCTGTTCATACAGCTTCACTAAAAATGATACTTTTGCAGGTACCAGCTCCATAGTGTTGTAGACAATGGCAGCCCCATACGCAGTATAAAGGCTCTGGAGAAAATCGTTGGTCCTATTAGCTTAGCTTCCTTACCTGAGCTGTTCAGAGACCACTAAGCACAGAAGACCCACATGGATCAATACTGAGGTTTGCTTTGGTCCTGTTTATTCTCAACATGGCACAGGCACTCTGAATGCTAAGCTCCAAAGTCAGTTAGGTTTTACCCAGAGTCACTAAAACAAACAGCACCAAAAGGTGCATAGGGTTTCTGCTAGACGAGAGCGTGAGGTCATCCTGCGAGACCTCTTGCATATCACAGGGTATGGAGTTTCACACAGCTACCCCAGTATTGCACCCAATAAACAGGATTTGATCACCCATCTTCATGCAATAGTTGGGATTCCCATGCTTCTCAGCCCTCAATCCTCCTAGTCTCCAGCATAATAGGAGTTCATTACCAACACCCCACAGATGGACCCCAGATGAGCAAGCGTAACAGTGCGACTGTGAGGGGGAATGATGACATTTCGGTGTGCGCATTGCATCCACGCCAACAAGCGTGGGTAGGAAGGGAAAAGTTAAATTAGCCACATGGGATGGGGGAGGAAAGCTGCATCAGAGGAGCAGGGTCTTACCGCAGAAAGAAATGATTTGCCCAAGAAAAGAGTTGAGGCTCCATTGCTCGAGTTTTCTGAGAGGAAATTAGACGAGACGTATAGACAAATACGTCTGAATGGCTCCTGCCTGATTGCAAAGTGGCTAGAGTAGATGGCCCCTTTTTGTTCATCGGTTGTTTTAAGAGTTTTACTGCTACTGTAGTTAAGCAGGTGAACATCTGTTGTCCACCTGACCCACCATAAAACCACAACTATCAGGAGCAGGACACACTGCGCTGTGATCAAGGGGCGAAGTTTGCTATCGTGAAGCCTGAGGGCTTTCTTTTGCATCTCTCCATCCCGTTAACAAGCAGTTGAGCACGCATTAAGAACAGGCTCACCAGAACCAAACAGCATGTGAGTGCCTGCCAAAACAACTGGCATCGATTCTCGGACATATATGGGATAAATTATACTTTCTGTTATTATTAAGTAACTGTACTGAGTTCTCACTTAGTGGTGTGGATATGACACAGCTTTTGGTGGGTTTGTATGTAGTCCCAGTGACTGCCACCGATCTGCTGTGTAACTGTGGGCAAGGCACGTTGCTTCATTGCACTTCAGCTTTTTCACCCCTTAAATGGCAACAACAATGTTCCTCTTTCTTTGTAAAGTGCTCTGAGCACCACAGGGAAAAAGCAATCTATTATTACAACTGCAGAACACTAATGCAGAATAGCACTGGGTGTTTCAGCTTTCCTCTTCTCTAGTTAATGATTAGACATCGGCTGGAAGATTCCCTACAGGATACAGGACAACTCTTCAAGGTGTAAACAATTAAGAAACCAGGATGTGATGTTGGTTATGACAGCATGAGCCAGAGGCTGACTCCCCTTTAACAGGAAGCAGTAAGTAAATGGCCGTAGGTGACGGTAAGACGGGTAGTGTGACACTATCTAGTGATATTCATAATATGATGAAGCATGGCTCTCCCACAGTGTTATTAGCGTGTAATATTTCTCTTGCAATGGTGCCAAAGAGTCTTGACCCATGTAGGGCTTGCCGTACCAGGCCTTGTACAAATGTGTAGCAAATGGCTATTGCTTCCCCAAAGAGCGTCCCGTAGCAAAGAGGTGGTGAATTGGTGAAAGGGAAAAAAAAGCAGAAAAGGAGGAGAGGATGCAAGGAGGAGGGTGTGCACAGTTCCTAGCACGCCCTGCAAGGAAACACGGGATGAAGAGAGAGCGTCCCGTGCTGCTCAGAGGGAGGCCAGGGAGGTCACGTCATCACTGGATAAAAGCTGGTGGCAGCTCCCGAGCTGTAACGACTTAGTGCTGAGTGCTGGATCGCTGAGGACTGAGGCACACAATGGAAAATAAAATTCCCTCACTGCTTCCAATTAGCAAGGAGCTTCAGTCGATTTCCTGAAAACAGTCATGTTTAGTTAAAAGCATAAATCCATGCACGTGAAGCAATCTTGGCTCTGGTAGGATGCAGGCTACCAAGGACTCCTTCTCCCGCTCACCAGGGCTTGCTGGGAGTGCTGGTGGGCTGCAGCTGCCCACTATCCATTAGACCTGGGTGAGGTTTGTTTGCTGACGGCTTCTGAGGTCCCGCTCCCCAGGGACGGCTCCTGGCTGAGCCCCGCGCAGAGCCTTCCCTCTTCCCGTGCGGTTTTCGGGCAGATGCCAAAAGCTGAGGCAAAAGCTCATAACATGCCAATTACCCTGGCCTCAAAACCACAAATGATTGTATACAGCTGTTGGCAAATGAAACCTTGTTCCAAGCATTTAATACCTAATTGAATAAACTTGTGGAGCCCGGTTCTGGGTTCGCCTGTTCCCCTGCCCTCGTGTCATCTCTCCAGCCCACTACCAGACCCTCTGTGTTCCAGTGAGAGGGGAAGGAGGCTTGCCTTACGGCTTTCCGTCATTCATAAAAAAAAAAAAAAGTCTGCCGAGGCATAAGTTTCAGATCTATCAATTTTCTGTCAGAGCACTAAGAGGGTTAATTATAAAGCCCATTTCCTCTGTTTTCCCTGCACCAGCTTTCTGCTAATGGACAAATAAACCAACTCATAGCGGCTTTTGGTTCTCCAGTAAAGATGCAACAAGCGCTTCATTTAGATGTGGTGAATGGTAATTACATTTGATGGGAAAAGTGGGCAATTTTTCCTTTCTTTGTCAAATGCCTTGGATAAATTGTTTTTGTGACCTTATCTAGAACACAAAGGTCTAGCCACCACTTAAAATTATAAGGCAATTCATGAAATACATTCCTGGATCAGACAAAGAGACTAAAAGTGACTTTGCCAACAATAACGTACACCGCAGAGAAGGTCAAAAAAGGTTAGCACTGTCTTTTTTAGAATAACAATATCCTAAATTAAATGTACCATGTTTAATTTAAAAAAATCCAGAGATTATATGGTTTACTTCTAAAGAAAGAGTACCGTTCTGAAACATGTGTAATGTTTCAAAGGTTATGAGAAACAGATGCCACTACCCCATCCTTTTTGAATGACATCTGAAGTTATATGTAATTTTCTCCAAATTGCCTTTTAACATGTGATTGCCTCAAACCCAACTAACTGAGCTGCGCTGTGCGATATGCAAATGGAAAGCCTACTGCCGCAATCAACATCTCCCAGGGAGGGAAATATTTCTGATCCAGCAAATCATTTTGACCCGTCAGTAATGAACTGTGCTGCAAGATGTTGCTCTCTTCTTCAAAATCTGTGCAAAGTGAACAGCTTCTAGTCTTTTTCTTTGCTTTAGGTTGCTAGAGTTACTAAAATAATTTTAAAGGATTTTCTGGCTTAGGGAGAAAAAGGGGTTGTGTTAAATCTCCCAAAGGGAATTTGTTTTTTCAGTGCTAGCCTGATCTCTCTGGTCCAGAGAGTCAGTATTCTGATAGAAAGTAGTTCAGATTATAATCCAAATAACAGATCCCAAGAGAAGCTTCCACTCTTTAGTGAAGATGTCAAGAGAAAAAAAAAAGTACTGCATTATACTGCCTTCTAAACTCACTTTCTGCTTCTCCAGTGGAATTGTTGCCTAACAGACAGCTCTGTTAACACTCTATATAACTCTCCATTGGAAAGACATTAAAGACTTTGTACTCAACGTAAAAATGTACAAATCAAATAGTGATGTTGATTCTTGGATTAATTGAAAATAATTCATTAGCCACACCAAAAAAAAAGGAAAAGTGCAATCCTCTTCCTTCAGTTCCTCGCATACAGGATGCTGCAATGTCCGGGGGGGTGCCCGGGTGTAGCGAGGGGCAGGATTTTGTCCTGGTGGGCTTCTGCTCTAATTCTAATGCAATGTGAGGAATTTGTCCAAAGACCCGTTTGGCGAGGCCCGTGGCGGCTCGATGTGCAGTGTGTCAAGCCCCTGAACCCACCAAATCTCTCAGTAAACTGTAACTCGTTTGTTCCCCCATGTCCCCTTCGCGTGGGTGCCCGGGACACAGCAGAGCGGGGTTCACTTGGTCACGCAGCCCCGTCGTGGCACCTAACCTCGGGGTCCGTGTCACCTTGAAGGGGGCTATTGTCAGCACAGGGAGGCGACCGGGGCTGCACAAAAGCCCTTTACATGGTCAGCTCGGGATGGAGACCAGCCAAAAGCCACAAATGGCCTCTGCCCACCACCCCCAGGGTGGCCAACGCTGTCAACCCCAGGTGCCACGCAGAGCCCGGGTGCCCACAGGGGCGTGAAGTGAAGCCAGGCTTCTCCTCGCCAGCGCGGGGACTCGTGGAGGTGGCAGGTCGGTCTGGGTGCAGCTGGCTGTCTGCTAGGACAGGGGCAAGAGGAGCCTGGGTTTGTGTGCAGGCGAGGAGATGGGCCTGAATACAACAGCAATGGTCAGGATAAAGTCAGCTGGGGAATGAAAAGCAATTAGTGCTTGAGCTTCTGTTCTGGGCAGGCACATAAACCCATGGTTCTTAACACCCCAGTTACTCCACCAGTTTTAGTGGGAGAGCTCACATGTTAAAGAAATGCACATCTTTAAGTACTTAGCCTGAATTAAAGGTTTAGCCTAGTGCCATTGAAAAGGAAAGAGGCAATGTGGAGCTCTACTGGTTTGGTAGCTGCACAGGCAGGACGGAGAGGTTGTATCTTGGAAGAGAAACAAGAACGATCCAGGAAAAGCTCTTCATCCTGAAAAACTCTAGAGATCGCAGAGAGAGTAAAATGGGGGATGTGGGCAAAAGCGGGGAGTGAGATGCAGAAGGGGGGGAGGAGAGGAAACAAAAAAGAGCACAACTGTGGAAGTGGGGAGTGAAAAGGCGATGGGAAGTTTGAAAGGGAAAGCTGGAGAAACAGTCTGCAGTTCTTCCCTCTGGGGGTTACAGTCAGTGATGTGGGCTTTTTATAAGTTAGGATAACTCTTTTTTCCCTCCTGTTTATTCCCCCTTTTAAGATCTGTACCATGTTTGCATTTCCCCCCCTCCTCTCCCTTTGCCATGGCTGTTCAAATCTAATTACCAGAGGTTCACTATATTCATTAGCTTCGTTCCCTCAAAACCCTGGGCTGCATGTCATCTGGATCTGATTATGTATGGTGCATTTCATTTTCCCAGCTATTCCCCTACCTGCTTTTAATCAGCATGAGATTTTTCATTTAAATGCCATTAGACTTTTGAATAAATACGTAAAGAACATTACATAAATATAAAAGCTTCATGCAAGTCAGGCACAACGAAAGCTATGCCTGAGACCACCCATTGCAGTGTCCTTCTCTGAGGAGGCTATACCAGATATGCCCAGAGGTGCTAATACAGCCTGCCCCGTTTTGTTAGAAGAGCACTTTGTTAAGCAGCAGACTTTTACTAGCCCCTTGAACGCTCCTCTGAGGTTGTATATGAGGTACGTATGAAGCTCAACACTCGGCAATGCATATGTGACTTTCATTTCTGTGTGAGTTCAGTAACATTTCCACAAGTGATTTGCCTTGTGGCTTGCAAGGCGGCTAACCAGACACGCTCAGCTGATGGTGTCTGCCAGCTCGTGGCCTTCAGCGCCTTTCCACACAAGTGAGGATTTATTGTGCATGGAGAGGGGATCTAATTAACAGAAATAATTGAGCTATACTCTTTGTAGTGAAGTTAAGCATTGTTACATGCCTAATTCTCCTTCCATGACTTGTTCGGCTCTGCTTGCCTCGGTAATGTTAAGTATTAGCTGAGTTCTCCACAGAGCGAAGGTTTCACGGTAGGATTCTAATGGACCAGAAGTACAAATAAAGTACATATAACCTTTGGGATGGGTTAAAAGGAGGATTCAGCATCTTTGGGAGAGATTCCTCCTACACAGGTTTGTCGAAGTCTCTGTGGTTGTACTTCCTGACCCTTTAAAGAAGCAGCTCACTGTTTCAGTCAGGTTTAATTCTCATAGAATTTTCTCCTTCCCCTGTTCATTCTAGTACTTTGGTTTCCCCAGTATCTGTAAAGCCTGATCTTATTTTCTTAGCCCTTTCCAAAAGATTTTTTTGCTCTACCCATCCTTTTGTCTTCTACAGAGTGCCTGGTATCTTCAGTTGCTCCTCTGAACAAGTATAGCGCACAGTTCCTTAGCCATTAGACCCCAGTTTGAGGCTAGTATCGCTTAGCTTAATTTGGACTTCTGCTCTGATTCACTCCGAAGTTGACTTTACCTCTCTCTTTTCCCTGAGTAGCCCATCTAGCCTTCCATGCCTAAAGTCCTCATGCAGGACACGCTCCCCCGCATTTGGCTACTCCTATTTGTACTGCAGAAGAGCTGAGAGAAGGCACATGTTTGAGTGAGCAGCTAAGCAAGCTTGCCTGCTTATTATATTGACACACACAACACCATGCTTGGCAATTCCCTAGAAAGATGCTGCGTACCAGACAGAGCTCATAGCTCTCTCCTTTCCCATGTGGCATTGAGGCTATGCCTATATTTAGAGGTAGATCTAAGTTTAGACCTCATATGGGGCACTCATCTGTAAATAAGCTAAAACGAACCTAATTAATGGCAGAAAAAAAAATTCCAAAAAGTGCATTTTAAGCAACTCTTACGGAATATTTTCAGAAAAAAAAAAGATTACATCTCTGCTAATATGGGTTTAAACACTGCTTCTGTGGCATTACATTCACTGCATCAAGGAACAACAATGCACAATCACCCGAGTTATGTAGCCAGTGACATTGCTTTGAATATCAGTTTATTTCAGTGACTTATTGTTGAATATTGGTTTGGTTTAGTTGCTCGAATTATTTAGCAAGTGGTCTGAGCTAGCAAACTGATTTTTAAAAGATTGCAACCTGTTTGAGGACAATTTATGACGTAACATGAATGAAGCATAAACATGAAGAATGAATGACATGATTTTCTTGCCTGGCCTGTGCACTTTCACTCTCCAACCCCTTTGTAGGGTTGTGTCCTCCCAGAACCGTCTATTAGTTTAGATAGGCCAAATTCAAGAAAGCTGTGGTCAGTATTACAAACTCTCCTATTGTCTTCAAACTTTTAGTCCTCTCCTCCTTCTGGATCATTTGATCTAGAATATTTTCACTTTTTTTAATTTATTATCTATCCTTTCCATGTCATAAAGTGGTCCTATCTGGAATAAAAGAATGATTTTGGCTTAAGATTAAGGAACATCATACCCAGCAGATGTCTAGGTAATTAGAGTCCCCATGAGCACAGTATCCTGATCTCCTGAGCTCCTGTATAAACGGTTCAGGAATGTTTCCTTCTTCCTTTTTTCGAGATCGGTAACAGATGCCCTCAGTAGTGATCCTTTCGTCTTTCATGACATGACTCCTTACCCAAAGCATCTGTGAGCTGGCTTCCTGCCAGTCAAACTCTGTCGGCAGCTGTATTTCACAGGTAGGAAGCTTTGTTGGGAAATGCATAGCCATTTTCCACTGACTTTTACAGATGGACTGATTCCTCGGGAAGAGGATGAGGGAAATCAGATCAATGGCACAGTACTATTTATTTCTGGCTTGCAAGTAGCCTAGGTATCTCTCAGAGTCTCTCTTTTTTTTGGGGGGGGGGGGGCGGCAAAATGTTAACAAAGTTGGGTTCTACTTGAGAAAATTCAATCCAGTATGTGCTTAAATGCTTGCTAAATCAGGAGCAGGGCAGACAGTTTGCAAAATGCATTATGAGGCTCGTAAGCAAAGAGAACAGACCCCTAAAGTGTCTGTATTCACTGCTGCCTTGTAAAAAAAGAAATAAATTTGGTAGGAAGCAAATGATTATGAGTCTTCAGTCAATGAAATACTCACCAGCCAGGTGTTCAGCAATCTTATATCATCACAAAGTCCATGCATTTAAATGTAAAATTGCTTCAGCTGAATGCCACCTTCACTTTTCCTACTTGATTTGTGTCCAGTTCCTCCACATTTCACAATTTCCTCCTTGCAACTGCTCTGTCATGGTAGAGCCTCACCTAGGTCTGAATCCTGACTTTCTGACAGAAAATTCAGATTCAGATCTAAATCCAACCCAAACCAGGGTAACTCATGTGTATCCTCAGTGCTTGACATCAAAGCAGAAAGATAATGACTGTCCTGACCCTACCATGACCCAACGCAGGAGCATGAGTGCCACCAGTCACTGGCCATCCAGGCCTGCTTTTAATCTCCATGACACTGACATAGATTGGGAACCAGCCCATGGAGTCAGTGAAAACCAGGTCCACACAATTTAGTGAAATATCTTTGATTTTACAACAAGTAAATGACTGAGGAGAAAACCCAGCCCACTATTTTCAGAGGATTAAGTGATACGTGACAAGGTGGCCTTCTTCAGGTTGAGCTCCCCATGTCTGCGTTACCTCGTCCCTCCACTACTCTCTAGGAAAGACGGGACTAAGGCCTGCGAGGAAAGAAGGAAGCCACAACATGGAGCACAAGTCTGATGAGGAGCTGCTGAGGGAACTGGGGTTGTTTAGTCTGGAGAAAAGGAGGCTGAGGGGAGACCTTATCGCTCTCTACAACTACCTGAAAGGGGGTTGTAGTGAGGTGGGTGCTGGTCTCTTCTATCAAGTAACTGGTGATAGGATGAGAAGAAATGGCCTCAAGTTGCACCAGGGGAGGTTTAGATTGGATATTAGGAAAAATTTCTTTACTGAAAGGGTTGTCAGGCATTGGAACAGGCTGCCCAGGGAAGTGGTTGAGTCACCATCCCTGGAGGTGTTCAAAAAGCTTGTAGATAAGGCACTTCAGAACATGGTTTAGTGGGCATGGTTGGTGGTTGGACTCGATGATCTTGAAGGTCTTTTCCAGCCTAAATGATTCTATGATTCTATGATTCTAACACAAAAGTGCTTGCCTCCACAGAAATTCGTGCAGCAATGGGGAAGCCAAAAGAGGTGGGTTTACTGTGCCATGAGTTGGTATAGCCCATGAGTGGAAATGGAGGGGAAGGAGTTATTGACTGTGAGTAGAGAATTATAGAAGTCTTTACAACCCCGGGGAGTGACCATGGGGGTCAGACCCGGAGGCAAGGAGTTTGGACCCAGGTTCCTTGGACGGTCACCTCAGGTTTTATAGATTCGGGGTGAATTAGCAAGGGGGCTTTTGTGGAGGAAAGGCACCGAAACACTTTGCAAGGAAAGCTGAAACTGAAGCTGAAGCCTCTTCCTTGTAATGAGAAGCTGTAAATCAAAGCAAGGTTTCCAAGGCACAGATATGGGTGTGTGCTCATGAAGACTCACTGCAGTAAAGAGGAAAATGGGAGCACAGAAGAACGCTTTTCCTTGCTTTAATGAAGCTAATGGCCTTTTACTCTCCATGGAGCACAGGAGGATGCGCCCATTAACTTTTTATTTGCAATTTGTATGCACCTTGCTCCACTTGCTTTTTTTATAGTAGCAAACTCAGTGCAATATTTAGGATGGGAGGAAAAGCAGCATGTAGAGAGAGGGTCCCTGTAGTGGGAAATGATGAGCTGCCCAGCCTATCTGCCAAGCTACCCCCTGCTAAGCTGCAGAAGTCGTGTGCCACTGTCAGGTAGCTTGGGCACAGGATGAGTGTTAGTAATGTCCACTTTTGATGGAGCACTGCGTGAGGTGAGCCCTCAGTCCCTTTTAGAAGTGCCCTTGCAGCCAAGGGCTGAGCAGTTTATCTCAGTGGTAGAGTGAAGAGCACCCCTTTTATTTGAACTGCTTCATTTAGAGAAGACGTAGCAGATGGCACAGAGGGGAAGGAAAACAAAATGTAGGGAAAAAAGGAGGCAGCACATCCTGTTCCACATGAAGCCTGCCTGCAAGGAAGGAAAACTATAAAAGCAGCATAAGTATACGACATTTCAGCATGTGCAAAAAAAAAAAGGCTCTGGCTAATATATCCAAGGCTTTGCAATGAGTGACAAGACATTATTATCACGGTACCCTGTGTCTATGTACATATATATGTGTGTGGGATGGGAGAGAGCGTCAAACAAAAGTCTAACTGTCTCCTCAGGCACTGGCAGGTTTTCTTTTCTTTTCTTTGGTGGTAAATCTCAACACAAAGGCCACACTTCTGACTGATCCACTTTTAAAAGTCAATAACAGCTGTGGGATAGCTTAGTTGAGGACTTGGGGTGGTACAGCAAGAAGAGCTCCCTGTTGTTTTTGGAAGAAAGAAAAAGCTCTTCCAAGTTGTGGTGTGAGAAGGCTATGTTGAGTCCAGACCCAAGTGGGGAACTCCAGCCCTTATTAAACTCATCCATAGGGGGGATTGCCATTTGCCTTGATGTCTTTTGTTAGTAGGGTTGTTGATGATGGTAATAGCTGGAAAATCACTTACCGCCAATATAGCGGTAGGGAAACACAGAGAAACTGCTCCAAATGCAGTGTCAAAAGCAGCCCTCGGGTTCAAGACAGCAGGCCAGGAGGGATAAGCCCACTGGTGAAATACAGGGGTGGGGTGTGGGAGACCTGAGTCCTCATCCCAGCTGTACCACAGGTTCTCAGTGGGAGCTTGTCTGTCAGCAGCCATGGATTTTCTTTTCTGTGACCCCAGGCAGATCACACCTGCCCACCTGGCAAGGGTAACTCATCAGGGTCTGGAGGACACCCTGAGATGCTTAATTAAAAGGCAGTACTGAAGATGGGACGCAGACAATGGTTGACTTTTTCCAGCAGCCAAAATGAAAATCAAAACACAGAGAAGATCCTACTGATCCCAGAAAAATAATTTTTTCTTGGTGGATCAAAACAACTGAAAAAAATTCGTATTTTACTTGAACAAAATATTTCATGTTGCGTCTCTGGCCATAAAAACCCAAGAAAACAAAAGGCACCCCATGCCCTCTTCTGAGCCGAGAGCCTGACCTTCTGACAGGGTGAGGAGTTGCTCTGCGTGGCTCATCTACAGACATCTGGAATTATGATAAAGACGGGAACAGAATGAAGTTTTGCTGGGTCTTAGGTCTCTCCGCCAAAAGGCTTGCCAGACATCATCTCCTGATTTTCCTCTGGTGTTCTCTTGAAGTGTCTTATGTATCTCCCTGTATGAGCTAGAGCTATTTATAGCACAGCAGCAGGCAGGGAGGAGAATATAGCTAAGGCTACAGATTCACTGGCATTCATCACTAAACCAACGTCCTGTGGCTCTTGCAGGGACAGTGTGGCCATGTGCAAAAAAAATTAATTTTTTACCATATATCTTCACTCTTTCCTCCCTAAAACAGCCTCATCCATTTTAATGCTAAATGAATAAATAATAACAAGACACTTAAGGTGTTAATGGAGCATTAATTATTGCTGAGGTTTCCATGGAAGGGCATGTGACATCCACGTGAATACCGAATTACTTTCTTTATGACTAGCATAATTACAGAGAATATTAAATGAAGCAAAGAGTGATGGAGCTCTTAGCAGTAATTGTTAGCGATTGTTCATACAGAACCCGATTTCCGATACCGTATTTACCTAAACTGGCTAGGAAAAGCACACGAGGCACGTAAAGCACAATGAATCACTCCAGTTTACATCTCTAGCTTGAGAAACTGCTTCCTCATTACCCACAGGAGAATAATAAGCATGGCCATTTGGGTCTGGTTTAAACCTGAGACTGTGGCAAAATGAGTCAGAAAAACAGAGTGCTGCTTTCCATTTCTGTTTGGAAAGTTGGGGGGTTGTTTTTTTCTTGTCAGGAGTAACAGCAAACAAGATTTTATGAATAAAAGTGAGGAGGGGAACTTAAATTCACCCGCCCGTTTGCGCATTGCTGGGTAGTCAGAGTTTTACAGCCAGGTAAGGCTCTGGGTGAGCAGCTGGTAAGTTTGGGGTCTTTGCTTGTATTTGTGCGGAAGAAGCTGTAGGAAAGTGAGGACAGGGACATGCGATGAGCCAAGTCCTGGTGCTTGGAGCACTTGGAAGATATTGGGAATGAGGAAAGAGTCTGGCCCTGAAGACAACTGCAGCATCCACCAGAGCTGATGGAAAGACTATCCCTGTATTTACCTTCGAAGCTGGAAAGGGATTTAATCCCTAGGAAAACACACAGAGTCCTCACCCCTGGGAGAGAGGGCTGTAGGGTTGGGGGTCCCCTGTGTCCCCTCCCTGCTGAAGGAGGGATGGCAGCCCTGGAGGCAAAGGGGTCCCGGGTCAGCAGAGCCCAGACTGCAGGAACACCCAAAGCAGGGTTGCAGCTCTGGGGCTTTGAATTGGATGCAGGTGGGAGGCTGCGGGGAGAGAGGGGCTCCGGCAGCCACGCCGAGGTCCTGGGGTGTTTTCCAGGGTGTGCCCTATTGTACAGCCCCTCAGCACCACACTGGGTTTAATTATGTGAGACAAAGATTTGACCTGGGAGCATGAAAGCAGAATAAAGAGGCTTACGGCTACCTGTGAGAAAATATCCTCACTTGTGAACTTTGAATTTACTTGAAACTGAAACTTGAGCCTGGATTTCAGCATCAGGATTGACTGCTGAGTGTTCGCAGTGAATAGCCTTTGATGAGCTGCTGTGCAGACCTCGCTGGCTTTTCTGCATGGCTGATCTCCAAACTCACGCGGCATCAATTCAGCGCATGACTGACTGCCTCGGAAACTGGCCTCCCTCTGCCCAAAGTGACTTGAGCTAACTTGCCAACATGGTTTAACTTTTGGATTAAACAAGTTCTAGATGTGCCTGAAATGTTCCCGCATGTAGAAATCCCTCTGTGAAAGGGCATGTGAAAGGTGAGCAAGATGTGGGGGAAACTTGTATTTCATTCATACTTTCTTCTCTAATTAGAAATGTGAGTTGATCGCTGTGTCCCTTTATTCTATTTCTATAGGCTCTTTGGAAGCCCTATTGTATCTGTGTGCCTGTTAATTTCCTCAGCAGACTAATTCAACTTGCTCTGCTGACATGTAGTTAATTATGTTTCAGTTAACTCATTTTCCTGGATGATGCTCAACTGCTGTCTGTAAATGGAATCGCTGCCCAGCTAATCAAAAGTTTCTGAGAGCGATCTCTTCTACCTGCACACGCACATGCTGGTCTGGCACTCTGCTTGAGATCCTGGCTGGAGCGTTGGAAGACAGACATGCGCAAGTGAAACATAAAGAGGAAGAAAGTAAATGGACCCTGAACCTTCCGAAACTCCAAAATCTTTCAGCAATTAAACTAATTAAGTGCCTATGCCTGGGAGCATTTGATTAGAAATGGTTAGCCTATGGCAGCTGAATGAGCTCTTATGGGAGACAGACACATTTGCACAAGATGCCATCAGCAAATATGTTCTCTCTGCTGGTGGTCATGTCCTTCCTTCAGCTGCCCATTTGGGTCAAAGCAGGCCCAAATAAGTGCCTGCATCTCACAGAAATGTCCCCCTTCTTCCTGAGTGAATCTAGTCAAATTTTTGAGGATGTTAAGTGTCCTGGGCATGCTTTCACACTGGCTATGTACAAGATAGGTTTTCAGTATCACAGCTGCCTCCACCATCGGCCCACAGAACCGAGCTCTTCCCAAGGGAGGCCACAGCAGGACCCGTCACTACTTAATTAACTGTGAACTCACATGGCAAGAAAGTTTAGAATTAATCAAGCTGTGAGAAATGAATGTTAACTGGCCACTTTCATGGAAAGATGGGGCCAGACTTTGGCTTAGATCAACTTCATTGGTAGCTATGGACTTACATCCAGGATGAATTTGCTTGGGGTGTTACAATGGGCATGCAATTCATCTTTGGACGACATGACCGGACTGCAGCTTGCTGCTGGGCAGTGACAGGATGCCTCAGGTGACATTTCAGAGCCCTCCATCCCAGCTTCTAGATGCATGACGATCCCCCAGGGAATGTACTCCCGCTATCATGAAATGGATTTCATGAATAAAGCGGAGGCAAGCACTGTGAGCCGTGCATGCCAGGAACGTCTGAGGTGAGGTGCCTGAGAGGCAAACAGCTTACATGGAGAACAGCTAATAAAACTCACTTGCATGCAGAATTCCAGAGTTATTTCACAATATCCCACATACTCCCCTTCATTTGCTTGTCTGGGACACGTATAAAGCAGACATGGAAATTTTCTGTTTCAGGAAGCTTGCTTAGGTCTTTGTTTTTAATGGGGGAACTTAAGTAGACACCTGATTCCTCCTAAAACTCACTGGCACCTGGGCATTTAGCTCTGGTTCCTTCATGTCCATTTTTGGTAACTGATTTATACTTCAGCTTACGGAAGGGGCATAGTTATGGGCTCTTTTCTTTCTTTTTCCTGCTCTCAAACGCTTACTTTCCTAGTCAAGTCTAGCATGAAAGTCAGTTCCATCTAAAGGTAATCTTAAGTGGCTAAGCATCTAAACTGAAGTGGAAAAAGTACATTTTCCACACTTTAAAAAATTATTTTTCTCTATCTTAAAGGAGGGGGGAAAGAACATCATGAGGGCTGGATTTCTTCAACACCACTTCACTGTTGAGTATGTCTGAGGGAATGGTGGGTTAAGTTGTTAGAGATCTCTGGAAATCATGAGCACATCCTGGCTGATTTGCAGTAAGCAGTATCCAGCAAAGACTCGCTGTACTGGTCATGCACGAAAAACAAAATTATTGGCAGAAATGACGGGTGGAAGGTGCACAAGGGCAAAGGATAAAAAACAGGGTTTTGGTCCCTACTCTGCAATACTACTAACAGTGTTTTACAGGTTACTCAGATATTTTGTAGTACTTCTTGGGATCTTATGTCTGGAGACCCTTACCATGGAGACATTACTGAGAACACAGACCTGGCACCTATCTACATCTGTAACATCATACTGAACTGGATCTTCCCCTAAAGGTATGTCAAGATGCAATCTGTAAGTGTTAATATTTCGGTAGTGCTGATTTAGGCTTGCTAGTCAGTCTGTTGAGTTCACCACCACCCATGAGTTACCTTCTGGTTTTGATATAGTTCTGCCCAAAGACCTTATTCTATTTTAAAGCTTCTTTCTTTTGTCTCTGGATTTTGGACACCAGTTCTGTCACCTGTACAAGTTCTTGCCACTGCCGTCAGCATCCTAGCTCAGGGCTCCCTCACTGATCCCCAGTAAGCTCTTCAGGACTGGCAGCACTTATCCGTGGAGGACAGGTGCAGGGGGAATGTATTTCTCTGCTCTTACTACTAGCAGGAGGAATGAACGGATCTGGATGAAGTACTGGCACCATGTTGAAATCTCTGGCAAATATTCCACTGATCTCAGCGGGGATGAGTCAATTTTACTTTCAAAACTTCAACATATCATTGACATAACAGTTCCAAACACAGATTTTTTGAAGAAAAGAGTAGTGGGGCTGAGAGATATAAATAAAAAGAGTGAAAAATAAACTATGCATAAACCACTATGTACTTAACAATGAAATATAGCAGGATGGATTTTTCAGTAAATGAATGCATTAGCTCATGTGCTGCAGCATCTGTGCAAGCAAATTCCTGCTGTATGTAAATTGGATGCCTAACAACTTGTGTGGCTAGGCAAATAAGCCATATGTATGCTTACCTTGTGAATTTGTAATTAATTTATGCTCCTGGGTAAAACTGAGTCCTTCACGAAATCCAGCACCTGTATAAGTCCCCTCTTTGTCCTGAAAAATCTTAACGGTAGAATAATTCAGACATCTGAAATTCTATATGTAATTAATATTAAATGAAATCTAACATACAAGCTGTAGTCAAGAAATTAGCTAGTAATTAACACTCATTGACTGGCATCTGAAGACTGGAGGGAGGCAAATGTGACTGTAATCACATGTAAAAGGGATGAGGACTGGGGAGGAATCTAGGAAATGACAAGTCTGACATCTGTGCCAGGCAAATTAGTTCAGACTGTGATATGGGATAGAGTTAGTGGACACCTGGACAAAAACAGGCAAGTGATGAAGAGTCAACCTGGCTTCTGAGAGGGAAGCTCTGCCTAACAAAGCTCTAGGGGCATTTTGGTGAGGTCACTTGATATGTAACACTGATGACACTGGCTCCTTGGTTTTCCAACAGTCTTGTCATAAAGGTTTTTTTGGAAACTAAGAAACCAGGGGACAAGAGGTAAGGTCCTAATCCACAAGTAATTGGCTAAATGAAAGAAAACTACAGGTGGAAGTAAATGGTCATTTTCCTCATTGGAGGGAGTTGTGCAGGTCTCTTGTCTGTACTAGTAATCTGTGCCAGGTCTGGGTTGTTTGACGTGTTCATAAATGATCTGGAGAGGGAAGGGAGCCGTGAGTTAATAGTTGTTGGTGATACAGAGTTATTTAAGGTATTGAAATGAAGGCAGACTGTTAGGAATTGCAAGAGGACCTAGTGATACTGACTGGCAATAAAAAAGCAAATCAAATTCTTGTAGATAAACGATCTATATTGTGAACCAAAGTGTTTACATCACTGTGTGAAGTGGCGCATGGCGGGGGACACCCCATTTTGTGTGTACGGTGACGGGCTCTGAGCAGACAGGTCCATGAAAAGAGCAGCTCCATCCACAGCGACAATCAAAAGCCAATTAAACATTGAGACTTATTGGGAAAGGAAGAGAATGTGAAACAGGAACCCCAACGCTGCTGCCAGGGTAGGGGTCTGGGCTCACCCCTCTGCAGCTCTGAGCCCTTCGCTGCAAACAGCTCCGGAGGACAGTAACAAGCACAACCAAAGGTATTCATACAAGGAATGACTGAGTTGGTGAGGACTATTAAGCCTCAAAAAGGTAGCATTTAAGAAGATATAACAGAGATTTAGAAAGTTGTGAGTGTTGTGGGGGAGATGGCTAGGAATCAACGGCTCACTGTCTCTTCTGCTGCAAGTCCTAGGGCCATGCAACCACTGTTGAGTGGAGCCAGTGAGACAAAGGCGACATAGCTGATCACTTCTCTTTGTCTACTGCTCATTCACATGCAAATACATTGGCTGTCGAGACTCAGTTGTTCAAGTGGACTCTGACAGTTTTACCCATCTGGGTTAAAATACAGCTGTAGGGTCTAGCTTTGGGCTTGCCTGTGGCAGCAGGGCAGAACTTGCAGGGCTGCCCCAGCTCCATCCTGCCTGGAGAATGGAAACAGGAGTGCTTTTTATTAACAGCCTGCTGAAATGACTTCCCAGTGGCAAATAAAGGACCAGACTCGCAAATGAGCTGCTCAGACACCATTAGCTCCTGTCATAGTGGTGCCAAAAGAAAAAAATGGAAGGAGGGAATGTGTTTATCCACGCCAATTGAACAATCTCCAACAACCATTAAAATGCTTTAATCATTTAATTATTGCAATCTTTTTACCACAGAGCAGAATTAAGTACGGTTTGCAAGGCAAAGCTTTATTTTTTCTCTTCACAAGTTTGAATTTCACAAGTGGAAAATAACTCCAAGTCTTCTTCGTGTTGAATGCTGAACAGGTGATTTTACTCTTAAATAACGGATATGCCATCCACTTTGAGTGGATTCTAATGTAGTTTTCCTACTTTTGAGGGAAGACAGTCCTATAGATTTTGGCACCTTGCCTGTATAACCTAGTTAAGCAAAAGTGAGAGGTACATCTCAGCTGCCTGATCTGCAGGTCCGTTTATTGCGGTGACTGCTGAGCTTGCACATGGTCCTGGAATGACAACCCTCCGGTTTAGAGCAGGAACATATCTGATGAACGGAGAGCTGTATCTTCTGGACCCTCATGCCCACATGTGTCATCCATGAAGAGCAGAAGCTGAACTCTGCAAGCGGCAGAGGATCAGCTGAGCTGCTCACACAGCCCGGCTCATGTTGCCAAGGCTGGAAGGCAGCTTGGGCTGCCGATGTAGCAGCTCAAGTGCTAACAGCAGCCTCCCACCGAGGCTGCCAGCAACACTCCAGTGCTCGTGGCTGTGAGCATCTCCTCTCTGCTGACTTTGGCACGGGGAGGGGGGGGAGCAGCTCTGTGCCTCCCTCGTGGCTGCTGAAGCCTCGCTGACTGCTGTCCTCCAAAGGATGCTCGTGCCAGAGCTGCCACTCGCCTGGGTGTTCGACGGATTCGCTTTTTGCTCTCTCTTTTTTTCCCCCGTGCATAAATCTTGTCAGCTTCAACCTAATTGCATCCTTTTCCGACAGACTGTCTCAGGAGCAATGCAAATGAGCTTTGAAATGTGGAGATCTGGTTTGTATTTGTCAGTTAATTGCCTGAGTGGCACAGACATGTAGAGCTGGCACCTGCCTCCTTGCGTTAAGATCCACTTTTGATTTCAGACCCGATGATGAGCTCCTGATGGAGGAGGAGGATGAGCTCTTCAGGCCATATCTTGCTGTAGGTGACGGTGACCTAGATTCCTCAGACTGGGTCCCTTTTACACTGCAAGCACTGATCAGAGGTTGTGTCCCAATGCACAGTAGCGTGGATTGGTTCACTTCTAGGCAAGCTGGCCAAGTCTTCACCCAGTGAAGCCCCAGCCTTCTCATCCATCTGTCTCTGTCCATGTTGTGTGACCATATGCATCCACGGTGCACGCGCGTGCTGACTCGCTGATCCCTGAGATTTGACTTCTTCGGGGTGCTTACGGACATGAACAGGGCAGGGAGAAGCAGCACCTTCCCTAGTAGACTGTCTTACTCTCTATGCAGATGCTGGAAATAACAGGACTTTTAGTTCTTTTTGACTTCTTTAGTTTAAAAAATGCCCTCACAGTTAAACATTAGGTCCTGAAATTCAGCCTATATTTCTTTTGCACTTCATTTCATCCCCTTGTCCAAATTTCTTCATTCAAATCCATGTCAGCTTTACCCAAACTCCCGGCAGCACACAGATGAAGTTAGTCAAGTACAGAGCTGGCTCTCATACCAAATGTCTGAAATCAACCCTGTTTTCTTTCCCACACACTTCTGTCTTTTTCGCTCTCTCTCTCTTTTTAAACAACAAGATGGCAATCAGATAAACAGCAACACATTTTCTGAGAAACTCTGATGAAGACCATCACAATTACTGTCACCCTATTGGGCTGTGTAAGATCTGGCTTCCCTTCAGATAAGCCTTCCTGCTCCTGCTGCCTCTCTGCCAGCAACTCCTACGGCAGCAGATCAAATTAACTATTGGGTACCCTGCAAAAAGCAGTACTACAAGCAATACATGCTTGCAACTCCACAACAGACCTAGTCCTAGCTCTGACATTTGCTAGCTCATCCCAACGCAGAACACAGCAGAGACATGTTGGAAAGGTTTGATGTCTTCCGCTGACACAAATATCATGGTACCTCTGTGCTGCGTGACAGCTACATTAGAAATGCAGAGACCAATTTATCTGTGCTACAGAAGGAATCCGGGTGGGCGACTTCAAGGCTGGAAGGACTTGCCAGCATAGGTCTGCACAGCATAAACTCAACTGAGCTGTTCACTGGTTCTCTGGTTAAATTACCCAAACATTGAAGAAACGGTGAAGATGTATCGATTCAACGCAGCTCTGAGGATTTGTCCCAGGTGATTCATCGTCTTTCCCACGGAGGCAACAGGCAAGGGTTGTTAGGACAGAGCAGAAAGATCCTGCAGTCAAATGCATGTACCTATGTGGGATCAAGAGCTTAAATCTCCATGAAACCTGGAGAAGGGATAAAACTGGCATCTTGCACCTGTTGCTAGGGAGCTGGGACCATCAGGCAGGAACTGTAACAGTCTGTGCAAGGAGAAGGCACTGGAAGTGATGTGCTTTCATGAAGAGTTTGCTTTTCTTTAAAAATCCGTGGAGGACTATTAAATGCAAGTCTTATCTGGGGAAACTGAACCACAGAGGCACAGGGAGGAGGGAAGTATCACCACGTCTGCCCTGTTCTCATACTCTTTCTGGGCTCGGGCTTGCTCACATAAGTCCTTATTCTTGTTTTGCAGGTGGGGAAATGTAGCCAGCTAGTGTTAAGGCTGGAAACCACCCCACAGCTGGATTTGGAGCCGTGTAGGTCAGCCAGCTGCGGGGAACAGCTTGCACTTTCACATGGAAGAAGCAGAGAGCATGACTAACTCCTGGGCTGCGGGCTGAGTTAAACCCACCACTGGTAGTGGTATCTGCTCGCTTCTCCCAGGAGCAGTACGCTGATCTCTGCTCTTGGCAGGCCGCTCTGTCTAATGCCTTGGTTTGTTTATCTCTATCGAGACAAACTTATCCCGGCTGTACCTCCACCAGAGCGAGCTCAATAACACCAGGGATGAATGTGGGTCTTGCAGATTTTCACAATGTTGCCTTTGGCAGCACTGCAGTAGGCAAACACGGCTAAGATTCAGTATTGGCAGTTCTTCATACTTTGTTTCTTGTAGAGGATAAATACGTGTTGTGGAAGTCTTTATTTTCCCTATAATTTTTGCATAGCCTGTAATTAACAAAATGCCCTGATTAATCAGAAAGGGGAATTTTTAAAATCCGCCTTCTGATTCTGCACTTCTACTGCTTATTAACAAACCAATACATGCTGCCCCAGGGTATTTCCCATAGAATAACAACCAGATGAGTTATTTTGCTTCAGGCTGTTAACCTGAGCTGGAAAAGGCTTATATACTTTAGCTCTTTAATGATGTCAAAAAGTTGCACAGAATATCTTTCTCATATTCCCCCTGATAGCTTTTCCAGAAGTACAAAGTTGGTCAGCTTCTCTTGATAAGGAAACAATTTTTAAACCTTTATTCACATATATCTAAAGTGTTCACTAATGCTGTGGTCTCTGGTTTTGGTGCCTAAATGGAGACTTTCAGGGGCTCATTTCCATTGAAGCTGATCATTTGCAGTGCTCAATATTGAGTTGTGGCATCTCATTTTGTATCCTGCTTCTATCCATGCTAAGTGCCTAATTTTGGGCTGGAGATTATGCCCTGGGAATAGACATTGAAAATTCAGCATTGCAGTGCTGGAGATGGTGACATCTAAGGTCCTTTTTGGATCAGTTCCCGGGAAACTACCCACATAAATTTGTGTTGGTCTGCCTTGTAACATGAAACAACATCTACTCCCTTTGCAGTTCCTGCTACATTGCTGTTGTGTTAGTTACCCCACGCACATTAAAAAAAAAAAAAAAATCCATGTCTGCCTATGACTCTAATAATCATCATGTCAGTTTTATTTGTTGCACAGAGGAGAGGCTATAATAAACATAAAACAAAGAAATAAGGAAATCTCCATTACGGCATGCTTTTACTAGTATCTTGTACTAATAAACACAGTTGTCTATTTGGAAAGATGCCTTCAATCTGTTGATTTATTAGATATTAGCAGTGCCGCAAATGCCAGCTCCTCTGCTTTTATAAGGCAAGCAGAGGAAAGAGGGCTGCCTCACAGGAGAACTATGTAAAATTAGCTTGGCTTTTTTTGTAAACAGTGTTTTATGCCCGTCAGCTGGGAGATTATTCTGAGCAATCGAGAGAGCTAGTTGTCTCAGCCTTTCTGTTTGCTCCCACCAGGCCAAATCCTGGTCCTACTTGAACCGGTGGGAACCTTCTTGCTGACTTCAGTAGCACTAGAGCATGGCCAAAAGCCTTCAGGGGATTAGTTGCCATGGGTCACTGCCGACTTCATGGTCACTGCGGACAAAAATGTGTCCATAAATCTGGGCTCGCTGTGGCAGTGCCCAGGCAAGCTCCGGGGAAGGCCCACAGCCTGCTCCCGTCCTGTTGCCCAGTGCAACTGGGCAAACCCCAACCGGCTGCAGTTGTGTTCTCCATACGGTAATGCTCGAACCCAAGGGTTTGCTCACTGGCACGTGTAAAATCTGAATGTTTTCAATTTTACTGATTGTTTTTTAAATTTAATCAGATTTTACTCTTGAAATGAGATAATGAGGTAGCTCTGGCAACCACTCTCTGGCTACTTGATCACCAGGGTGTGAGGAACAGGGCAGGGCTGCTTGCTGAGTGCTGCTGTTCACCTCCGAGTGCCTGTCCCCTTCGTTGGGCAGCTCAGAGACCCCTTTCCTCAAAGAAGACGGAGACCTTGCTTCAGTTACAGCACTGCTCAAAGCTCCTTCTTCCTCACAGCTCTCGGCCAGCTTCCTCGGGCTGCTTTCTATGTACTTTTATACTTCTTTGCTTCAGAGGATGTGGGAACAGCTGTGCATGCTGGTGTAGGGTGTAAGCAGCAGCATCCCGGGAAATGTGATTGCCCAGTGAGGACAGAGATTGCTCGAGGTGATGCTCTCAAGCTGCGGTAGCTCATACCAGGAAGAACCATGCATTTTTGCTCTCTCTTACAATTCTATTATAAATCTGAGGAAAACTGCTGTTTTGCCATAAGACCTAGCTCTAGATGTTATGTCATCCCTTTATTGTGTTCACAGTCATTTTTCACGGTCGCAGAGAAAAGCAAAGACACAGTGTCTCTTGAAACTTCAGAAACCAATTGATAAGGAAGAAAGCTGATAGTTGCACGAACAAATGCATGGAGAAGCGTATGTTTGGGAGGTCCTTGTTCTCCTTGCCGAGGATCATGTTAATTTACAGTGATAAGTGGGCTTGGGCACAGAGAGCGCACAGAGGCTTGTTCTGCAGCTGCAGTAGAGCTGCTGCCGGCCTCTGTTTGGTGATGCCTCTAATTGAGCTGCTTTGATGATGCCATCACAGCTTCACCCTGAGACCGCGTTAGTGAGCATTAACGCAGCGGGTGAGAAGCCCAGCTGGATACAGAGTGTTCCGTCTCTCGTATTGACCTGTCAAGTCTCCCTTACAACGCGGAAATAAGCAGCATTATTTCCTGCCCCTGTGACTTCTTTTTCTATTACTTGGATCTGGCAAATGTTATTCTTACCTGGAATCAGAGATTTAGCTTGGTGGGTTGGCTAGGTCTGTTTAAGCCATTAGCCACCGTGTGCTACGCAGGGTTGGGACCCATGGTTATAGCCCCCCCAAACCCTTTTTCCATTGTCCTAAATTTTTATTCAAAAACCCTAAAAACATGGACGGAGGGCACAGGACTCCCTGCACAATGATACATGGCCTTAATTTTTCCATCTGAAGCTTGTGTAATGATTCCTCTGGTGCCACCAACACTGTAGACTCACTCTCTCAACCCACCACACAGGGACGAGGTTCACTTTGGCGTGCCCAGACCCACAGGTGAGTCTGCTCCTGAATACCACCAGCCAAGGGGAGACTGATGTTTCTGTTCATTGCCTGCTCCACTGCAGCACCTGTTCCTACAGTAATAGAGGTCTTCATAATCTTTTGCTTAAATTGTATTTTTGCAGCTGGATTTTATTATGCTTAATTCTCCTCTCCTTGATGAATATTAATTGATGCAAGTTCTCCTTCCACAATCCCTAATAGCCAGTGGCAGCTAAAAAATCACAACCTTCCTAAGTTTTTCTCGTATTCAAACATTTCTATTATTCATTTCTTCTACCGTGAGAAATTTGCAGAAAGATTACAAGGCCAGCTTTATATACTTGCAATACTTTTTTAAATTGTATTTTTCAAGTGTAAATGCAGTGCTTGTGCCCAGAGAGGGAATGAAAATCCTGAGGATCCAATGAAACACCCATATTGCAGCAGTGCCAGACTGCAAAGATCAGGGCCTCCTGTTGCAGATAGAGTGCGAAGACCCTGGGAAGGACAGCATCAGCCCAGAAGACCGCACAGTTTTGATCGGCTAGCTACAGTACAGCAGGTGGAAAAGAGCAGCAAGGAGGAGAAGTATGTGCTGTTTTCATGTGCTCAGTGGCAGCACCAGGGATAGACCTAAGTGTCCTGATGCCCTTGTAGTATCCCTGCCTGGGAGAGCTCATCACCACAGATTTGCCGTGATATCTGCTTCCCCTTGAAAGCTCCCCGCTATCCCGGCCAGGCTTCCCAGAAAAAAGCTGCAATTAAGGCAAAAAGGGCTCCCTTACCCCTCTCTGAGGGGATTCAGCAGCAACAGATGCATCCCAGCCCAGATGGCTGCTGTAGCAATATGGGGTGTAGGGAAGAGGGGCTCTGGAAACAGTTATTTCCTCACTTTGCAGGAGGAAGGGATGCAGTGTGAAATTTAGGTCCCAGCATACAGCTCGCTGGCTGTTTCAGAGCTGATCCCGTTGAAGCCTTGCCTGCTCCGCCGTTCCCCCATGGGCTGTGATGTTAGCTGTGTGCTGACTCCTGGTTTTGTAACACAAAACTGCTCCACCTTAGGCCTTGGTTCTGCTAATCTCACAATTCATTTCAGTAATCAGAGTCAACCCTGGTTTTAACTTTATTGCAGCCTGAGGGATTTCTGAGATAAGAAGCATGGGGCGGTGGGTGAGGGTGGTTAAAGGTATGTTTAAATATAGTTTTTCATACCTGGGCAATCCCCAAAAGACATATAGCAGGTGATAAACTTGGATGCCAAACATTCTGCTCCGCCGATGAAAGCTCCAGGTACATCTGAGTGCCACACACGCTCCTCTCCTCCCCTGACAACTGATCTGCAGAAAAATCAGGGAAAGAAGGAGCACGGTTGTATCCTCAGCCATGTATTTAAGCTGCGGTTATTGCTTATAGTGCCATTATATTCATATGCATTACATGGCAGGTGACATTTCAGTTTTGCATAGTATCACTAAAGAAGGGGATAGGAGAAAAGAGGAACACTGCATGCTGTAATTACATTACACAGGTCAAAGCCATGCATGATGTGACCTACCCCAAACACCCCCACAGCGTAAGAGGCAATGTGGCCTACAGGAGATGCTGGTCTGAGGTGCCGGGGTGGGTGACAGGATGCCTGGGTTCACTTCCCAAGCCTGTCATTTTATGGCAGGTAAGTTGGGGCAAAATACATTAGCATCTTTCTTGCTACGCCACTGAAGAAAGAACTAAACAATAAGCTATCACATTTTGTAGAGATCCAGCAACAAGAGAAAACATTGTGTAAGGGCTCAACATTATTATTGAATAAGGAATTCAGCATAGTGTATTTAAGTTCATACACTTATGCATTCAGGTATACAACTTTTTTTTGACAACTTGTCAATTGCAAGCAGGAGTGTAAAGCACATCTCCCTTGGGATGATTGTCTGTGCATCACTAATGATAGCTCTACTGGGAGGAGTAATCACATTAAATGTTCAAGTAAGAGAAAGATTTTAAAAAGTCAGGCTATGAGATATGAGAATTATTTCAAATAAACCACCCAAGTACATCTGTTTCCCTCCAAATGTTATCTTAAACTTTAGTGCTGGGTTTTCTGGCAGAGAAATTAAACTTCAGGCGGACTTTGAACACCCAGATATTATTTTCTTTTTGTTTGCTGATCATGACCTTTTCTTATGGCAACCTCAAGGAGTTTGAGGAGCTAGATTTTCCTCTCTTATACCGAAGTAACTCTGTAGATTGCCGCAAGGTGAATGCTACCTTATCTGTTACCTCACCTGCTCGCACGGATGTTGCAGGCTGCCCAAGTGGTCTGTCTGCCACTTCCAGTAAGAGAGTTGTGGACACAGTGTCCCCAGCCCTGCAATTCACTGTGGTGCAAACAGCTGGAACAAGTCGAAATCAAGCAGGAGACAGTATTGTTACCATATGTATTCCTTATCTTGATTTACTTTCACTGAGTAAGTTTTTAAAGGAGTTTTTAAGAACTCAAGTGCCATCAAGGACTCTAGCCACTTCCAGAAAAAACAAAGACTACAGGTAGGAAGTTATATTTTAAAACAACATGTTTCAAATGCTGTTTGTTTTCCCCACAGGCATTCGAACATGATATATTTTTTCCTGACTTTTTTTCCCCCAATCTGAAAGCCAGGATAAAGTGCTACAGACAAAACTGAAAAGGAATAGAAAGAGTATTCAGGCAAAATCATCTGAAAGTTTTTCTATTTTGCAGACTGCTTCCTTTAGGACTGAGAGATAATGAAGGCTTGTGGGAAAAATTTTGTTTAGTGATTTACTGTCTGATGTACCTCATGTCCAACAATTAACACAACTTGACTGCAAATATAGAGATACACAGTGGAGAGGAGTTGAGCACCTTTAGGATCTCTTACATAGGCCTAGATCTATGGATCTGACCAAGAAAATATCTTTCAAAGCAGAAGAGCATCAGGTTATATGAAAGAGACTTCTACCCAAGAGGAAGGGGGCACACAATTTCAGAGCCCGTAGTCAGACTTGAAAAACGGGATACATCTGCATGTCCTTCTGCTGAACGGAAAACATGACTCTACTGACTTTGAAGACACATGCCAATTTTGAACTCGTGGGATTTCCCTTTAATGACCCATTCACCAATTTCAGAGGCACTGTGCCTGACCCACCCTCCTGTTAGTGAGAGCAGGACTAGGAGAAAACCTTCACGTGATGCTAACTTAGATGCAGGTTTCCTCTGGCATGTTGGTTGTGGCTTTCCATGTCATCAGATGCTTGTTCATGAACTCTCCTTTAATTCCCAAAGCCAATGCATATCAACTGGAGCAGTTCCAGTGCTTAATATGAGGACAGCGATACATACAAACAGTTGGCTGGAGTGACTTCAGATCGAACCCTGTTTCCTCTGAGACAACCCGGAGTTTTGGGGCTGACGGAGCCAGGAGCCAGGACCTCAGCTTTCCCCCGCCCCTCACCCTTCACTGCCTCTAGACATTACAGTGCACTGGTTACCAGAGGATTTCACTCAGGGCTACCCACTGTTCTACCTGGTAATGAGTATGCTATGGTTTAACAAGAGGTGGCTGGAGGCTGTCCCATCATTCTAGTTTAGGACTAGAACGACAGATTTGGGAAGTTACCATCGCTGAACGAATGCATGCACAGGGCTTTTGGGGACCTGCAGCCCAGGGGGTCTCTCCTAAACTTCCTCTGACCTGTTTGGCCTCGAGCAGATCCCACCAGCACCCAGTCCATGGGGCCAGCACTGCCACTTTGCCCACCAGGACCCAGTTCTAAAATGCTCCCAACAGGGAGGAGGCCTGATCCTGCTGCAGGTACATGCTAAGGATGCTGCTGTACAAGCCTGCAGCATTATGGACGTATGATGCAGCATTGGACGCATTATGGAAAGCCCCTTTCCTTCTTCAAACAGGTTGCTTCAGCCCTGCTTCCAGGTCTTCCCGTAGCACTTTTCAGGGAAATAATTCTGGCCCAATGAGTAAGGCAGGGGCTTGGATGGGAATACTCATGCTGCCTGGCTGCAGGCAGTGCCACTTGCTAAGACCCCTCCAGCCCGCTCTGCACGGGTTGATGGGGGAACTCACCCCAGGGTGTCCCTGTGCTGGACCCTCTAAGTAACTAAAGCCAGCAGCGATTCCAACCATTGTCCGCCTGCAGCTCATGCAGTAAGGTGATTTACCATCCCCTTTTTAGGCTGTTTTGAACAGGTACATAGATCAAAGCAGGATACCACCCGTTTTCATTGTCTTTCTGCAAAGCTGATTTTGGTGGCAAACTACTACTGGTTTCAACATAAATATTGTTTGGTCCACTGTAAATAGAAGTGGTGTCAGTTTTAGAAACAGTCAGAAATGCTTCCTTCCATCCTTTGCCAACCTTTGTCTCCTATTTTTAAGCTATTTTTCCATTCCAGTCACCATTTTATCTTCCCTTTAATGTCTTTGTACAAAAGCCATTAATCTCCTGTATGGAAAACTGTCAAATGCTTCTGGAAAATCAAAATATTCTGCTACCCACTAAATTGCCCTTATCTGTCATGGCAGTGGTATCTTCAAAGAATTCCTGAGGAGTAGTTAAGCATGACATGATCCTCCTGTGCCTCAGCCTATGCCGGCTTCCTCTAATCAAGCCGGGGTTTGGTCGCCCTTCTCTTACCACATCCCTTGAAATGGGTCCCAAGCCTTTTCCCCAGAACAGATGTCCAACTTACTGGCCTATTGCTTCCCAGATTGTCTCATTAGTCTATTTTTTTAATTTTCTTAAACAATAGTCCTCTTTGCCAATTCCCAGTTCTTGCATAGCATTTCCCCCTCCTTGGACCTTTTACAAATATGACTGCTTCCCTGATTCCTGTGCACACTCTCTCAGATACCATGAGGTGTGTGATATGGGATCACAATGGATTTCTGACACTTGGTAAGTCCTGGGAGCACTTCTGGACAGAGCTTTCTCTTTTACACCTGGAAGTCTGATCTCAGACTTGAGCAGGCTCTTTTCTCCAACAGAGTTTAAAGCCTGCATTTTCCTCACATCAGTTACCTATTCTTTTAATCATTTTGTGTAATAGCTAATGATTGTTTGGATTATTAAAAGGGAACATATCTTTGGAAACTTAAACCAGCTTCCTTGAACATTGTTTCAACACCCCCACCTCCAACAAGAGGTTTGTCTGGGGGACAGGGAGCAGTAATTGTTGTCCCATCCCTGGGAGGTGGAGACTGTAAGTAATTCTGTATCAGCCAGAGACATTTCTTTAGATAGCTCTGTCTTGCTGCAAGAGGCCACGCTGGTTCCTGGATGCCCAAGGTCGGACTGTGTTTAACTGCTGCTCCGTGTCAGAAAGTCCATCTGGGCGTATTGAGAGGGGAAAGGCATCAGTGGAGAACACTCACTCCATCTGCACTCATTAAAAGCGGGGTTTTTTTCTAGATGATTAGCTCCAGGCTCCAAATACTGCTGGGTACTGACTAGATTCAGGTGTGATCTTCCCCTCCCACACACACATATTGCTAACATCTGTTAATATTCTTCTGGTTCAGTTTCTCAGCCCAGGAAGCGCTAACCTTGACACACATATTTAATTTCAAGTGCAGCAAGATTGTTGATGGTAAAGCACTTACTGAGCCTGCTTGGATGAATACATAAGTTAATAGCTTTCTGTTGGACTCATGTATATGCATTATGTTAATGACAGCTTTTACATGAATTCCTGTAGGGAAACAGAGCACAGTCTATATTAATATCCCGTCTCCATTTGAGTCTGCAAATTCACATATTAATTGATTAACAGCAGCCAGGAGGAATGAACAACAAGAACACCAGGCCAATTTTGGAAGGGCTGGCCAGCACATAAAGGGCTTAATGGATCTCTGTCTGCAATGGACCCAGCCTTGACCTTACTGAAAGTAATGGTAGCGTTGTGCTTATTTCAACAGGAACTAATACAGGCTATACCTCAGCAACAGGAGATCTAAAGAATGCGAATACCACAATCTCTCTGCTTCATAATTAAAAATATTGACATCTACACCCAGAGCTGCTTGGCCAAAGCCCATCCAGAAGTACGAAGCTACCATTCACAGTAACTGATAGTCACAAATGCAAAAAAAAAAAGGTGACCTAAAAGCAAGATAGGAACTTCCCTCTTCTTAAAACTAGCCTGTACCCTCCCCACACTCTCAGCACACTGCTTTTGAGCACAAAAGTCACTTCCTGTACTTAGGCTGATCTGTAAGCAGTTCTAGATCTATTTTAATATGTACTTATGTATGAATATACATATTGTGCAGAAGTTCCCACGTAGGGTCATTTTGACAGCAGCAAGAACTCAGCCCATCCTCAGCACTCCTTTCTCCCTGGGGATTTGTGCAGTGCAAGGATTTGAGCAGTGCAACTTTCCTGGTTAAAATGAGTCAGCAGGACTCTGCAGGTATGTCCAGGCAGGCCCCGGGCTGGCCCAGACTTGCCGTCTCAGAGGGGCAGAGATAGGGAGCAATAAGACCGTGGAGCTCACGAGTGTCCTGACACTTCCTCGTTGCCCTTTTTTCCTATTCCTATGCCCTGCTGGAGCTCCCAGATCTCTTCAGTAATCCCTGAGGGTTGTCTTACATAGCAGGAGTCCCCTTCTGGCTTGTTAGGATGAATTAGGACCACTTTCTCCACCAAAACGCAAAGACAAAGCCTTGTGTGTCAGGGAATCTGGTGTGGGACTTCCATGGGGCTGCCGGCCACTTGCCCTGGTGTCGGTGAGGACACCTTCCTCCATTTGAGCAAGTTGGAGCATCTCTCCTCTCCACTGGCACGTGCACCCTCGAGAGCTCAAGGGCCATCGACAGCAGGAAAAGGAGTATCTTCTCCCACCTTTGTTCAGCGTGTCTTTAGCGACCTTTTGCTAGGGATCTAAAATAACAATGTTGAAAGGTTTTTAACTGTCAACCTCTCACTCCCCTGGAGTTAAAACCACTTCACGATTCAGACGCTTCTTCCAGCACTGCACAAACGAGGATTGTTTTCTAGAAGAAAGGTTGTGTGTATAAGGATTGTGTTATAAATCATCTTTTTCATTACATGTCTAATAAGCATGAGTAAATCTCAGGCAGAAATGTTCTTAAAAATTTTAAAGCGGTCTGTAGACTATTACTGGGCTATTCAGGGCTGGGGATTGGGGTTTTTAATGAGATGCTCTCTTTGTTTCATCTTTTCATTCCCAGCCAAAAATCGTATCAGGCAGAAGATTTAAAGTATTTTCTTCTGAGGTTGGTGAGTTGTTAGTGAACGCATAAGCCAACTCTTTCTTAAATACATAAATCCATCTAAGTGGTCTAGACATTTCCCCAGCTTTTTTGATTATTTCATTTACTTCTTGCTCACAAAATTTGCATTTAGTGTTGGGTAGGTTTCATTTGGCATAGCTCTTTTAACAGATGGTTTTCAGTAAATTGTGAGCATGGACTTGCTGGATCGCACCGGGGTTAAACACTGGGCTATCATTTAGGTGGGCAGGGAATAAGGTTGCTCTGCTACACAATTCCTCTTTGGTCTGGTTAAATCAGGTTAAAACAGCCTGTCTATGCTTGCAATGTCATGTGGACTAAGACAGGCTGAGGATTTAACATGCAGCAGTGTTTCTGAAGGACCTCATAGTGACCGTCCTGGTGGCAGAAGAAGAGCCTGTGTCCAGTGTAAGCTAAGGAGATGGGTCAAAAGCCCTCTGGCTGCCAAAAAAGAGGGACACACGTGAAGTAAATCAGGAACACATCACAGTTCCTCTGCCTCTTCAGTTCCTTTGGCCAATAAATAGGATAATAATGAGCCCTTTTTCTCCCATTCTTTGTGTCTCTTGTACATATACACTGCAAATTCTTCTGGGGCAGAGACTGGCCTTGCAAGGCAACTTTGAATTCTGAAGACTTGTTGGTCCTAGGGCCAGAGGAGCAGTGGGCAACTCCAAGAAGCTAGTGCTTTGTTTTGATACTGCTTTCAATTTTTTTAAGGAAACGCTACACGTTATGTACTGCTAGTTGCCATATGATCTCAGTGACAGGACAGATGCACTCGTCACACATACAGTAGTGCATGGGATTTCCAGACCTGCCTGCACCCACCTCGGGTGCAGGACACACTGGTGCGAGCCACTAGAGATCTGACAAGGTGGCACTGGCTGCAGAAAGGTGATCAGCAAACTCCTCGAGTTTACCAAGCCAATCCCTTCATACACGTCTCCAGCATTTGAAAGGCCCAGCTAAAAGGTTTCTTTTACCAATCAGTTTTCTGACACTATTTCTCTTGATTCACCTTCCCCAATGAGTCAACACAGCCGTGCCAAAAACCTCTCCCCTTTTGCAGTGGCTGAGAGCTAAGTAGCTGCAAGCCAGTTCATGAGCCTCAGCTGAGTTACCAACTCAGTAGCTGCCCAGTGACCTGCAGGCTTTTTAGGGTACGCCCAGCGTATACGTGTGCGGTTCCCCCGGTATCGGGGCAGGGGAGGTGGGCACTGCCGGCACTGGGGTTGCACAGGGATGGGAAGGGCTGTGCCTGGGTCCCAGCAGGGTTGGTTTAGCTGAGACAGACTCATTTCACGCCATCACTGAGTTCTCAGGTTTGTTTAGGCAGAGCAAAGGAGGAAATGGAGGCTCCTTTGCCAAAGTAACAAAAAAGGGCGGGGGGTGGGGAAACAAGGAAAGGAAACCCAAAAATGCTGATTAATCAACCTCTTTCCAGGCTCTGCTGTAAGGCGATATCCAGTGACAGGGAACACACACACATCTCACCACTTCCACTATCTTGGAAGATGACAGGAAGGACGAGACCATTTTGCTTTGAGGATGAGCTAAGTTAAGCCCTTAAAACAAAACAAAGACAATTTGTAGACCCCTGATAAAAGCCCTGAGTGTGGCATAGAAACTTCTCACTGCAGTCCAATGGCTTTGTTATAATCTTATCGCCTGCTGCTGACTTATCCAAACAGCTGCCTCCTACCTACTTATCTTTGTAGAGGGGTGGGGAAAATCACAGTATATAACAAAGAGCTGCGGACCACACACGCATGCACTCAGAAAGTCCTGTGTGCACAGGACTCTGAATTTTCAGGAGCAGAAAATCTCCAGTTATGAAATGCAGGATTTACCTTCAGCTTGTTCCTGCTCCTGCTGCTGCTGCTCTCAGTTATAGCACAAATGGGTGTTTACTCTCCACTAAGGTTTTACCCAAGCAAATTAATAACTCTTCACACAGCTTCTCATGGCACAGTTCTCACTCTTCCAGCTTCCTCGGAGCAATTTGCTCCATATTAAGCTTTTCCTGGTGCAAGCAACTTTGAAATGGTGCTCCTTATTCTTCTGATGAAGTGGAGCTCACCTGAATGTTGAAAACACAGCTCTGGCTCCTTCATGCATAGAAGGAAATTAAATAATTGCCTCCACTTGGAAGACCTCAAGTCTGAAAAATGGTGAATTACAGTGGCAGCTCCTAGCCATGCTGCTGTGCTGAAACATGGATGCTTTGGGATGAAAGAGGCATCCAACGAGTTATCCGCTTTGGCCATGTTGGAGCAAGTGCTGACCTCTTACATGGAGAGCTTGTCCAAATCAAAGTGTGCACAGGGTGTATAACAGGCAGGAAGCCTATTTTATACCACTGATTTGCCCAGGGAGGTTGTGGAGTCTCCATCCTTGGCGATATTCAAAAGCCACCTGGACATGGTCCTGGACAACTGGCTCTAGGTGGCCCTGCTTGAGCAGAGGCATTGGACAAGATGACTTCCAGAGGTCTCTTCCAACCTCAACCCTTCTGTGATCGATTCTGTGACACCACTGGCGTCGTGGGACCCCTTGCAAAATTTCCTTGGTGACAGAACGACTTGATCTCTACTCCAGCAAATCCCCAATGCTTCAACGGCTTGCAGATTTTTTGATGCAGCGTGTAGTCCCTTTGAGTTGGCATTGCGGCTGTAGGTCATAAGGGAGTGCTGTACACACTTATGGCAAGCTGGGGCCCACAGTGAGCCAGATCAGGTGCCAGCAGCAGTGATATCGTGCCAGTGGGGCTCTCTGTTAGATGCCACTCCTGAGCCCACTCCGACTCCATAGCACTCTTAGTAACTTGCAACTTGCTTGGCTTGATAAGAAAAGTTTTCCTAATATCTAGCTGAAATATCCTCCATCTATTGCTTTTTCTCCAGCTCTTCTTGGTCTCTCACCTCCTGACATTACGAATTCATGTTCCCTGTCCTCTTTGTGGGGCAATGTTGCCTTTCTCCCATATATTACCTATCAAGCCCAGTCCTGTTCCTCTGCCTTGCCTTCCTTCCCAGTCTTACTCCTGGGGTCCCTCTGGCAAATGGGCTTGAATCCACTGCCCTGACACACAGAGTAAAATAGTTCCCATATTTGAGACCTCATATTCTAAAGCCACAAATCAGTTGCCAAACTCAGCCGTAAGTCTATAAACCCAGTGTGATTTCCCTTGGACCCTCAGGACTTACATGCACCGGGCAAAGGTCAGAAGCGGAGAGCCCCACAGGACTCACTCGTCGAAAGGAAGATTTTCAAGAATGCAGATACGGTCCAGCAAGGTCCAGTGCACCCTGAGATGCTGCTCTCGGTCCTGGGGGTCCAGTCCCCCAGCAGCCTACACAAGGTGTATCCATCTCCGTGGAAGAAGAAGTTGGCCCAGAGCATTGGTTTTGTTGAGACAGCTGTACATAGCTAAGAGATTTTCAGCTCATTATTCCCTTAAACTTCCAAATTGAATTTTGCTCAGGCCAAATAAAATTCACTGCTCAGAATCTGAGCGTCGTGTTATTTCTTCCTGAGCAACGCACTTCACTGTCCTCCCTTTTTTCGCCCTTTCCTCTAAATCATCACCATCTCATTGTCAATAAGGAGAACGCTAGAGCTTGTTGGTATTTTTCCACACAGGTCAGTTGTTTGCATCAGCTCAATTTGCTTTACAAGAGACACAGACCTCTACAAAGTGCTGCTGAAACGTCAGTATTTATTGTGTATCTATCTCTGCTGTTTAAAATGACTGAAATCGCATGCTTTTCTTTTGTTTTTGTTAATTTGGGAGCAGCTCCACGTTCAGTTTAATCCAAAGGCAAAAGTCATCCTAAACTCAATGGGAACATTGGACTGGATAGCCACAGCAGTTTCTCAGTATGCAATACATGTATTTTAAATATAAATTGTGAACTATAACAGATAAGGTACAGCTTCTATTAATTTGTACTGTGAATGGGTGAGAAACAAAGCTCAGAGGAGTCAGGGACTCATTTGGTCGTCTGGAGACACAGATGCCAAATCTTGAGCTATTTCGGAAAGAGCCGTGGCTTTTTTATTGTTTTCCTAAGGATCTGGCTGTACAGCCCTGTGAGTGCTTGAGGATCTCAGCTTTCTCACTCCCGTGCATTGGGAAGAAAAAGGTTGCAAATATAAAACCTGAAGGTTCAAACAGAAGAGGGCAAATAAAATGGACCTGAAATCTTGTTATCTCAAAATCTCCTGATTATTGGCCATGACCCACTTGCCATAAGCAGCACTGCAAAGGCTTATTCAAAATCTGGACTGAAACTAATCCTCTGGAGAGGTCTGCCATCTTGGGAGATGCAGCAGGAGAGCCCGGCCCCTTTCAGCTAGAAAAGCGATGGTGAACCTTACAAGGAAGCCCTTTCTGACTTCATTTCTGCATTCAGATTCAAGGGAGGAATACAGGGGATTTTTGAGTTGAAGGTGCTCTTTGAAATCTTTTGCAAACATTGCATTAAGGTGTTTTTAAGAAACACCTATATATGCCTATAAAATGAGTTAAAAAAATTAGGCAGGAATGTTCAAACAGATCAGCAGAATTTAGTAGGTTTAAAACTAAGAGTTTTGAAACCGCTCTGAAAATCTGCAAAATCTGATGGGAAAGGAGGCTCTTCCCAGCAGGTGTTTTAGCTGTACTGGACAATTCTATGAAATGGAAGTAACTCCTGACAGTGCCGTGCAAGAGGCGGTTTTCAAAAATAATCATTTTTCACTAACTGCAGTAGGACTATTTTATAAAGTCAGCCTTGCTCAATTTAAATGCTCTCAGGCAAACACCTTTTTTCTTAACCAAACCCAGTGTTTTCCTGATCACCGCCTTTTTAGTGAAGCTCTACAAAAGGTTTGCAATGAAACGCAAATCCTTCTGAAGCCTGCCTGGTTTCGGATTTCGTTATGAGCTCGAAACTCAACCCAGGTTCGTCCAAAAGTTCAGTAAGGGTTCGTGAACTTTCCTAGCCCAACTGGATTGATTTATGATTTTGTGTCACAGCTACACAAATCACCCGGCTTCGGCATACGGCAAAACTCGGCAAGCCCGAGCACTGAGCCAAGCAAATCAGAACTGCGGCCTCTCCCCTTCCACCCTCTCCTCTTCCCATAAAGGGTGGATGCTGACTGTACATCCCCAGCGGCTTTCTGGGCCGTCATCTAATAAAAGAATCGATCTTTAGAAAGCTTTAAGGCATCTAGTTGTGCTGACCTGTCAGGAAAATGGTCCAATCTCACAGGGACTCGTCCAAAATTAAAAAAAGAACAAAGCAGGAAAACAGATGCTCAAAGTTAAGTATCTTAATTTTTATTTTGTTGACCAAATAGCTGGGCTGATCTCCACACGCGGCTGAGCGTACAACAGCTCCTGGTTTTAATCAGAGCCCTTGTTTAGATGACCAAGTGCAAAGAGGAAGAAAGCTCATACTGGTGCTCCTTGGAAAATCCTGTCCCTCAGCTGCAGGCAGCGTTCCTGGCCGGCCGTGGGTGACGGAGGCAGCCCGAGGCTGCAGGCAGCCGGTGGCTCTGGGGACACGCGGGGACACGCAGGGAACTCGGGAAGTTGCGGAGGTGCAAGGGCAGTTTGGTGCCTTCCTCACCTCCCACCTTCCTGCCTCCCAGCCCCAGGTACCAAAGGGCCTGATCCAGCCAAAACCTGCCGAAGGCCGTGTTTGCGCGGTCCCCGTCGGCGTGGAGCATCTCTCCACCCCTTACGATGCTCTGTGACGTGCTCAGCGTCTCAGGAGTACCTCAGCTGAGTCCGGCGGGACTGCGGTGACTGAACGCCACCGCTCCCACGTTCGCCTGTGGTTTTGGCTTTCCTGACCTTGAAGTCAGGCACGGAAACCCTGTTCCACCCCAACTGCTTGGGATCTGGCAGCCACGCATGTCGTTAGGATGCGGTGATGGTCCGTCGTCCCGTCACGCGACGCCGAGTTACATGAGACAGTGGCACCGGGCAGCAGTCCCCGGCAGGACCCCAACTCTGCGGCCCTGTTGCTGTTTGTGCAGCTCTCAATCTAGAAACAGCACTGGGTGATCCCTGCAGTAACGAGGTGTAAACACAAACAGTTTCGGCTTTCTCTTAGTGGGTAACTTGTGCCCCTCTCCCAGAGCGCCTGGGCTAATACTGTCCTTGCGGTGGTGGGGTCCGTGCCGGTTGCAGTTGCTTGTCACCTTGCTGTCAGCTGGCGCATGCCCATGTCAGGCGGGTGACAGCCAAGACAAACACTCTTCGTGAGCTCATTACGTCTTAGCTCACGTTGCTGGTGAGCTATCTCCAGCTCTCTGGCTGCCCTGGGGGCCTTGAAATCAGTTCGGCTGGGCTTTCCAGTGGGAATTTTGGATTGTTTTGTTGTCTTCCTTGGAAAAAAAAAAAGCAGAAAATATTGATTCAAAAGAAAATGTTGACTTGAACCATGCTGAGGTCAGGGTGTAATAAAAGCATTGTGTGCTGGGCTCTGTTTATCTGCAATGCTAAGATTTCTACGCAAGTCCTAAGGGAATGAAAGCAGAGAGGATTTCCAGCACTGGTGCACCAGAAAATGCAGCATGTACTCCTGCATGTAAAATGCTTGAGCTGTGGGAGAAATCACCGTGTCCGGTGGGTACCAGGGCACCCTCCTGAGCGTCTGCTTTGTCCTCCTCAGGAGCCTGTCACCCTCACCTGCCGGAGCAGAGCTGGGTGCTGGGCGAAGGGTGGTGGGAAGGCTGCGTGGAGGCATTGAGCTGGAGGAGCCAGTTTCCCGTGTTGGGAAGCGAGAGCAGAAAGCTCAGTGGAGGCCGGTGCCGCAGCAACAGGCACTGCAAGGGTGATGGGTAAGCCACAGCGCCCGGTGAAACCAGCAATAAAATGGCTATCAACTTCAGGGTCCCTCAGCCACTGCCTGGGCATAAATAAATGAGAAGGAGCAGAGCTTTCAGGCTCCTCCAGAGATGTGCAAACTCGCATATAAGGCGTTTGCTGGTCTTCTTCCAGGAAGAACCACTGCAGATTTCAGCAGCGTCTGCAGAGTTGCTGCTACCTGGTCACGCCTGAGGACAGAGGAGCTCCTTCTTGCCCACCAGTGCTTCTGGCCAGGGGAGGAGGAGGAGGAGGCAGAGGAGGGCTGAGCTCCCCATGTCGGCTCAGTGAGCAAGCAGAGGGCTTCAGGCCCCTGGGCCAAAACTTTTCCCTCCACTGAGAGCTTTGAATCCCCTCTCCCACATTAGATTAATGAGCAGAACGGAATTTTTTAAGTACATCCTTAGCTCAGTTCTGGTTTATCCTCTGGGTTTCCTCTCCTCTGATGGTACCACAATGCAGCATCTGCCGCGCTGCCAAACGTGGAGGAGAGTGGGCTCCAGCGTGCACAAACAGAGAGCGCGGTGTCTTTGGCAGCTGGCGGAGCAGCCGTCTCAGGTTTCCTTTCATTTTAATGGTTCACATACCTCTCTCCACGTCTGTGTCTGATTTTCAGGGCACGACCTTGATTTTACATCAAACATTCCCTATGTCTCTCCTCATCCCACTGCTGTCTGGCTAGATTACCGATGCTAGAGCTGATCTTTCTATTAAAATGTTTGGGTTTTATTGTTTTTCTAACCTAAAGCCCATCTAAAATGAAAAGCCTTGTTCATCCTTTCCTCAAGGGCTCCTGCACTTTGATTCCTCCTCCTCCCTGCCACTGACAGACAGCTGCAAAGTGCGGTGCATCTGCAGGGGCCGAAGCTGGAGGCAGCCGCCGTCCTCTGTATACTTACCAATACCATAGGTAGCTGCTGTGATCCTCCTCTTGTTCATAAATCAGCTCATAAACACCCAACATCTGGAGTACTTCCTATGTCATTGGCAGCTGTTGCAAAATTACTACTGCTGTTAAAGAAGTCCCACTGACAGCGCAGGTACACCCCTGTTTGTCGGCACCTGAGTGCTGCTTACGAACAGGAATGAGGAACTGCCTGGCCAGCGTTTTTGCAATTGAACATTTGGCGCTTGATGAGGATGAGGATCAGATAATTGGGACATAGATGGTAAATGTGGGTCATTTTGTTCCTGACATAGTTTTCAGCCTGATCCACACTCTAGAAGGCTAGGTCCTTTCATACCATGCCTAGCACCCCAGCATCCTTCAGAAGTCAGTAGGGATGTGTTACTTTTCCCCTTTTCCAGCTTGGAAAATGACCTCCCTGGGGATAGCTCATAGCAATATTGGAAAGCCCCATTTCACCCCCTAACCCCAGGCTACCTTCCCCCTCATTAGTTCTCATTTGGGGCTTTACAGCCTAAGCCTATCTCTGCTTCTGTGTGGCTGTTACCAGGCCCTGTAGCAGGGTGAGTTGTGCCCAGATGCCCACTGCAACAGCATCCCCTTCTCCTGTGCGGTGCCTTGGGCTGCCCTTTGCCTCTGCACAGCAGTGGTGTATACAAGTGAGTTGTAAAATGCCCCCAGACCCTCTTGGGTGAAAGCCGTGGGTGCTACCACACTGTGGGAAACTTTCCTCTAGTTAATTTACCCACTGAGTACCTCCAGCATAGAAGCTGTAAGTAAGGAATAGAAGCCACATTTCAAGCCCTGGGATGTGACCAGCCCTTGCGGAGTAAGTTCGGACTGTCCTTGCATTGTAATGACAGCTGGCCCAAAGATCCAAGATTCAGGGAAAATTTGGTACCTAGGGTCAAGTATCAGGGATGTTCCCCCAGTATTAGTGGGAACCAAGACAGTTTCCTGGACTCGTAGCTTGTGGGGACTCTAAACAGGAACAAGCCTGGTTTTGAGCTCTCCTGAAAGAGGTGGGATATGCTATGAAAGGTGAAACGCTCCCAGACGATACAGAGCATGGCTAAGGAGAAGTCAAGCTGAAAATTTGGTGAGAAGGCATGTTCACAAAACAGCAACAAGCAAAGACAGAAACTTTAAAAAGCCAAGAAGAGCTACATACCTCCATTCCCATTTCATAACTACACACAAAGCCGCGCAGTTAGGTGCATAGGTGGGGATGACAGCGGGCACCGTATGTGCCGATGAGCCCCCGCGCGCTGCCATGACCACAGTATAACCCGTGCTGCCCTTTATCTCCCGTACTGCCTATGCGAGCCCTGCTCAAAGAAGCCTCCGCCACCAAAGCCCCACCGCGAACTCCCCGTGCTCTAACCCACAGGGTGACCTCAATGAAGTTCAACCCGGTGCAGGCAAGATGTTCTAGGAAGATTCCCCACCCTGCCCCTCGGGGCCCTCGCCTGCTGTCACAGGCCCTTACTAATTGGATACATCTGACCTACCGGTGTCTTTGAAAGTCCTCCAAGGATCTGTTTCAAGAAACACATTTGGTTTCACACTGAATTTACAGAGTGAAAGTTTTACCAGCTGGAGCGGTCTGAACCAAAGCTGGTCTTTCCACAAGGAACAAATCACATATTGGATCCAGATCCCTCCCGGTTTCAGCTTTCCTCTCCGCTTACTCTTCTCTTTACCTTTTGGGGCGAAGAGAGTGGAAACTGTGAAGGTCTAAACCCCACTCTCTGGGGAGGGAGTTTATTAAAAGCTCAACAAGCAACAGTTCTGTTTTCTTGCCCCACAGTCCTTGCTGTGCCTTGGACGGCTTTTCAATAAATTTCAAGCCAAAAGGAAATCACAATTAAATGAGATGCTCCAAGTGTGAATGGCAAGGTGGCACCCAAAGAAGAACGAAATGAAGGCTAATCCTGTCCGTCTCAGACTCTTCTAAAGCCCCCTTGATGGCAGAAGGCTTAGCTCAGGGAAGGTGTCCTCCTCCACGGACCCTGAACACTTCCTAGAGGAGGCGAAGCAGCGGTGTGTCCCAGTTATTAGGCAGGAGAGCTGGGGCACGGGCAGGTAAGTGACTTGCACAAGAAGACTGAGTAACAGAGCCAGCAACAAAATCTATGTCTCCCGAATCTGAGGATAATCCTTTATCTCTCCGATCAGGCTCCATCCCCCATCTGTAGGCAGCGTTGTTGTGTGGGGATGGATATTCTCCATTTCAATTAACTTGGACTTAGTAAAAGCGAAAAGAGCAGTGTCTCTTGTGCCTTAGCCCTCATCATCAGGGTGAGATGAACGACCCAGGCAAGAAAACTCTGACTTTCATTTGTGTGACTGAGCAACATCCTGAATAATTTGTGTTTTTCAAATTATGTATCTGAATGATGCACCTAAAAGACAACGCTGATTACACATATTCAAACATCAGGAAACATTCAGATAATTGTCATGCCAATAAATAATTCAATGAGTCCCTGTATGGGCCATAAAGATACACATTAAGAAATGAAAAATGAGTCCTTACAATAATATTAGCTCATTTCTAGATGGAGCTGGTGAATGGCTAATGATAATACAGAAGAGTTCGATTGATATTTTTGTTCTGTACTTGAAAAGAAGAAGATGATATGTTGAGATGACATAAAGATGATAAAGTGCTCTCCAGTGCATTGCTGAGAAGAATGACAGACAGCAGCTGTTAGGGATAAACAATTTTAAATTGCAAAGCCCAGATAACTTATACCCTGAAGTCCTTAAAGAGCTGTCTGGGAGATGTTTGCCTGTTGGCATTCATTTTTAACAACCCCGGGGGTGCCAGCGAAGTTCCAGTGGACTGGAAAAGGTCTAAGTGTGTGCCAGTGTTTAAAAAAAGACAGGGTGGAAATATCTGACATCAGTCCCAGACCAAACAACGGAGAAGATGACATGAGATTCAAGTATGACAAAAATAAAAGAGAGAGAGCATCAGTGCCGGTTAACGGCATTTCATGGAAAACAGGTCTCATTTAATTTTCTGGTGAGTTTATAAATGTGACTGATAACAGTAGCTGCCTGGAGGCGATGCCTGGGTGAGGCAACACGAGGCGCCACACAACACTTTTGGGGGAGAATGAGCGTATTGCAACAGCTCCAGACAACACGTGAAACGGTTGAGGGGCCACATGGCTGACAGGCACTAATGGAGGTGACACACACAGGAGCACTTCTGGTGGGGCTCCGCGGGGACCTCCTCCAGCCCTGACACTTTACAGCATCTTCCTCCAGTGATCTGGAAGAAGCGACTATTGCTACCGACAATTTGCAGGCGACCGTGGGACTGGTGAGGTGCCGAGGGGGTTTGATGATCCCAAGCAATGAAGACAATTAGGAAGCTGAAGTCATTCAGACAAAATGCTCTTCAGTACAATTAAAAAAAACCACCTTGTGCAAGTAGCAAGGAAGACAGCTGTACCTACTGTGTATGGACCTGTAGCCTGAATTTTACCTTCCTTGTAGAAAAGCAGCACAGCGTGAACCTGCGAGACGATGATACCAGAAAAGGACTAACAGGGCCCTTGGTGAGAGTGCTGAAGGGACAGACATGTTTGTGTCAGGACACCCAGAAAGCTGATGAACCCCTGCAGCAAACTGCTGGAGGAAAATCGCACTCTCTGCCCTGACAATTGCCTCTCTGAAAGCTTGATTGGTGCCAAGGTGAAAAAGAAGGAGCCGTCGTGTCCCCTGAATCAACAGCATTTCTCAAGGAGGAGTGGCAGGGGGTAAAGTTACTCAACCCCACTGCACTGCTGCAAGGCATGCAGCACAGCCACAGCCCTCGGGACTGCCTCGCTTCTCCATTATCCCTCCAAAAACCCCGGCGTGAGCTTTGCCAGGATTCTCCTCTCCTCAGATGCAAAATCAGCTCCTGTGATCTTTCTTCATTTTTGCCAGCCAGGACAGCGCATGTGTCCTTGAAGGGAAATGAACCAGGGGAGCCAGAAGGGGACATTGCTGTTGTTACCAGCAATTTGGGTTGAGGCTCAAATGTTCTTATTTTCTGCCGTAACCATCATATGGCACGGCTGGGGGCTGCTCCTGGGCACATGCCCTCTCTCCAAGTTTTGTCCAGCTTGTAAGGAAGGGACGGAGGAGGAACATATGAGGCCAGACCACATGGCAGTGAGGAAAAATTGTCGCTACAATTAAACAAACCCCCTCCAAATTTTCTTCAGTTGTACCCAACTGGATTCTCCCAACAACAATTCTCTGATTGTTGTATTTTTTTCCCCATGAAGCCAGTCAAAACAAGAAATGAACTGCATCTCATTAATGCCTCATGCAAGTCCTCACAGTGCACGTCTCGCAGGTGGGGAAGTGGGGAGCAGGGCTGTGGAAAGCAGCAGTGGGGCCCCGCACCGCTCCCCGGGATGGCGCAGGCAGTGCCATCGGTACATACAGACTCTGCCTCACCCTGCACCCACCGACACGGAGCACACTTTGTAATGTGCTTTGCACCACAAACACCCTGAGGTAGGATGGGGTTTGCCCTTGAGGCTGAAAAGAGACCGCCTTGCTCATCTGCTAGGGCTATTTTTGGTTACCGTGCAGTGTTCAGTTAAGCCCCTTCGTCCCAGCAATCCCCATGCAAAGAGGTGTTGCTGGTAGCCATGGGCTGCATCATCCACAGGCCGAGGTTAACATTTGTTTTCATTTAAAAACAAACAAAAAAAGCCACTGGCTTGAGAAGCTGGAGCGGTGAGGACACCAGGGGCCGACCTGCCAGATGGCAGCTCGCACGGCAGCGAGGATGCTCGCTCGCCAGGGCCGGGAGCCAGGTTTTCGCCAGGGTTTGCACTCCATGAGCTCGCAGCCAAGCTGTGCATCATCCCAGTCTAATGGCACGCACGGAAATCACGCAGCACTGGCAAAGCTCGAAGCCCCAGCATCTGGAGGAGCTTGGACGGAGGCATCGCTGCCTGGTCCAAGTCCTGCTTGCAGATGATGAAGTATCCTGGAGAAAACCAGGCAGGATTCATTGGGTCAAGCAGTAGGTGATTAATAGGCCATTACCAAAAAGTTGTGATGCCATGGACTGGAAGCTGGAAGGAAGGGAGGGAGCTTGCCAGGTGTGGGTCAAATAGTCTGATTTTGGGGAATAAACATTCACACATGGTTACTTTTGAATACCCCCCTCTGCAGTGCTGGTAGCACAGATGTACCACTGCATGGGGAACCAAGAGGAATAAAAGAGCCATGGCCAAAAGACTCCTGGTCCAGAGGGGAGAAAAGGCTGAGATAAAAGTGGCTGCTCAGTTTTGCCTAAGCCGAAAGGCCTGTAAATCACCAGTCTATTCCTCCTCAGCGAAGAGCTGTCCCTTCAGTGACAGCACAGGCTAACGTCTGTTTCCTTGTCCCTTACACTGATCTGATTTTGCTACATCAGAGAGAAGCTTATGAACCCATCTGCAGTAAGAGTGTATCAGTTGAAAAGTGAGCTATTTTGCTACTTAGCTTAGATAATAGAAAGCTCTTTTTTAAATCTTGGAAGAAAACTCCCTTTCATTCCATTTATGAACATATCGTGTTAGTGTTCCTGGGAGCGATGGGAGGATTTTGTCTGGTGCATTACTGAAACGCTGTCATGTTTATTAATATTTCCAAATCGGCCCAAGCCCCAAGCACATCATTACACAGGCAAACAATAAACAATCATACATTTAGCAAATTCGACATCTACCACGAAGGACTGGTTATTGTATTGCAGGATTAGCTACACACGCTGCCTCTCACTGCGTTCACAGCTCAGCAATATCAAACCCCTACAAAAGCCCTGGAGACTCCCCAGGCCCTGCTCTATTACCCTGCCTGGCAGATAAACGTGTGCAGGGGAAATCAGCGTAAAGCACTGCGTGAACATGAAAGGAGAGGGGGAAATGAACTGCTTGTCATACCCTGAAATAGGAAGGATCCAAGTAATCAGAGCATCCCACCTGCCCCTGACGTCCCACGATGCTCATTGAGATTCAGAGGGAAGCGCAGCACAGTGCCACCGGCCAAAAGCATCCCGGCTCGGGGACGGGCAGCTCCGAGCAAGCACCTGCTTCCCTGGGATCGGATCCAGCCAGCGCCCGCTGCTGCTGCCATGAAGACAGAAAAGCCCCTTCATGACACCAGATGATGTCATCTGCAGGAGAAGAAGGGAACATTCAAGCACAGGGCTCTGCATCAGCAACAAACCTATTAAAAACCTGCCCAGAGCGAAGCCTGGGATTTTAGCATGCTGCCCCACTTTCTTATGACCCCTGACCTGCAGCCAGGGATGAAGGGAAGGGGAAGAATTGCTGCCTGCAGTTTCCAGGAGAAGGTCCTTGAGAGCATAATGAGCAAAAGCCAAAACCAAATGCCCCCTTCAGCTAAGAGGGCCTTGCCTCTGCTTGCACATTGCAATATAATGGGGTATTCCTGATCCACTGGTTGCACCAGTTGAAACCCAGGACAAATGGATCAATGCCATTGCTACCATTGCCCATGGACAGTGCCACAGTCCTAACACTGATCTCCAGGGCAGAAGCCATCACAGCACCCCATGAATGACATCTTCATGCTGTCCCCACACTGCCCAGTGAGCCCACAGTGCCGTGAGCCGTTCTGGGGAGCAGTTTGTTCCCTGCCACTCTGCTGGCACAAGGCACGGAGGGGCTGTCAGATGCAGGATTGGCTGAAGCCATCGGCGCTAGTGTGACTGTTCCTGTGACTGTTAAATTACATCTCCATTATGCACATGGTAAAAATTCTTCTACCAATGGGAAAATACATGCGTGGGCAGCAAATTTTATTTGGAATCAAGCAGATGAACCAGATCCTTGGAAACACCTCTTTGGAGTGGCTTTCTGCTCCTCTCAGTAAGAATTAAATATGGTATTATTATCATTTAGCACCTCTAGTAAAGACCAGCATTTCATTCAGCTTTTTTCTGTGTGCATGCCCCTTTGCATTTCCCGGTGAGACATGCAGAAACCAGTTTGAGAGTCTTGAAAAGCAACATATTCCTTGAGCAACTTAACTGGGAGTTTGTTATAAATTTTCACCAATCTCGCAAGTATTGCACCCTGACTTGGCTGCTTGTGAGAGGGCAGCAAATAGTTTGCAGGCTGTGGGGGAGAAGGAGTTAAGGCACAGCTGGAGTCATGAACAGGGGAGATGGGTGGCATGGACCCATCTCATCATACAGTGATGACATCCTATATGATATTTATATTCTATTAAAGTAGCCAGTAGCGGTAATAAAGCCTAGATATATCCTCAGTTTTAAGGTTGTTTGATAACACACTGTTGTTTTAATAACTTCATAATGAATCTACATAGAGATGGTGTGCTGCCAAAGAAAAATTAATATGAGTTTATTCTATATCAGCACTATAAAATTAGGTCTCCTTTTTAATCCTATTTCTGGGCCATACAAATATAACCTTTATACTTGCTTACAGGTCATTAATAATGACACCATGCACCAAGTGCATGGTGGCATGCACTTGGCACAACTCAAATACCAAACCTGGCCTCCAAAAGCTGAAGCTCTGAGCTGTGAAGCTGTACCACCCTGTCATCTCAGAATAAGCAAATATTCCCCGTGAACTCTTCAGGAGATGCCCTTAGATGAGCTTTGAGGGACATTTGAGAGGGGCACAGGACATCAGTTACTATTTAAAACTTTTCTGCTGTTTCACTGTATGGTCTCTAGCAAGTCATTTGCTACTTTCCTTGCTCCTATCAAGCACTGTGTGGCAGTGAGGGCATTTGGTGCTCCCCTCTGGAGGCTGTGAGTCAATTCAATAGAGGCTGTAACCTGCAGTTTCCCTTTCTGCGGGCAAATAGCACTTACCTGTACAGGAAAGAGTGGAAGGGACAAGTCCTGGTTAGAAAAATGCTTTGCAATAGTGTTTCAAAAGTGCTTTGAGATAGCCTAGGGTATGCAAATGAACATTAGCCGATAATCTTTGTTTGTGCTCATGCAGTCCTCTTGAAGGGAAAGAATTTGCATGAAAATCAGATTGTTGCTTTCGCCTTGTTTGTTCATTTGGTGACTTGTTTTCAGGAGAAGGATGTTTAGCTGGTCCATCAATGCTCTTTGTTAAACAGGGCTTTTTACAAATTTTCCCTCCCCTGCTTTTGTCTAAACAAGGGTATTGGTTATACACAGCTCAGTGCCAATTAAAACAAAAAGATCTGAGTTAGCACAAGTAGCAAGGCTGGCATAAGATATAGATGTTCTTTTCTGCTCCCTTCCCTTCGGGACCAAACCCTAGAGGCCCATCCCCGGAGAGCTGGCGGTTGTTTAGGAAGCTGATGGTCAGGGGTGACAAAACCAGTCCACGACTCTGTCCCTGGTGGGTGGCATTCAGCGTGAGGATGCTCTTATCGTTCACACCACTGGTTAGGGAGAGAGCAAAGCGTGCAAAGATATTTCAAGGAACCTCTTCGAATTAATGTGGCTGGGCCTAACTGTGTATTAGTAGTGCATTAACATACTAAATTCATCTAACTTACCAAGTTTAGGTTGGTTACTCATCGCTCAACTCTTTCTCCGAACCCATCATTGCAGCTCTTGAGGTCAAGCGCAGCTGTCAGCTGAAAGGCGTCGTTCTCATACAGAAATTCTATTTGCAGAATATCCAGGCTCTTGAAAGTTGCAAACACTGGACAGCCAAGCAGAAAGCCCTTCCATGTGATGAAGAGCCATATTTCTTGACCAAGAGTTTTGAACAGCTCTGAATGAAGGCCCAAGGTAATGTCTTGGCCCCACTGCCTCAGCCTCGGAGTTCAGAGAGGTTTCACCCCCAAACTTTGCCCAGCCTCCTGGAAGTCACCCATCCCTGATGTGAACTCTTGGACTCTTTGCTGAGTGTATACTTTGGCAAATCCACCGGTGCAGCTGAGGATGTGGTAGCACCTGCCGCATTGTTCAGAAGCTCAGCTCTTAGCTAACTGGAAGGCCAAGGACTTCCTCATTCTATCTAGTTTTAGAGCAGAGAACGAGTAGCATAACCCCTGAGCATAAACAGGATAGGGTTTGTTCAAGATCGCCATTGTGTGTATGAAAATAAACGAGCAGCATGACAAATTAACCCACTCGTCGTATTTTGTCTTGCCAGTGCCGGACCCCAAATTTCTCCTGAGGCTCCACAGACACGCCGTTGCAGCAGAGAGACTTTCCCGCAGTGAGACGGCGTTGGCTCATGTGCTGCTGCCTGCCCGCGTTGGCAGTGCTCGGGCGTTCTGGCATGCTCCCTTGGTCCCGCACCCCTGCACAGAAGGTCCTGCAGCAAGTGCACCATCAACTCTACAGCCTTGCCAGAAGTATTGACCTGTCCTACGCATCTGGCCCCAGTTACAAGGTGAGGCTGGGCTTCAGGGCTTTCTTAACCATTATGCTACCATGTTAGTGTGTTACCTGCTTTCAGCTTCATAGTTTTTCCTCGCCCTTGCTCCAACCTCCTCTTCTTTCTCATGTCTACTGCAGTAAACCCAAATCTTGGCTGCCTGTGGCTATTAAAACCCCCTCCCACGCATGACTGTCCCTTGCAGTTCATTTTTGGAGGAAGAAAGGTGAAAAGGCACCCATATTTTCAGACCCATCCCATGCAAAGCCTTTGTAAATGCATTTTGGAGCACATGAGTGGCTTTCTGCTGATGTCAGTGTCAAGGCATAAGCCCTGCACACCCATCCTCAGCCGCAGTTACGGGTTATATTACAGTAGCTTCCTCCAGGATCAGGTTTCCTCCATGTAAACACACAGAGATCTGTCTCTGACTTCAGGTCAGCCACCCTAAAGAACTTAAAAATTTGTTTCCCATCTACAGATGAGGACCACAGTCACATACAACATTGGCAGCTGTGCCAAGAACCATTCTAGCAGCTTCAAAAGCTTTAGCCTGGTCATGCTTTTCCTCTGCAGCTGCCTTCTTTGGTTGCTTTCCTCCCACCCTAGCCCTGCCTTCCAACTTTGAAGGGCAACAGTCTCACCCAGAGTTTGTACAGGAGCTGTTGTCACTAAACACCAGAGGACTTTGTTTCCTCTGGTTTACTAGGTTCTGTTGTTGTTACAACAACAAAAAAACAAGACTAGTTTCTTTTTTTTTTTTTTTAATTTTGTTTGCTTTTAAAAAATCGTGCCAGATTTTGTATACCAAGTTCCAGTGAAGAGCAAATGCTTACAGCGGGTGTAAAACCAGCTTGTTTTCAAAACAGCCTTTACCATGGAAGCAGCCCTATGGCTGTACTTAAAGCAGTCTGAAGGCCAGCGCTGCCAAAAGCACAGGAATGTCGTTGCCTTCCCTGCTTGTCCAGCGATGCTCTGACACTCTGCCTGGCTGAGCAGCCCATCCGTACCCCACCGCTGGGTTTTACACCAATTTAAAATCACTGCAACAGAATCACGCTTGGTTTGCCACCTTTTTTTTCTCCTTAAGAAAGTAAATTAAATTGAAAACTGCTTGTGAGAGGTTCAGTTCCAAGGGCAAGGAGGGCGGGGTAATAAAGATTTCTGTAAAAGCTCATATCCATCATACTCTGAAAGTTGTGGTGCGTATGGTAGCCGTGCCCTTTGCTCTGGGCAGAGTTAAGGCAGAGCACTCATTCATCACTTGCTGAGAGCAATTTCATGCTGGGAAATATCCAGGGGAGTGGTGAATCAGCCAGAACACAAGAGTGCCACTCAGCCAGCAAAGAAGGAAAAAAAAAAAGGCAGATTTGAAAAACAAGGGAGGTTGTGAATGTCACAGGTTTGTGGTCATCGAAGTCTTCCAGGAAAGACCAGGAATGAAATCACTCACATTTTCAGATTGGCAATGTTATGTCTGAGCCTGACCTCAGGGGTCCCTTCAGAGTCAAGAGAGAGAAGGAGACACCAGTAAAGCACAATTCACCTGCCTAATGTTAGAGGTGTGTTCTGGTTTGAGGTGACCTGGGCACAGAAATGCCCGTTTCCCTCCACTGACTGTAGCCAACTGTTGGATACTTACATTACGTGTATCCACAGGTCAATGAATAAATCGCACCAGGGATGTATTTCTAAAGGAGGACGCTAGCTACCAAGTCATGTCAGCTCTGTGCAGGTGTTGCTTAGTGGCATCCTGTGGCCCATGTTAACAGCAGTGGTGCCATACCCTTCCTTTAAAATATGGGAAAACAAGGTGTATTTTTTTAAATGTGTAGAAACTATATTTTTTTTAAATTCATTTTGGTAGTGATCATAATTGTTCCGCACGTCTCCCATGAACCAATAAGCCACTGCTTTCTACTGAGTCAAGCTTGCACACAAGAAGAGGTGCTGGTGTGTTTGTCTCAGTCAGGTACAAACGTGCACTGGCTCAAGCTTCCTGTGTGATCAGGAGGCAGAAATACAGCCCCCCGGCTTGTGCCAGCAGTCACTAGCAAATAACACAACTTACCACTTAATAAGGAGATGACAGACACCTTGCATGTGCCCAAGGAACACGGGTATATAAAGTCAAGCAGCAGAGGGAAACAGATGGAAACAGCATTCAGTGCTGCATAATAAGAAAGAGACGTTTATTAAAAATAATCCATAAGAGGAAAAGAGATGGCATTCACTGAATAAAACATTCCTTGCAAGCTATCATACCCAGATCTATATTTAAAATCAGAAAGCAAATCATAGAAATAAGTAAGCTCGTCTTACTAAGAGTTGCAGCTACAGGATGGAAGGAAAACTACAGCTCAGCTGAAACTGCCTTCAAACCTCGGTCTCTGCAGCAGCGCCGTGGTATGAGGAATGGCAGGACACTGAACGAAGCAAAGCCGAGGCGGGGGTCAGAGCAAGCTCCTTTTGGGGGGAGGCAGCTGGGGCAGCAGGCTGAACAGCACGTCCACGCTGAAGGCGAGTCATGGTGCTGCTATCACGTAGGCAAAGCCGCTTGTCCTCGAGGAGCTGATGGCCGACCAAAGACACCCCGGGTAGCACCCAGCAGAGCAAGGCAGCCCGGCTGCCGCCCTCGGTGCCGCGAGCGGGGCAGAGGTGCGAGGTCTCTCGGGAGGTGGGGAAGCACCCCACGGGCCGTGGGGGTCCTCCTCCCAGCCGGCACCTCTGGGGTGGTGGGTGCCCTGAGCTACGGGTGAGACGCAGGGGCAGAGCGGCCAAAAACCACGCGCCATGGGGCTTGTGTCAGGGTGCCAATCTCTGCCCATCTGTCCTCAGGCATGGGCGTGCCAGGGAAGGCAACTTCTCTCTCCTGGGTGAATCAGCCCTGCAAGAGGGTGCTGCGAGCAGGAGGACGTCTGCTGCTGAGCATAAGGGGTCGCGGTGTGTGCTGCCATTTTTCGTCACGTGCCTCCCCCTGCACCTGCCGTGGCTGTCCCCAGCGCCGCTGAGAGCCTACCCTGCCCCGGGCTGCTGAGGGCCTGCGGGGCACACAGGGAGCAGCCCCACGGCACCCCACCGTGCTCCCCTCAGCTCGCCGCCGTGTCCCTCCCTGCAGCATCCCGGCACCGAGGCCCCCACCCGGCTCCCACCAAAGGCAGCGGGAGATTTTGTCCCTGTCCGGAGCAGAATTGAGCTCAGGCCCTGAGCAACCTGTGTTATTGCTTGGTGGATTTATTTATGCCTGTGGCATAAATAGTTCCTCCTCTCCGCAGGACACGTAACGCCTCTGGAATTCAGCGAGAGGAGATGCAGGCACAGGCACAGGCGGTCTCCGGCGTAGCCGGGTGCTCGCATGCAGGTACACGTGTGCACGGCCACCCCTGCACAGCTCCGCGGAGGGTGGCACCCCTCCATCAGTGAGGTCTGCCATTGCCCACACCTTCCAGCCGCCGGCCCTGCCTGCTGCAAACCACCCGAGGTGCACTGTCCCTATAGCATCGCTTTGGGCAAAAAAAAAAAAAAAAGTGGATTTGGTTAGAAAGCAAAAAGAATGGTATGGACAGCCAGTTTGCAAATCCTGCATGTTGTCAACATATTAGGGAGCAAGTTTTTCATTCCACCTGGGGAAGAGAGGCTTCTGCAATAGGGCTGTCATGGGAGAAGTGGGAAGTCACTTTGCCCAAATTGCAGTCCACTTAATTTGTACGTCTGTGCCTTCACTGTTGTGTTTCACACACCTGGCTCCCATGCCAACTGAATCCATGGGAAACAAAGCATCCAAAATAAAGCAGCAAGAGGAAAAATAGACACCAAAAGCAAAGTGGCCCAAGAGGAGAATGGAGGATAGGGACACATCGTTGCTCTGGAAAGAAATAAATACTCTTTAAACAGAGGGATGATCTGAAGGCTGTGTTGTCTGAGTATAAAAAAATTGACTTGGAGGGCACCTGCCCTGGTCCGGAGCTAGTGTAAAGCCCTGCCCCTCGGCTGCCCCACAGCTCAGGGCTCGCAGAGCTCCTGTGCCAGGAACGTACACTGGCCACAGGGGCGAAAGGGCTCTACGCGTTGCAGGGAGGTGAAGCAAACCTCTTCGGGAGCCGACATGCTGAGCGGTTGCCCTCAGACACCAGAACTGGCACGTGGTTTCCTTGCGTTCCCTCTGCTCAGTGTATCTGATCCTGCTGAGACCCTGCTCTGGGTCACTTCAGCGCCTAACGTGGAAAGACGACAGCCCTTGCTTTGGAGAGGCACCTCAAAACACACGAGCATTCATAATGTGGTCCATTGGTACCTATAGGCTGCAAAACCACAGCGGTATTTTTTTCAAAACAAGGCACTTTTAACTATCAGGACCAAGGAGCCTCGGCAGATTCTCAGCACGGTCCTGCTCAAGGGAAGGCAGCTTTTTCTAGACACCTCTCCACCCGGCTTAGTCCATTACCTGGGGAGAGGAAAGCAAAGCGGAGGCGATAGAAGGAGCAGCACGGTGCTGCGTGCCCTGCCAGGAGGGCTGGCACTGAGCTGTGCAGACCTGGGACCTGCTGCCCGGGCAGGGAGCCCTGCCTCCAACCCACCTCGGGTCCGCCGAGAAAGCTGAGCCTCTTGGCAAGCCACCTTGTACGCCTAGCTGAAAATAGCACTGTTTTTGCCAAAACATACACTCAGGGCTTGGATTCAACAATGCTGCATCAGCAGCTCGTAATCAAGTTGACACGGGGCTGATTGTTTATTGAAAAGAAAGAGGAGGGGGAAATCGTGATTTGACCCGATTCAATAAAAAGCAAATAAGCCAGAGGAGAGAGGCTGGGGTTTTTTTTGCACATGACGGGAAGTCTTTTCGGTGGACTTGTGACAACTCAGACCTTGACCTGCCATCTCCTCTGCATGCAGCCGGGGTGGTGGGGTGGGGTGTGAACCCGGGGAAGGACTGGCTCAAAGTCTGAGCAGGATGCGAGGGAGGAGCAGAACGCTTATTTGTGCAGTGCAAGACATGTATATGAGCTGTCAACGGAGAAATGGGGAGAAAGAAAATATGGAGGGAGAGGAAGGGGAATGATATAAAATGTAATATGTAAACTGCCAATCATGTCCGTGATGGTTTGTGCTTGGGATATAAGGCTTTCATCTTTGCTCTTTATTTTATATGCGTTTCTTCCCCCTTTGGCTCAAGCAAAGCCGATTCCCCCAGGGTAGAATATATTGGCTTTCCAGCCTCCTCTGTTTACTGAAGCCAAAGCGATGTTTTTTTATTTGCTTGTTTTCTTTTGGTTTGATTCTTGGGATTTTGGACCGCTGCCTCCCAGACTGCCTGAGATATTGCTGTCCTTTCATTCCTGTGCCCACGCCAGGCCCCCCCGCAGCGCAGCACGGGTCCCTCCTCTGCCGAAGGGCAGCCACCGGCATGGGCTGCGCGGGGGCTTGTTTTCCAGAGCAGCTGAGCTCTCGGCCCTCCTTGGTCCTCAGCGGGCTCCTGAGCACCCTGACTCTGAAAATCGCATGGCCTGAGGCATCAGAAGGTGACACAGGGGAAGGGCTGCAGGGAGACACTGTCCTCAAGCTTTCCAGCCATGGGAACACCCTGCCGTAGATGGGACCTCCCAGCCAAGAGCAGCACCTACGCTGATAAACAGTAGAAAGAGGGATCTGGATATCATCATGGGAGAAGGGTGGAAGAGGGGAGTTGCATGCTGAGTATGGCCCAAACCAGGAACCAGGGCAGGTAAACTGGGCTTCAGGGCAGGACCGGGGACATTCGCACCCTTCCCCGCAGCAAGGGTGGCTCAGCCTGGGGTAACTGCTTCCTCCGCAGTGCCCAGCATAGTACTGGGTTTTCATGTGCTTTCTACAGCTGTCTGCTCCTAACAGAAATACCAGGTTGCTCCAGGGCAGGGAGGCGGCAGCCTCCAGACTGGGCTCTGCAGGCTCCGACTGAGCCCTTGGGGTGGCTGCAGTTTATCTCCCTGTTGTGCCACTTCCAGGACGGAGCTCCGTGACACCAAGCTGAAGGTGGCTGAGGGCTTTCCATTTACCGGGGGGAATGTATTCTTTACCTTATCGACTCAGTCCCCGGGGGCTCCTCCGCTGCTCCAGCTGCTCCTCTCCGGTAATCAGCTTAATCCCATGCGCTACCGGCAGGCTGCACCCCGAAGTGCCTCCTGCATGATGTCACCTTCACAGGCTTAGCTGGAAGCCAGGATGGACACTGCCTGCCGCTAGCACGATAGAGGCTGGCCCTCCCAGAACGATAGCGTTATGTGCAAGCAATCTCCCAGCCCCCGTTGAAGAATGGGGCTGCACAGGAGCTGTCGTTATTTCTCACTCCACGAGCACATTGAGAGATGACTGGCGGGGATTCACCGCCTGGTGCATTTCTGCAGCGGTGGCTCTCAGCTCCTGTGCTCCTCTTGTCCCAGAGCAAAGGGGATTGCTTGCACCTGGCTCTGGCCAGGAAGGCTACCTCAGATCCCCAAGGAAGGAATATCTTGCATGGGGAGATCCTAAGTCACATTTCAGCCCGCGGTTGTCCCCATGAGGACAGAGGAAGGAGAAGGAGCCTGCACAGGACTTGCCTGCAGCAAACAGGGCTGCCTTGGAGGTCACCCCAAGCACCCCTAGGCCCTGCCACCATGCTGATATAAATCAAGCCAGTGGGTGTTTCTAGAGCCAGGATCCAGGTGGATCAAAGATTATTCCTTTCACTGCCATGGCAATTTAAATTAAGTCACGTAGTGGAGGGCTAAGATGATTTACATGCTAAGTTAGTACCTACCTGACAGATTCCACTGAGTTGTGGCAACCAGGTCACAGTCAACTGTGCCCCAAGCTCTTAGTGTCAGTGGAGTGGCATGATCCACCCTACCGCCGGAGCCAAGAGCTGGGGCTCAGAACCCTCAGTCTGAGGCGCTAGTGGATTTTCCTCAGGTATGGATATCCAGGAGCCTGAGCAGCCACCATACAGAGGTGATAAACTCTTCCCCAAACAGCAACATCCAATGCAAGTTTCAGGCTTGCTACTCTAAAACTCATCCTTGTTTTTCTCAGCTTGGTTAATAAATTGGGAAAGCTGAAAACAGGACTCTCTGCAAGCTCTGGGAGTAGCACAGTGCTGGTGCTGAGCTCCTGAAAGTGGTTTTTGGTTTGTTTTTAATACAACCTCTCCCCATAAAATTGATGGAAAATCTCATTGAAAATGAAATAGCTATTTCATTTTCAATCACATAATCTTGTAGGGGAAAACAACTTCTTGGATGCTGATGACATTCGACACTGCTTGTTCTATACAGCCACCAAAACACTGCAAAACAACCTTCCCCAAGGATATCATCTGACACTTGAGTCTTCAAGGCCTTGGTGTCTGGATCTCAGTTCTGAAATTGGACTCCCCCCTGTGGGTTTTTTGGTAATCTTCTGCCACTCTTCCAAATTCCAGCTAAAGCATGCAGGCTACAAAGGAGGAGATGAACTTGGACTTTTCTCCAAGTCTGTGTGGCAGCTTTGTCACTGCTGGGTCTACTGCCTTCTGCCAGCAAGAAACATGCCTGCCTCTGGTAGGACCATCCCAAACCCAATGATGCAGGCTGGCAGCACAAAGAAATCAAATAAAAGAGTACTTTGCATCTATAAAAGAGGGTCAGATGTTTTAAGGTGTGATACCTACCTAAAGAGCCAACTTTTGGAAGAGTTAGTCATCCAAAGGCCAAGTTAAACAGGAGACAATCAAAGCTGCCTGGCTGTTCAGGGATGGGCTGGGTTTATGAATGACACTGGAGGTGGGGCCTCGCTGAGTCACCAGCTTGTCTTGTTTAAGTTGGCCACATCTATGGATAACCCCTTGTAACTTGGCTCTCTTCAGCAGTTTCACACCTTTAAACAACTGCTTTTCTTTCACTAACTTGTCCCCTTAACTTTGCTTCAGATTAAATGGTTTTGGTCTGCTATATTTTCTTTTCTTTCAGTTTCAGGCAAACCAATAAAATGACAAGACTTTAATCACCTGCTTTCTACCTAGCGATGATTAAAGCTAGTACAGCATCCTGGCACAATACAAGTTTGCATTAAGAGCAGACACCTCATCCACTATTGTACCTTTGGTTTATAGCACACATACCAGAACTTGCAGACATCTGGAAACGTGCATTTTTCCCAAATCAATTGCCAATAGGCCTGAACGCACCACAGGCATGTCTGTACCCTCTGTTTTCATCTGTGCTGCTTGTGAGTATGCGAAATCTCACACATCCCTTGGAATGACAAAGCACACCACTCGCCTTGCCCTTCATGTCTCCCTTTTAACATAGAGACAGCATGTGCAACAGGGCATCACCACCACAGCCCTGGATATGAACCCATAAATGTTCCTCAGAAGAGAAGCCCAGGCCTTCAGGCAAGACTGAGGGGCTCTCATCTGATCCCAGGGCATATTTTGAAGCCATTTCCCAAGGACGGCTTTTCCCAATGTTCCCATTACCTCACCGCACTATGTCTCCATAGGCTGTGACGACAGCCTGAGCGCACACTCTGGTTTCCCGGCTCCAGGACCAAGCATACCAGGAGCACACCAGGTCTTTAACGCAGTTAGCTCCTGGCTCCGCTCCCCCACCACACCATTAAGGGCCTGAACGTCTTCAGCGTGACTCCCAGCTCCTGCTCGCCCATGGCCCTCCTCTAGCGTGCCGGCCCTGGTAGCAAGACGCAGCTGCCGGGATTGTGGGAGCATCAGGTGCCCACATCCACATCCCACTCCACCATCGCAGAACCAGGGAGGAGGAGGAAAGGGGATGCTCCCCCTCACCACTCAAGGTTGTTGTGCTGCACCGTGGCTGTGCTGTCGTGGCTACATTATCCTGCCTGGCTGGGTAAAACTTGATTTCTGTTGGGAAATTTACAGTGCTGGCTTCTCAGGCAGAATGGCCAGGTACCTGCCATGCATGATAGGGCACAAAAAGCCTTGGCATTTCCAATGGGCAGCCTTCAGATTTCATTATGCAATTGGTTTCTGTGCTTTGAAACTTTTAAAGAAAAAATTGCTTTTCATTAGCAATGTGATCCCAACCTTTTGTTAGCAAGCTGCCACTTTAATCTTACAGCAGGTACTCTCCCATATTTGGAGGTGTTTGGAGGTGTCTATATATACTTATGCCATACTGTACACCAAAGTTAGAGTTGAACTTCAGGATTTTGTCTTTTCATCAGTGGTGCTGTTCTAGATTTGAAAACTGGCCTAATCAAGACCAAATTTAAGTCAGAAGTATGAGGGGCTGAGTCATGACCTCAGGTAATTTCTGGGCAACCAGATCTGCAGCAGCACAGAGAAAGCACACTCCTTACATCTGCTGTTCCCGGCTAGACAGCCACAACAGGAGCAGCCAGGTCAGCCCGACCACCTCTCACCATAGGCACCTAGCTGAAACACGTCAGTTAGATAGTTGCTCCACATTTTGTCCACCTCCTAGTCCAGATGTTCGAGGCACTGGATACTTGGAGCACCCTCCCTGTAGGATGCTTCTGCTACATGGTTTGGATGTAATCCTCAAAAGCCTTTGGATGAAAGATGTTTCAAGAAAATGAATAGACATGGCAAAGAATATTTATTTGCTTGGTAGCCTTTAAGAATCTCTAAGTCAGGACCAAGATCCTGCTGTGCTAGGTGATGCGCATGAATAGCAAAACAGCAATTTCCATTTTGCCCTTTCATAGGAATGAGAATTAGAGCAGTCCTTCCACAGTAATTTCCCTGACATGCTTGAAATGCAGAAGTGCTGGCTTCTCTTTGCACTTAGCTTGGGAAATACTGTTTGTGTCTCTATTTCAATGATGACCTTGTCCATGTATGCCTTTACTTACTAGTCAAAATAGAAAGAAAAAAAATTCAATTATTCTTTCTACCTATCTGACTGACTGCACTAAGGTAAAATGTTCCACAAGTGAAGATATTAAAAAAAGATTGAACTCCCTACAGGAAAAGTTTCATTACAAAATTCAGCTGAGATTAATAAAACAAAATAAATGTATGTGGCATTTCTTTTGCATTTGTAGGAAAAACAACTTATTATTTATGATGTATGTGCTGTGATCTCAATTATCTCAATGATCCTCTTTTTCGTGTATGGAGTCCCTGTTTTTTAGATAAGCGATGTGTTGGTTGGTACACTTAGCAGCCAAAAATACCTCTTCAGACATGCTTTGGAGAGAGAAAAGGATGGAATGGCCTTTTTGTAGAGCTTGATGGATGTCTTTGGCATTTCAAACTGAACAGCAAACACCATAAATCATGTCAGCAACACAGCCAGGATCCAAACCCCAAATGCACTGGAGTCCTAGGCCCAGATATTAGCCACCCATTGAGAGTACTCTTCTGAGCTTATTTTGCTGTAAAGAAGAGTGGGTGTGAAGAAGTAATGGATGGTGGGCCTGGCCTAAACATCACAAGGAGCAAAACACCCTAATACTTACTGGCAAAAGCTGAGGAATAAGGCTGTTGTATGCCAATAGTTCTTGCAATTTATGGCAAAGCTCACAGTTTTCTGCCCGTCTGTCTCTCTGCCTGTAAGCATCAAACCCATAGGCTCACTTGAGCCCAGGTTGACCCAAAGAGCTTAAGTTCATATGGGTTTTGTGGAAACAGGTGGCTGGATGGAAAGGACTCAAAGTGCTGCTTGGCTAGAGGGTAAGGCTGCAGCCTGTGGCAGACACCGATTTTCTCTTTGCTATTTGCAGCTGAAAGATTCAAAGGGTCACTCCTTACCCTTGAGAAGGGGAATTTAGATGGAAACAGTAGAACCTGTTAAATCACTGGATTTTTAAAGTGTCTGCCATATGGAAGGTGCAGAGGGATGACATGCATTCTTGCAGCACAAGCAGTGGTGACACCAGTGTTAAGGTAGCTTCATATTCTTGTTATTATACCCTACTCCTGTCAGTAGCCCAGCATCTATGTGTAGGCACTAATTTGCCCAGCAGAGTTGCTACAGTGACTTTGCTGAAGCTGCTGCTCTGTTGCACCAAGCTATGCACTCTCCAGGACCTACCAAAAGGTTCCTCAAACACCTTCTAGTCCCATCCCAGACACACATACACTCACACTTCAGAGCATATGGGCCGTTCCTGCAAGATTTTTGATCCACAGTTTACATTTCCTTTTGCTTAATGCTAGAAGCAGTATTACAAAGGCACTGAATGGCTTAATGAAATGGAGGCCTGAGTTTTCAAGAAGACACTAGAGCTATCACAACCTTGACTATAATTGCATTAATAGCAATTGGACCATTTAACCTGCTGTAGTTCACTAATTGCAAACCTTGTTTCCTCTTTAAAAAATTCTGGGGGATTTTAAGACTTCCTGAAGGGCTGTCAGTTCAGCTCAACATCTGCTTTTCTTTCCTTAGTTCCAAAAAAGCGAGTTGGCTTTATTAATACCTCAGCTGAGAGAACAGGGCGTTCGCTCAGTGAGGGGGGAACATGGGCTGCCTGGAGTCTGTCTGAATCCTGGGAGGGGGCAGAAGGGGCAGAATGAGCTGTAATGTCTCCTTCTCTTGTCTTCCTTCTTTTTTCTTGCTTCCTTGGTCCCTCGTGAAGCTGACTGGCTCTCACAGCCTTGCTGGGACTCCCTCTGTATACATATAGAAATATTCATACATATATTTGTATACACATGTGTGTGTGCGTGCGTGCGCATGTGCCCATACCTCTTTTTGCCATGGTCCTGCTGCTGCAGTAGAACCAGAGGGTCAAACTCCCCCTTATTTTGAGGTGACAGAAATTCACTGAAAGCAATGGAAATTGCACCAGAAATTTTTGCCTGCGTGTTAAAAACCAGTTTTGTGCCCACAGAGTTGTACCCTCCTACCACCGTCACCCACAACACGTCAATACTTCTCCCTCCCTTATCCACCCCCCACTCCCCCCCACCCCCAAACCACCTGGAATGGCATTTCGGAGAGTGGAGGTGAGCTCTCTCTCAGCCTGGGCCGTATCAACCATCTCCCCTCAAGACCCTCTCCCCGGAACTGCCTTTTTTAGGGTCCCCAGACATGCATTTCTGATGCTTTTGGAAGAATTACCCTCTAATGCAGCGATGCAAGTAACTGGGAATAGTGGTGTGATACAGATCTTCCACATTGAAGACAGATCCAGTCTCCAGATTCTTTAATGCACTTCGGCATTATTTACTCTGACATGACACAACCTGCCAAGATAAGATATTCTCAGTGAGGTGAGATATGCATTACCTCCAGAGGACTTTGCACCTCCCTGGAATTTTATGCTCCAAACACCACTACAACAGAGCCATTTCTGAGATTTTAAAGCATCCAGGTAACATTATTTTTAATGTGTTTTGGCTTTTTGAGCTCCGGCTGGGGCTAGAAACGCAAGTGCTGAAATACATCAGGAAAAGCCAGTCTGTTCATGTGAGATTCACATTTCAAATTTTCAGACCAAAGGGGGGCAGGTATTTCTGCTACATTATTTTCATAGAGAAAATTAAATATCCATAGGGAGTCAGAATCAGTTTTGAGAGAAAAAAATAAGAACAACAAAATATTAAGAAGTAGACAATAAGTCTCAGTGGGAGCTCAGGATCCACTGCTTTTCTGAAGCTTTCTGTACCAACTTCACAAAATGGCAGCTGTCCCGCAGCCAAGCCAGTCACCTTGAAAATTTTTAGGTTCAGCGCATAAGAGTTGAAGAGTTACATTTGCTGTCAGCTCTCATAAACAACTGACGGCTTTCAGAAGGTCTCCTAACAACAGGCCTGATCCTCATCTGATTAAAATTAAATTCTGGACAATGAAACCTAGCCAGTTTAGAACATCTGAGGGTCTTGCTCACTGCACTCATGCCAATTATTACATAAATGTGCCTTCAATTAAGTAGAAAGTTTTGTTAAAAATAAAACTGCAGAGATAGAAATAAATGGGCAATATATTTAAGCTAACTTAATATTTTCTTTCAGTAAATACTGTTAGAGGAAGTGAGGCTGCTTTTGGTGAGTTTGCTGTCTTTGTACAAGACCTTGTTATACTGCATCAGTAACACTAAACATTTCTTTGTAAGCATGGAATCAAACAGCTTGATTAATAGTGAACTAATTGCTTCACTCAGAACACGAGCTGGACGTGGGTCTCACCAGCTCTTGCGAGAGCACTACTGCTCAGCAGTCAGCCTCTGCTCACCCTGTACTGGAAAACCAACCCTACTGGCTAAATTATCTCCTTCTTTTTGTCCAGTTATGGAGGTTAAAAATTATGCCTTTGATTTCCTAAGGCTTCCTCTGATTTTTTTCTTAAAGGCTTTTTTTTGTTTGAGAGGGAAGGAGGAAAAAAAGGGGGATAGGGAATAAAAAGCTGGAGGAACGCAGACATTTATTAATGCAACCATTTCCTTGCTAGGAGGGTTTTTAAAATCTCCTTGACCCCTCCAAATGAGCAATCCATCTCTACTCCGGTCGGGAAGAGTGGCTGAATTTCACTCAGCCAAGGTTACAGGAAAACCCAGCATCGTTTGCGGCAAGCCATCTCTTTCCCAGCTCGGTTTAAGAGGCACCAGGACGCCGGCACTCAGAGAGGCAGCCAGGCTGTCCCCTGCCACCGGGTACCACCTGCCAGCAGCAGCTCTCTGTCCCCCTGCAGCCATCCCGCTGTGTGGGCTGAGGACACACGTGCAAGGTTTCAATTTATGGATTTCTGGCCTAGAGGCAGAAAGTGCTGCCTAGCAAGCCACCCCAACCACCAGAAAGAGATTGAATTTTAAAAAAGAAGAAGAAAGAAAACACACACTGCATCCCTGCTTGCTTGCAATCTGATCCCACACTGTGCAGCCTTTGAACGAAGCACCTCTCTGAGAGGCAACTCTCCTATTAGCATAACGTATAGCATGAAAACATGGGGCTCTTCCCAGGGAATGCTTTACTGTGTGCATGCTTCATTTTTAATATTCATGGCCAGCTCCATTTAGAACATCCTTTTGACAGAGGAGAGGCGCCGAGATAAGCCGTCGGGATAGCGGTTGTCCTGGAAACAGCAAGATCCACTTATTTTTAGCACCAAAGTCATCCAGTTAAACAAACTACATTAAAGGAACATCGTGATTATGACACAAGAATAAAAAGATGCGTGGCATATTTACAGTCACCGGGACGGTGTGACGCCTCGTCTTCGGCCGCCGGTTCTGGCTGCCAGCAGCCTGGCCCCCGTGCTGGCAGAGCAAAGCGTGCCCTTTCCTTCTGGGGGATGGCAGAAACCCAGGAACGGCCGGAGCCGGGTGGCGGGGAAAGCACAACATGTGCCTCCCCTCTGCCAGGCTGCAGCCGCTGCTCTCGATAAGTAAGGAGTATCCTCCTCAAAAGCGCAGCACAAAACAAACAAAGGTATACTTTTTCAGAGAGGTATGCTACCAGGAATGTATAGATCAGAACGAGATAGGCCATGAAATATGGGCAAACCGGGGCAGAAACAGGGAGGTGAAGATTATCTCTTCATCTTCCTTCCTAGTGTTGATGGTCTCCAGTCCCTGGTGTGCACCACTGGAGTGACCCCAGAAAGTCTGGGAGCTCCACCCAGAATGTCACCACCAAGCCCAAGAGCTAAACCACAGGCACAAGCAGTACACCAAAAAAGTGTCTCTCTCAAAAGGTTTCCTCCCCACCTGTGCTGGGGCAGGCCTGAACTATAACAAGCAGCTCCCTGCTGCTGATAGTTTGATCCTTATCCTTCAGGATGCACAGCAAAACCGCACGTGTGTGAAACCAGAAAAAGCAATGAAAGTTAACAGCAGCTTTTCCAAAGGTAATTGGAAAAAATCTTAGGGCCACAATAAAACTTCAGTGACAGTTTAAAAGTGGTTCTTGTTTTATCTAAGCCAGTTTCCCTGCTCTCATTTCTTCAAGTGCATGGTAAGAAGGCCTGACGTGGAAGGAGACCTCCTAGCTTCAGCAAAAGCTGTGCGATTTTTACCACCATAAAGGTCTACTTGTCAGTTCGCAAAACACTGTTCTCAGTTAGGCAGTGCTGTTCGGCTATTAAAGCACAGCTTTGAGACACTTTGACACACCGCTTCCAAAGTTTCAGGGGCTATTCTACCTCCCCGCCATTGGTTTTGGTGAGGATTAGCAAAGCCCAGTGGGTACAACAGACGTAAGAGCAAATAGGCACAGCCACCTCCATCGCTATCGGGTGATGGTGGCCCACACATCCCAGACAATACCCATCAAATCAAGTGTTGCCTGAAACTTTGTCTCCCTGAAGGAGAAAGAAAAGAAGAATGAGACAAGAGGAATAAAAATTAGAAAGGCTCAAAAGAGGGAAGGGAAGAGGTAGAGGAAATTGGGGTGCAGCTTGGGACAAGTTTCTCCTTGACATGGAGAAAAGGGTAACTTTTAGCTGAAGGAAGCATGTGGGGAAAGGCATAGAGACAGGGGAAGAAGTGGAGCCACAGAGAGCCCATGTACACATATACGGGAGAAATTCTAGGTAGAAAAAAGGATTGCAAGAAGGCTTTGGTATATGCGGCAAGCTTGGCTGTTAGCCTCAGTAGCACGAGCAGTCCTGCAGGTTACATCAGCTTGAAGCTGTCCAGTGCCACTACTCCTTGTCAATGGCAAGGCTTTTCCTTACACCAGAGTTGAATTTGGGTGTGAAGGTGCGCAGAGACAGAAAACCCAAACCCAGTGCTCTTCTAGATAACATCTTGTAGCCTCTCCTGTGCAGAATACAGTAAGTTTCAAGTAAATCCATCCAAGAAAGAGAGGCATAGCCACTCCCTGTGGGTAAAACTGGAGGGGTTCAAGGCTTTGCTGTGGTTGTTAGATCTCAAAAAAAGATGCACATACCTGAAGTTCGTCCTAACCTATTCACAGCTCTGGAAAAATGACTCATTGGAAGTTCAGTGTCTTCCTGGCACCAGTTAAAGTGGCTATTATAAATCCATCTGAGCAGAGTGGCTGTTCTTGGAGCAGCTATTCTAACACGAGCTTCTCTCTCTGCTTTCAAGTAACTGCTCACTCCCAAAACAATTCTGAAGAAAAATCTTTGCTTGCTTCTTCAGTATATGCGTGCCATCGTACTTTTGGTCCATCACTGATGGGAAATGAGGTGACCTCCTGTAAGCAGAGACAGCTGGTGAGGAGGGGGAAAGAGACACAAGATTTTCTGATCACTGCATACAATTCCTGAGGGGCTCTGACAACACCCTCTTAACACATTGCACTGTCTTCTTTGGAACTGGTGATGCCAGTAGGGATTAGATTTCACATTCATCATAGCGCTAATGCTGTAGAAAATGAGACCCTAATGCTTTAATTTATTTTGCTCTAGCTTTTGTAAGATGCTTTTGCTACAGTAATGAACTGGCCATTGTACAGCTTCACTAGCAGCAGGATGGGCTGCCACTGGCTCAGTGGCATGCTGTGACAGCAAGACTTAGCGGTGGCTCTCCTTGGGCCGAAGGAGGTTATCTGTCATTCTGCCAGGAGGAGGTCACCAAATCCTCTCCGTCCTCCAAGTGGATACAGGCATATAGCACTACTTGCGTTACCTCCCAGAAGAGGGGTCACAGACCTACCCCATCATTCACCTGCAAATGCTGCCTGAAAATTAGTGCTTATATTATGACACTGTGGCAAGAACAGCATCCCATGAGTTCCTATAGTCTTGCTGAGTGCACGTCTGAAGCCCTCGGTGCACGTATGAAAGACTCAATGTTCACAACTGCACGTTAATCCAGCAAGTATCCCCCCAGCAGCTCTGACTTCCTCAGGTAGGTTCAAATACCTCTGGGCCAAGCATTCCTCCTCGTCACCCCAAGAATGTGCTTCTGGGCGCAAAAGGCATCAAGCAAAGCCAAACCACAGCTCTGCTATCTCATTTTGTGGCTGCAACTATTTGTTATAAGTGTTTTTTCCTTTTTCTTTTTTTTTTCTTTTTTCCCATAACAAATGGTTCTTATTTTAAAACAAGAATTTCTGGGTAATTCCCCTGTCCCCAGCTTTTAGGTACTTTTTCCCCTTAAAAATTTCTGATTTTTCATCCCTTGTGCCTTCTTTTTCTCCTTGTGTCACTCATCTATTTTTGCACTTTGCCAGATGGAGCTGAGGGAAGAAAAAAGAGGGAAATAAACACAAAAGTGAGGGGGAAAAGAAAGCATCCTCCCCAGTATTTTTATTGATTTGAACTCACCCAATATATTTACTGATTTTTCTTAATTAAAACCCCAGGAAGCTCATTTTTTTAAAGTTATTTTTTATAGCCTTCTCCCTTCCTACTTTGCTGCTTTAGCTCAAACAACCAACGTGCACTGACGTTCAGCTTTGCTGGGCTCGTCAGCCGGGGAGAGCAGCGCGGAGGCCAGCAGACTGCCCCGTGGAGCTGCCCTGACCCCAGGTGTTGCCACGCTCAGCAGGGCTTTTTCGGCTCCCAAAAGCCGTGTCAGATGGTGGTAACTGTCAGTCATGAGTAACCACAGCTGGAGTTCAACCCCTGACCTGTAAGTTGCTGGTCAATCCATTAAGCTGTGCTTTTCTCCTACAATTGATTTTTTAATATCTCAGTTTTTGGCTCAAGATGACTGCGTTAGCTCTAACACATAAATAGCAGGATGAGCGAGGACCTGTATTTACCCTTTCCACGCGCTTGGGCAAGAGGAGGTGGGGACACAGTGGAGCAGAGTGGAGGACGCCCATATGTTACCCGTCCGCTAACCTAACTCCATTTACATAGAAACAAACAAGCAAACAAGGCATGGAAAGAAGGAAGGATTCTTTCCGATGGTATCTTGCATTTTCATGTGGTGAGTCAGAGATAAAATCATCTGGAAGGGAGCACACAAGCTCTTTCAAATCTCCCTTTTGAGGAGCTGTCTCCAGAAGCCTTGATTTTACTCTGGTATTTCCAACAGGAGTGCACAGTACTGTCATGTCCTGCTTGCTTTGATAACTGGAGGTGAGGTGAGAAAGGTAAACCAGGTGTGTGCATGGACCCTTCGATGGCTGGGATATTACCACACTACCTTGGAAGGGCAGCTTCCTTGCTGATGGAAATCTGCCTTGCTTCAAAGGACCTCTGCTGTTTTCCATTAGCTGAGAGCACCGGCTGGCCAGATTACGGTGAGAAGAAAAATCCCGACACCCACAACACAGAGGGCATCCCACCCAGTCGCACACATGTTGCCAACCCAAGGCCACAGGAGCTTTGTGGGAAGAGAGGATGCCCACCTTGCATCCTCCAAGCAGCAACTCAGATGCTCTTTCAATCCACCATTTGGGTGGCAACAGGAGAGCTACTGGTGACAGCCGCGCGCTCCAGGTGACGGTGCCGTGGCGAGCTAGCTGCCTTCAGGTGCCGGGCAATTTGCCATCCCACAAGAAAATAAACTTAAAGAATGTGAGCCACTGCTTCAGGAGCCCTAGCACAATGGAGTTACCCCAACCATATGGGAGAAATTACTTTTTCATGCCAACTGGAGTCCAAAAGACACAGATCTTTCAGTGGATTGCAAAGCAAACCTTTGCCTGATTTTTGTTACGTTTTAATAATAGACTTCAAAAAATGCAAGGCACTTCCCTCCTTGCTAACATTATTTCCTTTACATTTAAGTAGAACTAAAGACTGCTGACGCTAAGTATATGTAGGAAGCAAAATAGGTCCTCCCTTCCCCAAAAAACCCTCCTACTCATTTTGTGGCCCAAAAACTCTTCTCTGAAAAACTCAGGTTAACTTTCCTCAATCCTCACATTCCAGGGTACATTTAGAGTTAGAGTAGTATTGGAGTAGAACGACTAAAAAAGCAAACAAAAAGCCATCAAATACGTACATGGACATATGTGAGAGTGTGCCTATAGCTATATAATTCTCTGTAAAAGATACCATTTTTCAGATTACCCAGAAACTGGTCAAATGCCTGGAAAATATTCTTTCCAAGTTTTCAGACCGGCCTCTGAAACTGCACAAACAAATCTTATCCCATTGGAGTTAGTGGAATAATTCCTGTTTGGCTTGGACTCAGTCTGCTGCATGCACATGAACTCGTACGTGCAGATACTTGTCTGAGTCTGCGAGCCAGGTAGATAACTGTGTAAACTTCTTATTTGCGTGCAATCTTGTCCAGCTGGCCCATAGCATTTGCGTAGGCTGTATAGGCAGACATAATTGCTGTATATGCTCTCGCTTTTCCTGCCCCATTTAGCCAAAAGTTCACTCTTGCAGGCGTGCTGGACTGTACTGCTCTCATGGGATTAAAGCATGCAGTCACATCATCTGAATTCATCACAGGAGGGAGACAGTAGCCAAATATTTGCCCCTAAGGGCCCAGCTCTACACAGAATTGTGCTGAGGGCTAGTTTCAAGGACGAGCACTCAGGGGAATTGCACAGGGCCTCGGGACTTGCAGGGTCTCGTTAGAGTAAGGCAGGGAGCAAGCCAAACCAGCCAAAATGAGGGCTAAGACAGAACTAGCCCATGGCTTGGACCCTGCCCAGGGTCACCCAAGGCACCGCTTGCCCCTTGTTACCCCCCCCCATTAATTGCCTGAGGTCAAACAGCCTGCAATATCTGGAAATGATTTAGGGAAGAACTTGCTCCATAAATGGGTCTTGGGCTTCATTAACCCACCAAAGCTCAGCCATGCACTACTACATCTCGGGAGGCTTGCGGTGCGACCCAGAGCATCTCCAAGGGCACTGACATGCCAGAGTTACTTCAGGAGTGCTGCTATCCTAACTGCATGTAAAACAGCATGAAAATGGGAGGTTTTGCTGGGAAGAAAGACAGAATGAAATCTCTGCGCACAAGGAAAGCTCTTCTGGGAAAAATTGTGAGGGCCAAGCTGCTGATGGGGTGTAAGAGGAGGGGAATAGCAGGCGAAGATTATCACACACTAAGCAGGCGAGGGTATAAAGGAAGCAAAACCTGTAAAATTATAACACTCAAAATAGTCATTTGTTTGACTTCCATTTTAAGTGGCTATATTTTATCCTTTGTCTCTTTTCGGCTTCTCACAACCTCCCGTGACAGCGATTGATGGAGACACAGAGAATTAACTTGCAGACAACCCATTGCAAACTTCAGCCACTCTGTAACCATTTAAGCAGATAACTCTGTTTTTATGTAGGGCAACTGGTGGGGAAAATGTGTCACCATTTTCCTTCCTGCTTCCTTTGAGTGGTAAGATGAGAAGCAAGAACACTTCAGACCCAGAGAGCTCAGTTTCCCTTCCCCCTGCACCGGGGGTGCCAGGGTCACCCCCACAAATGCCAAAAGCTCTTGCTAGGCAGCAGCACGAAACCAGAGGCATCTCCCAGAGTCACAAAAGTTGGTCCTTACCTGCCTCAGGGCAAAGAGGGAAGAGAATTAAGGCAATTCAATCCCCTCTGCTGTCTGAGACAGGCAGCTGAGTGCTTTATGTGGCAGCCAGTTCCTTGGATTTATGTGGTACGCATAGTGAGAAAATACGTTGGTCCTATTTGCTTTACTGGGCTTTGCCACGCTGTGAGTGCGACTACCGGGCAACAAGTAAATCTCCCTAGATCCCATCTGAAATGAAACATAAGTTCTGGGATACAGTCTGGAGGGTGTTTGGAGAGCAGGGCAAAGACAATTGCTCTTAAATGATCTAAAATGCCACTCAGCAACCTCAAAAGCTCTTTCCTGGGTCATCAGGAGCAAACTCACTTGCTCCCTTCAGTCTTCTGGGGAAGGCAGCAGATTGGCTTAGCACAGATTTTGTTTCCTCTCTGGCAGGAGTCTGGCTGTGCCACCAAGGCATGGCAGCCAGCAAAGCCCCATGCTCTGCCCATGCAGGAGGACGGCAAGGTGGTGGGAAACCCTTCCCGGTCAGATCAGAGCTCTACGGCACAGCTCCCAAGCGTGCCGGCACTGAGGAGGATGAGAGCAGGCAGGGCACAGCAGCAGAGCTGCCCTTGGAGAAGAGCAGGGGATGTAGAAAGTGACAACAGCCCTTGGGCTGCTCCAGCCTGGTAGTTCCCAACATCTTCTGTGTTACAGCAACAAAAGCAGTCAAAAGAGCCCCCCGAGACTCGTGTTGTCAGGAAGAAGGAAGGGGTGGCTGTGGTCCCCCAGACCCCACCAGAGTCATTGCTGCTAGCCCTGCTTGTGTTCCCAGCACAAGGGAGCGGGGTGAGAAAGCATAAAGGTCCACTTGAGCTTGCCTCTAGCTGACATGAGGGGCCAGACTGGACAGCCAGCAAGGACTGCAACAAAAGGTGGTCAAAAACCAGCTTTGAAACATCTCCACAGCCCCTTTTGCATTTAAAGCAAGAGAATGGAGTAACTTCAGCCTCCGTGTAGCCAGCCTGCTGCCTTGTTGGCTCATGGTACGGCAAGTCTAGTGACTCAGTAATCTGTTTGCCATTCATTTTTTGAAGCAGGAACATAATTTAATTCCCTTTAAGGAGATCAAAACCAGGAAACATTTAAGTAGGACTTCCTGCCCAGTGTGAAATACAAATTCTTTTCATCATGGAAAGCTAACTGAGCTTAAACAATAGTAAATAAAACTGGTTATGCAATGAAGTTGTAGGAGATCAAAGCTGATTTTGGTTTTTAATTAAGATAACAAGGTACCTGGATTAAGGAAGCTAGTGGTAACCCACTGCCTAACTACTTAAAGAAACACAAACACTTCCCCATTAACTTGGTGCATATACAGAAGAAAACGAGGCAGCATAAGAATTTGCCTGTACTTACAGTCAGGAATTGCAACTGGGAAACATCCTACTTGAATTTATCTACATCAGACATCATTTCTTCAAGAAGGGAGAGGATCTCATGAATCCTCCTGAATATTAACCCTTATCCCATCCATCTCTTCTGCTCACTTCTGCTGCACATCCTTTTAAATATGTCTTTGTGCGTATTGCTAGGTTGTCTGCACAAAATCCCTGCTGTTCCTCTTCCACCCATGGGGCTATCTAAAATTCACAATCTTGTAGGTTGTTGAGTCAGGAAGAAAAGTCTGTGCAGGGCTTAGGTAGTTTTTTGGAATCAGCTTTGTTTATTTACAAAGGAGAGACAAACTCCTGTGTGACACAGCAGGAGTCGAGCCACAGGAGAGTGTTTCTCTGTTCCCAACTTCCCCCACTGTTTTGGCCAAGCGTCCCACCCAAAAACCCCCTCTCGCTGGGCTTTTCGCAGGGCCACACACTGTGCTTGCTCAAGCATCCACCTTTGTCTGGTTCTGCGCTGGCTCCACACTTCCCCTCGTGAACTGCCTGGCTTCACACCCACACTCACCTCTTCCCAAAACAGCTCTGTGCCAAAGCTCCCCTTCCCAGAGCCTGCACGCTCCCGAGGAAAACAAACGAGCCCGTGGTTTGGGCAGAGACCTCTGTGCAGGGTGGAGGTTTCGAGCTAGTCATTATTTTGCTGCCTGCTTTCCCAAGGCGATTGCGGGGGCTTTTTAAAGGCAAAATCTGAGAATGGGGGTTAATCTGGGGTCTATCTTATTAGTAAAGCCATAAAGCCTTTCAGGAAAGCCCTACAGAGCAGACCAGGGCTGAAGCCAGTAGGTTTCTGTAGAGGCTTGGAATATTTATAGGACTGTGTTAGGAGTGAATATTGGTGCGTGGTCGTTAGAGATGAAAGGGAGTTTAGCCTGGCTAACACCACAGGACTGTTAGAGGGTTTTATCTCTTCTGCAAGGTTGCGTGCACCATCCATGCATTTCAGTAGTGGGCGTACCGCTCCTAAGAACCTTGAAATGACGGTTCATTAAGCTTGCAGAAATGTTATCGTTTTCCATAAAATTTGATAGGATTTTCCAGGACCTGCGATGCTTCAGTGTAATGCATTCTTGGCTATCAACAGCCATCTTGGGCCCCGGGAGAATGCTCTGCAGAAACTATAAAAAGGTTTTAAACATGCATTTTGATTTACAGCAATGTCGAGTTCCTCCCGTAGTGTGACTGGGGTGGGGATTCAGAACATATTTCTGGGCTTCATTCAATTTCCATGCTCGTTTTCCCAATTACTTTTGAAATCATGTTGTTCACTCAGCCTTAACTGTAGTTTAGCCCATACTCATACCACCACATGGCAGAGATTCACGGGGAGGGGACTGTTGTCAGAAAAAATTGCTTCAGAGCTTGGATGTATATGTCTTCTCCTTGATTAATTTAGCTACCTTATTTGTTGAAAAACAGGGCTTGTCCCTCTTAAAGTAACTCACAGCTATTTAATGGAGAGGCAAGACTGTCATGTCCCTAGAGTTGGTCTGCAACCACACTCCAACCTCTGTCGTTGCATAAAGGTACTCCTGCGTGTTTGCCTCGCCCATCCTTGCTGCAAGCACTGAACCCTTATTAGTGCAGGACGTGTCCGCAAGGGAAACCTGGCTGTCTGCTCCTGCCCTGTCCTGGGAAGAGCTGCTATCTCCCATCTTTTAAATTCCACTCAGTCTTTTTGAGTGAACATGGTGCCTATTCACAGCCTGATTTGTAGTCTGCTTAAGTTAGTGGGAGCCTTGCAGTGAGCTTGGGATCTGGTACTTACAGACCCAGCAGCAGCAGCTGGTGACTGAAGTCTCCTGTTTAATCCCAGACAGTTGGCAGGGGCAGGCCAACCTTCCCTATGCCTCACTGGTGAACTGTGAACACCTTCTTTCATCTTGAGAGAACAGATCAATCTATAAACTTTCTGGGACTGCAGCCCTTGTGTTAAGACTCTCAGTAAAAAGTGGCTGCAGTGCTGGTTTAGGCAGTAGGGATATTTATCGTCTCAGGTTAACTATGGAGACCTCCTGTAATACCGTTCTCAACCCTGGGTATCCCAGCATGCAGACCCTTTCTGCATATCCTGAAGAGAGTCTTTGGGAAGTTAATCTGTGCCATAGCTTAGAAAGAGTCTGCAGAACAAGCAGCTTGATGCCCTTTCACTGAGGACAATATTTTCCCCTCTCCCTTCCTTGAGCCACAGCCTGGCAATTCACCGATTTCCAGCACTGTACCAACAGGCAGGTCTGCTCCAGGCTCTGCATTGGGTCATGTAATATAATCACTTGCACCCAAAAAGGGGATGTGTCCCTCATCTCATAACCAGCAGGGGCTGACTTTGAACCACTGGCCCAAGGGTCTATATCTTACTATCATTTTTTTGAATCTTCTAGGCATGCTTCTTCTGTCCCTTACTAATAAAGTTTTGTATTTTATTGCTGCAAAGCATTCACCCTGAAAAAAAAGCAAAATAAAAAGACCAATCCAAGCTGAAAACATCATGGCCAAGCAAGAGAGATGTTTTTAAACATCCCCAAAGCAACATCTTTGTATTGGTGAATAACAGGACTTCCAGCAATCTGGGTGTCTTTGTGCAGAGCCTTGTGAATAAGCAAATCACAGATCAATACAGGCCACAGTGTGCGTTACTCATTAGCATGCTGGGAGCTGGGAGTGCAGAGATGATATCAAACACCAGCCCCCCTTCCCCTGAACAGAGCTTACTGATAGGGCAGTGTGTGCTGCCAACAGTGAGTCATTCATCACTCCGTCCTCGTTTCACAACAGCATGATTCAGTGTTTGTAAAGGAAAGTCCTGACTGCAAACATTACCCTCATTCAGCCACCGTTAGCCTCGTTGCAACATACAGCATAGATTGTGCTCTGCATGATATTTGCCAGGACAGTAAATCAGCGGAGGTAGAGCATCCCCCGGTGATCTGGAGATCTGTGGAAAAGAAGAGCACTCTGGAGGGGGACTGTGCTATGAAACTATTGCCCTTGGTATGTCTGACACTCACCCTCTCCACACTGCCTCCAAGTCAGCCCCAGTGGAGAAGCCCAGCTGAGTGCCGTGCCTGTTGAGGTCTAGCATGAAACTGAAGCAAAAGTTTCAAGCCATAAGATGAATTTTCTAACTGCCAGCCCTACAAATTCAACCTGAGGAGAAGGAAGAAATTAAGCAGTGCTATGCCCTTTCTACCTCTTAAGTTTCCAGCAGCTGCAACGGTGTGACTGCAGACTGACAGTTTTGCTGATAAGGCAGGAAACAGAGTGAACTCACCTTGCTTTTCCCTAACCATATTAACTTCCTCTTGCCAGCAAGACTGAAAACTAGTTTTTGTCAGTCAATGCAAAGCACTCAGTCTCTCAGAGTACAGATATGCTGATCAAAGAGATGCCTTTATGAGAGAGGAAGGTCAGCTCTATAGGATCAGCAGAATTGGTGTGGTTTGGCTGTGCTTAAACTGACATGAGCTGTTGGGAGCCAGAAAGGGATAGGGAGATGCAAGCAGTCTCCCCTGTGCGTGGTTCATTAGGTTGAGGGAAGATTTAGCCCCTAATCAGTTTTCTGATCCTCCTTAAGACCATCTACTACTCTGCTTGCTGTTTCTGTAATTCTCCTGTTGGCTTTCCTACAGCCACCAGTGTCAGGCAGCAAAGCAATTAGGGTAAGCATGGCATCGTCCCATCCAAGCTTGTTCCCATCCAGGCTATGCACCAATCCTGGATTTGATCTGAAAGGCAATTTGAAAGACAGAGTAAAATGTTTTCTAATAAGTAAGTAATTAGTAAAAATACTTTCTATTTTTCTTATTTTCCCTTTTTTTTCAAGCAAGAGTAATGAATGGCCTTCTGATTTAGAGATATATCCAAAGCGTGTATAAATCAGCAGAGTCCCACTGACATCTACGGTGCTTTGTCAATCTACACAAGCTGCAGATAAAGCCTTTAATGTTTCCACAAAGCAGAGTTATCAGGCTCCTTGTGGGCTTGTATGAGTTAACAGAAAGAGCTTTCTAGCAAAGTCATCCATCATTTGGCTATCTACAATCATCAGCGTGCAGGTAAATCACCAGGGTTCTGCTACCAGATGTTAAAAAGGCAGTTGACCTTCTTGTATATTCCACACATGAAAAGAACCCAGTAAATTATTCGACTTTTAGACAACAGTATTCAACAATTTACTACAGAGCCCACTAACTGGATAAAGTGTTAACCTGGACATCCTGACCAAATTCCAGCTGGGTTAATTATACTTTGCCTGAGTGTTCCCCCCTGTTTCAATTGTGACACTATTTGATGTTATTTTTTTTGCTTTCCTCCCTGAAGATTGTGCTGTAACCCTGCTGTTGCTGTGTTGCACACCAAAAGTGTATGCTTTACAATTGTAGATGAAAGATCTCTGTATGTAGAGTTTTAAAAGCACTCATAAATGCATTCTTTATGAGCATAGGAGCTCTAATGCATGGATATGATTGTTTTTATGGCTTTTATTGATGTTATTATTGTTCCTGCTGTTTCAGATACTATTTACTACTGAAATACAGATTTGGATTAGCTTTAAAATCAGAACCTGCATTTACCCAGAGGAATGTGGCATTCAAATTTTGGGTTCCAATTCAGATCCATTTTAAGGCAAAACCATCAATGGCAAATCCATATTGAGATTAGAGTGTGAATTTCCCAAATCTTGTGGGCAGGAATTGCTGCCAGAGCTGTGAATAAGGCTTACTTCAAGTCAGAATTAGATCAGAAACAAATCAAAACAAAAAAGGAGAAAGAAAGAAAGGCTAATAATTATTGTGCTGGAAAATCTTACTAATACTACTTAGGGACTTGTCACATAAGATGTAATCAATAAATACTATGTTGGTTGTGGTTGTTCTGTAGAGGCTATTGACTAGTAATTCTACACACGGTTGTCTTGGCCGCTAACTTTTATGTATAGTTTTCTCTGAATACCTCCCCCATTTCTGTGTATACCAGAGTTCATATTCTTGGCTCACAGTAAGAAACATCAAAAGGCAGAAGCAAAATGAGGAGCAAAGTTCCCTTTGCTAAGGGCACATGCTGTGGCTGCAAGGTTGGGCTGTGGGCGAGACCTGGAAGGGAAGGAAATTCCAGCTCCGGTGAATTATCAAGTAAGCAAACTGTCTTGCCAGGGAGAAATGCCTGTGATCTGCCAATCATACTGCTCGGCTGATTTAAGGGACTAAAACTATTAAAGACTTTTCACCCAGCTTAAGGTACATTCTGTACGCTTCAATGCAAAGACAGTGCATTTAAAAGGATAAGAAGAGGAGCTAAAGTTTTTATCAAAATCTGTGGTCTGTGGCAAATTTGCAAGCAGGAATAATAAGGAGCACAGGGCAAAATTCTGCCTTGCAGAGTGAAGTATGGACCTCTTGTGAATACTCTGCTCATATTCACCAGGAATATCATACATATCAATACAACCTGGGCAAGGTCGATTTTAACCTCAGAGCATCTACCCAACAAATGAATTTCCTATTACTTGGCTAATTATACATAGCTACCCAAGCACTACCTGTCAATGCAGAGAGTTAGCAAAAAATGTCAACTGTATTACTTGGCTACCTTACTTCATTAAGTAGGTCCAGAGTGGAGCTAGCTGATTGTTTGTTCCTTGTCCCCTTGTTAAGCCTATGACCTACTGCAATCCCAGCAGGTGGGTGGCCAGCAGGACAGTTTGCCCCAGCCTTTTCATCTGAGAAAACACACAGGGCTCTGGCTCCTTACAATATATTTAATATGCCACAGGATCAAGTTTTGTCTCGGGCTTTTCTGCAAATCAGTGTTAATTCAGTCCCCCTCCAAGGGGATGCAAGTCGTCATTTCTTCCACATAAGCCACCAGCCGGCTATCAGCTTGAAGCATCGCGTACGGGATTAAACCAGAATATTTGTGGGCACAGAGCCCATGGTTTGTTTTGCTTGCACAGCACCTAGCACCAGAAAGCCCTGCTCCCATAGCCCAACAATAATTCGGATCACTACAGAGTCATATTAGTGATGTGGCTAGCACCAACCATATAACCCAAATAATCCATGAAGCATCATTCTTTCTCCTCTCTCCAGCTCAGCTTATTTCCTAAACTCTAATAAAAAGCCAGCTGTTTCAAAGTGTCTATGGCACATACCTGGCAGGAAGGGGTTTACATTCTTCTCCTTGCACACTAAAAGAAAGTGCCCTAGAACTGTACACGACAAGCCTGTAGCTGTGAAGACAAATTTTTGGCTGCTGTTCTCCTGGCCACAATACTGAATGTGTCCTTTGCTACAGTGGAAAGAGAGCTTGTATTCAGCTGGTAGTGCTGCCGTACCTTCAGTCTTATCTAATTATATTCAATAAAGTGAGTTATTTGCTACATGTTTATATAACCACCCCTCCCTCTCTCTTCCTACATGTAGAGCAGCCCCTCAGCTGCTCTGTCATTTGGCCACAAAGGCACCAGTTTGCTAATCTAGTTTCATGGTCTGGTAGACCCCGACAGTGATCAGTTTGCTTCCAAGGCATTTGTGTAAGAGGGAAGAGAGCTTTGATCCCTATTGGCAAATCAAGCTAATAGGATTGCTCTTCTTATGCCTCAACCAGATTGTCACAGTATCCTTATGTGATAGTCTGCAGTAAATCCCATTCCCAGAAATTTAAGCCTGTGGCCTCTAGATCCAAAGCCATTAACTTCGTGGCAATTAATGGGTTGACAATACAGTCCTCTTCCATGCAAAATTCAAAACAAAAGTAGGTTGGCAAGATATAACCTCTCTACAAGGCTAGTGGATCCTTTATGTAAATACCCTGCACTGCCTGAGCTATGAGGTGATGGAACATTTGAAAGACCTGCTGCAAAGAGACAAATATGGGGCATTTTATCCAAATGCCAGGAAGAGGACTTAGCCATATCCTTTAATCCACAAGACATGAGATGAGGGGATACTGAGAAAGGAAGGGAGCAGGGAGTGGGGCAAGACCATAATTTAAAGCCACTCTGTTACGGGAAGCTTCAAATGCAAAACTTCCCTTCTTGCCTGAAGGGAACAGAAGTGTCCCAAGGAGGCCAGCTCCACCACTCCCCAGGTGGCCTGAGGGAGGCCACCTCTGCCAACTCTGTGTCCTTCCTGCGTGCAAAACTCCCCTTCTCCTCTCACACGTGCTTCTTTCACTCTGTGCTCTACTAACAATGAGGGTGGCTGCAGACCAAATTGCAAGGCCTTTGGAGACCATGTGAAGGAAAGGACTCAGAACATCTCATTGCTCAACAGGACTGAGAGATTCAAAGACACTGAACTGCTCAAAACAAAGACTATTGGATGGGACGTAATGGAGGCAGGCTGGGAGGGAATGTTATGCAAAGGGTCATCAATGTTCATTTTATTTTATAATCAAGATATAAAGAGGCACCTGTCCTGAGCCCTGGACATCTTTGCCGGGGAGCTCTGGGTGGACATCCCAGCCCCTCGGGAAGAGGTGGCACCCAAAATCCAAATGAGAGCTTTGGCTACGCCATATCCCTGGGCCAGCTCCTGCTGGTCCTCCATCCTGCCAGTCTTCCATCCTGCCTCTTCTGCTCTTTTCAAAGATCAGCCTTCCTGAGCCACACAAAAGAAAATGTATTTTCATGTCAGCCTGTTCCTCTAAGCATTCAATTACCCTGTCAAATACCAAACACCTCTTCTTTATGGGAAATTCCTCTGGCAGGCTCCACCTCTTCCTCCTGCCAACTGCTCTTTGCTTTGTCCTTTTAAAGTGAGGCTAGAGGCAACAGTTTCTGCCCTTACTTGTTAGCAAAGGCAATTATGACCACCTTCTGTGAGTAATTACCCACTTCTATCTGGTTCCTACAAAAAACTAAATTTTATACAATTATAGGCTACCTGGCAACTCTCATGCTGCTGGGATGCACAGCAGAGCACTCAACGCAAGCCATGTTTCAGGCAGTTAAGTGCTGTGTATATTACTTTTTGTCGTCTCTCAGACAAGTGGTGCGATCAGCAGTGTACAGTGACAGCTTAAGGGCTGGAAGAGCTGCCTTCTTCCTCTCCTCTCTCCCTCGCATGCTCTCAGGAAAGCGTCACCAGGTCCCTGAGCAAGCAGTATGGCTATGCCAGTACAGACCTACACTTGGACTAAAGCAGTCCTGTTGCAAAGCAAGGTATAACGAACTGGAAGACCACTGGAGTACACTGCTCCCAGGACCTCGACCGCTGTACTGTGCTGTGCCATGTACATGAACTAACTAGCCTTTCTCTGTGCCCCACTGTGTTACATGACAGTGGCGCGCCCAAATTCCAGCTCAGTTCTCCATTTTTAGGCAAGAAATAGCCTTCTTTAAGAAATACAAAGTACTCGTGTGGATCTTGCAGTGAGAGCGACAAATGAAACTTCCTTTCTTTAAGCTTGCAAGTTCAACCTCTTCTGCAATTTCTGAGAAACAGCACAGCCCAAGTAAGCTGTGGCTTCCCATGTACCTACAAAGTATCTGCCTTCCAAGACCTCTGAGATGATCATGCACCTAACTCAGTTATGCACATATCCCAGTAAGATTAGTGATCCTGAAGCACTTCTGGAAATGCCCAACTGTGCCCTTACCCAAGAACGAAGGACTGAATTTGGTGACTGAGTTCCAACAAATAGCTGATCTAAGGTGTTGGACACTTACACATGTTTCTTGTTCTTGGTATAATGCTATGTGATGCCTCCTGTAAAATAGCAGTCATGTATTTATTAAAGATATCTGAATCTGATCTCAGCCTGCCACAACCTATTATTTGATTCTGCCTGTGGTGAACACAAAATGCTCTCTACTCAGAAAGCGAATGCCTCCTGCCTACTTTGTGTGCAGGCAACATCCACCGACCCAAGGCAACAGCCCACAGACTCAGTTGAATTTATACATGGTTTCTACTGAGAAGAGTTTAAAGTGAAAGGTCTGAATACTGAGCCTGAATCCCTGGTGTAATATAGGGATAATTTCACTGAAATCAATGCATTACATAGATGGGAAGCAAATTTAAAATCAGAATTAAACTGTACATCAGAATGGCACTCAAACAGGCAGACGCAACAGCAGCTCAAATTACCAGTGAGCCGAAATGGTGTCCCATTCATTCCACACATCTGCCATCTACGTCGGGCCTTTGTGATTAAATACAACCCTGCAAAGGACAAAGATCATGGCACTCATACAAATGTCCCTTTGGTATCAATAGTTGTGTGCATGTTAGGAAACAAACCAACTGCTCTGCGGAGGGAACATTTTTCTGTGGGCTGTTATCCAGAAAACAAAGTAAGTAGCTCTGTGAGCAGCAGAACTGACATAATCCAGTTTCCTACAGGTTAATGCCTTGTGGCCATACTTTTTCACTGCAGTAACCCCTCCACCAAGTTCTCTTTGAACATTCCCACCTCCAAAATGCTTGCATTCCCCTTCCACACTGACACACCTGAGCCCAAGCCCCTCTGCAGCATCTTGCGTGTACCCTAACTACTGAGAAGCCATGGGGCAACAAGAGCCCTGGTCGATCCCATGCCACATCTTGACCGGACAGACTCTGACCACATCCTCTCAGCAGGCACTGTATTGTTTCAAAAGATAACATTGAAATGACGCTGCAGCTTTTTCTTCACCAGAGGCACTGATTTTAAGTATGCCACAGGATACTCAGTGCCTTCTGAATAACCATCAGTTTCCATGAAACTTGTGGGAATGTAATGCCTTTTTGATCTCCACCCCTATGTCAAATTTGGCTATGTTAGTCAAGGGGCTCAAAGTTTCTTTTGGGAAGGGGGGAAGTCTGAGAGACAAATGTGTGGAAAGAAATGCAATCGCATAAGCTTTGCTTCATTAGGGAAGCAGAAAAACCAAAAAAGCTGCATAGTTAGCTGATATAACCCGAAGTATGAGGACATACATTGTCAGAGGGTGTGACTCTCTAGGATTAGTTGCATGTGCGATGGAAATCTCTATCAGAACATTAAAAGGATCAGAAATTGGCTCGCGTTCTCTTTTTGGCTCTGGAGAGCCAAACTCTCGGGGTTTTAACCAGATACATAATACAAAACTATAAATTGACAATTTTGCATGGCCTCCCATTCCCAGAGGATTCCTGAATACTTTAGGGAAAGATAACCTCCCAACTCACCCGGACAGTCACTCAGTGCCATGCTTGGAAGGCAATTCCTCCCTGTCCCCTGCTGGCTCTTGCTTTCCTCTCTGAGCGTTTGTTACCGACTGTCGCATTTGTTGCGCTGCTGTCCTTGAAAAAACATCTAGCTGCAAGAGCCTCCTGCAGCCCTGAATTCCAAGGGTTACAATGACAGTGCTGCCTGAAGCAGTATTTCCTTTTCCACGTTCTGCATTTGCCAGCTGTTAACTTCATCAAGATCCTATATTGTGAGAGTCTTAAAAAAAAAGGGGCAGCTCTGTTTTCTCCATAGTCTTTGTGGGAAGGCTGTCAGGCCAGATTTGACCCTGAAAATCAGTGAATTCAATGGGGTACCACAACGTGGCAGGCAGGGCAGAGAATAATTCAGCTGTAATTTTGAAAAACCACTCCTAGTTCAGGAACAATTCCCAGTTACCTCTGGCTTTTTAATGTCAGCCTTCCTGATAAACGGAGGGAGTAGAAATCACCTCCTCTTTTCTGAAATAATAATCATTTGTCTTAAATATCAACGGCACTGGAAAAGCTGCATCAGGCCCGAGGTTGCTGGGCTGGATTTCACTGCCCTCCCGAGACAATAGCAGATCTATAGGACACCCTGCGCCGTACGCGCCTGCGGGATGACTCAACCCACAACTGTCCCTCCTACCCAGGCACAGAAGTGATAGCTTTGACCTTTTGCTTGTGGAAGAAATGACAGGGAAGAAAGGTCCTCCACATCTTTGGGATGAACTGCAGTGTCACTTTACTGGCGGATAGCAAAGCTCTGGAACAATTTGGGATAGGAAGTGAGGAAGGGCTGTGCATTCACTGAAATGGCAGCTGACATTTCAAAAAGGCAGGACAGGATTAAGCAAACTGGAAGAGGGACAGGATGCAGGCATGAAGAGATCTTTAATGCCGTACACACCCTGGCACACTTTTCATGCAGCACATCTTAAAGCTGGAGCATCCCTCCCATGCCCCCTTCCTGGAGCACTGGCTCCCTGGGGAGCACACCAGCTACAGAAACCTCCATCCTCCCATACACCTCTGCTGTTTCCTAAGGCTCTCCTGTCTAGCTGTGCCCCAAAGCTGACTTTGCTTCATGTAGGGAGAGCAGACAGAGCCTGTGCAGCTGCAAATATCCCCTAAGTTGCATTGGGATCCAAGATCCATTGCATTTTCCCATCATAGCAGCTAAAGGGGTTTAGACTGAAGGTAAGTTCTCAAAAGGCTTTTGCTGTGCTTGAAGGTGCTGGTACAAATCCAGACTACCTTTTGTGAGAGCAGAGTTAAGGCAAGGCTGAGCACTGTTGAAAATCCTGCCCCAAAGCAGTGAAATGATCATATGAACAGAGCCATTTAATTAATAAATTTAGTCTCATTTAATTATAGCTAATCCTTTTACTGAGAACACAACCATCACACGATTCCTCAAAGCTGTCAGGGTCCCTGAGCTAGCGCTATTATGCAGCCTTCCGAGGTGGGGGATCCACAATTATTAATTCCAGACCTGTGCCCTTCCAGCTCTCCTGGATTTGATGTGGATCACATGTGAGCACACAATAGTGTTTTTGTTGAATTAAGCAGGGGACACATCCAGTGTTTATGTCTAGGTGCACCATGGGCTGGTATCAAGGGTTGATTGCATAGCATCCTGCCTCCCACTCTGCTTCCCAGTGGTTGCTTTGTGGGATGTCTGTATGCAGCTCCCCAAAGAGAGTAACATTCTGTTTTCCAGCATCTGCAACCAATCCAGAGAGAAAATCAGCAAAAGTATGGTGTGGCACTAGGATGCCATATGCACTTTGGCAGCACAATGGTGCATGTCTCTCTATTTTGGCATGTCCATTTTCTGGAAGGCTTTTGCCAGGCAATTGTCCTATAAAAGGCAACACACGTGTCTGCAAAGGGAATGAGGAGCATGGTTTCCTGGCCACCAGGGGCCACACACAGAGTCCAGGTGGAACCAGAGAGAGCAGGTACATCTGGCCATGTGGCTAGCTGTCCTTTCTGCTGATGCAGGACTGGACGTGTAGGGTCCACGGAGCATCCACATCCCTGTAAGAGCAATGAGGTGTTGGCGGGGGGTCAGGCTCTCATCTTCAGTGTCTTGTCTCACACTTTCTCACCAGCAGGGCTAACAAGTGCCAGGATCCACTGCTTTCCACAAATCTTGCCTGACCAAAGCTGTATAGATAAGCCAGTGTGCCCTTGGTTCTCAGCCTCTGTCAGTAGCATTGATATCTCCAACTCCAATGGAGAAGACAAGGACCACCGTGAAGGAGAGCAGAACTGATTGCCCTACCTCCAGCACCTTCCCTGAAAGGGCAGATAGTGAAATTATCTGTTCTCACAACAGCAGGTATGTGGAGTAACACACTCACTCCCAAATACCTTTGGGCTAAGTGGGAACAGAACTTGCCTCTGCAGAATAAGACCGTATCATCAAATCTGTGTAAGTACATATCTCTCTTCAAGCGTCTGGGCTTTTTATTGTTTATCTGGACAATGGTAAGCTTTTACGAGCCTTTACTTTATTTCAGACAATGCCTAATGATGCAGTTTTTTCTCACAAAAACACACCTGTCACTCCCACCAAAGACAGTTAGAGTCACACAAAGATATCTGAGGGGTCAAATCTGAAAAAAAAAACAAAACTATTCAGCCTTTCTCTTCTGTTCATTCTCCCTATTCTTACCTATCCTCTGTTCACACAACAGTGGACAAAGTTTTCTATCCTCCCATGCACAGTCGACTATTTTATACTAATGTTACTCAGCTGGTTTTGATCCTTGGGTTCAGTCAAGACTCATCCAACAACAGGCTGAGGACAAGGGTGTCCTTTGCCACCTTCACCTTGCCCCAGGTGCTTGGGCATGTAGGAGTCAGTCCTGGCTGCAGTCTCAGCTGTCCCTCCAACAAAATGGGCAGCGCTTAACTCCCAGCCCTGTATCATGAGTTCGGACCCAGCCTGCTGGGCAAGACTGTCGGCTGGTGTAACTGTGACAAGTCAGTGACGGATCCTAGCTGAAGATATGGTTCATGGCTGCTCTGAGGACAATTCCTGATTTTCTGCAGTAGCCCCGGCCTGCGGTCTTACCTCTCAGTGGCAGTGCTAGGCTGGAACTCAAACAACACAGGAAATGAAAAAGCAGCTCTAAAAATAGCAGGTTCCAGCTAATGCAGCGACACCTGCTAGGGAGAGTTAAGATCAGAGCTGCAGCCCGCTAATTCTGAATTCCTCTGCGTTTTGTTGTTGCCAGTTCCTGTCCGAACACCACCACGTGCTGCTCCTCTACCCTTCTGCTGCCCATAGGGGAAAGCCCCTGGAGGGCAGATGTCAGATCCTGCCAATATGTGCGAGAGTGACGCGGGGACAAGCTGTGTGGGATGGGCAGCCTGCATAGCCTCCGCATCTTCACAAGGAGCAGGAACTGAAGGGCACAGGAGGAAGGAAGGCTAGGGCGAGTATAGTGAGGCATTAAATAGCATTTGCTGGATCTCTGCTTGGCAGGGATCCACCTGCCCCTGTTTCTAAGCCCTCAGTTCCTGGGGAAGGCTGGATATGAGGAGGCTGGAGGAAGTACAGCTGAACTGGTGGGAGCAAAATTTACACCACCTACCACAGGCTCCTGTGCCCCATGCAGAAGTCAGTGACTCTACAGAGCTCCCAGCAGGTGGGAAAACTGGGCCTCAGCATCTGGCCTGCCAAGTTCCCAGAAGACATGCATGCAGCGATGGTGTAAACAACCTTTCTGGGATCCCACATACGATATTTAGGGTCAGCTGTACTGAACAGCCCCACCAGTCCCCTGCAACCCTTGGCACAGCCCAGCCCTCTCCCCTTGCCCAGGAGGGCTTCGCTTCTACCTTGCTTTCCTCCAGGCAGTGGGAGAGAGGCTGATCTCCATCACCCTGCACTTCTCATCCCCTTAATGAACAAGGGAAGGAGTAAAAATACTTAGTGCAAGGAAGCACTCACTTTCAGTCCTTATGCTGGGGCTCTGTATGATCATTGCTAAAGCAAAGGAGAGTAGTTCCTTCTGGTAGGAATTACTGGGTGAAATACTGTGGTCTGCATTACACCAGGAGTCATGCCAGAGAGCAAAGCTGGAATTAGAAGGGTCCCGGGACAAGCTCAGTCTACCACAACCACAGGCAGATGATTAGTTCAGACAGGTCTCCAGAGCATCCACCCCCCAGCCCATGGCCACAAAATGCTCCCCAGGGCTCTGTAACAAGCTCGAGACCTCACATTACAAAGGGAACGGGGAAAAATCCAACATGCAGTGGTACCTCCCCATTTGACCTAAAGGGGCAATTGCAGAGGTCAGCTTGACCCCAGGAGCATGAAGAAGATACACAAGACAGGACAACGCAGAGGCTGTCCTGCCACTAAGCCAACCTTCTCCCTAGCTTTAGCCACTTTTCTGAGCTTCTGCTGGTGAGGAAATGAGACCTGGGACCCAAATTGTGCTGTAAGTTGGGGAACAAAAAATCTTTCACAGCTTTTTCCCTGCCTTCCTTTCTGGCCTTAGGATGATTAAGTCTCTGAGGGAGGCGTGTTTATTTGCCAAAGAATTGGGGAGTTTTCCACCTCCCTTTATTCTTACGAAAAGATAACGACCTTTTGGTGGGAAGATCCAAGCCTTGCCAAGAAATATGTTTTGGCAGCTCTCCAGAGGCAATGACAGTTAGAGGCAAACAGACTTCCCTGGAGAATAAAAGGGTAGATGGAGCTATGTGACCCTGGACTTCAGTTTAGGCTTGGCAAATTCTTTGGATCTATGAATCTGTGTCGTAAGCAAGGGTGTTTGCTACCCGTTTGACCCCAGAGGAGAAATTAGCAGCATGGCCACCACAGCGCCCAGGCATGCAGTGGGGTATGTCTGAAAGGCATCACTATATTTTGTACACGCATTCTCAGCTGGAATGAAATTAGGTAGCTCAGGCACTCCCATTCCTGGCAGCATGGCTCCAAGCCAGCTGCAAAACCCATGCAGAAACTCTTTGGTGCTTGGCTATCAATCACTGAACTCCACATTGCTATGACTCCCAGGTATTTCAAAGGTAACCCCCGTGTGTCTGCACGAGCTGTGGGCACACCTTCGCACCGTAGCACAGGCACAGCTTGCTGACTCTGTACATGGCCCCACAGCCACCCTGGCCTGGTGGTGTTCACAGTGTGCCTAACCCAGGCAGGCTGGGGTTTCTGCTGCTCCTTGACATCTTCAGGAGGTCCTGCTCAGAGCTCTCTGCAGAGAGCAAGATCCTAGTTCAGGGTCCATCTCTGGATGCATGTGTTGCTCAGAGATTCACGTATTGTTCTCTCAAAGGGACCATGAACTCATATGTAAATGGGGAGAAGCATCTGTTTCCCCATCAGCGCTCAGGTTTGACATTTTCACTCTTGCCGGTTTCCAAAGTGCAGCTGAGAGCTTAGGTAATCACAATGGACAATGCTTCTCTCTTTAACAGACCATGACCTGGGCCGCTTCCTGGAGAAGCATCTGGCTCGGCACACTTTTGCTTCCAGGGATCCCTAGAGATCCCAGAGAGCTGCTGGAAATGTCAGTCATTCCCTGAAATTCAGCCTCCAGGCTTCACCACAGGAAGTGAAGTTATTTTGCTCAGCCCTGCAGCTCCTCATGCATCTTTATCCAGCAATTTCACATGGAGGTACAGGACAGTTCCTGATGGACTTACCCCCTGCCTTTGGCCAAAGAACAAAGGTCAAGCAAATAATACCAGGTTATTGCAGTGACTGACACATAATCAACAGAATAGGTGTAAGGACTATATCCTGAGAGATCTGGGTTGCCTCTAGTCCTCACCAATTGCCTTCACTCATAGCCCATTTTGAAAGCTTTACAAGCCCTCAGCAGTCACCGATCAGTTACCTAAACTCTGTTTTCTGAACTTTTCTTGTTATCTTTGGACAGCTGGGTCTGTGAAATTGCCTATTAACAGTTTGCAGAGCGATTTAGCTAATCTCAGAAGAGTACGTGTGACTCTAACGTCAAGGTATAATGGCTTGACAGATCAATAAGGCACATTCCAACTCAGCAGAGTCTAGACTTCCCAGGGAGGGGTGGCGGGATTTTTATAGCAAAGTCACCGAAAAGTTATGCGTGTGTTTGTGCAAGAGGGAAGGAAGAGGAGCAGAGAAGGGGTGATGTATTCAGCCAGAAAATGTTTTGAAGAGCCTGAAGAAGTTTGGTACTGGATCAAGACATCCTAGAGAGACCATTGTAAATGCTTCTGCTCTCTAATTTCAGTGGAACTATACTTTCGTGAAGCTGAGAGGCTTTGCAGATGCAGGTTGGGTGGGTATATGAAAGTGGACGCACATGTGCATAAGCCTGTATTGCAAGCACATAGGCATGCATGTCACACTGTGGGGAGCTTGTTGCACAGACAAATAATAGCATTTGGACCCACTGAAGTCCCTGGGACAAATGGGTTATGCAGCTGTGTGTGTCTGAGGACAGCATGTGGAGGTACCTGACGATTCAGATGACTGATGGATACCTGCACCACCTGTGTGTACTTCAGCAGAGAAGAGACCATAACACATTTCCAGCCACATCTTTTGTCACTCCACTGCCTATTCCAGCAGTGTGACTGCTCTCAAAGATCATGCCCATTTCTGTAAATAAACTCTGATAAGGGCCTAGCCCCCAGCTGGCGTAACGGAAGACCATGCAGCGGTGCTAATTTACAGCAGCTGAGAATTCGCCTCAGTGTCTCCCAGCCCAAAACAAGACTCTATAAAAAGATGGTTTCTCAAGTTCAGCTGTGGTGCAAAAAGCCCTGTTCCTATAAGAGGGGACTAACTGGGTGGCTCACAGCAGCAATGCTCCTGCTAGCGTGCGTAGGAGACGGTAGCGTGGCTACGCTGCATCCTTCTCCCCCCGCTTCTCTCCTGCAGTCCAGGTGCAGCTGACCCTGACATGCTGGCGGTAATTCTGGCAGCACTTTGGCCCACATGGATTTGCTCTGGCCAGTCCTAGAAAAATGAGTCTGAGAAATCCTTTGCACACACAGAAAGCTCTCCTCCCCACAGACACCAGAAGGCTGTGTCTTCCTCGTAGTATTTTCTGTTTTCCTCACTTCCCTCTCTTCTTCCTATCGTATTTGCCCAGTAGGTCCTAACAGGAGATTTGCCACAATGTTCAGTAGAAGATGCTGGTGCCACTTTGTGACAGAAAATCCTGGCTGCTGCGCTGCCTGTGGAAAGCTTGGTTTGGTCTATCTCTACCTCAGCACAAATCCTTATTTGCTCTGTTTCTGCAGAGCCTGTACAGCTTCATTCTTTACCCTCCAAGTCACACAGTATACACTTAGCAGCAGGGATGAAAGGGGCTTCAGGAAATAGCATGCTGAGATGTGAGGCCTCCCAGGCCTCCAATCAACCCCCCTGAAGGGGAAAAGCCTAGGGCTAAAGACCAAATTCTAATTATAACAACAGATCTGCAGTCATTCCCAATTATGTCAAGCTCTTCAATGAGGAATTAAACAAGTTATAAAACTGGTGCACTATCTTATTCTTCCTTCTAGCATTAATAATGTGATGTTGTAAAAACGTGGCGATATCTAAACAACATGTGAAGGGAACATTAAAGTGGCATGTGAATGACGGAGGAAAACAATATTAGCATGATAGACACATCCTTTCTTGCTCCACAGGCATGATTTACTACTGAATTACACTAGGTTTAGGCTACAGTAATGCCTCAGATTGCAGTGGGGATAATTCTTAAATGAAACCAACAAAAACCTAACAAAATTTGATTGCTGGGATCTGGGAAACTGCAAAGATCACAATGTGAAGTAAAAGAACATTCTGCACTTGAGAACAAGGATCACAGATTATGTTACCAGCAAGCATCAGGAGTTGGTCAGTTTGCATCTTCGGATCAAGAGTGAGGAACTTTCCAGGATACAGAACCTGAAAGTGTACCTCAATCATAATTTTCATGGTCAGAATCAAAATTGCTGGGAAAAAGAATAATATCATGGTTAAATAATAATAATAAAATCACAGTTGTCCCTTCCAGGCTGAGAGTTTATGAAACTCTTAAAAACTAGTACCAGAGAGGTCAAATGGAACAGATCGTAATTGCATGAGCACAGATTGAGCCTGCAGTCTCAATAGCTGTTCCTCCAGAAGCCTTCGCTAGCACTTTCACATCTGCATATCTTGGTGTGCAGCTCTTTAGGTTAACTACACATGGGTGATACCTCCCTCCCTGTGGCCTGATTCCTTCACCGCCTTCTCCGTTATGCAGTCATTTCCATCTGTGCAAAGTGGGTGGCATTTTACACTCACTTCACTTTCTCTTCAGTCAAGTGTAGATGCTGCAAAAGGTGCAAAACAGAGAGGAGCTGGGGGGAAGAATAAGAAAAATAGCCTGTGAGAAGGTTATTTCTCTCCATGAAATCTGCTTCTTGCCTCTAGCATTGTAGCCAGAATATGACTGAGAAAATGTCATAAGAATATTCCTACTAGTTCGATATATGATTGTACAGTAGCTAGCACAGCCGAATAGTAATAAATAATATTTGTTACACTATACCCAAAAGAAGCCCTGAATGTGATTTGTAAAGTGATATTAAAGAGACTCAGAAAGGCAGAGAATTCAGGCTGAGGAAAATGTTTCATGCATGAGCAAAAAACAGAGCACAGGATTACAATGGAAAAAAATTGTACTACTTCAACTGCAGTAGCAACAGCAAACTGCAAAGGACAGAGCACTTTGCTTTACATACATCAAACCTTTTTGCAGTTAACCTCTCCTATCAACTGTCAATTGAAGGGATTAGTCACCTCTGCTCAAATACTCATTTCACATAATCTTCCCTCTCAGGCACTTTTTACCATGCAAAGTATTTCACAGAGCTGTGCAGCAGACAACATAGGATTTTGCAGTGAAATATTTTTTTTAAAAGGACATTAAAGTTTTTCTTTTTAGTCTCTTAGGTGGGAGCAGACAAACGGTGACAACACACCGTCTGTTGTAACAACAGGATACTGAGCGTTACTCTACCTGCGCGTCTGAGCAACTGCTATATCCAGGGGTATGCATTTATATACTGCGCCTTCTGCAGCTCCACTCAAATCAGCAGGGTCTTTCAGACCACAAAATGCCCAAGTCAGAATCTGGCCTGTTGGGGCTGTGCTGTCCTCCACCATCACCTGCTCTCCCTCTGCTCGGTACAGGATGCATGTGTGGGGGTAATTCTTCCTTCTGCTTCCCTTTTTCTGCTGCCAAAAGAAATGCCTAATGGATCTCCACAGTATCAAGGTCTCTCAGATGCTTTTGGCCTGATACAGGGGCAGATTCTTAACTGCAGTGCAACTTCTAGGGGGTCTTTAAAACATTTCTTATCCTGACAAGAGGTTGCAATGGATAAGGAGTTACTTGGGGGCGAAGGGGCCTGCTATGACAGCTTAATCAAACTGAAACCTCTCCCTAGCTGCCCTTCCTTCCCAGGAGACCCACGGGGATTATGGGGTGGATTCAGTATTTTGTTAATGAATTGCTCCCTGGAGGGAGCTTAGGCAAGGGGCTTCTGTGTGCCTATAAGCACTGCAAAATTTGTGGCACCAGGCCTCCTGTGCCTGCAGAGATCGACCCTCCTGCACATGGGTGGCATGTGTGATGGGTTATACCGTGAGCGAGGTGCCTTAGCACACACCTTCTTGCCCCCAGTGGGTGACCCACCAAGCTGGGAACACTGCACACCCCCTCAATCTTTATTTTCATAGGAAATAAAAAAGAAAAATATTAAGGTACTTAGATATAAAAACAATACGGGACCAGATTTATCTTTCAGGTTTGCATTGCCTACAATTTAAGGCCAGAAGGGACTATCAGACAGACTGTTTGGTCTGACAGCTTGCTTATATATCACAGGTCACTTAATTTTAACCACTTTTCCCTGCACTGAACCCAAGAGCTTGTGTATTCAAAAGGCAGTTCAGTCCTGATCTGGAGCCATCAAAACATGGAGAATCCATCACATCCATTAATCATCTTCTCTGTTAAAAATGTGAGCCTTCTGTCAGGTGCATTGATTTGGCTTTGATTCGCAGCCATTGTTTCTCATTTTGTCTTGCTTTGCCAAGGTAAGTAACCCTTTAGGGTCTTCCATTTTATCCCTGTGAAGTTACTTATAAATTTTAATTCAGGCATCATTCCATCTCCTTTCTGACAAGCTAACCTCTGAGTCTCTCCCTGCAAGGCATTTCCGCCAGCCTGTGAATCATTTTGTAACTGCTTTCTCCACACTCTAATTTTTTCAACGTGAATTTTAAAGCATGGACGCTAAAAGTACACGCTTTTCCATTTGGGTTTCCCACATGTTGAGAAGTATGAATTATACTCCCCTCCTTCCTCTGTTCTTATCAACCGAATCACGTATCAGCTTTTCCATTATTTCACTCCAGACTGATGTCAGGCTAACCGGCATGGAGAAACCCAACTCATCCCCTCCCCTGTTTGGAATTACTGGCATAAAATTAGCCTTTGCCCAGTTTTCTGGGGGACTTCCAGCATCTGGGAACTGCTTGGCATTAGTACCAGTGGGCTCGTGATCCCCACAGCCAGGTCCTTTATAGCCCTGGACTGTAACTTCTCTGGAGGCACAGATATAAATATTCTTCTGTCTCTTAAAGGTTATTCAACAGTCTCTCTCCTTACTAATGGAAAGTATTTTGTGTCTTCATTTAAAAAGAGGATATACATTATTTGTTTCCAACTGCAAAACAGAAATATTTATCCAACCCATCCGCCTTTCCCCATCACTGACATTTTCTTCATCCCCACCTAATCACATATCCCATCACCAGAGCCTCTCTTCTTTCTCTAAAGGCAAGCTATTTGGGTTTTAATTCTCTTTTTTCCCTGATATCTTTCACTTGCCTGAGCAGTTTCCTACATTTCATACTACCTCTCGGTTAGTATTTCTTGCAGTCTGTCTCCCTTTTTTCCACTTGTTATACACCAGAGAGAAGAGCATACTTCTATGTATTGCTTTCACCATGCCCCTGATCCAGCATTTGAGGTCATCAGCATCTTCTAGGTTTTAAAGTGTGAGCATTCAGACACAGGGAGTCAGGACTGAAAAGAATACTTATTCTGCTTAGAGGACTACAGAGGATATAAACCACATCAGTGACTGATTACTAATATTCAATCAGTTTTGTTGTTTAGTTATAATATTGTTTACTTTTTTATAATAGTTTAATGTTGAATAATTTTACACTGCAGCTCAGTATTTTCATTTTTCTCAGCTGAACCTCGACTTTCCAAAATAGTTAAGTCTAGCTCAAAATGCAGGTCTGTCATTTTTGGTGGCACGCCCTGCTAATGCCCAGTTACCCGTGGGCTGGAACGAACTTGCCACCCTTGTCGAAGGGGACAAACCCCTGTCACTTACCAAAATAAGGCTGTTAACAGCACACCTGTGCAACGGGGCGATGGGGTGTTTTCCTCTTAGGGCTGTGAGGGCCCTGTGGGGCTGGGGGGGTTCCCCATGGGGGTCCCTCGGGGCAAGGCCTAGCAGCCAGGGCCTGGCCAGGAGCAGGGCAGCCGGGGACACCACGTTGGGTACCTCCTGGGGCTTTTATTTGTTTTTTTTTTTTTTATAACGACAGTTGATTACAGTAATTAACGCGATGGCACCCCTCCTTCCCCACAGGCAGGGTCCCCAGGAGCCACACTGCAATGGCGGTGCCGCCGGCAGTGCCGCCGGTGGGCTGCTCCGGGGCTCACCCGCAGCTCCCCTGCAGCCCTGCCCGGCCTGCAACGCCCTGAGAGCGAACCCGCTCGCTCTTCTTTCTACAGTTGCATGAGTTTCATTCTTCTGGCCCGTAACCGGCGGCAGCGACAGGGGTCAGGCCTGAGAGCAGCGTCCCTGCCGTGAGGGTGCCCCGCTTCCCGCCGGTTTCGGCTGCCGAAATCCGTCCCAGCGGAGGGGTGCGCCTGGCCCCTGGCTTCCCGTGCGCGCCATGTCAGTGAGGCCCTCTGAATTTCAAGGGGAAGCAATGTAGGGGTGCATTAGCCTGGGTTGGGAGAGCATCGCAGATGCCGCCTTGGCAACAGCCAAACAACGAGTTTCTTAATTTCCACTGGAGCAAGTTAAAAATGGTTCTGTAGATCCCTGGCAGAAGAGGACGTTTATTTTTAGCTTGGATGACCAAGCCTCAATGGTCAAGATGCCTTAGCCAAGCATTCTGAAACGGTGGGGAATTTCAGGCTTGAGGGTTTTGCTCGGCGGTCATCTCTGGTGCTCCCCGTTTTCAGCAGTTTCTGTTCCATCACTCCTGCGAGGAAAGGCCAGGGCAGCTATGTGCTATTTCGGGAAGAAACCAACCATTTCCACAACACGTGATGGGCAAGCCCTGAAGCCACAGGCTTTTTTATGAAATCAGAAATGAAGCAGGCAAATTTTAGATTAAAAAAAAAACCAAAATGCATGTACAAACCACACATTTCCACAGCAGTAAGTGATTCGTTCCTTATTTATAAAAGCAACATCTCTGAAGATTCATGGAGATGATTCTGTTTCAGCATAATTTTGTTTAATCAGGCCGTGAATTAATTAACGTAATTAGTCACTATGGGGGGGATAACTCGGACTGATTTTATGGAGCCTTTTGTTGTGCTGGTTCAGGTCTTACAGCTTGATTTAAATGTGGCTGGAGGGGCTTATTAACAAGAGTGATTAATGCTGCGTAAAATTGATTACAACCTAATTTTAGCTGCAAAACCACGTTTCTGCTCGCTTTCGTCATGAGAAACCGCAGTGACTTCAGACCAAAAGCAGTTTGGCTTATGGTTGAGTAGCAGCGATGGCACTGGTGGCCCGCAGCCCTCACCATCGGGATGGCAAAATCCACCCTGGCTCACACTGCTGAAGAGCCTTCAGCCAGATTGGAGTTACTGTGAGGGGACAACGCTTTCCCTGCAGATTGAGACAGAAAAATCCAGCAAATCCTCTTTACCAACTGAGAAATCGGTGTGCAGTTTTTTACGTGGTTGACTTCTCTACTTAAGGATCTGCCTGCTGCTCCTGTTCCTTTTTCTACAACACTAAACACAGAAAAGGCCTAGCCTTGAAAATTCCCACTCCTAACTTTCCTTATAAATAAAGTCAAAAGAATTTCAAACATTGGCGGGCTGCTGAGCTGTCCTGTGTATGTAAGCATATACAAAATGCAAGTAACATATGTGTGCAATGGTTAGAAAGAACGGGACAGATCCTGCCACAATGAGTAGTACCTGAGCCTACAAAGGGGCCCAGCCAATGGACCTATTTCAGAAATAAGCAACTGTGCAAAGTGTCTGGCACTCTGCATTGATCTTTTAGATGACTTATATTTTTCTATTATTAATAGTACCACCAAAATACAATAAAAATCTAATTTGAATTGTGTGGCCCTGGATATTGTTAAATAAAGCAGATGTGAAGTCTCTAAACAAGATATCCTTGAGGTTTGGCTTTGAAAAAGAAGGAAGACATTTCACACAGCCAATGACATCTAATTTTTTTCAAAGGCTTAGCTCGACATTTCCAAGAAAAACAGTTCTTTTCTGATGAAAGGCTGCACAGAAAGAAATGTCATGTGGAAAGGAGGAGTTCAGATTTGTTTGGGGTCTATTTTCATAAAAAGGAAGAAGTGAGGATTGTGAAAGAAAACAAAAAAATCAAACTTAAAATTTAACAAAGATGTAGCATGTCTCCATAATGTCTGGCATAAAATTACCACAAAAACTGTATTAATTCATGTCCCTGAAATCAGCTCCTGCAGCAAATAAGATTCTTCTCCTTTTCCAGTAAATTATTTGTATGCCTGCAACCTTCCAGTCTAGTAAATGAGGGGGGTTTTTTGGGTTTTTTCTTCCTTCCATAAAGCTAGTTCAAGACAATGGGCCTTGCCACCACATAATTTGAGGACAAAGTAGCAGGAAAAGTGCCAGCCTTCTGTGTTGGTAGAGCTTCTGCCCACACGCCTGACACTAACTACACACAAGAAAGTAAGCGAGGAGTCTGCAAGCTTGCAAGCCAACGGGCTCGTTTCGACAGCCCGCCACAGCATGCTGAGGTCTGGATATCTGCCTCAAGCTGTGGGACACTCGCCCAGAGGCTGTCGCCTTGCCCGTGACTTGGAAGGGAATGTGCACACACGTGCGGGGTGTACCAGCAACCCAAGCGCATGAGGTGTGTGCCCAGCTGGGTCACGCACGTCAATGTCAACAGGAAATTCTGTATTGGGGGCAAAGGAGGAAAAGCAGAAAAGATCGGCTCGCCGAGCACTTGCCAAGACATCCACGAGTGCCATGTGCTGTCTGCATTTCTCGTTGGATCAATTAGAACTAGGGCTGGATGAATATTATTTGCCAAATACATTATTTAGCAAATGTTGATCTTCTTTACTGAATATGTTATTTGACTTATCATTTCTGCAGTAGCCTACCAGCTCTAGCACCATTCAAACACTATTTGTTGAATAATTTATGAGATGAACAAAGACAAAATGCATTGAATAATTTATTCAAAGCAAAATTGCTTCCAGTATTTGGTTAGCTCTAATTAGATCCTCTTTTCGGCTAGATTACACACATACATGCACGTGCTCAGACATACGTACACACAGGCACACGCGCACATACGCAGCAAGCCCGAGTTGGGATGCACAGCAGATTAGCACCACTTTACTTCAGTGATTTTATGCTTGAGGCGCGCTAGCACAGACAGGATCAGAACAAAGCCTCATAAACAGAGTGAAAGAGCGAGTCCAAGTCAGAAATTTCGAATCTGAAACTGAATTTTCCCTGCAAAACACGGGGTCATATGCAGTGGGTCAGGAAAAGAGGACCTGATAATTCATCTAGCAGATGATTTTAGGACAATTTGAGAAGAAGCAAGAACAAAAAGAAATTCTGCCTCAAGTGGATCACAAGTCCCCCATCTTTGACAGAATGCATGTAAAGAAAGAGGATATTAAATGTGGTTGTTTGCAAGCGCGGACTTTCCTATTTCACACTTATGTGTGGACAGAGAAGGAGATCAGAAGGGACGGATGGCAGGTATTTTGTGGCAAGAGAATAAAAGACCACTGCAGCGTGATATCAGGACTGCTGGAGCAGCAGGCGGTCCCAAACTGTCAAGAGGCCCAGATCATGTTCCTATGCCTCAGAATGGCTTTTTTCCCCCCAACCCTCCTGGTGTACTTCCAGTTATTCCATTTCAACTGCAGTTTTTCTTATCTTTAGGACAGGTTATGCATGCATTCCTAGGGCAAGGTGAAGCTTCGCTGACCACAGTGAGCTGCTAGACAAAGACATGCTGGCATCTTCTGTTGGTTACCTGATTTTTCACAGCTAATTTGGGGGCAGGTATTTCAGGTAAAGTGTCAGCTTTAATCCACAGCCCCTTCAAAGCTACTTTCATATGGAGCCACGTAACCTCTCAGAGTCTGGTACCTCCAGGTCAGGGCTGAGGGCAGCAGAAAGATTTTACTGACAGTGCGGCTGTTTGCACCATACCTAACCACGTGGATAAACAAAGGGCTATAATTTAGCCAAGATAACCTTTGCGATAACCTTACAAATGCTGACATAAACCATATGCGCTGCCCAATCCCAGAAAGGCAAAGACAAACCTTACATAAACTCCCAAACTCTACAAAATTTACATGGTGGCATATCCAGGAGCATTCATAATGGAGAGGGATCCCACATTCAGGCCTAGATTTTAAAGCCCCTGCAGCACAGGGAGTAGAAGGTCATCTCCAATAATGAGACGTGTATCACATGAGAAAAGTAGCCAAAGCAGACTAGAAGGCAGTGTCTATCTCAAAGAAAAAAGCTTTCCTTGACTGTTTGTTGTCTGCATCTTTCATTTAGATAGCTGGACAAGATAAATGGGACAGATATGCAAGCAAATCAAAATGCAATGATAAAACAGAAACTTCTAACTGGTCATGTTGAAGGACAAAGCTGCATCTTCTGTGGTTAATTTGCTCCCAATTATTTTTTTTTCCTGGTTCTATTTTTGTAGAGCTCCCAGAGCTGCCCTAATGGTAGAGAAAAACAGTAATGGAGATAATTGGGAACATCCTGAATAACCTAATTCCAGTGTCCCTACGGTATGAATAGACACCTAAAGGATGTCTCCAGGACAATGTCAACCAGCATGAAAGGCTGCGGCAAAGGCATCAGAGTGAGGTCGCTCTGTTTAAAAGCTTGTTGGTACTTTCAGTTAATAAAAGTCACTTGGGAAGTATTTCCTTTTATGTCTGACAGGTTTCTTTTTTTACCCTTTATATATGATGTGTTACCGTGAATGCAGTTCATCCACTGTTTAGTCATCCTGTCTGCTTGTGGTGCATAGATAGCGCATCATTTTGTACGTAGGACTTAAGGAGAACTTGGGTTTCAAAGAACATTAGCATTCAGAGGCAGGACTCAGAAAGACGACACCGTAGTTAGGCATCTTGCTTAGGAGTTGGCGTATGAGGCTTCTGCTCCCCCTCCAGCACAGGTAATTTTGCTGCACAGGTATGTGAACACAGCAGGAGCATGCAAATGAGTGCCGGGATGGCTGGGGGATGCCAGCTGGAGCATCTCACATCAAATAGCATGCACAGTGGTGCAGGCAGCCACGGGGACGGGAAAGCGGGTTGTGAGCATCCCATAGCTGTCAACAGTTGTGTATCCAGAACCACTTCATTCCAGTGCCTCCTTGGAAGATACACAAGATTTCATTTCGCTGGGTGCTTTCAGAAAGAACACACTGACACAGCTGTGAAGTGCGTGGATCCACTGCAATGGGGGAACACATCAGTAAATAAGAGCAATCTGAGATGACAAATGGTCAGCCCAGGCTGTACTCAAAACATGGTCCTAGCTGTCTCATGAGGGTCTTCAGTTCTGAAAACTGGCACCAAGAAATTAATGGAAATAGGATTAATTTTAAATTCCCCACCGGAAAAGCAAATACCAAAGTCACAGGCTGCTATCATCTTCACTACCTGCAGGAGTTGGCTATAACACACACGTTCAGCAAACGTAGGGGCAGGAAGGACTTTTTCTCCCAGTATTTACTGCACCTTCTGGCCAGTGTCCTCTTGCAGCATTGAGCAGGGACAGTGATGTGTCAGCTCCAGGGGAAGATACCGCCTCTTGTCACAGTTTGCTGACCTTGCCAGGGTCCAGCATGGTGCCCAGACCCCTTCTCTAATACGTGTTTTTAATTCTACATATGAGCACATGCATTTTAGTATGTCACTGTGGAATGCCAAGTCAGGTCAGAGCTTGACGTTTGATTATTTTGCCATAAAGCGAGAGCTCTAAAAATTTCAGGCTTGGATAAATAATCACTGCCCTTTTTTTAAGGAATTTATTTACAAGAGCATCAAAATGAAAGTGACAGCAGTGGCAGCAAGTAAATTACCGCTGCCTAATTGGGCCCAAAGAGAGTTTGGGGCCTGAAATGTCCCTTCAGGTAGACTGACAGAGAAAAGAAAAGCATACTAGACACATGCACATTGACTTTACCAGTCCTTAAATTTCTTACTTTTCTGCTAGTCCCTGAAGTGCAAAAAGTGCTACATTCTTCCCTGCTTCCGTTCCTGTGTTCAGAGGCTCATAAGATTTGCAGTTGGAGATCTTTATTCTTAATTAGACTTGAAAACAAACTTGCCAGGCACTCTTTGTTGATCTTGTTCAGTTCATTTTCTCTCCCCCATCCAGGAACACAGAGCCAGCCCAGTAATTCTGCTGCTCTGTGTCTCCTAGGCAATCCTGCTCAATGCTGACCAACTTCTTATAAAAAGAGCTGCAAAAATGCCAAGTACTGTCTGCTGCACTTACAAATACACCTTGTTCCTTCACACTGAGAGCTTGAAATTTCACAGGGGAGCTTGCACATCCTTGCAGCACTGTCCTTCAAAAGTGTCCAGCACAGCCACAGCCCTTTGTTACCATGCCATTGGTTATAAAACAAAATCAAAAAGCCTTTAATTATTTCACTAGAAACAAAACTGTCTTCAGTTGGGAGGTAGGGAGAGGTTCATTGTTTGATCTGGGCTACTAACCAAATAGAAATTTCCATGGCTTCAAGGTTGTAAGCCATAGCATTTTGGATCACTGGGATTGAATAACTGCTTGAGAATAAATTTTCTTAAGTTAAAGGCTGATGGTTCTGCATGTCTTAAAGGATTTGGTTCTGATTTCAGCTTTTTTTTTTTTTTTAAAGAGATAAATGGAGATAATTCCCCAAATAACCTCAGTGTGTGAAGGTCTGGGGCTGCCTCGCAAGCACAGCGTGGGCCTGGGAGCCAGCAGGGAGGAGCACCAGGCTGATGGCAACGGCTCAGCTAGATCCCCCCCAGGCAGGGAGTCAGAGCCCCATGGGTGAGGACCATCGGTCTGGCAGGGCTTAGCCTCACCGGGCTGCCGAAGGGCGCAAGAGCGCTTGTATGAATGTCCCCCAGCCTCTTTATCCATTCTTACTTAAAGAAAGGCATCTAATTTTCACAACAAAAACTTCACAATAAAAAGTGTGCATTAAAAATGTGGGGAAGGAAAAATATAACCCCAGCTTCTATATGAGTCCAAATCGCATGAGGACATAGAGGCAGCACAGTTTATCCTACAGGATTCGAAACAAAGAAAGGGCATGCCAGGCTCAATGTTAAAAAAGCCCCGTGACTGAATTACATGAAAAAATGTTCAATCACAGCAGAAAATTGAGTTAGGTTAACGGAGAAGCTGTCACTTTTAAAGATGTAGAAAGTTGCAAGATCAGATTTGTCATCAAAAGTCAAATTGGTGAAATTTACCTTGCTTGCTAGCAAAACTGAATATTAAGCATCATTCCCAAAAGAAGCTTTAGAGAAATGCATAATCCTCTTTCTATGGAGTTTTATTTCAGAAAGGGGCAATATTGCACATGATTTATCTTTTTCTGTGAATAAATTTGTTAAGCCTGAGAAGATGGAGTCCATTATATGGTCCCGTAGTCAGATAGCACAATATGCAGCCGTGAGATGTGTTATTATGCAGTAGAGATATAGCACAATTGCAATGAATCTTCTCACAAGGGTTGCAAATCCAGTAAGAATGGAAAATTTTAATCTTTTGTTAACTTAGCTTTCGTTATTGATTTCTCTGGCATTTTAAAATGAAGGGAAGAGAAGAACCAGAAGCAATATGTGATAGAAAGCTTGTTAATTCAAAGCTGAATTCAACCCCAAAATCCTATTGATGCTGGTGAGTTTAGAGCATACCTCGAATGTAGGAAATTTCCTGAACCCACAAAGTCAGGCTTTAGGGTGAACAGACTGTAGAGCTGATAGAGAAGCAAGACTAAACACGTCCTTAGTCACTGGAACCTGTGAGCTGTAATAACAGCTACAATATTTTGGCTGTTATTCACCATCAGTTTTGCAGGGTACAGGGGCTCTTGGATTTGTTTAAACAGAAATCTGTGACCTGTACCTGACCTACCCTCACATTACCCCCAGCCTGCACAGAGCGTGAGTGACCTTCTCTGCTGCTGCAGTGCAAATTGTTAAAGATTATTGTTTTCTCTCGGGAAGGACTTCAGGCATGCTTTGCTGTTTCCACTGAAATACACTGTGGCTTTACCATTGATCACCAGAGGGCAAAAAGGAGAATTTCATCCCTCTGGGAAGAAATGTTCTCCAGCAATTTTCTTTTTTTGTTATATGTGCATGTCTTCTCATCTAATTTACTGAAATCATTCAGTTTTTCTCTGAAAAATGCTTTTATTCAATAAAAGTTTGTCCTCTTTCAGCCCCCTTTCTGTTTGCTGTCCTTGATTTTATAGCTGTGCTAGCTCCACCAAGGTCTGAACTCCCTGTGCAGTCCCTCCCTGTGCAGTGAAACAGTCAAACATACACTTTACTTTCAGGTATTAAGGCATAACACTGCCCGAGCTTGGCAAGGACACTCTGTGCCAAGTTGGAGGGCTGGATCAGGTATCTGTTGGATTTAGCAGGGTTACTTCACCAAAAGCAGTACAGGCAAAGGAGGTATCTCCTAGCTGAACTAAGCATAGAGAGTAAAGCCTGCTCTGCAGATAACAAAAACGGTTTGACGTACCAGCTTGCACCCTGCAGGGCAGAGAAGCCCTGGGCCAGGCCAGAGGAACAGCCAGGTCCGTGTCCTGGCCTCGGGAAGACATGGAGGACACAAGCAGTCTGCGCAGGCGATGCCTCCGGGCTACAGCCACAAGCAACCGCAGGACTTACGGAGCTGGCGGTTGCATCCACATCATCACATTTTATAAGTACAGTCTGACATTAATCATGTTGCCCTGTTTCAGTCAGTCAGGGTGCTGCACGTGGCCCTCGCATAGTTAATCCTCTTGTGCTGTATAGGAAAGGGAACACGTGCTTGACACCAACGGTGCAACCCTTGGGTACAATTAAACATCAGGAACTACTCAAACATTTGTAAGGTTTCCTTTTTATGCACATCTGTTTGTTGACCTTTGGGAGAGAGACTCTTTCATGGCCGGTTTTCGGTGATAAGAAGCTGCTGTCACGAAAAGCCACGGTCATAGCTGGTGCAATACCAAAGACGGAGCTGGGAGATTGAATTGTTGCTGGAAGGGGTTCGTCCTCGTCCACATGGGGCAATGCGGGGAAGTTTGCTCTGCTGTCACCCTTGTTTTATCTGTTCAGTGGGTAAATGAAGGACTTCAATCTTCACAGCTGCAAGCTCAGCAGCTTATTCACCTGAAGATAAAGACAATTGTGGAGAGTCCCAGGTCTTTGGTGCAAGCTGTTATTTGATTTATTTATTGGCACAGATTTCTAAAACAAGGTAGGTGCTGCTTTGCAGATAGGAGGAGACACAATTCCCTGGCTTTGAAGGGCTGACAGCAAAGGTGTAGCGTACATAAAGAACACAAATACAGAAACAGAGAGACGGAGAGAAAGCTTGCAACATTAGATTAAGTGGTTACTTATGGTTATTACACACGTCTTGGTTGAACAGAGATGGATATGTGCACATAGACACCTCTGTACTGAAGATGTTATATGTATAAACAACAAAATGGAGGCTCAATGATTTATCCAATGGGAATTAGGAAAAATCCAGCATTTTATGTCTAAGGTACCAGACTTAACCATGGCTCTAAATTATTACAGTGCTCAAAATAGTACAAAGGGCTGCAATATAATCATTGCAGAAAACAACTGGGATGCAAGGGACAGAACAGGCACCACTCTAAAGAGCAAAAATGTCTTCCATTGCCCTGTGAATAGTGTCTGCACGTGAAAGAGCAAATCCCTGTTCAGCAAGCAGACTAGAACGTGATAGAAGGTGCACAGAGCACCAGCCGACTGCAGGCACTGATTACTGAGTTGCCTCTGATGAAGCTCCCACTCTGTGTTGGTGCTCTGGTAATGCTGACCTCCATCTTGGTTATGCCAAATGGCCAAATTTTCCTGCCAACTAAGTAGCTTCCCTCACGTTCACCATTTTATTTCCTCTCTTGCCCCTCTTTCAGGGAAGGAGAAATGAAGACAGAGAAGGAGTGCCAATGACAAGATGGTCTCACCCTGCCACAGAGCTCCCTGCACTGCAGGTCCTCCCTGCTGAAATATGGGAAGGCATGAGGCGAGCTGCATTTCACCGCTCACGGTGCAAAGCTCAGCGGTGCCGCACTCCTTCATCTTTACACATACAAGCATCTGTACGATGCTTACAGCATGTCCCAGTGTGGTTTTGCAGGGACTGTATTTTCTTCCCTGCCCCACATTCATCACACCCCATATATGATGCACACTCTGGACCTCATGTTACAGGGGCAGCCATACACCAGCACAGCCCCCTTTCCCTAACTACATTGTGGCTTCTGCACCCACCTCTGGTCCTGACACAGTATTCACAGAGACTATCAATTACTCCTGACTCATCTTGGCACCATTTCTAGCATGACAGAGTCACTAGCTCTGCAAGCAAATCACTGCAATATATTACCAGCATGGCATTGGTTTCCTTTTGCGGGCAAATGCAGACTCAGGTGCCCAAGACAGCACTGTTCTCCTGGACTCCCCATTCCCCTCTTGATTTTACCTTGCTGCCTGATGTTCTCCTTATCCATCATCCATTTCTGCACTTTGCCCTTACCTCCGCTCCTCCAGCCATCTCCGTCTATCCTCCTCATGTAATGGCTATATAATAACATTACTGAAGGATTTGTTTTCTTTTGCAGATAACCTGTCCATAGTCCAGCTGAGTCGAATTTAAACCTGACAACGAGGACTTGGTAAAAACCTAGAGAAAAAGACCTAGAGGAAGAACAGGTCTCCTGAGTCATGATCAACAATCTAGCATCAGTCCTCAGACATTTCTGTGAGCTTCAATGGAGGTTAAATGCTCTTTGCAGATGCGCCTTTCTATAGATGTTTCTTACAGTAGAGTATTTTTAAATTTAAAAAAATATTGCCCTGGAGAAAATAACCTTCCATTTGGCACAAAATACAATTCTGGACAACAACCAGATCTGCATACATTTGCTTTCTCTTGCACAATGTCTTGTGCTACCTTCCTCCCTTCTCTAGAAAATGCACAATGAAATACAAGCGAATATATGTAATTTATTTTTCTTGTGAAACAATTCTTCTCATGAAAGAAAGGAGGCCTTGAGAGTATTTCAGACTGTCTTTTATAGTTCCTGTAGCTATAACGAAAACATGTGTTTTTAACATAAATCAGAGGGATATAACTATTTACACATCTTGTACAGTGCCTTTTTGTTCCTCCTACAGAAAACTCCTATAGGATCCAATAGAAAATTACTCCTTCACATCCAGCTTCAAAGGCTACGTTCTCATTTATAGCGAGCAAAGAAAAACATGACAGCAGATGATGGTGAAGGAAGCTGGGGGCTGCAGACCTGGGGTGTTTGGGAGCTCTCCCTCTGTGCAACACACACATTTTGATGAGGCTATGAAACCATTTCATATCATGGGGTGCCAACAAAAGTGCATGTTCCCGTCAGACCAGATTTTGGGTCACTGGAAGCCAGGGTGAAAATACCCAAGTTGTACCGCATAGACCTTGACATGTGGCTGGTGGAGCCTGGCTGGTTTTCCACCCCTGTGACGGGAGAAAGTGTTGGCGTCTCAGATGTTGCAGAGAAGAGGAAGCAGAAGTCGTTAAATGGTCTCTCAGGTCATCTTTGCTGTACTGTCCCACCCAGGAACCCTGTGCCCTCCAGCTGAGTGATAAGGAAGGCATGCTGTGAGAAAGGTGGCTGTGGTGGTACAAACATCCTCTGGCTGCTCCTCGTGCTGCAGGGGTAAAGTCTGACCACAGTTGTAATGAGAAAGAGGAGCGCCGGGGCCGCACAGCCTGGGCTTGGGGTGGAGGAGCTGCCTGGCTGGCTCCTCTACCAGGGACTTAGAGTGTGACTGTCCCATGAAGTTAAGCACAGCACTGCCTGGAAATGTATGACCACAAGGTGAACCGGGGAGAGCTGTCAGCAGCAAGAATGGCAAGAGGAGGTGGGGCTGTTTGACTTGGCTCTGGGATACTGGTAAACCGAAGGAAATGTCAGTAAATGTAAAAATGTCACTCTAATAATAGTAACTGACATTGCCGCTCCCTCTTTCATCAGAAATCCAGAACACTGGGTGGGGTGATAGGAAGAAGATCGCTTAACCCACCTGGGGCAGGTGGACACCTCTGAAACAACAGCATGGGAAGTTTGGACACAGAAACACCTCAGACATGAGTGCAGAGCCCACAAGAAAACCCTAGAAACACTGGGCCCACCTTCATTATCAACAACCATCAGCAGGAGAGTTTGAGCCATGCAAAAAGGCAAAACGCAGTTTTAGGTCTAGCCCAAAAGGCAGCTGTTCCCAGTGCATCAGATTTTAGATCAGATTCAAGCAAGGTCTGTTTGGAGGAAAAGGATCAGGAATATTATTATTGCTTTCTGTGGGGCAGTAAGAACATAACCTTCTCCAAGCCTGCTGTGACATGGAGCAGTATTTTGCTGTTGCTGGTTGATGAAATTGCACATCAGCAGTGTGACGATCAGCTGTCCTAAAGGTTTTGTTTTCTTGCCTTTTAGACCTTATTGATCCTCTTCCCCAAATCACACTCTCAGGCTTGACTGCTGCACATGGTGAAAGCTACAGCGTGGAAATGCCAAAAGCGGCTCTGTGAAAGCCCCGTTCTGAAATGATGCCTGTGCACCACTTTACCAACGAGTGCCACTCACGCCCATCGAGTTGCCAGGATGCCCGGGGGTGCTGAGAACCTGCTGCTCCTGCTGGAGCTCACTCGCAGGAGCTCTGCGATGGTGACAATGACATTGACAGGGCAACGTGTCGTGGCACAGCTGCTCCCCATCTCCTGGCCTGCAGCACACGCTGTGCTCAGCTGGTGCTCATGTGGAAGCAAAAACCTTCTGAGCAACCCCACTTTGCTACACCCCAAAGGGAAGCCTCCCTGCACTGTGGATGCTCAGCACTCCTTAAAAACAAATGCGCAGCTGGAAAAGGACGTAGACAGACATGCACCTTTTTCCTCAGCCAGGGCCTATGGACGTTTCAGGTCCAATCAATGTGACACTTTGGTTTTGTTTGGAAAGAGCTTGAGGACCAGAATCGTGAGGTACAAGTAGCATGCACTTATTAGAGATGTCCATACTTCTGGCTATGTGTCAGCGCTAAGATTCAGAGCTAATATCCTGGCAGTAAGCATAGAGACAGCTTGCACCTTTGAGAGATATTCTTAGACAGTGAAGAGTTTACATGCTTGAAAGGACTCTCTTTGCAACCACAAATACAAGCCTGCATGTGTATAAAGGGTTGAGAAGTTGCTGTATGGTTCTTCAGTGATGAAAGATGCTAGGCCAGCATGCTCTGAAGTTTGCCAGCCAAATGCAAACAGGGCTCTTCCTTTGTTCCTGCTCCCCTCATATCTTGCACTGCGTGTTTTATTTATTTAGAATGTTACATTTCATTCAGCTTAGTATAAACCCAGAGAGCGCTGAAAAAGGGGAAGGCAATATATGAGTAATTTCTGGCTGCTGCCCTCTGTCGCTTCTGCAGCTTGCTGTTAGGACAAATGTGTATAAGCAGAAAAGCTGTGTGAGCAAAGAGGCAAACAATAAAGTTCTATTAGAGAAAAAGCATCACCATTGTGTACTGGAAGGTACATTGAAATCAATGCTAATAGCTTCCTTGGAAAGAGTTTACAAGGTAAGTGTTCCTGAGAAGTGCCTGGCAGATAGATGTTCTGACTTACAGGAGGAGGCTGTAGCTTTCATGAGTCCCAGCTACTTACTCATAGATACCACTTGGATGAGACAAGCAGAGGTTTCTTATTTACTCAACTAGAGAAAGATGTCAGTTCCAATGTTTTCAGTGCTCATAATTTAATTCTGAATCTTATAATATTCTTTTTTCCCCTTAAAGCCCTTTCACTTGGAGTCCTGTGAGTGTATCAGAATCAGGGCTTTCATTTCTTGCAAGGAAGAATTTTGCAGCTCTCATGTTTTATAGGGGAAATCTTTAAAATATGGCTCAAAAGCTCAAAAAACCCCCAACAAAAAGCAAACATGCACAACAAATCAAGTAAAACTCAACGAATACCTTTATCTGGCAAGGCTGAGGCTATATACACACACCTTTTTGTCTGGGTGAAGCAACTGATGGAGCTCTAATCTGTACCTCACAGTCACTCTGGTTCAGAATAGCAAAACTATTTGAATTTGTTGAAAAGATGACTCCAAACCTTTGCTTCAGCCCATCGTCCCATCGAACATATAAGCACAATTTGAGGTTTTGTCTCCTGCACTTCCCCTCCAACCTGCTGATATTTCCCTGGTGCTGGCCCATGATAGCCTGATTCTCCCCCTTGCTGCTCTGGTATTGCTCCTGCTGCTGTCTCCCAGCCGGCCGCGCTGGCAGCCCTGGCCGGGGACGGTCCTCCCTGAGAGGAGTGCCAAGCCTGGCAGAGCAACAGGCAAGGACAAAATGCCAAGGGGCCCAAATTCCTGCAGGCGTCCAACACTAGCGCTCTGATTGCCATCTTTTAAAAAGTCCTGCACTATTGAACCCTCTCTTGGTAACCAAGGCATCTGATGGAGGGACATGAAAGATGTCACCATTATGTGCCTTTGAACTTCTTAAAGGCTCCCTAAAACATGACATAAACATCCTTGTAAGTGCAGCAACAAAGTTTTCTTTGGTCATACTGCAGGACCAGAGGGATCCCAGACTTCTCATTTTTATTATCTTACTTTCATGCAGCATTAATTTTGTATAGAATAGAGGTGTTGCAAAGAAGCACAACAGTGCTACTACATATAATGAAAGGATGTTTTTGTATGCTGGGAGCAGGCTTAGTACAACAAAACCGGCTCTGGTGTACAGCAAACATGGCTCCTGGTGCTCTGAAAGTTTGGGGATGCTAAAAAATGGGGATGCTGAGACAGAGGTCTGTACTATCCCAGCATGAAACTTGCTCTCCACTTAGGTCTTTCATGTCAAGGGGATTATGTTATCCCCAGGGACAATGAGAATGGGCCCAGCTCTGTCTCCCAGTGCTCTGGGCAGGGCTCAGTGACAGCTTCCCTGGCTAATCATCAAGAACCTTTAATTTTCCTTCCTTGGTGGCATGAGGCATCATACCCCACTGCTCAGAAGATTGTTTCTGATGGATTAAGGCAATTAGACATCATATCTAATGGCAGAGGACTGTGCTCTCTTCCTTCCCAGCACTGCCAGACCTTTGCCTTGTGAGTCAGAAATATGTCCGCTATCAAGGACTAAGGAAGCAATTCAGGAATACCTGAAAAATTCAGGACACTCCACATAATGCAGTCACAGAGGGCTTAGCCTCCTCCCCAGAGTGAGGTATGCCAAGACACATCACCTGCTGCTGGTGATGACAGCATTGCCAGACAGCAATGGCAAAAAGCAGTGGAGTCCAACACCAGCCGTTGGACTGGACGGTTTGGGAGCAGGAGTTGTAGTAATATCATTTACCGTTTAGCTGCTACCTGTTGAACTGCTGGCTGATGGCAATGACTGTCATCCAGAAAAAAAATGATACCAGTGGATTACTCAGCTAGTGTTAACGATCCTTGAATAATCTAAATTTTCAGGATAATTAGGCTGCCCCCATCTTTGGGCTTGTACCACAGCATCCTGCCTCTACAGCACTGAAATATAGTCTTGTCTTGCGTTATTCCCAGGCTGCCCAGCTTATTCTGCAAAGACATCGATCATGCGGCACCAGAAGAAACCCTGTGACTCCCATTTAGATAGCGCTATTTCCCTAAATTATGGTCACCAGGGCTGTATCCAGATTAGTAAACAAATAGATCAAAGACTACTCTCTGGCACTGAGGACAAGTGGCCCAAAGCAGCCCACATCTGCCTGGCTAAAGTCTTCTTTCCAGGAAAATGGGATGGCTGCCTCCAAACTGCCTGTTAGGAATGACCTGGGACATCCGTATCCTAAGTCACACCTTGGGTGGATCCATAACCCTAAGCAAACTATTCACATGAGCACTCAAATTATGCCTCCTTTTTTCTAACAGACCTCTTGGATCCAAATCTTCTTTCATAATGGTGTAAACCACGAATAAAGCCCTGTTCTCCTGTGGCACAAGCATGTTTCTCTTCCCTAGGCATCTAAGAAAAAGAAGATTTTTATTTCATTTTTTCTTCTTCTCCATTTTTCAGTTTTGCAATTAGTAAAATGATTAGTATTATTCCAATGTAATTCACAGAACACTTTCAGATGAGTGATGACAGGTTGGATACGTATCGACCCTAACATCTTGGCCTTGCTTTCCTTTACATGCCAGCATAAATCAGTGAAATCACTATATAAAACCAGTGTGAGATCAGAATCAAGTCTATGTGCAGTGACCATTATTAAAGGGAAAAAAAAAAAGTGCTTCCTTCCCATTATATCACACAGCATCATTTGCCAAACAACATGCCATGTTGCCTTCAGGCACATGATTAATGCCAATGCAGTTCCAATAAAGCTTACAAAGCGCACAGCCGCAGTCTCCCTGGAGAGTTAGCAACAACAACGAGCAAAGCCTAAACGATGCTGTTCTTCATCTTTCAGTCACCAGGGACTTCCAGTCTTTTCCTCATTTCTGAGTATTAATCTTTATTTCTTTTTCGGAGTAATGACTTTTCTCAGCAGTGAATATTTTTATCAGCTGGCTACATCCACAAGACACTGAGTGTTCATTTCAGCTGTCTTGTTGAATGGATTTTGCCTTGGAGTGCCACTTCCATTTCTCTTTTTCTAATTTGCTTATTCTCTTATTTGCATATTGTTTTCCAATTTGTTGCGGCCTGGATTTTCTCTGTTGTAAATACCAACCCCCAGCTCCTATGCTGGTGCAAAGGGCTTTCTTTCAAAGTTATCTAAGGTATTCTGTGTCTTTTATGTGCAGCACGAGGTGCAAGTCCCTTTGTGACTGGGATATAGTGGCTAGTCAGGGCTAGAACCAGCTAGAACATTAGTTTTCAATACAGTGAGGAACAACAGTAAGCCTAAATTTATATTAATACGTGGGCTAAATCCAAATGCTTTTACCTAGGCAGAACTCCCAGGGGCCAATTCTCATTTACATGAAAACCTCTTTATACCAGTCTAGCAGTGGAAGGAGACCTTACAGTGCCTACAGATATTTAATGGCCATTTGCAGTGCCAGAACATTGGAAATCCTTCACGGAAGGATCAGCTCCCAACTCTCATGCGTTTGGCCTGACTCTGAAGTTATGGTTTGGACCTACTGTGGGTTTTACTCCCGGACACTTTACAGTATCAACCAAGGCACTTTCACAAACTAGGCATTTCACTGCCTGCTCAGAGGCTGCCATTTGCAGTGATTGTATGTGGGTGTAACAGTAACGTCTCTAAAGTCTGAAGGCCAAAAAGTAAAAAATACCTTTTCCCTTTGATCCTCCAGGGGCGATTTTTGGTATGCAAAAAAATGTAGCTGCTCAGCCTAACATCTAGCAGAGCTCTAGGATTTCAGGAACCGCAGTGTCCCCAGTGACCACACATCGCCCTTCACCATCGTGGTGGGAAGGCAGGCATGGAGGTGTGGAGTGTGTGCTGCTGACACGCTGCAGGACCTGACCCAAACCTCCAGCCTCAGCCTGCTCCAATGGACAGAGCTGATGGGCTCACAGCACAGAGGCAGGGCTGCAGTGTGATGGACAGAATATGTAGGTGTACTTTATTCATGTGTGCCTGGTTCTATTTTCTAGATAGATAGATAGATAGATAGATAAAGTGTGTGTGTGCGCGCGAGTGCATTAATAGCATGCTTGCTTTGAGTAAATGAAATATGCTTTCATTAACAATTGACTAAATCAAGTGTGGATTTTCTTTCTTTTACCCATTCTTGATCATGCTTATTAGAAAACCCTTGCTGATCAGGCCAGAAGTGATTATTATAAAGGCTTCTAATAAAAACTCCTAGCTGCAGTTTCCTGGGGAGCCCTGCAGATGCACTGGAGACCAATAGGGAATCAGACACTTAAATCTTTGGTGGTACAGCTCTGGGGGAATAAATACAAATTTGGTATGTTTCATACAGTCTGCAAGATCTGATATGATGCAAGACACTAAAAGTCTAGTCAAGTCTAATGCATTAGGGCATTAGTTGAGCATGTGCAGGTGATGAGACAAACAGGTAGCATTGTTTCACTGGATATATGAATTTTAAAGGAGTGAGTGAAGATAACTGCTGTTTTTTACACTGTCCATCCCTGGAGGCAGAAAACAAGATGTGATGAGCCAAGAGTCTGATCTGGGTGGCAGATCCATCTTTAGCATGGGAAAAGCAGATACTTTGCTATGAAATGACATCATCTTTAATAGCGTGGGATCTGTCACCGGCAGTTGTAAACAGAGACTGATTTACAAGCCAAGCAGCCTTCTTAGACAGCAAGACTTGATTCAAATTTGCAATCCTACTCCTTTGTAGAAGAGATCTTAAAGTACCCTGACTTTATATAACTCCTGCGTTTAAAGTTACCCAGCAAAGAATTTCTCCAGACTCAGCAAACCTGACCTTCTCACCAGGCAATTTCTACTTTAACAAAAGTTACTCAGGAAGATCTCCCTGATGCTGGTGTCTTTAAAATGAAGGATCATGTGCAGGTGGGGGCCAGTTCTGCAGCACCATAAGGCTCCTGCTATGTCATGTGTAGGACTCTAGCATGACCCTGTAATACATTGTGATTAATTTTGGACCCTGAGCACAGGTTTGAGTTCCAGCAGTTGAAGTCCATGCTGTGAACTCCAGCCTCACACCTCCCTGGGGCTGGGGACATGGTTTGTGCATTCACAGCCCCCTTGACACAGCCTGTCTCCTGCTGTAGGGCTTTGCCTGTCAGGCTGTGCTGATGTGATCTGCCAACACCTGATCTCCCTCCTGTATAGTCACGAAGGGAGAGAGCGACAGAGGTGCTGCCTTGCAATTGCAAGGGCTGTCCCACAAATCACCCTACAAGCCAGCCCGAAAATCACCCTACAAGCCAGCCCGCTCCTTAGGGGCCACCAAGAGCCATGGCCCTTTGCACCAGAGATGTCTGATGTGTCCCCCACTGTGATACCCGATACAGTGCTGTCTCACAGAGCACATAAGGTGATGCTCAAGACAAATGTGTTACAGCATCTCTCTGCAAATGTGGTTGTGTGTAGATATGAGAAAATTGTCATCATAAGACAAGTTGCCCATTATATCAATGCTTTATAGTACTAGAGCCTTCCAACTGAGCAATCGTAACAGCATAGGAGTGGCTTATTTGTCTTAGCCTAAGTGCCTCCAAATTTGACATAAGATAAAACAGCATAGGCCTTCTCATATTAAAATAGCTTATATTACTAGCCTGCTATAAACTTACACCTGAAATTATAGCAAACATATTTACGTGCCAGTCTCTTACTTCCAAAACTCAGTAGCATTTCAAAGAGAGACTCCAAATCAGCTCCTGTAAATTTTAGAGCCTGTTCCCATGAAGTGGTTTATGAAATAAACCCTAAGAACAAACACAAGGCAGATGACCCTTTATGGAAGAGTATTACTGATGATCTTTGCCCTGTAGGAGGATGAAGTGGAAAGCTCAAGCAGTGCCAGTGCTGCAGCTGAATTTTGAAACACTGCCACCTCACGTCAGCTTAGCAAGGAGGCACAATGCAGGCCTGCCTCCCAGTGCCCTTGGTTCTTGATTCCTCTGGTGTTTGCCTGGCAGCATATGGCACGGCAGCCTCACTCCCAGCGGCACTGTTGTCCACATTATTGTTGTTATTTTTTAATTGAAAATCATTAATAATGTCCATACCGCTTTACAAATCCAGAGCCAAGCACACGCTCTCCCTTTGCAGGCTAAGCATCCAGAAAACATGAGCTATAAAGCCAGATACTGGTATTTGCTCTTTCACATTGGTATCTCTGTTGTGTTGGATATATTGGCATCTCTCGAGAAGGTGTGAGGCACCAGAGGATCATTCCTCTTTCTTTCTGACTCTGCAGAAAGGCTTCAGGGGAAAGCTGGATGTGGATGGACACTCCCAGGGTGCCGAGGCCATGACTCCAAAGGAGAGCTGCTCCTGCAGCTGGGCTCCATTTTCACATCCTGCAGCAGGGCTTGCTTTATTGCTCTATTTTCTGCTACTCCTGAGCAAGAACTGAAGTTTCCGTCTTCCATATCAGGGAGACAATTGGTGAGCGGCTTTCGGTGTGATTATTCATTTTAATATAGAGCAGAGACTTAAAATGAGTGCTATGGTTTTGTAGTTAATAGGAATGCTTCTGTATATAATACTTGGGTTATCTAACTCTTCTGCAAAAGAACTTTTTTTTGTACCTGACCTGTGTTGAGCAGTGGTTACATTACAGGCTGAAAAGCAGCCTCTATCTTTGTGCCTCTATTGCTGGCTAAAACTTCAGCCCAAAGCAGCCAAACTCCTTGGGAAGAAGAGAGCTTGGGGATCTGCATCCAGTGGGCCTGGGAGCTGTGTCCATCTAGACTGCAGCAACAGGAGAATCAGCCCTACCAGAAAACTCAGTGCTGAGGTTCCCCTCCCAGAAACATCTGGGGACTGGCCTGAGGTGCCCTCTTCATACATGATCCTGCCTGAAAACAAACTGCTTCTTGCTTTTTAGACAAGTTAGTTTCCAGCCTGTTTAGCTTTCTGAGCCAGCTCACAAGAATTACAATGTTGTCCTCAGGACCTGCCCTGAGGATGGAGAAGGCTATACAGTTGTGCACTGTCTATTGCGGTGTTTGTGCATGTGTGAGCTGAATTAGGTGGTCCCGTGGAAAGGGCTGGAGCTCCCCCAGCATCCTCTCCTGCTGTCCCCCCAGTCGGTCTATATCTGCTCATCTTATACGTGTACGTGCGTGTGTTATTCACACACACAGGGGTTGCAGAATCAGGCCCTATTTCAATGCAGTAAGGTACCCACTTCAGCAAAAAACACATAAGCATGTGTTTAACTTCACGCTCTTAACGCTAGGCGTAACGTCAGCTTATGCTTACTTTAGGAGGCATAATTCTCTCTTCACCTTGAGTAGTCACCTGCTCGATCCCCTCTTCCAGCCTCTCTGAGACAGTCCGGCACCTACAGAGCCTACAAACACGTTGTGCAAGGAGCTCACTGAGCCTTGAAGTGCTCCTCTGGCTCCTGTGAGCACCCGGCAGGGACGCCTCCTGACGCTGGTCGGCTCGCTTCCCAGGCCCTGGGGGCTGCAGCCATGCCCCGGCACCAGCCGGCTGTAGGTAAGCAGTAAGGGGCTTGCGGGACACAAGAGGGGAATCCAAAGTGAGAATGGACAAGCGTCAGTAAATGAAACCTGGAGGGCCGTGAGATGGCACTGGGGAACTGCACAGTACATGGCAGAGCGGGCAGATGAGGGACCTAATTAAAAACAACCTCAGGCTCTGACCCAGACCTAGCAGCCCCAGCTAGGAAACAAGCCCAGACTCAGAGCATACCTAAACAGGCTTGAAAGTTTTGTCAACAGTCTGGAGGTGTGGATTAAGGGCAAAGCACCATCTCAATGCTGAATAGAGAGGTGTTTAAAATCTGCCTTAAATTAGGGAGATGCTTACCCACTTCCCAGAACGGGTGGGTATCAGGGACAGCCTCAGCCCTTGGGAGGCTGCATTTTCCAGTTGCCACTCACCCTTCAGAGGGTGCCCATGGATGAAACTCCCTCGTTCTCAGTTTGATGGAGACTCCTGCATGGAAAAGTAGGTAGGGTTGAAGGTGAGAGTCTGTCGCAGCCCAGTCTCACACCAGTTTAAATGTCAGGGAACCACATCCTCCAGTAGCAAATGCTTGAGAGCTAGAGACAAGAATTTCTGCCATGGAAAACCGAAGAATAATCTGCCCATCTGCCCATGGGGAAAGCCTTTTCCAAACTCTGTTAGTAGCTGCCTTAGGTCATGTAGCACAGTGATTTATATTTCCCATTATCCTATCAAATGTAACAGTTTTCATTATCTACCTAAATGGTTAATCCCTCTTGTCATTCAGCCTCTATTATGGGACAGACCCTGACACATTGTAGCTGCTTTGGGCCATTCTGTTCATCTCCAGTACCCAGAAATCTGGATTATCCTGATAGATGCGGAATTTCCAGGTGGAATAGATGCAACTGCCCTTCCCATCCCTCCATGCTAGGGTTGCTTGTGCCCTCTGTACAGCTTTCAGGGATTTCTGCAAGAAACAAACTTGTCTGATGAGGTCGTTCTCTGCTGTCTTTTTGACAGTAGATTGTCAGAGAAAGCAGAACCAAAATGAAGACCTAACTTCCAGAATGGTGGTTTGCAGATACCCATGCTTGAAATCGCATGGCTGCATATGTAGGTGTAGTTAATACCTTTGCCTGAATAAACAGGTTTCCCCACTGCAATGAGACAAGCCTCCCATGCAGGTATCTAGAAGTTCCTTTTGCATAGTGGAAACATCTGGTAGTAGGTGGATTAAATAAGCCAGAAATCGAGCTGGGGGGAGAGGAAGGAGACAAGTATAGGAAGGAAGCAAAGCTATCAACTGGGTCCAGAGAGCTGTTACTGTGCAAGCTGAAGTGGGAGGAGAGGGAGTGAAACATTGTTTGTTTGGGTTGTCCAGAAGAAGAGAAAATAGAAGCCATGACAAAGAGGGAAGAACAATAAATATAGATGAGTTCAAGTACTCTCTGAATCTGCGTACCAGTTTTGAGATTGAAAAATCTCATATCAGACCAGGACTTCTCTATCAACTCATCAAAGTGCCGTCCTGTTTTCTGAAGACAGAAGAGTGACAATCTCCCCTTCAAGGCAAGATGAGTCCTGGCACCCCGGAGGCTCCCCAACACAAGCATATACACATGCATGCACGTGTACACATGCACATGCACATGCACACACAAGCAAACAATGAGCACACACATGCACACAGCATGACAGGAAAATGTTCAGAATTGCATTTAGCATCTCAAGAAACCTAGGGATTACAGACTGGACTGCGAAAATAAATCTGTGCAGCCTGCACTGGTATTGAAAATCTATGCCCACCAGCCGCTTGGTAGCCATCTGTCCTTGCCGGTGAATACCAAGCAGGACCATTCCATATATGCTTGCCCAATTGCAATTCTGCTCATCTTAAGTTTGGGAGAAGCAGCAAACACCATCAGAATGACAAGCTGACAGCAACAATACTGCAACAATGTGCTGTGGGAGAAGGAAAAGAAGAGAAAGAAAGGGCATTTCCAAAAGAGATCAAGACGTGATGCTGACATTATCACACCCCAGGGAGAGGGCTGAAACCATCCAACGTATTTCATTTTAAAACCTTAGGTTCATTCAGATTTCCATTCCCAAAGGTAAGCAGCCAATTTCCTTTCTCCATTAATAATTCAGCCTTGCTGGGTATTTACTCTTTCATATGTCATCTCCACCTTAGTGTGTAACAGTTCATTTTGGACAATATCTTCTCAACGTTCTGGAAAATATCTTTCTCTTTCCTATTACAAAACATTTGCAAATTTCTTCAGTTTCTAGATCAAAGCTATTGGAGTGGGTCCAGGAAAAGTGGAGTTGTTTTAGCCTGTGGCTGTATAGCAATCAGCAGGTCACCAAAGGTTTCTGGATCAAATGTTAACACTGCTTGGGAAGATGTCCATAAGTTACTGAACATTTCAGCACAGGAAGGAGGAAGCAAAGAGTGACTCAAATCGAATCCAGGATTTCTTGTTTCAGTAAGAGACAACCAAATCTCTTCACAACTTTGCCAAACCCCATGATTGAAGGCACACGGAAACACGTCATAGCTTAATGTAGCTGTCCCTGAAGTCCATGAAGATATCCTTGTAATGTTTTTGTGGTCTTTGGCTCAGACACAAAATGCACACAAAGCACTGATCAGACAAAGGACTATGCAGAACTCAGTAGAGAAATGAAACCCTATCAGGGCAGGCTGATAGGTTAGAGATCAAGCTAAACTGAGTGTGAACTTCTCCAAAACGTAGGTTGGAGGGAAGTTTTTTATTCCTAGAGAAAAAAGCTCTGAAAATTTTGGAGCCAGGTCCAAATTAACTCAAAATTTGGGACACATTTGGTTTGGGATTCTGTCTCACACTCATCCTAAGTATAAATAAGGGGAGTACTGAGCGAAGGGGTCCTTTCAGTAATCTAGTCACTGGTGCTGAGCACAAGCTGAAGCAAACTGGAAATCTGAACCAGATCCCAAACTTTCTGTTCAAGCTTGAAATTAATTTTCTCCCCCACTAAGTTCTAGCATCTAGCTCTTCCGAGTGTGAAATAAACCACATTAACCAAGCCAAGAAAATCAAAAGGAGACACCCTTCTCATGCCAGGCTGGTGCTGATGGGATGAGAAGCTGCTTGCATAAGACAAGCTTGCTTTATACTCCCTGCAACTAATAAAAAAAAGGCCTAGCTATATTAGCATTTTAGATGATAACGGAGGTATAATTTGCAAAGCTGTAGTCAAAGGGTGTCTCTCTCTCTCTTCTTATACCAGGACTAAGACAGTCTTACAGAAACCAAGCTGGAACTTGTTGGAAGCTCCATCTATGACCAGGACCAAAGTGCCTTCCCCCTCACCCAGTTCTTAGAAGTTCAGATAAGGATCTGCTATTTCTGGTTTTAAGCCTAGAGCTGACTGCTGTCAGTCTCATTAAATGTGCAACATGCTCGAGAACTTGTACAGGGCAGAATTTTGCCAGAGGGCAAAATCTGGCCAAGGATATAAAAGCTCCCAACATCCAGGGTGGAGGAAAGCAGGCCTCACAGTGAGGCATCCCTGAAAGCAGTAATAAAAAGGCGATCTTCCTTCCTTCCCATAAAATAAAGCAACAAATGGTATCTGCAGTGCTGATAGAACTTGCTGTTTGCCGAGGCTGAGATATAGCCATTGGCTGTTTATCTAACACAGATAAATAAGCAGATATCAGAGTAAAGGTCAATGAAGTATTTGCCCTATCCCTAAATTACACAAGAGTGTGTCATCATGCAGATCTTAGCTCAGTGTAGCTACCCTGACTTGTGTTTTAGCTCCTTTCATCCCAGAAGTGAACATTCCTGCTTTTGACATATAAAGGGGCAGTGAACAAAGTTCAGGAGGCACCGCACAGAGGGAGAGCTCCCTAACGTTGTCATGGGAAAAGGGCTGCTGGCCAAAACAACTGTGTCAGCAGCATGTGTACATATTCAGAAAGTACATTTTATGAATCCATGGTTTTGTAGTCAGAGAATGTCAGAAAGCAAACACAGACCTGCCTCCCCCCCCCCCCCCCCCAGTTTACCCAAATTATGTGGCCCAGCATAGTCCGGAAGGAGAGAGGGAGCAGGGAGGGAGGAGTTTTACGTGACTGAAAGAGCTTTTTTTCAGTATGTGGTTGTACTAAATAAGAAAAACATGAGTAAGAGCCATGGGAGAATGTGAGGAAATCCCTTTGGAGCAGTTAGAGGTCAAACCCTGTTTCCTTGGACACGAATCTAAACGCTGGGTGCGCACTAGTGAACCTAAGTGCGGATGTGGTCCACTGGCTCCATACTGGCCAGGATGAACGTGGCTGGACACAAATACCAGCGCATCATTTGCACCTCTCTGAGACAGTCCTCCTGGGCTCCTACGATGCATTGGTTTTTTCTTCCTCACATCACAGTGAAGTATTCCTGGGGAATCACTATATTGAACAGGGTATGGAAAAAATTATTTTTACTTTTTATTTGAGAACTGCCGTAGTGCCCTGAGGCCCCAGCTGTGGCTGGAGCTCCACTGTGCAAAGCATCACACCACATGGAACAAACACCCTTCCCGGCTTTTGGTATCACTCTCTGCCCCTGAGGAAGAGTCACTCCCAGGGGATGCTCTGCAGCCCCACTCTCCCCCTACTCAAGGTGAGAGTCTGCGGGTGGGCTCAGGACTTCAGCACAAGCTCTGCTCCAGGATATGTGTTCGTGAGCCCATCTTCTGGCTTTGCCTCATCTCTGATCAGCGTCTCTGACTTCCCAGGCCCTCAGCAAAAAAGAAAAGTAGCTGCTTCATGCCTTTGTGACTTCACGCAGTGAATTTCATCCTGCAGCTGGCTCTGTGCCCTGTATTACATCACTAGAAGGTGGGATAGTACAAGGCCGGGTTTATCTTCATATGTTGTCAAGACATTTGGGACAGTAATGTTTTCCAAGCCTCCTCCACTCATCTTCAGGAACTGCAAGCCTTGGAAAACCAGATGCTCAGGCATATAATTCAGGCACAAGCCTGGTGCAGTGAATCAAAAACAATGCAGGAAAGCATTTTGACTCTCATTACCATGAATGAGAGAAAGATGAAACCCGTGGCTCAAGCCCCTCAAGAATTTATGCTCTGATATAACTGAAACCTCCCAGGAGATCCTGGGTCAAGATAGAAGAAACAGACAATTTATGCCATTCCTAACGTATCCATCTCCTCCCCCAGCATGTAGCTGCCACTTACGTTAGTTGTGGATTTTACTCAGACAAATGACTTTTCCTGCAAGCTGCTATGATGATTCCTGTTTCTTTGCATGAGAAATAAGAACACACAAAACAACAGAAAAGTCATAAGGGAGGGAGTAGGGACCAGAAGAAACTTCATTAAAAATGATTATGTATCCACAGCAGCAAGTTTTCACAGACCAGTAACTTCAGCTAGGGTGAAAAATGGTAGAGCAGTTACACAGTGCCAGCTGAACAGATGTAGTTGTTCAAAGAACGAAAATTTGCATAACACACCAGAACTTAAAAAAACATCTTCTAAGGACCAACATTTTTCTCCCCTAAGACAGAAGATGAGACATCACTTGCTATTTTCTTTTGTGAAAGCTCCTGCTACAGAAACATCCACATTTCAGTGGGGTGCTGGTGGTCTCATGCCAGCAAGATCTGCAGATACCAGGTGATGTCTGTGTGGCAGATGCACTAAGGTGATGGGTTATTCTAGCGGGTAGGATGCTCTGCATGTGCTGTGGTTAAGAAAACACTAGTTCCACCAGAAAACAGCCTTCCAAAATGGGAAGCTTGCCCTTGCTGCCTGCCTGGTCTGAAACAGTCATCTGTCAAAAGCCACAGTGCTGCTTCTTGACCTTTGGTGTAAATGATCTGTCCTCTACCCCAACTATCTGCTTGGATTATTCAAATGACTTACAGTGCCCAAGAGTGACCAGCATCACAAAGTTGGCCTTGTTGTCTCCCAGTGATACCTCCTGCAGGCACACATGAGACCAAGGCATCACTCAGTCCCCAAAGCGGAAGGCTGTGCCCCCTGGGCTGTCAAAAACAGGTCCTTCGTACAGCAGAGCAGAAAATAACCTACTAGAAAATCACAGCCTTTTGTTTTACCAATTAACACTTCCCAATTTAGCTGCTCCAAGACAATTGCTGAGTTATTTGTGGTTTGTTTTTTTCTTCCTCCACTGTAGCAGCTGCTACTTCTTTGCTTTTTCCAAGTCTCTGGCCACCATTCAGCAGCTGGCCAGCCAGGGAGCAGGGGGATGCTGGAGTAGCAGGTTACATGTGCTTTCCCACAGCCTCACTTCTGGGGAATTACTAACATTGACTAAATACAAACACTTTGTGAATTTGACAGATATCTATGCTGTATATGCTTTCACAATGGCTAGAAGAATTAGCTCCCAGGAATTTTACAACTTTCTCTTAATTAGTAAAATTGCATAAAATAAGAGGTAGATTTCATTCAAGCTTTTTCTCTATTTGCACATGAAGAAATTTTTTATTAGGTACAATCAAAAAATATCTTTACATTTGCTAGGTTTCTATAAACCTTTCAGAAAGTAAGAGCTAGCAGATTTGTGAAGGACATTCTGTTTAGGGCATTTACGTTTAATAAGAGATTGATGTAGCAGCATTTTTGTTCTTAATAAATGTAATGTTATTAGAGGTTTTTCAGTTTACTAGGATACTAATGAGGGTTTATTTGAATGATATTTATGATTTCTATATTTGACAATATCAGCTTTGAAAGTGAAGTGTTGGTTAGAAGAGATGTATAATTATGTGCATCCACCTGGGGAGTTTTGTACAATTTATACATAGACAAGGCAAGCCTTGCCTTTAAAAGCAGCTTCTGGCCCCAGCTGGGGCATCGTTGGAACCAATGTTTGGGAGCATTTTTAGGGGCATTTGAGGAACTTTCCTTTAGGTGTGATGCTGACGATTCCTGATTCAAACCATAGTGGCCAGATGGCTGAAACTACTGGAAGCCCAGTTTAAATTACCTGTTTTCTATGAGCCTTCATTTTCGGAAGGATGGATCAAATTAATCATATTATTAAAACAACATCGAGGAAACCAATGACTGCAAGCACAGGGCATTGGTCCAGGGAGAATTAGATAATTAATTGCAGTTGCTCTAAACCGACTTGGGCACACCTGCTAAACTGGGGAAGCCAAAGCAATATTTATTTTGACACATTTTTGTGGGAGAATGCTTGGAAAGCTAAGGATATTGTAATGTTACTAGCTTATGTAGTTTTAAGTTTGAATTGTCCACAAATGATTGAATTTCACTGAGCTGTTAATACATGACACTTACGTGTATCCAATTAGGGCTATTAAAAGCAAGAATGTTGTGGATAATGTTTCCAATGTTAATTAATTGAAATAGTATCAGCTGGAGAATGCTTCCCCAGAAGCTGCCTCAACCAGCCCCTACCAGCTATGATTTATAGCCACTTGGCCAGGCAGCGTGGAAATTTTAAAGACTGAATTGCTGCTGTAAGCTTATTCTTTAGCAGTGAAATTAGGCTATAATTCTATACAATTTGTTAGGAATGAAATAAAGAAATATTTTTTTTTAATAATGATGTTGTTTTAGAATGTTGTAAGGATTTGCAAGTTGAAACCCAAAGGATTTATGTGATGATTGCTTGAAGCAAGCAGTGGGTAGCCTCTCTAAGTTTATTAATTTCATAGAATCATAGAATAGTTTGGATTGGAAGGGACCTTTAAAGATCATCTAGTCTAACCCCCTGGTTCAGTGGTTACTGTGAAGAAAAAAGTCACCAAAGAAAAAAAAAAAGGTTCACAAATCTGGAATGTACTTTTTCAGCAGGGGCAGGGGCGAAGGTTCCTATGTTTTACCAAATATGAAGAACATGTATTAAAAGTCTATAAATTGGGAAATACTTGAAAAAGCCTGTAAGAGGAAAAGATGCTCATTATAGGATGGTGTGGTGAGGGGCAGGGGCGAAGGTTCCTATGTTTTACCAAATATGAAGAACATGTATTAAAAGTCTATAAATTGGGAAATACTTGAAAAAGCCTGTAAGAGGAAAAGATGCTCATTATAGGATGGTGTGGTGAGGGGCAGGTTTCCTTTTAACCCTACGAAAGGTTTGAGGCAAAACCACCAAGACATCCAGTGGGTGCTCTCTGAATAAAATTCTCATTTTAGCTCAGTTTATGAGCTATAGGGCTTGCTTATTTTTAAAGATTTTTAGATAGCAGAACCTGTTGTATACATTTATGGTTAAGAAGAACCTTTCCTGAAAATGCAGATGAGAACTATTGGGCAAAGTTTTAAGTGTAAAATGCATCAGCCACAAAAGACAAACTTGTAATGGATTCAGTTTATAATACGTCATCTGACTAATGAAAGGGGATTAGAATAATTATTCAGCCACATATAAATGGATAGGGAAATAAGTCATTTACTTAGCTGATAATAGCTAAGATAACATGCTAAAGTTTTACGACCTAAGAATGAAAGATTACTCTCTACTTTTATTGTTTATTTAAATAATTTTAAAATAATTACACTCACATGGTTTTATTACCTGCCATGGTGTTGCAGCACAAAATTTAAGAAATATTTGCATTTTGGCAACCCTCACACTTTACCCAAACACAGGTTTTGCTGTTGGGACCGGAAGACCCTGTCTGTGTCATTCTGGAGTTTTTACCTGTATGTGTGTGATTCATGAGGTGCTGATATTTCTGCACAATCATCCATTTCTGGTCATTTTGAAACCAGCATCTCTAAGACTGAGGATTAATTCAATGCCTCCCTTTTAAGTGTATAGCAGGAAGATACAAACATTGCTATCCAGCTTCTTTTTGTCCATAGGTGTTTAGCTGGGTTTAGCGTGACAACTAAAAGGTAAGCAGTGCAAGCTAAGAGAAAAACAATGATCAGAAAAATTGATTAGAAAAATTCTGGTCAACTGTGTGTGATGTACCCCCAAAAAACTGGCAAAGAAAACCACCCAAGTAAAGCTATAATTAGCATATGGGTATTTATTTTTTAAAATACAACAAAGCCCAACAGAAAGGTTCAGCAACTACTGTAAGCTTTCATTTAAAATTTTAGTAAGCCCTAAGTGTATTGTGGCTGCATAGGTTATGATTTGACTTGCAATATTAACAACTGATTGAATAGAAATATTTTTAGTAACAGAAATTTATAGTGACATGCCACTAGCAAATCTGATTACTATTACAGGACCAAAGTTGTTACCAGCAAAATTAAACACTGGATGTATTAAAATTTCCTTCCAAAGAAAGGCTGCCTATCAGTGTGTAATCTTGTTATCAGCCCAGCCAGGAAGGTCTCTCCCAACCCTGAGGGAATACTCTAATTTTGCAGAAATAGAGGTTGGGAATATTTAGAGGTGAGATGTTCACCGAATATCAGTGAATTTCATTGTAGGCATGCAAGTATGTTACCCAGCAAGGTTATAGAAAACCTTTTTCCTGGTTAAGAAGGAAAATGAAAATGTGCTGGTTTTATAAGTTTACTAGAATTCCTTCCAGTTAGTCATGAAGACAAGATAATACGAAAATATAGGGATGTTTTATATTTTGTGGACACCATTTGTAGAGCAACAAAATATTAATTGCCTTGACTAAAAGTTAATTAGAAAGGGAGAATGTAAAATAGAGAAAGCAGGGCCTAAACAGCATATTTAGGAGGAGGGCTCTTTTAAACCCTCCTAAGGGTGACACTTCTAGACTGCCCACCACAACACTGCTGTTGGGCTGTGCTGGAGTAGCCCAAGTCAATAACTGCTTTGCTGATAGCAATAAAGAAAATTACCTCTATATTTCAGTTTTAATGAATTCCTGAGGTTTCTCTAGTAATTTTTAAACGATGGGTCAGAAATGAAGCTGGAAAAGGCAAGAGGTGTTAATTGGCTGGTTTTTAATCTGAGGATAATCCAGTGCTATCTTTGCTAATGTCTCCAACAGAGAAAGCTTCGATCTCCTGCCTCTGGACTCCTGAGTGATTTGTGTCTGGAATTTTTAAAGTATCTACAAATTGTTTATTCAGACACAGGGCCTTCTCCCATCAGTATGGACCATGAGCATCATTTGAGTTATCCTCTTAGAAGAAGATCACAACTGGAAGCCCAGGCCCAAGAGTTTAAATCTTATTACAAGCCTTTTAATACAATTTTAGTGTTGACAAGCTGTAGGCAAAGCTCCCAAAATCTCCTTTTACAGTATCAGATTGAGTGACATTTTTGTTACTACTAACAAAAATATTCTGAGCCATTGTGCAGAGGAAATGTACCCAAATATGCACAAGGTGCAGAAGCTAAAAGAAGAACACAGTGTAAAGCATCCTGGGCTGTGGAGTTTTCTCCCGTGAGAAACAAGAGCAGGCTTGCACTATGTCCCCTCTGAACATGATGCAGACTATCTTTTTGAATGTATGCAGCAGAAACCACCTAGAAGATCATCCAAAACAACCTTGCATGAGTCTCCAAAAGAGGGAGTGAAATCAGTCTTTTTCTGTCTTAATCAGCATGAATCTCCTCAACGTACAAGGTGCTTAAACACTGCTGTAAAAGATGTGTTACAAAATACAGAGTTAGGCATGCTGGATCAGTCGTAGCTTCTGCACAACTAACTCTCGCTACAGCTTCAGGAAGTAAATCCAGTGGATTTGTACTTTTATAGGATTTCCATTAAGTCCTGTGCTGTTTACATTGGCTTTATATTTAAGGACCTTACGCAGACCTAAATCTGATTTCTGGAACTTAGAGAAGGATTGTGTGTCTCAGCTGTAGTAAAATTTAATCCTGAGCCAAAACTTTGAGCACAGTCAGTGGTGTGTGGAATATGGGCATCACCCCATCAGCTAAGTGGTGTCAGAACATTATCGTCTTCGATCTCCCAGAAGAAGCTGACCTACACTGCTTCTGTTACACTGAATTGCTTTAATTGACTTTGTCCATCTAGATAATGTTGAAACCAACACACACGCAGAGCTTTCATGGCTTGACAGAAGCCTGCAAATACATATTTGTGCAGCTTTAAAGGATGATGAGTTCTTCCTGTAGAGAGTCAATTGCATCTGATATTTTCAGCTGTGACTAGGATTTTGCTCAGTTCCATTTCTTTTTTACTTCACTTTCCAGCACAGAAAACCTCTTCTGTTGTTCTGTTTATACCGAAGAGCATCCTATATTCTCAGGCAACACTTCATCCACTCAGCAAGCGAAGTGCTCAATTTATGCTTTGAGCTCAGCAGGATTTTCTCCTTTTTTTTTTTTTTTAAGTAATTTTCTTGCTATTGCCATGGACTGACATTGGCATGACCTTCCATGGAACAGCCCAAGAGCTTTGCTGGCATAAGCTCCCTGTCCCTTAAAAGGAGAAGCAGTGTGAGAGCTTCCAAGCTGCCTACTGCAAGACAACCCGTGTATCTGGCAAATGGCCTGAGCCCTCATTCCTCCTTTGCTGAAGGGGACATCAACAAGAGTGGTCAAGAGTGAACAAACATTGTTCAGATACATATGTGCTAGCGGTCTGAGGAGGCCACCATGCCGTTAGGAGGTCACTTGCCAGGTTATGGAGGTCAGGTACCAAACACCATGCCTGGCACAGCACCAGCACCTATGAAGAGGACCCGACCGGCCTGGGCCCAGTGCCATCCTGACAGATGGGCACGTGTGCAAGTATCCAAGTAGATGTAGGCAGGGTACCTGTTTTGGGATGTCTTAATGGGCATCTGCTCTGAATTTCTGTGCCTGTGATTGAAGGGAGGCACCGTCCCCAATCCCAGCCAGTACGCAGCTGCAGAAAAGCTCTGAGCTGAATTCTGGACTCCGAGTCCCTCATCTATACCTGCTTCAAGGTCATTTACATTGCCAGAGTGATCCAAAGGGACCTTAATATGTGAGAAGCGGACCTAAACACATGCTTTTAACCAGAAGGAGGTGCTGCCGAGTGTACCTGCCCTCACAGTTGCAAAAGGGAATTTGCCCTTCTGGGGCAGTTGTAACGGGCAGCAAGAGGCACTGTGAAGAGCTGGTGCCTCTGATGTACCCAGTTGTAGGCATTGCTGTAGGTACAATGCACCTGAAAGACTAAAAGGCACAAAAACATTCGGCTGTCTTTGAAAGAGAAACACAGTGAGGGTTGAGTCTTCTGACAGACTTAAAAATTCTGTAACATCTGCTGAAAAACATATCTGCCCTAACTGGTGATAACAGATCTGTGTGGGTTTTGTGTGACAGCAACAGCTAGGAAGCTAGATAAGATCATCAAACACATTTTATATAAGCCATCAATAACAATATTCAGTCACTAGCACCGTAGGCTGGATGGAAATCCATGCCCATTCATTTCAATCAACATGTCAGTTTGATGATGTAATTTTAAAAAAAAAAAAAAAAAAGAAGGAAGGAAGGAAGCTTCTTCATAGACCACAAGTATTTTCAAACTTTTCCAAAAAATGCTATGGAAAAGAATAGCTACACGGCAAAACTAGCTACAAGGTTATCTACAAGTGAAGGTGAATCAGGCAGAAACACAGCCATGAAAAATGATGTGCGTGGCCAGAGACAGAATTGCATTTTGGGAACTGAGCTTCACTTGCTACACAGATACTGTTACATTTAGGCACAGATTCTTCCTTCAGACACTCTTGAACATGTCCAGCTTTCCTCCTTGTAGCACAAGTGAGCTTGCACACCTCATCCACGTGGGGCAGCTCGGGCACCTCTGTCCCAGCAAACACAAGGTGAATTCCTTGGCTTTCATACCAAAAATATCGTGTATAAAAAAGCAACTTTAGACCTCAGATGTTCTGAATTTTATGTGTGTCTAAAAAAAAGTAATCCAAAGTCTGATCCCTTAATAGGTGATCAGTTACTAAGAGATTTTCTTTTGTGGAATGCTTCATGAGTATGTGATAGCAAGTTGAAAAATGCTAATCTTGCAGCTTTTAAGACAGAAATATTCTGTGGCTTCAGAGAAATTTAGCACATATTTAGCAGCGAAAGGCTTAACACTGCACTGCAGACCAGTTCTCTCAAACCATCTTGGCACAGATCATATCTCCAGGCTCATGCAAAGCCACAGCAAGACTTTAGCCCTATAGACATGCCCTCACGGATGGCTGCCTTCTCTTCCCCCAGCCCTCTTCCAGCTGCTGAGCTTTCCTTACGGCCACGACAGATGTGCAATGTGCCCTTCTTTGGCCTCTTTACATGAAAGCTGGCCTATCCCAGCTTTCATGGCTGCATAATATCACCACGTTCAGGAGGGAGAGCAATACTGGGAAAGTGTTAGAGGCAGTTGCAGCTTATTTTGACAACACTGCGGCTGAAAATCACAGCACCTCATGACCAGAGGACTCTTGCCGGTCAGGGAGCTCTCTCCACTGAGCAGAGCTTAGCACTGCCAGCCTGTGTCCCACCAGCTCCCCATCTAATCACATCTGTGCACACAACAAAACAAACATATTGCAGGAGCTTCACAGTCCGTTTAGACTATTTAATGAAAGAGGCTTTCAAAGGCAAGGATGTCACTACAGACTGCATGTTTAAAGGTATGTAACAGTTCAGAGAGGGAGATAAGGATATTAAAATTCGGCTTTACTTGCCAAACCTGAACAAAACAGCATGATGAACTTGCCAGTAGCAGGCCTAGAAGCTGCAAAATAATATACCATCAGCTGACTGCACACACCTCCTGGCTGCCTCCAAAAGCAGCTGCAAGCAGAGCCTGCTGTGAGTATGCTGGCAGCAATGGGTCACTGGGGAGGCAGGAGGGCAGGGGACAGCCGAAGGGCACAGGCCCAGGGGATTCAGTGGTTTTCCCCACCAGCCTGGTGCCTCACTGCTGGCCCTCCTTCATCTGCACAAGCAAGGCCTGGAGAAAGGAAGATGAAGCCAGACTCCCTGGGGTGGGGTTTGACAGTTCTTACTTTTAGGTATCTGTAATTTAGTTTTTCGAAGCCTACATTGGGCTTCCTCTGTAACTGAGCCAGTGCAGAGAAAGTGATCCATTCTGTCCTCAGATCATGATGATCCCTGGGTCTCTGGAGGTGCCTCTCATTCTGCACTGATACAGACGGTGCCCAGACAACCAGTCTGTGTTTAGGCTACACCTGAACAAGGGACGTGGGAGTACTTCCATGGGCCAGGGTCCAGCCACACTGCTACCTGCAGCCCCCACTGCAGCAAGGCACGGGCATCATGGTACATTTGGACAGGTCACTGATTCAGCTGGCTGGGAGGCAAGGACCTTGGGAGCATGAGATCATGCATCCACCACTTGGTTACCTGTAACATGGGATGTGACAAGACAAATTCTTCCTCGAGCATGCAGCTCACACACTGACACAAACAGAGGCACTACTTGCTGAGCCATCCAGGTGAACCATGCAGGTTCACACCCATGTCTGAAGCCAGCCTTGATTGCTTCCTGGTGCTGCATTCAAAGCAACTGAAGAGGCAGAATTGAATCAAGACTGCTATATTGCATCTTCGAGGATAGTCACTTGAGAAACAGGACCCAAATGAGCAACTGTTTCATTATATGTGAGTGCTCCTGAGCAGGAAGAACTGCTTTGAGCTTGAAAGGGGGAACACTCACATGGTCTCAAGTGTCCCCGAGTAATCTATTAACAAATCTTCTAGTTCAAGTATGTGGTATTAAAGATATCAAACCCCTCAGCTATTCCCTGTTGTTAAAAGTGAACAAGTGCAGCCAATTACATTCCATTATCACTATTTCACCAACAGAGCAGTTAATCGGTGACACCATGAGGCTAACTTCATAAAACACAGGTGTCACACAAACCTGTGTGTTCTAGACACGGTTAATGAGTAATGTACTTTTATAACATGTCCCAAATTTCTGTTGCCTTCATTTTCCTGTGTCTCTCTTGACATGCTGAAATAAGTATTTAGGCCCCTTCACTCTATTTACATGATTCTTGCAAAACCAAATCGCTAACTGTTTTTGAAAGCTATGGCCTATAGTCTGATTTCCTTTAAAATATTTTTTTTTCTATTCTGCACATTTCTTTTAAAAATATAGGGCTTCTATATAGCTTTATGCTAGTAAAAATGCATTAGTATGTTTCCCTGGACAAAACACCTAAAAATGTTATATAGGGTTCTGCAAGACACAAAGAGATGGTACTTAATCCCAAATCAGGGCAAATTTGTACTTCTGCATTACAGCATAAAGCTATCCTAAAATGAGCTTATCCCAGCTTCCGGTGATTCTTCACGAATACCAGGTTGCACAGCGTGGCTGCCTTCTCCCTACTGCTGGTGAAGAGAGCATGATAAAAGAAAAAAACAGCTAGCTAGCATACAGCATGTCAGACTCGAGCCATCACTGGCTGCCAGTACAGTAGTGTAGCTTGTGGGCTTCATATTTATTCTTGGAAAAGTTCACTATGGGGCAAGATAAAGGAGTTCAATTACAGCTCCAATGTCCCTTTGCATCACCTTCTTCACCAGCTCCCATCACTGTGGGCTAACAGCTGAGGGATGAGCCCATGATTGGAGAAGTATCCAACCCATAAATTTCCATGCATAACTGCAATTACATTAATTGACAACCATGTTCATAGGTTGAGGGCAGCTTCGGTGGAAGCTGAAGATGACAGTGTTCAGATGATGTCAGTTGTTTTCAGATGAAGTCAGCTGGGCAATGACACTGCATACAAGGAGGTCATGGAAATCACAGAGGCTTCTCAGAGCATCAATCACCTATCTTCAAGTTTCATTCGGGTTGATGGAGCCAAATTCATTGCTGCTTCCAATCAAGCTGAAGCCTGCAGCTTCCACATACACTGGGTTGCTCTCCACATCCAGCACACAAGGAACAGGAAAGTGCGGCAGAATACATTATTCCCCATTTTACCTGGGTCTCTCGGGTTGGACTGCGTGCCACACAGCCAAAACTAACACAGAAAACACAGAGTAGTGTCAGGCTACTGTAGTGCCTTTCACATACGGCCTTGTAGTGCCACCTTCAGACCACAGCAAGACTTGCAATGCTAGGTCATTAAAAGCTGTGTCCAAATCTGCAAAGTCCTAGGTCAGGTTATTTTATTTTGGAAGAAAGAGCTTTCACAGAATACCCCATCCTGAGTCTGGCTCTGAGGAGATCTTGTGGGTCCTCTTCCATTCCTAAGGTGTCAGGCACTAATATTATGGTACACTGGTTAGTAAAAACTGGTAAAAAATTAGATTAGCATTTTTAGAGAAACCTTGACGTGACCTTCTGAGCAGCAATTTTACAACCACAGCCAATTATAAGCACAATAATTCTGGTGAAACTAATCTGAGGAACAAATGATAGCATTTAAATGCCCGATCTGCAGATACAATTTGACTTAATATATCTGTTTTTACATGAGCCAGAAGTTTCTAGCAGATGTAAACAACAGAAACCATAAATCAGAAGATGAATTAAACATTTGGCTTTTGGTTTTTTTCAGCCTCATACTCAAGATGGATACTGATGAGGTCGATTCTAGCTGTTTATTTTTTGATTACTCAGAAAGAATGATTTTATTAACAGACAGGACCCTATATTCTCAAATTACTGAGGTATCAGCTATATATTTTCTAACCTAGTGCAATCTTTCTTAATTATTTCTGAATTTTACTCTTTGTTCTAATTTCCTCTTCAAAGCAGAAACACTGAAACACCGAGCCCTGTTCATCTCTCATGTTCTCCTGTCTTTGCTTTACTATTCTTCCAACCTCCATCTTCCTCTTCAGTATTACTAATAGCTTTTATTGAGAGCTTTACAGTTTTAATGTATTTTATTGGCATGTGCATGTAAACTAATTGGCAGTGGTTGGAGGCAGAGGAGTTGGCATTAGCACAGTGACATATTTATCAAATTATAACCTCCATATAAGCAAGCTCATCTTGCAAGATACTCATAATAAAAACCAAGATCTGACAAGACTAATTTGTCTCTTAGCCTAAAGTACTGCTTATACAGTACAAGGTGTCTAAATCTCCATGTTCTCTTATTGATATAGCATGACATATTTTCAGCAATCCAGTAAAATCTGTCTAATTCTGTGTTAACTGATCTTTGGGGATTTTTTGCTAACACTTTTGGTTGGGTTTTTTTGAGGGGGTTTTTTGTTTGGTTTTTTTTTTCCTTTTGAGCAAAAATAACTAACATCTATCAGGGATTTGGTGGCGTTACACCAAACTTCTTTAAGGCCCAACCTAAGCCTGAAAATGTACCATTTTGGGGGACAGCTTTCAGCCACAAAGCTCTCGTCTGTGACGTACTGGGATCCATTCAGCTCACGTGAAGACCCCTCAGCTTCCTCCAGCGTTCTGGAGAGCAGATACCCCACAGAAATGCTCATGTGTGACATTTTAGACCTCAATATCCTCTGTGCATCAGGGCTATGATAACTTTGGGAACGTGTGTATACAACCTCTAATTACTGTTAATAGTATGAATTCATTAAGTAGTTGGTTCTTTGAAAACTGTAGCAAGTTTCTTTGTCTATATCTATCCACAACATGAAGAATAATCAGCAGATTCTCTGAGGGGTTCTTGGTGCTGGCTCAGTGTGTATTGTTTCACTGATTAGAGATGGGAACTTAAAAGCTGACCTCTGTCCAGCAAAAGACACGGTAAAGAGGTGGCTGGGATGGGCAGAGGCAGTTTTTCCTACAGCTTGGGAGACCATGGAGAAGTAGAAAGAATGGGAAGTTGTGAGCAACAAGATTAAAAAGCCAGAAATGACAGAAGTGGAATTTTTAAAAGGACTGGCAGAAAGGAGAATGCAGAGGACACACAGGAAGTATGGTCTGGGGAAGGAAAAGATGGACAGGCTCTTGTGGTGGAGTCTTAGTGCTCCTTGCTGCCAAACTAGTATCACAGGGGAGTTAATAACACATCAGATAAAGAATAATATAAATGAGGTGCTATTGCACTCAGGAAGTTTATTCAACAATCTAGCTTTCCTTGGGGTTTATCTTGGAGCTAAGAAAAGCAATGGTGAAGTCAGGAGCTCTGCAAAAAAAAAAAGCCCAAGTCCCAGTCTGTTAGCTTATAGATACCATGTCCCTCAAAGAGATTTGCAGCAAAAGGCTCAGCCTTTGGCAGAAATGCTGGCAACTGGGGGGCAGGGGGACACGGATGGTATTTCACAGAATCTGGGGGAGACATTTTAGGACTAAAGGTGGACAGTGGGATACAGTTTTCAAGAGGGACTGTCACAGGGAGGTTCTGCACCAGGGAAGAAATATATGCGTGCTCACTAGCAGGAAAGTCACCTGGAACCAGCTCAGATTTGAGACAATCAAAACGTGCCAGAATTGAGGGACTATTCCTCGCGAAGGCAGACAGGAGCGCCCCGCTCCCTGCAGCAGCCTCCCCAGCTGCTGTCCTTTCCAGGAAGAGCCGAGGGCAACTTCTTAATCGTACAAACACCGCCAACTGCCAAAGGCAGACATCGGAGCTGCAGGGGGTATGTTTGGATGAGGGAGGATTTTGTGAACGCCCAGACGGCCGGCACGGCCGCCGCACCTCACAGCCCGTTCCCGCCTTGGCCCGGGGCGGGGTGTGGTGTGTGCGGGTGGTCACGTAGGCCGCGCTCGCGCCCCCACCCCAACGGCTCCACAGCCCCGCACGTGCGCCTTGTTTTGGTGACGGCCACTGCGGGGGAGGGCGGGGCCTCCCGCCGCGAGGCCGCCGCGCCTGCGCGGGGAGGCGGGGCTTGCGCTCCACCCCGCCCCACTCCCGCCGCCGCCGCCGGCGGAGGGCGAGGCGGCCCGGGCGCGCGTGCGCAGCTGCGGCCGCTGCTGGTGGGGGCTGAGGCGGGCCGGGGCGCCGGTGGCCTGTCCGCTTCCCTCCCGGCCCGCTCGGCTCCGCCGGTCAGCAGCAGTCCCCGGGCAGGGGACGCTCCTGAAATGTCGCAGACTGCCATGTCCGAGACCTACGGTAGGAACCGGGGGTGGAGCGGGGTGGGGGGACCCTCCTCTTCCTTCTCCCCCCCGCCACCTCCGGGGGAGCGGGTCCGGGTCCGGGCCCGGGCAGTCACCTCCTGAGGAGCGGGGAGGCGGCGGCGGAGCAGGGGCTGAGCCGGTGTGGGGTGAAGAGCGCGGTTGCAGGCGGCGGCGGTTCTGCGGGCTGGGGCGGGTGTGTCTGCCCCGGGTCAGGTGTGCTTGTCTTTTTTTGCCTGTTCTTGTGAGCTGCGTGCGCTGCGGCTGCCTTTGTTGCCCGGGCTGACATGGCAGCGAGCGTTCGGAATTACCTTTCATGGTGTGGAGGTGTTGACTCGAAACGTAAGTGAAATCTAGGCGAGGGAGCTACTTGTTATCGTTAAATGAATTCAGAAGGAAAGTTGCAGTGCGTGTCCTCTGGGAGAAGCTGCACGTTTCTTTCATTGGAGGTTGTGTTCTTTTGAGGGGCAAGTTAGGATTTCGGTCCTGTTGTCTTAGGTGTGCAAGCATCAAAAAGAACTGATTGTGAGAGTGAGTTAGGGGGGAAAAAGATCAGTGAGTATGTTCGTACGTCCCTATGTTGGCATGGATGTCTAACTACTGCTGGTGGAAGAACACCCGAAGGAGTAAGTCGGAGTGCAGGCACTGACACGATGTCTCTTCACTTCAAAGAGAAGTGAGGAGCTGAAAAAGTAAGCAGAGCTAGTATTGCTGCTAGTATTGCTGGCTAGGTGGAGGAGGTGGGAAGCAACTGAATAGTATTCATTTCTCTTCTTTATAACTTTGCTTGAAACAACTCATCTTGAATCAATTTTGTTTTTCTTCCCTTCCCATAACATACAGTTCTGTAATATTTTGTAGTATAAAAATGCCATCATACATGTAAATGTATTCAAAGCCAAATGTGGTAGGTTGTTGGAGAGTAAGATCAGAATTGAATACTGTGACAAACCCTTTCACTTGACGTTTTCTAGCTTTTTCTGTTGCAACATCTTATATTCGGTAGCTGTTCAGACTTTAGAGCTGGACTTGCATCCTCTTGCTCTTAGAGCAGAGTCTTGAAAATGAGGAATAGTTTGGATAATTAAAGCAAAATTGGACACAACAGCTCTGCTAGCTGTGAGGGAGGCTGGCATGGGCATCAGGAGTTCTTACTAGTAGGCTGACCCGATTGTTTCTGCTACGTAATTCAGTTTATTTTCAATACCCTAGTCATCAGTGCTTAAGATGTTTTGTCCCACTGGTCAGTGCTTTGGTGTACAGCAAATGCACAGAACTAAGGGGCAAAATGAGGCAAGAGTGTGGGGCAGCCCTTGAAGTGCAAACGTTAGGATATCAAGACCCTGCTTCTTTTTTCCATACTTTCTTGGAGCATGTAAAACCTATATGTAGAAACCAGAGGGGCGTGCTTTGTAAATCTAGATTTGAGTTTGGATTAATTCTTCATGCTCTAAACTCTTGTGATGAAGAACTGGGATTGCTTTGGCTGTGCCTATAGTGGGATTGGTGGTCTCTAAGCAAATGGGTTCGTAGATAACCAGAGGTGACAGAGGGACTTTCAGCGGTGCTCCTTTTCTGATGCTGTAATAGTAAGCAAGCTAAATAGAGGATTGTATCTTAAAGAAGTACATTACAACTTTTTTTGCATTGTGCCAGAGACGCAAAATATCGATTGTAAGCTCACTGTAGCTGTTGATACTTACAGATTGTTTTGGTGTCCTAGAAAACAAGCCCTTAAAATTGAAGTTTTGCAGTTGTGGGTAGTTTCTTCTGTTCACTTAATTCTTGTTTGGTATATCTCTCTTTTGAGCTTCAATGTTTGTTCTATTCATACATATGCTAGAAAAATTCTGAGCTAGAATACTTGAGAATGTCAAGGTTTAGAGTAGATGGAAGAACAAAAACTAAGTTATAACATAAAATTTAACAATGGCTATACCATCTCTGACCATAACAGTAATCAGTATCTAATTTTGCAGTGTCCTGTCCACATCTGTAGCAGCCCAATTGACAGTTCAAAGTAAACAGTATGATGTGATAAAATTGTGGATCTTCTGTGCTGGATGAACTCTCTGGGATTTAATGTGCTCACTGTCCTAACAAAGCATGGTTTGTTTCTGACCAGCTGTTACAGTGATTGTCAAGGATGATGGAATTATTAGGGCAGTTTCTCCCTGGTGACTGAGATCAGTGGTCACTGTATTGCCTCAGTGCTGGTATCCCTGTAGCTTCTGCCCTTGTAAATGCTTATTCATGAATTGGATTTTTCTTCTTACCGCCTGGATTATGACCCATTCTAATTATGTAACCTCAAGCTTTTCATCCCATAGAGAGAGGCTCGGGAAAGTGGTTGGTGGTTTTGTTTGGGGGTTTTTTTATGTCATTTTGCTGTCTGACTTCTATGTGACTAATTTTGCTGTGAGGTTTCATCTTCTCTTCCCTTTGAAAGAGGGGTTATTTTTTTTTTATATTTTTCTCAATCCATGAGAAATAAAAAGCCTTTCCTGTGGTCTGTCCTTTCTGCCTATCATACTTCATTATACACCTCAGTTAATTTAAGTGTCTCTTCCTGTTGTGGGATTTTTTTTTTTTTCCTCCCTGAGTTCTTTTCTCTGTGTCAAATTCTGTCTGCTTTGAAGCTTTTCTGTTCACCCAGTTTTCCCTACTGTTTCTGTCCCTTACCGTGATTCTTGTCTCTTTCCTCTTTTCAAACCGAGGTCTGTAGCCTCTAACAGTCTTGGCTCTAAATTCCATGTTTGCAATCCATATTTTCTCTCCTATAGATCTATTTCATCAGTTGTATATCTTCTGTTCTTAGCTTTCTAATCTGTTTATCTGTTTCCTATGTGATCAATTTATTTCCCTTACAAAGTGCGAAAACCAAAACAATCACGAATACAAGAAAACTCCATGAATTTTGAGACTAAGCTTAGAAAGAACATTTTACTGCTGCTTTTGGGAGAGGAGGGTCATTCTTGACAAAGTTTATTTTATAACATTGGAAACAAATCTCTTATTCATAGAAAAATTATTTTAACTTGAGTTTTCTGAGATGCAATGGCCTCTCTGTAGATAGTTACTATGTAACAACATATGCCTTCTCCTGCTTCCCAGTGCAAAGTGTACATGGCTTTGTGTTATCGTAGACATAGACTGACATAAAAATAGCTTAGCCTTAATGGGTAAATGCAAAGCAGCCTTTGGATTTTAAATGGTAGAAAGATGGAAAAAGGTTGTACTACCTTTGAGTAAATGTGATATGTAAGATTCCAGTCAAATCTCTTCAGTACCTGCTTCCCTGTGTTTTCTCCACCAGTATCTACTATTCCCAGTCTGGTCACATAAGTGTATCGATCTCTGTCATCGTCAGAGAATAGATGGTCTTTTTGTCCATTCAAAAATACTCCTTTTTTGTCTGGACAATTTGATTCATCCTTTTCTCCCCATCCCGTCCCCTTCCACTTACCTGATGGCCACTGCATTTATCACCCTGGCCTTCAGTTTATTTCAAATTGATTTTATTGTGTAGAGGGCATAGATCTTTTGCTTGTAAGGAAGAAGATCTTCCTTCTTCCAAGCGTTTGTTATGCAGATTGGAATAGAGCCAGGTTTATCTGTTCTACCTGTTTGTCTTGTTAACTCTTACTGCTAGAGAAAGGAGTAAGCAGGGAGAATAGCTCTTCTTTTCTCTCATTTAGAGGCAACATATGCCAGTAGGAATGCTTCAGAGCACTCTTTCCTTATGCAGACTTCTGCAAAATAGAAGATGTCTAACTACTAGAAGACTCTTTTTTCGGGGCATGAATGAGAGAGTTTCCAAAGGGTCAGCATTAGTGAATATAAGTTCTACTCTTTATCAAGGAGTTGGAAGAAGACTGAGCTGAGATTGAGGATATAATTGGGTCTTTCCCCCCCTCCCCCCTTCTGTATTAGCAAGCATATAAGAAACAATTTAATTCTCATTACATTTTAAAGACCAAGCTGCAATAGCTCAGAAGCTGTTCAATTGTTCCTTCTGCTGGCATAAACTTCAGTCAAAGGAGGAGGTTGGATGTCTGGAGATGGTTTCCACATCAACCATGTGGTTTTGCTGGTACTTGAGTCAAAGCCCACAATTGTCTCCCTTCTCCTTTCCCCTCAGCTCCCCCCCCCCCCCCCCAACCATGTAGTTTAGCTGCTGGTGCATCTTGGGGGTGGAGCAACACCTTTTCCCTTATGCTAGAAAATAAGTTTTGTTCCCTGTACCCCCTACCCAGTTTGGGATCAGGTGATGCATGTAGCTCACAGAGGGGAGTACGTTGATTCTTTATATAGCCTTATTTCCTTTAACAACCATGCTATGCTATCTTTCATCTCTTTACGCTTTCTCTAGTGCATGTCTTGTAACCCTTTTTCCTTTCGGCACAGAGTTCAGGTTTTGTCCTAAATCCTTTCTGTATATAATGATCTTATTTACAGGCACAGTACTTTAACTTTTCTAGACCTTTTCAGTAGCCGGCATGGTAGCAAGCATTTGTAACATCTGAATGATGCTGCTTTTCAGCTTTCCCATGAAGGAGGAACAACAGAATTCAAAAGAAAAACTTCTCTAGGGTGACAGCCTTGGCAGCTAACTGGAATGTTGGAGCTCAGAGCTGCTTTGTCAGTCGCAAAAAAAAAAAAAAAAGCCTATGAAATGAAGTGACTTAACTCTTCTGGGAAGAGGACACCAAAAAGAAAAACTAGAGCAATTAAGCAGTAGCGCAAACACCAGAATATGGGTTGCGTTTGGTGAAATTGCAAATAATTAATATATAAAAGTTTTTCCCGAGTGTGAGTACACAGTGATGTTACAGTTGGGCTGAAAGAAGCCATCTGTCCAATCTCATTCAGTTTCTGTGTTTCTGAACTGTGCTAAATTTTTAGATACATCTGTACAGTTCAAAGAGAAGGTATTTCATGTCCTAAATCAAGCAATAAAATAAGTTATAAAAATGTAATTGATGTGATTCCTGTTATCATACAGAATGACATTATAAGAAGGAAGATCCAGAATAACAAAATGAAGAATGTTCTCCCTGTTCTTACGTGGTATTACCTTACTCACTAATAAGCTAGGCTGTGAACTTAAAAATTTGTTAAATATGTATATTTGTGATTTTTAGCATTGGCAAATCCCTTTTCTTGTCCTTCCTTGCAGTTGATTAAATGTGCAAAGTATTCCATATTTTCTGAAATGTGTTATCCAGTGCTTGTGGATAAACTGTTAACATAAGTCTAAAAGCCTTTTGCTATTTTGAACAATTTACATAAAATTGGCATTTAAACTGATAGAAGCACAGTTACATTTGTGAATGTAACTTGAAAGTGTCATTTACTCTATGAGTCTACATGTGTTTGGAAACATTGCTGCAGCCTTTGGTGCAGAAAGGTTTTGATTTTTTTTATTAAAAGACTTTGATATTTCTGTTCTATGGTAGAATAAAACACATTTCTCTTACTTTCATACTGTAAACAAGTGAATTGTTAACTGCAGTTTCAAGTTTCACCTTAGGAAACTTGTTTGCTGTTTTGCCACAGGGAAATATATTTTTTGTCTACTAAGTAAGCAGGTATTGAATTGGCATCTAAGTGATTTATATGTAGGAAAGACACCCTTTTAAAGTTGTCTGGCACAATAGAATCTTGATAGGAATTGGGAGTCTATTATAAAGTGCTGATAGAATGTTATCAGTTTGAAGACATTAATATAAAATCCCCAAATATTGCTCTTGCTTTCAGAGCAAAATATAAAGCACCTCAACGTAAAACACTGCTGTTCTGAAGCTATTCCAGATCAGTCCCTGACAGGAACACCGTTTTCTCAAATCTCTCGCTGGCCTGCAGCCTGTCTGCACAGAACAGAGCAGTGTGTTAAATTTGCTGTTCAGCATGGGTTTTTGGGTTGTAGAAGTATGGGTTCATGAACCACATTTAACAACCAGTGCTTACAATCACAGAGCAAATTAGTGTAGGAATACAGTTTTGGTTTTATTATTTTCCTGGTTTAGTTTTACAGTAGCTGTTATACTACTGTCAATAATAGGAGTCTTCCATGGAAAAAAGGAAGGTGGACTTGAATTTTGTAGTTTTTAACATGAAAAATATGACAAACAGCATTCACCAGATACATAGGAGAACCAGTTTTAACTGGATTTCAGATTTATTTTTGGAAAAACTGCAGAGACCAGAAACAGATTATTTTAATTCTGACTATGTCTCAGAACATCTTGCATTTTGAGGAACTCTCTGAAAGTGGTAAAACCAGTCAGATTACACACACCCACAGTAGTTTAAATATACAAAAAGGTACACAAGGCAGATAACTAGTGATATTTGGACCATAAAAAGAGAACTTGGCTTTCTTTTAGAGATGAATTTTCTCTTAACCTAACACTTTGGGGCTATTTATGATACCTACATTTCATACTAACGGTGAAGATTTGCTAGAATAAAGCATTCTCAGCTTCAGCATGTTTTGCAGTTGAGGTGACATGAAGGGCCCTTCTTTACAGGAGATAACATGCAAAATTTTCACAACCTGAAGTAAAATCCTTTTTGTAACTACTTTTTTCATCCAGAAAGTATGAGCAGCTGGGTGGGGGCGTGAAGAATGAGAGGCGTTTGGAACAGAATGTCTCGAGCGTGTAAATGGTCATATTTGTGGGCAAGAAACAGCAGTCTCTTTCTGAGGAGGGTAGAATACAGAATCTATACCAAGCCTGTTACAACATTTGAAACAAGAAAAATCATGCAAAGGTAAAATGTAAAAAAGAAAAATCCTCAGTAAAACACTACCTCATTTTAAATATGAATAAAATTTGGAAGACAGGTGAGGACAACGGATGGTGGACATTCTCAGGGCTCATATTCCTCTGTTTTGCTACTGACTTCTCAACAGGGGGAACTTTCTTGCCATGTGAGAAACTTGTTGTTGCTTTTACCGTTGCTAGGGCGTGTTTATGATGTAACATAACAAATAACAATTCCTGCATAAAGGGAATGAGCATGGAGATTTGTGTGCGTATTAAATTCAATTTGTAAAACTAAAGACTCAAAGTTCTGACAGAGTAATGTATCAGTGCTTTGACTTGCTTAACATAGTTTTGTTTTTTTTTTTTTTATTCTGCCACCCCCTCGGCCAATATCTGTGTAACCCATTTGGCAGCTCTGAACCCTGTTAATGAAACTGATGTTAAGTTTTTATTTTTGTTGATATTGCAAACTTAATCCTTTTCATTGCATGCTTACCTGATGTCTTCTGGAGACCTGCTATATTTATAAGAAACTGTGCAATAAAGTTGTAAAGATGACTGTAAAAAAAGCTGCTGCTGGTAGAAGAATAAATAGTGAATCTTGCACAATCTGTAAAGGTTGCCTTGATGGCTATATATTGGGGGAAGCAATTGTAAACTTTCTAATCACAGTTTATCGGTGCATATGTTTGAGAGTGGTAAGACAAGGAAGCTTTCTTCAGTCTTTAGCCAAACTGAAAGCAGATCTGGGGAGGTAGTATTAAAGCATTATATGTAACTGTTAATACAAATGGACCATAAATCTTGAATACATGTATTACTAATGAACACTGATGTAAATGTCTCATAAATAGGTAAAGTGCCAGAAGTACCTGTTTCTTAATTTGCCACATGGAGGAAATGTGAAAGCAGGCATCCCAGAATAAAAATTATTTCTTGCCTGTAAATTTTGTAGAAAAATACTGTAGTTGTTCCAGCTTTACAAGTATTAAAACAAAGTATGAGTATTAAGCAGTTAATGTAGAGAAGTTCAAATGAATATGAATAAAATAAAAATTCTTAAAAGTACAAAACCATATATTTTAAGAAGCGGCATCATTGTATAGGACATTTGTACTGACTATAGTTAATAGCTTACTCTTAAAACAGGTTGCTGGAATACAAGCCAGCCATATGCCTGTAATTCAGCCTATTTTAACTGAATTCAGATTCAGCCATTTCCTTCTCTTCTTGTCATTCTTGTATCGCCATAAACAAATAATGTTCTTAGCTCTTACTTTGTAACATCACTATTGACTACATTGGGTTATTCTTCAGATTTATTGTTATTTTGCTAATTTTTTCATCTGTTCCCTTCTCTTTGGAATAACAGCTACTAGAGAATAGCTGGCCTGTGTACTTGGACTTGTGACAAAAATCTGAGTGCATACTAAAATTTAGCTTTGGGATTTTTTTTTGTCTTTGACTCTTCAGATTTCCTGTTTAAGTTCTTGGTCATAGGAAATGCTGGAACTGGAAAATCCTGTTTACTACACCAGTTTATTGAAAAGAAATGTAAGTACATGTCAGCACAGTAAGAGTTCTCCATTGCTTTGTACCACAGATGAAGGCTGTGCCTACATGAGTATCTATCATTTGTATGGAAGTTCCAGTAATTCTCTTATTTATATAGATGAAGATTTTGACTGAGAATTATGTTCAGAACCATGCTGTAAATCTTTATTGCTCACTGTTTGCCTCTAATCAAAAGCCTGATATTGAGCAGTATTCTCTATTACTCTCAAATAAATATAATGGGATGTTGATGAAAATACAGACTTACTTTTTTTAAGAATTATATCTTGCAGCTATAAGCTTCCCTAGATATATAGTAGAGACTTGGATCTTTTTTCTAAAACACTGAGCAGATAAAAGAAAAGTTGAATTGCTTGAGTAGATTTAGAAAGCCTGTAGTCTCTAAATACATAGACACTTCGTGTTCTTTAAGGACAGTGTTCTATGATAAATACTGGTAGAGACTCCATTGTAAATGTTATTTAGAGATGAACAGATGATATAAAAGAAAATTTCCTGTTGGGTAGTGCATTTATCATCATGATTAAACAAAGATAATATGCATTTAGAAACCTTTGTAAATCTAAGGTGACTGTTATCGTTCTTAACCGAACAGTAATTCACTTTATCTCTTGAGGAATAGCTCTAGGATAGTAATGTGTAATCACTAAGGAACATAGCGTGGTTCTATGATTGAACTTGAGCCGTGACCTCGTTTCTAGTAAGGGCAGTTGTATATTGCTGAGAATCTCTGATAATCAACAGTGTACACAGAGCAAGTATCTTAACTTTGTGCTTTAAAGAAGTAGCTCTTGCTTATTTATGGGCAAGACTGTGTCTTTTTGTGTTCTGCGCTTTTCCATGAATTTTAATTTTAAATTGCATCAGAGTATTAGAAAACACAGTTGGGGGGGAAAAAGTGTACAAAAGTTATCTTGGCGTTTATGAATGTGAACTGGGAATGATTTGATTAAGGCAGGGCCTTTCTAGTAGTAATTTTGAATTGAATAAGCTGTTCAAAAATTGTAAGAATGTTTATTTCTGCATGGTGGCAGTAGACTTATGAGTGGCACTGAATTTGATGGTTCAGGAAGTAGTTTGTAATTTGAACACTGAGGAGTTTTGATAATACCTAAATTGGATTATGTAAAAACTAATTATTCACTCTAAATATTCTCCAAATAAGTCTGGTTTTATTTCTCTTTTTGTAGTCAAAGATGACTCAAATCATACTATAGGAGTGGAATTTGGTTCAAAGATCATAAATGTTGGTGGAAAATATGTAAAATTGCAGATATGGGATACAGCAGGACAAGAGAGATTCAGGTACCCTTTTCAATCATTTTATTAAGTGTTTGTTATGAAATTGTTGCTGTGGGTGTTGGGTATTATTTATCCCTGCTTATAAATAGGCTTAGTTTCTTGGTCAGTGGAATTGTTTGTCCGCTTTCATATTATTAACTAGGCCAGATCTTCCAACTTGGACATAGTGACATAGATCTGTTGATTTCAGTAAAGCAATGCTGCCTTGCAGGATCAGAGGTTCTGCCCTTTCTTTCATTGGGTATTTTCTGTGATAGTTAAGGTATACAAGTAGAATATTTGGCTAAAAGTTTGTTCACCAGCCAAACTCAGAATAGGTTTTTAACTATGTGTGCTTAACTCTGTGTTTAGAAGACTTTCTATTGTTTGGAATAAGTAAATGCCAGGAAGTTGTAAGCTGTTCAAAATCTGCGTGAGAACAATTTCATAGTATAATATTATTTTATTGGGGGGGGGAATCAGTTGTCAAGTTCACTTGGCTAAATACACTTCTAGAAAGACTGAGATCTCTTAAGTTTCTTAAAGAAAGAGCAATGTATTTGTTGGCTTAGAACCACCAATGTACTTTTAATGCTGTATTTTAGCTGTGTCATACATCTGAGGCATAGATCAAACTCACTAAAGATCTAATGTATTCCTAAGTACATGCACCGTCAAATAGGACATCAGTTTTTTATTTTTGGGGGGGTTGTGGTGTGTGGGAGGTTTCTTTGGTTTGGGAGGGGTGGGCCAGTGGTTAACAAAGGTGAGCATGGTGGTAGAAGTCTGAGTAATGGGCAGCAATCCAGGTAAATGTCCTCTGTTAGACAAGGTCTTTGGATACATCCATGACTAGGTAAAGCTGGGCAGTGCTGTGTAGTCTCTGTTAATGAGATCTCTTCAGTGTGTTGGCCAAATATCCTGGGATTCTGAGGAGCTTGGAGGCTCTGTACTTTCAGAGGCTTGTGCAAATTCTGCTCTTTCAAGTTCAAAGTGTTTACAGGCTTGCAGGTCATTTTTTTCTTGTTGCTTTTTGTAATCTATCTAATTCTTTTCTTTTTAAGGCTGATCACACTTCTGCATACTTAGCAGTTTTTCTCTTCTTCCTCTGTCTTTTGAAGGATGCTTTTCTTTGCTTTCCTCGCCTCCTCCTCTTCAACTTAAGGAGTCTTAAATTGTTCAATTACAGCTACTTTGGTCATTCTCACTGCTGAGAGTTCAAACATAAGTTAATTATGCTGTTTTCATGCCACAGATGTCACCATCAGCTCCCAGTTCTGTATCAGGCCATATAGTATGATGATATGTGTAGCTTCAGCAGCACACAGGTCATAAGGGACTTTGAGAATCCCTGTACAGCTATATTTAGTGAAAGTGCTTCGTCAAAAGTCTAGTCGTAAATAGTCTGCTGCTGCACAGCTGATAATGTCATCTAAAAACCACATTTTATTTTAAATATGTAAATGAGAATTCTGTTTCATAATATAGATTGTATTATATTAACCCAGATTTGAAACAATGAAGATATTGCAGAAATGTACATCTGTAATTCTATTTCAGGTCTGTAACAAGGAGTTACTATAGAGGAGCTGCAGGTGCTTTGCTTGTCTATGATATAACCAGGTAAGAAAGCTAGCAACTCTTTTGCTTATAGACTACCAAATACAATTAAGGCATAATGATTCCTCCCCAAGTAGCTAATCCTCTGATGGAAAATGAGCAGGAAGAAAAGAAAATAACTATAAAAAGTACTTCTGGTTTAGTGCATATTTAAGTTTTAGAACTTGCTTACATGAGATATTGTGAATGTCATAAATGTAAACAGTCTCAAAGGGTTAGACAAATACATGGGAATTGGCCCACCAGTAGCTGTTCTAATCAGGGTGGACTACGTGCAACCACTGGCTCAGGAAGCCTTGCAACAGAAACTAAGAGCAGACTTTAGTCACTTTTAACCAAGGTGGTACACCCCTGTCTGTGGAAACTGCTTATTAGTATGCTGGTGTAACAGGTTATCCTCTGGAGAAGCTAGGTCTACCTACAAATTCCTTAACTGTAGCCCAAAATTCTGTTCATCTCTGCATCTTTTAACATTTTAACATTATAGGCAGCCAATAGAATACCTTACCATTACACATTTCCACTTTTTTTCCTGGCCACCGTTCATAGATATTTGTCAGGTAAGTTTTGTGTTGATTAATGATGATTCGCTAGATCTGTTGCTTTTTGTCCTGTGAGTGGACTGTTCTCCTCTGAGCAGTCTTTGAAATCTGTGGTTTGTGCTTAAGGTCAGTTGGACTCCTATGTCAGTCTTACCGCTTGAAGGCTTTATCTGTGACCACCACTACAATGACTAATGGTGTGTGCAGGGTAACTCCCTGTGGTATTATTGGTCTTGACACAAATGTGAAAGTTCAGGCATGTGATTCTACACAAGTTTAGTAAATTCTTACAATCTCACCTGAAACTTAAGTATCAGTTGAATTCCATGTTAAACAATAACTCATTCTGTTACCCCAAAATTTCATGTGCAAAAGGCTGAAACTAGATTAGTGCTTAGAATTTTAGCTTTTCACATTAACAGGGTATTTTATAATTGTGTGTATTTATTTATATTTTGTGGTTGATTTAATTTTGCTTTTGAAAAACTTGAAGCTTTTAAATAGTTTCATGAAGGAACTTGATACTCTTCTCAGTTCATAGCTGGCATACCGAGATGTGTAGGTGACTTGCCTGACTAGCAGCAATTTGTTGTTTGCCGCAAATACAGATTTGCCGTCTGAGTTTGTTTGGTGATCTGTTCATGAGAACTGAGTGTGTTCTAATAAAGGATGTCATTTTCTACATAGCCGGGAAACCTACAATGCGCTTACTAATTGGTTGACGGATGCAAGAATGTTAGCAAGTCAAAATATTGTGATAATACTCTGTGGAAACAAAAAGGATCTTGATGCAGATCGTGAAGTTACTTTTTTAGAAGCATCCCGGTTTGCACAAGAAAATGGTAAGTAGTACAAAATCTTCATGTAGCATTCAAAGATACTTAATACTTAATTTAATTTTTGTGCAGTTAGGGAGTACTTTGGCCACTGTACCTTGTCAAGTATCTACAGAGAAGAAAGTTCTGTCAGTACATGAGGCAGAGAGAGAGGACAGTGCCTGCAGTGAAAACTACATGTACTATATGTCTCCATTACCTGTGATTCTTTCAGTCGCAGCTGCTACTTAAAGAATACCTTTTATGTGGAGATATATTCCCTAGGGAATGTAATACAACTTCAGGTATTGCCTTGCATCTAAAGGACTGAGGAGACAATGAAGAGCACGATTTTGTAGTTTTCAGCATCTTATAGAATCTGTAGATCATAGGCAAGGTTGGATGGGGTGTGCTGCAGTTGGAAGCAGTGAGCTTTACTCGTGGGAAACTGAGTTCAGTGCATGGCATGGATCCAGAGGACTGCTACCTAGTCGGTAGCATTCAAAGTTTCCCATCTGAGGACACATTTCTGTGGCAGCTAAACCCAGTCTCAGTCTGAGCTTCTGTGCTGCAGTCCTGCCATCAGTAAAATCTGGTTTTGCTTTTATAAATCAATTATAAATAGTCTTTTCTACCAACTATGGCTAATGGCTGTCCTTTTGCATATAACTTTCTATTAATGGCTGACTATGTGAAGTTCTTTGGTTTCATGCACAGCCCGGGTTATTATCTTTGGATTCCAACTTTCTAGGGTTAATGTATAAATTCCAGAGGAAGTTTTTTGTGGTTTTGCCATCAAAAGCTAATTTTTCCTGACCATACTACTTGACAATAGTTCTCCTTAAGAAAATTTTTATTGTTCCTAGCTTTCATGCTTTGAATTACTACATCAGATATTCCAGACTTGTTTTGAGATTGTTTTTCTGGTGTCAAATGCAGAGCTGATGTTCTTGGAAACAAGTGCACTAACGGGGGAAAATGTTGAAGAGGCCTTTGTACAGTGTGCAAGAAAAATACTCAATAAAATTGAATCAGGTAAATGGAGATTTATTTTATTTTAATGTTTGGGGGTTTATTTTTTCCCCTGAAAACTAAAAGTACATGTGGAAGTACCACCATTCGAAGTTCTCCAACAGAATTAACCCAAAGAACCAAAATTTCATGGTGGTAGAATAACCCATTTGGTTTATAGCTGCTTCCCATATGTTTTAATAGGAATGGATGTCTAATTCAGATCTGTATATCTAAAAGGGGGGGTGCTGTGAATTATGGATGTTTTTACACAGTGTTTACCTTAACAGTTAACTCGGTGTAGGTTCTGTGCATTCTGTGGGTTGCTGTGTCCCTACAAACATCAAGCCTGACATTAGGCAGTTTTAGCAATGCAAAATAAAAACCTAGTATCAGGGCAGACAGAACTTTTAATCCTACTTCTCATACATAGCAGGAAGTAACAGTCAAGAGAATTTGAACAGTGATACTGAAAATTTCAGAGATGTTTCCTAGCAACCATGTTTCTCTGAAGTGACCTTCCTGCCTCTCGGCTGAAACCAGTTTTACTTTTGCAGATCTAGAAATATACCAGAAGCTTCTCAGCGCAAGTGGGCAGGTTTCTATTGGAGGCAGGCTCCTAAGTGTTAGGTGTCATTACAGCTAATTTGCATTTCAGTTTTCCTCTCATATTCTAGCTGTTTGATATCTTCAAAGTTTTAAGTATTGGCCATATTGAAAAGTCTGTCTCAGACTCTAATTACATATTTTGAATGCCAAACACAATTTTTTAGATTAAAAGAATATGGTATTTTCATAGGAATTTCCTGATTGCTACATCAAATCAATGGCAAACAGAAGCTTTCATTTTAAACAAATAAAAAAAAAACACAAAGAAAAAACCAAACCAAAAAGCAAAGTATAGCTAGTTTCTCATGATACTGTAGTGCCATGACTGATTTAAAGAGGCATTACCATAACAGAGGTAAGTCCTGTTTTCTGTGAGCTCCTTCTGTTTTCTTTGTGCTGGCACACATGCATTGAATCATGGAAAAATTGAGACTGGAAAGAACCTGTGGAGGTCTCTAGTCCAGCCTCCTGTTTAAAGTACATTCAAGTTCAGGATGAGAGCAAGTTGCCTGGGGCTTGTCAAGGCACGTTTTTATATGCTCCAGGAATGGAGATTCCACAGCCCCTCTGGGCAGTATGTCCCAGTGCTAGCCAATTGCTGCTATCTACCTAGTCAGCCCCAGCCTGTACCAGTGCTTGGGCTTGTTCCATCACAGATGCAGAGCTCTGTATGTGTAGTTGCTCAGTTTCATGAGGTTCCTGCTAACCTGTTCCCTTGGCTCAGCCAAGGTCTTTCCTGAATGGCAGCCCTACTCTTGAGCTATCAACTGGTCCCCTCAATGTGGTGTCATCTGCTAACTTACAAAGGGTTCACATGTGTGCGATGAACCTGAATAAGCGATCTGAATTATTCACAGGGATTCTTTTTTTATTGTTGTTTGGTGGTTGGTTGTTTGGGTTTTGTTTTGTTTTTTTTAAGACTAAATGCTTCTAATCTTGGCCATAAGAACATTTCTGTAGGCACAGGGTATGGAGTAGGCAGGAGTGGATACCAGAAGTAGGGAAGGTTGAGATCATTTCTTCTGGGGGCAGTGCTTTATGGAATCCTACTGTCAGGTTGATCCATTTTTGTTTGGCTTGTTGTCTACAGTACTCCTTTCTTTGCACATTAGTCTCTGAAAGCAGGTCTCTTTTAAACAGTGTGCACAGGAAACATTTCGAACATTTCCTTTGTTAGAAGCAGTTAGTGCAAATACATTTCTTGTTGCAGCTTAACTTGGAGACAAACCGCTTTGTCATGATTAAGGGCACACAGTTGAAATTACAGGAGAAAATGATACAGGTTTGGAATTGCCCAAAAGTAAACAGAATTGCAATACATCTCTCTGTGACTAAAGCAGAATATCATTATGCATTTTTTTAATCTAATGTTGTCAGTTAAACTGGAATGTATTATTTACACATGATCCATCTTCTTGTGACCATTTTGTTTCTCATCAGGAGAATTGGATCCAGAAAGAATGGGCTCAGGTATTCAGTATGGAGATGCTGCCTTGAGACAGCTGAGATCACCACGTAGAGCACAAGCAGAAAGTGCTCAAGAATGTGGGTGTTAAAGAAACAAAACACAAAATCCCAAATACTTACTTTAGATACAGAAGGTAAGGTTACAAAAATCTCAGGGTGTTGGGTAAATTACCATATTTCATATATGTGCTGTATTGAGTGCTTGTCTTTTTCACAGTTAGCCTGTAAAGTAACATAGAATCTAGTGAAATAATGCACAGTAGAATGGATTATTTTTTTTATACTCTGATTTTTCTTCTACCATCTGCCCACTAAAGCAAGACTAGTGTTCTTACTGAAGTATTTCTAGATCTTTGCTTACTCTGAGTAATGCTGTGGAAAACATTTTAAAATTCTGTATTTCTGAAATGCATTATAGCCCTAATAGTTACTTAATGCACAGTAGAGAAGGTGAATCATTTCTGTTGTATCGTGGGCAAATATTACTAGAAATGAGAATTCATAAAATATATGGTGCAATATCTTCTCCAAAGCTATTATGTAGCCTTTTCTGAAAATAGGAAGTTTAAAGACTGAGACTTGAAAATTAAAGGAAATACTGCATTTCAAACTTCCACTGACTTTTTTTTCCCGCTACCTAAAAGCAGCCTGAAGTCGTTTTGATTCCTGTCTGCTATGAGCAGAAATGTAAACAAGAGAATAGTAGTAGTTGCTGCTTAAGCAGTGTTGTCATCTAAAGTAGCTCTTCTAGGACTGTTTCAGCCTATGAAGGGGTGTGCAGTCTTCTAAAAGTCTTCCAAAGACATGCTTCAGAGAAAGTGAGATTTTTCCCTTTAGCAGTGGCAGGGGAAGAGACATAAAAGTCACATAACCTACTCCTAAGAACAGCTTGGTGGTTAGTCTTTCTTATGAACAGTTGTCTTTAAGACACTTCTCAATATTCATGGATTTTACTTAACTCCTTGCAGTATGTAAGTGACCCTTTCTCCCTGTGTAGTTAATTATTCTGATATAATTAATCCTTATTTTTGTAATACGAGGACAGTGATATCAAATTAAGCAAGTACTGCAGGCATAGTTACTGCATCATTTTTACTGTATTCATTTTTTATCCGTTTGAGCCATGCACACCAGCAGAACCTTTACAGAACGTTAAATAAGGCAGCATACAGTTCTACAGTCTCCTGTTTTGTTCTGTATTCTGGGAGCTTAGCTCCCACTTAAAGCTCAGAATTTTAAATAAATGGATAGGAATTGAACTGCTTTCCTCCCTTATTTTCCTCCTATAAAATATCATCCTTCAACTAAGAGACTGCTGGAAAAGGGCATTAATTTAGTCCAACTTTGGTATGGCTCTACAGGAGTGAATGTTTATTGATCTTATTTCAAGTGTTGAGTTTTCAGATTGATCAGATGTAGATAATTGATGGAGTTCTTGTGTATTTTACAGCTGTCCTTGCAAATGGTGTTTGAAGAAACAGAAAAGCTTGAAGGCTATGCAGTTTTTAAAAACATCTTTCCACTAGCTACAAACAGAGCAGACCACTGCTGACAGAAAGGTGTACCGTGTGGTGTGGGGCAGGAATGTTCACATGACACAAAAGTGTGCAAAGCGAACTTGATAATTTGGTGGACAATATTAAGACTTATACCTGTATGTAAACATTTTCCATTACCTATTTTTGTTCTTTCACCTCTAGTTTAAAGCATTGCTATATACTGTAAATAATGTAACAGTAAATTTACAAAGCATGGTATACTTATGTATGCTGATAGAATGTTGCACTACAAGCAGTTTAATATTTTATTTTTTTATCATATAAACAAATCTAACTGAGGTAGGCTTTGTCATGTTTGTTTGTTGCATAATAGTTTATATTTATGACCTGGATTATAAAACCACTGGCACTGTCAGTGAAGGGTGGTGGTTTTATTTTTTCCTACTTAGTTTGCCACATTCTAACAAGCTGTTGATATGACTGATTCTCAACGTATGGTTAGGACCCATACTTATGTTTACTAGTATGTCAAGTTGGAAGAGTAATTTTTATTGATGTTCACATATCCTGTTTTATCACAGTTCTTAAATAACTTCTGAAGCTCTTTTATCAAACTTCAGAAGTTTAGAAAAAATACTTTTTAAGTCTCTCAAATGGCTGTTGACTGACTTGGATTTTTTTTTTCTTGGTCCTGATGTTTTGTATAGCACTAACATCATGAAGGTGGAATGTATATGTGAACAGAACTGTGCATCCTCTGTGTGTGTTGCAATTCTAGGGCAGGGGCATGGGCTTATGGAAAATTATCACAGCAGGAATTCTGACCTCTTATCACAAACAGAGCAATCAGCTGTGGAAATATGATCTCTGTGGAAGCATACATGGTGAGGTACAAACTGAACCCAAATGGGTGGTTCTAAAATACCCTGAATGTATGAAATTTAAAATACTAATTTCTTTCTCTTAAACATTCATAAAGTACAGTTAAGAGCTTGAATTTTAAAATTAGACTTTAAAATTAGGAACTTACAGTCTGTCTTGCTGGAGCTCTACCTTTGAACTTCATGTGAGTGCACTGCTATATGCAATGCTGTCCACATTGCCCCCAGGAGACTTGTGTGATGGAAAAAAACCCAAGCGTACTACTTCAGTAGTTCTTTCTTCCTGTGAAACTCATCAAGGGGAATTTCAGCCTTGGTACTGATTTCCCCCCCAACCCCCCCCCCATGTTAAAACATGATTCAGACTTTCTTTCCTGCCCTCTTTTTATTGTGGGGAAGAGGCATGGGGCAAGAGATTAGGAATCCTGTCCTCATTCCTCAGCTGGAGACAGAAGAGGAAGAGACTTGCATAGGGTCCAAGAGGGAGGACCAAACCACAAGTATTGCATATCACTTTTACAGTGCCATGACAACTGATCAGGTAAGAGACGTGTGACTTTTGTTTTGCCAGATAAGGAGCTGCAGAACTATGCTAGTGTTTCTGGAGGTAGCTGAATTCAACCAATTCAGTGGGGCAATTTCACATGCACTGATGGGAAGCACTGGTGATGTTTTTACTCAGTTAGTTGTATAACTAGAAATGGGATGTCTCCTTGGAAGTGCAAATTAACACAAAATAATTAATTTGATCAGAACCCAGTATTGAAATTCCAAGGTCAAACATGCTGTATTATTTTCTATATATGAATCTTTTCTATTTAAGGGTTATTTGTCAAATGCATGTTTAAAAACTAAACCAGGAAACAGAACTGATGCTGTAGTTTAGAGGGCAGTTAAAGCACAAGAGCAAAGCAAGAATGCTACACAGAGGTATACCATCTTTCATGGAATTAGAATTGTGTTTAAAACTATTCCCTTTGTTGTGACATTTTTGGTTCAAATGGATGCTTATCTGAAAACTATATACCTTAGGTCATCTCTGAATTAAAAGGAATTAAGTTTGCTTTGTACTCGAAAAGCCTAGGTTTAGTTTTAAAAAGGCTGTTAGGTCTAAAGAGTTTTATGTTTTATCTCTCTCCTATGTATCTTGTTATGTTTAGGATTGGATTTGTTATGTAACTGGTAACAATTATTCCCAAGGAGTATTCTCTTCCTGGTAAAAGTGTATTTTTGAAGCAGCTTAAGTGTGCATTTACAAGAACTCCAAAGAAACTTACCTGTCTTAATCCTCAATCAATTTATTTTGGCTTCCAGTACGCAGAACTGGAAGTAATTACTGAAAGCAAGTCCCCTGAAGTAGATGTTGGATGTAGTTGCCTCTTCCACCAGTCCAAATGGCAGATTAACTGGGATGTGTTGTGTTTCTGCCAGAGATGGGGAGGGGGAGAGTGTTGGTTCCAAAACCCCAAACCAGTTCTGGAATGCTGGGAAGAGATGAGGTATTGGGGAGTCTGTTTTCCACCCCTTAGCACAATCTAATCAGGTTTCTTGGTACACTGACAAAAGTGAAACTAAGCATGCACTTACCAGCTGTGACATAGCACAAGTAAAGCTAAATATCTTTCCTGTCGCTGTTAAAATGGTTGAAGTGATGTTGGTGGTTGATCAAAACTTCTTTCCGTTACTACAGTAGCAGTTGAAGGGAGTGGGGGACTGTTACTTAATTCTGTTGCTTTTAAATAGAAATTTTAGGGGGTTGGCAGGGATTTTCTTATACTTCTTCCTGTCCTTTTCCCTTTACATACAAGACTGGCCTCTTGTATACTTGGTTCTTATGATCATTTTGGTCAACTGTCTGTGGTTAAGCAGCAGTAAGCACAGTTTTATTCTTTCTGTAACCAACTGTCTTAAGCTCTCCCCCTTCCTACCTGGAAGGAAAGAATAGTATCATTATAATGAGTTTTGAGAGGTTTTTACCATTTTTTTAATGTATACTCTTACTGTATACACATTAACCAGGTTAATGTGCATGTTTTGTAGTATCATCACAACCTTTTATGCTGCATATCTTGCTGACATTTTAAAAAGAAACTTTCTAAAATGGCAACTCCTGAGGGAAATACTGTTGGAAGCAATAGCTCTCACCAGTACAAGCTATATTGTTTACTTTTTTTCCTCTGAGGGTTTCTTATTTCTAAAAATAAACATCATGCCAATAATAGCCCTGGAGTAGATTTTAAGCTTTTTAGTGTTATAGTTCACACAGCAAACCAAACCTAGCTCACGCAAACAGTAAGTAATAAATAGGTTAAATTTTGTATGGTTTTAGTGTAAAATTCTTACTGTACCAAAGCAAGATGGCTTGGAGTTTTACATGAAATAATACTGGATACCTATATCCTAGGATTTATTGGATGTGGAGCTTTAGCTGTTCAGACCTTTAGAAGATTTAAATGTCTTATTAAAGCCTGTGTCTTGCCTTTTAATGAGTCTGTTGGCCTACACTATTTCATTTAATGCTTGTATCTAGCACCAAATAAAGAATCTTTCTTGATTTTCTAGGTGTCTTACAGCAAATTCTATTTACTTGTACAAGTTTTGCCTGCTAAGTGAAGTCCTTAGATGCTCTTGAAAAAACACTTCTAAATTCATCACAGAGTCAGTATACTGCTGGGAAAGCAGCAGCAGATGCTAAAGGAGCTGGAGTGCTTCAGTGTATTTCCCAGGAGCCAGGGCCCTTATTCCCATCTCTGGTGGTAGCTTTGCCCTGTAGCTGCTTCCCCCTGTTAGAGAAGAACAATACCTTGTTTCCCTTCTGTGTCTTCTATGGCTGCAAAGGTGCACTTTGCTTCCTTGTGTCTTTCTGCAGTAATGATTAGGGATGAGATGGATCTGTCTAGGTCTCTTGGAGAATGTGGCTGCAGAAGTTAATGCTTTAAAAAAGCTAAAGCAGAGGGGAAGATGCTTCTCCACATTATTAGGCAACTCACATCATTGAATTCACAGCTGACCCATCTCATCCATTCATTGTATTCAACTAGGTACTGTATGGCTCAAAAGTACACAGCTCCCACAAGACCTTAAAAAAATGAATGCTATAAAAAAAAACCCCAATTACTCTGCAACTCACTCATTTGCATTATATTCTATATGCTGAAAAAATTAACACTATAAAAATCTCAAGAAATAGATTGTAAATCCACAGAGTAAAAACACCAGGTCTCTTTCATTTACAGTAGAACCAGCAGCATATAGAACTTAAGTCTAGCCATCCTTTCATAGCTTAACTAACTCTTCCTTTTTGCAAGATTGTACTTGTTCTTAGTGATGCAGCTTCCTCTTTTTTCCCCCCATGTAACCCTTTTTCCAAAGTTCTAAATTAAGATTCCCAAAGGCTTCAGCAGGCATAGCACTTTGGACAGCTATTATATTTTACGCTGTATTTGTTTTCCCCTTGTTAGTGGTAGAAAAAGCCAGGCAGATTGGGAAAGGGTATTAAGAATCTGTGGGAGAGTTACAGGAGGAACATAGGAGACAAGCTCAGCTCTTCAGCTGGACTTGTAGCTGTAATCTAACCCTTTACACAACACCAGTCATTACAGAAGCCTGTCACTTACTTTACATTCCAGGAGAGAATATATGGGACAAGCAGAAGCCAGAGTTTGCATGCAGAGACTGAAGCACCCTGTACTAGAAAACCTGAGACCCCAAAAAACACAGTACAAGCAGTCAAAGCACTTTGTGTCACTCATTTTATTCACGTATACAAGTTGACACTACACTATTAAATACAGACAATACAGAAGCATTAAAAACAAATACTGTTTAAAAACTTTAAAAAACACATATTGCTTCAAGCTTAAATGGTATTTCCCTATGGTTTTTAAAGTGAATTCAGTGCTAACAATAGCTGAGGCAACTTCCTATTCACTTGTACCCCTAATGTTATAGGGGCTACTGTCAAGGTGTTGAGTCAGGCTCCATATGGCTTTGCTGCTGAGTGCACTAACTGAGCTGGAAAATAAACTGGAACATCCAGGTTACCACACATGAGGCCCTCAGTTTGCTAGCTTTTGCTCCCTATCACAGTCAAAAACAAAAGAGTCAGAGAGGCCTTTATAGTTCAGTGGAACTGCATTACACCATAAAAAAAAAAAAGAGAACAGATACACCTATATGTTAAAAACTCAATTAAAATGTGCATTTGCTACCTGGATAAAATTCTTACCAAAAATTCAGGTCTGCCCCTTAGTTTTAAGTTTGGCTCTAAGCTTAGCTATTACCTTGACTATCTCTCTCAGCTTCCAGTGAAAGAGTCTGTAATTCATAGTTGCAAAGATGTGACAGCAGTGACTGAACAGGCATGCTACTGTATTGTACAGGGACATTCTTATGCAGTTTTCATTGTAACATTTTACATTGTAAACACTAGTCTTCACAACACTATAGTTAAATTGCAGCATTACACATTGTAAAAGTCTTCTTTCACTTAGCTAAGTAGTTTCAGAAACAAGAAGGAATAAACAGTTATTTTAATGAAGATTTTGGACAACTGAATATTTACTGTGTTCTTGCAAACAAAGTTTTACTTTTAAAACAGGACTGAGAAGTGTTCATCACTTGGCTGAATTCAAGAGTCCATGCAAGACAAAGTTCAGAACTTCCTTAATTGATAGGGTGACATTCACTAGGTTTTCCATTTTTTAGTGAGTCCAATTTGATGCGAAACAGCCACCTCTTGTTAGAATCTACAGAATATAGTTAAAGCTTTTACACTTGAAAAGTTCTGCTTTCCAAGTCAATTGGCTTTTCATTGGTTAACATCAAAACACTAAAATAATGGTTTTCCAGACTTCAGCCTGGCACATGCCAAATATTTTGCATATACAACTTGCAGTGATCAGAACTATACTATTTCACCTAGTCTAAGCAAACCTACTAGCCTTTTTTTTAGTCAAATAATGCCCAAATGCAGGAAGGCTACCTGATTTGCAGAATAATTTACCCCTCACTTCAGGCATTATATTACTTAAACCAAGATAGTACCAACATAGCACCCAGGACAATTTTTAGCTACAGACCATTTGAAAAAGCTTGGCAGTGACTCAGATGACCCAATTAGTGTCACTACTGTCTTCTAGCAGATTGTTTTTGTGAGGAACAGCTCTTGACCAGACAAGGATAAAAACTAGATCATTTCCTCAGTACACAGCAGCCTTGATGCTGTTGAAGATTCTCATGTTCTATAGAACACCTGAACGAGCCTGTTTGTTTGAAATGTTTTCAGTTTAGTACCCAGTGTCCACAGCAGAGGACATTTAAGCTTTCTATAATTATTGGAAAGACCAACATCTAATGGGAAATCCATCTTAACCAAAAATGGGTACTTCAGGCAGACACAGTCATCTTGGCTCCTCCATTCTCTGTGGGAAGAGAAAACTGTAGAAGCCATCTTTGAAAGCATGGCAAGATGAGTCCTGCCCTACCCAATCAAGGAAACTCTTTAATATGACAAAATGCACTGAGGGCACAGTCCCATCTGCTGTAGTTACATAAAGCCTACAAAGCCTGTGGGCAACAGGGACAGGCTGAGTTTTTGTTGAATAAGGCTGTTAAACACTACTGAGCTAGTGCTTTGATACTGTTGTTCAAAGCTAGGGTGGATTTCTGAATTGAAACAGCATCAGAAGCAACTTAAGCATATTTACAGCAGCTATTTGAAGAACACACAGCATAAAAGGAAATTAAAAGAATCTCATATTGAATAAAGGCATCCTCTGGAATAGTTTGCCTCAGTTTTGGGCACTGTTCTGAAGTTTTAGAAAGTTCTAGCCTGTGGTTTACTTAAAAGTTGGAATACAGTAATTTTGCTGTGTATAAAACATAATCATACTTTGCATTCCCAGACTTAAAAGCTATAAGATCTCTAGTAGGTAGCCTGAACAACAGTTGTCAGTATTTTTATAGCTTTATACTTAAAAGGCAGGTAAAAAATCAGATTATGATTCTAGGACATCTTGGTAAGATTAAAATTGAGAGTAATAAAACTTTTACTGATGTAATGTAATTAACACTAGGAGGCAGCAGTGCTTGGTCCCTTTGCATGATTACTGTCTATCAGTAACACTTGCAATCAGGCTTTCCACTAAGCCTGTAACTCTGTGTTGGAGTAGTAATTCTAGAGTCCTGCCTACTCACTGAGATTGTGGCATGAAGCTAAGACTAGTGCAGGTTTCTGCTGCAGAAGTGCAAGTGTGCTTCCTGTGAGAAGGTGTCCAGTTGGTAAAACACAAACTTCAAATCAATTAAACTGAGATAACCCAACATACATAACTAACACACAACACATCTGAACAAAACTTTGAAGCTCACAACTACAGCAATAATCTGCCTAAAGCTTAGTTACCAAACTGAAAATAATTTACAGCAGCTTGAGGGAAAAAAAACCCAAACCACTGAGGATCTCACAAACTATGACTGTCTTACTATGTAGAAGTAGGACCTACAAAGCAAGAGTCTTCAAACTCCATTATATGTTCTTGTTTACTGGAGGGTACACCTCTCCTTCTTCCCCTAGCCCTCACCCCCCTATAGTGAGGAGTTCTGCACCCATTTTGAGAGGCAGAAAGCTGCTCAGGAATTCATCTGCAAGTTTTATCAACATGATTTTCAAGGTTAAAATCTTTAACAGTATACTTGTACAATACCACCAAATGGAATGCATATTGCACTCTGACCCTCACTGAGCATAATAGATATTCTTAAGCATTAATAATAGACTTCACAAGACAGGAGCTAGCCTTCTCCTTCAATAAACTGGCATTTACATGATTAAGCCTAGAGTGTGTCCACAAGCTTAATACAGTGGTACAACATGATACTGGTAGAACAAGCAACTGCTTATTAGGCAGCAGCTATCAGGTAATGATTGTCTACATCAGTTATTTGGTACAACAGGCACAGCAACAGCAAAACAATCCTGTAGCTGTTTCTTGCCCTGAAAATTAGTAGTTTAGTCTGATGACCTTAGAAACAGCAATAAAAGTTATCATCAGCAGATTCACTAATCAAACAAGGTTTTTTGAAAGTTTCTATATACAGACAATACTTGGTATTTGCCTGCCTAAAGCATCTACATTTATTAGTGCTGTTTACTGGCTTTCCTGTTGCCTGTCTTAATACACTTATTTTGGTAGAAGTATTAAATCAAATAGTACTATAAATGCAAAGGCACCTCCATCACACCTTTAAAGTCTTTCCCCAACACCACCTCCCCATGACTTGGATTTTTAAAATATGGGACAACAGATTATTTGTAACCAAGTTCAAAAAAGTGTTTGCTTTGACTCCCTGTATGCTAAGGTTCCCCCCTCCTGCCCCCAAAACAAGTCAACTGAAGCATTAGAAAAATTCCCAAAAGAGGAATTGTTTAAAAGTTTGGGTAGCTGTATCTAAAAGCCTCTTCAAGTGTTATGGCTCCAACAATACACCCCACTGTGAGGTAGGTAGCCAAGATAAAAATATCATAACAAATATCTTAACAGCTGGAAACTCCCTATAAAAACCTTGCATAAGTAGTTTGGTTCCTTGCACCAGTGTCCTGATATGCATAACTTCGTTTGAAGATGCCTAAGGAAATCCAAATTCACCGAGCTCTTGCTGAGTAGCATCTCATATACTCTGTCATCCAAGGGTTATCTGGTGGGGAGGGCTTTATTCGCCAAGTTTTCTCTGCTTCTGCTGATCGCACTCGCCTCTGAGAAAGCTTCCTTTTCTCCACTTGTCTCCTGTTCTTTGCTCGCAGAGCAGATTCATGAATCTAAAAGACCAGAGTTAGAATTACAGCAGGCAAACAGCCTAGGAACTCCCCCAGGAAAGCCAAGGATCACTTTGTATTTGTCCCAGTCCCCATCCTGAAGAATCAGGGTTTGCTAGCAAGATTGTATTTTCTTCTGTAATTTGTACCACTAACAGAAAAGAAGCACAGAAATTTTTATAAAAAACGCCTTAAATTCTATTCTGCATTATCTTTCCCACTTCACACTATTAAACAATTCAAAAAATCTTGATTGTTTCTCAATCTTACTCTGACATATTCTAAAAACCTCAATTTTCCCATTTCTGCCATTTAAAATTCTTAAACATCCCTCAAATATGCCCAAGCATCCCTTAAAACCTAAGCCATAATAGTAAGACCAATCCCTAGAGATTCCTGACTAGAGACTGAAGAACTTAATTTTGACAACATGCTGCAGGCACACCTACATACATTTTTATATTAATAAATTATCATATGTTCCCCAAATTTAAGATTAAGAGCTAAATTCTATGTTTGCTTGCTTCTATCTCCAGATTTAAAACACTGTCTCTCATCTCAATTAGGGGAAAGTAACACCTTTCAAACATTCAAGAAAAGTGACCTAGCCAGGCAGTACATAGCCAGTTCCCACTTAAGGAAACATCCTTAGTGACAAAGCACTACATAATTGGAAGTGTTTCAGAAGCATCCCACTCATTCACTCCAAACTCCAAGACCTGATCTTAGGGGTTCTGTAACTGTTTCCAGGATAGGAAATGTTAGAAGTCTTAGAAAGTATAAATATCTCTGCTCAAGTCAGGCATCAGCCTGTTCGGTTTCAATATAAAGCACTGGTCAGCTATTTCCACCACTAACCAAAGTTTATCAATGCAGTAACAGTGTCCATTATCAGGAAGGGCAGCTTCTTGCAAGAGCTGCAAGGCCCAAGTTCCTCATTTCCCCTCAAAGGATTGAGCTGTCCGGGAAGGAAAAGACTATGCTTCAACCACCTTCCAAAACAGCCCATCAGAAGTCAGCTCTATCTTATACACCAAGAACACCACCCACCTTAATCCTCAGGTACCTTGAGTCATAGATTCAGACTCTGCATTAGTAGTAAGGTAAAGACAAGACACTGGCAGGGATATATTAATGATTATGTTTTACCAGCCTAGGAGAGTTATAGAAAAGAAAGAAATGGATCTGTTGTAACACTCCAACCTTAGTGTTTCTTGCTAAGCCAGGAAACAGACCCCACTACAGCAGAATCCTGGTGCTGTCCATGACCATATGAATTTTATTTGGTGCTATTTTGCTAATATTCACATCAACCCTGCAATCCATCAGCCATCCAATAGACCATTCTGCTGTCAGAAAAAAGTTCCTTGTTGGCAACCTGCTGAAACAGGCTGCTAGACAGACATTTTAGCAGCAAAGCATTCATACCTTCTCAGTGAGGCTCCCATTCCTAGGGACTGCCCCAGGAAAAGTCACTCTCTCACAGCACAAGCGCTACCCCAGTGTTTATATACCTGCCTGCTGTGGGATGCCTGGTGCTAACTGCCTGCTGCTTTTCTCTTGTTTTCATGAAGTTCAGAATGCAGAAATATATTTATAACAGCCAGTTTTGCTGGTAGCGCTGTAACAGCCAGAAACAAGATAGCCAAGTTTTAATCAGAACTTGCAAGTATTAGTCAAACATGGGAAGTTTCAAAACCGATTAACAGTTAAGAGCTATTTGATTTGAACACATCAAACCTCTTCAGGTTTATTGCTAGCATTTTTTTTTTTTTTTAGAATTTATTCCTAGAATCTCCATGCACTCAAATAAAGGCAACCCTGAGAAGTTTTACCTAGATAATAGACATACGTCTTATTCAGGCATTGAGTAGTCACTGCCCTTTAATGAAACAGAAGCTTTTACTTACTTCACTTGCTGAAGCAGAAGCACAGACGTTGTGAGTTTTCTGGCTTCCAGTATCTGTCTGTCTTTCTCCCCACCCATACAGAGCAAATGGATGTTTATTCTCCTTTGGTGCATCTGTCTTTTGAGGACTTTTGGCTGATCTTCGATCATTACGACTGGACAAGGCACTTCGACTCGGACGTCGTCCTGAACGGCTGGTTTTGTCGGCTTCCTTTATAGAAGTGTGTTCTACAGTTTTTTCTTGCTCTTCCCTCTGCTGCTTTTCTTGATCTTCTCTTTCTTTCTCTAAAGAAAAAAAAAAAGTTATGCTTTAAGCTCCCAATGACAACATCAATGTCTCATTTGCACAGCCTCTCTTAATACAGCATTGAGGCTGTGCTTTTTTTAGAAGTGGAAGAATTAACTTCCTTTGCAACAGATGTATACCTTGCATAAATGCTTTCATTCTTTCTTTAGTGACTACAGTATTTCTAAGCCCATCCCTCTGTACATCAGCTTTCACATACTTAAACATGCCTGTTGCTCCAGGCAGTATTTTAAAGACTGTTTCCAGTGATCTTCTGTCTTCACTATTTCATCCTTCCATCTTTCAGACAGCAAACAGATGGACTGCTGAATGCCATGCAGATGCTGGCAGCCAGTCAGAGATGAAGTCTGATAAGAGTATGTGCAATACTAAATCCCTCATATTATAAGCTTCCACTGAAAGAAAAAAGTGGCTTGTTTTCAAGCTCCCTGATTATATATACATCTTGATTACGGTTTTCTGTTTATGGAGGAGAGGGGAGTATGAAGCAAAGGCTTACAAAGTGATAGACATCACCCTTGCTATCTGTTCTGTGAAGTATGTTTACATTTAAAGTACCACACTCTACAGGCAATACTCTTCGAGGCTCATTTCCCCCACACATGCTTTTTAAACCTTCCATAACAAGGGTCCAGCATTTGTCCTCCAGGCAGTGGGTATGCTAGAGTAGGGTTTGAGAGGGAGAATTTAAAGTCTGTATCATTTGCATCGTAATTTGCAGATGTAGACCAACACTGAAGGCTGAATCAGTATTATATAAGACATTAAATAATAAAACCACAGGGAAACAACTGTTCATAAGATCCAATCTTCTTGCATTATAGAGCCATGGAGGAACTAGTTTCCCTTTGTTTGTGGTGCCTCACAGCTAGCAGTTCTTGACCTTTCCTGCATACTACTTCTTGTATACAAAAGTTTGGGTCTTAGACTTCAGATGAAGGAAGCCAATGTCCGGTATAGCACTGCAATACTTCATAAATGTAAGAGAAAGGCTGGTAAGAAAGGCTGTAAGTAAGCCTTACAATAAGGTTATAAGTTGTTTTGAACAAGTCTGTTTTATAACATCATTAAATGCATGGATAACAATTACTGACTGGAAAAGAATGGCCAAAGATTTTTCCCCACCTTTGAGATCTGTAAGGTGTTACAAACTGATGACAAGGCCTTGAACTATTCTGTTAATACTAATCTAATCTAAAATCTTTATCAACGATCTGGACGAGGGGATTGAGTGCACCCTCAGTAAGTTTGCAGACAACACCAAGTTGGGCAGGAGTGTTGATCTGCCCAAGGATAGGAAGGCTCTACAGAGGGATCTGGACAGGCTGGATCGATGGGCCAAGGCCAACTGTATGAGGTTCAACAAGGCTCAGTGCTGGGTCCTGCACTTGCATCACAACAACCCCATGCAGCGCTACAGGCTTGGGGAAGAGTGGCTGGAAAGCTGCCTGGCAGAAAAAGACCTGGGGGTGCTGGTTGACAGCCGGCTCAATATGAGCCAGCAGTGTGCCCAGGTGGCCAAGAAGGCCAACAGCATCCTGGCCTGTATCAGAAATAGTGTGGCCAGCAGGAGCAGGGAAGTGGTCATCCCCCTGTACTCAGCACTGGTGAGGCCGCACCTCGAGTCCTGTGTTCAGTTTTGGGCCCCTCACCACAGGAAAGACATTGAGGTGCTGGAGCGTGTCCAGAGAAGGGCAGCAAAGCTGGTGAAGGGTCTAGAGCACAAGTCTGATGAGGAACGGCTGAGGGAACTGGGATGGTTTAGTCTGGAAAAAAGGAGGCTGAGGGGAGACCTCATCGCTCTCTACAACTACCTGAAAGGAGGTTGTAGTGAGGTGGGTATTAGTCTCTTCTGTCAAGTAACTAGCAATAGGACAAGAGGAAATGGCCTCAAGTTGCAGCAGAGGAGGTTTAGGTTTGATATTAGGAAAAATTTCTTTACTGAAAGGGTTGTCAGGTATTGGAACAGGCTGCCCAGGGAAGTGGTTGAGTCACCATCCCTGGAGGTATTTAAAAGATGTGTAGATCTGGTGCTTAGGGACATGGTTTAGTGCTGGACTTGGCAGTGTTAGGTTTACAGTTGGACTTGATCTTAAAGGTCTTTTCCAACCTAAACAATTCTATGATTCTAATCAAATATACTGCTTACAATATGTTAGTAAAATATGACTTTGGAAAAAAGTAAAATACACAGAACCCTGTTTTAGCTCTCCATCCTGCAAATCTTCATCAGTAGTGTGGACAAGTTGGAGGTGTGTGCTAGACACTGAGCATGACCCCTAAGCATTGTGGGCACAAGCAGACATTGTGATCTGAAGTCTCTGTGACTTTTAGGCCAACTGTGCCTTTTATATAAAAGGCAACTAAAGCCTTTTATTAACCTAACAGCAGTCCACTAGTAAGTGATTCTCTTCAAGTGTCTACCTTTGAGCATTAGATGCTGCCTTCTGCTAGACACACACAGTGTGATACATTCAAACTCTGCTGACATAAACATGCTGAACTTGCAAGTTTTCTGCCACACCATCTATTTCTGGTTGTGGTAGGGACCAGCTGCCAGCTACCTCTGTTCCAAGTCTCAGCACTTTCAGCCACCACCAGCGTACACTGGTGTGTATGGAGGCAATGCCTCCACTGGTGTAAGGAGTTCATCTAGTTTAAGGCTTGCTTGCAGATTGATAGGCTGACCACAAACAGCTAGAACAAATTTTACCTAAGTGTCTTCATTAAAAGCAGAAGGGCTTGCCAATCCTGTGACACAATAGCAGTCATTCTTGCTAATTGCTATGATTTAGCTAGTCAAGCAAGTACATGCCCAGTCTGATACTGCTTAAGTTTAGTTTCATTCTGCATCCATCCAGCTCTGATGAAATGGAAGTTGCCTGCCTGGCACACTGGTTAAGCATCCATTTACTCTTGCACTCACTTTGCAGTTGTAGGGTAAAGACATGCCCCATGCCCCAGCATTCCCATAAGGCAAGCCTCATGCTCTTTCTTGCTAGCTGTTAGTTTTGCCAGCACATTTTCTACTTGCTGCCAACCAGCACAGAGGCCCTGGTGCTGGGCCCTGTTCAGGCTAGCCTATACACACATGCCTTCCACGCTGTGCAGGTGCAGCATTCAGCTACAGATGATACTGCAGTACAGCTGAGTATCTGGTTAGTAGCAGCCAGCAGCATTAAAGTATTGGGAGCTGTATTTGTTAAGAATTCAGTTGAGTGTCCCCACAAAACAACCAAGAGTAGTAGTCAAGGCCAAAGGAGCAACAGAGTGAGAAAAAAAGGCCAGACAAATTTCACATATCTAAATATTGGCTGCACAAAGTTTCAGTCATTATAGCTAAAGCTGGATAAAAAGCATGCAGCAGTGATCTCAATGTGGTAAAAGACCTGCTCTGCACGGTGTCCTGGGCTCTGGGACACACAGCTTCACCTCTAGCAAGGCAGCTCATCCATCACAGCTGCAACAGGTAGCAGAGCTATCCCCTTGCAAAACATTATCCATGCATCTCTCTACACAGCTGGCTAGGTCCCCTTCTTTGTAAGGGAGGCCATTATCAGAAGGAAGCACTGTTTTGAGAAAATAAAACATTGAAGAGTGACATTGCTGTCAATTCCAAAATAGGAGTGCTTTTATTTCGGGAAACTGTTCATCCTCCATTCAAGAGAAAATGGCATCTTCCTTCTCTACAAAGGAGAATGGAGCAACACTGAGTTCGTGAACAGCAGAGGTGGCATTTAGAGACTTAAAATCACAGGAGAGTGAGGACTCTGCAATTGCATGGGCACTCTAGCTTTAAGATACTACTTCAAGGCAACAGCCATGCCTGGGGATGCTGCTCACTAGGATATAGTTCCAGCTGGTGCAGAAATGATTGAGCCAGCTTGTCCCAAAATAGCAATAAAAGCATATGGGTAAATGGCACACAGAGTCCTGCACACAGTCTTACAGTAAATGCTGTATGCCGGAGCATACTATAGCACCTTAAGAGCACCTGCTATTGGAGCAGGTATTTCAATGAATTCACTCCTACAGCACATTTATACAGAACTCAGCTGGTGAAGCCACAAGGCCGGTATCTTTAACAGTTATTTAAGGCTTTTATTTAGAACTATAGTTTATATCCAAGCCATTTTGTTAGGCATCCCTGTTCACAGGAAGGTAGAAAAGCAGCAGCTGATAGCAGGGAAGGAATTAGACCCAGCTGCTCAGGGAGCCCAACCACCAGCAATACCTACAAATCTCCTTCCCATGCAGTGTGCCAGCTCCAGCAGACACAGGAAACTGAACTGACTGGCTGCAGCATTACAGGGATTAAACAGGAGAGGGAAAAAGCTAGGAACATTTAAAACTGCCTCATGGATGCTAAGCAGAGCACACTGGACAGGAGGGGATTAAGTGCTTAGCAGGCAGAACAAGGCTGCCAGGCCCACCCAATATGGCTGTTGAAAGCTCCTGCCCAGAAGGTCACTTAACCCTGCTGCATCGCCCAGCTTGTATAACAGCTCCTCTCCAGGGCTCAAACAGAAAAAGCTGAAATGGAGCTTCTCACCCTCCCACAGCACTGCATGCTCTATGGGGCAGGACAGAATCCCATTTCAGAAGCTCTGCTGACTTACTAGAAGTATCAACAACCTTCTGATTAGACCCACAGGTCCTAGGGATCAACAGTATTAACCTCTGTATAGAGAGGTTTGCTCCTTACAGTACTACCTCAGGTTCAGGAGGAACACTTTGCACTTAAACTGCCATAGGCAGAACTCAAGAGTTTCCTGCTTTAGTACAAACTGCTCTCCAAACAGGTCAGGCCTCCAAGGCCTCCTGGGGGGGACATCCACTCAGTTGTGGGTATGAACTGACTACAGCTGGGTAGAAAGTAGTTACTACAGCTGAAACAGATTGCAACATCATTGCTTCAAGACGGGCCTCGTATGAGGCAGTATTGGAGCTACCAGCAGCACAGCAGTTCAGAGTTAGATTCACACAAGCTTCATCTGCAGCAGAGTTCAGAAAGCAATGACTGGCTCAGCTTGATAGCAAAGCTTGTTTCCAACCAAAAAATTAGAGCAACTTGGAATCACAGTACTATAAACCCCTAAACTGACACTGTTGCATTCTTCCCCCACCACCAGCTACTCCTTCCCATGTTCTTGGGCCAGCAAATACACCTGCAGACAAGATCAGGGAACAAGTTTGAAATTGGATCTTCTGCCAGTTGCACTAATGCAGATCAGTCGCTTTCCAACTACTGTGTGGCAACTGCTTTGATAGCAGCTTATCACTGCTGTCATTTAAGACCTCTCCACAAAAATGCTGAAGGCGAAATGGCAGTAAGGATTGAAAGATGCCTTCGTCCTGCACTTGGGTGCAGCAGTATCATTTCACAAGCAACAGGTCTGACAGCAGTGCTGCTGCCAAGAGCTCCTGTCTTTCACTTACCAGCCCACTGGGTTCTGTTGACAGTTTTGAGGACATGTCAACTAGACCAGTTGATTTAGGTCAAGATTTTGTTGGATTATGTTTAAAGCACATCTGTGCCTGGGCACATTCTACAGAACAGTCCCACAAACAGTTGCTGCAAGTGAAGGGCCAGAAGGAATTAACCCAAAGTTGCCACCAAGCATGCCTTCGTATCACTCCGCTATAGCTTAAGTGCGAGATACAGTGACAAAACACATTTGTCCTACATGCCATCTCAGGTGTTGACATTGGTAGTACTTTAGACCAACACCACTAAACCTTAAAGTCAAGCTGCATACATCAGCTTTCTCTACACATACCAGAAGCATTTACAAACTGCTTTACAAACACACAGAGGCTCATCTTAACAAGGGAAAGGAGAAACCACAGCCACACACACCATTATGAATTGGCTTTACCTTGGATACTAGGCAACATTAGTGCTGGCCAAACATACTTGGCCACAAGCGCAGTGGATACCACTCAGCCAGAAGTCAGGTTCCCCACAGAACAGAGGGAAGCAGCAGTAGCCAGGTAACAGCCAGGATGCTGCAGCATGTGGGTGGATGTCAGATTCAGAAGATAAAGGATGTCATCAACATGAGCACACTCAGCTACCCCCACAGCACTTCAGTGTAATTAAGTTCTTCCAGAAAAAAAGCAGTTGAATAATAGAAGATTCACAGAGTGGTAGTTTCTGTCCTATCTCCTCCACATGTTTTAATTAGCCAGCCACTAAGCAAAAGAAAAATACATCCTTATAATTGTCCAGTACTGAATGAGTTGCTTGCTTACATGTTCATGTACACACTAATATGCAATAAATTTCCACTTAATCCAGCTGCCCAAGCAGAGTTGTTTTCAGTCCTTTTGCTAAGGACTTGCAAAGCTCTTAAATACTGGCAGAATTTGGGAAAACATTTATCCTAAGCCACTTGGCAAAGAAATGCATGTTAGGTACAGATTTTTCTCTCATTGTAAGTGTAAAATTGCAAGGACCTAATAGAACGTTAAGTATTCCCTTACAGCAGCCATGGCAGAGTTGCATCAGCTAAAGAGGCACAATTGCCCCAAACGCCATGGACTGGCAGGCCGCTGTTGCTCTGCAGTCCCTTTGCCACTGGGATAAAGTAAGTGAGGACACAGCTATGTGTGTACTGGATAGTCACACACACCATCGCCGACCACAGAAAGTGCCTGCATGAGCAGCACATCCACAGCTATCAAGCTCTTACCCACTGCCAAAACTGACCCAACCAGAATCAGGCTACCAAGTAACTCCAGCCCCATCTGCCCCCAGAGAGGAGTGATGGAGAGCAGCAGGGAGCAAGGCAAGGACTGAGCAGAGTGCCCTGGCCAGCAGCCTCTAGCCTTGGCAACTGCCGGTCCCACCTAGATTGTAGCGGGCTACCTGTTCCACCCCGCTGGCTCAATGAGCAGGCAAATGAAATTCTGGTCCCTGCCACAACTGCCCAAGATTGGCATGTGTTCAAACTGCACCAGAAAAGATGTTAGTGCCAAGCTCCGAGTTCAGCTTCAACAGCTTCCACCCTCCTCTCACTAGAAGCCAAGCCTTTAAACTGCCCATCAGGACACATCACGTTTTCCCATGCAAGCGTTCCCTGCTCTTTTGCAACTCCTTAGTGCTTCATCTCACTGAGATGCTCCCTACTTACTTCTTCCACACATACTCCCCAGTCTTAACTTCCTCAAAGCCTGCTTGAGGCCAGCAAGATTAGACCCCCTAATATTTTGTTACATGCTGGTTAACTGGGGTGCTTTGGGGAGGTGGAATACACTACCCTGGCAGCCAGCAGCTGTGTGCACCCCCGTATGGGGGCTGGGTACCATGGGCCCACCCAGCCACGAGGACTACAGCTCGCTGCAAAACTCCGCATCCCTCGTGCTCCTAAACACCGAGCCTCTTGAACAGATGACGGCATAGCTAAAGCTTTTGTGTAACATGGTATTCCCACGGAGAATGAATGCAGTTTAGCCTTGAATAGCAGAACACAGATCATTCTGGTAAGCTTAGGCCCCAAGGGGCATTGAAACAGATTAGTCTCCCCACTCCAAACAAGCACATCTAGCCCCAGAAAAGCCCCCAGGCAGCTTGAGGCTTAACTGAACAATTCTCGAGGATTTTTCCCTGCTGCTGTACAACAGGTATACACCCAACTCAAAATACATTGCAAAACACCAGTCAATGGCTCCAGATAAAGTTTTCTTTCATTATAGGTAAGAGATAATATCCTAAGGGATTAAAAAATGCCAATTTGGGAAGCTTGACAGTGCTGTTACCTGTCTACCCACTCTGCACCGTTAATTCTCAAGACATCAAAAAGCAAGATACACTAGAAGAGAGCAAAACGTTATCAGCCCCGCACCTGCTTAGGCCTACAGAGCTGTCTGCACTCAGCTGCAAACCTGAGACCAAGCCTGGGGCAGCATCAAGAACCAAGCATTCAGCTGAGACAGATTACGTGTGCAGATGCAGGAAAGCAAGGGCGTCAAGCGCGCTGGCACACAGTCCAACTCGCCGCTGTTGTTTGGTTTTTTTTTTTCTCCAGAGAACCTGCTTATATAATGGCAGAGATGCTCCGCTCCCATGGCAACAGTTGACATAAGCGGCTGTGACTCAGGATGAAGAGTTACCACCGCTCGGCTCTTGCAAGAGACGCCTCCGGTGCCGCAGCTACGGCTTCTCCGCGGGCCTAGCAAGGATCCGCCCGGTTAACGGCGCCTTATTGCCTTCGGTCGGGAAGAGCGGGCACTGGGGACAGTCGCTGGGGCCCCAGCTGACGAGAGGTGTCACACACACCCCCCCCACGCCCCCCGCCGCTCCGGCTTTCCCTCGTTGCGGGGGGACACCGAGCGGCAAGCCCGACACACCTCCCCGTCCGTCTGACGGCAGCGGCGATGCCTGCTTTCCTCAGCAAACGCCATCGTCCTCCCGCAGGGACCGCCCGGCCTGGGGCCCTGCGGACGCCCCCGCCCCGAGGGCGGGCAAGACGAGCTAGCCGGTGCCCCCCCACCCCGCAGGGCCGCCCGCACGGAGCCATCTTTGACGTCCCCCGAGCTCACCGGAGACACACGCAGACACCCCCCACCCCCCCGCCGCCATTACCCCCCGCTCCCTACCGGGGCTCGCCCGTCCCGCCTCGCTCGGCGCCGCCGCCGCCGCCTCCTCCTCGTCCTGCGCGGCCGCGGGGCTGCCGGCGCCCGGCGGGGAGGGAGACCCGGCGGTGCTGCCGCCGCCGCCGCCGCTGTCCTCCTCCCAGCCGTCCCACAGCCAGGGCCGGTGCGCCTGCTCCAGGAGGCGGCGGCTGAGGCGGTAGCGCAGCAGCTCCAGGTAGCAGGCGCCGCACGACTCCCACTTGGGCTCCTTGAAACGCTTCATGTACTCCGTCTTCACGCGTCGCGCCGGCACCACCATGGCGGGGCCGGGGAACCGCCGCCGTTACCGGGAACCGCCGCCGCCGGCCGGGCCCGCCCCCTCCCGCTGCAACGTTTAAATCCAAACAGCGGCGCTCGGCCCCGCCCCCGCCCGCCCCGCGCCAATGGCGGCGCGCCGCCCCCCCCCGCCCCCTCGCCCCAACCGCCCCAACCTTGCTGGCGTCACGGCGCGCGCGGGGCCGTCGGGGCGGGGGGGGGAGCCATAGCGCTGGGGAGCGGGGCGGGGGGGGATAAAGCGAATGAAAGAATGAAGTGAAAATTAGAATAGAATAGAATAGATTCAAAGAAATAGAATAGAACAGATTCAAAGAAATAGAATGAAAAGAATAGAATAAATAGATTCAAAAAATAGAATAGAATAGATTCAGATAAATAGAATAGAATAAAGTAGAATAGAATAAATAGTATAGAATAAAATAAGGTAAAATAAAATTGAAATAGAAAAAAATAAATAGAATAGAATAAAATAAAATAAGACAAAATAGAATAAAATAAATTAAAAAGTAAAATAAAAATAAACCAAAATAAACTAAACCAAAATTAAAAAAAAAATAAAGAAAATAAACCAAAGCACTGCAGCACAGCCGAAACGCCCCTGCCCACACTTCAGGAGCAGGACCCAGCGCCAGGCTCGGGGCTCAGCCGCCGCAAGACCCTCCACACTACCCCAGCACCGAGGCCCCCCCGTGCGCAGCAGCCCCCCTCCTCCACCCAGCCCGCACCAGGGCGAGCCGTGACCGGGCCCCAACGGGGCGAGGGTGCCCGTAAAACCGGGGTCCCCCCAGCAGTGCTGGAGCCCCGGTTGAGGCGGGAGACCCGTCCTGCCTCGCTGCTGAGGAGGCAGCCGTGGTGGCACAGCCCCGCTCCTGCCAGGGGAGATCTAAAACCACAGGGTGCAGAATTAAGGCATTTGCAACAACAATTCCTTTTTTTGTGCAACACCGCGGCAGGGGTGATTGCCGATGTACGCTCCGTTTCTGCGAGGCAAAACAAAAAACCAGACGGGGAGCAGCAGTCGGCCTGCCAAGGGGATGCAAAGGCGGCTGCGACAACAAGGACCTCTCTCCCTTTTGCGTTAATCTGCTTTAAAAAAAACCCATCTCCAGCGAACGCCGGCGTAGGATTCCCCTAACCCAGGCCTGCGTGAGGTCACCGCTCCCGCTCGGGAAGATGAAACCCTTCGGAGATAAAACAACGAGGCCTCTGCAGCCGGCGTTCGGCCTCCTGGACGCCCACGCCACGCCGGCACGGCCGGTTCTCCACCAGACGGCTGCACCACGAGCGATCGCTGGATATTTCCTTCGCTCTCTCTCGCATGCTCCGTATTTAAGGCTTCGCACCCGAATCCCACCCGTGCATTATGGCTGGCCTGGGGAGGGTTGCTGCGATGCCATCGCCACCGCATCGCCGGAGTGTCCCAACACCCCTCAGAGAGGAGCCGGTGGGTCCCCCTTGCCCAGTCCCAACCCTCTGGCCGGCGGGTTGCAAAAACCCCATTTTGGGTAGCCGCAAACCCGATTTCCCCCCGCCATGCGCAAGGCTCTGCACGGCGGCTCTCCGGCCGCCTCTCCAGCCACTGCTCCAACACACGGGGGCACTGACGGATTTTCAGAAACGGTCCTAGGAAACGATTTTTTTTTTTTTTTCTTAATAAGGAGGCAAGCAGTATTTTTCCCGTGCCTTGCCTTGTGCCTCCCCTAACTGGCACAAATGAAAAAATGCAAGCTGACACGGATACCCGGGATGGAAAACGCCGGCCCAGACTGTTCAGCGCAACAAAAGTGCTGCAGGCTTTAATGTGAGGGGCCGGCGGTTATACACAGCGTCTCTGCCTGTGCAGCGCATTGATGCAATCCCCGACACAGCTGACATAACCAAACTCAGTCGAACCGATGCTCAGACCGAGCAGAATATAGCTCTCGGTTTTTACACGGACCAGTTGAGGCTTTGCAACCCCACGGTGCCCTGGTGTGAGTGATGTTGCCTGACCTCTGCAGAAGCACTGGGATATTCCCCTCCAGCCCTCGCAGTTACGGCAATGGCCCCGTGACAGCAGGATCTTGGGCAAATCCAGGGTCCCCCTCTGCAATTTGGGAAAACGCCATTGGGAGACACCGACCACACTGGCGTCCGGGGCCTGGGGCTGCAGGCGGCCACATTGTACAGCTGCGTTCATAAACCTATTAAGCTCCATTTTAAAACCAGTTAGAGCTTCTCCGGCTCCCTTCAGCTCTGCCGTCTGCTCTCAGGGGCAGGCGGCAATGGAGCTACAAGGGAGCGGAGCCTAGGCAGCGTATCTACCAGGAAGACGGGCACAGAAATAGCACTCCAGAAGTGCCTACCATCACTCAACGGCTTCAAAAATGAGTGAGGAGCAACTTCTGAGCGCGCCTTCTCACCGTGCTGTGCCATGCGTGCTGCCTTTCCCGAGGCGGACATACAGGAACCTTGCCTACACGCTTCGCTGGAAGATGCAGCGGTTTTCCCCCTCTCCGTGCTGTCCTGGGGATTGCATTTGGGAACTGCCTCGCTCATTCATTATCCCCACCGAGGGCTTGGGTGGCAGCTGGGTGGGTTGTCCCCACTACCTTCTCCCGTTGCCCTTACTGGTACCTCTGTGTTCCCACTGCAGTCCAGCCATGCCCTCAGCACCACCTGCTCTAACGGAGGTTGTTTCCTGGAAAATAACGGGACAATTGGTATAAAAATACCTGTAACTGAAGACAGCACTAAAGAAGACTGCCGTAGCGGCGCAGGCTAGAGAGCAGAGCTGATCACTCCCCAATTAACCAGGACTCTGGTTTGTTACTGATATTCTGCTCAGTCTATATGAGCAGATGACATTAGTCGATTTCATATAAATGGGCAAGGTCTGGGGTTTGCAGCATTTGCTTTCCGTCTAGAAAATGTTATTTTGTACAAAATGTCATTTTGAGCCAACCTGCACAGTTTTAGCTTGGCAGTTGTGGTTATGAAAAGGCTGCTGTTCTTCCTAGGTATCATTTTAGAGCAACAACCACTCATGGCTTTTCCTTCCCAAAGAACCTCTGTCCCCAGTTTAGGAAGATGCAGCTGTATCAGAGGTACACGGATACTCCCTGGTTGCCTTCCCTTCCTGACAGAGAAGAAAGGGTTCACCTTTTGCTGGGCCAAACTTCTCCTGGGGTGCCCATAAACTAGCTGCCCGGTCATTAACCCCTGCCTCAGCCACTGCCACACATGAAATGCCAGAACAACAAACACCAGATCCTGGCACACAGTCTGTCAGTTCCCATTTTCTGCATTTTTTCCCTAAACTCTGCACGCTCCAGGGCAGGCACCTACTCTTCATATCAGCCTGCAAGATGTCAGCACTTCATGAATAACATAGTGTTGTTAGTAGCTGCCTCCACCCATCCTCTCCATCGTACCGTGCTGGTTTTAGGGCCTCTATCCCTTGCTGGCACAAAAATGAGCGCCAGCCCCACACGTGTGCTATGAGGTAAGCTGCACCTTCACCCTCCCGCTCCAGTTTTTCCTTTGCAGCTCAACCCTCCCATCCGACGGTTTGCACATACATCCCACAGTGCCTGGTGGATTGGCAGCAGCTAGGCTTGGAAAATGACGGGGAACCGTTTGTATAAAAAGACCTGTAACAGAAGCACGCAGAGACTCCCAGCAACGCTGATGTTGCAGATCACACGTTACCTAAGGCTGATGCAAGCAGCAGCGGTGGCTGTCGGGCACGTTCCCCACGGCCTGCCACAATCAATCTCAAGTTTACAGTGGAGCGACCGCTAGGCAACAGGGCCCAGTGTCCCTCCAGGCGAGCCACCATCCCAAACCAGCTCCGGAGACATTCGGCAGCTCTGGGGGAGGATGCTGAGACTGTCCTGGGTGAAGGACAACTCCTCCCTCACTCCTCCAGTTAGAGCCAAGCAGCTCCGTGTGTGCCAGACAAGAATCATTCCCCGTCCTCAACACAGCAGCTCTGGATGTTCTCAGTGTAGCTGTATAAACATCATTATTTTTTTAATCCTCACGAGTTTTGGCTTCGATACCTCATGACAGAGATGTCCATGGGCTGAGAGTAGCCAGTTATTAAATGATTCCTGAATGAGGAACTACAATATTTATGAAGCTGATACTAACACTAGAATTTCCTCCCTTGCATATTTTCCTGTTTTTTTCCCTTCATTAAAAAGCAAAATAAAGACACCATAAGACTGAAATTCTAAACATGCTTTTTCCTTTTAAAGCACTTTTCCCCTGAGGATCTTAGTTATGCCTCTTAATCCTTATTATTGCTTTTCTACAGGTTGCAAACCAGGTGGCCAGGTAGGTCTAGAGTTTCAAACCAGATCCATGGCAGATGACTGATCAATGCCAAACCCCAGGAGCCCCGGTTCCCTCTGCTACCTCTGTTCAAAAGGGAGCACCAGCGCTTCTCACCAGGGAGGACAGCAGCTTTACTTCTGTCTGAAAGAACCACAGCAAAGTCAACAGCAGAGAGATAACCTGATTTTTATGCAAAAAGTAGCGGGTAACGAAAAACGAGCATGGATGTTATTTTGCAGAGTGTGGTCACAGAAAGACACAAGGTAATCGCATGGGTGGTTTACACACGGTTTGGACTTGCAGTCTTTTGCCATTGCACGTCTCTGTGGCTCTGGGCAATAAGGGGGGATAGTGGACAGTTTATATGTAGTAGGAGTGGAAAATCACATGTCGACACATCTTTCAGATTGGCAGACTGGCTGCCAGCCGAAGCAGGAGCTGTCATGATCTGAAATTGGGCTGCCGAGGTATTGCTTGGGTGAAGTCTGGAGGAGAGAGAAAACAGGGAAAAGGAAGAAGCTGTTTCTCATAGAGAACCATATTTTTAAAGTATTTAACAACATCAAATCCAAACCAATGAGAATATTTTGCCAGGCAGGGAAAAAACAGACTTTCTAGACCTGTGAAACTCTGCCTTCACCTAGATCAGTGAAACTCTGCCAAATACTAGGGGTAGCTGTCCCAATCACTTCACAAAACAAGCCATCGCGCTGTTAATAGAAGCCTGGTTAATCCCGCAGATGTGGGTTCTTTGGTTTCATGGGCTATTATCCCTTTTAGGTCGGCACCAGCTGCCCACAGGGTAACACTGTCATGAGAGAAGGATCAGAAGAGCTGGTTCGAATGCTCTCTGTGGGGCAGCAGTAGTGCACTTGGCTGATGCTGTTATCCAGAGCTCTGGGAAATTTGCTCATGGCCAGCATGGGCTGCGACCGGCCAGGGAAGCCCTGCAACCCCTCTTCCAGAAGCTCTGGGCACAAATCCTGTTACTTGTGCAAATCTCACATTTTTCTTGGAGCAACTTGAAACTTGTTACCATCACAGCTCAGAGCGGCTGTGCCTCTAAGCACTCACAGCAGCACAGTTTACAGCTCCTCTCAGCCTTGTTGAAGGTCCACACTTTCCATCCACCTTTCTAAGAGATGGAAAAAGAGATGTAGCTCCTCGGGCTGTGTGCTAGAGATGTGGGCCCAGGAGCAGGGAGAGACATCTCCCACTGCTGAGTGTCCTCTGGCTGCTGCAGCTCTGGGTCCTGGACTGGGCACCCACCTTGCTGCTGCCTCTTCACCACGTGGTGTGAATGCAGCTCAGCTCCCAGCTTAAAAACTGTTAGCATGGGCAAAGAACAAGGTCCTTACTGGTATCAGCCTTTTTTTCCCCTTTCTTTTCTTCCTGGCTCCTACTCCTTAAGGTTGTAAGGTTGCACACCATTGCTGACAGGTCAAGGGAGTCCTAGCAGAGAAGAGATCTCACGGCCAGCAGTAACAGGGTGCTTGTCAAGGCGCTGCCCCCCGCAACACATTTGCAGGTTGCCGACTCAGCCTGAGAAAACTCCAAGTTTACATGCCAGCCAAGGAAGAGGCAGGAGAATCCAAGGAGATTTCCCCGCCTGCTCTCTTTTTATCTCCTGCTTGAGCAGCTCCAGTGACCAGCAGGCTGGCTGGGGAGCCTGGGTCGCTGCCCGGCTGCTGCCCGTCCCACGGCCGCGGCGAGGAACCGGGTCCCAGCTGTGCAGCTCCCCATGGGCAGTGGAGGGGACCCCGCTCTCGGCTGCATGCCTGAGTGTTTTCTGCGATGGATGTGGGTTTCCCTGGAGGTGGGCACGGCTCCTTAGGAGCAGCGGGGCATGAGCAGGGGTGGAGGTGGCTGTGTGCAGGCGGCAGTGCTCGCCCCGCACCGACCTACAACATCCCTTCTTCCCAAGCGGCCAGTGAATGGGGTTTAAATCCAGATTCAGCTGCTCCCTGAAAAATCCACATGTATTCACTTGCCATCTCCAACCTAGGGCTCTTCTAAAGGCTTGGGGCCACTTTTCCCGGCACAGCTGGGTGGCTTTGTGAACGCACCCCCTCACTCACTGCCTTCCCAATTCCCAACAGCCAGCCTCTCCCCCTCCAGCAAATTAACCCTTGTTCCCCCACATCGTCTGTCAGATTTGCTTGCGTCCCCCTGGTCTGTGCAGGCTGCCCACTTGCCTTTCTTTCCTACAGAGCAAAATGTGTTTCTTCACAGCTGGACTATCGCAGGCAGAACTGGGAACTGTCACTTCTCATGGATTTCCTGGGTCCAGTCCTGCCCCGGAAAACCATCTCTGGGCTTTTTCATGCCTCTGGGCCTTTCTAGCTTGTTCCTGCATCTCCTTCCGAGGTGCAGCACAGGGGCAAGCAGGAGGAGCCCGCCCAGCGCTGGTGGGGATGTGCTGATTTACTCCTGCAGGGAAGGGGCTGGCCCCATGTCTCTGCCCAGCTCCCAGGCTTCCCTCAGGAGAAAGAGCAGATTTGGTCCAACATTTCGGATCATGCTGTAGGGACAGGGACTCTAGCCGTGGTGAGGAGGCAGGAGGAGTGCTGGAAGCCAATTTCCATGTATGCGTCCCCTGCCTTGGTCCCCTCCGCCTTCCCTCAAGCCTTGTTTTCTTTCCTCCTCTCCCCCTCACCAGCTCTGCTCCACACTGTCAGCCTGGCTACATCTCCACTGGGAACTGGGAGAGAAGATGGAGAAGGGATGGGAGGTGTAACGCTGTGGGAATCTGCAGCCACCTCTCCTTCTCCGTGCTTAAAGGGGATAGTTCAAAACAAAGAAACCCGGTCTGGGAATGTCTGGGTTCTTAATATCCGTCAGAAATAACCGAAGTTCACCTGAAAGAAAGGATAAGCAGGGATCGAGGCAGTTCTCCCTGTGGAGGGATCTCACTTCCACAAAAAAATCATCAAGACAGAACTGGATCATGTTCCAAGTGGCAGAGCCCAACACATTCACTTGCAGCTTGCAAGACGTTGTCAAGTTCATGGTCTCAGTAACACCTCCAGGATGCCACCTCCATGAGCCGAGGCAGGAGGCAGCCTGTGTGCATCCCCTCAGGGAGAGGCAAGAGGTGGAGAAGTATCTGAGCCCACACACTTTCCTCCAACCTTCTCTCAAGCTCATAATGCTGCACAAAGCTGTTCTCCACTCATACTCCCTTGCCTCTGGAGCTCTGGGAGGGCAATCTGGCCACTGGTCAGGATTACTTTTACTCTTGTTCCTGTTCATCTTCCTTTTTCAATCCCAGACACGTCTTCCTTTCCTCCTTTTGCCCCTGGACCACAGCACGGCACCCAAGAGGCTGGTACAACATTTGTCACAAGCAAGGGATTACAAATCTCCAGCATGGGCTGGCCACCTCTGAGACCCAATCTGTCACTGGGAGAACACAAATCTGGGGGGAGAAACGGAGGTGCCTGTGCTGTAACCTGCTCCCCATCTCACAGCAGTTAAGGGAGCGCTGCTGAAATGATCAGCTCTGAAAGATCAGCACTTCAGACCATCACTGCTGGGCTAGCGTCAGCCTCTAGGACATGGGGACAGAAGATGTTCCTACGGCTTTGGGCTTGTTTTTCCAGCATAAGAACCCACATTTCTCACCATTCCCCATGTGCAAACCTGGCACCTGCCTGTCATGTGGCCCAGTGCCAGTCCTGAATCTAATTCCAGCCTGTACGGTGATGGGCCTCAGTTTCCCAAGCAGTAAACTGAAGGGTAATAATAAATGCATTGTGGAAAATAATTTAATGCTTGAAAAAACTTCACAGAATTTGCAATGAGAGGGCTGAGGAACAAGCCCAGCTCAAGTGCATATTCCTGAATCTGATTTTAAACACCAGAAATTAGTGGCAGCTCAGTATTGACTCTTGGCTGATTTCACCGTCAGTTTGTGAAACCTGTGTAACCTAATCTCATTGTTCCTCCCCCTGGAAACGGTGGGCCTTCAACACAGAGTAAACCTCATCCCAAGGCAAACTCCACTTATGGACCTCAGCGGCACAACCGTGTGCTTTGAGATCATCCATTGAAGATTGCCACAGCCGTCTACCTTTTCTCCGAAGCCCCTCCAGCACCAGTTCACAAAAGCCTGCGTATTAAAAGCTCTTCCCCAGCCCACCTAGAGAAGCAGCCCCAAGGGACCTGCTGGCTCCAGCTGAGGATGAGGGGTGGAGGAAGACACTGCGATGGGGCAGGACAAAGGCTATATGGGGATGTGGGGAGCTCCCCGAGAAGGGGTTTCCCTGCGCTCGGCAGTACCCGGCGGTGTGCAGGGGTCCCAGCCTCTCGATGGAGCAGTGCTGCACCCTGCCAAGGTTCAGTCCCAAATAAAGCCAGTTGCATCGAGGGCTTGGCTCTGAACAGGGACAGGGCTCAGCTGCTGAGCCAAGCTGCTAAATTGCTTTCAAAATTGCACAGGGGCAGCAGGAAGAAACCGGGAAATGGTGGTCGGGAAGGTGAAGGCAGGCTTGGGAACTACAAGCAGTAGGCTGGCGGCTCCCGCTTCCCTCCTCCCCGCTGGCACCTTGGCTCATCCTCACTTCTACCCGTTTGGGAAGAGCACTGGCCTGGAGGATGAGCAGCCGGGTCCCATCCTCCCTGCCTCTCACCCAGAAGCCACTGCCTTTGCTGACTTTTTAAGTCAGGGTAGGGGGGACCTCGCGGGGAGCCTTCCTATGGGGAACGTGATGGTGCGTGCAGTCCGGACTCGGGGAACAGCATCCCTAATATGGTTTCAGCCGTGCTGACTGGCTGGGGGCTCCTGGGGGAGGAATGGAGCCCCTTATAAAAGCACCCAGGTCCTCCCACGAAGGCAAACCTCCCTGGGCTTTAGCAGAGTTAGAGTGAGGCTTGCTTGATATGGGAATTTTATCCGCCCTTTGGAGATTATCCAGGCTTTCTTGGGTTTCACACGGTGCGAGGTGGTGGCCTGGGCTGTTCGTGACCTGGTGGATGCCAGCAGAGAAAGCCCCTTTTCAAGCAGCACGCGGCTCCTGCCAGCATCGCTCTGCGGAGGAAATCTGCTGGCACCCCCCTGCAGCGGGCACCCTGCCTCGCTCCCCGCTCCCGGCCACCGCAGTGGCATCACACGCCTCAAAGCGTGCAGCCCAGTGCCACCGAGCCAGCCCCCACCTTTTTCCTCCCCTCCATGGCAGGACCCACAGCGACTCCGCTTTGGTTTTCCTTCTTCTAAAATCTGCCCGAGTGCCCGTCGGTGTACTACACCCATCACTTCATCCCATCCGCATCCTAAGCAGCCTCCTTGACCTGGGGAGCCGTGCGTGGGAACCCCCCTGCCCTGCAGCACTGGCTGGGGCTGGACCTGACCTGCACCGGGGCTGTGGTGTGCCCAGTATGCACCGTTTCTCCCCTGCCTTACCAGTGGTGGGGAGGTGGCAGCACTGGGGGAGCCAACCCCAGCGGCCCCGATGAGGCCGGGGAGGGTGCTGGGCCAGGGATGGGTCACGCATGAACTGGGGTGACTGGTGCACCCAGGTCCAGCCCCAGCTGTTTCCGATAGCGTGCACGTGGCGGATGCTTGGAGGAACGTGAGCCTGGTACCTGCTGGGACGTCCACCCCAAAAATAGTACCGCCATCCCACATGGCCAACACGAACAAGTGGCAGAAAGGACGGCACTCTTCTAACAAGTCTTCCCTGCCCCGGTACATCAAAAGAAAGAAAGAAAAATGAAGGAAAGCACTTTATTCATTTACAAAGCGAATCCCTGGCTTGCTCAGAAATGTAAACTTGTTAGCTGCTGACTACGTGTTGGGGCAGCCACCACCTCGGCAGCAGCGGAGAGCACCACGAACATGCCGGCTATCGTGCTGCAGTTCCCCGTTTAGAACAGGGCAGTCAGGGGTGAATGCAGCCCCCCCGAAATAGCGCTTCGAAGGGGAGCTAGCCCGGGCAGCCACGGTTTTAAAAAAAAAAAAATGGCCTTGAACAAAATGCCACCACCATGAAGGCATTTTCTCAGGTCTCACAGAGGAGTGTTAGGATGCAAACAGATGAAAAGCATGGCACACCTTTAAATGGACATAAAATGTGCCATCGGCGGGGTGAGATCTATTTTTAACCCTTTGGAGTCCACAGATGTGCAAACCCCATGTGTGCAGGTCTCCACAGCTAGCGAGAGGCGTGTGATCAGCCATTTGGTTATTGGACCGGGAAACGCCAGCATAGTCAGGGTTCATTTAGCCTTCGACAAGGAGGGAGATTAAAGTCTTACCATGCCCCTTCCTTTGGCTCAGTAGCAACCCCAGCTCGCAGCCTAAGCACACGCATACGTGCTAAGCGCTACCGACCGGACACCAGCTTTGCAGTTTTCTTTTTGGAAAGGGCCATGCTGGGTCCAGGTTTCTAACCTCGGCATCCCGCCTGGCTCTGCCCGTGGGAGGGAGCTGGCAGCGGTGGTGCAAGGCAAAGGCAAAGCAAGACAAGGTGGCCTGGGGAGGGTGAAATGCACACCGGTGACCCGCTGGTAGCCGCCGGCAGCAGGACAGCACTGCGGCAGAGGCTCGGCCCGTCTGTCAGCACCACTGCGAAGCCATCGGGGCTGGGTGCCAGCCAGCCTGGCCTGTGGTCTGGCATTGCCCTGAGCCCCACCGCCCCTTCTGCACGGGCAGCAGGTGACATACACCCGCCAACCCGGGCCTCCTCTGTTTCTGTAATTAAACCACCAGCCTAATTTGGTGGGGGGGGTTGTCTGCAGCCCCTCAAGCCGCCCAGCATTTTGTAGAATCTCCCATCATGTCTTAAGGGCTTCCTCATCGCTTCCTGGGAGGAAACCTAGTTGCTCAGCAAAACACAGTACTGATTTAAAGTACAGAAAAGCAAACACTACAGCCATTCCCCCAGGCCTTTCCAGATGAAAATTTTAATACATTTGTCTCCAGACACCTGTTTGTCCTCTCTGGTGCTCTCCGTCCTAAAACACTCCAGCAAAGCAGCCTCCTCACAAGGACAGTCACCGAAAAGGCCAGCTGCTCTCCAACGGCAGCTACGGACCCTGCGGCATTCTTACTAAAAGGATACTTCAAATCCACTGTCACACAGCTGGGTGCCGGGATTTCATTTTGCAGACGGTAGGGAGCAAGCGCAACCCGTGCCCAGCAGGAAAAGCCCCAGCTTGAAACACCACATCCCCCCCCAGGGCACCAGAAATTATCTTGAGAATGGTTTTGACAAATGGATGCCCTTGAAAAAAACCTGTGCACCACTTGTGAGCAGCTCCCCTAGAGAGTGCTGACATCTGTGTATATTGTTTATAATGAATTATCTACTCGGCATGGGGAACCTGTTGGCTCTGGAGAGTGGTGTTAGGCTGACTTTCATCTCCCCAGCTTGCTGGTGTGAATCCAGCCCGAGCCGCCTGGGAACCAGACCTCTCCCTGCATGACCCACCGTGGTGCCCCGAGCCCACGGCGGCACGGAGGGGGGAAGGCAGCTGGACCCCCTTGTCCCCACCGCCCCATGCAAAATGAACCATCGGTGTCCAGAAACACCGCTGTAAGTGTCAGCCGGGCTGCACGTGGAGAATTATGTGCTGGTTTCCCCTCTGAGGGGGCCAAGGGCGCTGCAAGGGGCTGGTTTTGGAGCAGCGAAGGAGCTGGCTGTGCAGCTTGCTGGCTCCTGCCCCAGCACCGACACTCGTCGGCTGCCCCGGCAAGAAAGAAATGACGCCTGCGCACCCGCCGCTCGCCCTGGATCAGGGGCGATGGACAACGTGAGGAAATTCGGGGGATACAGAACTGAAAAAGCTGCGCTGAGCTGAGCTCGCCGGAGAAGCTCAGTACCAGCTACGTGCTCGCCGAGAGGAAACACGAGTTATCCACGAGCACACTCGAGCTGGGCATTTTGCTAGCAACGGCTGATGAGGCGAGTGGCTTTACTCCTGAGAGAGGAGACTGGGAGTTTGGGACTCTGGGTTGTGCTGCTGGCACTCCCACAGCCGTGTGGGCATCCCTGCTGTCCCCACGCTCCCGCTCCCCGACCCGCGCAAGGGCAGAGCATCTTCCTCTGGCTGTGAAATACTAATTAATTTGTCGTTGTACACCTGTCTGAAGAGCCCTACGCGATTGCTTTGGTACATTGTCCCTGTGGTGCTCAGACCAACTGCCCGCCCCAAGAACTCTGCGGAGAAAGGTGCTCAGCAAAGCTGAATGAAAGCTACAGCAGACCAGCCTTGCTAAGCTGGGCAGGAAAGAAATTGCCTTCCTGTGAAGTCCTTCAGAGTCAAACAACGTCCACCAGAAAGTGGTTAGCTCCAGGAAGCACACAGAAAGAGGCAAGCAGGAATAAAACCAGTACCTTCCGTCACTAAAGTCTCAGAAACGGGCAACTCTGCAACCCCACCGATCTGCTTTCCAAGGAAGATTACGAATGTGCTGGACTTGCCTACCTCGATATTTGTAATTTTACAGCTACACCCTAAGGTTCCAAGGAAGATAGAGAAGTAGGTCTCCTGCAGAAATCGCCCTCCATCCCTCCCCTATCAAACCTCTCCATGGAGAGGAGCAAGACCACATGAACCCAGGATTCTCCCTGGACAATGCTCAGGGGACAAGTCTGGCCAAGAGGTACAAGTAGAAAGAGCCTTCATTAAATGTAGTGAACATTGAGCAATTTTGTTTCCCAAGATACAGCAGCTGTGCCAACACAGGGCTCTGCGGTTAGCTGAGGCAGAGGGGCACCATGCCTGGCTACTTTTGCACAGTCCTTCTAGACGCTTTGCCTCTCCCATTGAGTCTAAATACCGATTTATGTGTAGGGAACTTTGTGTATGTCCGTGTACACTGCCAAACCGTGTTTTATTAAAGACCTTGGGGCTACAGGCTGCTCCTGAAGCACACTGACTGCACCACCCTTCCTTCTGTGAAGGCAGACATGGCCCTCAGGCCCCAAGGTAGCTCTGAAGATGAGGATGTACATGTGTCCCACGTTCAGCCCTCGTCTCTCATTTGCCCAGTGATTTGCAGATAACCACCATGGAAAAATGACTGACAGAAAAAGATGATCATGCATTCATCCAAACCACCCTTCAAAAACCCTTTGCGTGTCTTTGATCCCTCTTTGCCTGTTGCCTGTGGAGAGGACATGGGGAAAACAGGCCAGGACTCTTCCTTCTGCATTTAGTGGCACCGCTGCTGTGCTCCCCAGTACAATTTCCACATCAGACCTCATGCACTTTTGCCTCATCACCCCTGCCCTCCGCCTGCTCGATGGGGAGATGCGCATCACTGCACGAGTCACGGATTTGGGCATTTGAAGAAAACACCAAATGGGACTCCCTGCAGAACGCAGCAGCTGCGTGTGAGGGCTCTGGATGGGGCTGGGGGGGGCCCGTCTCTGCCCCACAGAAGGCAGCGGCGGGCAGAGCACAGGGACCCTCTCCCACTCCCCGTTGCAGGGAGCAACACAGACAGTGCCAGCGACCCTGTGCCGGCGGTGGACACTGACGCAGTGTCCGGGAGGGCTTCTGCAGCCCGGCTTTTGGTAACACGCTCTTTTCCCCAGCTCCAGCTGGAGCCCTGGGTGGGGGGGACGCAGCTCTAGAGATGTGTCCGTTCCCCCCTCCTGCACGTCTAAGCCCTGTCAGCACCAAGGCACCCCACGGCCAGCAGCCGGCCGGCGGGCAGCGACCTGAAAAGTGCTCTCGTGTGCAGCAGGGCCCTGGAGAGATGCTGGCGGGGACCCCCCCAGACTCCGGTCCTCTCCACTAGCAGGGGTAGGGACGAGCTCCAGCAGCTCTCCACCCTCCCTCCAGGCAGCGTGCACGGGGAGCGAACCACCGGCTTGGTTGCAGCTGGGTTTGTGGGCATGCTTCCCTGGGATAACCTCACCCTGCTCTTCCACACGTCCTAGAACACAGCCAGGGCTCAGACGAACCCTCGCTCTGCCCTTCTTTCCCCACCTTGTGCCCAGCAGACTCAAGTCGACGGCCCCTGCCTCCCGGGCTTTTTCACGGTGAAAAAGCCAAATAGCACATTAGCTCTGCTCTTCAGAAGGCAGCAGGCATTTGGAGATTTGCCGTGCCCTTTCTAACTTCCCCTACTCTTCTGAATTATTCCCCGTGTCCCATAATACGCCACCAGAATCCCTTCCGCAATTTGGAAGGCTTATTTAGCGAGTCAGATATAGCAAGGCATGACTTTATAAATAGAGAGGAGCATGGTTGGGGACTGTGCAACGTGACTCACAAGTCAAACTGCCAGTGAAGAACTTATCAGACATTTGCTTTAAATATTCATTTAGCAATACCAAACCCTGCTCATGGTTACACTTACCATATAAAAACACCGTTCCCATATGCAGTCAGTATATTTATGGCGATTTCTCCAAAACTACTCAGAAGCCACTTACTGTCTCGCTGGCCAGAGACAAACCAGGGTTGGAAAGGAAAATACTTCCTCGGAGCTTGAGCCTATCCTCACTTCCAGCTCTGCAACTCAGTGCTCTTTCCCACTGCAAAGCTGGTGGGGTGATGGTTATGTCATAAAACATTTTCTCCCTAAATGCTTTTTTTTTCCATCCATGTATCTTATTTGTCAAAGCTGCTACACCTACAGAATACCTGTGGTCCAGACTTGGGTCTTACTGCTTTTCAATTTTCTTCTATACCCTCATTTGCTCACCTGGTCCTTAATTCAGACTGATTCTTCCACAGAAAATGGAGAAAAATAGATGTGAATTATGACATCAGCAATAAAATCTTTACAGAACAGGCAATAGATTAAATGGATACATCTTACACATTTCAGGAAAAGAATATTTTTTTAATCTTTTTCTTCCAGATGACCATTTCATGGCCTCAAGCCATGCCAGGTTCTGGACTTACAGCAACAATATTAATTATTCCCTCTTCCTCCCACTTCCTCATGTGATTGCTTTTATTGCTATGGCTTTGTTTCTTAATCTGGAACCTGATCATGCAAGCACTTAAATATTAACCAAATCCCTTGTCCTCTCAGCGGCTTCAGAGAGGATTACTTGCGTGAATCAACACCAGCAGGTTTGCAAATCATTAAATCAAGGGTCTGTCCAACCCAGCAGAAGGTATCTGAGACTGGATAAATGGGCTGAAAATTTGCTGCAAGGCTGAAATAGGCCACATCTAACTCACACAAATAATAAAAATTGATACTGAGTGTAGTGTCAATACAGAACCGCTGGGAGCCTACTCCATCATTCCTGTGCTGCAGATCATCGCAGTCGCCTTGTCCTTACGTGGCCATGCCTCTGTGTCCACGGCTCCCAGTATCTGCCCTGTCCTTGCCCAGACCCCCCTGCCCAGGCACGAGCCCTCCCCACGCCGTCTGCTGACCTTGCAATATTTTCCATTTTATTCTTTGCTCTCCCCTTTTTATTTTTAAACAATGATGCACGTTCAGCAGGTGCGCTCCCTGGGCTGCCCGCAGTCCTGCTGCAGCCTTTGCCGTGGGAAGCCGCGGCTGACGAAGAAACCAAGCACCTCCAGTTTGGGCAGAGCTACACCTGGTTTCTGGATCCCGGTCGAGATGTGGCAGGGGTTATGTTAAGTTGCTTCTCCACACAGGAGCATGTGCAGCAGGCACATAGGAATAATAAAGCAAGGTGTCAGCAGAGGTTAAGCACCTCAAGGATTAACTGGCACCCTTTTTAACTTGGACTTTGGATTTTAGCACCAAGTTCCACTTAATGCCATATTTTGCTGTCTAAGCAGATCAATCTTCTTTATCAACCTGTCTGGCATTTAACCCCTCACATGTGAGCAGGGGGATCATAACCCCTCGACCATGCAGTCTCAGCCAGGACGGGCTGTCTTCAGTGGGCTGACACAAATAAAGGGAAGAGGGAGTAAATCTCAGAGTAGTAGGTCTAAAATCGATTGCCATGTTTTTCCTAAAACATTTATCTCAAGAGAGATTTCTCATATTCTCCCTGAGTTGACTGGATTGAATACTGTAATCCTCCTAAATTTGCCACTTTTATTAGGTTTGAAGAATAATCTTATCCCGCAGGGCTCTTGCAGGCCAAGTATGGAGGCATCACACCCAGAGCGAGGACAGAAACTGCTGGTGTTTCGGGTTGCTGGCGTGAACAGCTCGGGAAGAAGAGGGCGGTCTGGGCTCTCAGCAAGACGAAGGACTCTCTGAAGGCACAGCCGGAGATCCCTGGCACCGTCGGTGGCTACTGCAGCCTCCGGCTTGTGGCTGCTCTTGGAAAACGTTCAGATTTCAAGACTTTCTCTAGTATTTGTGCCAGGAAACTGGTCTGCATGACTTTTGGAGCTAAATTTAGGATTGCAAGTATTTCACATTCCCCAAACACCTTCTATGACAACATCTCAAAACCCTTCATGAACATTAGCTATTCCTCATTATCTTCCTTTGAGATGGAAAACAGAAAAGCCACTTTGCTGGCAACACACAGAGCCACGGGCGTTGACTTGCTCATGGTCACAGAGGAAAACCATGATGGGCTTGGTACAGGAAAGGAGAAAAGGGAAAGAAAACCAACCTCCCAATGTAAATTGCTTGTTCCTGCAGTCACAGAAACATGGCACATCACCTGCAGTAGTGCTGCTGGGATTAGGTAGGAACACCACCATCACTACTTCAAAATGATTGGGGTTAGGGAGCTCTGGTAGTGTTTTTTGGGGGGGGGGGCAGGTGTTTCCAGGACAAATAAATCCTTATGGAGGAAATATCCTGCTCTATAGCCTTTTGAAAAGTGCCTCAATCCCCACACAACCACCGAATAACTGATGGCAAGAAAGTGGATGGCCTCAGTGCCTGGACCACACTTCATTTCCAGCCCGGGATGTAGTGAGGAGCACACAGAGCTCCCTCCCAGCTGCAGCCTTTGGCTGGACTCCACAGGCGGCTAGTCCAGTCACACCACTGTTCACCAGTGGTGAACTCAAACCGGTTTAGATCCTCATGCCTCTGTTTCATTTTAACCATTCCTTGTGATTATGGTTGCTAAAGGGAATTAAAAAAACCTTACAGAAGCGGATACAGTCGCCCTGGGAAACCTTGTTGGCTTCTTTTGGGTTGAGCTGCTTCAGACCTCCTCCCGCTTGCAGGGCCCCCCATCCCTCCCTCTGCGGCCAGCCATCTCCCTGCAGCCACAGGGAGGTTTGGGAAGGGCAGGACTGTCCCGTCATCGTCTGCTCCCCCAGCACGGCTGGCAGTGCTGTGGGTCTTGCAATGCGCTGGCGACCAGCCCTTCCTCTGCAATCTGGGTGTCCCCTTCCCACCCCGTCCTAGCCAATGCAACACCAGCAACCTAAGCTCAGCACCAGCCACTGTTAACAGCAATGTAAAGTTATTTTCTTTTGCATTTAGCTGGGTTAGGTGATGTCTGTGTCTGAGGGAGCAGTAGGTGTGAGAGGAAGGGTCACTATCTCCTGTAACCACCGCAGCGCTGCCTGTGGGAGCACCCTTGTCCCTGCCTGCGTGCGCTGGGCACCAGGGCAGCTCTTCCCCTGGGAAAAGGACAGACCTGCATCCACACGGAGGTCCCCTTACACTCATGTACCTGAACCCCTACTCGCAGCACTCCTGCTCTGGTGAAAGAGGACAACCTGACCAGAGGAGCTACGAGGCATGACCTCCTTTGCAAATACAACTCAGGTCCTCGTGCCTCTGTGAGCCAGGGTCAAGGACTGATGCCCATTGCCACTGGCTTTAGGCTGCTCATCTCTGAACAGGTGTGAGAGCCCTTTTATAAGGCAGTCCTCCCCCTTTTCCCTCCAGCAGTGAGATTTCTCAACTTTAAAGCCTTGTTTTCCCTGGGAGAGAAGCTGCTGGAAGCCAAGCAGCGAGGGCACAGCGGGGCAGGGAGAGCATGTTTGGAGGGTGTTACGGGTGGAAGGGATGTGCCAAGGAAGAAAGCTGCTTCCAGGGATCTATATATACGCAGCTCCCTGAGGTGGGGTTACAGAGAGGCTCATTCCCGGGCTGCCTGCGGCACTCCCTGAACAACGGTGGCCGGAGCTGCCTCCGAGCCGCACGCTTTAGTTTCAGAACATGGCCTTGAGCAGCCGAGACAAGACGGGGTTTGCCTGTGGTCCCTGTAAGCACAAGAGGATAACCTGCCCAGGGTCACCGCCGTGCTGGAGGTTTGCACGCTGCTGGCCCCGGTTCTGCACCGGACGGTGTAGTTTCAAGGTTGACTGGATGTCCTGGAGCAGGGAAGAAGGAGACCCCCTGGGCAATAAAAGTTTTCTCCATCATCTGCTCATCTCCATCACGCCCAGCGCACATCCGCGGTGGGAGCCAGCAATACTCCCACCTTTCCCCGCTGCACAGCAGTCAGAAGCTGCTTTATTTTTCAGGTCCCGAACAAATAATAAACAGAGCCTTTGCCAGCTGCAATTACAACTAATTCCCAAGGCTTCAAGCCGGACCCTTTTGGTCCTCTCAAAGGCTGTTCTGCCCCTGAGGGACTGAAGAGGATTCCCAAAGCTGCCAGCAGTTCCCGGGACAGAGCGTGAGGCCAGGGGATGCTCCTAACGGCCCTGTCGCTAAAGCTGCCCACCCTGCGTGGCTGGCATCTGTCCCACGCGGGAGCCCTCCACAAGCAGCACTGCCTGCAGTTATCCATCGGTTGATCAATAGGTTACAGTCACCCTCATGTGCTCCTTTGTCTAGCCCCAGGAGGTGCACCATGGAAATCTATACATCTGAATAGCTCTTTTAATTATTTTTTAAAGAAAAAAATGCCTGTTTGGTTCAAAAAGAAAGAAAGAAAGAAACCCTAACAAGCAATGTTCCTTTTGATTAAATTTTTTTGTGGATTAATGACATAGAAACAGCAAAAATTTTTCCTATAAAATAAAAGCATTTGAAGTTTTGAACAACTGTGCTTTGAAGGGCTTCGTTTTAATGCTTCACTTTCAAAAATAAAGATTGCCACAGAATTTGTTACTTAGGAGTTTCCTGTGAAAACTAATGGTAATTTTCAAGTAGCCTCTATTTTGCCCTTTTACTAAACCTCACTGAATAAATATTATTGGCCAAATGCCCATGGAGATTCACAGTCAACTGAGTACGCAGGGGAGCTGCACTGGTGTCGGCACTGAGGGGTTGTTAGGTCCTCTCAGCAAAGCCAAACCCAATACATACTGTAGGTCAAAGTGCTTTTTGTTTCTGCAGTTTTGGAGCCCGAGGGGAGAACCGTGTTGGGGTGCCAGTTCCCTTCCCAAACTGGGGACAGGGCCGTGACATTTTGTGGGAGGTAGCCCATCCTGGGCCATGTTCTGCTCTCAGTGCAATGCAGATTATCACATTAGCAAAAGCTCTATCAAAATAAAATTAGGAAGCACCTTCGGTACCCTCATCTTCTCCAGGATTGCCTTTGTTCTTCTGCTCAGAGGTTCTCTCAAGCCTGTCCCTCAGAACCCAGGTTTTCCATGTTACTTAGCTTCTTAAATAATTTTGCTAATGGCCCAGACATCTGCAGAACCTGGAGAAGCTTACATCAAAACCCAGTCATGGCTGTGCCTCTTGAGCTCATTGAAACAGCCCCACATAATGTTTGTCCCCTCAAGCACTCTTTTTTTCTCGAGATTTTCCATCCCTTGGTGATATTTGCATCCAGGGCAGCTTCTCGCGTTGCCCACTGGGTGCGACTGAGGGTTGTCCGGCACTGGTCCAGCCCCAGGTGTAGCAGGCTGTGGAGCAAGCAGTCTGCTACAGCCCCAGAGGATGCTGTTGGTGCAGGCGAGAGCCATTCTGCCATTACCTTCCCCACCACGGCACATTGGTGAAAATTAAATTGAAATTTAATTGAAAATTAAATTTAATAAATCTAATTGAAATTAAGACCTGAACAGGTTTGGTTGGGTAGGCTGTAAAATTTGTTGCATCTCAGCTCATTGGTTGAGCAACCAAAACAACACAACAAACCAGTCATTTTTTTCAGCTGTAAAAATGCACTTTTTGGCACTTAACTTCAACAGGATGAAACTGGCACTAAGACTATCGAGAATACCTGATGCTGTGGGTTAGTATGAGAAAAACCGCTGCTGTTAGAGACAGCAGACAACGAGATGCCCGTGGCAGCACCAGCTTCCCTGTGTGAGGCAGTGCCCGTGCAATGCCGTGGCTGCTGGAGGATTGCCTTCTGCCCATGGCTGCGCTTGTGAGCGGTCCTAAACCCAAGTTTGGCACTGCAAAATCTAGGTCTTGATTCAGAGGGAGCGAGCATCCCCTGCTCCCACTGATTTTGATCAGGTTGGAGGGAGGGTGGCTGGCTCAGCATCACCCACCCCCCCCCACCCCCCAAAATCAGCCCCTTCTGTGGTGGGTTTAGGACCCTAACTTTAATCACGCAGGTGGAAAAGCCGAGTCTGCACTGGTACCCCACAGCGAGTGCTGTCTAATCCATGAGGCTGCTTTTCTAACTTAACTTTTATCCGTGCTTCTTAAACAGCCTTTTAATCAAATAACAGAAGCAGGTCCTAAAATCCATCTCGTAACACCACTTAAGCCACAACTGAACCTGAGATCAGGGGTCAAGCACCGAGGACTTAACATTAGTTAAGCAGCTCCCCAAATCCCAACACAGAGCTGTCAGATTAAATATGTGTCACTACGCAATAACTTCCACACGTGGCAAGTAAAAGCTCGTGTTTGGTTTTTAAGAAGCAACCGTGTTCCTGCTTTCCAGCCCAACCCCAGTCACTCAGAGAGCGATCTCCGCTCAGGAGCTCCTAGGGCTGCCCGGGGCCCTCCCTGCCCCCAGATTCCAGGGAAGGATCGGGCCAACTCCTCCCGCAGGCTTTTCCTTTGGGATAGGGCTACAAAAATGTATACTCAAGTATGGATCTCTCTTTAATGCGGGTAAAACCAGCCAAAATACAAAAGAAGTGCACCCTTAGCATAGTCGCAGCAGAGCAAAAAAACCTTCCTGGGCTAGAAGTTTTGCTGAAAAATCATCTTTTTTTTTTTCCCAGCACTGCTGTCTCCCACAGCAAAGGGACACCCCAAATGTCAAGCACTGCTTTCCTCCCAGAGCCCTGTGCTCCAGGAGGAGTCTTTCTCCAAAGGCTGCCTGCTCCTGCACATGGGCCCTGACCCGGGGAGCTGTGCCAAGCCTGGCAGGGCTTTAGGGTGGCTCCCTGAGGGAGCCGAGCACGTGGTGGGGTGGAAGCAAAGAGGGACCCCAGACACCCCCCTGCCCCCCCAGTAAAAAAGAAGTGAGACAAGCAGGGGCAGCTTCCCCTCCTCCCACCCTGCTCTGCCTCCTCATAGACAAAAAGGGCAGGCGAACCCTGTGGCAGGGGGAAGCCCCTGGGATTTTTCTTCGGGCTCCCAGGGAGTCCCTGCGTGAAGGATCTGGCCCCGGGAGGGGGTGGTCCCTTCGCAGGCAGCCCCTCATCCGTGACCACTGGCAAGGGCAAGCGAGTCAGGCAGGGTGAGGAAGTGGCCCTGCCTGCCCTCGGCCCCCCAGGGACAGCATGACGGCAGGCGGGTTTCCCATAAGCGGAGTGGAAAGCTCTTTATTTAACCTGCACCCGCCACCTGCCCTCAGCCCCAGCCTTGCCTCCGTCCATCACGCCTTGGAGCTGCATGAGCATGCCAGGGCTACTTTTTTGGCAGGCCGAGCCAAATAAAATCCTTTGCGAGCCAAGGCTCCAGGTAACCCTTTCCTTTCCCCCCCCCGCCCCAGGTCTAGGAGAAGCACGTTGCAGAGTGACGGGCACCCACCTTGCAGCAGCAAGATGCAACACAGAGCCACCCCTGGGCTGCTCTCAGCACCGCTGAGCTGCCTGCAACCCAAGCAAGTCACACAGAGGTGGCTCCTCCGGCTGGGGTCCTGTCCCCTCCCCAGTCCTCCTCCTGTCTGGGGAGGTCCAGCCCCACCACCCACCGCCCTCACTGTTCGGTGACACGCCACGTCAGCGAGTGATGGAAGAACCCAGGCAAATGACGACAAACAACCGCATTAGGGGTGTGACAGAATGACTGATGATTTAATGCTTCTTGAAGTTTTTTGTTTCCTTCCACAGGGCATTGGTTTTAAAAACAAACAAAACGAGGTAAAATAAATTAATTTATGTACACTTTACATACACTGTGTCACGTGGAGCTTTGCAGCAACAGTAACCAGAAACCGTTACAAAATAGAAAGTTACATGGCTGTTGCAGGTCCTTGGCAGCCTGCAACCTAGAAGGCTGTCATCCTGAGTGTGGCTGGCAAAACGATCATGTAAACGTGTTTAGAAGCATTTACGGTGGACAATGGATGGGCCAGCTTCATCGTATTCCTGCTTTGTGATCCACATCTGCTGGAAGGTGGACAGGGAGGCCAGGATAGAGCCACCAATCCAGACAGAGTACTTACGCTCAGGTGGAGCAATGATCTAGAAAAAGCCAAGAGAGCCGAGATCAGTAAACAAGCGACCGCTGCGGGTGCTAGGCATCGGGGTGTGCACAGCCCCGCACGCTGTTTGCAGGAGGGCAAAAGAAGGCAGCTCCTGCACCTGGGTCCTTCATGCTCCAGCCTTACCTTGATCTTCATTGTGCTGGGGGCCAGGGCTGTGATCTCCTTTTGCATGCGGTCAGCAATACCTGGGTACATGGTGGTACCCCCAGACATGACATTGTTGGCATACAGGTCCTTCCTGATGTCAATGTCACACTTCATGATGCTGTTGTAGGTGGTCTCATGGATCCCTGCGGACTCCATACCTGGGGGCAGGGAAGGGGAGAAGAGCAGGCACAAGTTAAGCACAAAGCGAGAGCTCTACGGGAGGACTCAGGAGACAGGGGAAAGCTGGCAGGGGAGGAGAGAGGGAGGGGGGCACACACACCAATGAAGGAAGGCTGGAAGAGGGTTTCTGGGCAGCGGAAACGTTCGTTGCCGATGGTGATGACCTGCCCATCAGGCAGCTCGTAGCTCTTTTCGAGGGAGGAGGAAGAGGCAGCGGTGGCCATCTCGTTCTCAAAGTCCAGCGCCACATAGCACAGCTTCTCCTTGATGTCACGGACAATCTCACGTTCAGCTGTCAGGGGGGAGCAAAGGCATCAGCGATTGCAAAGGAGGAACAGGGAACGCTTGCGTCTCCTCCATAGGTCTGCTGGGACTCCAGAGCCCCAACCACACGCAAACTCCCGACAGGGAGCGCTCACGGGGCTCGCCGTGGGGCGAGAGGCTGCAGCACCCCTGGAGGTGCAAGGGTTGGAAGCGAGGGGGGACATTTTGGGGGAGGGAATAGTGCTTACCTGTGGTGACGAAGGAATAGCCACGCTCAGTCAGGATCTTCATCAGGTAGTCGGTGAGGTCCCGGCCGGCCAGATCCAAGCGCATGATGGCATGGGGCAGGGCATACCCTTCATAGATGGGGACATTGTGCGTCACACCATCGCCGGAGTCCAGCACGATACCTGGGGAAACAAGAAGCAGCCACCTGAGACGCAGCCCACAAAGGGCCCAGAGCACTTGTCAGCTGTGGGGGACCAGTCCTGGGCGTCCTTGCTTGGGGAAGAGGGGCCAGCGGGACACTTGCACTCACCAGTGGTACGGCCAGAGGCATACAGGGACAGCACAGCCTGGATGGCCACGTACATGGCGGGGACGTTGAAGGTCTCAAACATGATTTGGGTCATCTTTTCACGGTTGGCTTTGGGGTTAAGGGGGGCCTCGGTGAGCAGGGTGGGGTGCTCCTCAGGGGCGACACGCAGCTCGTTGTAGAAGGTGTGGTGCCAGATCTTCTCCATGTCGTCCCAGTTTGTGATGATGCCATGTTCAATGGGGTACTTCAGGGTCAGGATACCTCTCTTGCTCTGGGCTTCGTCTCCTACGTAGGAGTCCTTCTGACCCATACCCACCATGACGCCCTGCAGGGGAGGAAAGGGGGGGGGGGCGGCTCAGCGACCTCTCCACGGGGCTCCCCAGCAGTCCGGGCGTCCTCCCTCCACGCGGAGGGCTGGGAGGCAGCGGGGACCCGTGACCGTGGCCGGGCTTGGGGGGAGGCTCGGAGGGGGACGGTGCCGTACCTGGTGGCGGGGGCGGCCCACGATGGAGGGGAACACGGCCCTTGGGGCGTCATCCCCGGCGAAGCCGGCCTTCACCAGGCCGGAGCCGTTGTCGCACACGAGCGCGGTGGTCTCGTCCTCGTCGCACATGGTGTCGGTTGTCTGTGGGGGCACAGGCTGAGCCTGACGGACGGGCGGACAGCCGCGGGAGGAGGACGAGGCAGCGGGGCCGGGAACTTACCTGGGCTGGCTGCGGGCTCCACGCGTCGGGCCGCTGGCAGACAGGCCTCCCGCTCCTCGCCGGGTAGCTCGTGGGCCGCCGCCGGCCACCGGAGCCTTTTATCGCGGCGGGCGGCGGCAACGGCCGGCCCCCAGGAATGCGGCCGCGGCCGTCGCCATATTTGGGCGTCGGGCCCCGGCGCGGCCCCGGCCCGGCGCTGCCCAAAGAAGGCGCTCCTGGCCGCGGCCCAGGTGAGCCGGGCCCGGCCGTATATGGAGCGTCTGCCGGGCCCCCCCCCCCCGCCCCGCTCCACCACCGGCGGCCGGGGACGAAATAATCCCCCCGGCACCGCCGGGGCCGATAAGGGCAAGGCCGGGGGGTGTGTGTGGGTGTGGATGGGGGGGGGGGGCGCAGGTCGGCCGGAGCGGGCCCGGGCCCGGGCCCGGCGGGGTGTGAGGGCGGAGCGGGCCCCGGGGCTCGGTGGGCCGGGGGGGTTGTTTGGGGCTGCGAAGGGAAATGATGGCCTCGCCTGTAGGTGTAGGTGAGGGCCTGGGGGGGGGAGAGGGGGAGCTGTGGGAGAAGGGGAGGTGAGGAGGCAGATCTGGGGTTGGCACAGAAGACCGCCGGACGCGGCGACAGGCCGCGTAAAAGCCACAGCTTTACGCGCCCAGTTAAGCCGTGCGTTGTTTTTTGGCTTTGCCGGGGTTTAAAAATGGAAAACAAACGCAGGGGATAACATCTGTTAGGCAAACGCCTGAAGAGAAACCCGGCGAAGCATTAATCCCTCCGATCGCAGGAGCCTGACGCAGCCGCCAGTGCTGGTGCCATTACCCAGTGCCCTCGGCTGGCCGGGGAGCTCGGCCGGGCAACTGGGCATCCTCCAGCTACCCCTGCGGCTCACCCGTCCCAAAAGGGCTGCAGCCTCACGGGCAAGTCATCTCCGATGAGTGGAAGGTACTGTGCGAGTGAAGAGGAACAGGTCACCTCCTTCAGCTACGGATATTTGAGCAGAGATTCCCCAGGGGACACGTAGGAAGGTTTTATACAGAAATTCTGGTTATTGGTGGAAAGAAGAGGCAGTGACACAAGCGGATTCGCAGCCCTGCCGATGAGTCGATGCATAGAATCGTATCGACCTTCAAGATCTTCTCTGAAGGCACAACTGGCCAAGGGTAAATCCTTTCAAAATTTAGCAGAAGGGAGTCAGGAGAGGAGGAGGAAGAAATAGCAAGCCGGAAGCGCTCACGCTGTGAGGAGTCTCCTGCAAGTGAAGGCATTTCTGCAGCTGATTTCCTCCACTGCACGGCAGAGCAGACGAGTCAACAGAGAGGCAGACAGCTTTTCTTCTCTATTTCACTTCTGCGGCCTCCAGTTTGGCAGCGTTCCTCTTTACCTCTGGCAGCTCTCTATTTCATTCTGCTATAGATTTTCAATTCCTGTCAAGTTATTGTATTAAAGTATGCTGGGGATAAAACATGCTATTCTCTCATACTGTTCTTCAACTTCTCGTATTATTCTTCAGTTCTGTCATTGACAACTGGCAGTACAAAAATCGGAAGCCTGAAAGCACTTAAAGGCATCACAGCCATCAAATCTGTTTACAGAACTGTAACGCTCCATCGTGGTTTCCAAAATATAGTCAGTTGTGTGGAATCAGAAATCAAGTAACAGGAAGCCTAACCTTGCTGAAAGATAAACATTCTTAATCCTTCAGTGAAACCTGACACAAGCATAAACCCACTCTATCCCTTCTATTTCTTTTAATTTTCTCTCTGCCCCAATCTACTTTACAGCAAAATGCCCAATGGCAACGTTAAATTCTTAACAGTTCTGCGTAAAAGATCATTTTCTGATATTTAACGGGACTCATGAAATGAATTTGGTTTTGGTCCCAACTCAGAAAACGTTGGAAGCTAGTGTCCGGAACAGAGCTGGGCACAAAGGAGACCACTATCCACAACCCATAGCTTCTGAAATTGATGACAAATGACAACTGATAAGCTTTCCTGCTACTCTGGCAACAACAGAGGATAGAAGCGCAGACATCCTGTACCCTGTGTATTTTCCATTATTGAGAAAACAACTATTTAAGAAACAGCATATACTTCCTTATTCAAAAGGAGCTATCCATACTCCTTAAGCCATTTTAACCAAAACCCAAAATCTTTTTGTCCCAAGTTTATTTGTTTACATTACACTTGGAAACAGCCTAGAGATGTGGCATGACCTGCCATATGCAGTGGTAAATGAAGGCATCCTCCCCATCCAGTAATCTGAGACAGGAGTTCTGCACCAGAACAGCTTATTACATAATGAAACGGCGGATGGAGAGGCGGAATAGCCCCAAATCCCAGCCTCTTCAAGCTTCCCAAGAGAACAGTGAACCGGCTCAACATTCTTAATACAAGAACATTAAACTTCAGTTTAGACACGGAAGTTATTTTAATGAGGTTTTATTTAAGTAAACTCATTGCTTGTAGCCTTCTGTTTTGGCAATAGTCGGATGGAAAGCCATTGTACAAATGCCAAATGCCTCCCAACCCAGCAATAGAATAAAACATCAGTTGCGAAGCCTACACGGCTGATCCTTTCCTGAGAACCTGCGGAGTGCTTTTATACCAACCGGAATAAACCCATCCCAGCAGAGAAGCCAGGCACTTTGAAACAGATGGACAGCTAAGGAGGAACAGAAACGCCTGCTCCTGGAGCAAGCTTTCCGGGACTCACCCTGCCTCTCCTGACAGAATACAGCTGCTCGACAGTCTAGGAAGGGATGAGATAATCCCCAAAGTGTTTTACTGTGGACAGTCAATTAGAGAGATTCCTCTTCAAGCAAAATTCAGGAGTCTAGTAAAAGTTCGGGTACAACATATTTCAGCAAGGGGTGGCAATCATTTGTTAGATTATTCCCTTTCTCCCAAAATGTTTAAGTTTATCAATAACGTGAAACCACCGTTAAAGTGACATTTAAGCAAGCACATGGCATTCTTCTAAGGCTTTAAACAACCCACTCCTTTGAAGCTGCAGCTGGGAGTTATACCCGCACTTCTTTCTCTCAGCCATGCAAGGCTGCAGAAGAGCAAAGTTCACTTCTTAGAACAATCTTAGAAGATGACTGCTAGTGCATTTCTTTCCCATATTAGTTAGAACCTCTGTAGATAAATCTATTCTTCCAAACATGTTCAGACTCTCAGCCCAGCTTACTGTATTAGTACAGGGAGGAGGGGAAGCCACAGAAAGGGAGCTGTGCTTTTAAAACTAGAAACTGGATTCTCTTCAACCAATTTAACTTCTGACCTTCTCAGCTGTTGGATCAAGTTGTTGCAGCAGGCATCAAGCCAGACAAGTAAAACATAAGGGCATGCAAGTTGCTCTGCATTCACTCTCTGGCTGTCAAGCTACTTGCAGAAGAAAGGTGCAACATGTCAGATTAAATAAAAGTTACTTCAAAGATTAAAATCTGCTGCTAATCAGAGTAATGAAAAGTGAAAACTTAAATGGATTTTTTTTTTTTATTCCTATGTCAGAGATAACTAAATGGGGCAGTGGGCTAAAAAAAAAAAAAAAAGTAAGTTAGCAGCATCGACTAGTAGAACAAGTCATCGAGTAAGGAAGATCGTGCTGGACTCCTACACTTTCATAACTGCTTTCTAGGTTCAAGCAGTTGCTGTGAATGACTGCATGGTGAGCTGTTAATCTCATTTTTACATGTGTTCTAGAAATCTGGATATAACTTAAATGAAAGTTAAATAGATACAATATTAAAATGTTTTGAAAAAGTTTAATCTTACAGATATAAAATGAAAGAAAGGTATATTTACTGGACCAGAGGACTTTGAATGAGAACTGTGCTTTATTCCTTTCTGTCACGGACAAGCTGCATGACCAGTGACAAGCCAGGTATCCCTTTTGTGGCAGTAATCTTTCATGCAAAATTGAAATTACCTATTTTCTACAGCAAAAAGTGTTCTTCAAAGAGGGACTAGAGTTATCTTATAGAATAATCATTTGTTTCTTCAGTAAGCTACACAGTCACCCAGCATTCATGTTTTCAGTATGTTCTCTGAATTGAAATCACAGCCCCAGTGAAGTGAGAGCAAAAAATTCCACCTTCTGCAGTGGGTCCCACATTTCACCCTGTGTGTCTGTGTATCTTTGAGTCTCAAGCAGCACTCATACTAATGAAGACATAAAACAAAACAGCAAGTTTATGAAAGGCGCAGAAAATGAAAACTTTATTTTTCTTTTGCCTGAAAACACACCTCTGCCTCCCCTAACTAAAGTGTCAATGTCTATAAATTTAAGACCAAGTATATTACTCATATAGATTTTATTACAAAGTTTTAGCAAAAACCCTAACAGAACGTAAAAAAGTATACAAAAATTTAACAGTTCTTTAGAAAAAATATTTTAAAAAATAGCGAGAATCATGCTTGCCCCTGAACGTAGAGTTCATAGTTTGCCTTTAACACAAATTCGAAGTACGCATTGTATTTCAAGTTGCCAAGTTCGTTCGCTTGCAGGAAGTCCTTCACCTCTGGTAAATACTCACTTAACTGAACTCCTACAACACAAAACGTTTTATTACAGCACTGATAAAAAAGTACTTTGCATTAGCAGTTAAGATCATTTTTAAGTAAACACTGGTGCCTGCCTCGGAGTTAAATTACTCTTTTGGAGTTGAGAAGATCTAATTCTATTATACATGTCAAGAAATACAATAAAGCTTAAGTAGCCTGTAAAACCGAGGTAAAAACAAAATAAAAATTTCCTACCCAAACACAGCTTCTCAGTGAACTTATTAAACCTAAAATCCTTAAACCTAAAATCCAAGTCTTCACATAACATGTCACCAAAATAAATAAATAAATAAGAAAAGAAAGATCAACAGATCAGTCATATAATAAATATTTATATCATCAGTTGCAACACTTCAGTCTGGGGTGTGAAAATCTTACAAAAGGAAAGAAATTGACAGGATTGAACACACAAAACTACGACTGTTCCAAAGAACTTCATTTTTGTGTTTTTGACATGCAGCTTTCTCTGTTCTGGAAAAAGTTCATATGCAGTAATATTTAAAACGGATTTTGACTCTAAATTGCTTCCCTCCCCTCCCCAGCTATAACTTCCATGGCCATAACTTCCCATCATCAGCTTTAACTTGGGGGGGGGTGGGTGTTCATTATTTTTTTTGTTTTTAGGGAGGGAAAACAAAAAACCAAAAAAACCATTTAAGCTAAAATAGATTAAGATCTTCTGAATGACAGATAAATAGTTAGTAATCCCTTGTCTTACAGAAGATACATATTTAACTCCAGAAGACATACTTTACTGTACAGTAAGGAACTGCTAAAAATCTGATGGCTGCCCTACTGAGCAAATAATTTGAGGGTACTAAGATTATAACCAAGAAATCTGCTCCTCTCTCATCCCCTCAATATTTTATAGAGACAGAATTAGCTCCATGTGATTGTAATTGTCTAGTGGAACATATATGGAAGTTTTTATTACTCTGAGAATTTATTAATGCTACTTTTATATAGTAGTGTTCATCTTAAGCAGCTTTTGAAACAACCAAACAATTTCAAGAAGTTCAGTTATATTTAAGCACACTTTACCTTCTTTCAATAGTTTTTGTAGTATTTTCACAAATATACTATCTTTAGATGCTTCAATCGGATCATCTTTACCATCTGAACTGGACCATCTGCAAGTCAAAGAATAATTTGTTGAAAGAATTGCACAGAAGAAATCAAATGAAAACTAACAAGAAAAAATACGCAGGAAATTTGATAAATTACCAAAGGTGACTAGTATGTGTTCACACATAAGTGTAATGTGCTTGGCTACAGCTCAAAGCAAGAGGTTTTTTTCTATCTTGTGTTAATTATTCTTTATTCCAGGAGTAAAACTGCAATAAAATTGCACTACTATAACATAGTCTAGTTAAGAGGACAATAGAAATGCTTCCCATCTTCTAAACTGTAAAAGAAAACATTATTTCTTCAATAAAATAAAAAAATGTTATCCATCAAAATAAGAATTACCTATTCTCAGTAATTATATTTTACGATTGAGATGATGCAAGTATAGATTTATTTTCTGGTAGAATAAAGCAAGAGCAGCAATTTGCTAACATATGTGAAAAAAACTTCCCACAAACAAAAAAGCAAACACCGAGAAAAGGAAGGAGGAGAAAAAAAAAGTGTAAAATATAAGGTGCAGGCCTGTAACAGCACACACAGACACACACTAAATACAGTTTGTCTCATTTGTGAAGGTGAAGACTCGTGAATGCAAGTCCTGTCTGTGATAAAAAAATCCCAAACAGATTTTTCTAAGAGAAAGATTATTTTAAAGGACAATTTTTCATCCTTGCAGAGCTTTATATGTTTTAAGTCGACATCAACATAACTTCTTTTGTTGTGGTTCTAACCCTTCAGCTGTTAGAATTTCCTGGTTCCATATGTTAAACTGCCAGTTCTCGTATCACTCCCTAAACCAACATGAACCTCCTTGGGCCAACAGGACACGCTTGCAACAGATCTGGACCTGGCTCCCAGAAGCCATTACTGACAAATCCTCTGTACTTCACTGAAACCACAGTTTTACCCTGGATGACACTTAGATGCCTAAACTTCTAGAATTTCATCTTTAACTCTACTGGGAAGAATATGAGGGAAGGAGGGAGGGAAGGGGTGGGGGGCTTTGAGGAAACAAATCACTCTTAGGCACAGAGGAGAATAGTGAGGGCCCTACCAGAATGCCGGGAGCACACTCAGCAAGGCTCTCCATTCTACCCAAGAACCTTACCACCATTTGTAGCTGTTAAGCTAGAAACCAGATGCCATCCTTAAAAGTAGGTACTGTAACATGTCAAATGCTTACTTTTGCACACAGATGAAAGTTAACACTACCTCTTTTGAAAGAGCGATCAACCACTTTGTAAGCCTTCGAGCCTTGCTGGACTGGAAACTCAACTGGGACATCAAGTTTTCTAAACACCGTTCAGTGCAAAGTTCTATTCAAATTGCATCTGGTTAGCTAGTGGAGTGGCCACAATCTTGCCAGCATTATATATGATTTGAATGGTTTAAATATTATGTCCAAAACTCTGTTTTTGGCCCACAGTAGACAGGACATAAACTAATTATTGGACTGGTGCCATGTAGGAGTTTCTGGATTCTTCTGACTTGAAAATAATAGGAAGGGAAGGAAACACTTGGAATAGTGTGAACCTGTTTCTGCATATTATTTATGTCATATGTGACAATAACTTAGTCATGCAACTAGGAATTTATTTTCTACAGACCACTGTCCTTTGGAATCTATCCTATGTGTAAGTGTGAATCCAAATGCTGCTTATTTCCATTTTAATCACAAATGGCACAGTCCATTTGGAATCTATTCTCTCCTCATCTTTTCTTCCTTAGGTCCTCTTGGAACATGGATGGGAGTTACAAAAGCTGGATAACTTCTGAAAATTAGAAAGGGCAGGGAGGAAATGCCATTTGAGTTATTTAACCTAGGAGAGAACAGTAGCACTGCTTGATGAGACGATTCTTCTGACCAAGTGAATTCAGCCTGTATTTGGTGTTGAACATCCCTAAGAGTAGCTCTCTTAAGCAGTATTTAAGGCTTCGATCGCTTACAGTCAGGAATGTAGCTTTAACTCAAAAAGGTCATGAACTTGTCAGTGTGGTTCAATGGCCAAAAATAAGTGAAACAGAAGTTTGCAGAGTGACCTCTGCACATGTTGCTCTTCAAAAGCTTCTACCTTGAGATGCTTCAAAGGGAAAAAAAAAGTTTCGGCACTGGTCATTCCTTTTACCTTAGCAAAGGGTTCAAGAATGAAAGCTGCATGGCTACACTTCTGTCTCAGGTGCTGAGAATGCATAGTAGGTTGCCAGTGAGCTAAGCGAACAAAGTACTACAGGTTTTTTTTTTGTTGAGGTTTCACTTCACAAATAAAAAGACACATTCAGATCACATACTTTATACTTTACTAACATTATGCTATGAAATTCAGTCTTTTCAGTGAGCTAGAGAATAGTATACTAATATGTAATTCTGGAAAAGCTATGTCACAAATACTCCCAGTAATTTATATTTATATTGGACTTACCCATCTCTTTGGAGAGCCTTACAGAGAATTTTAAGTTTCAGATCATTTACATCCACTTCCTCTTCCTTCAATTCATATAAGGAGAAGAGACAGGTAAGTTAAAAATTTTTTTTTTTAAAGAAATAATCACTCTGTCACACAGATTATACCAATGAATTAGATCCTTCAATTACTGAACATTGTTTTTAACACATGCTATTTTAACAGATGACCTGATCAGACTGTTGAAACACCAAAGACTGTTCACTTCCATTTGAAAACATGGCTCAGACTTTCTACATCACCATACGATTGCTGAAGACCAACTACCTCAATTTAAAAACTGGCATATTTTAAAGCACATGAACAAATACCGATTTGTAAAACAGTGTATTCTAGGCAAGGTTTATTTCAAAATGTGCTAACTGGTGACTGAAGTCAAGGCTCTTTTTTCAGCATGGCCAAGCTAACTGGCATGCATTTGTGTCCACATTAGGATGTATGTTTTATGAATATATTAGTAAGTGTCTTCAAAAATACATATTTGTCTTGGAAAGGGCAGTCCCTTCATTGCACAGAAACTTTGAGATAATTGGTGTCAGAGCCCTTTTTAAAATATGTCAGAAAAAAGACCCTATATTTTTTCCACCTCTCAATGTCCCAAAGCATCACACCTACTTTAAATTCCCCTCATAAGAGATAACAGAAACCATGAACACTTGAATTTAGAAGCCTGGAAGCAAGAGGATGGGTCTCAACTTTATGCTATGCTTTTGCAAGAGAAAAGCAGGGAAAACTAGGGAACAGCTAGTTTTTAAACTCTAAACCACCATCTCTAATTTGTGCTGAATGGTTCTACTCAAGTTGTTAGAGACTCAAATATCTGAGCAAAAAGTAATTTTGAAATCTCATGTTTTTAGAGTGACATTTATTTAGATGTAAAAAAAAATATATAGTTGTATCTGTTCATGAATTGTGTTGGCAAAGTTTAAGAGGAAAACGAATTTAAAAGAGAGAACCAAATGAGTTCACTCAAGTTTATTTTACTGCAAAATATTATTCTTCGGACTATTTATGTTGTAAAAATTAAGGTGGAAGTTAGGAAAAATAGCACTGAATTTTCTTTTTAAACTAAAGAGAACTAACTCAGAGTAACATGCTACTCTAAGTAGTAATACTCTCCTCAGTACACAAAATATAATATAGTACTAAACACAGGACAAGTAAACATATTCATACATAAAGCAAAAAAAAAATACTAGTTAATAACAGTTATGTTATTCAAAAGAAAGTTTGGTAAAAGAAATGCAATTAAAACCAATTTAAAATAAATTTAAATTTTAAAAACAATTTAATTAAAAAGATATTTGTAGTTATCAAACCAAAGTTAGTGAAGACCAACAAAATGGCACAATGGTGTTTACAAAGCAATACTACAGAGAGGATTTTAACTTGAAGCCCTACCCAGACTAACAGGAATTGGGATAATCAGAAAAGAGCTCTCATTTTCAATTGATAAGGAATACTTCTGCGAGAATAATACAACTTTAGCTTTTTAGCAAAGACTGTTGCTAATTTAGGTTTGATGCTCCTCAGAAGTTGATTTATTCATGCTTAGCGAAAGTTACTCCTGACAAGATACTAGCTCATAGAATGAGATGCAGTGAGAAAGCAGACAGCAAATCTGTGGTTCAATGCTATTTACATGTTAAAAAGCTGGTGACTATCCCACCTTATCTCATGACAATCGGAGAAACTGCCAATAGGAAAGATACAAGAACTAAACTACTGAAAAAAGATGATCTTGTCCTGTTTGGAGAAAGCCTGTAGGGAAGCAAGGCTCTAAAAAAGAAACCATAGACTATAAATGGGAAGTGAAGATGAGGAGTGTCATTTTTCTTATCTAACTTATCTAAACCACATTTGGCAGTAAGTCTCCAGTGACTTAAAAACAAACTGAAAAAAAACCACATCAGGGGTTATTTTTAATTACCATACACTAAGCTAATATGTTAACTAACTACAGATGCATCATCCTAGCTTAAATAATAATAAATAAAAAAAGTGTCTGGGTTAGAAATCCTTCAAAAACTTTTCCTACCTCATCAATATATTCCAGCAGATCAAGTGCTTTCTTGAAGTCATACTCATTGGCCCTTCTGTTCTCATCACATATGTACATCTATGATATGAGAGATTAACGTAGAAAATTATTTTTAGCCTACGAACTAATGTAACTGATATCACGGACAACTCATTGTGGGAAGACCACCATGTATTTTCCACTTACATGACCTTCTCATGAAAATATGTCTTGATTCAACTGCAAGTATTTTTATAGTAAGGAATATACTTAAGGTTTTAGAGCAGCATTCCACCTACATGACAATGGTCTGTGGACAAATGATATTGGATATAAGGCTGCTAGGTTTCAAATTTAAATGCCATTTAAGGCTGTAACATTCCTGGACTATTGTAGCCAGAGCTCAGCTCCACAAATAAGATCTCAGAATTATTTCAGTAATTAAGCTGAAAGCAATACTTAAGCACACGTACTGCCTTTCACCTTTTAAAAACAGATGAGTTTGCTATCAATATTTCATCCCCTCCCGCCTCCCAATTCTAAATTAGTACTTCAAAGGAAAATTAACATTAATGCTCTTTTTATTTACACTTTCCAAGTTTCATTCTCGCATTGCAAGTAGCAAGCATGAACATTGGTTTGACAATCGAGACAATTCAGAAGGAAAACTGTCATGGTGCCAGTGCTTGCCAAGTCATGAGTGACACTTCCTACTCTTCCCTAATCCCACAAATAGCCTCACTTAAAGATACAGGTAATGACTTCAGAATCTGCTATGAGCATTACTCTAAGAAATTGTGGAGAATGTAAACAAGCACACTATCAGCTTTTGATTTTCCACAAGATTACAGAAAAGTAAGGAGTTGCAAAACTGACAACCAGACAGGACCTGATTTGTCTTAAAATGTATTGTTGTTACTCATTGAATATTTTTTGTATGCATCACTGGATGGTAAAAATATGCTGCCAACAAGGCAGAAACAGTAAGGCTACTGGTTACTGGCTAACACCAGAAAAGGGTGCGGAAAAGGACTCAACGCTATTAGTGATCCCAGTACTGGAACAGTTCATGTTTTTGTTTTGGTATGGGTTGGGGTTTTTTTTGTTTTTGAAAAAGGAAAAAAAAGTAGAGAGACTTTGGGTGCCTCTTTGCAATAGGTGACCAAAAGCCTCTTCCTGCTTCTAGCCTTTTCTTTTTCTAGATAGCAGCATCCTTCTCCACTAAGGTGGAATTCTTTGGTCCTTCTGCCTTCCAAGTTCTGCCCTACTGAGAATGTAACAGAAGGTAGAAATTGTCTCAGATTCAAAAACTGGCTTAGACCAGTAAATCAACTTCTAGCACTGATTTGATTTGCTTTTTCTCCTAGCAGCATTCTAAAGCACACATTCAACAGGAAGAAATTTGAATGAAAAGCAGCATTCTGAAGTTTGGTGCTGGTAGAAACTAAGCAAACATAAACCAATTCATCATATATCAGATCTTTAGGTGCCTAGGAAGTCATTTAAGGGATAAAGACAGCTGTGATCTTCTCATTTATTTTATCACACAGAGGCAGAAAACATACTGGAACTTTACCTGTGTAATGAAGAAAACACGAGATACTTACATCAATGAGCTGAGATGCAGACAACACTGGCATATCATTGAGGTTCAACTGTTTTTCTGCCAGTAATTGTTCAGGAAGTGTCTCCTGATGTAACAGAAAGCGTTCCTGTTCTGATATTTCTTGTAGTCATTTAAGGAAATGAATGTTTCATGTTATTATGGCAGAGTAGTAACTGTCAAGTCACAATATTATTCAGGTCTACAAGTGTTTGTTATGAAGCATTCTATTTGGACACTCATCTATGTTCCTAAAGCACAGAAATATTTCCACTTTGGTATTACCATCCTGGTGAACTAGTTCTTACTTTCCACTCAGGTTCCCTGCATAATGCAGACTGATAACTCTTCTTTTTTTCTCAAAACCACAAAATGGAGGGATTGGAGGGAGGCTGTTGCACTATGCAGCAAAGTTGCTTGCAATTTTAGGAGCTACCTTTTGGCTGAAGACCTGTGTCATGGACCTGCTCCATCTCATGAATTATTCAATTTTTGATTGTTTTATTTTCCAGTATGATCTGCTTCAGGGTTAGAAACTTATTAGGCTGAAACAATCAAAATGGAATAATTTCAGCCACACTATGTGAACCCTGCCCTGCCCACCCAGTTCCATTGCATGGTAGAAAGGGGAAAATAATTCTAAGGAGCACTTTATCTGTTTAAATGGATATGCAAAATGTGGTGGAAATAATTGTTCTTTCTTTATCAATAGGAAACTGATAAACAAAGAGCATAGTTTTAAAAGCTATGTCATGTGTCAATATAGAAACGTGTACCAACGTCCAGACCAAATTTTGAGAGTACATTAGTCTACTGAAATAAAGCTTTGATTTCCTCATTTTTCTACAGTTTTCCTATTTAAAGATGAGATTCTTCACATCAGCATAGGCTTTTTTTTTTCCCCCACAGTGGTGAGAAAAACAAATGGAAAATTTAAGATTTCATGCAATGTTTTACAATTTAAAAGGCAGATAACATATTATTATTACAAACTAAAAATAATTTGTAAAGGCTACTTAGTTATCATAATTATCCCTGGGCTTTTTCAACAGGATTTCTTTTAAGAATTGTACATAACATACACAGATAAACTCGCAGATAAATAGAAGTAAGCTTGAGTAGTAACCTTGAGTAGTATCTCAAAGCTTCCCCCTGGTGGCCAGTACCAGCTTAACTATTAGTGTAGAACTGCTTTTTCACAAACGCACAGAACCACGTGCTACACAAACAGTATCGGGAAAAGGATATTTTCCAAAGTGATAGGAATGGCAGAGCAGTGGAACCGTTGCATTTGGTAAAAAAGCAGAATAGGTATTCCTACTTTACCCATTAACATCCTTTCAGTTAGAGCATAATGAAACACTGTCACTGTAACCTTTCTAGATACAGAGCAAGATGCTGAGAAAGCACTTCTTGATCACAAATGTATATATTTGCAGGTATATTATTACAATACAGCACAGTTACTGGAGTTCCTTGTACAGCCTAAGAGTCTCAGGACTTGAGAAGAATTCAGAATTGAGAGCCATTCAATAAACAGACTTTATGAAATTAAATCATTTTTACCTTGCACCTGAAATATAAAATGCAGCTTCATGAAAACACATTCAGTGAGAATGGTTTACAAGTTTCAGCCACTTCAGAACTGTCTATGACATCTCAAAATACTGTGCAGCTTGTTATGTATGCCAATATTTTGCGTGTTATTAGAAGAAGTGAAAAAGTACAAATTTCCCATGCTCGTAGTCCTAACTCACAGGTGAAAGTGAACACTGAGGTTACTGCCTCACACCATCTTCCTTACCGTTCCTGCAATGAGCAAAATCATCTGCCCATTTATCCTTACCACATTAACTTAGAGCCCTCAACCTAACAAATTAACAATCTGCAAAATTAACATGATTCTAATCCAATAGACTAATGAAGTTATTCTTCATTTGCTCTGTTTTTATTTCTTACCTTCTATTTTCTCTTGCAGTATGTCTTCTGAGAAGTCAGATGCCAGTGCAGCTAATTTGCTCAAGCCAAGTAGTGTTTTCTTCTTTGCAAAATATCGGGTCTCCATATTTGCTAAAGTCTGCAACGTTCTGTGAGCCTGAAATTAATAAAGATATTAGAAATCAGTTTTATAAGTTAATATCAGAAGGTTAACAGATAAGGATTTAATCTGAACTGCAGTCTCACAGCTATTTATCATTTGTAATACTATAACCCTTATTTTTAAAAGTCGTACAACTTGCTCATTACAACTTTGCATTACACTCTTCAGGAAGAGACACAGATCTTTACTCCAATTATATAAAAAAAAATCTTTCCAGTACTAATCAGGAAAAACTATTTTATGATCAAGGAAGAACTGCAACTTCGCATATTATACCTCTGGGATCTTATTCAAGATATTCAAGACAAGGTGGCTTTGCCATAAAAGCCAGGCAAGTATGCTTTGACAGAACAGTTGCACGTGCAGTTTGATTTACTTGTTAATTCAGGAATTTGAAAAAACAGAATTGTATGTATAACTGCTGCAGTAACCAAACATATAGGTGAGAATTTATTTGTCTATCAGACAAAGGAATAGAAAGTTATTTCTGAGTAAGTGCTCAGAAATAAACTATCCAGACTGAATTACTTGCATATTTTAGAGTCCTTGCCCCCTCTTCATAGTGCTTTGCTATAACAGAGAAAACCTCAGTTGACACAAACAGAATATTACAATATTCTCAGGGTGGGGTTTTTTGTTGTTGGTTTTTGTTTTGTTTTGCATTTTGGTGGTGTTTTTTTTTTTTTTAAGGCGCATACAGTATTATCAACTTATAATTTGCAATAGGGTACATGTTTCCATGCTCTGCATGCTTAATAAATGTGCACATGGACTGAAAGAAGCTATTTTTGTTTAGAAATAGTTGATTTGCTAAAGTGAAATACATTCATAAGTCTTGCAGAAGGAAGGAAAGACTGACCACCTGGAAGTGGGGAAAGAATAACTGGACAGCCTACAAGGCAACAAAGGATCAAGTTTAAAAACAATGTCACATTAATCTATCCACATGCACATCTGCTATTAAAAAAAACCCAACACTTTTAAACTATGCAAGTAAGTATTAAAGTAATCAATACCTTTTTTACTTTTGTGATACCTCCAAATTCCTTTGCTTTAAATAGTTACTCTTGAAATACAAGTTTCAGTTTTTCCCTCGCTGGATAATCTGATAATGTTATTGATATTCACTGTACACCCCCAATTCCATCAAAGTAGTGATCACATAGCCAAACAAAACTTCCTTGATAAAAATATTAGTCACCACAAGGGATGAAAAGCAGCCCTAATTTCCATTACATGGTGCAGTGGCTTATATGATATACCAGATGGTGCCTGGAGGGAGGCTATTGGTACTCCATTAATAATCTCTGTCATCTCTCCCCTAACTCATCTAGATAAGCCGTCTTTTGATGAAGAAGAGTCATAACTAGATTATTTGCCTACTTGAATATGTACTTGACCTGTTTAACATGTGATATTTCAGTTTGGTTGTATTTAAGAAACTCTACCTTTTGCAAATCCTGACTATTGATTTCATGTAACCAGCTCAGATGCTCGTGAGCTTGCAAGAAATTGGCCAGCTGTCCGTGCTGAGCAATAGGCTGAGACAACAGCTTCCCTCGCTTTCCTTTTTCTAGATACCAGCGAAACAGGAAATCTGAAAAATTCTGAAGATAACAGGAATACGAATACATTTTAAAAGTTACATTTAAATATTTTATTTGTCTTCTAAGGCAAAATGCTTCATAAAATACAATTGGGAAGAACATGGTAAGAACCTGCTTAACAAAACAAGACACACACACACAAAAATATAGTGTTGATGAAAAAACTTAAGAGTCCTGATAGAAACAGTGTTTAAAGAATTCATGAGCTACTCTGCAACAGATGCTGATAGACACAGCATCCTTCAATGGAAGTGAAGGAAGTGCCAAATGTAAATTCTTCATGTTAACCCACAAGAATGGAAACAGATTTTGCATCAGTCACAGTTCTAGTCTTATTTTTTCACTTGTTCCTTTGCCCCCCCTCAGAACTCTGTGCTTACTATTTCCTTTCATATATGTTTACTTCCACTGTCACTGTTTTTGAAACATTCCCTCCTATCTCCAAGTGAATGTACAACCTTACTTCTCTGTCATTGTTAAAAAACAATGTATTTAAAAACAAAACAAAACAACAAAACTATCCTCAAAAACTTCGAGGTGAAATAACTAATCAGGATTTGTGTTTGAGATTTAATTTAGTCTTTTCAGAGTAATTTACAATAATGCTAAATTTTAATTGCATTAACAATTTAAAAAATAAAGTTTAAAGAGGCCACTGGTCTGATATTCTATCCATTAGACTTGATCTATTCAGCTCTACATTTGCCACAGTAACTTCTTTTCAGAAAGTGTTCCATTTTTCCTTTAAAATAAAGCATGTAAAGAAGAAAGAAAAAAAAAAAAGATAATTTATCCCCTTCTTTGGCAGTGAGTATTTAAGCCTCACTATTAAAAACGTTTACTATAATTTCTGTCCGTTACTGATACTTTTGCTTTTTCTTATTAAAACAACCTTTCTGTACTCTCTTTATTAGGAAACCTGTAGACTGCAGGATTTCTCTTTCCGTAGTTGTTGTGGAAAGCTAAACAAATTGATCTCATCAACTCTCAAATTAGGAAACTTTTGTCCCAGTCCCCCTCACTTCAAGTAGTCTCTACTGCCTTTTCCTTAAGCTTTGCAATTTTTTAGCACACTTAAAAGTTTTTACACCAGGTTTTAACTGACATTGGAAAAATTGTCCAACAAGTACCTAGCAGGACAACAAAAAAGACCACAGCAAGACCCCTACCTTCCTACTCTTCTTAACTACTTTTCTGTTTACACATTTAACAATCTCATCTTCTCTTTTGGAAATTATCCTTAAATTTCTATTATATTAGTTTAATAAAACAGCAGTACACTGACTACAGCACCTCAGTGAACAAGTCACAAAAAGCTGAAAGCTGTTAAGAGTGAGACAATGTGTCTGAGGCACAAAAAAGGTCCTGTGAAAAGTCACTGTCCATACAGCTAGCACCCATATTTCTGCTGACTTGCTTTGCAGGGTCAGGGTAAAATACTCAATTGAGTTCTGCACAGTGAATGTTGACTTCAATTTTCCACATTACCCCTGTACGTATATGTAAATACATGTGCATTAAAAAAAACAGAAAAAGCAAGCCCCAAAAGAAATCAGAACTTTTGCAACATTTCAGGTGCAAATTATATTTGCATTATATTGTATTATAAAACACTATCTAAAAGAAAAAGATAAAAGACTTACCTGATCTGCAAACTGACTCATGTAACGCTGTAATCTGGCCTGGTTGTCTGTCTGCTCACACATTTGCACCAGGATATCAAAGTCACAGTACTTCTCTGCTAAAGCAGCTGCCATCTGATACTGTCCCAGGGAAACTAAGTAACCAAGAAAAAGACTTTATATCAAACAAGCTCATCTTTGACCACAAGGGGATGACCGAGGGCAGAGACCAGAAAAATGAAAACAACTTTCAAGTGTTCACATCAAGGAGATACTTACACATTCCCAAAGAAACATTCACCTACTGCATACATATCCTGTGCATGTACAAGTTCACATACCTACCACCTCTGTCCCTCCAACACAAGAGGGAAGAAGAGAAGTTTAGAATACTAAATGGCCAGTATATATCCTATTTTCTCTGAAAGTTGGTATCATCTGCTATTTGTGCTGGGGGGGACAGGGGGGAAGATTCAACGCATGACTTAGTATCTGTAATAATAGCCATTTAATTACACAAAGTGAAAAAAAGCAGCAGGCAAAGGCTTTTGATAAAAAAATAGAACAAGTAAAGACAACGGGGTTTGTATTAAAAATATATTATTTAAACTCAGGTTCAGTTAAATACATAAAAGTTGTTAGACTACTCAATTTTGTTTGTAAGGAAATATGAAGTTTAGATTGAACATAATGATATCAAATGCATTTACAAGCTAACAGAGCCCAGGAATGTCAGTAACACTGAGAATGATAGTTTAAGAGACTCTTCTTAAGAATATTTAAGAATGTTAGGAAGCAGTGATTATTAGATTGTTCTATTTATATAATTCATTTTTCATCTAAAAAAAATTAAACTTTATAAAGTTACTAAAATGTATTTACTCCAAGTTATTTCCACTTCAAAAGGGGGCTTTGCTGTCAAGTACTCATTAAAGACGTGACCACATCTGACAGGTTAAACAACAGGTTTGATTATTAAATAATCAAGATTCAAAAAGTAACTTTTCCCTGATAAACACTAAACAAGCTTTCAGGCAGGTAAGTTTATGTCAACTTGCAACAATATAAACATTTAGAAATCCATTTATAAGTTATTTTCAGCCAAGTGGCACAAGATAAATTCCTGCCAGAAAAATGTAACAAGTTAGCAAGAGAAAAAACTTCAAGCAGCAACGTGTCTTATTACAGGTATGGGCATGGATGCAGTCCTGGATGCAATTCTGTAATCTGGTTTTATTTTGCAAATATCTCATTAAATCTTAAAACCAGTCGTTTATACTCTGAAGGCAAACATGTAGAACAAATAGAATTCATACACAGATACCATTTACTCTATCAGATTTAAATAATTTCCTCATCAAATGGAACATTTAATCCTTGCATTAAGGAAAACAGACACTACTTACGGAGAGGAGACAAGAGTTCTGATCTTTTCTGCACATACTCCATTTCCAGACTGCTGTATCGCTCTTGATCAGCAGGGCGGTCCACAGATTTCAGCTGAGAAACATAGCCATCTAGAAAACAATCCAGTAGTGCCACCAACTGTTCAGCCACAATGCTACGGAGGTTACTGTCCACTTGGGGATACACCATCTTCAGAATGATTCCATGCTGACGTATTATTGCTGTACGAAGGCCACTAGATGCTTGGGAAAACAACACAGAAAACAATAACCCTATCAACACAGGAATCTATGCTGAAGTATAACAAAAACATTACTATGTATAAGGAAAAAACAATAGAAAGAAAAAAGCTAATAAACATTTTAATTTTAAAAATCAAAGCAATATTATAAAAAAAACCCCAAACAAACCAAACACATACTCCCATCTACCTTTACATATTAAATTTGGCCAAAATGTAGTAAACAAAAAAGAACAGAAATAGAACCACCCCCTGAACAACACAGATCTACAATGTCAACTATCAATACCAGCTATGTTTCAGAAGAAAAGAATCACTTGCATGATCTGTAAGCAAAGTAGAGAATACACATGAGGAAAAAGCAAATTCTGTTAACCTGATTTAAATACTTGGATGTAGTCATCAAGATATAAACACACCAAAATAGCTTGCGTGGGTCCTGCTTTTCAAAAGATTTTTATCTTGGGAGCACTAAACAAGTGTGTTTTACATGTAGAGGCCACAAGGAAGCTTAAGCATCAACTGGAAAGTGCTTGCTTCTGCAAACATTTGTACTGATAGTTTTTCATGTTATTAAACCATCAAAACAAAACACACTTAAGGAAGTGGAGAATCATCAATTCTTTTAAAAAAGTTATAGATCACCTTTTATGATTCATTTTAATGTTACATATCCCATAGGTCTGCCAACCAGAACCAGTGCACACAAAACAAAACAACAACAAAAAATTAGCGTTGTTTCCCAAACTTTGGGTTTGTAGTCAAATCTGCAATGCAAGTTTTAAAGAATTATCATCAATACTGGACAAAATAAATGTTCATTGGTTCATTCCCCAAATGAAACCTTTAGCTTTTCCTATTCTTACTGACAGCCTTGTAGCAGCATTTAACAGCAAGTTTAACATTCAGATTGAAATTAATGTGTTCTGAAACTCATGAAAAGTACTTTTTGTTTAGGATAGTTTATTAATAAACTAAGTAATAATAATTTCTCACCTGTCCATGGAATATATTCAGGTTCTCTTTCTGGAAGCTCTCCTGTTTTATATAAAGCAGCTTTCGATTGACGATACTGACAGGCAGCTTGTAGCATGTCCTATTTAAAGGCAAGTATTTTTTAAAGTCTACCTGCATATACACAGACCATAAAAGACGTTGTCTTTTACAATTCCAAAATGTTCTTTTAATATCCCCTTCTTTCTACATCACTTTCTCAGTTGTGCAGAAGAGCACATACTGAATGAGCAAGACACCTCAGTGCTCCAGCACAAGCTCTTCGCTCTTTGCTACATGCTCACGCTTTCACAACTTCTAACAATGCTGCAACTTCTCAAACTCTCTTTAGCAGTGGCTCAGGAGGAAGAGGAATGCCCCTAATTCCACGAGACCATCTTTTCCTTCCTAATATATCTGTACATGTGAAAAGTGCATTCACTTTTGTTCTTGTGTCAGTAACTCAGATGTGCTGCACTCAACTTGTTGATTGCTCTTCAAGATTTACCTTCCCCTCCCACAAACATTTTAGTTAATGCAGTTCTATACCTTAATGATGTTGTTCACATTGACAACTATCTGGGCCCACTCAATTGATTCAATAGGCATATCTTTCAGGATTTGTTCCTCTTCTTCTAGTAAGCATTCAAAGATGGAATCTATCTGGGACACCTTAAAGATAGAAAGAAAAATTGCACTAAACACAAACATATCCATTACCAGCTGATACATGAAAGCCAAGTTATGAGAGTTTGTCAGGGTTTTGGCTGGGATAGAGTCGATTTTCTTTCTAGTAGCTGGTAGAGTGCTATGTTTTGGGTTCACTACCAGAAGAAGGTTGATAACACACTTATGTTTTCAGTTGTTGCTAAGTAGCATTTAGACCAAGTCAAGGATTTTTCAGCTTCTCATGCCCAGCCAGCAAGAAGGCTGGAGGGGCACAAGTTGTTGGGAGGGGACACAGCCAGGACAGCTGACCCAAACTGGCCAGAGGGGTATTCCATACCATGGGATGTCATGCCCAGTATATAAACTGGGGGAGAGTTGGCCTGGGGCAGGGGGGTGGGGGGCAGATCGCTGGTCAGGAACTAACTGGGCATAGGTCGGCAAGTGGTGAGCAACTGCATTGTGCATCACTTGCTTTGTATATTCCAATCCTTTTATTATTATTGTCATTTTATTATTATCATTATTAGTTTCTTCCTCTCTGTTCTATTAAACCGTTCTTATCTCAACCCACAAGTTTTACTTTTTTTTTTTTTCCCCCCTGATTCTCTCCCCCATCCCACTGGGTGGGGGGGAAGCGAGTGAGTGGCTGCATGGTGCTTAGTTGCTGGCTGGGGTTAAACTACGACAGAGTTATATAGAAAAATAAACAAATGCTAGTAGAAACCACATCAATAACCAAAAATATTAAAAGGTGTCAACTACCTAAATGGATATGATATCACCAGCTTATGGTTCATACAATTCTTAGAATACAAGAATTGCCTTCTTTCTGGACTTAAATCTTGGGGGGGTTGGGGGGCGGGGGGGGCGGAAATCTCACTTTTGAAGGCAACCCCATAAACATTCATTAAGCATATTCCTCCACCTTCTGAAACATTTGGCAGTAGAACCTTTGTTAGATAAAGTATACTGGATAACATACCTGCTTTAAAATAGTAGACAATTATTTCTATTGTCTTTTATATTTATTTTTCTCCATTAGCAACTACTGTCCTCTACAGGAAAAAAATTCCTAAGAATAAATGTTTTGTGCATAGTTCTTCTCAAGAAGGAAGAAAGAAAGAAAGACTGGGTGCTTGACTGGAATGCAGCATAAACTGAGAACTAGCTTAGATGCACTAAAGTTAGAGAGGACAAAAAATTATGAAAGACTGAATTGATACAATTCCATCCAGGACAGCTCATCAAAGCAGCCCTCCTATCTGGAAAGCTTCATATTCTGCAATTCACCCCTTAACAATGATAATTTAGCACACGTTTTCTGGTGTGCCAGAGCATTTCACTTGTCTCTTTCATTGCTCATCCATGTTGGTTAGTTGGAAATCATAACAACTTTATTTCTGCTACATGAAATTTGTCAGAATTCATGTTCCAGCTGCAGACATAAATAGTATGTACACTAAAGTGAGGAAAATACTACCACACTATCCCTACTTAAAGAGAAACTGTGTAAAGTTGAATTGATTTTTAAAGGGAAAAATTTCAAAGTATACATTAAAGCATTGCAACTTTTACTACATGCGATACTATACAGTGATTCAGAAATAACAGGTTTCTTACCTCTCGAAAGAACACATCTGCAGGCGTAAGACTTGGTGGAATGTCACACTCCCTTTTGTTTAATGCGATCAGTATAGCAGCATTCACTAGATCAGGCAGCCTGGAGTGGTGATTCTTGAGAACAATAGCTGCTGCTAGTTTCTCTGCGTGCTCACAGAGCAACAATCGAGTTGCCATCGGCATCCCTCGTACTGGAAAACTGCCCAGACGTTCAAATGCACCAACCTTTTATTAGAAAAAAAACCAACATCACATGCACTTTAAACAATGTTCTAGAAGAATTACTTTAAGACAAAATAATACTCTACTGTGTGTGCTAGTACCAAAAGAACACGAAAATTTTACCTGATGAAGAAACTCAATGAAGAAGGAATGTGCTTTTGTCTTATCCTCTAGCTGATGAAGAAGAATGAGAGATGTGTTGCTGAAACCAGCTGCTTCTAAAAAGAGAAAAATCTTAGATTAGAGCACTTGATGTCCTCATTTCTTTGATAACTATTTTTTTTGCCTCCGAGGTAAACATATTTCTATAAATTTCTATAGTGTTACCGCACTGGTACTTTAAATATGTGCACACACATTTATGTATTGCTTACCATGCTATTTTTAATGTGGCTTTTGAACTCTATCATAGCTGAAGTAAAGCCTTTAGAAGAAATAAAGTATCTTTAGATCAATACAACCATTCTGAAGCACTCAATTCATTATGCTGCTAAAATAGCAGCTCACCAGCTTGTTAAAGTTTTAGTGAGATTCAGATTCAAACTTCTATCTTCATTGTGGACTAGCTATTGCTAAATTTATTATGCCCTAGACCACAGCTACTACAAAATAAAGTGTTAACAGGCATTCAGACCTAATTGACTCTGTGTTGCCTGCACAATTCCACTGCACAACATAAGTGGTTGCACAGCACTGATCTACTTTTCTTCTTCCTCAGATGAGGTTGCATCTGAAAAGCCAGCTAACATTTCGGTCCTGACAATCAGGTCCTTAAAGGAGTCAGTAAGCATGATGGAAGCTTCTTCATGAGTAACCTCACAAGTATCTCACCTCAGCAGAGTTCTCCAGAGCCAAACTTATTTTCCTATTTCAGAATTTTTGTATATTCTAAGTGTGCTTTAAACCAAAAGACTACCAAGATACAAAAACTCAGAAGAACTATCACTACAAACAAAATTAGCAAGACTGTTTCCAAGCAGCTATCAATTCTCACTTCTTGCTTTAGCCAGGCATAAATGCAGATAAGCCGCCGAACTAAAAATAAAATTGATCCAGAAAATACTAAGGACCTGATGCCTGACAATTTCTAACTGGCTGCCCCGCAGAAACAACAGCAGGAAGCATCATCCATCTGTAACTATTTACCACATGAATTTTCAAACTAAGTCTCTGCTCAGCAACTGGCAAGTGCTGCCTAGAGGTCCTGGGGACAGTTTCAAATTAACACTCTGCATAAGAGACAGGGGAGCGTCAACAAAGAAGTGTCTTCCTCAGAACACGTCTGCTTTAATCCTTTATGTACAACAAATACTCCAAAATAAATTTCTCTAGTCCTCTTTTAGGCAGACATAAATACCAATGCCCCAGAGAGATACGAGCTCACTCTACCCAGGATCCAAGCCTCCCAGAAGCTGTGTAGCCACACTGACAAAGGGCGAAGCATAAGCAAATAGACTCTTTCTCTCAACATATCTGTTTGTGGAAAATAATTTAGATCTATCCAAGGAAACACTAAAATGACATCACCTGCTCCTTGTATAAAGTACCCTTCTCAGAAATGTTTTCTTTGCTGTTTGTGTTTACTATATGAAGTCAAGAACTAACCACAGTAGACTGCAAGTTTATCTGGTGGTCTCATAGGATGCATCTTTTAGCCTTTCTGGAAATATATCTAGTGGTGGAAAAGGGCAAGGGACATCTGTGCCTTTTTTGCAGAGCTTAAATTATAATTTTATCTAGAGTACTATAGAGAGTTTTTCACAAAAAAACCCCAAAACAAAACCCCAAGAAAAAATCCCCACACCATTATGTTTACCTTCAGGTACAGATTCAGCCCATCTTGGATCAGAGGCAGGGTAATCATCCATTAAGTCCACACTGATCTGAGTCACTGCCCTATCCAGTTCAGCATCAGAATCCAGCTCCGCATTACTTGGAAAGAGCTCAACTACCATGCTTTGTGCATTGACTATATCTTTTCTGAAATAAAGGAAATACAAAGTATGTGAAAAAAAACAATAGATAGGATTCTAGGAACAAGAACACTCAATTAGTAGGATTTTCTGATATGCTTTTTGTAAAGTGCTTTAGATTATACGCATCAAGCACTGTTTGGGCTATCTTTAAACTAATTATGGATAAAAGGTATTCCGATTCTATGGATAAAAGGTATTCCGATTCTTTTAAAGCAAGGGGGCTGCACAATCTATAAAACAAAAAAGTACAAACCAGGAAGGGATTCAAGTCACTTTTTATTTTATTATCCCTATCACTGTTATTTAAGAGAAAAGATTAATCATACAGAGCTAAGTCTGGATGTCTCTGGTAGCTAAGTCACCAAATTTCTATTCCTTGCATTAAAATCCTCTCTTGAGTACATGTAATCACTCCCACAAATGGCAATAGAGTAAAAGCTCTCAGGAAAATGCTTCAGCAAATATAATGCATTATTCTTATTTGCTATAATTTCAGAGAACTCTCTTCTATTCGGGTCAATAAGTAAAAGAGTAACAAGAATCCAAATGCTTAAACCTCCAATGTATGAAGCTGTACTGAAGAACTCTATGTAAGAAGTACGCAATATTCACAAAAAGCACCGATTTGATTTTGTGACTAAAAATTATACTATTCTGACTGAGAAGGGATACTGTGATTCCAATATATCATCTGCTTTTGGAAATACTTCAATTTTTCATGAGGCTTTCAGTCTGAATGTTTATATAACCAAGATATCTTGAAATAAAAACCATCAGTGCATCCAGAAATTGCACAAAGGTTTACTAAAGCAAACTATACTTTTAAAAACTAGAATATACTGAATCTTCTATTAAACAACCTTCCATTATTTGCTCTGCATCAACTGCTTGGCTATCTGGACAGGCCATTGCTACATCTGTTCTGTGGACAATTTCTCCATTCATTTTACCACACTATTTTTCTGGAAAAAATCTGAATCAATACTATACACATCGTATTATTAATTTCTTCTCATTTCATAAATACAACCCAAATTTTCATCAAAACAACATTAAACTTTCATACTGTTCCACACCGTTTTCCTTACTACCTCCTACTTTCTTCTGACCCTGTTTCCAACCCCCTTGTTCGCATCTTCAGTGATACCAACTTTCATATTTGTTATCTGTGCTCTCAGACCTTAGCTACTTCAGTCACCTCAGGACCATCTTCAGCAACAGTTCTGTTTATTGACATGTCCACTTGTGAATACATGCAGATTTTCTTTCTAAAATCTGTGCATGTTTACAGAACTTGTTTTGGTATCCTTTATTTTATGTGCCTAATCTCCTTTATAATCTTCTAACTCACATGCAGCTCTATGTCAAAAGCACTCCTACTTCCTGTTATCTTAAATCTGTGCTTTCCAAGTTTTAAGACTCTTTAAGGAGATTAGTCCTAAGAGGTTTGTGGGTTGGTTTGTTTTGTTTTTTAAATAAATATATATTGAAAACAATCCCCTCTAAATATAATTAATCTAAGTCTACAGCTCTGTTTATCTTAGCTCTCCTCTTCCTCCTTTGTTTACATAACTTATCTCAATATCAAACCTTTCAGAGGCATTGCCTGCCCCCCAACAGCCAGGTTGCTTTTAATCAGGATAGTTTGATGAACAGTGTATTTCCTTCCATTCCCACTCCCCCCACATCAGTCAGTCTAAAAAAAGGTATCATCTTGCCACAGAATCTGCCATGCTAGTTATTCTTCATGTCCACATAAATAGTAATTAAATATATTCAAAAGTACTACTGAAAACAGCTATGCAAATAAAAATGAAAAAGAAAAGGAAAGAATGTTTTTTTAACAACAAAACACCATTTACTAAAAGAATAAAGAAGTCAAACCAACAAAGTTCAAAGTTGTTTCACTGGCAGTAATGTAACATCACAGAGTTTATGCAAAGTAACCAAAAAGTCATTGAGATTATAGAAACCTGCTCCTTTCTAGCATGTATCACTTCTTCACTAGCTCAAGATGTATCTAACACTTTCCTAATAAAGATGTGCATGTGTCATTAAAAAAGCTTTAACACAGCACAAGTGTATCTTTCCCAAGACAATCTCTCACTCAAATATCAGAGTGCCTTCAAGAATAACAAACAAACAAAGCCTCAAAAATTAAGTGCAATTTCTACCTGCAGTACTGTAGAAAAGCAGCTTTCAGTAATTTAGTCTTATCTTCTTGAGCTATAATTTCCAGCCTACTGGTTGCATCAAATGCAGGACTCTGAAAATACAAAGTAAAAACTTCAGCTGAAACACAAATACCAATCTTCATTATGAAATGAAAACAATGTTTCTAAGTAGCAACAACAAAGATTTAAAATAGAAATGCCACCTGGAAGCAGTTATGTTTATTAAGCCAAACGTAAGCCCGCAAGATTCATTATAATGTAAGTCACACTTACACCAATTTATTTCACCAGTCAAACTTTTAATGGTAATTTTAAGTATTTTAACATTCAAAACCAACTTTTTAGACAGAATTTAAAAGGTATTCATGAGTACTATCACCCACAAAAACAATATAAGTGCAGACAAGTCTAACTAGAGATTCAATAAGAAAATTCAATAAGAAAAATACAGTTCCATCTGAGCAATCACCACAAAGGTCTTCCACTAAATTACTAGTTAATAATAACTGATTTTAAAAGTGATTTAATTGGAATAAGGATTGAAACTCACTATTACCACAAAGAAATATTCTCTAATTATATTGTAACAACTTTTGTATTCTTCCTTCCCACCCCAGGGACATCTCCACGGCACATACATTTTAAACAAAACATGTTTGATGTAAGAGCTTAATAAATGCACATTGCCCAAAATATCAATAAAAATACTTTAACATTTTTGTAAGACTATATTAAAAAAAAAATATATATATATAAAACAAAGCAGAAACAAAATTCAGCCACCATACAGCCCTTCTCAGCTTATCCTCTAAGCTTTTCACAGCATGATAAGAAAAAAGTGTCTCTTACATGCACAAAGGAACAGACACAAAAGACTGAAGAAACTATCGTGATCGAAAAGTGAGAACAAAGTCTGAGTCACTGCTGTAGTGTTATATCAGGCCTAATGACATACAGTAATACATCCACATGAAAAAAAAAAAAAAAAAAAAAAAGAAAACTTGACTTCAAAAAAAAGGAAAACAAAAAAGTTACCCAAACTGGCAGATGTTGTAAAGTTTCTTGGGTTTTGGAAACTGCCTTTGTTACAAGTGTTTGAGTCTCTATTTAAAAAAACCAAAACTTTAAAACTCAAAACAAGCTAGGATTTCCACAATGAAAATTCAAAACTGCCAGAAAAACATTTTATTTCTACCCTCAGTTTTCAACCAGCCAAGCAAACAACCATTACCTCACTTCTTGGTCCAGCAACAGAAGAGGATAGGGAATCTTCAAGGTCTTCAGGAAGCACAGAAATGTTTTCCCTGGACAAGATGGTGATAAGTCCACTTTTTTTGGTAAAGAAGATGGGGAAGCTAGTACAGGAACCTGCTCCTAAAATGCTATCTCCTAAGATAAGGGGAGAGGGGGGAAAAAAGAGGAAGAAAAAAGAAAAAAAGCACATAAATGCCACTTTAATTCAAGAACAAAATGTAACAGTTTCATAGACAATTATTAAATTTTGTCATGAACCAACCAACAGCAATTGACAACTGCACCTGATTTACAGAAGTTATGGATACTATTTGCTACTAAAGATGCAGGTTTCCAGATACTGCAAGTCTGGGGGGGGGAGAAAGGAGGGGAAAAAAGAGAAAAAGGATGAGAAAAAAAACAGGACTAAAGAGAAATAAAAAGAAAAGGAGGAAAAAAAGAAAAAAAAGAAAAAAAAAGAAAGAAATCAAGATTCAGGTGGTTCAAGTTCTACCTAAGGACTGATGTGCACATCCCACTTGAAAACACCTCTGAAAGTCAAGGATTACATACTTAGACATCTGACACAGGCACCTAGTATGTATTTTAGACTGAGCCTTGACACAAAGTTAACTTCCAAGAAAAAAAATAAAATCCATAGTGAATGTTGGAAGAAAAAAAAAAAACCAAAAAGGGCAAATAATCCCACAAACAAAACCCCCACCCTTTCGTATACCACGAGTGGGGATCTACTTCATTTTCATCCAAAACACTGTAGAGAAAGCAATAACAATACTGGATTTCACGTCAGTGCTTTCTCCGTACTCTCATGAGAAACTCCCAACTCGAAAGATTTAATAAAGAGAAAAAGGAGCATAAATATGATTCTGCCTTCCAAGAAATCTAAATACTGTAAAAACATTCAATTAGAAAGTATCAACAAAATGTGATTATTTTTTTTTCCCCTGCATGTTACCTTGTATGCCAAATACGATTTTCTCCTGTGGTAAAGAAATTCTTCCAGTTCCAGTGGAACAAGCAAACACTTCATCTTCCTTATAGAGGTAAGCTGCATGGCTAAAGTAATCTGGGACTACCAGACAGCACAACACTTCCTCTTCTGACTGAAAATGTTACATACGAACAATATCACATATATAATCAAAACCTTAAACAAACATCTAACATTTTAAAGGCTGATCTGAGTTGCCTGAATTTGTTTTGATCTTTAACAAGAAGATACGGATATAACTTACAACCTAAAAAACCGAACAAACCCACTTTTAATTTGCCCTAAAACTTAAGATCCTGGGGGTTTTTTGTTCCATATACATTAAATTCTTGCTAATTTCACATGAAGAGATAAGTAAACATCAATTATTCCCCAGCTTTCACACTCTCCTTCCATCTTAAGATTCAATTTTAAGATGCCACTACAGGCAAGAGTGGAAGAAGTTTACCAAAGAAAGTTAATGCCCAAGTTTATGCCTCCAGAAGAGATAGCACAAACGAGGAACACTAACGACAACCAGTGTGTCCTCCCCTCCCAGCAAGCCAGCTGTCCTGCAAGGACCAAAATGCAAGCCTCTTCACTCCTTGTCCTGCTACAAGAGTCTCAACAGAGTCTGAGATCTGTTCTAAATGGATTGCACGAGTATACCATAAAATTACGCTGCAGAGACTTTCACACACAGGACAAAAAATAAACCAGTAATAATCAGATTGAGACTTCTATTTTTGAGGCTTTTTTATGTTATACTTTAAAATGCAAAGCATAAACTTTACATACAGTTACTATTAAACATTAAAAGATGCTAGTACACATTTTCCTCAGAATACTACAAATACATACTTCCAAGAACAACCTTAAAACAGAGAACTTGATTTTCCTTTAGACAAAAATCTGATAGCTGATTTATGTAGAGGAATATTCTGAAACACTGTGCTTTAACTCAGTTTCAGAACCTTCATTTATGTACCTGAAAAGATGGATTGTACTGTGTGACCTCCACAACAACGTCATCAGACATCTGGTAGCCTTTATCTTCTACTGTTATCAGAGTGTAGTAGACAAGACATGGACGATCTCCGGGATGCCATGCTGCAGCGAGTATCACCAGTCCATCACTATTCAACAACAGATATCACACCATTGAGATATGATTATTACATATTTCACTTGCTCAAACTGTACCACTCAAAGACAGGTATTTAAGTACAATCACAAATAAATATTTTCCAATATTGTATAGTACTCCTTTTTTTTTTTTTTTTGAAAGACTATACTATTTGTTCTTTCAAGCTGTTTTATTAGAAGTATTCATATTTCAGTACAAAACTGAACCAAGGCAGTTGTGATTTTATGTAATTAAATAAAATACAAGAGATACTGAATTCTCTGCATTTGCTGGAACATGTTACAATTGCTTACTTGCTGTCTTTGTAATATCAAGGCAAAACAAACACCCAAACCTGATAAAATGACACTAAAAAAAGTGAAAGGAATTATTCTTAGGTAATTTGTAATGCTACAGAGATAATGATAACATGAAGTATAGGATAACTTAGTTATCTACTATGACATGCTTATTTTATCAACAGTGGCACGGCACTCAAGTAAAATTAAATTGCAATTACTCATATAAAGTTTTTGCAAGAAAACAGAACACATTTATCTCATTAATGTTAAGTCTTACCAGATGCAACTGTACTTCCTTACCGATTCTGTTGCAAATCCATGTATTGTATATTTACTCCTCCTTTAATATCTTCATAGTTACTTTCAGAACCCTAAAAAACAATACAGCTGACATAACTATATATAAATAGGCTCTTAATTAAACAAACACACAAACACTTTCCAGGTGAGCTGGCTCTTACCCAAATTGCATCTGTAATATGTTCTTTCAGGATCCTGTTGACATCCCAGCTGAGAATGTAACGTTCTGATGAATCATCGATGTCCCATTTGTTTAGATTTGAACTTGTCAGCATATAAAAGCTTGACCTCTCTTTATCCCAAAGAACGCTAGAAATCTGCATTTAAAAAAGAAAAAGCTAAAAAGGTTAAACCACAGCCTTAATATTTGGATACAACAATCTACACCACTCTCAGTCCACAAAAAAAATCACTTCCTTGGGCAACCTACACAAGTTATATTACAAGATGAGAGTATTACGATAATTTCCAAGAGAAGTCTTATTTTATAGATGTAAGAACATCTGTACTAGTATGTTTCTCTTCCAGTTTCTGTGGAGTTCGTTGACAAAGCTCAACCCAATCACCAACCCTTGGCAACCCTAAATCAGAAAAGTAAAATTACAGGTTACTGTTAGTTTCTCCAAGTAGTAATGAGGCTACTACTAGAAAGAGGCAAGACTTTGAATCACTGCATATTCCCCAGGAAGCATTACTACTTTAAAGTCTCCTTTCATTCAGATCTAAAGAGCAAGTCAGCATTCTTCTTCACAAAGCATACAGATTTATTTGGTTTCTGTCTTTCTTTCAAATTTCAAAGACATATAAGTAACATAAATGAGTTGAGTCTTGCCTCTTTTTTTGGTCATCATACATCTTTACACAGTCCTTTCTTTTTTCTTTCTTAAACACTGAGGCTTGAAATTACAGAGAGGAACTAAAGCAGATTACTGTATGAATGTTTTTCATGCTTACCACAGCATCATGTCCAGGAGACAATATACCCAGAAGAGAAGAAACCTTTCTACCAATTCCAGAAAACATGCCCTGACCCTGTGGCAGGGAATGCTGATGAATCTTGCCAGAACTATCTGGTATCAATCGAACTAGCTGGCCTCTGGAAGATGATAAAATAAAGCTTCCTCCCTAACAAAAAGAAAAGCAACTATATTAAAAGAATAAAAATCACACTGCTTAAACAATTCTATTGTCAAATAAAATTCTTTATGTCCACTCATAAGGGTAAACACTAAACAAGAATAAGACACAAGGCATCCACAGTACTTGAGAGCTAACAAAGGAAAAAAAAAAAGCATTTATCACATTAAAAGACTGTTTAAACAAATTTTCCACATTATTCTCTATGCTTGAATCAGTGCAAGGTACAGCTCAGAGAAAACTTTTTTTTATTTTAAACCATATTTTTAAAAAATATGAAAAGAAAATATATTTAATCAATCTCTACAGGAACTATTACATGTAACATTCATATGTTGAATTATCAATTAAATAAATGCACACATGGAAGTTGAATGTTAAAATTTGAAGTGTTATTAAGCACACCATAACTTTTTTTTTTAGTAGCATCCTATCCTACAGGCCACTAATCTAAATGAACTGCATAACCAGTCTTCCATCTTGTTATGTCAAAAAAGTCTGGGATAGGCAATGAAAAAATGAATAGTGCATTAGTCAATGTGTAACTGAGAAAAGATATCACAATGCTAGTGTCAGACCAGGAAAGAAAACAATATGCAGACACAAAGAAATAAGTTGTTTTGTCGGGTTTTTTTGGTGGTGGTTTTGATTTTTGTTTTGGTTTTTTTAAGAAATAATAAACACTAGTACTAAGTCAAACATCTGACTGGTACTTCGCACTGTCAGAGACTCATTTTCTTATCATTGCATGACATTTTTATCCATGAAACTCCATTTTAGTTTAACAATATGTCCTGGTTTTGGCTGGGAGAGAGTTAATTTTCTTTCTAGTAGCTGGTAGAGTGTTATGTTTTGGGTTCACTACCAGAAGAAGGTTGATAACACACTTATGTTTTCAGTTGTTGCTAAGTAGCATTTAGACCAAGTCAAGGATTTTTCAGCTTCTCATGCCCAGCCAGCAAGAAGGCTGGAGGGGCACAAGGAGTTGGGAGGGGACACAGCCAGGACAGCTGACCCAAACTGGCCAGAGGGGTATTCCATACCATGGGATGTCATGCCCAGTATATAAACTGGGGGAGAGTTGGCCTGGGGCGGTGGGGGGCAGATCGCTGGTCAGGAACTAACTGGGCATAGGTCGGCGAGTGGTGAGCAATTGCATTGTGCATCACTTGCTTTGTATATTCCAATCCTTTTATTATTATTGTCATTTTATTATTGTTATTATTATCATTATTAGTTTCTTCCTCTCTGTTCTATTAAACTGTCCTTATCTCAACCCATGAGTTTTACTTTTTTTTTTCCCCCCAATTCTCTCCCCCATCCCACTGGGTGGGAGGCAAAGTGAGTGGCTGGCTGCGTGGTGCTTAGTTGCTCGGTGAGGTTAAACCACGACACAACCAAACTAAAATCTCATGTAATCCTAATGATGAAAAATAGTGTTACCTTTGCACTAAGAAAATGTGAAAAGTCTTGTGCATTATGCAAAATATGCACTCTATTGTAGGTGCTTATATACCTCATTTAGGAGGCAGAGACTTCTGTTAGTCCATCTCTTGCCTGTCCTAATGGGTGCACTTACATTAACACTTTAATTAGTACCAAAAGCCTGCTTCTGAAGTGACCTTCTCCGAGTCCCCACATACTACCTGCTGGATCACATCACATAGCAGTCTGAGTGTACCAGCTGTACACCCTTTGAATGAAACTAAACTGAAAGATGGGCTCTGACCACTAACAGACATTAATTTCATGCAGCTAGGCTGGAACTAGTTTAAAATAATAACCTCCTCCCCCCAGATGACCAGTGTAGATAGTGGCACTGCCTCAGCACTAACCTTTTTACTTTATAGATTCTCAACTATTGCCTTTCACTACTTGCTAACAGACATAGCCTTCATGTCCCCCACCACCAAGGCATTAAAAAAAGGGTGCCTTCAATTCAAAACTGATCAAAGTTTGTATGTTACAGGGAACAAAGCAAGCCTGTTAGGTGTACAACAATTTTCAAAAAAATGAATGCTAAGGGCCTGGAGGTTGCTGAAAGGATGAACTGTTTACCTGTGCAGGAAACATTCACAGAACAAAATTTAAAAAAAAATTAAAAAACAAACCAAACAAAAAACCAAAACACAACAAAAACCCCCAAAACCAATCAAAACAAAAACCAGTGCCATTTTCATCATCATTATAATATACAAAAATTTTGCTAAAGGTTAAATCTGCCCAGTGACAGGATGACTAACGAAGTACAGTAGTCATATACATAATAGTGCAGCTTTAGAACACTGATTAATAAAAGGGTTCTGCTCTGAAAAAAAATAAGTTCCTCTAGCTCTGAATTCACACTGATGTCAATGTTTCAACTACAGATGTGATAAGACCTTGCTTTCCTCATCTTGATACCTGAAACTTGGGCACAATTCAACTCTAACAGGGAAGATACAAGTTAGTGTTTCTTAACATCTTGCAACTCTTAAGAAATCTGTCATTAAGATCACTGTCTTCTGATTAGGTTTACAAATGTTTATGACATGCTGATGCCCTAAAATAATATTTATAATACAGGATATGAACATTAGATGTTGAAAAGGTCCATGAGATAAAATGTATTTTAATTGATAATACCTAGTTTTGAAGATAAAAAAAATTGTAATACACACTGAATTTTTTGATATATTCCATTTTGAGAGTTCTTCCCATTTAGGCACACCAACAGCAGAAAACAGAATTTTTAAGAATAATTCATAACATACTTGTTCATTACTTTCATACAGAAATCTCTCAAATTCAGTCACTGGTGAGCTACACCACAAGATGCCGAATGTGTGGTCTGCAGATTCAGATGAAGTAGTTCTCTGTTTTTGTGATAGCAGGGTTTCTATGTAATCACAGTAGTAATACTGACACTCCTTATAAGCTGAGGTACCAAACCAGTCCTGTTAACCTTACAGTTGAATCCTGCATGCTTCCCCAACTTTAACATTATTATTTATGACTACCAGTCATCTCTGCTACTTAAGATCATCACACTCATCAACAATCTCCGAAATTACTCCTCAGAATGTTTGATAGTTTGGTGTGCAACATTTATTGGAGATTTAGGACTGATAATGTGAAACATGCTTTTCAATTTTTAAAACAGGAATTAACGCAATATTTTAATACAAATCATACTGTACTGTACCTTTACTGCTGTTAGGAAACTGCACAGAGAGCCTCCAAAGTCTGTAAAAGTCTCAATGTAGGAACCTTCATGTGCAAGATTGGGCCAGTAGCGCACAGAACCTTCGCTGGTAGCAACCATTATTGCCAGAGACTTGAAGTGAGAAAATAATTAATAGAACATGCAAAACAATAATAATCAGACTGCAGCTTTAACTAAAACATGTTATTTTACGTATCAAGGTTGTGGGTGACAAACACACAAAAAAGTAGTAAATACATACAGATGCACACTGACAAACCTAGAACCGAATTGCAAAATGATTCTGTAGCATAACTTAGTATGTGCAGGGAATGTTATACTCACTTATTTTGCTAACCATAATATTTTCTACGGGTTCTTGTTCCTGATAATTCAGGGTCTGCTATTGAAATGCAAACAAAACTTACAGTTGCAAGACAGAAGAGAGGCTGTGGAGAATTCCAGATGCCAAGAGTTATAAGCTACTATGGAAGACCTAAAATGCAGGCTGCAATTTAACAAAGAAACTGCTCTAGTGTCATTAAGAGAAATATCAAATCACACGACGGCTCTTCTCTTCATAAAGACACAAGCCCACAGTGTGCCTACATTAGGGCTTCTGACTCAGGAAATCACTGAGAGACCAAATTCAAAGCATGAAGCAAGAGACTGTGGTCAAGCAGAGATTTAGACAGAAAGTATCATACCTAATGTACTGGTTATTGAAAAAAATCACGGAACAATAGAAGAACTGTAGCTGAGAGCTCTTATTGATCTTGGAGTTTTCTAACCAATTTTTGACTAGACACAAAGCAAAGCAGTTTGCTAATGGACATCATAACAATTAAAAAAACACCACAGAATGCAGTCCTTTGTGATTCCTGCCCATTATTTAATAATTTTCACTGTAGTGAAATATTTTCTACCACTAATATTTCTACTTCGCTCTATACAATCATAGTATCCATGTATAGCTCACAAGTTGAAGAAAGATGAAATTAAAAAAAAATAAGTCTTGGTTGAGGTGTATTACTTCCTCTTAAACTTCTTTGGATATGACTAAGTCATAGAGCATTTAGAGTTTTATGAGCTAATCACAAGATACTAAGATTGCTTTTCATCATCTGGAAGCGTAACAAAATAACGAGCCAAAAGAAAAGATCCTATTACATATATTGTGCTGCTTCTTCCTTGCAAAGACAACTGCTCATCCAGTTTTATTAGAGCACTACATATATTAATTGAAAACTACACCCAAGCTGAAAATGAAAGCTTTTTTTCTTCATGAATGATAGCAACACACATATTAACATACTTTCAGAAAACTTAACTGATCTTCAGACCTCACCCTCTAGCACAGTATGTTACGAAAAGGCACTTAGGAAAGTAATCAGTCAAGACAGATTGAATCATCTGTCCTCCTAGTGCCAGCTTCCTTGTAAAGACCAGCCAAGGGAGGGTGCTGGTGTTTGCTTCTTATCCATCTGTACTCAGAATTAAACCACTGCTGAACAACTTTTTCTGCCAGCATGCATTTAAACTGCACTTGCTTAGACTGAGTATTTGATTGCCCTGGTGTTTGTTAATGCAATACTACTTAGTTTACTGTATTTGTGTTATGAAAGCATACCAAGTAATCCTTAGCAAAACTATTATTTAATCTGATCCTATATCATGTAAATGGTGTAATTTGAAAAGACGAGTTTATTTCAAACATATTTATTGCAAACTATCAGCCCTGACCTTTTGAATAGATAGTACACCACCAAATGCAGTTTTCAAATAAGTACTTGATAAAATAGAATATATTCAAAGTTACTCTAAAAGTACTTTTTAAACACTAAAACTTAAAAGTTGATCACCTGTAGAGAAGGTGCTTCACCTGAGGAACTGAGACAAGATATAGCTGCTAAACTAGAACTCCACTGGAAGTCACTGGGTGGCAGCTGCAGTTCTTTGCACAGAGATAACTGTAAGAAAGAAAGAGATGCATAATAAATATAAGACTGGAAGAACTTATTCCTCTGCCACAAAGTCTTTAGACTTTTTGACCCTGCTAAAAATTAATTTTCAACTAGTCCAAGACACTGTGTAAGGGAACCAAAAGAATGTCATAAGACATTTTCAGCAAGGTTCCAAACAGCTAAAAAACACCTACTTGTACATTTTCAAACGTTACTGTTTTTCTTTAGTTATTCCTGCATGTTTCTCACAACACTACAATAAGAATTATTTCTTTCAGAGGTGCAATTATTTGACCATTCCTTAATACAATATGCTAGCAAGGCAGCAAAACAAAATTAAACTAGAAGTGCTTGAGAAAGCTCACTAAGTACTAACAGAGTGGACTCCCCTCCCCCAAGTTAAATAATCAGGAAAATTTTAATCCCTTGAGAAATCTCTACAAGTACCAGAATGCATATACCTGACTCTCCACTGTAAGTGCAGAATCTGTACAATTAACATACATCACACTAATTGAAAGATAGTGATTTTGTAACTACAGGTTTCCTCTGACCATATTTGCTATTCACTGAAATGATGCTGAAAGAAACACTGCCCAGAGGGAAAAAAAAAAAAATCTTGACATAAGAAACCTAGATGAAACATATGTTCAGCACAGCTGAAACTAACTTTTTTTTTTTTTTTTTTTTGAGACAATGAAAATCAGTCCCGGAATAATCTAAACCAATCAGTAGCATATCAACTAGTTTTTAACTATCAAAATAAGCTTTATCAAGATTATCTAACATAAGAGACACACCTATTAAAATGTAAAGAATTAACCTTAGTGTTAAGGTGACAATTAAAAATGAAGAGAGGAATATAAAAATGTTAAGCTCCCTCAGAAGCTTGAGTTTCAGTTACTGTTGTTAGTATGACTTCATACCAACCCTGCTGCTTTTGGGGGAAACGAGACAAACTCCAATTTATAAAGAAACTCTTGCTTTAAAAAACCCACAACTGAATAACTTGTCCAACTAGCATATAATACAGTTTTTCCATCTTGATCTTTCAGTTACCTTAGCTACTGGAGACTGACCAATCTTCCAAATAATCAGCCTTTCTTTATGGACTAGCCAGGCCCATCCACTTTCATCCACTTGAACGCTCAGCTGGTCATCGGCTACATAACAAGTAATTTTTGTAAAACATTCAGATTTTTAAAACACTGCAGAGTAACCTTAAAACCAATAAACTTTCATTCTCATATGAAAATAAGAAATATATTTTCTATTAAATTAATTTCCATGTTACAATTTCCATGTATTTAATTAAGATACCAAGCTACTACATATCATTTAAAAATCCATTTGACAAACACTCAACTTTTATGAGTGAAAAGCAAGACAATCCCAGGAGCTATTTCCATCAATTTACAGCAGATTATAATAGCTTTGTAAATGGCTCAGCAATTTTTAGGATTATTTTTAAGATAAGCATTTTTGTTTCCTCTTATATCTACTATAAAAAGAAAACTTATGCACAGGAAAAAACTGCTTAGGAGACCAATTTCTTGAACTCAGGGAAAGGTTTGTATCACTGGGGCTTTTAGAAGTGATAACAAATTTGGATTAAAAATAAATTTAAAAAAATTTAGAGCATCCACTCTAGGACACAACAGAATCAAAACAAGTGAAAAAGGTGAGAAAGAACCAATAAGCAAAAGTTACTACAAAACTACTACTGGCTTTCTTGATAACCTTGGATTTTACAATCTACTGGTTAAGACAGCACCTGAAGGATATTTACATGCATCTATACCCACATGGGTGTTATTACAATTACAGTTACATAGTTAACAAAGCTGGATTCAAACCAAGGCACAAACATTTCCGTTTCCACCATAAAGTCAGCATTTAAATGGCATCAACAACATGGTAACACTTCTCTTGCCTGTCAATTTTCATGAGAAAAATAACAGATAAAATCAGTTCTTACCATCAGCCTTCTTCAGGGCTTCCATAACCTTAACAGGCAGAGAGGATCCAAAAGCCTTAACATCATAATTAATGGTCTCACTTGCTGAGGGATGCTGGATAACTCTAGTAGGAGTTGCTCTTAAACAAAAAGTTATAGTTAGTTTTTTATTGTTTCTTCATCAGTTTCAACAGACATTTACTTCATTAGTATCTGTTTAGAAATAATGTGATGAAATGGGTTTCTGTAAAATAAACATGCTCCTTCTGGGAGCACCATCTAAAGCAGTAATTTGGTGGCATCCTTACAAGTTGTCAGCTGTCAGCAAATTCCTTTATTTTTTAAAGGACTGATTTCAAATATGTATTCCTCTGCCATCAACAAAATCACTGTTCAACTTCTCTACATTCTGGTTATCTGTAGAATAAAGCTATCCACAATGCCAGGAGAAGCTCAACAGAAGTTCTTCCCCAACTGCAGAGCCAGTTCTGACACCACTGGGCAGTATGTACTGTGCAACACTTTGAACACCTGTGGCAGCTCAGATCAGCTAGCACTTCTACTGACCTTGTTTTACTGTGGAGACTGCAGCTCTTATCTGTTTCAGTCATTATTTGTTTCACAATATAATTTATAAAAGCTGCTTTGCATCTTCCCCTACCTTCTCTCTCTGGAACAGCATAGGTCTGTCTTGTCTTTTGAATGTGATTAAGTGGGTAAATTTCTCTCCTTTTAGAAGATACTGCCTTCTTTTTATTTCTCCTCGCAAGTTAAATGATGTCACAGACCTCCTCAATGTGAGATACCAAAAGATGACAACACATAGCTAGAACGCAAGCCTGACACCCGGTTTGGGAAAATACCGTATTAAACAGACCTGAAGTAAAAGTTCCCCGAAACTGGAAATGGGCATGGAAATGTTTATCTCAACAAGAAAAAGCTGCTCCTGAGAAAAGAGATTCTGAACCCTTGAAATTGATCTGGGGCTCATGTTAAATCTCATTTTTTGATTCATATGGAAAGGAGAAGGGGGGAAGCTGGGGTGAGGGGGAATGCCTAAACATTTACTGTTTTAACTTCTTTTTAAATACAGAGGTTCTTATTATTTTCATATTTTTCCTTTACCAGGGATACATCTGAGGAACCCTCAAATTCAAATGCTAGTAAGAGATTATAACACTTAACATGTGGTATTGTATATTTATAATGTACAATACCACTTTTAAAGAACTTTAAAACTGTTCAACTATAAAACGTTTCAGTCAGAATTTGTTACCATGAGAACAGAGTGTATCAAATATCCTACAAAGAATCTGAGAGCACCTGAGAAACCACAGACTCAGAAAATCTTAACTACTGTAGGAGAGTAAATGAGCAAAATGAATAAACATAGATTAATAACTCTCATATTTTTTCTTTTTTTTCCTTTTCATACAGAAAAGTCATACCTAACAGTTCAATCAGGATTTTCTGAAAAAAAAGTCAGTGAACATAATCCAGACAATATTAAGCACTTAAATTTCAAAAAATCTTTTAAGAAGATCTCTTATCAAAGATTCCTAAAGAAATCAAGCTGGGAGATATGAGGAAAAGTCTTACTGTAGACCTAACCCTGTATAAAGGAAAGCAATAAACAAAAATAATACAGAGGAATGAAAGGCTAATTCATACACTGCAGGAAAGTTTCCATGCTATAAATCCGTACTGGTGTCTCAAATCTTCAGCACAGTCATAAAAGAAACCAACTACCAGAGTGACAGTGTCCTGACAGTACAATATTATTTAGGACAGTCAAACAGCAAACAGAATATCTGAGTTACTAAATACAGAATAAAAGGCAAAACAGAAAACATGACAACTCCACATACAGCTTCTTGTGTACTAAGATGACCTAGCATGCACACATCTCAAAAGGATATTGTAGAAAAGCTACTGAAAAGAGATTTAAGGATGACCAGACATAAAGAATATCTTACAATACAATACATCCCAACAGAAAAACAAATGGTAACACTGCATTTGTGAAACAGCAATGTTGTAACCTACAATGGCTTCAGCATGTAAAAATGAGGCAGGGTTTGCAAAGAAAGAGATAAAATATTTTTTTAAACCTTCTTGTATAGATAGTGGAAAGCAAGAGCTTTCAGGCAGAGCCCTCTCATTAGGCTCATTTAGAAGTATGCCTTAATACATTTACTGAGGCACAGGACCAATATGATCTAATTGCTGACTATTACACATGACCAAATGACACTTTTTTCCCCTCCTTTTACTCAGTAAGGTCAAATGATTTTATCTAACCACAAGCCTCCATGTCTGCATCTGGATTTTGGTTGTGTTCCTAAGACTCAACGAAGAGATTCAGATGGGCAAGCACTTGGAACGCTTGTCTTTTTTTTTTTTTTTTTTAAACTATGATACTTTTTCTTGCTACTTTTTTAAATCACTAGCCTAACTTCCCATTAGCTCTCTCAACAATTACTGCTACTTCAGCAAAGAAAGAGCGAGTCTCTTCAGATCCTCAGCAACAGCAGTTCTGTGTGTGACAGACCCTTTCCCCAAGGAACAAACGAGCAACTCTCCCCTCAACAACGAGGCAGACGACGGGAATTGCAGTCAAATCTCCTGCAGCAAGAGGTAACGCCGCTCGCTGCTGCCCGCTGTGGAAGGGGCGGCCGGAGAGAGCCCGGCGGAGGAGCTGAGGGGCCCGGGGGACACTCACTCGCCCTCCCCTCAGCGGGCCGGGAGGGGGCTGACCCTACGGGCAGCGGTCCCCGCCAGGCCCCGGCTGCGGTGCCTGCCACGGAACCCCGGCAACGGAAGGCTCGGGGTTCATTCCAGAATCGGGAAAGGAAAGGGAGAGGGGAAAACCCTCGGGGTCCGAGCGGCGCGGCCTGAGGCGGGCGGGAGGGGCGGGGCCCGGGCCCAGGCCCAGGCGACGGCCCGGCGGGAAAAGGCGGCTCGCGCCCCCGGGCCCCTGCCCGGGCGGGACTCACCGGGCGGAGAGGGAGCCGCTCCTCCGCGCCACCGGGGAGAACAGCACCGGGGAGCCGGCTGCCGCCACGACGGCCAGGTTCTTCCTGCCGCCCGGGCGGGAGAGAGGGCTGGGGGCGGCGCTGCCGAGGTTCCTGCGGGCCGACCCGCCGGGGGTCCGCGGGGAGGCGGGAGCCGAAGGGAACATGGCTGGGGAGAGAGGAGCGCTACCGGCCCTGGGCTCCCGCCGGGCGCCGGCTGACTGCGTCACTCCGGGGCGGGGCGGGGCGCAGCCCCTGCCGGGGAGCGGCGGAGACCCCGCAGCCGCCCGGCCTCTTTCCCGCCTTTCCTTGATTCAACCCAGCAGCGGGGAACTGCGTGAACGCAGAAGCGTCCAGTTTCTACCTCAGGTGCACCGGCGCTCCCGCCGCGCCGCAGAAGAGGATTTTTCCTCTCCGGAGCGGCGGAGCCCAAGGAAACTGCTTCGGGCCCGCTGGCACGTCGTGACCTGCAGAAGATGGCTGCTTTACCGTGCCCTCCTGCCCGGCCCAGGAGCCTGAGCGGCCGCTTTCCTCACTCTGAGGCTTAGGCTGCCAGCTGTGGCGGGTGGTCTGGCAAAAACAGGGGTCCCCTCGCTGGGATCTTTCTGAAGAAGGGTGGGTGCGCTCGGTCCTTCAGGACGCTGCCAGTGGGATTCGCAAGGCTGGATTTGGGAACCATTTTTCGCTGACTTCATGCAGTTCTGGCGCTAACCGACTTGGGCAGAGAAAGGCGACAGCATACGCTCAAAAAACTGCCATCAAAAGACCATTGCGAACCGCTGTTTGGGACTTCAGGAAGGACATGTATTCCAGTAATACAGTTGCCTAATCTTTAAAGTAGCCTGTGCTGTAACCTGTGCTTGTCCGCAAATTCCTAATAAAAAACAAAACAAAACAAAAAAACCAAAGGAAACACATTCCATGCAAATCTGGGTATGTTTCACATCTATGGTAAATGACAATCATGCGCTACAACTATCTGATGGTATAGAGTTAGATTTTAGTCTTAAAGGGGAGCTAAATGTTCTCATTGAAAGAAAATACTCAACTGCATTGGTTTATATGAAGAAAAGAGTTTCCAGAAGGTACATACGTACCATCTACTCTGGGAAGAAGTTGAGTTATAGGTACATTATCAGCGAAGCTAATTAGTTAAGATAAAATGAACTAAAAATAGAATATTCAAAAACTGCCCATCATTTGCCAAAACCACGTTCTTTCATTAAAAGAGTTATGGCTGTTATGCTTTCTATGATGTGGATTGTGGTCCCACAGGACTGAACCTGAAATGCAGAGGAGAGAAACTTGAGATACTTCATCTGGCAGTACTGAAGTATGAGGCACCTGTCTGAATGTTTCAATGCTTTGACTTTTAACTTCACTTCATCTCCCTTTTGCTTTGATTTTATGGGAAAGGCCAGATACGAACGTTTAGTGGAACATCACTATACTATTAAATTAACGTAGTATCCTTCTATACAGCCTTCTCTATTTTACTCCATGCAGTGATGCTAAATCATCATGTTACTGTTGTTTCATCAAGAAAAACAAACCATCCAAACCAGAAAATGCACCCACAAAACATGCAAATGGGGAAAAAACTGAGTAAAATTCAAGCTGCTGTCCACATTGCCCAACATCCATGAACGGTGACATTCAAATTATTTAAAAAACTGAAAGCTCCCCTTCACATCTCGTTTCTAAAATATTTAAGATGATGCAGTGTGAGCACTAGTTTTTTGCTGATTGGATCCTGCATACACTTTGTTACACTTAGGGAATTACTTGGCTTCCTTTTGCTGTCCCAGTCCTGTGTTAAGAGCTCCATCTTCAGGAGAGAGGATACAACTCAACCTTTAAATCTCATTTTTGACAGAGAAAGCTGGCTTATAACTATATCGGTTAAAGACTTAACCAGTTCTCGAACTGGGACTCATGTGGTATTTGTTTTTCACATGAAAAGGTGACTGTCCAGCAAGCAATTTCGACAATACTGACATAGTGGCACTTGAACTAAGAGAATGGAAATAGTGGACTTACATTAAAGCCACAACTTCAAAATATATGGGATTGATAATCTTTTTATACTTCTGGTTTTGATTTATTGATTGATGGATTGAAAAACAGTGTAGAATATCTTGCTTGGGTAGATTAGCCACAAATAGCTGCCTACTTATTTAGAAAGAAAATTAGTTTGAAAGGATAGCAGCAATCAAACCCCATCATCTGCAGAGCAAAACAAAATTGCCATGTATTGGTTAACTGATTGTGCCTTATTGGGACTATGCAGATGTTTAAACAAAGATGTGTATAAAAGATCAGTAACATTTTCTTCTTCATAACATATGTAATGTCTTGCTCATCAGAATACAGAATTCCCTAAGAGGTCAGAGTATTAATCCATTGGATCACTGCATCATGAATTTAAGACCTCTTAAGCAACTGGAAATACTTCTCCCCATTCAAGACAGCTGAAAATGTTGAGCCGTGGAAATGTGAAGACAGAATTAACTGGAGAGACCACAAAGGCAGGATGTTGTCTTCTATTACTCCCCTAACTGGAGTCCACTCCCTTTTCAAAGATTAAAGTATTGATGGAAAAGAGGCACTCTGTATCAGAAGATCAAAGCAAAAAGTTGCATTAAGTACTTCAAAGCTGAGCTGAAAGAACTTTAGCTCTTTCAGAGATGCTGACCATTCACTGCAGTGATGATGCTTTGATCGATACTCTATTTAAGCATTAAAATAAATAGTTTAATAAGTAGTTTAAGTAATAAAGTTATTTAAGACACTTTATTTTCAGTATGTTATTTCTCTCAGGAAAACATTCATGCTGTCAAGAATTAGAAAACTAATTAGGAACACAGTAAAGGGATTAAGCATACATTGAGAGCTGACCTGTCATTTGGTCTCCAAATACTCAACCCTAACTAATACATTCAATTTAGCAAGGTAGTTTTGAAAGCCATTAGATACAGTATTTAAACCCCAGAAGTCATGACTGAGTAGCAGAAGTTAAGGAAGGAAATAGTTCTGGCCTCCAAGGCAAGAAAGGCAGTATTACTAAAAGACTTCAAAATGATGCCCATAGGTATCAATTAAAATATGGCAACTAGTGATAGAAACTGAAAAATTTTTATATTACATATTTGATATACATGTGTGCATGTAACGTTAATTACATTTATTTTTGAATGTCTGGGAAATCATCTTTACTACTTTTCTACACAGAGAAGATATGTTTAGGCCAAAGTTGAACACTAGTGTGTGTGGCATAAAAGAGACATGGTCTTATATAATATGCTGCACCAGGGCTACATGGACACTTTGAAACCTCTAACAATTCTGAATAAGCTCTGTCCTTTCCTTCAGGAAATGTTGGATAAGTTTAATTTGATTCAAATTGTATTTACCTGCAATCAAAAGAATTTCCGAGTACCTTTTGGCCTCTGGAATACACTAGGAGTAGCACAACTGTGTTTTGAGCTGTTAATACCATCCCTCATGGAACTGAACCTCTTTGTACTGACAGTAGCTTAAACAAAACAAATAGCAGATATGCAGTATTACTAAAAACTGAAGAGAGCAATGATGGAAAATAGGAGTCAGTGACTCCAAGAAAGTTTGGTTTATACTTCTTTCTGATGCACAGTCAGATATTCTCACGTTAAGTCTTTTCTACGTTGCATAGCCCATTTTTGTCCTATGGACCATGGTACGCAAGGCTGCAGCATGAAATAGTGGTCCTTAGCAAAAGATGCCTATCAGGATTGTTAATGATACACCAACAGTTTCCACCTTAGCCAGGAAGGTCTTCAACTCTTGTAACAAAAAGAATGCAATAGTTTAATTTTTCTCTTTCTCACAGCTTTTTCCTCATTAATCTACTAGGGCTCCTACAGTTAAAAAATGCAACCATACCCAGTGTTGACTAGCACTGCTGTGGAAGTATACAGCATGCCACATGCACGCATCACGTACATCGCAGGTGTGTAAACCACAAATCTGTAGTTGTCCAGCAAAGCTTTCTACTTGCAGATTACTAAGAAACTCTGTTTTCTCAACTCGTTCAGGTCTGTGGTTTCTTCTAAGGAGTATTTGGAGTAGTTCTAACCTGAATAAAGTCTGTTATCCAATATACCTGTTATGACAGACATTCACCTTTCAGTGGACTAGAGCTTTTCTGTAGCTTTTCACACTTTTCTGTAGACTGCAACCCTGCCAGAACAACTGATGAACAAAAGACATAAAACATTAATTCAGTTTGGCTGCAAGTAATTCCTGTAACCTGTGTAAACACATAAATAAAGGGGCTCATTGCATCTCACATAAGGAGCAATTACATGAGTAAAGATTAAAGTTCAAGCCCTTCTAAATACATTATAAAGAGAATAATTGGTAGTCAACACTGAAATTAAACACTGAGTCAGTGGTATTTTTGGCATATCTTTAGTACAATATCTGCTTCTAGTAAAACTATATCAGAAGATAAAATTACATCTGGATGTAATTTTCTTTTCATTCCCTAGCACAGGCATCTCTTTAGCGTTTTCACTATGTTCCACAAAATGCTATTAATGGCACATTAGATAAACATCTTAAGCTTGCCCAGCACTAGGTATCTCACCTATTGCCAATAAAGTTTTCCAGCAACAAGTTTTCCTAGCATAGATGATTTTTAATGTGACCTGGAAAGTTTCTAGCTTTTTTAAATTACCTTGTGGGGTTTTGCACCTTCAGAACTTTAGAGAGATTCTGTTGGAAAAGATTCTTTAATTAGAAACATGAAGCCTACTCTTTACTGCCAAATGTACCCTCCTGCAGTTAATCAAATTAATGTAAAGCTCTTATTTTTACTAGTTGTCCTTGAGAAGGTAGTTTCCTGGTTGTCCCTAACAAGGCAGTTAGGCCAAACTCGGGATTTCTATGAATGAAATTTTAAGCAACAATAAAAAACTTACATAAGCCTTAAAAAAGGACAAAAACTTACATATGTAAGAGCGCATTCTTTTGAATGTCATCTTAGAAAGGAAGTGAACCTAAAGGACTGGGAAAATAGGGAAGGGAAGAAAATGCATGCAAATTTTAGATTTTCCTATGCTGACTTAGTATACTAATACACTTCCTTTGTCCTTATGTAAAGTCAGTTAGGTTTTTTGTTTGGTTGGGGTTTTTTGTTGTTTGTTTAAAGAACTTTCCTCCAGCTCATGCTTCCATACTTGCTAAAATGTGTTCTCATATGTAATTCTCTACAGTAACTGTAGATGGTGATCATAATCAACTTTCAGATTTCAGAACAAATGGTAACTGAAAGGATAGTGCAGTGGAAGTCAGAACTTTCAGAGTATGTTAGTGTCACGCATTTTTGAATTCCAGCATTTTAAGACTACTGACAAGCACAGAAAGCAAAAGTTCCTTGAAAAGGGAAGAGACAATGATATGAAAATGGTAAGATTGTCATTTAATTACCCTTAAAATACTGAACTTACTTGAGAATGCAGCACACCATCATACAGTGCATTTCAGCAAACAAGATTCTAAATTGTCTCAATTAACATAACACAAAGGAGAAAAATCTATACACTGAAATTATCTCAATGTGATAGACATTTTAAAAAGTTGCAATAATTATTAAAAAGCTTTCAATAAAAAGTTTAAACACATTTAAGTTTCAAAAGAATATTTTGTACATTTTGGAAAAATATAACATTTACTTTACATAACTGAAACATAAGTTATATTCTTTGTAGTTTGTAAGCTTCTGTTATTCATACATTCTCATACATTTTCTTTTAATACATGCTTTTCTCTGGATTGTAAATCTAATGCAAAAGTATCATTATTCTGAAGAAAAGCTTGTTTCTGCATTAGTTTCCTGAAAAGTCCATTTGGATTTGCAAGTAGTTCCTCATGTTTTCCACATTCAAGAATTTTACCCTGGCCAAGGACTGCAACAAAATCAGCATTCTGAATAGTAGACAGACGATGAGCAATAATTAGGACTGTCCTCCCTTCCATCAGCCGGTCCAGAGCTTCTTGCACTAGATATTCATTTTCAGCATCCAAAGCACTAGTAAGAAATGGGAAGCAGGGAGGGGAGAGAGGGGATATTTGTTATTTTAAAACAGGTTAGTTTTGTATGCATTAGGCTTATTTTGCTAAAACTGCAAACCCTTGCTATTGTTGGTGAATATGAACCAATGGAACTGCAGAAAAGTTTCAAGAATATGCTTAGTGCACACATCCAAGTTATAGGCATTGCATATTCTCATATGCAAAAACGTGCATGGAGAAATAACACTAAATTAATTCTGTGAAAAAAATTAAGTTATACTGCAGTATAATCATCTCTTTTACACTAAGATCTTCATTTAACTAAAGATACGAAAAAGCTTTAAGTAGCTGTTTCAAAATCAATTTACATATAACAAATTTAACTCCATGAAAAATTACAACACAGTGTACCAGCTATCCTTTCCACTTTGCATAAACAGCTTTTATCACAGGTCTCCTAACCAATTCACACTTTCTAGAAAGCACATTCTTTTTGTGGGTAGAGAAGAATAAGGGGCTAGGTAATTCTTGCAAGGGCATGCAGAGAAAGAAAGAAGAGAGAACACCTCCCAAATCTGCGTTTTACAAATACATGATTTCTAAGTTTCTACTTCTTTTCTTTCTTACCTCGTTGCTTCATCTAACAGAAGAATTTTAGGATTCTAAAGAAGAAAGTAAAATTGGTTATAATAAAAATTAGACAAGATCTGAATATTTATATCAATAGAGAACTGGATTCATACAGCTTAAAACTCCAAGTAAGTGTACTTACTTCATCAAAAGAACTGAGTGTTGTTCAAAGTATTACTTTTAAGAAGTCTAAATGCTAAGAGGACAAAACAGAAACAACACTCTTCCACCTTCAAATTTTCCAAACTAAAGTAACAGAACACTATTACCTGATAACTATTTGAAAGATACAAACTAAACGTGGGAGATGGTTTTTAAGGCATACTTGGCAGCACTGTGGTCAAAAGTTCAATTTCCTATTTACTGCTCTTATGTGGATCTTTCACAGAGGCTCAGCTACCCTCCGCTTGCAGTCTGCTATATATAACTGTCTAGTAACAAAAAATAACAAAAACCTACCAACAAACAGTATTTCACCGACAGATGAAATACGTAGTACTTAAGAACTAGCATGTAAGAAGTCTTCCCAATTAAATAAAAAAAAAAAGAAATAGCTAGTGCTCAAATCCCTAACATACTGCTTCTGAATTAAAGTACATAACCCAAACTTCCTTGATAAAGTTGAGAGTAAAAGCTTTAGACTTTATCTGGAAGAGAAGGGACTCCATTGCACCCCCAATCACATATATATCAACTACTCACTTATTTTTTAAAACTTTTTTTTTCCCCAAATAAAGTCTCTACTCCCATGAACTGTACTTGACATGAAATGCAATCAGCTTTTCAGCATTCGTGGGAAAAGAGAACTGGTATAATGAAAAATTCCCAGGAATCTAGCAGAACTGGGCATGCTAGGATGCTATAGAGACCCATGCGGCTTAAGGTGAACGTAAGCTGGGTTCAGCTAGGGTCAAAACTTCCAGCTGAGCATCAGCCCCAAACCTCCTCCCTGCGAGGCCCCGTGGCTGTCCCTGAACTAAACTCCCTGTCCTTCTGATCCTCAGAAGCCTCCTCAAATTTGTGCAGCACAGAGCCCACCCTAAAGCTAGACCCACGCCAACCCTTGAAGAAAAAAATGACACCACATTGTGCCTGAAATAGTATCTTGTCCCAAATCCAGAGCAGCTCCCCTCAAAGCCAAGACAGGGCATCTATAGTGCTAGTAAGCTGCAACCCAGAAAAATCAACCCATGAATGATAGAGGTCTGAACACAGAGACAGAGCTGTCATATATGAGTTTACTAGCACCACATTCTTAAAGTCTTCCTTCATCCTAGACCTGATCTTATGAAAGTGAGCCATTATACAATGATTTACCATCAGTCTTGGCAAGAACTATGAAAAAACATGACTGAAAGATAGGAAGAAGTACTTACATAAGTAAATTGTCTTTAGTTAAACCGCTCAGCCCTTTCAAACTTCTTCATTAACATAAAAGATATAATTTTCTTTTTAAAAATCTTTTTCTACCTCTCCCATTGAAAGACCTCCTCCTTTTTAACCCTTCCCACCTCCCCACAAAGTAGTTATATAGCTATTTGGGTACTGGCTTACCTTGAGCAGAGCTCGAGCAATTGCAATTCGTTGCTTCTGTCCACCTGGGGGAAAAAGCTCAGTAAATTGAAGTAGGAAAACATATGTAAAGTAATTTTAACTGAATGCCTGGGCTGAGCAGAATTACGCGCATGTACTTTAGGGGGTGGGATGGAGATGAAGGAGGGATTTTTTTAATACTTATGGCAGACTATGACTTGGAGAAAAAACTAGTAACAAAAAATAACAGAATTTTTACTTCACTCTATAGCATCCAGATTTTTAAAATAAGCAATATAAAGATGTACCTGAAAGCAAAATGCCTTTTTCTCCAACTAGAGTGTCAAACCCTTTTGGAAAATCTCTGATAAAACTAGCAGCATTAGCTATTTCAGCAACTTTCTGAATCTCCTCTGCAGTCACAGTAGAAGGATCCTCTGCACCATAGGCAATATTTTCAGCAATAGAACAGGAGAACAGAATTGGTTCCTGATAAATTCAAAAACATAACTAATATGGTAGAGACCTGTAATCACATGCATGTATTGTCTATATCTCAAATAACATAAATCCCACTTACAATACCCAGCATTAATTTCTTTTATATCCATACAAAAGAATATGTAAGCTAGAGTTAATTGAATTAGAAACAAAAAACAGAGAAGAGGACTGGCGGATAGGACAAGTGATGTACAATGGGAAAATGTCTGAAACAAGGTAAGTCTGCTCTGTTTATAAAATAGAGACATGCTATAGTATGAATGCCAGGATGAATCTCCTACTGGTAACTCAAGGGGAATACATACATTCAAAAAGAAAAACGCTAATGTGTCCACAGGAAAATAATTTTTGCACAAAAGCTTTTGGTGGCATTATTACATTAAGTAGATGTTTTAAAATGCAACATGTGCTCAGTTATCCTCATGCTTTTAACCAGAACATCAATCTAACAGTTAATTGCACTGTGAAGCACCTGGGGAGAAGAGGGAAGGAACATACATATTCTAATTGTCAAATAGTTTATTTTTAAGAGACCATTGAACATCTCTCTGTACTTGCAGAGTTTGGGGGTTGCTAGGGAGGGGGCACTACAAGATTAAGTGCCAACAGTGCTGTATTTTCATGCTTTCCTAATGGAATTGCCTGGAAAGAACACAGAGCACAGGTGGTCAGTTTTCAAATGATTGTGTAAAATATGATTGTGTAACTGCCATTAACACAAAACGTGATTAAACGTTAAGCCTTGTGTTACTTTCTTCAACAAATCATAGCAAACATCAAGATGGTCATACCTATACAATTTGCAACAATGTACTTTCCAGTCTCCACATGCGCACTTTTCTTCTAAGCTAACACTTTGAATCTCTATAATTATGTAAAAACAGACTACAGAATAATGGGACTAGCTCTGAATACTTATTTTTAGAACAAAGCATGCACAACAGCAGTTATGGTGACATGAAGGGATTTCACTGAGAAGGAAGATTATATAGTTTTAAAAAGAAGTGAGGCACAGCTAGTTGATCCCACAAAATTATTTCATTCACTTAGAACTTTTTTTTCTTCCTTACCTGACTCACTGTTCCAATCTTTGTCCTGAACCACAGTGGATTTAACTGACGGATATCAAAGCCATCAACAGTGATAGTACCTTAAATTAAGAAACAGTAAAGTCAAATGTGTTTGACAAGTACTGAAAAGAGGCAGAAAGAACAGTTGAGAATAACGACCCCTGAAGAATCACATACTGGTGGATCAGAAATGCAAAGCTATACAGGCACCACCACAAGGTAACAAACCATACACCCCAGCAGGAAGCGCGGTTCATCAGTGGAACAGTCACATCAAGATGTCAAGCACAGGAAGCCCGACTGTTTGTAAGGTGTATCTGAGATGCAAAGCACCAATTGTCACTAATGAGAGCAACACACAAAACATACCTGAGATAGGATCATACAGCCTCAGCAGAAGGGATATGATAGTTGATTTCCCTGTACCACTTGGGCCAACCAGAGCCATAACAGAGCCAGCTGGAATGGAAAGGCTAAAATCTTTGAAAATGGATGTTTCTGGACGTGTTGGATATGCAAACTCAACGTCCTTGAATTCCAAAGCACCTTTGAACGTGTCTTTGCCTAGTGTGATTCCCTCTATATGAGAAAGAATAAAATACAGAAACGTGAACAGAAACAAAAATCAGCTCAGCCCTCCTAGAACTTGCTTTACAGAAACCCAATAGAAATATTTATCTCCATGTTAAATCCAGGGATAGCTGCAAGCCACAGTTCAGGACCACAGGGGTTATATTTCAGCCATGACTGAATCAGTGTGGTACACCACTGGTTCCTGAGTGTAATTTCAGGTTGCTCACCAGCAGTGAAGCTGTAGGCTACCTACAGCAAGAGGGAGAATTTGCACCTTGCTAATACCTAACAACGAACAATGTTCACTTCTAGTAGAATTATCTGAATTTTTAAACATATTATGAACAATTTAAGTTTTGTCAATTAGGAGCAATGAAATAAAATGTCATTGTTGAAGGCCAAAGTCCCGTTGCCATAGAACACATGCAAAAAGATAAACATTGCGAATCATTTACTGCCCTTTCATCAAGCCACAAAAGTCACGTGAAACACCCTCCTCTTTGGATAAGAGCAGTTCCCTCTCCACCAACTGTTAACTGGGTAGCTTTTAAGCTGTCACTAGAATAAAGTTGCTGCTAGGTTTGTTGCATTAATGGCCATTTTTTAGGGTGTTTTTTTAAGTGGAAAGTATATTTAATAAATTCAGGACAACAGTATATTCAAAGACCAATCAGAGGCATAACTCTTAGGCAACAGTTCACTGAAACTAAAATTTCAGTTTGTGAAATACCATAACAAACCATCATGAATGAACAACTGCCAAAGTTAAATAAAACCAGCTTCTTTCTGGAGCACAGCACTGGATTTAAACAATTATCTTAAAAGAATATCAGTACTAGAAAAAGCTTATAAATAGGTAGGACAAAGAAACACAATTTCTTCAAGCCTTGTTAAATCCCAGCAACACATATCCATACAAAGCAAACTAAGTGGACAGTGGTGCTGCATTCCCAAAGGATAGAGTCTCACTGACAAAGTTCCTACCAGTTTTGTGAAAACTGGCAGCACCAGAGCAATAACTGAGCAGTGTTTGTTCATGCTGAAGACATGCAACTCAAACCCCTTAATTCTGTTCAGACGCAGCACATAGGTAACCCCCAACTAGCCACAGCATATGGTAGCACATGCCCGTGTTTGGTTAAACAGTAACTGTGGATAGGAAACACAGACACCCGTCAGTTGCAATCAAGATTTCACTACTCCTGCAGTTCCTAGACCAAATAATTTATTTTGCTTTTCTTTTTCCCGGATTCCCTCCTCTTCTCCAGCCTTTCAGTTTAATGGTAGTAGCATAGAAATGGCAAAGGCAAGAACATACAATTTCAGACTCCTTCCTTGACTTTAGTCCATGGACATACACATTGTAACTTCTTTGTTAGGTAAAAGCACAATGGCCTGTAAACCTCCCCTTGGGAAAAGAAATGTATTTGCTAAATTCTGTGCTAGCAGCATAATCTTTACTATTACCAAAGTAACAAGTAATCGCTTATCTTTATTCTCAGTTCCAGTTATTGCACAGTCTATTCCGTGCCCTGAAACACTGAAATCTACTGCAATACAGGAAGTCTGGTACCACAAGTCCTTCCTCTATATATTACTGTAAAAATATCTAAAAGCTATATACAGGACTTGTTTCTTGTTTGGATTCTAGATACAGGAAAAAAATACATTATAATTTGTTCCTGAGATATCTGTTGTCACCAACAACAGCTGGAGTTCCATGAAAATAAAACCTAAGTAGCCAAGAGAGTAGATGTTTCAGGTGGGTTTGGACAGTAGAGAAATAGTCTCTTGGCTTTATTGTCTGATGTGCCAGAAATCAACCATAATTGGGTTCTGAGACTAAGGTTTATATACTTTCTTATTTAGTTAGTTTATACTGAAAGGAAACTTAAAAGAAGCTTTCTGTAAGCCTATGCTACGTGGACATCTGAAACTTTGTCTGACTTATGTTCTGTCTATAAAATAAAGATTGTTTTCTGGATGTCACTATTGGTGTGATTAAACAATTTGTCGTGGTTTAACCCCAGCCAGCAACTAAACACCACGCAGCCGCTCACTCACTCCCCCCCACCCAGTGGGATGGGGGAGAAAATCGGGAGAAGAAGCAAAACCCGTGGGTTGAGATAAGAACGGTTTAATAGAACAGAAAAGAAGAAACTAATAATGATAATGATAACACTAATAAAATGACAACAGCAATAATGAAAGGATTGGAATGTACAAATGATACGCAGTGCAATTGCTCACCACCCGCCGACCGACACCCAGCCAGTCCCCCGAGCGGCGAATCCCTGCCCCCCACTTCCCCGTTTCTGTACTGGATGGGACGTCACATGGTATGGAATACCCCGTTGGCCAGTTTGGGTCAGGTGCCCTGGCTGTGTCCTGTGCCAACTTCTTGTGCCCCTCCAGCTTTCTCACTGGCTGGGCATGAGAAGCTGAAAAATCCTTGACATTAGTCTAAACACTACTGAGCAACAACTGAAAACATCAGTGTTATCAACATTCTTCGCTCTGAACTCAAAACATAGCACTGTACCAGCTACTAGGAAGACAGTTAACTCTATCCCAGCTGAAACCAGGACACAATTCAATACCTGCAGTGGGAAAGACAACTTCTGCCCCAATACTGCTGCTTACTCTGCACTGGTATTACTGTAAAGTTGAAGACCACTGAAATAATCCAGATTAAAAATAAAAAAAAATCCCACGCTGCAGTGTGGCACTGGATGTCGTGGCAGGAAGTTTAAGGCAGCTTCATTGGTAAAGACAAGAGTGTGTAACTATCCCTTCATCAGTCAGTTGGTGATTACCTTTTGGACAAAGGACCTTTGGACCTTTTGCTATTCTAAGTCTGCCTCCATCCACTGGAGACAATATTACTTTTCAGTGCCTAAATCAAGTCTACGCACATTGAAAAGCATCCTACAGACAGGCTTGCAGCTGTGAAGAGAAAAGAGACAGAGGCCAACTGTGACTTGGTGTCCATCAGATTAAGAATCTGAGGAATTCCAGTGCAGGGAGACAGAAGCAGAAGAGAAATTTGAAGCACAGCATTTCAAAAGAACCCCTCTGTAGTAACCAACTCAAAAGATAAAACTCCATTCTTTCTGTGCTGCTGTGGCAAAGCTGACAGGATGCTGGGTTGCATCAACAAGGGCATCACCAGCAGAGATAAAGAAGTCATTATCCCACTCTACTCAGCACTTGTCAGGCCACACCTGGAGTACTGGGTTCAGTTTTGGTCCCTGCTGTACAAAAAAGATGTGGACAGGCTGGAGGGGGTCCAGAAAAGGGCCACAAAGACGGTCCAAGGACTGGGAAGCCTGCCATATGAGGAAAGGCTGAGAGAACTGGGTTTGTTCAGCCTTGAGAAAAGCAGGCATAGGGGAGACCTTATCATGATGTTCCAGTATTTAAAGGGTGGCTACAAAGAAGATGGAGACTCCCTTTTTACAAGGAGTCAACTGGAAAAGACAAAGGGTGAGATGGGGGGGGGGGCAGGTAATGGGTACAACAATGCAAACAATCAGCCACTGGAATAATCTCCCCAAGGAAGTGGTGTATTCCTGTATTCCCCAACACTGGACACTTTCAAGATTTGGCTGGACAGGGTGCTGGGCAATCTTGTCTAGACAGTGCTTTTGCCAAGAAAGATTGGACCCGGTGATCCTTGAGGATCCTTCCAACATGGTATTCTATTATTCTTTACAGCCAGAGCTCACTCAAAAAAACTGTTAGGTCTGTTGGGTGTTCTTTTCTGACTCTGACTCTTAGGGCAGCCCTTACAAAGTTTCCAAATCAGAGGACCATATAAAACTCAGAGAGAAACTAGTGTTGACAGCTCACCTGGACTCTGGTATATTGCATTTCTCAACAACATACAGAGCTGGTGAACACTGATGTACGACTTTTGCTAAGTGGGATGCAGGCGATTAAATAAAACAGCAACTCACACAGAAAGTATCTTCTACAAGCAGCTTATTGAACTACTTTGATGGATACAGGCAAACGCTGTTTATACAAAATACGCTCAGTACTAGAGGGCGTTGTCTAGCTTCCAAACAATTAAACTGTAAATAAGGTGTTGCTGGCAATGTATTTTTATTTACTATATTTAAATATTATTATATATTTAAAATATTTGCTTGCTCTATTTAAATAATTAAATATTATTTTAATTATTATTAGTATTTATTTTTTATATTTGTTTAAATGTTACTATAGTTAAATACTTATTTAAAAGGCAGATTTATAAAGGAAGTTTGCATATCTTCTTTTGGGGATTTGACTAGTACCTCAGCAAGCTTCCATAAAAAGCAAACTTCCATAAAAGTCTAACACCTCTCAAAGGTGAGCACATTCTTCTATAAACATACTGATAAAAACAGATGTGATTTCAGATTCACAAACCTATCTTTAGGCGTAAAGCAGCCCATGAAAAGAATTCAGATGTGAATGACTGATTTGCCACAAAAATTGGTTGTTTCTCCTTACACAACCAATAATGTCAAACTTAATTAATAAAGGACATTACCTCCTCTTCAAAACTTCCTTGTTCATACCTAAAGAAGGGAGAAATGTGGGTAGTGCTACTGTGAAGAGAGGGGTGCAAATCATTCCAAAAGCAACACCTGCTGTACTTGCACATCCACACTCTCCCGAGAGGCTGGAGTCTCCACCTCAGCTCCACCCCTTCCTTCCTTTCACTTCCCAGTCATGCCTCAGTCCCACTATGGCTGAAGAACTCAAAAATTCAGTTTGGCATGTGCTGCTGAAAGGCCTCAAACTTGTGCTTGCAAATTAGGTTTCAAATCAACATGTCTCACTAAGGAACTGTTTTCACTGGATCAGTATGAACCGTTTAAACTTGAGACACTATTAATGAAAAACACCTGGTTTTGAAAGCATCTCTTTTCAGACTGCTAATTCCTTAGCCATTAGAGATGAGTGTGGTAAATCTTTTAGTGGAAATATGAGATACAACCATCTCAGAGCTCCTCCCTCCCCTCCTTTTTCTTCCTTCCACTCTTTTCACTCTAAAGCTGATCCAAGAGACAGTGGTGATGACATCAAAGACATATTCCAAGAAGCTAGAAATGATCATGTCCTCAGTTACACTTTCAAAGTAATATATTTAAAACCATATTCTGAATTAATTAAAGAAAAAAAACCACCAAATTTTCAGCTTCTAAAATTTCTGATTAAAGGAAATTTTCATCATCTGTTTCATAGTTAGGAAAATTCACAAGAATTACCACTGTATCTAGTTTCTTTCAAAAGAATGTAAGGCAGTACTACCTTTAAGTACAACACACATCCTTCTGAAATACTGGTGACCAATACAAGAAAAATCAACCTATGAACAGTATCAAAGCAAGGACCCACCATTAAACGGAAGTTGGGGCTTCCTTTCAATAAGTTCCCAAAGACGTCCACCAGCACCTAGTCCTTTCATTAGCTCAGAGTAAAAGGAACTTAGACCTAAGTAAAAAGCAGAACAGTATTATGCATCCATAAGGAGTGGAAGACACAGGAGGTATAAAATTTGCATTATACTTTTTGTCACCAGCACTGAAGCATCAAATGTGTAGGGGATCTTTTACTCCAACACACTATCAAACATGTTGATTTAAATCCTATCTAGTCTCACTTGAGAGCTACCAATAACCCTTATTCACCATTCTTACTTATATCTGTAAAAGAAATCATTCTGAAGAAAAAAGAAGAAAATGTTAATACACTTAAGCTTGCATATACTCAAAAGCAAAGCAACTCTTTTTCATTCATCTGTCAGGAAGAACAGCATCCAACTTTAAATAGCCTTGCATGCAACCAACTAGGACAATTTTTAAAATCATTCAGCAGAATGGAACACTCTGAATGCCCTTCTTTGTCAGACAGGGTTATACTACTACAGGGGAGCCTGGCTGAGTCAGCCACAGGGGAGGGAGGGCACAAAACCTAAGGCTGAACTGATGCTTCAGAAGCTATGTGGAGAATGAACAATGTAAAGAAATATATCTCCCAAGTCAGCATGCTTCAAACATTACTGGAGAAAGCAAAAGCTAAGGACAAGGCCTGCATATAGCACTGGGTCCCAGCTCTTAGCAGCTGTGTGAATCATCTTGGAGCTGGCTTCGCTGAAGGGCTTTGCAGCTGAAATAAACACAGAAACCAACCTAGAACCAAAAATGGAGTAAGACATAAATATAAAATGTCTTATTTCTTCAGTGTTTGTGTGTCTTTCAAAACAGAGTAACCAATTTAAAAAACTCTGCATTCCAACAGAATAAACATACAGAAGAAACCACTTCCATCTTAAAATGCATATAGTGTTAAGAGTGATATCAGGAGGGAAGAAAACCCAAGGTATATTAAAATAGGTTTACTGGTTTATTCTTGCAGAGCAACAAGCCCAGCACAAGGTCATGAGTCTGTAAGTGTAGACAGGGCATTTCATCATGCTGCTGCTGAGGACTATCTGAAAGCTTGCAACACAAAGCACCAGCCGTGGTGAGAAGCTGTCTGCTTGGAAAAAAGAGCCAAAGCACCTACATCCTAGAGCAGAGCACAGGGGAGAAGGCATGAGCCTCACAGAGCACCTTGAAACTGAGACACTGAGGTCTGCAAATTCACAACCACTCTTAAAAAGCATTATATAATAAGGACAGCAAATACTACTTAGAAAATGTTTTTTAATTTTCATAACTTGTGTTCACAGTGTTTGGTAGAAAACACAGAAAACTGTTACAACAAAAAGGGGCAAAGTCCCAAATTATGCAGTGAACTTCACAGTTCATTGCATGAACTCCCATATGTATTGATGATGTCATAGCAAGCAGACTTAGCACTTCGACGATTTACATGCCTTGTAGGTGTCAAGGAAGGCAGGCTTCTTTTGGCAAGACACCTTTACTTCAGAGTCCCCATGAGAATAAGCTCTGTACAGAACTATATTCTTCAATAATCTTAAGTAGAATTTAACAAGATGTTTTTATAGCAAATAGAAATTAATCCAATGACATTTTATCGGTGCTTCTAAACTTATTCTTCATTTATTTTACATTAATTTGTCCCATGTTTTCACAGTGCCAGGTATCTGTCTGTTGACCAAACTTGGATGATTTAAGCAGAGATGAAAGGGTTTTGGTAGTTGGTATGGGTGCCACTGGAATTTTGATATTCGAGGAAGCAAGTTTTGTGAATTTTGCCTTCAGGCGCATCTTTGTGCTTCCCACAATATCAGGCTTAGTCTTAAAAGAGTACGGATGAGCTGCATTGCCCTACTAGTCTATCAGACGTAACAGATTCATTTTAAAGAACAACGCTTCCAAACAGTTGTCAAACTTCAAAGTACCTTATCTTCATTTTTGCCTGTATGCAGTAGTAAAGACTGCTCTGTCAAAAAGATGAACAGTTTGTTTCTGGGCCAGTAGATTACAGAGCCTGAGCTTCAAAGGAGGAGCCAATCAGTATGGAAAAACAAAAGGTTAGCACCAGAGTGTAGTGTTCTGCTGGCACATTGTTTACTCTTCCAGCTCAAGACACTCTATACTGAATTACAGCTAAATTCTACAAGTCTTTCTAAATAGAGTAAGTTTAACACAGACCCACATATTTTGTAAAAATTATAATACCAGTATTACTTCTTTACACAATATACCAAGTATCTTAATTTAGATGCAAAGAAAATTAAAGTAATATGTATCTGTCACATACACACATTGAAAAAAATAACCTCTGTATTCCTTTGGGAAAATGGAAGGCTTATATTAAGTTATAAATTATTATTTTCATTAACTCTTCAGAAAAAAAATTATGTATAATTTCTTGGGAAGATCATTTGGAAGAAACTTTTTAAGAAAGCCAGATCTTTTAAGAGGTTCTTCCCTCCCGCCCCCATACTGACTGTAATGCTTTGAAGTGAAGAAAATCTAATTTCTCATTCCATACCTCCAACGCTTATTCCAACCCAGAAAGCATACATTAGGAAAGATGAGAGTTCACCAACTGTCATGTAGGCACTGCCCATTAGTAATCCTCCTTTGTATAAGACTGAGAGGACAATTAAGTTTCCAGAAAGGCCAGTCTAAGGAAAAAGAGGAAAAGGCAGATTTTATCACATATATCTTAAATTTCATCCTCTAAAATGTTGCTTCAGAATTTTCCTTCTAATAAAAGAATTCCCATATTATGGGTATCTAGATTTTTAGAAGACTTATTTAAATTTAAACAAAACCAATCTGAAAGCAAACCAAGCCAACAGCCAGCCAGACATCCAGTGGCACTGCACTGCGCTATCCAACAAGTGCTCAAAAAGCAAGCAACTCTTTTCCCCGTGCCCCCCCACGCCAAATGGAAAGGAACACCAAACATTATTCTTAACCATCATTAAAGGAGAAGAGTTGATAGTCTGCAGTTACATTGCAGTTTTAGAATACTGTTAAGCAAACTCACTGCAAGCTGTTATGGAAAAATGCAATCCCACCCTCCCTCCCCGACCTGCGCACTCCCCAGCTTCCTTTGCATTGATGCTCATCTCATCAGGAACACAAACCTGTAAAACACTAAGGGTGGGGGGGAAGGTTTCCACTAGTTTAGTTCCCTGAATAGGAGGTATGCGCTCAGATAAATACTACCAAGCTAAGGGTGTGGGGCAGAAATAGAGGCTTAAACTGGCTTTATCATACCACTGTACCTTGAAGTGCAGTTTCACAGCAATTTAGACTGATTTAAGTCCAGTCTTCCCACAGTTTTATGTAGGTTCAATTTACACTCAATTCATTTATTTGTGGATTTATAAGTACCCTCATGAATTTTAAAATAATCGACACTTGGCAAAACATAGTTGGTTTACTTTCATCAAAATATACTTACTGCTCCAAAGAAGCCTGCCCGAGCTAGTGCCTCTTTTTTAGCCAGTTGTAGTACATAATCAACTTTATTTGTATACTTTCCCACTTCAGCCACTTCTTGTCCAAAAGCTCGAACTGTTCTTATGTTTCCAATACGCTCTTCAGCTAACTACATTAAAGCAAAGAACAAAACAAATATATGCAGACGCACAATTTGGAATGTTCATATTACGGAACATTTAAAAGCTAAACAAGTATCACTACACTAATCTCCAAATACATTCCTTTGGACACCACTGGAAAATTTCTTATGCCCTCCTCCCTCCCCACCCCCCCTCCTTTTTTTTTTATATTTATTCTATTAAGTTGAAAGTAAACTGCATGCCCAGGCAGTTTAAAAAGAACTTCAAGATTGCCTTAAGTGCTAGCAGAGATAGAAACTATAAAAGTAGCATTAAAAAAAAACCCTTAATTTGATGTGAACAACACACATAAGAAAATTACTATTCACAATAACTTGCAATAACAACGTGGGGAGGGGAAAAATAAAGAATATTCTATCCTACACTAAATCATGCAAGAAAGCCTGCTATTATTTCCTGAAACAATTCCACTCATTTGATCAAAGCAACACTGGGAATTAATTTAGCCCAACTACTAATGTCTCATTTCAACTCAGTATTTTATTTTAACTTCTAAACAGCAAAGTATTAATTCTAAAATTACCTCAATTGTAACCACTTAGACTAAGTTGTTAACAGACACTGTGATGGTCTTACAAAAAACAAGGCCCCCTTTTGTGAGTAAAAATATGACATAAAAATATAATTCTCCTTCTTCCATCCCCCATTCAACCTGAAAATTCAAATGGAACACTAAAATTGCTTGTTCATGTGAAGTCCCACACCTGGTTTGCAATGGCATGAGCTTCCCTTCAACACAGGATGAGGAAGATAAACAGAAGAGGGCTAATCTTCCTTCTGCACAGTCAATTTGCAGAAGTCCTACAAAGGACATGCCAAGTTTAAAACAGCTGACAATTGTGGTTATTTTAACTGGATCTTTCCTAATTATATTTCTATGCTTTTTAATGATGTGAGGAAAAGGTCACTATCACTACTCTTCTCTGATAGTGCTTTGCAATATTTCAGTGCAGTCAGCAAACACAATGAAAGCCCCTCTACAACAGCCTCTTTAGAAACAACAGCTTCCTCTACTTTCCTCCCAAATATCTGGATATGTGCTGAGATGCCCAGAAAAGCTTAAGAAATGTAAAATCTCATAAACATTAAAGATCTGACAATAAGGTCAAACGTCAAGGATTCATTTCAGAGAAGGACTTGCTAGCAAAGTTTTCTTAAAAGACAGAACCATCTAGGATGCTTCTGATGGCTTCAAACTCATAACCATAGTCCAAGAAAAGTGTTTTTCAAACCCAGGTACCAAATTACACAGGATTTCAAAGGTTGATTTTTTTATGCTCTCACAAAGCTAAAGCCTAACCTCTTTATCCTTTCCTACATTTCCAAATTCTCAAGGCCTGGTACCTCCACATTATATTGTTATGGACAACCAAAGCACCGTTGCTTTTGAGATCTATGAATAAGTGTTACTGATGTTTACCTTTCATACTATTCAGGTGCAAAACTACAGGCTCAGCATGGCTTAGGGCAATGAACAGTACAATTATCTTCAGAAGATCTTTAACTTCAGAGATATTAACCTAAATACACTAGAGCAACTTTGAAGTTAACTAGAAAGCATCTGTTAAAAGATTACCTGTGTTGCTTCTGCGAGAGAATCTTGGGTCATTTTAGTTAGTTTTCGCAAGTATCTTCCATAAATCACAGCCAGGACAGCCAAGGGTGGCACAACGCTCAGAACAAATGCAGCAAGGCTAGGAGACACAAAAAACTAGAAGAAAAAGTTATGTGTCAGGGGTGGTGAGTGTTCAGATTAAAAAAACCCACTAGAGTAGTGAAGTGCAACTTGCCTCACTAGAGTTTTCTAAAACTAGTAGGACTGTAATTTAGTGCTGCCATGCTTTCATTTATCATGTTTTATTTCTTCCAGACAAAATATCCATTCCTCCACAGCATTTGGGATGTATCCCATGGTTAGAACAAAGGATTATAAGCAAAGCGGTCTGGATTTCATTTCTTGCTTTCTCACTGGTTTGCTGTGTGGTCTTAGCCAAATATCTTAACCTGCCAGTAAACAGGCCTACTAGGAAATCTCTTGGGGATGCTGAAAGACAAAAGCTACTATATAGTTCCTAAAGCACTTACACAACTTTTAAATAGACAGTGTAATGCAGAAAGTTTGAGTAGAGAAATATCGTACACTGCTTCTGGGTAACTGAGGAACAGATGGAGTCACCAGTGCTCCCTAGCACCCACGAATGTTCATAACCTGGAATAATGGATTTAATTTACTGTTGCAAAACCTTATCACCTGTAACAATCATCATCAAAGCTCCTAAATGGGTTCTTTTAATAAGATTTATTGAAATTAGATCTAATGTGCTTTCATTTCATCTTGCTTTCAGTATTGAAAACAAAAAACTCCAGAAAAATGCAAAATCAACTTAACTGACAGGCTTTATAATTATTTCATAATAATCTCTTCTTTCTGGGCAAGCTTTTATAGTCCACCTTTTAACACTGTAGCATGGAAGCATTTTGAGCAGAATGCCTTTCATAAAGTTATTCTATTTTATCTATGGTAAGATAAAACCTTAGACTCTATTTGCTTAGATAAATACAGAAAGCCATAATTCTTATCAGTGACAAAGTATTAAAGCTTTAAAGCTTCATAATGGAAACTCTTAACAGTCTCTAATAACATCAATATTGGAAGCTTATTTTTATTTTGCTATCTGTTTTTAACTCCGGGTAGACAGCAGAAATTACCACAACTTCATTTAAGATAATTGCCACCAACATATCTTTTCTCAGATAAACCTAACAAAATTAATGCCACCAAAAAAGTTAAGGGAACTGATGCACTGCACTGAAGCCTTCATTAACATGCTTCCTACCTAAATATATTCTTTACTGATGGACTAAAGCAGAAAGACTAACACTTATAAAAATCCTCGGCAGTAATTTGATATTCAGTGCTGCCTTTGCTCACCTAGGCCTTAACCAGAATCAACCAACACCATTACTTTTACATCAGTCCCTTCACACCCTATTTCACCTACAAGCATGGGAACGTTATCACTGATTTTAATATCTTCAGTAAGAACAGAGTTAAGCTATTTGCCTACTATACTTTGCTTGATAAATTTGGGCAGCAACAGTAGTTCATTTCAAACCTTCATTCTCCATATTTTGGCCTGTGAGTAAACATCAAGTGGCTACAGGCACATCATCTGTTGCAAGGCAGTACTTAAAAGTTATTGTAGATAACCAGTGAAATACACTTGTATCCAAGAACACACATTCAGTTTCTGGACTGAATCACATTCACACATTACCTAACAGAACTGAAACAAACTTGAAACTACAAGAAGTGACAAGCAGGGAAGAGACCACCATACCATCATTCCAACCCCCACAGATGCCTGTGCTCCTGCCCGGAGCCCATCTGAAAGGTTTTCAGTCACTGAACGGCCCAAGAGGGCTGTATCCGAAGATAAGCGGTTTATCAGCTCTCCTGTTCTGGTCTTGTCAAAGAAAGCGGTTTCTTGCTTCAGAATAGAGGAGAACATGGTTGTTCTCAAACGCTTCACAATTCTTTGTCCTGTCAGAAACAGAAATCAGTGAAGCATGGCACACAAGACTTTACACAGACACCAACAATATAAAAATCACAGGATTACGCAGCACTGAACAAGTCACATTACAGAGTTTTAATATACCAGAAGAGAGTGAGCTTTAAGATGTCATGTAACAGTAAATAAAAATGAATAATTATTCCAGCATACTTATCTTTGCACTATTAGTTAACCTTTGATCTGGTTATAAAAGCTACTGATTCCAAGAGGATCTCTCAGCCAGTGCCAAGAATTTATTTCAGATCATTAGATATCCTGACTCTGTGAAAAAAGGTGACTCTCAGTACCACTTTTTGCTTCTGTTTTTACCTGCAGTCTGCATGAGGTAGACACGAGTAGCATTAGCAGCAGCACCACATAGAAAGATTCCACTCAGCAAGGCACACAGGCTGGTCAGGCTGTCAGTGAAGTCTTCACTGGGATTTGTATAAATAATGTCAATAACTTTCCCCAGAAAGAAAGGGGCTGACATAGTAATGACACTGGAAACTGTCAGAAAGCCAACAGCAGCTGCAAATCAACAAGGCAAAGGATAGGAAAATTATTCTGAATTTGCAGGATCATTAATAGTACATATGAAATAATTTTTCACTTGAAATTTCTATTAAGCTTGCAAGTGCCAATATTAAATAATCAGCGTTCTTTTAGGCCTAGTTCTGAATGGGCTATTTTAAGTCACTGTATAAATTAACTTGGGCAAGGCACATTTTAAGATCCTGAAAGCCTCTGTATACAATCAGTCCTGCAATTGCTTCTCTTGTCTAACCTTACACAGCACCATCCAAAAAGGTTAACTTTTCACAGATGTCATCCTTAGAAAGCATTAGCAGTTACCAAATTTTCCGTATCTCACATATAATCCTTCAACTCCTGTTTGGTTTGGGTTTTATTATTCATGCTTGTTACTGTATTAAAGCTTCCAATGGTCTATTTCTGAGCTAGCAATGGACTGAAGTAAAGATCTGATCTGAGAGCCATCTAAAACATGCAGTTTTATTGGGGGAAAAAAACCAACAAAAGCATTTGATTTACTCTTGACTGGAAAATTTATGTACATTTGTTTTGTTTTACTATTCACTATTGTTGGTCTAAAAGAAAAATAGCATAAGTTTGAATTAGAAGTACATTTGCTGATGAGCAGAGCTCTTGAATTCCAGTTGCAAGGACAGCTGTGGAACAACCTGTGTAACTTGGTTTGACGCTGTATCACAGAGAGTATGAAAATCGCACTGGACCAAGACTTAGCCTTTTGAACTTTAATCTGCAAAGAAATTTCTTGAACCAAGGACACAGCTTGATTCTGAAAAGGCAAGCCAGGCTGAGAGCTAGGAAAAACCCCATCTTAAATGAAAACTGAACAAACTTGATATAAGAACCACTGAACCACAACAAACAATGCCATTTATACAGTATAATCTTCCAACAGCCAACCCCACACTTAAAGCAACCATTCATAGGATTGCTACAAAACTACTAGCAGATAATGCCTTTAAAGGCAAAAAGACACTGTACTGAAAATCCTGAAGTTGTCTGAGTTTTAGTTCCATTCTAGTGAGCTTCTTGTATCACTTCCGTGATGAAGACAGCAGAGAGCCTCCCAGCAGCGCGTGGCTGCAAGCAATATTTCTAACATCTGTCACAGATGGTTCGATACCTCTTACCACCTCCACACACAAGTGGAAAGCTTTCAGTTTTTACTTGAAGTGTAAATACAGCTGTGCATTTATTCAGGGTACAAAAAAACGCATACCTGCCACCACCTGAAGCAAACACCTCTCTGCACCTTCATTGCAGTGCCCCAGAGCAGTCCTGGGAGAGCTCCACACACTGCCCAAACAAGCTTTATCCTTGCTGTTGCATCCAACCTGCAGCCTGTTGTTCTTATTCAAGATTTCTTTGTGATCTTTCCGTTATGTTACACTCAGGCCAGCAAGCATATGAAAGATAAAGGACTCGGGTCCTTAACTTGAAGCTATAGAAACCATAAGAAGCCAGAGGAGAAAGGGAAAGACTTCCTGCTGCCATCCTGCTTTCTGATGCCATCAACACATATCGTAAGCATATTATTTACTAGCTGAAACTTTGTAAGAATGAGTGACCTTATTAACGGGCTGGCTGCACTGATGTATTCAAGCTGTGAAGCAGCAGGGAAAAATCCAACAAAAGCCAGGTCATCTCTTTTCAGGAAAAGCTGGTCTATAAGGCAGCTGGAGATGGTCAAAACATTGCTTATAAGCACAGTGCTGCACAGCAGCTCAGTCTCCACTAGTCCAGACAATTTCTCAGTTATGGATGGAACTGGACATATGAACTGCATATATAAATGTTCACTGAAGGAAGAGGACTGTATGGCTAAAAATCCCTTATGTCTCTGTTTAGTGGTACAGCCTTCCTGGCTTGGATTTACCTTCAGCTCTTCTTCATGGGTTTCACTGTAATTACTTCCAACAGCCTTAACTGAACTAAAAGCAAATACTAGTACATAAACCAAACTGAAGACTACTAAACTACTTAAACATTTGACAAAGTGTCAATAATATATTGGAACAATGCAGTCCTGAAGATGAAAGCTTATATCATCCAGATGTCACTTAATTTTTCCCTTAAGCAATATACCTGTCTTTATTAATTTAATCACAAATCACGTGCAAAATAAGGTTCCCTAATTGAAACTCTCACTTTGATTATACCAGAACAACTAGAAAACAGCACAGATGCCAAGCTGTTGCTCTTTTTTTTTTTTTAAACTGTTGACTAATTGTAGAAATAGGAATCAGCAAATACTTGTTCTATCTCCTCATTCAAAGAAGAGCTGTCATTGTGATAACTGGCTAAAGGGAGGAGTATGAGGTGTTCAGCAACCAGATATGAAGACATTTCAGTGACACTGAAGGCTGTTACTGACAGAAAAAAGGTCAGAGTAAACTTTATAGTATTAGTTTCACATAGCTTACTCTGTTACCCAGAAAACTATGTCAAACAAAGAGTGTATTTTGGAAGCTTTATTTTTTAGAGTAAATCTGTTTTGTAGGCTATGAGATGAAAATAAAGTGGAACTTAAAAAAACAGGGCTACATCAAAGTGGCAACAGAAGCAAAGAGAAGGCAAGCTGGCTGCAGCAGCAGCTGAGCAGTCCTCCTGGAAATGTTAGGCAAACAATTCGCTTGTCTACCTGCACAGAAATCCAGATCGCTGCACAGACAAAGTGATGCCTTTATCACTATTAAGATCAACATGCTCTCTGCTAAGGCTAATGTGGGCTTGTTTCTTGACAGCAGATCTGCAACTTCATTTCATAGTAGATGTATTTGGGTGCAAGGGAATTGGTCACCAACTGATAAACCAGGACATTTACAAGCAGTAATTGGGCAGAGCTATCGGAAACCTCTCTTCAGAACATGGACTAAGTGACTCCAGAGAGTCATAAACCAATATTCTACATGCAAGAACACCACCAAGTGAGTGAAAATTTCTAATTTTGCTGGTTCTTACCAGAGCATACTTCTCACCCAGTACAGTATGTGGAAGTGTTCAAAGCCAAAAAAACTGCTTGCAAGCCTGTTGGGGGAAGGGCTATTTTAAACACAAATACATAAAAATTTGATCTCAGATGAATTAAGATCATTCAAGCCAATGAAGGATGAAGGACAGAAAAATAAGGTAATGATGATGTTTGGCAGTGCATGGTAACACAGCATAGTTTTTACTGTTCAGTAAGGTTATGAATGTTACCTCCCAGAATCTTGTATTTTACCAGTTTCATTTGAAGATCAGGGCTGGCAGGTCACAAAACAAGCTTTGGATTTGTGAGAAGTACCCTTCTACCGGTAACCAAGAATGCCTGTCCTTTACCAGTTATCTGTGTAGTTTTATTCTAATACACAGTGACTTTTTTAGCTTAACACAGAATTTCCACAAGGGCATTTGGAGTGATGAATAAAGTCTACTGCATTCTATCATATGCATGCACAGGGATCGGGCTCTTCAGTTGTTCTTTTGTGGGAGAAAGATGCACTGATAAATTTTATATTTATTGGTTAGGTAAAGTCCATTTCCATTAGGTGAACCCTGGCCCACAAGGAATTTGTTTTGGATTAATATAGGGAGGTTGAAGGACTGGTATCAACCCTGCAAAGCGACAGTTCTGCAAATATTTATTTCAAAAGAGAATCTTCTTCCAGAGTACACTGTAAGCACTTAAGGATGTTCTGTATAGTTCTATGTTAGGTATGACTGGTGTGGTTTTCTTTCCGTCTTAAATTCATACATGATATCTGGATTGCACCTATTATTATGCAAGAAGAACCTTTTAGAATCGTCCTCCTTACATTATTAAGAACAACTGTAATACTGTGCTCAGAAAAAAAATACAGTTTGTGTCTGACGGCATGGTTGTATACTGCATTCCTGGTGCATTCTGGAAAGCTGCTAGCTTTTTGAGTGGAGTTGTCTTAATTTGCAGGTATTGTCAATATACTGAATCTTGCAAGTTACTATTTCCAGTGATGATCACAGTTTTTAGAAAATGTTTATAGGAGTATTCTATAGACAGTCTGATGTGGTTATTGAATCTGTGGTGTTTTTTCTTTTGTTATTTTTTTTAAGCACGAAAAAGCAGTTTGGGTTTTCAAATGGCAAAGACTGTTTTCTTTGGTACAATAACAATACAGTTGCACAACTTACTGAAAATATCTTCAAGACAGCTCATGAAAAGGCTGGCATACTGTGGGTCATCTGACTGACCAGGATTATACAACAGTTTGGAGAAATTAACAGTTGCAGAAAATGGCCATGGGACAGAATTAAACAAGAGACACAAACAATACCTTTGAGATAATATCTCAAGAACAAGACTAGTGTCCAGGGTTTGGAGGGCACAGCGAGATACCAGCACAGGAGCGAGCTCCAGAGTATCAACTGGTGACATCTCTCATGCTCAGAACATTTACACGATGCAACTTAGAGAAGTCTATCACCTTGAAGGAAGCCTGCTCTTTGAATCATGAGGTGTTCAGGATTGACAGAGATCACCCTCGGTAGCTCCTCAGTGAGGGTCCTATGATCAAACAGGACAGACCTGCCAGGAGTCCTTTGCTATAGAGCAAACAAAATACCAAGGAGTCTTTACGGAATAGGCTATAGAGGGTTTGTCAGAAGAGCTTTCAGAGAAGATATTTAATAAGTGCCCTTCCAGGCAGAGCAGAACGCAGTGATTTGAGGAAGCCCAAGAAAGGGAAGAGCAAATAAGACTGCCACTTTGCACAGGAGAGGAGGAGGAAGAGGTAGCAAGGCACACAGCCTGATGGAAGGCCTACGCAGAGCTGTGCAAAACCTCTGCTTGAAAGCAAAGATGGAGGCTTGACTCTGACTGTAAGCAAGTATCTTCACTTTCTCTTAAGAAAGATGGTATCTCTATTTTACAAATTGTTATTATCAATACAAACGGTACCACAAGCTAGTCTTAAAAAGACACCCGAAAACAGCTCGTCGCAAACAGGCCTGTTTAAGAACCCATTGAAATTTTTCTTTTTCACTTTTTTTTTTTTGCCATCATGGAAAAATATTTGAAGGACTCATCACCCACACCCAAAATGTAAAAGCAGTTCAGGGTGGGGGGGAAGGGGAATGCTATAATTTTTATTTCTAAAAGCTTACTATCCTGTCAAAGCCCACAATAAAAGGATGGCTCATATAGCCAGGCTAGAATCCTCTGAATGTTTTCAACAGCTTCCCTGGACTACTGTTTCAGGACAATGCACCAGTCTGTAGTTCAGATACAGCAGAAGTATAGGGCTTACTCAGAAAAGCAGGAAAATCCTAGTAATTTCCGTATTTTATCACAACATGCTAAAATAGCGTAAACCATTAATTGTGCACCCATAGAATTCAGTTAGAGATATTTAGAAACCAGAATTCCTTTCAAATACAAAGTATTTTAAAACGTCTGTTGTATTTTCTCATTATATTGATTTTCCTCACCCATAAAAATCAGCCGTTTCTAATCACCAAATGTTAGAAAGTAATAAAATAACTCTAGGTTTCCAGGAGAGAGTATAGCTTCTTTTTTTTTTACCGTGCATTTGAAATTAAAGCATTTAACTTGTTCATATCTATTTTGTGTAGAAGACAGTCTTTATGTCAGACCAATCTAGCTATGATTCCTTCTATCTTCACAATTTACACAAATAATGCAGCAAAAACATTCCGCAGAGAAATTAAGTTGTAAGCACCTAACGGATCACAGTGGTCAGCAGCTACCATTTCTGCAATGTCTTACATAAGCAGTTTGATTAACAGTTCACCACCAATTTAAAATAAGGAACTGTCACCAGCTAGCCACAGAAAAGCAAACTTTTTGTGATAAAGCTACAAGGTTGTCTGGACCTTTTGTGAGTTTCATACCAAACATTGACAAAATCAGAAGAAAAACTAGGGGGGGGGAAACAACAAAAAACACGTGTAGCCTATTTCATTTCTACAAAAGGCACACTGCACATGAGAAAACGACGAGTAAGTTACCCCTGTATATACCACACATATAGGAATTATGATCTTAAAACCACAAAATTGCCTTCAGAAAATTCAAGTTAAGTGTGGTTGTTGAGCTGCTTTCAGATGAGCAGAACCACTTCACAGTAACTAAATACAGTAACAAAAAACAGTGGCCACGTACGTGGACTTGAGAGGTGAACCCAAATTTTGGCCAGGAATTTCCCAGCTACAGGGTGACAGCACAGGAACAGCAAGATTTACAAGACTGGGGTTCAATCCAGGTTCCAAAGAGAAGCGTATTCTAGTGCTTGTAAGCCCTGCCTCTGCTCCCACTGGCTTCCTTCCCATTGTGCACACTACAATTAATTTGACTCACTGTCAAGGTTGGAATGGGTGTATGAAAACTGATTTTTCAGAGAGATGCCACTTGTCTGACTTTAATAAACTTTTAAATGGAGGTGGGAAAAGCATATCCTTAACAGTGTGTGGCTTGCCTGTTGATGTTCCGACTCATGCTACAGAGCAAAAGTTTCAAAATGAAGCCATTTAAATGTTACTACAAACTAAATACATAGTATCTGCACAATTTAATTTCCTAACATAACTGAAGTTTTCAAAGATACTCCTACTCAAGTACTTGACATAAGAAATGTCAGCTTGTACAAGTATAAATAATCGAAAGCATGACTTTCTAGTAGCAATACTCACAGCTGATGCATTCTACATTTCTAGGTGCATCTTGCACAAAAAAATTAAAGTTGTTCACTACCCCAGTCATCCCCAATCAAATGAATTATTAAAATCGTTTCTGAACTCCATTACAAAGAATACACCTAAAAAATTCAGGTAGTCTTAGGTACAACATTTTTTTTTTTTTAAATGCATTTCTTTAAGAATTGTTTTTATAGACATTTATTCCTTATTAGAAACTACAAAAGATAATTCTACAGCAATCCAGTCTTTCTTGTTCAAGGATGAGAAAGTGCATCACTTGCTGTAACTTTAAAGCACAGAAAAATCAGATTATGAATAAGGCAGTGCACTTCTGATTTAACGGCAAATTTTAACCTATAGGAAAACAGCTATTAGAAATTACGCCCAAAATTCTAAAACTACTGAAATAACACTTCTTGCACATCTCTAGAGAAGACCTGTGTACAAAACAAGCCTTCTTGCTCAGTGTGCAGGAAGTGTTATACAGGAAAAGGGCACACTTTGCTATTGGATTAAAAATTTCAGAGTTCCTTGTGCTTACTTTACAATTCAATAGAACTATTGTTTCCTTTGAGTGTGGTTTGGATAAAGTGCAACAGACAGATTCTCACAGGGAAAAACAAGGAGGCTGGAGGAAATAAAAGGGATCATTTTGAAAAGGCATTTTTGTAGCCTTGCACACACAGCAGGATTTAATAATTTCAACAATGGCCCTGTCCTCTTCCCTGGGAATGGAATTTAACTGAAGACACAGGTTTACCTGATCTGACTGCACAGGATCAGCCAAAGAATTCATGAAAATGACTTCTCTCCTTTGTTAAACCTGGGAGGTATTACAGAATTTACGAACTCCTAATTACAAACTAGACAAAATTGTGGCCACTAACAGAGTGAATTCCCATCATAGTATTTAGCCAGCTTTTTACCACTTTAAATAAGAACAACAAAATTTAACACATATGTCCTGTTTACAATGTATTCGCAACTCTACCCAGCTCTAGAAGTAACTGGACATGAAACATGGAACATATTAAACTGATTTTTTTTGGGGGGGGGGGACAGTATGATATTTGGTACATTTATTTTCATTCCTAAGAGGCTCTCTAGGGTCAGAACCTCCTTCTGCAAGGAGAGTATTGCAAGGGGTGCTGTGTGCTGGAGGTGCTGGAACTCCTGGCCAGACCAAACTGCTTCTTCCTGAGCCAGCAGATGGTGAAGAGGCCCTGCATAAAACAAGATGCGTCTGTCTCTTTTGGTGTCAGACACAATAGGAGCAGGTCACCTTCACCTCTGTACCTGTACCTCCTCAGCTGACACCATTTCCCCACCACACCAAGATGGGTGAACCTAGTCTTGCTCAACCTCCTCACAAATCATCCTCTGCTCCCCAGGCCTCCACTGTCATCACTGCAACTACTTCACCTTCTGTGACCGTGAATTTCAAGGTACAACTGCAATGAGCAGAATAGCACGACCTGCACCACGTGGAATCACAGAAAAGGCACATATCACTTCACAGCGGTAATGCTATACACCTGTGTTACCAACTACCACCAATGCAAAAGATCTGGAAGAGCTCAACTTTCTCGCAGAACGAAACAGCACCTGTAAGCCTCTGAAGAGATCCCACAGCATTTGTTTTACTGGTTACATGAACTTGAAGACGATATTAAATGTTTGACCCTTGGTTCATTGTTTCATACAGTGAAAGCATTAACCTTCCTCCTTCTTTGAATGCAGGGAAAACAGAGATACTGAGTTTTTAAGGACTAGTTTCTCAGTACAAAGATGCAACAGGAACAAAACACAACATATTTTAACGTATTTTAGACACAATGGGTAGATGTGATTTCCCTACAACCACCTACAAGGCATTTTACCCATATTTGTTATTCCTGCACTCTATAATGACCCAAAGTATTTTCCTTATTAGCTTTTCCATCCTCCCACTTAATTACAACTTAACAACAGAAGTTCTCCCTTAAGTAGGATGTCAATAAAGAAGAAAAATTTAATGTAAATTCACAGAACCAAGACCAACAGAACATTGAAAAGCAGTTATTACATTTGCATATGTTTTCCATTCTCATGATTTGATATCATCAAGTTGTTGTGTTGTGGGGTTTTATAAACTTCAATTCAGGCCATTTTGTTATCTCAAAAGACAAAACTGCATGTAGCTGATTTTTAGTAACCATGATAGTCGACTTACTTAGATAAAACCATGAGCAGACTGCACAGATTAAGGATACTTAGCCCTATTTTGAAACATAATTACAACCAAGTATAGGGTACCCTGCCCGTGATAAACAAGTTGACAGCAAGTGCCCATTAAAGGGAACTAAATTAAGCTCATAGTTAGTTAGGAGCCTTTGACTCCTAAGAGCCATCCTTAAAATAACCGATTTATTTATTTGTTTCAATTTCAATGGGAAAAGCAAAGAACTCCGCCATAAAATCAGAAGGTAATCTATCAATCAGATACTCACTTCTTCACCAAAATCTGAATAGATGGAACGTTAGCTACTGGCAAAGGGCTTTTTACTTTTTAGTCCATAAGCCAGTGAAGAAAAATAATCCTGAGCAAGACTGAAACCTTACTGAACATTGTACCTTTCCCCCCCTCCATCCAGCCCTGTCCCATCAATTTTCCCCCGCTTTTGTTCTGCACACCCAAGACAGTGGTATTAGCTGCATAAAACAGGTGTTCACGACATAGAAATAATTCTAATTTCTTACAAAAATTCATTTGGATCCCAATTATTTTGGCTACGTAATGCTAACATGTAATGAAGCTCTGTAACTATCCACTGTGAATAAAATCTTGTACAAAGTATCTCCTGTTTCTCAAAACCACCTCTTTATGTAAGCCTACCTACTTCACCTCTGATGCCTCGAACACCATTTACTCACTCCATGGGAACTACTCAAGTTTTTGCAAAGGCCTACAGGCCTCACACTGCCATGATAGCACATGTGCTGTCCACTCATAAAGGTGGTTTTAAAAAAACCAAACCACGTAGTAATTTGACAGTGTTTTCTTACTAGCAACTATTATCCCCACAAGAAGCGATGTCAAGAAAAGTTTGTTTCTACTCTTTGTAGACGATACCATGTTAAGGGCACAATTTATACAACCGTGGTGTTTGACTTCACCATACAGATGCTAAAAAAAAAAATAAATCAATCGCTTTCAAAACATCTTACAAAAGTGTTAGGCAAGAAATTCTTGGGAGACAGAACTCCAATTTATTTTTTTTTAAAAAGCTTAGGATTCCCACTTTTACTTTGTTCCATATAGTCTCAGGCCTGAGTTCATTGCAGGCTGCTTGTGAAGCCAGCGTTGAACAGCACAGAGGCATTAACCGACACTACTAGCAAAATGGGAGAGTCCTCTAACTTCCAAAACTTTTGCCTTCCCTTCAAAACAACAACAAATTAAGAGGTGGCAAGAGGAGGAGGAGAGGGGGACAGAATGCACGTTTGTAGCTTTTTACAGGTATCAAAACGCTCGCTCGAAGACTCCACGTTGTGCTCCGATGCTACCAGACGGCTCCGGTTCGGGAGGGAAATACGACCTCCTCCTTCACCCCGGCCGCGGGCCGCTCCGGGCCGCCCCCCCCCCCTCTTCCCCCAGGCCGTTGGGCGGCGGGGCAGGACCCCCACGCAGGCCGCTTACCTCGGCCCCGGGAGACCCTCCGGGCGGGGACGGGGGCGAGGGCGAGGGGAGCCCAGCGCGGCCGCGGCGCCCCGCCGCCCCCTCCCCGCTCGGACAAAGCCCCAGGGCGGCCCCCGGCGCGGCGGCCCCGGGCCGCGGCCGGTACCTGTCAGTCTCCAGCGCTCGGGGTGGGCCAGGGCCAGCAGCCTCCCAGCCTCGAAGCGCGGCGGGCCGCCCGCAGCCCCCCGCGGCGGCGGCCCTTCCGCGCCCCCGGAGGCGCTCAGCGAGCGCGGGGCGCTGCCCGACGCCGCGGGCGGGAGGAGGAGGAGGCGGCGGCGGCCTGACGGCGCGCCCGGCGGCGGCGGCGGCAGCAGCAGCAGCGGCGGCGGCGGGAGGGGGGGGGGACGTCCCGCACCTGCTGGCCGGGCGCGGCGGGGCGCGGAGGCCGGCGGTCCCGCCGGCGGCCCGAGCCCAGGGCGGGGGCGGCGCCGCCCGCCGCAGCAGCGGCAGCAGCCAGGGCAGGCGCGGCGGGTAGCCCGCCATGCGGCCGGTGCGGCGGAGCTGCTGCTGCTTGCTGCTGCCGGTCCCCGCCGCGCGGGTCTTGCGGCAGGAGGAGGCGCCTCCGAGCCGCCGCCGCCGCCGCCGCCCATGGGCCGGCAACCGGGGACCCGCGGCGGCCCGGAGCCCAGCCGGCCTGCAGAGCGCTGATAAGGCTGCGGTTGTCGGCCTCCTCCCGGCCACCGGGCCGTCCCTCGGCCACCAGCCAGCGCCCGGGCCCGGGGAGGGGATGGGGCCGGGGCCGGGGCCTGCCGAAATGGCGTCCGAGTCTGCCCCGGCCTGCCCGGTGACAGCAGAGTCCCGGCCGGGAGGGGGCCGGGGGCTGAGGCACGCCGACCCCGGGAGAAGGAAGCAGGGACTCTGCCCCCTTCCCCTGTGCCTCCCACCCAGGCCTGTGCAGGTCACGCCGGGGGAGGCCATCTGCGGCTGGCCATCAGGCCTTGTCGGCCTGTGTCCACCGCGCGTCCTGCCTCTGCCCATGGGTTTGGTCTTGGTCTGGACAAGAGAAAATCTCCAGCCAGGGCAGAGCTGCCTTTCAGAGACACCACGTGCCTGACTCCGTGCCCGGACTAGAGCCCACGGGATCCATACGAACAGCCCTTCCTTGTTACCATTTTCTTCATGTATTACTGCTCGGGGTACAAGCCGTTTTCCAAAGAATCTGCTGCCTCTAACCCTGATTTAAGACAAGGAAACTGAGTCACCAGAGATGCAGCTTTCCTGTGGCTGTGCGGTACTGGAAGCCAGAGCAGGGAACTGACCCCGGTGTCCTGTTTTCCCCTCTGGGGAGCCCGGTATAGGGATACCGACACTTTACTTTTAAAACTTTGACTCAAGCTTCATTGTGAATTAGTTAACGTCAGCTTGTGAGATTTGGTTTGCTAGAGCACTGTTTGAACAACCACGCTTTAAAGTCTGCAAAGGAGTAAAATTGTGTGAAAAGAGCAGGAGAAAACACAAATACAGCCTTTCGCTACCACAAATGATATAGCCAAGTTCCCAGTATTTAGGGAAATTGAGGGGTTAGCACACCCAGCGAGCGTGCTGAGGGATGGAGCCTCATCCTGGGAAAACCACCACCTTGCCAGAGCTGTTCCCCTTGATATTTGAGTAAATTAGCGTAAACCTTCCTCACAGCCCTCAGGTGACGGCTGAAACGTTTTGAGACCCATGCTGCGAGGGCAGCAGCGCGGCAGCCTCACCCAAAATGTTCGTTTTTCTTCTTTTCTCACACCCGACCTCCCTGCCCTTTACCATGCCGTCCTTTGAACCTGCGAGGAGGAACTGTACATTTAAACCAAATCCCGTCTCCATTTTCCAGCACCTGGGGGACCTCACAGAACCAAAACGAACACAGCCCCGTGACAGCAGAGCACCACGGCCAGCTTTCGGCTGCCGAGGCGCGGGGTGACACACGGGGACCAGTGTCAGCCGTAGGCCTGCCAGCAGGTGTTTAGGCCATCGCCGACCCCCACTCCACACCGAGGCCTCTGGGAGCGGTGCCCGTGTGGGAGCTCACCCCTACCCACTCCACGGGTGCCAGGGGAGAGGCTTCACTGGCTCCCGGCGACCAACGCCTCGCTTTTAATTAACGCTTCGCCCAACGTTTCCGTTAAGGTCGGGCCGCCGCGCCTTCCCCTCAGCGCCCTGCGCCGCGGCGACCCGCCAGGGGGCAGGCCACCGCCCGGCTCCGGCGCCAGGCGGAGCTTGAGGCGATTTTTCACGCGTCTTCCTCCGCGGAGAACACCCGGGGGACGTTTCTGGCGCTCGCCACTTCCCCGAGGTGCAATCCAAATAGAGGCTCAACCAATCGATCCCGCGGGCGAGGAGCGAGACTGGCGGGACGGGGCGGAGCTACTCCGGGCCGGGCCGAGCCGCCCTGTGCCCGCCCGGCGCGGCCTGAGGGGAGAGACCTCGGCCTCGGCCTGCGCGGAGCCGCCCCGTGAGGGGGCGGAGGGGGAATCTTGACCCGAACTTCCCCCCGTCCCCAGTTTTAGGGCGGTTTCGCTGGTTTTGGTTAATTCGCTCCTCCTTTGGAGAGGCAGCGCAGCGCGTTGCCGCTTCCCGCGGGCGAGGAGAGGGCCCGGTCAGCGCCCTTATGCGGCCTTGGACCCACCAAACCCGCCTTTCCTGAGCAAAGGAGCTTTTTGGAGCAAATCCATGTGGGATAGTCTGTAAAAGGGGGAAAGACCCAATAAAATAAGATAGTTTTAATAGGAGGGATGGGTTAGTTGAGCCTGTTGTGGCCTGTGAGGAGCCTCACGAAGTGCCATAGTGCTCCCCGGGGGGGACCAGCGCCGTTCCCTGTGGCTGCAGGGACACCACGCCAGCCCCAGGCTGACTGCCCCACATCTCCAGGGGCTGGGGATGAATTGGTGTCTGGGCCGCTGGACAGAGAGCAAACCTTCAGCCTGGGGGCAATAGCGGGGCTCCTGCCAAACCTGCCACAGCCCGGGCCCCCTTCCCCTGTGGGGTGCTGGAAGGTGTGGAGGGGAAAAGCTGGTGAATGCAGGGGAAGACACAGGTGAAAGGGAGGCAGGTGCAAGCACCGCAAGAAGGGCACGCTCGGGAAAGTTCGCAGAGATGTAAGTTTATGTCTTCCAGAAAAGCTTCAGGTGCTGTGGGCTGTCCTGCCCAGCCTGTGCTGTCCCCAGGTTATCTGGGGGTATGAAAGCTGATGGGGTTACATGTTGTACATTAAACTGCAAATGCTAAATTTATATTTGGTTATACTTTTGTAGCCTGTTCTGCATCTGCAGGGAGAAACAACCAGCCACTGCGGGGCAAAAGCCTTTGCATCAAGTGAAGCAAGCAGTACAAAAGCAACACAGAGCATTGAAGTCCCACAATACATGTTCTTTTGCAGTGCCATTTGAAGGCAAATGAAACATCTCCATCGTGAAATTAAACCTTGTTGAAGCATGCAGTTCCCATCGCCAGGTGCACAGTCCACACGAGCCAGGGCAGCGCACGCAGCTTGAGCAGCAAGGCGCCCAGGGTGGGGCTCTGGCGTCCTCGTATGTAGATGTCACCAAGATGCGTGAGGTGATCTCTTGATAAAATTTTGCAGGTAAGCAGCACCACGCGCTCGCAATAAAACAATCCATATGGACATAAACAGTGCTTCAGGAAGGCAGTTTCTCTGCACTTGGGTGTTTCCTGTGCTGGCTGCAGGATGAGAGCTGTTGGAGAACACAGGATTTTTTCTCTTGGGAGACTTTGGAGAAGTGATAAATAACTATGGATAAATAATTTAAAAAGAAAAGAGAAAGCCAAGCACCCCCTGCCTCCTCCAGGACAAGGAGATCTGACTGGCAAAGGTGACGGGAAGTTTACATGCAGCAGAGCTTTACATTCAATTTTTTAGGCTTTGCTTCTGAGGAAAAAAAATAGTGTAAAAAAACACAACCACCCCCAAACTCACCGATGGTTATAGAGTCATCCCAAGTGGTCATGAAATATTTGCACTAGTGGAACGGAGTTGCCAGGAGGGAAGAGAGTGCCTAAAATTCTGGCTATTCTTCTCCAGTTTGTTTACCACATGCAGATTGCTCTGCTATTGCCTTAAGCAAAAATGGCAAAAGCAACAGCAGTCCGGCACAGAAGTCTCCAGCTAAGCTGCTCGCCAGTACAAAAAAATGAGCAAAAGCTGTGCAAACATGCCTCGTTTCAACTCCAGCAATGGGTTGAGGTTGTGTTAACCTAAAATACTACCAAGTCGCCTGTGAACTCACAACTCCAGACCTTGGGATGCCTGAGCATCCCGAGGTTTGGGCTTGGCTGCTTTCTGGTGTTGAACTACGTGCAGCTCTGGAAGGATTTGTGCTAGTTCTAAAGGGCAACTTGTCTTTACACGAGTTTTGCTGTGCTTTTATGGATGCCAGACAAATGGCCATCCTCCAGATGCGGTTGGCACTAGTTTGTCTGGAGTTGTATTACAGCATGACCCCAGTTTATCACTGCAGCAAGCACACAGCAGTTTCTGTCCTTATTTGCACTGTCCTTTCCCTCTCCGTGAACTACGAAGCATCACTTGCTATTGCAAAGCCAGGTCCAGGGCTGGCCTAAGGCAGACATCAGAGTGGACAGGTACTATTGCTGCTGTCCAGAGACCAAGAAACTCCTTCTGGCGAGACTGGTTTGTTACCTAGTGGCCTTTTTCCCCCCTTAGTGTCCATCTACCTCTCCTCTACCCATCGCTTTTAGGAACTTCCCAAGACTCATGTGCAACCCAGCCTTTCGACGCTTCAGTGGGAGCACTGCTGTGCTGCTGAATAGAGTTATGGCACTCACTGCTGTCTAGGTAGCCTGCTTGCCTAAGTGTAAAAGCAAAAGTAAAGTCTGAACTGGCACCTTCCAAATTAGGGGTGAGGGATTCAGGATATCCCCTGAATATCCCAAAGAAAATCACAAGACCAAAGACTTCTCTTGGATGGAAACAGGTAGTTCAGTATGCTGCAGCTTACCTCTGTTAAACAATTTTAAGCCACAGGAACAAAAAAACCCAAACCACCCCAAAACAAAACCCAGGCTTGATGAAGGAAATATTTACAGGCAATTTACGAGCAAGGAAGGCAGCTTGATTATTTCAACAAGCTGCCTGACCCGCCCTGCTACCCTACCAAAGCTGCTGGAGTTGGTGGTATTGCATGATGTGTAGCAGTGTGAACAGAAGCATCGCTACTGGGTGGGGGGGAAGAAGTGGCAGCAAAGAAATAGAAGTGGACACCATTATGATCCTGGTCTTGTGCCCTGACACAGCTTCTGCGCCACCTCCCATCCCCTTCTCCAGAACTGGATACCAGTACACCTCCTCCCTTTGACAGCAGGGTAGAGGGATTTAGATGGGGTTTCTTCCTCCTGTTCTCAGACAAAGTATCAGAGGAGCACTGCCCATGTGCTGATATGCTTGTACAGCACCAAATGCCATCAGTCTTGTTCTTAGCTGATCCCCTGGCTGTATAGGCTAAAATATTTTTGTTATCAGGCTTGTCATAAACAGAGGATCATGACTTCACTGAAGATCACAAACCTATGCAAAGAGAAGAGAATTTTATCCTAAATGGAGCTGCAAAGATCTGGAGTAGGTAGGAAAGCAGGGCTACCGATAAAGCAGTCTTCTGAAGAAGTCGTCTTCCTTGTCTAACCCTCATCAGCTTAATGCAGTTGATCCCTTCTCCTGTTTAAAAACAGGATGCATGTTTTAGTCATAGAGTAACACCTATGATATCAAGTTATAGAAATAGCTTCCACAGCTGCCTTGTTCAAGAATTTCACTGTCCCAGGAGAGTATTTCTGCAGGATGAGAGACACAGTGGATAACGCCTTGTCTTAAACTGGGCACTTAGAATATACCACCTTCTCTGTACAACTGCTGCTCAATGCTGTTGTATAGCAGTGTCCAGGAAACAGAAAGCCTGATGCGTGTTTAAAATTGTTAAAAAGATTACCAGTCTGGAGACAAATTTTACCAGTATTTTGTACTTGAAATACATTGAGCGTGGTGAGCATTGTTGAGTTATTTCAGTCAGTTTGGGCTCCTATCCAGTACTTTTAAAAAAAAACCCCACAGCTAACATGCAGCATGACGGGATAGTCTTTGGCGAGGGACATCCAGGCAGTTAATTTAACTGTCACATCGGTGTCTTGTAATGGTACAGTTTTAGAGCCTGGCTCACCGCGAGCAACCAGACACCACTCAGAAGGAAGGCCATTTCAGGACTTTGTTGAAGAACCCGCTGAGCCTGGAAGACTAACAAAGTCAGCAACAGTTGAAATAAGGTTAGCAAAATGGCCTGAAGTTCTTTTTATTTTTCTTGGCAAACCTGAAGGATCTGTTAATGGAAATATCCTTTCTGTAAAATGTTTTTAGACTTGAAAGTCGCTTGTAAGAGACCGCTTCTTCACAAAGGAACCAGAACAGGGAGGAATAGGATGAACTTCACCGTTGGGGAAGACGTTTAGACTGAACAGCGTGGCAGCACACTGCTCAGGAGATGCCAGTGTTAAAAGTGGGAAGGGCAACTTTAACACAGACCTGTGAATGGGTGTAGCAGTTTATTAGAGCAAATACCCTTTCCTTTCATCAGTATTCAGTGACAAAGCATGGATTTTACCTCAGCTTTGTCTATATTTACCTGACACCTTTTGAAAGGGTGTTTTGCTGTTCATTGCCTTTATCAATTCAAGAGGTTAGGGAACAGAACAAAATTATCAGGTAACAGATGTCAAAAACAAGGAAATACTTTTCCCCCTCATAAAATCAGGGTGTAAAACTTGCAGCAAACTGTGGAAGCTACAAATATAGAGCTGATTAATAAAAGGGATGAGACAAAATTAATGGAAACTAAATCCATCAGTGGCTATTGCAGATACATAGCCTGCAGCTCTGGAGGTCTACTTTAAAAAAAAAAACACCCAAAACCAAAAAACCAGACCCTGAAAAAAACAAACAGTAACTGAGAGGATAGGAGTGTGTAAACCATGGAACGATCACCATCTATATGTCCTCTTTCTCCAAGCATCTCTTGTCAGCCCCTGGCTGATACCATGCAGTGCCTGGTGCACTGTGCAGCATCCAGGAGGCACATGAAGTGAGTAGAGCTTTGCAGGGGAAGGAGTAGCCAGTTACATGACTGGGAACAGCATTACACACAGACTGACAAGCAGCAACAGTCCCTGCTATGGCACTTACTAATATCTGAGAGCTTACTTATGCCAACTTACATGCTTTTGTGTTTTTTATGATATATACTTAGAATAAGGAAGGGGTCTCTGCAAATGCACACTTATTTCTGAACTACGCAGTTAATTGAGATTATGGTCCAAATTTTGCTAGACTTAATGGTATTCCTTCCTCCCACTCATACTTTCCTCCCAGTTCTGCCTTGAAATGCAGGCTGTCAATCAATTGCAGACATTTCTTATAGTCTACATTATTTCCTGCTTTCCTGCCTTCAAACATTTACATTCCATGAGCACCAAAAACTGTCCACACAGTACATAAAGTTTATAGGTTTGAAGTGCATTGTTATATTGTTTTTTGCAACACTTCGGAAATAATTTTTACATCTTTTGGCCTATGTACATATAATAGGATTTGCTTCCTAAGCCTCTTTACTCCTGTCAGTTTTGTATGCAAAATACTTCAGAATAACCCAACTAATAAAAAGCCCAATTCCACTGCAGAAGATGTTGAAGGGAAACTTTGTTCTCTGCCCATCTCACCTTTATTCCCCGCACCCCCCCGGCTTTCAGTTGCTGTTTGCTCTACTTCAGTACCAAAAGTCCAGCTGTTCAACATCTAAACACTGTTCAGGACATATGGCAACAAACAGAAAATGAGTTCCAGTGAACACTGGTGAGCCATATCCTTTCTAGGTATTCACACAGGCATTCAGCCAAGCACTTCGATGCTTTGCTATGATACAAGAGCAGCCATTTCACAAGGAAATCTTTGGGCTAGAATCTGCATAATCGAGCAAAACCAATCAAAACAACCATAGACATTACTGCAGGTTGAAGAATACAGTGCATTTAGTCTGCTAAGCAGTTATCAGCTCAGTAGATCTGAAGGAGAAGGTCTCTCTAGAGACCTGTGTAGTACAAAGCATCAGCAATACAACCACCTCTCGTACTATTTTTTTCAAAATACCCGATCCTGGTCTGGGATTGTTGAGCTGCTTCACACTTCTGATATCCAGCCATCAGAAAATTAGCAGTGCCACTCAACTCTGAGCATACAGGGGGGTTTCTGGTGCTCGCAGAGCTGAGCCACAGCACACACCCTTACTAATCTCAGAAAGGTCAAACACTTTTCTGATAAAAGGTTTTGGTCGTTTACCAACCTAAGTAGACAAAAAAAAAACCCAAACCAATTGCGAGCTGTCATCTAAACTCTTAAGATTGTTTGGATGTTCTCAAGAGAATTCTCTCATGAAAGTCCAGAAGCCCTGAGGGAAGCTGAAGGGAATTATTGTTTAATATTGACAGCCTGTCTAGAAGACATTAGGACTGGGCCTCTGCTCGAAAGAGGCATTTTAGAACATGAAACCACCAAGTAAAGGTCATGCAGCACTACAGAATGAGGCCTTCTGGTGCACAGTGTCAACCTCAGGGGACACCTAGATCCTCCACGTGCATTTCAGCTGACCTACAAAGCTGTGTCAATATCCTACTCCATGACCTGCCAAGTCAGCTCTGTGGAAAGCATGTAGGGGGACATCAAAACAGCATGCACCAAGTGAGCGAGACCACCAGATCCAGCCTCCCAGTGCCAAGCAGGCTCTGGCTCAAGCAGTGTAGGAGACGCATGCTCCTGCCCTCTCCTACCCCTGCAAGCCAGAGCAAGTTTCCCAGAAAGGGACCAAACCATTTTTTTTTTTTTTTTAAACTAAATGCTTTTAATAGAAAACAAAATACAAAATAACTCTTTCCAGAAAGCAGAAATATTTAATCTCTCCAAATGACAAACTAGAACGTGCTTTTTTCGCAGATCCTTGTTGTAAATGCTGATGATTTATCTCACAAAGCGTTCATGAAACTGATATTGCAACATTTTGAGAAAAATCCAACACTGGCAGAGCTGCCTCTGTGTATGCACAATAATTTAGTAATACTATTTTTTCCCATGTCACTTTGTGTTTGTCTCTCTCCCCCTTCCCCTCTCCCTAGACTGCCAACTTCCATTTACGGAAATATTTCTGTGAGGTGCAGTGGTGGACCGACATGCCCCGTTTCCATCAGGAGTCCAAACTTAGCCACTTCAGTTCTATAGTGCCCTCCCTCCAGACAAGGCAAGTCGTTTATTACCCTTAAAGCCACCGCTCTACCCCCACTGTCCTCCCATCCTCAAAACACAGTGCAACCAGATTCAGAAAGATTCCTAATAAATGGAACATAAATACAAATATCACAGCTAGTACCAGGAACCAAACCCAAGTGACAATGCAGAGATGGGCCCCAACTGAGGTCAGATTTCGATCCCCTTACTAAAAAGAAAGATGGTATTTTCTACTTAGCTAGTCCAAAATATTCCAGAAGTGCTACAGGGAGCTGTAATATTTAGGACCACTATCACTGTAGAAAATACATAATGTTCTTTTAATAGAAGGGTCTTAAAATGCTGGTCCTCTGCAATAACAGGAAAACAAAAGCAAAACAAAACAAAAAACACCGGGCCAGTAGTTCTCCACACACTCAAGCCTCAGTTAACAGTAGGTAAGATGTGCCCATCAATCAACGCAGGATATTTAAGTGCAGGTCAGCAGCTTATCTGGTTGGCAGTTTCACTTGTCTGGACCAGGCTTTTGGTTTCCCCAAGCTACTGGATTTACTCCCCTTTTCCCCATCCCTACAAGTACAAGATTAGAATGTATATGCATTTTCATCACTCCTCCTTTTTTCCTTACTCCGTTCAACAGCACAGGCCTTTTTGTGGGCAAGACATTTTAAAGCATTTGCATCACTCTGAATGAACGTGCCTTTCAAGGGGGCAGAGGAAGAAAAGTGTTTCACAGTCAGTACTCTCAGCTTGCAATGGACTCTGGCGTTCAATACACCCACCCACTTCCCTAAGAAAAAAAAAAAAAAAATTAAAGTTCCTGATTTTCTTGTGCAATTCCAGTCACTAGAAGAAGATTACAGGCCATAAACTGTACGCTCAGTACATTATTCATTTGTCCGGTATATACACCAACCAGTTCACTGGAAGACCCATCTGCAGGGGCGTTGCAGTAAGTGTTCCGAATGTCCCAGACCCGGACTGAATTGTCCATCGACGCTGAAGCAATTAAACTACTGTCAGGGCTAAAAGTAAGGCTGGTTATGTTGTCCGTGTGGCCCCTCAGTTCTTTGTAAAGAGTTCCTGATGCCAAGTCCCACAGCTTTAGCCGCTGGTCTTCACCTGCTGATGCCAGGTACTTACCGTTGGGAGAAAACGCAAGCGCGAGTACGGGGCCACGGTGCCCGGTGAAAAGACGCACCGAGTTGCCTTGCTGAGTGCTCCACAAGCGCACAGTTTTGTCTGTGGAGCCCGTCGCTAAGTAGTTGGAATTGGGGTGGAACTTCACACAGTCTACGTCCGCCAAATGGCCTGCGTATATTCGCAGCGGGTACGTCCGATCAAATGACCAGAGCCTTGCAGTGCGATCGTGGGAACCACTGGCAAAGTACAGGCTGCAGGGGCTAATATCCAAATCCCAGACAGGATAGGCATGTCCTTGGTACAACACAGTGTTTGTAAAACTTCTGAGGTCCCAGTATCTGATGGACATGTCCTCAGAACACGATAAGAGTCCCGAACTGTCTGAAAGGAACCTCGTGCTATACACGGGTCCACAGTGTCCTCTCAGGATCTTCATTTCTGTGCCTGCACTGTCGTCCTCTTCCTCCTGGTCAAGGAGGAGAAAAAGAAACAAGAAAGGAAAGCATGTTTATCTGTTCAACAAATACAGGAACCACCATGAGGAAAACAGGCGGGTGTTAATACAGAATAAGTTATTTTAGACGTGGCACACTTTGTGCAACTCTGAGACACAAACATTGTTAGCACTTTTGCTACACCTAAGTTAACGCTGGAAGAGATGGCAAGATAAGGCTTTATATAAAGGTTTTATCTTCATTTTGGGTAGCTTCATGCTTACTCCAGAAGGCACCTTAACCTGGAACTGTACGCAAATAGGGGAAAAGCCCCAATATTTTATGACATTTTTCCACTTGCTAAAAACATATGCTTATTCCCTATCCACTCTCTGCTAAACTTTTGGCTAAGATGTTGAAACAGATCTTGGCATCTGCTCTTTTGGTGTGGTCATTATTGGAAGTGAATCTCACAGTAGAGAAAAAGAAACACAGATGTCTTAAACAAAAGGCAGGAGATGGGCAAGACAAAGCATATTTGACAAACTGTCTGCTGGACATTCTTAGCCCCACACGTGAACAGAAACGCAGTAAGGCCATAATATCTCTTTCTCCATGCAAGCCCCATCAGGATGCTTTCACATCCTCACCCTTCAAGAACGGCAAACGTATGCAGCTTATTTAGGTCAAAGGATCTATTTTGGGGTAGGAGAAGATGAATAACCACAAAAATGATGGCACTGGAAACCTTTTTATCCTGTAATTCTCCAATTCAAGTAGCAGGGCAGAGAGTCAACAAGTAAAGGCTTTTACATTTAAAGACTGCTCAGTGAGCTGTGCTAATGGAATCTCCCAATGGAGGGTAAGAGTCTCTGAAAGTCTATGCCAGTAGCACCTCTTGACACTCAAAGGCTACATACTGCACAAGTTTCAACAAATCTCACCTCAAGAGAGCGTCCTTGCCTAACAAGCTGGGGTCTCACTGGCAGAGTACAAGATAACCACAGCTTGGGGTGCACCAGCGTAGTAGCTCGAGACCACGCTTCCTCAGGGCTGTCAGGCAGACACTCTTCCTCAATACTGAATCAGTAACACTCATCCACACACAATCTCTGCACATCAAATTCAACACACACCCTTTTGTTTGTGAGCAGCCCCTTTAACTTTTATCATTGCAAACTGGCCCGTTTCCTGCAGAAGGAACGCTTCCTGCCCTGAGAGGAAACCCAGTTCCCCAGGGCTGCTGGACTGCTGAAAACCAGCAGAAGTCAGTGCATCGTGAGCAGCTCTCTTGGCTGACACGGCATCTCCCATCCCTCTGACCTCAGGACCCACAGACGGTTTTGCTTCAGACTTAGCAAGAGTCCTGAAAGCCCTTCTCCTCCAGTGGTTTCAAATCTCACATCAGAGGTGAGCAAACTCTGACTTAGCTAGCTTGCTGCCTTTCTCTCTCAGCTGCGTGTTTAGTAATAGGCAGCAAGCCGTGTTTAGCAATGCTAATTCTCTTCAGAGTAGTCAGTGCCCATGGGATTTTTATGATGGGGCTGTGAGCCAACTTCATCTCTACGATGGAGGTGAGGCAGAGAGAAATTGCAGGCTCTAGCACGAAAAGCCCCATTCTTATTCAAATTGCTTTTTCTACCTCAGATAAGAGCATTGCTTGCCGGAATCCACAGCATCTCTAGGCTATGTTACCACATGAAAGGAGAGAAGCTGATACCTGCAGCATTTTATAGTATTTAGTTATGACCATAAGATTCCTGACAAGTTACCAGTGGAAGCCCATTCAAGTTACCCACGTTGTACTATAGTTTCTGTGAATTCTGCAGGTCCAGATACTTAATTTTATGCCTTCAAATTCAAGCAGGGCTACTTAGGCTGTCTGCAAGCACATACTCTTTCTCTCTTACAAGCACCTACTCTTTTCTTGTATTACAGTAGCAGCTTATTTGACAATGCCTTCTGCAGCATTGAAAACCACACTCCTGTATGGTCACAGGTAGCAAATCTTATCTTTGACTTCTGTTTGACACCCACTTAGCATAACAACTGCACACTGCTATTATAGCTCACCGAACAGTATACCTATAATGCTCTCGAGTCACTAAATTTTTCCATTTCCCCCCCATCCAAGTTAGTCTGCTGACCAGATTAACAAAGCAGCTGGAAGTGCAGCCACTGTATTACTGCCCTGCAGAACCAAGCTTCATTTCTCTGGCAGATCAAGCACACTCTTCCTTGCATCCCACAGCTACTACCACGCAGGTGAGCATTTGCAGCAGCTACAGAAGCACTGCAACCTGTGTTATAAACCAGCAGGAAGGCAGGGAATCCCTCTTCATAATATTTTTTCAGGATTCCAATTTCACACACTGAGTATGTTTCCTGGATATAACGTACCCCTGGGCACTACCCAGATATCCATCAGCTCCTTCTGAAGTGGTTGCTGCTGCAGGTTAACATGAACTGATTTGTATTTCCTTGGGATGGACAAGAAATTAAGTTATATATGCCTATTTTAATCAATAACCTACACACACACACACTAAAAGCTACCTTTTATTATTTGAGCTATCCATTTTGAAAAGAACTATGAAAACGGATTTTAAGTAATAGGATAGAACTGGAAAACCTACCAACAGTACTAAAATGGGCTGAAAAAAAAATATTTCCGCTTCAACAGTGAACAGGAAATCTTCCTGAGCAAATGCAAGACTCCCCAAAATTATATTACTAAGAAACTGAAAAGAACAAAAATGTTGGCATGTTTTGTTACACAGGACACCTTCCAAATGATACACCTGTGGACAGACTGCCCAACTCCTCAGCTATTACTTAAATCAGTAATGGATTTTCATGACAGTCATTTGGACGCAGAAAAAATTACTGATGATGAATTTAACCATGTGAGTAGCAAATGTTATCTAGCTGACAAAAATTATCTTGATCTTCCACCCAGCATAAGCCTCAAAGGAATAAGTGAGCTTCAAAGAGCAACAATAACCTCAAAAAAACCAAAACGCCCCCCCCCCCCCCGCTTTTTTTTCCCCCCCTTCTAACCAGTAACAGGTTTCCCTGGGTGTTGTCATCTCTCTCATCCTGAAGTGCTCTTAAGATGTCAAAAGGGAGGATCTCTTACCTGCCTACAGTAGGGATGTCCTAGGAGGAAAAGATGAGGGAGTAAATACCACAGCTCTCTTTGCAGGACATTTCTTACTGCTCCTTCCAAAATTCCCTCCCATCTGCCATCCACCAAGGTGTCAGCATCATGCCTGCTCATTACCACTTGAAGGACTACTGCCACTTAAAAACAGAACCTTAGAAGCAAAGCTGAAAGACTCAAGTCTTAGTCTTCACAGAATTTAAAGGCTGCCACTCTTGCAGCTTGGAACAGAAAGCATTACTTTCTGTCGTTGATTTATGTAGTATCAGTGATGAGCATGGCAAAATTGCAGAGACAAACAATACGTCCATTTGCACAGCTGCAAAAATGCATTTTTATACTGGACCTTAAGTAAGAGAGACTACAAAGTGGCATTTGTGAGATGCTACTGTGAAGAAAACAGAATTATTTTATCCCAAATTAGTAAGGCTCTCCTATTTCCAAGAAGCAAGACAACACTGGTGAAGTGCACTGGGGCATCACACTGATCAAAAATCACTAAAACTACACCTAGTAGATTATTTTGACCTTAGTGGCACAAAGGTTTTACATGAACTAGGAAAAAACGTCATTCTCTAATGCTTTTGCCAAGTCTCAACCTCATTTTTTATATACGTATATACAAAAAGAGTTAATAAACCCAATAGCATAGTTTTAGTGCCACCTTGAACAAGATCCACTGAAACTAGCACAGTTTTAGACTTCTGTATCTTCACAAACAGAAGGACCCACTTGCTTGCAGCAAATCAGAAACCAAGCTGAAGATTAATTATTTCAGGCACTACTATTTAAATACTGTATCCAAAGCTAATTACACAACACAGAAATCAACCAAACCAAACAAAATTTAGAAACCTTACAAAACCCAGCCAAGTTTAACATCCTCACAAGTTATTCTATAGAACTCACTGAAGTAATGTCAAAGCACATTCAGAATTTTTGTTCTTTGTCAAAGTTTTCATCAGATTTATCGCTGTGAATTGTTGCTGAGCAGACTGCAGTGACAGTCTGAAGCACAGCCCCTGTTCACCCTGAGCTGCATTACTGATGACTGCAGCCTGGTCAGGGTGGTCTTGTCTGGTTTGTCTTAGTATCTGTGGCTTCCACTCCTGTGGCACCCAAGCAGGTGCTGGTCTGTTCCCACCTGCAACCCCATGGGAGCCTGTGTATTTTCACTTAAGGCTCCCAGACACTGGAATTTATTTCCTTTGTAGTCAATAGGCTTTCATTTGCATTTGGGACCCATAACCAGCAGTGCACTCAGGCTGGTATCCTCCTTTAACTTTGAACTCCTGATCAGGTCACTGTTTGTTTTGTCAGTGGTGGAAGTTATTCAGAGCAATGATGACTTTGATCTGTGCTGGTCTTTGACCAGTTTTTGGTTTTAGACCTGTGCACAAATACTGCAGGATACACAAAATACTAAATGGCCAACAAGGGCCATTTGTACTCAAGCTTCCATTGCTGTTTCATAATACACTTATAACATGCAAGTATGTGCCTACGTGCCAAAAAAAAGCCAAAACACACTCCTGATAACCTGGCAGTATCTCACTTTTCTATAGTCTGGAGCCAAAGGAGGTCACCTGCTGATTTACCAGAGAAATTCTCCTCTGTTGTAGGTTATTGACATTTGGTTTCCATGACAGGCAATACATAGTCACATGTCCTATGAACTCTTGCAGCTTATAATGAAAACAAGTCAGTCCATAGCTCTATCTTGGGCTAGTCTGGCCCATTTACCTGCTCACTCTGCAGAAAGGGTTAACCTGGGAAGCAGTGAGCATGCCACTGTGCTATCTCACCTGGATGCCTGCCTCTAGTTCTCAAGCTGACTAACAAAGCAATCCCTAACCATAGAACTCTGCACACAGGAAGCTCTCTGCACTCTTCCAAAATAAACAGAACCCTGCCACTAGGTATTTTTTGTAAGAAAAAGCAGTGGAAAAAAGGATGTTTTTCCTGCTAAACACTCAACACAAGAACATATGAGGCTTCCCCCCCGCCTTCAAGAGAGGAGTGATTAAACAAAGGAAGAGTCACAAATTCTGATCTCTAACCAGATATAAGATGCTACGTGGGCAGCTGTGGTGAGAGAGAAGGAAGGGCGTGACTAGATGGCAAAAGAGAGTAAACTAGAAGATGCTATCTAGCCTGGCATGTGAAGGCACACACATCCCTGTTCTTGTCTCCAGCACTCCAGAGTGGGAAGCCACTGAAGTTTCTACACCGCAGATTCCTTAACAGAGACATTTTGCATAATTTTTCCATGCTAACTCTTCACCTCTGGTTAAGGTGATTCCTGAAATACAGTTTTGCACTTAGGCATCCCTCCTTCTTCCTGAGGCCTCAGACCAGCTTCCTTTGGCTCTCTCCTTACTTTGTCTTTATTCTCCCTCTTCCTGCATCTCTCCCCTTCTCTCCATCCTCTGATTGCTTGTTCTGAGCCACTTTCTTTCTAGTTTTCATTCATCACAGTGTGTTTTTACTGCCTGCATCTCCTCATTTCATCTTCCCATCCATAAGAAGACTCCACGCTCCTCAGGGAAGGGAGCCTTCTCTAGTCACCCATCCTTACTGGGCTGTCTGTGTAGTCCCGTCTGTTCAAGGACAGCTGGAGGAGAGAAATCAGCACCTAGGACTAACAAACTATGACCCGAGCACAAACTCATTGCAGCATTTACAGCCACTGCAGGAAAGAACAAGGATCAGAGTAGGCTATAAAATTTGTGCGTCAAGGCAGACAAGTTGTGGAACAGCCTTACAGTCCCCTAAGACGTTACTAGATACTCCACAATGCATGCCCAAAATACCTTGGCAGAAAGGGTAGGGGGGGGGGGGAAATGGGTATCCAGACCTCCTCATCCAGGATGTCACAAGCCAGACGGATGCGGGACACATCAACGAGGTGGGGCTCAGATTTTAACTTCCTGGAACGCAGGCTCCACAGCTTCACACACGAATTATCGAACCCAGCAGCGAGCAGCTTGCTATTTGGTGAAATCTCTGCAGTGTTCAGCAACTGCTCTGTGTTATAGAAGGCATAGAAACAGATGGTTGTTAAGGAAGGGGGCCCGTCCTTGACACGTTTAATGCTGTCCTGCAGTAAATCCAGTGCCGCCTCGTTCTGCAGAATGGAAGCCGGCACATCGCTGGGTTCCAGGCCGTTGCTCTCGTTGCGTGAGGAGCTCCCACCGGCGTAGAGCTGGTAGTCAGTCCTCTTGGCGGGCTGCACATCCAGGTGAATGTGCAAGGTCAGGACTTTGCACAGGGCGTTGTTGTTGTCACTTTGGAGGTAGCGAAGAAGGTAGTTGTAGCTGTCCTCTTGAAGGCGGATGACGTACTTGTTGTCCAGAAAAGCCCGGAGCTTCAAGTTGGACAGGATATCTTGAATAGTCATGGTAGTCTGCAACTGCTCAATGATATCCTTCTGGCTGGCATTCTGCAAGAACATGCCATGGAAGCGGCTGTAAAAACTGTCCACTGTGCTTTTTAGGCCATTCTGGACCATGTTCAGATGGAGGTAGACGAAAAGGGGATACAGAAGAGGCATCACTTCATGGCTGTGCTGAGAATCTGAATCTATATGAAAAACAGCAACAAACTTTGAATGATTTCTCAATCCACTTTCTACTGGGAATAGAACAGAGCAAGGACAATTACTGCAAAAAGCCTTGACAGTGGCATCAGAGAGCAAGCAAGAGGAGACTTTTGCTGGCGCAGCTAAGTGAACCTCTTCTGTCACCTAAAGGGGATACACAGTACCTATTAGAGATCTGAACAGAGATTTTCAAGTCAGTGAGGTACCTTGTCAGAACAAAATGCAGAGATTTCAAAACTCTTTTTAGGTGTGGGTCAGCTTTAAAATACCACCTCATAAAATATATGACAGCTGAATTTTTCCCCTGTTTATTTAAGGAGAAAAACTATGCCCTCTGCTTATTGTAATAAATGGACTTCAAAATTTACTCATTATATTTAAAATAGTATTTAACATGTTTAAGTCAAAATTATTTACCTAGCTTGTGTGGGCCTGAACTTTGGTGGCTTTTTTTTCCTCTCAGCTTCAATAAAACTTGCATGTGATGCTTTGGATGAAACTGATTTGTCTCCAGGGGAAAGGAAGCTGCAGCTTCCAAATGTACTGCAATATGCTGTGCTCTTGTGTTATTTCTGTGCCTGCTCATGTGCATGCTGTCTCTCTCTCCCCCACTCTCTCTGCCAAGGCAAATCCCAGCAGTAATTCCTAGTACACAGTGTAACGAACTCCTGATTAGGCTGTGCTGTACCTTGCAGAGACTAATCTGTGCCACAGCTCCACCCCTCCTTCACCAGCTTCTTGGGGCTGTTTCCCTCCCGCATTCAGCCGGTTGCAGGGAGCTGGAAGGAGCAGAACCCTGCCACAGAACACCATGGCAACATACAGGGCCACAACAACGAGCTACCGGAGGACCAAATGGTCCAAATTACTGGAACAAAATAGGCATTGCTGATCCTCAAACATCACTGCTTCTTTTCAGTTTGTTCTTTCCTCCTGCCACTCACCAATCCATATTCTTTTTTTCCCCTTACCATTAGGTTATTTTTCCTCTCCTGTTGAGCACCCTTCAGGCTTTCTCTGGTCCATACTGTGCCTCTTCCATTTCTACATGAGTAACTAGAATGTGTGTGGTGTGCAGTGTATGCATACGTATTTGCATACTTAGGCATCATTCTCCCTTCTGTCCCACTGAAGCTGGGCCAAAGCCAGTGAAACCAGTGGTCTGTATGTAGTAAAAGCTCTAAGCAGCCAGCAGCCGCTCTTTTCTCTGCAGGTGCTCTAGCCCAGAAATGCAACAAGGGGCAGGACCTCACTCTGCAGCGGGGGAAAAAGGGAAGAGATAGGAAGATGTCAGAAACAGGAACAAAGAGAAGGTTCCCCAGGAACATATGGAGAGGTTACAGAAGCTGGGTCTGTCTAGCCTGGAGAAGAATAAAGGGATATCCAATTGCTGCCTTCAGTATCCAGTGGGACATTATGGAGGAAAAGGAGCTAGCCTCTTCTCTGAGGTGCTCAAAGGACAACAGGCAAGCTGCTGCAAGGGAAATTCTCACCAAATCGCTCAGCCCTCCAGCCGGGGCCCAGAGGTGCCAAGCAATCACCACACTTTTTGATTTTCAAAACCTGGCTGGACAAGGCCCTGAGCAACCTGATCGAACTCCGATCTTGCCCTGCTTTGAGCAGCTGGTTGAACTAGAGACCTCTAGAGCAATTCCTAAATTATTCAGTGGTCCTAGTCCCCTGCCCAGACCTCAGTGCCCCTGGAGGCAGGCATCACAGAAATGGGAATTGTCCTGCTGTGCCTTGTGGCTGGCTGGCAAGTTACTCCCTTGCAGAAACAGAAGCAGTTCATGTGTGTAAAAAATCAGAACTGAGCAAAAGGGAAAAAAAAAAAAAAAAAAAAAAAGAAAACAGTCGACCTGAACACCAAAACCACACCTAGCACTTCCCCAAGCAATATTTAAGCCACTGAACAGAGCAATGGTACTTCTCAAAAATCTATCAAACAATAAGGATTTACCTCCAATACTAAAGTGCAATGGTGTTGAACTGCTCTAGATGGCAAGTCTAAGACTTCACTGTTTTCTGCCTCTGCTTGCCTCCCTCCCTTTTCTTCAACAACTATCAGGAATATTAATCCCAGTGTTATGCACACTGGGATCAAATCCCTACACTGGACAACTGTAGATGTGCTCAAAGGTGGGAGGAGTGGCAACCTCACTTTCCCTGGTACTGTTCTCTAAAAATCCTATCTGATTTCTTCTTCCTACATTTGGGACTCATAGAATAAGGACATTCCCAGGAGTAGCTTTTTTTTTTAATTATTAAAAAGTCATTAAAAAAAAAAAAAGAAAAATCATTATAGTCTTCTGCATCACACTACAGAATGAGAATTTTTTAACTTTGTCATATACCTCCAGTCTCAAAGCCAGTACAGAAAAATTTAAGGTAACAAATTCTCCCTTAAAAAGCCAGACTATCATAAAAATAAGCCAATTATGAATAAAATTAAAAACCCTAAACTAGGAGACAGCAGAGAACTACACTCATTTCTAAGTTACCTGCCTTTCACATAAAACACTAATCTTCCTTCTTGTCCTATATATGTATGCTGTTGTCTAGAAGATATACAAAGGCCAAATGCTTGAACAAGAAAGGCCAAACAGTCAGGTATCTACAAAAACCAAAGGTACTCAGCACTTGGACAACAACAAAAAAAAAAAAAAAGAAAGAAAAATTAAGTATTTCTAATTGTAGTAACAGAAGTCTCAAAACTAGAAATCAAAAGATTATTAGAGACATGATTTTAAATTTTATTATGTTGCCTTTTACTCATTGAAATGACACCAAAAAAAATATCAGCTACTTTCCTCTTCCTTGCTTCCTGATATTTACCTGTTAGAAAATTGCGTAATCGTCCAAATTGTACTTCATATTGCTGTGGCTCCGCCAGGCAGGGAGCTGCAGACACAACGTTGGCGCAACCAGATTCAGATTGGACTGTGAAATAAAATAAGTAAAAATTAAATAGGGATATAAGGAGTTTTGCATGTGTCTGGAAACAAAGCTTCTCATAAAATCCAAGGTAATGCAGCCACCAAGATGACATTTCATCTTTCAAACCATCCAGGGATGACATAGTCCGAAGGATCTAAACATGGCAATAACAACCTAGACAGATCATGAATGAGAAAGTATACTGAAAGCTTAAAAAAACCCCCCACCCTAAAAATCTCAGCAACTCATCTGGTCCCCCCAGAATACATTTTTAATTTCAGAAACAACCTTAATTTCCCAAGAAATTCAGAGTAACACCGTCACAAGTCCCTTACCAGTTTTATGAGATACTCAGTGGTTTTACTACTTTGCACTCAGAAAAGATGCAGAAAGCAACCTACAACTTTCCCCAAAACAAAGTTTCTTTTTCAGGAGGACCCACCAACTATCGTGGACAGAAGGCCTGCAGTGACACTACCTCAGTCTCAAATTCCTTGTCCCAGTCATTACCATTTACAACAAATTATAATCATTAGCATTTACTAGTCTCCTGGAGGTGGTGGTGAAAACACACTGCATCTCTAAGCAAGCACTTTTTAAATCAAAACATCTCCTCCTCCTCCCTGAGGATTTTAGGTTAAAGGGCAGCTGGTATCTGACCAAAAACCCAGTTGTAATGGTCTCCTGAGGTGGTGTTAAACTGATTTTCAGAACCAGTATCAACTCTGGTAAAAGTGGTTCTGAACTATTTAGAAAGGGAATTGGCTTTTCTTTCTCTGGCACCAAACCTTTGCTCTTCTGTTAACCTCTCAGAATCCGACAGGGGACTCTGTGCATGTTTACAGACACCCACCAACATACCCTAAGCATATACAAGTACCAGTGATTAGAAACACCAGTTACAAAATTATAACTAATATGTTTATTTGTCTGCTCTTCTAAGAAGAGCACTAAAGGGCAAGGAGTTTCACTGTTTTCCTTTCCTAATTTTTTTTCAATTCATAACCATTTTCCCCTCCACAAAACCTGTTTTCATTACTCTCACTTTCAACTCCTTCAACTTCTTTCAGTCCCCGCTGCCCCCCACCACCTTCCATCCCCTCTCTTTGCCTTCCTACTCCCGATTCATCGCTTTTTGTTCCAACATTTGGCTCACACACAGAGGCACAACTCTGACAGCCCTGGAAATCTATAAACAACATCATCGAATGTTCACGTGCTAAAGAGAGATAGGCCAGCCTCCAGCTCATCTCAATGCTTCTAATTAGAAAGAGATCAGCACATGGTGTACAGGCAGCCTGTCGCTATTCTCGCTCTCTCTCCCTGGTGAGACACAGGTCTATCTGCCTGGAGCTTATGGAAATACAGAAGGTACGTTTACCAACTCTCCAGGGCAAGCTGAATTCAGCTTTGGAAACCGAGAGCTGGGCTGTGCTTATTATCCCCGCATGGGAAAAAACAGATTCCAGCACCAATGCCATATCTTCTCTCAAATCAGTTTAGAAATAAACAAATATAACCTCTTGAAAGGTACAGATACACTGCACTTCCTACAGCCTGGCTGCCTGAGAAACTCAAAGCTGGCTCACATACTGGTATTACTTAACAACTAAAGTAAAAAGTAAAATAGCAAGTAAAAACTCTGCTATTCAGACTTAAAATGTAATATAATCAATATTCAGCATGAGAAAGTAAACTGCATGTACACACCTGTAGTAACTGAACAACACCTAGTGACAGTTTTCAATGTCACCCATACTCCTTTATTGTAAAAGCAAAGAAAAACAGAAATAAGAGAGCCTGTCTTTTACGCTGTCACAGGGTTACATACAAGGGTCAACTCTTCACAGAGTTCTCGTGGCCTCATTTCAGCAGGAATGGGAACGACTTTCCACCTTGCTCATGCCATGCAAGCACAACTTACTATCCTTGGCTTTATGAAGTGCTCCCTCCATGCCACCTATTCAACTTTCTCTGCATAAGCAACTTAAATCCAAAATTAAGACGTACGTCATGCTTCAGAAAGAGGATCATCATCTTTGGCTACCTATCCTAGAACAGTCTGGCTGGGCAATCATTATGCCCTACTCTTTCAGTCATGATGCTAGAGCTCGTCCCCATCAAATGTTAAACAAACCCTACATACCAGACAGTTATAACAAGTTCAAATTCTAATTCTTTTCCTTCCCAAAACTTCACACCAACCAGAACTGCAAAAAGGATCAAGAGCTCAACTGATTCCAAAACAAGAGTAAAATTTTCAGGCATATTTTTCTCCTGGTGGAAATAAAACAGTGGCCATATCCTTTTCATACATTAATAAATATACCATAGTTTCTTTTCCACCTTCCCCAGTGGTCATAAGAACATCTATTGGAAACATCTGCTCCTTGACGTCACTTCCAGTAATTGCAACCAGCTATGCAACCTGATAGCAAATTCAAAGGAACTCGCTCCTAACTCAGGGATATGGATAGTACCCTCCTGGTCTTGTGTGTTGGCTACGAGCAGCATTCCTTCCAGCTAACAAATGCAGGGCTACTGTAAATGCTGTTTAACAGCAACTGATTCCTCTTTTACGTGACTGTATGATTTACATATGATTTTACATTATTTCAGATAGTCCTATGTGTCAATAGCATACTATGGACAATATTAGAGCAACCTGTTCCTTAGTCACTCATTCCGTCCTCAAATATTCTTCTAGTTTTCTACAGAAATACAGGGTAGTCACGAGGAAGCTCTGTGCTGTATTGTACTGCAGATGCGATCAGACAGGGTGCTAGGTAATCTCATCTGGGCTCCCTTTCCCTCGAAAGGTTGGACCAGATGATCTTTCAAGGTCCTTTCCAACCTGGGCTGTTCTATGATTCTGTGAAAAGAGCGCTGTACGGGTATAGCAAGTATATGAAGCAATGGACAAAGGCTGAACTGAAGAGACTCTGGATGAAGACAAAAAGAAATGCTGAGGTAAAACTGAGAAACAAAACTACTTAAAACCAAAAACAGAGGACACTTTTCACTGTGAAAGAAGAAATCACAGAATTGAAGACAGAAGTAAGCAACTCTTCCATTTATACAGGCTGGTTAATTTAGAAGTCAAACAAAATAGAAGAGCTGAACAGAAAAAGCAAGGTGAATTTTGTTAAGGAATGAGCAAAACCATCTTCAGCAAAAAATATTTGATTGCTTTCCTCGAAATAAAAGCAATTAAGGCTTTAGAATCTGGTCAGTTTTTATTCAGTGTGCAAAACTAAGATGACTGCAGCAGAAAGTATTTTCAGCCTCTGTTGTTAGAATAAGTTCAAGCTGGGGTTTTCTTTTTTGACAGTCATTCATGGAACTGCAGCATACTCACTGACAGCTTACTACAAGCATGTTTGACAAGAAGTAGTAGGCAGCTGAATGCACAAGAGCAGACCATTTTCAGTTCTAATGAAAATTTATGACTAAGTTCTCAATCACTAGCCACAAAACCCTCGCACTGGCAAGAGCATACAGACTAATAAAAAATTTAGTAATAACATTTGGTGGAAGATGAGTAAAAAGACAAGACCCAATCACACACTTATTCACACACTTTACTGAAACATTTTTTTCTGCACGATGCCATATGTGAATGCAAGGGCTCGCAATCCAATTCATCTCTCTCTCTTCAGATACTCTTGTGTCCTCCTGGTATGGACTGATCCCAAGTTCTAATCCCATTTCAACACTAGCCTTTCTACCCACCTCTCCCATAAGATCTCCCATCAAAAACAATTCAGCATTTTACTTTGGTTTAATACCTTCCCCGTCTCCCCCAGTGTTATTTCAGGGAGTTGCAACAAACTTCCGATAGTTACTCTGAAAACAGCAAGGAAATGAAAACTACTAAGATGCAAGTCACTTCTAATAATGAAATATTACCCAATTTCCTTCAGGCCCCTGAAAGAGTTAGCCTGGACAGTTACCTACAAGTAACTCATCTTTGGATTATAACTACGGCAAAATACTCTAGAGGTGGGAAGAGCTATTTTGGCATCCAATTGTATTGACCTACGAGCAGAGGAGTTATACAGCAACTAACGTTCCGTCAAATGAAGTTGTATCACAAGTTAATAAGGTCTCCACCACTCTTAGCCTAGGATACTGTCACAATCTAAGCAGTTTCTTTAACAGAAAACATTTCCTCCTTTCATTTTCACCCAAAGGTGATCCCAGGATTTTCTATTACTTCTACAAGTAAATTGAATCTTTATAACCTCCACATGGCTCGCATACTTTCAATATTTGTACATGCTCAAGCAGCAGCGTAGTTTGTTGTAACAAAAATAATAATTACAATGAAGACTGTCACATACAGGATTTGAAAAGCAGGTAGTGTAACAGGATTCAGAAGCCTTTAAGGAAGAGGTGAAAGGACATGCAGGGAAATAACTGTCTCATCCGCTGAAGGGTTTGTTCCCCCCCCCCCCCCCCCCCCCCCCCCGCAAGTGGCAGAGCGGAGCTTTCACAACTAGAAAGCTGACTAGGCCAGTGAAAGAAACAGCCTGTATCACTTCTATTTCACATGATACAGCTCTCCTGGAGTACAAAGGTACAACAGATTTTCCTGCTTCTTAATTCCTCATCTAGGTTCTTCTCACCTCCGTCCCAAAGCATCACTACTCACCAGACTTCATGTTCTTTGGAATACAACATATACATTTTCCACTACCCTGACCTGATATTTCAGCCTGCTGTTTCACTGACCATGAATCTCACCTTGTTACAATTTCATCCACTTTTTCATTCTTCAGAAGTTCCTAACTCACTCCAACTTCACACTGGAAAATTTCTTTATTTCAAAAGGAGAGCTGTCCGTATGTGCTGACAAATTCACGTAGTTACCAATATACATACTCACACTTGTCACAGCTCTGCCAAGAAGCATGCATGGAAAATAGGATAGGATTACCTGTGAGATTAGCTGCCATCTCTTCAGCAGTCTGACACAGCCTCAGCCCTTGTTTTAGGGGACCTTCTGAGTCCACATACTGACGGCGCTTGAGGTAGCAGGACACTGCCATCTGAATCTGTTCTGTGCGTACACGTTTCATGACCTCAAAAGAAAAGAAAGAGATGATGAAGCTCTTACTGTGTAGGTATACACCAAGATCAATGTACACCATAGCTGTATTAAAACTGATGGAAGACAAATGGCTCAGTATTTTCATTGCTGAAGTCAAACAACTTCATTACTGAAATACGAAAGCAACAGAGAGCATTTGCCTCTCGGTACTAAGGCATAACTAGACACCTTGAATCAGATCCCTGAAGATATTTCACTGCCTAATTCTACTAATTTCATGAAGGAATCAAAAATACTTTTCTGGATTCTGGGCTAAAACTGCAGTGGTGAGCTGAAGCATTTGTTTTTGTTAAAAATAACTCATAAAAAGGGAACATTTCTCCTCCTTGCTTTTACAATAGCAGGTGGGTATTCTTCAGTCATCTTCTGATTCCTCTGCTTGACCAACCAATAAAACAATTCCAGAAGAGTCAAGGGAATGAGAAAATAATATACAAAGAAGGAAATTTCAGAATCATAATGCTTTAAATAGTACTCCTATTTGGGGAGTCCAAGAAGCAATAGTTTATCACCTAAACTTAAAAGTTTAGAGCCAGACTTCTGGCACTTCAGTCAGGTTAAGTCCCCAGGAAAAAAAAAATAAAACAAAACAGGTAAATTAAAACAAAAGCAGAGTCTTCTGCCTTTTTCACCTGCCCTCATCTACCTAGACTTCCCTCCTACAAAAGTAAAAAAAAAAAAAGAACTCTTTGAAGTTTCCTTTATATAAATTTTGAAATCCATCCTCACAAACACCGCTTGGTAGTATCTCAAAACCAAAAAGAGCCCAATGCTAGCTTTTAGACTCTGGCTTGTAACAAAAGAATCTCAGTAAGATGAATGCAATAGCTCTCTTGCTATTTGATTAGTCCCTGACTGCCACCAATCCTTCGCAATACCCATCGATTTTACACAGAAGTTTAGATAACCTAAAAGGCTTTAAATAAAGCAGAACTAAGCAACAGTTTTATTCTAGCAGATTAACAGGTAAAGCCTGCCTCAAGATAGTTCTACACCTTACAGCCCCGCTATCAATGACCTGCATAAGTTTTACAAATGCACATGCTTTCCGGTTTGAGCAGCTAAATGTAATGAAACACAGCTTCTCAGAGAGACAGACAAGGATGCCCTTTCCCCCCTTCTAAGAACCGTATTTCTAACAAACTGACAGCTTTAAAAACATGATCATAAATGAGCCTTTTCTAATAGCCATGCACACTTCAGTGCTTATCCCAGTTGTTAGAACAATAAGCCCTCTGTGAAGTTCCAAGCGGATGGGGATGCAAGGTTTCAGCAAAAGTTACTTTAAACAGATACATGGAATTGCAAACCCATATGCTTTGGCGAAAACCTTAAAAAGACTTCCATTTGTTCTCACAGGTGAAGTAACTGTTGAGGGTGGGGAAGGGGCATCAACAGGCGTGGAGTTTTCACAGCATTTCCAGACAGACCTATTAAAATCGTGAGTTTCAACCACAACTTTCCCACTCCAAAAGCAAACTTCCTTTTCATCTTCCTTGCAATTAAAGAAATTATATCTGAAATGTACACGGTCTCAAATAGAACACTTATTCTGCTACACAAAAGTGTAGGAAAGACAGAATTCTAATGAAGACCATGAAGAAGGGTGGACACAGAGATGGACCAGCATCTTGGCACCCTCCCAAAAAAACACCCTTAACCAAGCTTCGCAATGTATTACATTTACCATGCTGCGTTTCAGCTAGCAGCATGGACTCATGTACAAGTGACTTGCCCAGGTCCACACTAACGCCTCTGCATCCCGTCTGCCATAGAGCTTCGGTTTGGGTAGCAACTTAATTATATTTGAGATGCTCTCATAGATGCTTATTTCAGGTCTAGAAACCACTTTGGAGATTTTGCATCTAGACTGTTGTATTTAGCTTATAATCCAAAAGAAACTCACTCCCAAAACGGCATGCAACAGATTCAACTAAATGTTTCTGAAGCGGTTTAGCCAGTCAGAACTGCGCAAATCAGCCTCAGGCCTGTGGTTCAATTGCAAAAAGAGAGCATCCAGAAATATCCTTGCCCATACTTTTTGCTTCAGTTACAGGATCAATCTGCACTAGGTTAGATTTGGTGAGAAAACCCTTATTCTTTATGGCAGAGCATGCACGTACAGATAATTCCTCATAAACTCATAATGGATTGGAGAAACTGAAAACTGGTGTGTGAAAGACGCAGAATTCCAGAGGACCCTTTGAAATAACACTGACAAACAAGAGGAGTACCAAGATCGTCCTTTTCAAGCTGCTGAACAAGCAGATGACCAATAGAGAAAATGGTAAATTTTAAATGATAGGCAAAAAAAGCAGTAGGTTACCCAGTAATCTCAAATTCTAACATCAGGATCGGACATTTCAGCAGCAATAGAGAAGGACCTGGGAAAGGAGCAGTCGCTGGCAGCTGATCCAAATCCAAGCTTTTTCAGAGCTCTAGGGTAATAGGGGAGCCCCAGTTTCTTCAGCCAAGATTAGCAAGGTGGCGTTTGCAGCTGCTTTATGCAATCTGTACAGTTTCTTGCTCCCTTTGCATACTCCTCCCAGCAGTCACAGTAGTGGTTGTTACCAGCAGTATCTCAAGGAGATCTCTTTCCCTACTCCCAGGTGACAAAACAGAACTACCTTACAGGAAATGCGTTTTCACGAAGAAACACCCATGGGCATCAGACCCATGGGCATCAGACACACTATCACCCCTACTTTCATTTCAGATCTTTGTTTCTTTGTTCACTTTGCCTTTATACTTCACCCTCAGCATTACAAAGAGCAATGTCACAGGAGCAGGCAAAGCGCTCATGAAAAGTGCAAGAGCAAAACCAACTTTCCTACAAATATTCTTTATCAAGCCCTCAAAATTAGACTACATCATAAAAATAAACATAAGGATGGCCTGCCAAAATACCTTTAGCTGGGTTCAAGCTGAGCCAGTGCACAACAGGTCAATGATGCAGAATTTAAAGGCAAAAAAGGACAAGCCTGCCAGTTTACCCTCCAATCATTTTTAAGACTCTAGCTCCCATCACTAAACATAATCTCCAAAATATGAAACAAACTGAAGGCATATAGCAATGCCCATCCATGCTGGCAGAAAGCTTGAAACAATCGTTTGGAAGTCCCAGCTGCCTCGTTCTTCTCAAACAGCCAGAGAGAACAATAATACTAATGCCATTAACTATTTTTACTGATAAGCAAAACACGTAAGGAAAGAGAGAAGAAAGATCACATCGAGAGTCTGCACAGCGACTATGCAGCCTCTTCTGAAGTGTCACAAATTGGACCACAAAAAAATAATTAAAAAAAGAATATTAGGTTAATTTTTTTTTGAGGAACCAAAACTACTGAAGAAACCCAGAGGAGATGGTGATCATACAAAGCACATCACAAGTTCCTCTTTCGTAGAAAAGTTGGAAATTAGCTGTGTACTAAGCACTGGACCAGGAGATTCATTTCCTGCCTATGCTACATCTCACATATAGGTTTAGGCAGATTCCACAGCCTTGAAATTTTACCAGTACAGACATAAGGAAAGCAGCTTGAAAACTAGCATTGGAAACGCTGCTTTTAAATTACTCTGCATTCCCATCCTGATGCTGGGACGGCAGCCTTTTCCTTCCAACAGACTGAGGGAAGACCTGTGAGCATCAGAGAAGAACCAAGGACAAGCAATCCTTAAAAAAACCCAAAAAGCAGTAAAACATCCCACAAAAGCACATTTTGAATATTCTCTACTGAGAACTGTGTCTCGGGCCTCAGTTGTGGACAGAGAAGTACCATCTTTTATCCCTTACCACTACAACTGAAATTTGGAGCCTACCAACAATACTAAATGACCCAATTTTAAATTTTGTGACATTCACTTAACGTAAGATTTACAAAATTTCAGAGTAAACAAGGATAAACTGACACGAAGATAACTGTGAACCTAGAGCCAAGGGACTTCACACACGCAGTGGCTGCAATTCAGAAAAACAGGCAAGTAAACACGACAAGTCGACAGGGAGACACGGCGTGGTGGTGGTGGTGCAAAATCGGAAAAGTGCCGCAGATCACAGGAACTACGGAGAAGGCTTTTGCCTGGGCAATGGCGTTCACGGGAAGAGGCAGAGGGGAAACAGCTGTGATTTTAGAAGAACCTGCATCCATTTGCATTGGACCTACATTTGGCTCACCATCCACAGATTAAGTTTTGCCAATTCCACAATGGTTTGGTTCTTTTTCCCGCCCCCCCCCCCCCAAAAGACAGAGCCAAACAGCGTGCTTCGCCCCTTCGATCTCCTCTGCGCTACCTGGGCAGGACGCGCTTTCCTCCTGCCCACGACACACCACCTTACGCCTTCAGCCTCCACCGCCGATGCCTTCCTCCTCCTCCTCCTCGGAGCAGAGCTGCCGGACCAAGCGCCGCTCGCCTTTAGGCCCCAGGGACAGTAAACCCGGGCTAACGCCAAGAGTCCTACCGAGCCCCGAGCCCGTCCCAAACGCGTCCCGGGCTGCTGCCGCCCGGGCAGCGCTGGCCAGTGGGAAAACCGAGGGCGCTCGTTGAAGGGACGCGAAAGTGAAAGTCTTCCCCTATCAGGATTAAAAATAAAAAAAACAGAAAAAGGGAAGAGAAACGCTGCGATAAGGAGCAGCTAATTAAACCCACGCGCTTTTCAAGGGGAAAAAAAAAATAATACTAATGAGGAAAGCCCACCCCGCGACCCACGGGCGCAGGGGAGGCGCCCAGCCCTGTCCTCACCCGGGGCTCACCCCGTGCCCGAGGCCCACCCCACCCCGCGGCCCGCTGGCCTCCCGGGAGCCGCCCGCCGCGCCGCGCCGGGCCGGGCCGGGCCGGGCCTGCGGGCCTCCGCCACGAGGCGGCCCGGCGGGACGACCGGGGCCCACCCCGCCCTCCCCGCGCTCCCTCACGCCGGCCCCGTGCGGGCCTCGGTCCCGCGCCGCTCCCCGCTCCCCGCCACTCACTGAGCATCGCAGGCGGCGGCGGCGGCGGCGGGAGGCGGGGGCCGGCGGGGCCGGGGCTGGGGAGCCGGGGGGCGCTGTCACTGCGCCCAGCGGCGCCAGGCGCTGCCGGCGGGCTCGCCGCCGCTGCCGCCTCCCCTGGGTGCCGGTGGTGGTGGCGCTGGCGCGGCCGGTGCTGCCCGGGGGCCGGCGGCGGCGGCTGGCGGCGGCCGCTCCATGGCCGGCTGACACACGCCGCGGCGGGCGGGCGGAGGGGGGGGGGACGGGGGACGGGGAGAGGGGGGAGGGGGAGGAAGCGGAGCTGGGGCCGCCCCGTGCGCAGGCGCCCTGCGGCCGCCAATGGGCGCGAGCTCCCGCCTCTCCCCGCGCCTGCCGGGATCGGCGATCGGCTGGCGCTGCCTGGCGGGGACAGAGGTCGGCGGGGGCGGGCGGGAGGAGCGGGAGGTGTGCGGTGTGCGGTGTGGGCCCGGCGGGACGGTGAGGGCCGGGCGGTACCGGGGGGGGGGGGGGGGGGAGTGGGATCCCTGCGAGGGGGACGGGGGGTCGGGGGTCTGGTGGGGGAGAGGTGGGAGCGGGGGTGCGCGGGGGCCTGGTGTGCCCCCGGTGAGGGGGAGGCCCTGAGCGGTGGGTGCGGGGCCGCCTTCCCGTCCGACTGCCTTCTCCTCCTCTGACGTTTCTTTCAGTGGTGCCTCTTCGCCTTTCCCGTGTGCTGTCCCCATGGCAGCGATCTACTCTGGGATTTACCTGAAGCTGAAAAGCGCCAAGACTTCTTGGGAAGAGAAACTCAAACTAGCCCGTTTTGCGTGGATTTCTCACCAGTGTGTTCTTCCTAATAAGGAGCAAGTAAGTACTTTTCAATGGTAGGCAGCGAAAGAAAAAAAAATCCCAATAGTTAATTGCTGCTGAGGGCGAATTGATTCATCAAATCCAGGTCTAGTTGCTTAAGCGATTGAGCCTAGGTAGTAGTGCAAATACAGCTCTGATGTGGAATTGTTGGTGACTCTTGATTTCTGCGTGGTTATATGAAATGTTTCCACAACATCAGCTTTCAGGAAGCTTCAGCAGAAAAATCTGCATTAGGGCAGGAAGGAAGAGTCTTCCTTATAGAGAGGGCAGTGCATGTGTTCTGTCTCCTGGGTCGACGAGAAACCATCGCCTTCAGAGCTGTCATTAGCATTGGTTATTATATCCTTGTCCTTGGTTTCAGCTGGGATAGAGTTAATTTTCTTCCTAGTAGCTGGTATAGTGTTATGTTTTGGGTTCACTACCAGAAGAATGTTGATAACACACTGATGTTTTCAGCTGTTGCTAAGTAGTGTTTAGACTAAGTCAAGGATTTTTCAGCTTCTCATGCCCAGCCAGCAAGAAGGCAGGAGGGACACAAGGAGTTGGGAGGGGACACAGCCAGGACAGCTGACCCAAACTGGCCAGAGGGGTATTCCATACCATGGGATGTCATGCCCAGTATATAAACTTGGGAGAGTTGGGCTCGTGGGGGGGGTCACTGCTCGGGAACTGACTGGGCATCAGTCAGCGAGGGGTGAGCAATTGCGTTGTGCGTCACTTGTTTTGTATATTCCAATCCTTTTATTATTATTATTATTGTCATTTTAGTATTGTTATTATTATTGTTAATAGTTTCTTCCTCTCTGTTCTATTAAACTGTTCTTATCTCAACCCATGAGTTATACTTTTTTTCCAATTTTCTCCCCCATCCCACTGGGAGGGGGGGAGGGGAAGTGAGCGAGCGGCTGCGTGGTGCTTAGTTGCTGGCTGAAGTTAAACCACGACAGTCCTATACAGGAACACTCTAAAGTCTGATGCTTCTGGTCATAGTTAAGAACAAAAACTTAAGGGTGGGAGAACTGACTGTAGCTAGACACGTGTTTTCAGGTGCTCTAAACTTGTGCACGTGAAAGAGTGCACTGTGGATTCATGGGCTTCTCCTTAGAAGGTGGTTTGGTGTTCTCTGCTTGGAACCCACCCTCTCCCCTCAAGCCTTTTGTTTTGACCCTGTTTCCTGAAGGTCTGCTCAGTGTTTCCCTGAGGGAGGGGTGTCTTGTGCTGCTCCTCCAGCCGAGCTGTTTTGTGGGGTCTAGGGTTTGCACCATCCGAGATCCATGTTTTGAGTTCTTGCTACTTCAGGTACTTAGAATATTAAACCTAACTATACACCATCCTTTTCTTTTTAAATCAATAATTTAAATTAGTAGGTTTCAACCTTTTCCAGTTTGCACACATCTAAATTCCTAGGCCTGAACTTCCAGGTAGTATATCTAAATATACAAAGAGGAGGATGTGAAAGGAATACCAATTGTCAGAAAGTGAAAACCACCTGATTCTTTAAGTTTTGATTTAAAAGACTACATTCGTTAGTCAGTATCGACTGTCAGAATTATGCCCTGATGAAAGGGCCTTAGGGTGTTGACTCCTGAAAGCTGTTTTAGGATGGTACAGGGGAGCACAGGGCCCACGCTGGGTTTAGAATGAAAGCTTTTAGGAATTGAAACCTACAAGGGTGGACTTCTCTGCTCGTTCAGAGCCTATTCTGCTTGGACATAGAGCAGTTCTCAAGGCACAAGTGCTGTAATTGTGAAGAGGTACTACTTTTGTCTTGTTTTCGTGTGGGGATTGTTAAAGATTATTTCTGGTCCCTGTTGTTAACAGGTATTACTCGATTGGGTGAGCCATGCGTTGGTTTCATACTACAATAAGAAATCTGAACTGGAGGATGAAGTTGTTGAGAAACTCTGGGCGTATCTAGACAACGTTATCCATAGTAGAAGACTACAGAATCTCTTAAAGAGTGGGAAGACAATTGGTCTCAGTTTTTCAATTGCACAGGTAACTAAAACTGTGGGTATTTTGTCACATGCTGGATAGCAGTGCGTGTCTTCTACAGTATGTGACTCACAGTGTAGGATGTTACATGAAGTATATAATAATTAATCTGATGGCTTTTAGGACCACTACTAAAAACTCCTCTTATTTCTGTTCTGCAATACAGTTTGTATTTGTGCAGCACTAAGGCTGAAAATGGCAGAGCATTCTAATAACAATCTTCCTCTCTGTCTTTAACTTCTTCAAACTATCAGAGAGTGAACTGGTTTAAGTATTTAAGTAAAGGCTCAGTTCCATACGCTGCTTTTCTAAATTATTTACTGCTTATATTGCCATTTTACCTGGGAGTCTTAGAGAGAGAGATTTTCCCTCACTGAGGAGCTCATCAGCATGTTTGGCTTGAGTACTTGTGCACTGTGATGTGCTGTTCAGCAGACCCTGCAGCTTCTTATGATGACTCTGAACGGTGGTGGCACCAAATCGTTGCTGATCTTAATCGTATCATTATTTTCGCCTCAGCTGGAAGTGAATGGGGGAGACTGCAGTTACAGTTTAGAACTGAATGAGAAAATGTAACTTCTTATTCAGCTTCCTGTTTACAGAAATAGCAGAATTAGTGGATGGCTGCAAAGGCAGTCAAAATGACTGGAAAAATGACCTTTTTTAGTTGTGATCTGGTTGGAAGGAAGCAAGTCAAGATTGTCTTTACCTGCAGAAATTGAGTTGTGAAGTACAGAGAATTGGTTGGATGAAATCTGTGCTTCAGAGATGTTACATAGAAATTGTGCCAAATTTGAACGTGGTCTGGGTGTGAAAAGCTGTCTGGCTGAAGATTAGGTGAGAGGTGCAGGCCAGAGTACCCTGAAGACCAAGGACAGAGGTGGTAGAGGGTCCAGTGGAAAGAATTTAAGGATCTGTTTTAGTCCAGTGGGGCTTGAGCTTAGGAGGTGAACCACCCACTACAAGGTGTAAGGAGACAGGTGCAGTTTTTAACTCTGGAATGGAGACAGATTTGTAAATTGCTACTGAACTTGTTTGCTTCTGGATTATCCGGAGGTGAGAAAAGGGAGCAAATAAAAAGGGGATCAAAGGAGAAAACCGTAGGGAAATCAACACAAAGTTTGGGAAGAGGAAGCGAAATGCAAGTTCAAGTAAACGTTAATTCTTTAGAACTGTATATCCCTCAAAGAGGAGAGAGAATGTTCTTCACATTCCAGATACCAGCACAGGAAACTGGCTCTTTTTAAAATATAAAGATGATATTTAGTCACAGACATTCTTACTGAATGAGCTTCCTGGATCAAAGGTGGGATGTGTGTTGTGTGTGGGGTTTGTTGTTGTTTGTTTGGAGCATAATTTTGGGGACCTTGCAAGAAGGGAGGAAATTTACCCCTACTCCCTTTCTGTAGGATCAACTATTAGGATCAAGTATGGATAGTCTTATGCTGTTGCCAGTAGCACACATACTGAATGAGGGCTTCCTCACTCATCCTGTGGTGCAAACAAAAGCAGGGACACAGTTCTGGCCAGAGGACCTTCTAGTTTGAGACCTACAATGTGAGAGGCCCAGCAGCAGCTGTTGGCAGGTCCCTGTCGCTTCCTTCTTGCAGCCAGAGCTGACAGAAGGTGCTGTTGGCTCATTATGATGAGCTTTATCTTTGTGTGCAAAATTGACTGTTTTTTTTTCTCACCCCCCCCCCCCCCCCCAATTTTCAGGTCATAAATGAAAGGTTATCAGAGGCCTGTTCTCAGAAAACACAGCAAAACATTGGCACGGTGCTGAGTTGCTCCAGTGGCATCCTTTCCACTCCTTCGCTCTCCATCATTTACACAGCAAAGTGTGAGCTCTTGGTCGATCTCCTCAGCAAGCTGTCCAAGCTGGCATGTCAGCAGCTGGCTTCTGACGATGCTGTGGGCTCCCAGTTGTTCAGCGTCCTCCAGCTTACCTTTGCTCAGTACCTCCTGATCCAGAGGCAGCAAACCAACCCGAATCGTGTGTTTGGGCAAGTGACAAGTCACTTGCTCCAGCCGTGTCTGCTCCTGAGGCACTTGCTAAGTGTGAGGAGCTGGACACAAGCAGATGACAACCATGTTCGTCAGCACCTGAGCAGGGAAATCCGAAACCAAGTAGAAACTTTGCTGCAGGCTGGGTTATTTCAGCCTGAGCTTTTCTCATCCTACAAAGAGGAGCTGCTGCCGGAACAGGAACTCCAGGAGAAGAAGAAAGGAGCTTTGAAAAGTCTTTTGTTACCAGTCAACACAGTGCAGACCAAGCTGGGCAGTGGCTGTTGTGAACCTGCCCTCCATGGAGCTGTTGTAGCTGGTTCGGTGTCCCTGCTATATAAGCTATTTCTGGACTCGTACTCTAAGGCAGAAAACCACCTTGTGTGTTTCCACATGCTCAGCAGGCTTTTTGGCTGTCTCAGGCTCTCTGGCCTACAGCAGGGTGTGAGGGAGGATACGCTCTCCTCTGCGGACTGGAGCACGGACCTGCTTGCTTTGGAACAACTTCTGAACTTGGTGTTTAGCAGTGATATCTATAATGTTGCCAGTGACCGTATCCGGCACAAGGAGGTACAGTTTGGGTTTTACCGCAAGCTAGCCCAGATGTTGATCAGGCACTCCCAAGCTTCCATCCCAGCTTGGTTCAGGTGTCTCAAACTCTTGATGTCATTAAACCACCTTATAGTAGAGCCAGACCTGGATGACTTAGTGGCTTCAGCTTGGATTGATGCCAAGGTCTCTGAGCCACGTACGAACAAGCCCCAGGAGGCTCTCATCAACACCATGTTTCAGACTTACTCCAAGCTGCGACAGTTCCCACGGCTCTTTGAGGAGGTGCTGACAGTCATTTGCTGGCCAGCTGCTGATGAACTGAGGCCGCCTGTCTTCTCTGCTGGCCTGACAGTAAAGCTTCGTGAGTGCCTCCTTGAACTGCCACCCAGCCAGATTCTGGACATTTTGTGCCTCTTCGTGGAGAAGTGCCAGACCCTTATCATTCCTGCTGTTGAAGGGTCAGCCGACATGGCCTTGAAGCTGCTCTCAGTGAGCTCGGTGCTGCATGCTTTTCTGTTCAACATGAGGAGCCTAGATGATGTCACTCCTTCACCTGTGGTCCTTCGCACTCAGAGTCTGCTGGCAAAGATGCAGAAGGGGGTAATTCAGCCACTGATGGAGCTGCTGCAGGCTCCTAGAGGAGAGGAAGAGAAGTCAGACCTTTGGCTAAGGAAGGCCAGTGACTCTGCTCTCCTCCTTGTTTACACTTGGGTTGAGGTAGACAATTTGTTTGGTGTTAGCTGCAGTAAATATGTGTCTCCAACAGCTGAAATTGCTGCTGCTGTTACTGAACCTGCTGCAAGGCACTGGGGCATTTCAGCTTTCCTCCCGGGTGTGGAGGAGCAGTGCTGGGAGAGAGTCATGGAACTTGCAGATAGTTTTGCCTCCACTAGCAAATATTGCTTAGAACTGCTCACACTTCAGAAAATGAAGATGATCTTAATGCAGACCAAAGCTGACCTACAGGCCTTGCAGCATGCTGCAGCTTTCATCCTGGAGTCTGGGAGATCCAGCATGAGCAGGGGAGAATCTGAACCATGGGATGGAGATATCAGCACAATAAGCGATGTTACCTACCCTACAGCACATTGGCACCTTGTCATCTCCAACCTGACTATCCTGTTGCCGTATATTTCCTTGAAGGATGTGGAGTACATTGCAAATGTGCTTCTAGAGACGTTAGTATTGGCCAAAGCTCAGGAAGCTGCCACAGACCAGGAGCCTTCCATCAGCATTGGAAAGATATCTCTTGGTTTGATGCATAGCTCCTTTCTCCCAGAAATGAAGGTCCTGCACTGTGCTTTTCTGACCAGTCTTATTCATCAGATCGCTAGGGTGCTGCCCACTGCTGCCAGGGATTCAGTAGATCTGCCACTTCAGCTGCTGGCTGCAGATAATATCCCTTGGCATGAAGAAATCCTGGCTCCTTGCAGACCTGTTGACCCATTGGAAGAACCGTCCGAAAACAAACTGCTAAAGGATGAGCTCAGCTTGTCTTGGAAAACACTGGAGAAAGTTGCCCAATGTATAGTATTGTTAGCAAAAAATGACTGCCCTGTCATCCTGAAAGAAAGTCAGCTAGAAAACTGCTTGGGTTTGCTAGAAATTGCTTCTCTTCTGAAACTAGACAGTCTTCTTCCCTCTGACTGTACCCGGTGTTTTCTGGTGCTGCTGTCCCTGTTAGTCAATACCAGGGCTAGTGTCTCTTGCAGCAAGCTGTTATTGCTGAAGTTTTTAAGTACCTGCTTCCACCTCCTGAGGTACCTGCAAGCTGGCAGGAATGCCAACTCTGTTTTTAAGGTGTTTCATGCCAGTGATGTTCTTGAGGCTGTCATGACCTCCCAGCTTACAGCTAGCAAAAATTTCACTGATGTCTTGACGGTTCCTGTTTGGGTGCAGTATCTCCAGGAAGTCCAAGCCTTTTTGGAAAATTTTCTTCAGATGATTATTGAAAGAAGGCAAAGTGTGAGGCTCAACTTGGAGAAGTTCATGTCTTTCCTGGTGAGCTGCAAGCCAGATGTTGGTGCAGCCAAAAGCAAAGAATCGAATGCTGCAGCTGGGCAGTTACTGCTCATGGCATTCACCACACTGTGTCATGTCGTCACACTCTACCTTCAGCAGCTGCCAGAAAAGAAGCTGCAGTCTGCAGATGTACTGTCTGCTCTGTTGGAGCCAGTAGTTCTGCAGATGGTCAGAACTGTTGAACATGGTCTTCAGAGTAACACCCAAAACCAGCCTTTGCCTGTAGCATTCATACCATCTGTCACTACTCTTCTCAAAGCAGATCTGAGCCATGGTGTCAAGAAGGGCTGGCAGAAGGAGCCCAGTGGGTTTTTGGAGCAACCCCGTATTAAACTGTACCAAAAGTTTTACTCTCAGATACTGAGAGAGCTGCCCTTCGCTGGGGGTAATCTGCAGTTCCTTCAGTCTGCATTGCAGTTCCTGACGGTCTTCTGCTCAGTGCCAGAGCTGTATCCTGGAAAAGAAGCTGCGGTCATGGTTGTTTTTGCTATAAAAAAGCTTCTCACTGGTATGAAAAACCCTTTCTCCACTTCCTTTGCTAATTTTGCAGCACAGAGGCGAGTTAAAAGCCATTTAGCAAAACATACATGTTTTTGAAAAGTCTGTATCTATTTACTTGCATTAAAGCAGTAGGCTATCCTTTTATAAATGCGTAACAGGAAAATTTTCAAGGAGGCAATGTTGTGGTACTAGGACCACGGCCACCATCTAATTTGGTAATGATCTTCTGGAAGATGTAAACATCTTAACAAAGTTGAGGTCCTAAGTTACTCATCCCTGGACAGCATTTTGACAGTGACTGGAACATGGTAATACTTCTGGTTGTAGGGCTGAAGGTGCAGTGTCCTACTCGTGTCGTCGGTATGGTAGGCACCACTGCAGCAGCAGGTGTGCGCCAGGTCAGATCTGGTATGTCTTATCTGAGGATCTTGGAGGACCTTGCAGTAAAATACTCATCTGTTTTTGTATCTGATAGGTGAGGTTATAGAACAATGGAAGTCACCTAACTGTTAAGGGTGCTGAACACCTGTAATTCTGATAAAGTCTGTGGGAGAGTGGCAGATCAGTCCCTTTATCCCCATCAAATAAAGAGCCAGGGCTAGAAATGACATGAAAAACCTCTCTTGCCACTGTATGACCTAATGGCTCCTTTAAATTGTCTCATTCAGAAAGAGGAACAAAACACAGCACAGGCATAACTGTTCTCTTTGACTTCTTCAAACAGTTGGAATTTGTCAAACTTGCTACTAACATGCTCTAGTGCAGTGGTCTCCAAACATTTTTAATTGCGCATACTTACCAGTTGAAAAAAAAAAAAGAGTTTATTTACAAATTATATGCATGTGCTACTCTACTAGTATACTGCATACATTACAAAGCATACACAAAAAAAGTTTAAAAAGCATGAGATAAAGATGAAATAAACACTATTTTTACTTATTTATTAAAGATATTTTATTTATAATTCCCTCACCCCAATGGATTGTCTTGTGCACACCCTGGGGTGTGCGCACCCCACTTTGGAGGCTACTGCTCAAGTGGACTACAGTCATGATCTCAATGTTTATATTGGCATTAGGTAGTTAAGAACAGAGCACAGCTTTCCATGGAAAATCTGATCTTGAATTTGCGCAGTTGAATTTGAGCTAGAACTTACATATAGGTACAGGCTTAGTCTGTCTCTTCCCTGGCCTGCATTTTGATCCTTCAGTGTTGTGGGGTTCAGTAAGGGCACTGGGAGCAGGGATTTCACGTTAGAACTAGGGATCATGAGGATGTGTCAATTGCTGTAATTTTTCTGCTGGCTTTTCTCTCTCTCCTGTGCCTCACTTCACTAGTGTAAGATTGGTAAAGTGCTTTAGCCTGGAGACATAATTAATCACTGTGAAAATCTGTAAGAATTTCTGATGAATAAGTAAAGTATTCAATAAGATGAAATGTGGATTCCTGTTGAAGAAGACTTTCAGCATTGCCACAGATCCTGTGGGTACTCGTGGAACTAAAAAACAAGCCTTCAGAATCAATTAAGATAGAAGCTAGTCTAGGACTGTCTACACAGTAATAATTGAGTAAGGGGGGAGTGTGACTTATGATCAGCAGAGACCTAAACTTTGTCAGTTTAATGCTTTTGTGACTTGTGATGGCTCTCTGGCTATCATTTGTAGTAAAGCCCTGTGGTTTGTTTAGCCTGCTCCCTTGGCTTGTGCGCACACTTTGTTGCAGTACTTCATACTACTGAAGGCTTTTCATTGGTATGATGACTGCTCTGTAAACCCTCAGGTAGGAAATGCTTGAGAACAGCATTTCATTGTGCTAGTGGGGAGGGAGGTAAAGGGAAAGCGTGGAGCCCTCTATGCATTTGAGTGTTAAAAAGGTACCCACAGAGCTGTTTTAAGGTTCAATTCGCCTTGTTCTTACTTGTGGAAGTCCCTGTCTTGGGAATTGGTTAAGACATGCTTGTGTCTCTTGAATGTGCAGGTCCTGCAATCACAACCCAGGTGATCCAAAGTATGGAGATGGAGCTGACGGAGGTGCTTGTCCAGCTGCTGGGAAACTGCTCTGCTGAGGAGTTTTATACCATAATGAGGCTGGTGCTGCAGGGACTTGAAATGAAGAATGTTTGGCAACAGAAGGCTAAAGTAAGGCATGAGTTTAGTTTATTGTCAACTTCTTTCTTCAGTCTTCTGCATCTTGAAAAAATTTTGTTGGCTGAATGACATCTGATAAATATTTTTTTCTTCTTCCTGGTTTATGTTCAGTGGTGAGGTCAAATTAATTTACATGGTTAAGGGCTTGGTGACTGTGCTATGTTCTGGATATAAATTGAGAGAGGTGGAAAGATCATGGAAACCTACTGGAAAAACTTTCTGTCCAGTTTAAGGACACAGCAGTCTTAATTCTATGTGTTGTCAACAGAAACTACACAGCTGTGATGTTACAGGCCATGCTGAATTTTTTTTTCTACTTGCTGATCAGAGCTCTTGCACAACAGATGCTAGCAGTCAGCGAGTTTAACCACTGTTTGTCTGTGGCTCTTCTTAACAGGGTTAAAGGCACTTTTAGAAATGCTGGCATTACGTAAAACCAAAACTGCACCTGTGCTTTTGGGTTTTGTCTCTATAAAGACTTTTACTCTATAATAACCAGATATCACTCAGTAGCTTTTTAAATACTGTGCCTTTCTCCAGAGCAGCTTAAGCAGCAGTGGTGACATATGGAACACTTGCCAAAAAAGCCAGCTGTACCCTCCGTAGAAAGCTCAGTGACTTGAGAATGAAACTTGGGGGTTTGTCTGGTTCTGTCTTATTTGTCAGAAATAGACACAGATATGCTGCATCAATTCTTGATATGGCTTTTTGAAAGTGTATCTGGAATTCCTGTACTGTGCATGTAATTCCTACCACCTCAGTTTAGCTTGTAATGTTTCTTTTATTAGTCTGTCATAACAGCCAGCAAGTAAAAAAACCCCTGCTGCCAAACGCAGCATTCTTAGCATATAGTGTGCTGATGTTTCTGTATTACCCCTGCTTCCCTCTGTTATCTAGTGGCAGTTGAAGGAGAAGGCTTTCCTTTCTTAAGAATCACATAAGCATTTTTGTACAGTAAGTTGATTCTAAAATAAATGTAGCATGCAGTACATTTGGGCCAGAGCTGCTCAGCATATTGAATTTTGTTGAGCTGCTGCTTACTTCACAATTTCCAAAGAGATGTGTTGGTGGGAGGACTTTCATGTGTCAAGGCTCTGGTAATGCTCAAAACTGCCACTGCCCTTGAAAAAGCTCTTCCGCACTTGAAAGGAGCCAGTGCATCTTGTACCCGTGACTGATCATCAATCTGCTTTCTGCAGGAAGTATTGTCAGCTGTTACACTAACCAAATTGTTGCTCAGCTGCCCATTGAGTGGAGACAAAGAGAAAGCTTTCTGGTTTGCCAGCCCACAGATTATCACAGCTTTAGCTGTAAGTATCTATTGTAACTTCATTACCTATCCCTTTTATTTGTTGGAGTCTGTAGGGGTTACATCTAACATGCACAGAAGCATACAGGAACAAAAAAGTTGTGCATACTAGACAAATCCATACTAGATTCACCTGCACTTTTTTGTCTAGACCCTTTCTCTCGTCCTTCCTCAAGTAAATCTCCTTCTGTGAGTGCAGCGCATAGGTCATCCATTTCTTATTATCAGTAATTTGCTGGGACTGCACTATGTAATCTGGAGCTTGGGAGAAAGGCTGCAGAGAAGAGAGTCTGAGTCTCCTGTCCTTCCTCCTATCGAAAGGAGAAGGTAACTGTCAGCCACGTGTCGCAGCAGAAGCCAACGGCAGCAAAACAAAAAGAAGAAAGTGCTCATATTAAAAAAATAATAATATAAATTCACTGAATTATGAATGGGAAACTTAACTGAAAGTAACCAAACCCAGGTTTCCTGTCCTTCCTGTACAGCATACAAACCTAGTGATTTAAGTTTTTCTTCGCTCATGGTGATGGTGTCTCTAGACCAGAATTTGTCAGAGTCTGGCTCTGCAATGCCTGGGAGTTGTAAGCATGCAACTTCTGACCTTTTTTGGTAGGTCTGCGTGCTTGTAAAAGAGAGAACTGCATCAATGCATTCATGTGAAGAGGTGCTGGTTGTCGGGGGACTGGGGACCAGCTGCAATTCCACACTCACAGCAGTGCTTGCCTGAAATGCGTCATATGCATCCTCGCCCAGGGTGCAGTTGCACAAAAATGGCTAAAGGGCAGGAGTCTCCCTGCCAGTCCAGCTTGCACCAGTCTAGTTGCAGTGACTCAAGTCAGAGCATTATGGTTCCATGGTGTGCAAATTCTAGTGATAGGTGGCTAATGCACTCCTCCTTATCTGTTTCCTGTCTTCTTGTAGATGCAAACCAAAGAGGCCTGTCAGGACCAGTCACTGATTTCCACCATAGTTGTACCTATTCTAGAGACTGTGGCAGCTCTGCTAAGGCAAGGAGAAGGGGTTCTCTTGAATCCCCACCATGTGGCATTGGCATTCAGCATTCTCCTAACAGTCCCTCTGGATCATCTGAAGACAGAAGACTATCGCAATGTCTTCCTGGGAGTCCATGAAGTGCTCTTCTCTATTGTGCAGTGTCATCCGAAGGTATATCTGTGAGGGGGTGAGAGAAGGGGAAAAAGGTAGAAAGAACCAACACAGAGGCCAGTGATGAGAATTTTTTTTTTTAATAGTGGTTTTGAAATAATTTGTCCTGATAGTATGAAAGTGCTTTGTACCGCTTGTCATTTAAAAGGCTGGGTATCTCAAAATTACATCATTTATGTTGCTCTTCTGCTTTGTTTTATGCCTGCATTGTTGGTCTTTGGCAGCAGATTGCTTATCAACATCTGATGCTGGATTAGAATAAAGCTTTCCCTTTTTTCATGATTGATTTCTAGAAGCACAAATGGCTCAGGCTGTAGGACCTCATTCTCACTGGAGATCAAGATTCTGCAGCCCTTTGAAAACAGTGCTTAGACATGTTAGAAGTTGATGACCTTCAAACATTGTACCATCCTGGTGTTCTTGTCAGCCTTCTGGCATGGGAAAGTGAAGATGTGCCAGGACTTGCACAGGGTTGGAGATACTCCTCCGTGGAATATGTAGGCAGAGGTAGAATAAAAAGGAAAGGGGCCTCATGCATTTGTGTTAGGACTGAGAGTGAAGGGAGTTAAAGGTGGGGAAATGGAAAATTCTAAAAGCAAGGCAGTACACATTGCTAAAATGCCCTTACAAAAACCCTGTGGTAGAAAGCTGCCTATCCAGGTTGTTTTCACAGAGTGATCTGTACTGTTATTGGACCCTGCATTCTGTGAATCTGTCTGGCTACACAGGTTCTCTACCAGCAAGAACAAATTCCCTAGACATTAGGGCACTAAATGAAATGCTGGTTTGGAGAGATGAAGTAACTCTAATGTGATGTTTACTTGTTATTTATATTTGAATATGGCCAGGACTGCAGTCCTGCTCCAGGATTCTCTTGTGCTAGATTCTGTATGGATGCAGAGTGAAAAGATAGTCTCTGCTCCTGACAGCTCTAAAAGCTATACAGTTTCCTTCACAGGAATTAATTTCCCTCAGACTATGGGGTGGTGTATGTCTATCCTCTCCATTCCTTTTACTACATAATCTCAGATGTTTTTATTTCATGTCTTTGCAGGTGCTGTTGAAAGCAGCACCATCTTTTCTGAACAGTTTCCATCGTCTGGTTGTTTCTGTCATGCACGAAGGACGTCAGAAAGGAGACAGAGGTACCATATCTTTTCCACATTTGCATTATACATACACTGTAATTCTGTATATTCTAGAAGAGGAGATGCAGAACAGGGCAGTCTGACACCAGAAGCAATGTCCTCAAAACCTAGCTGTGGCATTGAAACCGTTAGCCCTATCTGTCCTTTATGTAAAATTGAGGATGAGCTTTGTAGTATTGTGGGCTTATGAAGATAAGTGGGGCTTCTGAGGAGCTGCATGCAGATAGCACTTCTTTAGGTGGATAAGGTATTCTTCACTGACTGGCTGCCAAGTAGGCAGGAACCAGTAAGGTTTGCTGTGCCCAATTTCTATCAGCCCCTGTGCCTGAAAGTATGGTGGCTGTGAACTCTGGTGATATAGACTAATATGCCTGAGTTATAGCCCCAAATCGATCCTAGTAAATGGAGCTTCTTGAGACTGGAACTGTGGTTACTACAGACCTGAATTGTCACCATTCTATGCTAAGCATAAAGCCAGAACATTACACATATCTGAAGCATCAACTGGGATTAGATGGTATGTCTGCATGGTCAAGGATTTGGAATTAGTGTAGTTCATTATCTCAAAAGGAAGAAAAAAAAAAAAAAAGACTTATTACTGCAAGTTATTAAAGAATTTGCATTGTTAAAGTAGCCAAGTCAAAGACGTTCACGGTAATTAAGGTAATCATCCTGTGCTTTATGCTGGTCAGGACACAAATACCCTGTCATTAATAGTGGTGACTTTTTGAGACAAGTTGACCTCATGGCCTGCAACTGACTGTATCCCAGCTTTCCACTGATGTCCTACAGCTTATGCCATGATCAGATTTATCTTAGGTGATATGTTGTCCACAACTGTAGGCAAATGTAGGTGTATGTATGCATCGTGGAGGAATATACTAACAAAGGCTCAGTGATAGAGGAAAAGGTATGTTAAACTGGTGCCAAACTTTGAGAATTTGCTTCATTCTGCAGTATGTTTACACGAGGCAAGGGTCACAGGAAACTTACGGGTACGTGGCATCCTCAAGTTGAAAAACATGCTGTTTATCTTTGCAGGAGTGTTCTATTTTCCTAACAGATAACATGAAAGTAATTTCTAAATTTCTCTTCTCCTTTGTTTGTGTTAGTTCTCTTCATTCACTGCCTACTGAGTAAATTCTCAGGTGATCTCTCCAGTCTCACTTTAAGTATCTCCAGTTATGTGGCTTCTGCTGCTATCTTCCACATAACAGATCTCATCAGAAAGCTCTCTTACTCTGCTGTTTCTAAGAGATGTCTTCTGATTTTCTGTAGGTAGAGAATATTATTTTTCTGTCTCCTTGTTCTCATGTCCACAGTGCTAGTTGGGACTGAATCATGGGAGGGACCATAGCTGCTGCTTTTAGCATTTCAGCAACTGTAACAAATACTTTTTGCCTTGCAGCAGGTGGAGTTGGAATCAGTGTGCTCTTACAAAATAACCATTGTAACAGATGCATATGGTGGTGTGGGGGGCCTCTCAGCTGTGGCTTGATAAGAAAAGAAGATAAAATGGGCAAGCTGGTGTTGGCTTCATGTAGTTCAAGGATCATGGAAGACTGGGTGATTCTTTGGGTTTTTTTCCCTAGTGTTTTTAAGCCTCAGATGCCAGGCTGCAACTCACTTTCTGTTTTAGGCAACACAGATGAGTTTGAAGATATACTGAAGTGTGCACACTTGGTGGAACGGATGTATACTCATATTGCTGCAGAAATGGAAGACTTTACAGTGTTTTCTGCTTTCATTGTGGCTCAGTATGTGACTGAATTGCAGAAGGTAACATGTTCTCATCCATCTTGAAAGTGCCATGGTATTGTGCTGGCTTTGGAGTTCCTGTTCCAAAGGCAACTGTGTTTTAAGTTTTGTAAAATCTGTGAAGTTATAAAAGTTGCTATGCCTCATGGGGATACAGGTTTGATCCAGACTCTCTGTTATTTTGAGCAAGAGTTCCTAAGAATCTTTCTTACCCAGCTCCTGAAAACTTTCTAAAGGTGTAGGCTGTGGGTTTTTTAAGGCAAAACGATGCAATGCCTATTTACAGAACTGTTTTGCTTTTCTGTCATGTTGGGTGTTGCTTTTTCTTCATATGGTAGTTAGGTACTTCTCCCAGCTAGTCTCAGTTGTCCAGGACTGATAGCAGTTAGGGCCCCATCTGGCAAAGTAATGGAGAAAAATTCTCCTGGAAAATATCTTTTAATCTGGTCTAAATGAGTAAGTGAGTGGAAAAAGTGTTACCAAGCCGGAGAATTGTTAGCTTTTCAGTAATTCTCCTTCTGAACCAAAGATATAATTCCGATCCTTACTGAAAACAGCTACTCGTGCTGTTACAGATGCCAGAGCCAGGTCAGTAGCTTCTCATATCCAGACTGAAGTTCAAATTGTCATTCTGTTGAGCCTAATGGATTTAAGTTTCACCAGGGTTTGAATGCTGCTTGTGTTGCAAGTACCTGCAAATTGATTATTTGTGGCTCTGGCCTGGGCATGGGCTGAAATACAGAAAGGAATTTTAGGCTTTGTTTTTAGGCTTTCTTACCACAAAAATATCCTAACTGGTGATATGTTTCGGAAGGATTATGGTGTAACCGGTGGCACTAACCATGAAGGTTGTTATGGAGCTTAAGCTCAGATGCCTTCTCTGTTCCCCAGCTTTTTTCCAAGGTTTGAGAGCAAAACAATGGGATATATCCGTTTTTAGCCATGTTATTTAGTGTTCTGGGTAAGTTAGTTATTGTTTACATAGTAAACATAGTAGTTCAGCAAATACTAGGGACAAATTACTGTTAAGACTACTTCTGCTCTATTTAACTTTCTCTGAACTGTGTAATCTGTTCATCGCTGAATGTAAGTCAGAAAGCCTGACTTGAATTGTCAAATGACCTTTTCAAGTTGAAAGGGCACTTACCTCAGTATTAGCAGGAGTACGAAGTCTCATGAGAATTCTAGGAAAGTTTTGTGCAACACTTTCACTGGGAAGTGGAAGGTGATAGATGATAGCTGAAACCACAGATCACTAATGTGTGCGTGGAACCTTTGGGCATGGAAAGGGGAATTGGTGTGGCGAGCCACCAGACACTGTGACGAAGGGGTGTTTTCTGTCTGACAGAATAGATAGATCACAAGTAGGTGATGATTTATTTGCTCATTAGACTGGTGAGAATTGATGGATATCGGAGGAAGGGGAGGCCACAGCATGTCTGTCTTAAGGGGGGCACATACCCATCTTTCATGTTGCTCTGCAGAGGGAGAGAAAAACTCCTTTAACCATTCATCTCTTCTGAGTCCAGATCAGTGGCTTTCAGCCTGTGATCTGAAGACCCTGGGGGTCCGTCCAAGGTAACTGAGAAAAACGTGTTGGTAGATGTAAGTCTTTATATGGGCATCTGCACACTTACTGGAACCGTTTTAAGGGTCTGCAAACTAAAACTGATGAAAGCTACTGGCCTAAACAGTCGCTTACTCCTAAAGTAGTTGTGTAACAGTTCCCCCAGTGCTCCTTTTTATACCAGGAAATAAAATATTTTGTGAATTATGTTGTGTTAATCTAGAAAGATTCCTTGCTGGGGTGGGTAGCATCTATAGCCTCTTTCATACTGTTGGCAGCGCTTTTCCCTTGTTGTCTATGAGCTGTTGCTTAATTCAGCAATAGTGAAATACCTCTTCACACATTTAATGTCTCACATCAAGAGCTCTGTAATGCTTGACAAATTGGTAGTGCTAACTATATAGACCATAAAACTCTTAACAAGCATAATTAACTGTCAGCCAGTTGTGGCAGCTGTTTAAATCTTTGGTTCTGCTTCCCATAGTGTTATTGGAGGGTGTTTATAGGAAACTGCACTGCAAAGCAAGAATGGCCCAAATAAGGCATGGGTCCAGAATAATTTGTGATGTGAGGGATGCAGTTCCAGTAACTGCAGCTCTGAGGTATCTGCTTATCCCAGGTGCGACATCTTGTCAATAGCTGTGGGTTTTCCCGTCCTTGTTCTCTGCAGTCATTTCTCTGCCCTAGGACGGGAGAGCCCAGCCCAGTGCATTCACTGGGAGTTCTGATGCTCAACTGTTCTGTTACTTTAGTGCATAGTGTAGGGAGAAATAACATCTGTTATAAACCAGCCAATAGATCAGCTGACATAGAGGGGAAAAAATGACAACCTTCTGGACGTGCAAACTCTTCAGGGTCACAAATCCGAAGAGGCTTATGTGCCTTAATGCCTGCTATATGTTTTTCCCAGCTATGTTAGCAGGTCCAATAAAATATATTAGCTGTTTTACATTTAGGGCAGAAAGAGAGCAGGAGCCTGTCACAGTGATTAGGAGTGCACTTCATTAGCGGAAAGTTTATTAGTTGCCTCAGGAAGAAAGAAGTCTGAATTTTAATGACAGCTTTTTATGTAATTTTCATTAGGCCTGGAGTGCGGAGGCTTAGGTCTGGAGGCATAAAGCTAATTTTGGGATTCAGCAAAGATAAGACAGGGTTCTGCAGCAAAAATAATGTGATTATGCCAGAGGCCAGCACCGCCTCAGGCACTGAAGTATTTAGCAAGTGATTTGTGAGCACAGGACAAATTTCAGTTAGCCTGGAGCGCTAGCGGACTCCAGAGTCAGTACTGATGTTCCTGGTTGTAGCGGCGGTTCTGCTGGTTGTGGGGTTGAGCAGGGGTAATAGCAGGAGCAGGTCACTGAGTCCTGAGTCATTCCTTGTATTCCTTCAACTTTCTGCATGACTTCAGGCAAGGTACCTGATTCCTGATGTTAGAACAGATCAAGCAAACGCACATCTCCTGAGCTTTTTGAAGCTTTCTTTTATTAAGGCTTGAAGTCCTCAGATACAAATTGTTAGATAAATATCAAGTTGTTAAGTGATAAGTTAAAATTGATTGTCTACCCAATGTAAATGGTAGAGTAGCCTAAAGGAAGTGCTCATTTGAAAGTGAGACAGCATACAGCTAACACGAGACATACAGAATCTGCTGAAATATGTAATCCAGGGCAAGTGTGTTAGGTTTTTTTTAATTACAGTTTTTCTGCTGAGGAGTTTTCATGTGATTCTAAGATGATCAGTGTCCTTGCCTCTGCAGCAATGTGTATAGTAGCACTTTTGTGGATTTTATTGCAAGGGGCATGCTTGTTCTGCAAAACATGTTTGCAAAAATCAGGAAAATATTGCACAAGTCAAAATCTTGGATTTTATCTAATAGGCTGTTCCAGATGGTCTGCTGCACTGGATAACATGTTGTCAGCATTTAATGTATACTGACTGGGGAGAGGGTGTTTTCTTGCCTTTTTGTCTTCAAGTTTAATGGAGTTTTGTTCTTCTCATAGGTGACTTTGCACCCAGCTGTGAAGAACCATCTCACAGAAGGGATATATCACATCCTTGACCTTTGCATTGAACGTGACATCAAGTTCTTAAATGCATCGCTACCAGCAGGTGTAAGGGAAGTCTTTAAGGATCTGTATAATGATTACAACCACTACCACAAAACAAAAAAACAGGGGGAGGAAAAGTATACTGCATGATCAGTCCTGCCCGGTGCTGCATAGTCAGTTATGAATTGATCTTGCAGTGCTCAGAAAATCCTCAGCTGCTGTTTGGTTTGGGATGACTAGCAAGATCAAATCTGAAAAGGGTCCACTAAACATGGATTGCATCTATGTCTGTAGAGCCAGCCTTCATAATGGGGAAAAGGGGAACGGGGAGGGAGGATGTGCTGTTAGGTCTGGTCCTGCCGTGTGCCACAAATGGCAGAAGTGCTGCACCTGTGCTGACCCCCGGTGAACTCACTGGGAGCCCCGGGGAGCTCGCTGCAGTCTGGCAGCAGATGTCAGGCTTCAGGCTTTGGCACATCATGGTGCTTTTTTTATGGAATCAATAGTCTGGTGTAAAAGCCAGTGAGGGTTATAACTCCTGCTCTTGCTTACACAGTAAGCAGAATTAAAGCAGTTAAAGTGCTTATTTTTGTACCCTGTTATTTTACATTTTGTTACTGAAGAAATTTGTGAATGTTACACAGCTGCGCGGTAGGTTACTGTGCAAAACTCTGGAAATACAGTAAAAATTTGAAAGTTTGTATCTCTTTGCTTGATTGGTTTTGCTCTTGAGTCCAGCCCTGGGCAACACGGTCTGACCTATTGAATTTTCTTCCCAACCGTATTATCCTGTGATCTCCTGATAATCAAAAAGACTGACTACTTAGAGCTCTGGTCGATTTACTGTCATTAAGCAATTACACTTAGTCATCTGAGCTGTGGTTGGTCTCAGTGTACATTTTTAGCTTGTGATAAATGTTAAGTACCAAGACCTATCTGAGACCTTTTTGGTCTAAGCTGAGCCTTGTTGCTTTGCATTCACTCTGGGTTAAGAGCAAGCCATGGACTTACTGCAACTCAGCTGACAGTAATTTAATAAGCTGTGGTAAATTAATCTCATTTGAGCCTGTAAGAAGCTTTATCAAATAGCTCCCTTTCATTAGCTAAACTACAGAAGTTTATTTTCTTGAAAATGATAGAGACTAAAGGTTTAAACTTTTATGTAAGTGGTAAAACAATCTTCACACGTGTATGCAGTTAGTAGTAAGAACTCGATACTCTCACATGATTATCTGCTTTAATCGATAGGTAGGGGTTGGGCAGAGGAAGGCTGTGTGGCTTACCACTTTTACTGGGTCCGTCTGCCTCATAGCAGAGTCCAAAGGCTGAAGTTTGGCTGGGGCAGGAGACTCCACGTGGCACAGACGGGGGAGGTGAGCAGGGCTGTGGGGGAGCCAAGGCAGGTGGAGCTGCACCTCGGGGCAGGCATGGCATGGCATGGCATGGCATGGCATGGCATGGCAGCCGCTGTCTGTCATAAAGCCCTAGATGCTCCCCCTGCACTGTCCCGCTGGCTGTGGCCCTGGCAGGGCACTCCTGGCACATCACCGACCTCCGCTGGGACCTTGATTAGGCTGTGCCATCAGGTCCCTGGCAGGTGTGCCCACGGGTGGGCAGTGCCTGCCCCTGGCCCTGGGGCAGCTACCTCTGCAACTCACACTGGTGCCTGCTCACCTCCTCCATCTTTGCCATGCAGAGCCTCCTGTGCTGGGTAAACTTCATCCTTTGGACTGGAGATGATCCTCCTCACGTCCTGAACAAGAAGCTTGGAGAAAAAGCTTTGATACCGTGCAAGCGCTGTTCAGAAGTAGCCACAACAGTGGCATGTCACCAACACTGTTCTAGCCACAAATGCAAAGCACAGCACCATATGGGCTGCTACGAAGCAAGTTAACACCATCCAAGCTGGACCCTGTGTTTTATTTCAAAGCTGAAATGCTGGTGTGGGCCAGCGTTGGGAAGGTCAATTACTGCTGCCTCATCAGGCAGTGGGACAGTGAAGTAGGTCCCAGAAGGGAAATGTGTATGAGCTGTGTGCAGCCAAAGGGGCACCAAAGGAAGGAGGTCTCCAGGGTGAAGACAGTTAATACGCTAGTAAAACGAAGGAAGGTTATGAGCACTGGGAGAGGATCTGGAAAGAACAGTGAAAAAAGGAGAGCTAGGTTTGGAGCGGGGGAGGAAGGAAATGAGGTAGCATCTCTGGCGTGTAAGTGTCAAGGCTCCCCTGATGTAGCTAGCCATATGGTTGCAAGCCACACACATAGCTCAAAAGCTTCTGAGTGTAGACCACAGAGTAAATAACATCTTACTCATCACTTTGAAGGAGGTAAACTACTTGAAGTGATGTCAGTTTTATTTCATTAATATTAACTTTTAAGATTTTACCAATTTTAACTTTTTGGCTTGGAAATGAAAATGTGTAACTGACTGACACGGACAGGGGTGATGGAAATAACAGACTCCTACTATAAAAAGAACACAGTGCTTGAATGAATGAAAACTTGAAACCCTGCCACAATTAAACCATCCTTTCAAACACGCTGTGCAACTGCCACTTATCCCACATCCCCCTTCCTTCTCCAGGCTAAGCAGGGGAGTTCTGAAACAGAAGGCAGCATTTCTGTGTAGAAGTTACAAAGGGGTTAAAAAGAAGGCTGTATTTCACTTGCTAATCCTAGGTCTTTGTCCAAGAACTGCTCAGAGTTTTTTTAGCTAGAATAAATTAAGTCACTGGCAGAGGACCACCTGCTGAGAAAGCAGGCTTTGTTTTATTGAGTACATTCCCATGTGGGTGCAGTGTTCCTCTTTTGTCACACGATGGAGCCATCCTGCAAGGGTACAAAAGCACCATCTGAAATCACAGTTTTGGAGTCCTTTCTCCTAGGCTGGGTTAGTTTATGAGCTCTGAGCAGCAGGAAGGTAAAGGGTTTGGAAGAAGCACCATCTCAGGGCTAAAGGACAGGATTGTGACCTTTGTTTCACTTGAGCATTAGCTGCGTGTGAGTGCACCGAAAAGCACAGTCCTTACAGGCTTCTGCAACAGTTAATCTTGGCCAAATTTCCAACTGTTGATGCAGTGCATCTCTTCTGAGGGCTTCTCTTGCTGCTGCTGCTGCACTAACAGAAATATCTCCCACAGCCAGAGCTCGCAGGCTGGGATATCAGGGTCCTGCTGGCTGTGCTGCAGGCTCAGCCTGTGACTCTGCCCGTGGCATTCATTAGTCGTGCCCGGGCAGTGCCCAAGTCTGCTGTGCCAAAACTAGCTCAGATATAAAGTAAGAGACAGGATGGGCAAGAAGAACAGTCATGACCGGCAAAGATCACGTTGGTTTTATTTATCCCTTGGTTTTGTGTAGCTGCTGTGAAAATCAGCTGATTTTTCTGCTTATCTGGGGGTGGGGCTTGATGCTCAATTTATCTTGCTATTGTGGATAGAAATGCCGAAGAAGATGATGGTGTAAGATGGTAGAAATTATTTTGCTAGTTTAGAAAGAAGTTATTTTTCCTGTTCTTACTTGCTGCGAGGAGTCAACATGCTGAGTACTTTCCTTTGAGTTTGAAATGGATTAGTAACTTCCTATTTGTTTACTTCTTGAGGTGGGTCAGGGGCTGCTGGATAACAGAAGGCTCCCTCCAAAGCTTCCTTTATGGGTTAAAACAAAATAGCATGAATAAAGGAGTACTTTGAGAGATTCCTATATCATAATTACTGAACCATTAAATGTCTACAGTGATAATAGTTTGCTGATTATACCAAACTGAGTAGGGAGGTGGACACTTTGGAAGGGAGAGCCACCCTGCAGGAACCTGGATAGGCTGGAAGAGTGGGCTAACAAAAACCTTATGAAGTTCAACAGGATGCTGGGTTGCATCAACAAGGGCATCACCAGCAGAGATAAAGAAGTCATTATCCCACTCTACTCAGCGCTTGTCAGGCCACACCTGGAGTACTGGGTTCAGTTTTGGTCCCTGCTGTACAAAAAAGATGTGGACAGGCTGGAGGGGGTCCAGAGAAGGGCCACAAAGACGGTCCAAGGACTGGGAAGCCTGCCATATGAGGAAAGGCTGAGAGAACTGGGTTTGTTCAGCCTTGAGAAAAGCAGGCGTAGGGGAGACCTTATGACAAAGTTCCAGCATTTAAAGGGTGGCTACAAAGAAGATGGAGACTCTCTTTTTACAGGGAGTCACATGGAAAAGATGAGGGGTAATGGGTACAAGTTACTCCTGGGAAGATACCAACTGGACACAAGAAGAAAATGTTTCATAATGAGAACAATCAGCCACTGGAATAATCTCCCCAAGGAAGTGGTGTATTCCCCAACATCGGACACTTTCAGGATTTGGCTGGACAGGGTGCTGGGCCATCTTGTCTAGACCGTGCTTTTACCAAGAAAGGTTGGACCAGGTGATCCTTGAGGTTCCTTCAACTCAGTATTCTATGATTCTGTGATAATAGCTATACTGGGATTCTATCATCTTTGTGTGTTACAGACTTGTAAGGACACTTGCCTTGAGGTGTAACAATTGCTTTTCTACTTGAAGTAGATTCTAGCCTTTCAGGTGGAGAACAGCATTTGTGCAAACACAAACTAAATGGTGTTTGCAAGCATGGAGAAATGATTTTTTTTTATTGTTTTTTTTCAGCGAAATGACTGCTTGATTTTTTTCAATAAGAAACATACAAAACTGCCATTGTATCATTGTTGACAGTGCTGACATTTGCTGCTGTATGATCAGTGAAGTACTCTGCAAATGGTTAAAGTTTCCAAAATGCAAGATGCTGCTGTTAATGTATCTATCCTGTAAGATTTATGTCACAGGCAAGTCGAAGTGAAACCTGACTTGCTATAGATGAGTACTCTTTTGTATTCACATACTTTTTTTAAAGTATGAAAGGGTTGGGTGGTGTGTGTGTGACTTTAAAGCCTGGAAAATTTGTGAAAGAAAGTGTGTCCCTGTGACCTTCTCAGAGCTTTTAGTCTAGGAGAGCCCTCTAGCAAACCCCTTGACAGTTCTTCAAGAGAATTTGTGAAAAATAAATAAAGGCACTCCAAGTGCCTAAGCTGTATTGCCATCCCTTTCCTCCTCAAGCAGGACGCTGACTTTTTTGTACTTATTTCTAAAGATGGTAACTAACGAACGTGGCAAAATCCATTTTGTCTTTTGTAGGCATGTTCTAATGCAAGCATAGAGTGGCAAGAGGTACAGCCCTGCAATGACTTTCCAGCTGTGGCTGCTTGGTCCTTTCTAGGTATAGAGCTGTTTGTGTCAGAAGAGCCTTATTCTGACACGTAGTTCTGGTGCTTTTCTTTTAAGATTGATGGAGACCAACTTCTGCCCCAAAGCAATTGTCATTGGCTTGATTACTTTTTGTAGAAGTTGGATTCAGAATTGCTTCTTGAAGGGAGAAGTTCCGCAGATGATCTGCTCTGAACTAGACATCTTCTCGTGGAGGCTGCTGCAGAGCCTGGGCTCTCTTTTTCCAGCAGGGAAGTCACTGTAATGCCTTTTCAGCTCTTCCCTACAACCAGAGGACAGGGGTCTTCCTCCTGATAGCTGGTGGAGAGGATTTGGAAAGCAAGCAAAGAATACAAGGAGAGGGAAATTGGGGACATGTCCCCTGTTAAGTTGTTCAAGCAGGTGAGTTTTCTGTTAGGTTCAGGCACCCCTGCTTTTATTTCTACAGCCTCCACTTGAGGGATTGGTTCTGCAGGTTTTCACAGAGCTGTGCTGGGGCTTCTCAGGAACATGCACAAAGCTGAACATTGCTGTCCCGAGGATGAGAACCGTGAGCTGCTTCTGCTGTAGGAAAGGAGGGAAGAAAAAGAGCAGGAATGGAGGTCTGGGATGCAGTCAGACTATTGCCAGGGCTCTTTTTTGATGAGATGACTTCGTTAATGATCTGATTTTGGGTAGGAATCGGCAGCTTACAAGAAGGAAGGAAGCTCCTGGTAGCTGAAAGCAGAGCAGCTTTGAAAATCAGGCTGTTCCTGGTTTTCAGTGCATCTTAAACATCTGTTGCTTTATTTGATGTACTACAAGCACCTAGAAACCTCTTTCAGTGGCGGTCCTCCCCGTGTGCAGCAGTGTGAACTGCGAGCGAGCACTCGCTGTCCTAACAGACTGCCAGGTGTGAGAGACGGTGGGTGGCAGAAGAAACAACACTGCAGGATTGATTTCTATTTAGTTTTTCATGCTGGTTTTAGAGCAGCGTGTGGGAGTTCCTTTTGGTAACCTCAGGGAATACTATTGTTGGGTTTGGGTTTTGTTGATATCCCAGGAAAAGAAAGGAAGAGTAAATGACCATGTTATAAAAAAATCAAATTTTCATGTTGGGGCACAAACAGACAAATCCATAAAAGACAATTTGATCAACTACTGCCAGCGGTAAATTATGTGGCCTGCGCAAACAAAGCCTCAGCTTTATCGGACAGTGTATTCACTCGTGGAGGGAAGGCTGATTTATTACTCCATCCAGTCAGTAATTGTCAGCCCATAATCCCCTGAAGGGAAAGTAGCCATCCGTGCTTATCACTTGAGAAGAGACACTAGAACAAAATGATGCTGATTTTAGCCTGGCAAAAAACATTGCCACTTGAGCACAGCTGGTCTGTCCGAACGCAAGTGGGTGCTGCTTGTTCCTGTTCACGAGGCTCAGGGGTGCAGTCGATTCTGAGCACGCGCGGCGGGGAGTAAAGCTCGGGGCTTTTTTGGTGCAGCTTTGTTCTTGCATCTGCTGCAGGTCACCTGTGTGCTTTGCTTGCCGAGGCCTTACCTTCCTTGGCCTCTGACACAGACATGAGTCTTCCCCGTAGGGGATTTGTGTGGTTTGCACAAAGTTTAATGCTCTGTGGGTACCTAGGTGAACTGAGATGATTTTTTTTTGTAATGCTACAGAGGTGAGCGATACAGCATTATTTGATTTATTCACAATATTTCAAGTGATAACCAGAAAATATGTAGACTGACAGCATCATTTCTGCCCCTTTTGGCCTCCCACCAGATGTATGTGAAACTTGCTATTGTTTTAGTGTGCATTTTACTTTATTTTCTAAGATTTGTTGAGATTGCTCAGTGCTTTCAGGAGACAGCTATGCAAATGTGAGCTGCTAGCACCTGATTTCTTCAGACTGACATTTTAAAGTATGTTCATTAAAGTTTTCATAACCTAAGCCCATAATAATGAGACCCTAGAGTATGTGCCTCCTGGTACCACATGTGAAGGAAATGTGTGTCTAAGAAACCTGTTATTAGCAGCTCGTATTTTGTTTGTGCAGTGACATCTAAGAGACTTTCTAAGCAACTTATTTTCCCTTGCTGTAAAGGCAGATTTCTTACTGCAGCAAGGGGCAAATCTGTTCTTCAGATCTCAGCCTGCGCTGTATTGTCTGGATGAGGAGAAACCTGGAGAGGAGAAATACTTTAGTTCCTGAGCCATGGAAACTTCACCAAATGGAAATCTCCTTTGACCCACGTGCCCTTTCCCTGCAATAGCTAGGGTTTATCATCTGTCACGGTACTTCTGCCCGCACTTCTGCCCTAAGCTGCTATTTGTCTAAAAGCATCACCAGACCTGTTGCATCTCGTCTATTAGCAAGGGGACTGTCCCAGCAGCTCTTGTTTGAGGGGAGACTCTTAGCATACTGAGAGTTGGGAAAACCCATTAGCGTGAGTGGTAAGAAATGGTAGCGTTCAACTTCCAAGGCATGAAGTTTCAATCTGTTCTTTCTAAGTAAGCATAATGGTATTATAGCTGGGCCGTCTATCCACAGAGCATGGATGAACTGCATTAAATGCTTCCTCCTGGCACTCCTCCATTCCTGGTTTTGGAGAAGAATATGTAGCTGTGTTGTCTTAACACGGGTGGTATGTGGAAGATGGGTTAACCTCAGCATGCAGATCCAGGGTGTTGAGGGGTAGTTGTGATATGTGCATCTTTCTCCCTACCACACCGTAGTAGTGGTAATGTTTAGAATTAGCTTCTGCACACGATTCCACGGGACTATGGAGGGCAGAAACGTGCCCTTAGAGCTCACGGCACTTTTCATCTTCAAAGTGCATTATAATCATTAATACATTAATTAGGCATTCTCCCCTTCCTTCCTGCTAACAAGGTTTATTAAGCTGAATGTATTTATCTTTGGGCAGCTTCTACAAGCAATTGAATGAATAATTTTCCTAATAACTTTAATAGCAAAGACATGAAAGGGAACAGGGATGATGAGAAGAACAAGAGACCGAGGTAAATAAAGCTGCACTATGAAAGGAGAGGAGCAATTTCATTCGAGGTGTAACTCCACATATCCCTGCCCCTCCCAGCTGGCAGCTGTGCAGCCTTTGTTGCTTCTGTCTCCCCTAACCTACCTGTAATCGCACATCTATGCAACATTTATGCTAGCACACACAAATGCAAAAAAAGGATGTCATGGATGACTGGGACCTGCAGGAAAGGAGAACATGAAAATAGCTTGCAATTGCAAGGTGAAGAAAGCCTATATGAAAGTTTGACTTTTACATATGCTTACAATGTCCTAGGTGTTTCTATGAGAAGCAGTATAATCTAGCAGAGTATTTCACAGTGGGTGAGTTGCCAGACCCAGGAGGTGGAGGAAGGTCATGAAAGGCTACGTCAGGGAGGTTAAGGCATTGAAAACTGTAATCTGAAGCAAATGAAAATCGTGCTTTCCTTCTCCATCTTTACCCCTCAAGCATTGTGTGTTGTGCCCTCAAAGCACACACAAATACACGGTGTGTGGATGTTACCATACGTATGCTGGTTTGCTCCTACTCTCAGTAAATGTTGGTGGAAGGACATAAAATGTTTTCTCTGAATAAGGACATGCCCCCGGAAAAGCTCTGAGACTGGATGACTTAGTGGCTGGGATGCTGCACTGTGAATTTAGTGATTTGCATCTTAGGCAGTGCTCTGCCGTTTGCTAAGTGATTTCACCTCTGTCTTCTTCCTGTCTAGTTTATTTAGATTCACAAGCTTAAGACCAGGAGGGACTACTAGATCATCTGGCCAGACCTCTTGCGTATCACATCACAGTCCATTGAGCTTGATATAGTTACTGCTGTAGCGAACCCAATAACCTGTGGGTAGTTGCAATATATCTTCCACAAAGCCAAATTTTTGACATTAAGCTCTTCAGGGCAGGAGTTGTGTTCTAACCATGCTTTAAGTAGAGCTTCTCAGCAGTGTTATTAACCAAGAAAAACAACAACAAGGGTAATACCAATAATGTTAATTATAATAAAATCTATTAATATTTTATTGGTTAAGCTTGCAAAGATTTCTTTTTTAAACTGTGAAACCAGCCACTATATATGAACCGTAGCCTTCAGAAAGGAGATTGAGAGGTGGCTTTTCAATTCTGATATGCAAATACTTCTGCAGTGCAACAGAACAGCTATTGGGAGGGCTCTTTAATGCAGTGGAGAAGGTTGTAACAAAAAAACCCCAACATAGCTAGGAGCTGTTCTCTGGCCATGCAGATTTGCAGTAAGTTGCAAATAGTTATGTTATTGAGCTCCATACAGCAGTAAGGGAGTAAAATGTTACAGCTGATGGCATACAGGATAAATGCAATGAATCTGAAATGTAGATTTTATTAAACATGGAGAATCAGCCCTGTTCTTATATCTCTTAATTCCTAATTTAAAGTTCAAGTAGTCTGCCTGTGCCACTTTGATGGAAAGTGGCTTGCCAAATGGAGGAAATATTATTTTTTTTGGTAAGAATTCTTTCAGCTAAGGTGGATTTGACACTCCCACAGCTTTGCTGAAACTCCATCAGACCAGGAAGATGTTTGTCGACATCCTCTTTTACTGAAAAAGCTAACCTAGCCTGAAATCTTGAAGGAAGAAAACCTTGACTTAAAATAGAAGTGTTTGTGACAGGACGGGGTCATAGGAATGGAAGGATCCTTCCTAACCACCTGCCTGGTTGTCAGAGGAGCTCATCTCTTCCCCTTGGCACCTTTGGCTGTGCAGAGTTTGCCACAGACTGCCTGCAGGCTGCGAAGACAGCGCGGGAGATGAACACGTCCACTGAGAAGTGACCGGGATTTATTTGCTGCGATAGGAGCAGTGCCCACCACCACCACCACTGGCAGTCCCTTCTTACAGCCCTCGGGTGGAGGAGCTTCAGCTGGTTTAACTGGAGCAGTGCAGGGTTTTATCAATCTCACTGCACCCTCTTCGAAGTTAACTTTCCCCACAGCAGCATCAGTGGAGCAGAGCTGTGGTCTCGCCTCAGACCCTGCAGCTCCGAGCCTGATCCATTACCCCAAACCACCGGTGAGGATGCTTTAAAATAAAATACCGAGTTGCAGAGAAGCTAACATGCTTCTGCTCTCTCTGGTCCCTGCTATGGGGCAGTGGTCTTTGGCACACAGGCAGGACGAACGTGGCTGGTGAAACTCAAGGGAGTACCTGAAAGGGATGCAGCTAAGTCTGACAGCGTTGCCCCTGAAGTCCCAGGGCACTGCTGGTCCTGCACGCTCAGGATGGAGCTCAACCCTGTCCCGAAGCTCCCACCCTGCCCAGTGGTATGGCTGTGCTGCAGACAGAGGCACTCACAGCACCAGCGGGGAAACTGCCTCTCAGCTGGCTTTCCATGGGTGCCAGAGCTCAAAAGTCAGGCTTCAATCCTGGCTACTAATTGCCTTGCATGGGGGTACTGTCTTCCCTTTAGCCCTTATTACCCTGGCACCACAGGTACTGCCATCACAACTACCTTGATTAAAGCTGGCCGAAGCATAGTCAGAAGCACTGCAGTCATGCCCCTGATGGCAAAGCAGAGATGCCTTGGCTTTAAAGCCTTGCCTTGGGCTTCAGCACAAGAATGGATTCTCTTTCTTACAGCAGCATGGGAGTTGATCAGACTCTGCAGCAAACAAGAGAAAGGAGGGTCTGAAACTGGACTGGAGCAAAATGAAGTTTATGGTTGCAGGGCTTGTGATGCAGTTTCCTCTCTGTAGCCAGAACTGAGCTTTCGACCTGGTTCAGTGGACGAGATGAGCCACTAAGGCTTCATTACTTTAAGGTGCAGTGATAACACCCAGTTGTTTGGGAACCAAAGAGCTTGGGAGTCCATCCTTTTGGGACAATCTTAAAAAGAAATGTTCCCAGGTTCAGATGCAAGTCTGTTTCACGGTGTTGTTTCAAAGCTAGTAGGAAATGTTCAAGTGGAAAGCATGCAGGAAGACAGCAAAGTAGAAATCCCCAGTGCAACTCAGTTCAAAGCAAGGTCTGCCCTGCTGTTTCTATTTAGAGTACTTCAAGAATGTGTTTATTTTGTTATTACAAGAGGCAGCTGGGATGGGAATTGCAGCGTGGAACAGGACAGGTTAAGACAAAAAAACACTGCGGTGGTAGCCCCTCCTTCCTTTTCTTTTGGAGCCAGTGTAGACTGCAGGTGAACAAGGCCACAATGAGAGTAATTTGCAGCTGACAGATGTTAGCTGGAGTGGTGGATTGCCAGAGCTGTGGAAAGCAGGTCTTGAAGACCGTGTGGCATGTGTTACAGGGTGGGTGGTTCCATTCTCCTTGCCTTGGATTCCCACAGGAATGGCCTGTTAGCAATGGCAGAATAAGCTGGGATGGGGTAAGTGTGGGCTCCTCGTGTTGTAGCCATTATTAAAGGTAACGTCTTCCACTGCTCTTTGACTGATCAAAGGTTGAGGTGGCTTTGTGCTCAGCTTTTGTGGATACCTAGGCTCACGAGCCTTCATCTTGCCCAGGTTGTAATCCTCGGTGCTGGGCAGGGTCATCTCTGTCAGGCTGCTCATCCTCCTTGCTAAGTGCTGTATCCCAGCATCTGCAGTATTTCACCCCCTCATGCACTTCCTCTGTTTGCATAATGATTACAGAAATAATTTTTGCCTGCTGTACAACATTCCTTAGGTTCCAGAAATGCAGGCTATTATTGTGATTGTTAAAGAAAAGCAAAACTGCAGCTCAGTACTGAGTGTGAAATATTCCCTCAGTCAGATGTGGTAACTATGTCCATAACTCTCAGGCTTCTGAGATGTTAAACTGGTCTGAGAAATGAATGTGGTGCATAAGACCACTTGAGGGGAAGCCAGCCTCTATAGCAGATGACTGAGCAGCTTCACTTGCTCTAAACGTTTCAATTTTTTTCAACTCTTCTTTTCAATGTGTATCTTCTGAAATGCCTTCTCTTTCTCTGATTCTGCTGACAACAGTTTCCAGGGGTCTTCTGCAACAGCATGAAAATCATAAGCCCTGACACTTGTCAGTCTGATGACTGCTTTTCTTTTATGTGCCATCTGCATGAAGCCATGCTACTGTGTTGACCTTTTTGCTCCTCCTGTCTTGGGTTGGATATTTCTACAGCTAAGAATTGATCAAATGGGCTAATCTGCATTTTGTGGGCAAAGGAACAGTTCTCAACATCTGCAAGAACCCTGCCCTTACGGGGAGGGAGGGGAACCCCAACATTTTGTTGCCATATGGTTTTGGCTGATTTGTGGCTTTAATCATTTTATCTTGGCAGAGAACTACCCAGCTCTGTGCTCTCTACCAGGAACTGACTCATGGAAATGGAGTTTTCCCTCAGTGCGTTGGGAGAGCAAATATCTGTGTGTGTTTGAGGAAGCTGGTGAGCTAATGTGCAGATGATGAAGATTTCTAAATGTGGGGGGAAACCCCATATTTATCTATTTTACACAAAGCTTCTCATTTTATGCATCAGCCGATTGGAGGGTCATCTTTTTTAAATCAGGGATTTGTCTGCCTCATTGCTCACAAATTGCAAAGCTAGAGACCTGAATGTTGTTGCTTTGTAGAGGTAAGTCATGGCTGGTAGTGGATAGAGCTGATCAGATGCCATGGTGATAAGCCTGATATAAAATACAAACCTTAGTCTTGCTGTCAGCTCTGTGCAGATCTTGTGTCCTGTGTTGATGTAACATCATGGCCTTAGGCAGCATCATCATCATCTAGGCTTGAACCTGGGATTTGTGGATCTAAAAGCACAAACTGCTATGAGCTGGAGGCTCAGGCAGGCAAGTGCACTGTGACCAAACCTGAGGTAAAGCGTATTTGCGTAAGCTGCAATGAAAAAGACTTAAGCAAATACATTTTTATCTCACTTTTGTGATAGGCTAAGTGTGTATGCGGTCTGTCGCTGCAGCTCGGCAGATAAGCAGTGTCTTCTTGAGCTGTAGCAACTAATCAAGTATCTGAACTGTAAGCTGAGGGGCCCATCCTTGTTATTAGGAGACTGAACTGTCTCAGTATTATTTGTGATCCAGCCACAAGAAGGAGACAGAACTGCAGTAGGCAGGGGTTCAGACTGTGTTTGCAGGAAATCCAGTTGATCATAGTGGAGCTTGTGGGGGGGGCCCAGGGATCTGCGTATTCAGGGGCCTCACAGGATGGGTGCTTCTGGTACGTTAGAAGTGTCTTGGCAAGCCAAGCTCATTAAATGATGTGGTGTGTCACCTGTACTGTCAAAAAGTTGGGGTTTTTTCATGCTGTTTGTTTTCTTCTGTCATAGGATTAAGCACTCCAAACAATGGAGCCTTCTCAGTATCCTCGGGAAGTTATTTCCTACCTTTAAAGATTAATGTCATGGAAATTTTTCTTTGATCTCAAGCCTGGCTTTCATTGGCTCAGTTTTATCCTCTTAGTCCTGGATACAAGGGACAATGGCAGGAGAAGTAGGATTTCTTGCATCAAGGTTTGGAGGCACGGTATCGCTGTTGCCCCAGCTGTGGAGGAGCTGTGGATGGCCAGGCTTCGAAGCAGCGATGCCTTTCCCTTACGAGCAGGAACCTGCTGCGTTTTAGCTGTGTTGCCTGCTGACCCGCTGACTGATCTTCGATGTTCTTATTTTGAAACACATCCCACTGTACAAGATATATGCGTAGCTACAGCCCTGAAAGATTATCTGTATGCTGTTGCACACGAGCAGCCTGCGCCCAAGGCTAAATCCCGCAGCCTAGCCGGGTATTAGCTGACAAGCAGGTGATAGGCAGAGAACAAACGGGGAGCACAGAGGGTGTTTGTTAGGCTCCTGGGGCTGAAGAAATGGGGGTCTGTGCTCAGGAACAAAGGCAATTTGCATTTAATTTCTCTGGGCTGCAGCGCTGGCAACAATGGTAGACGTTCATCTGTAGCACTAAAGCGCTGCGCGGGCTGGGCTGAATGGCCGTCTTTGTTCAGGGCTGGAGCAGCAGGAGCACCGCGAATCGGGACCGAAGCACTGCGTCGCACAGCGTGGCCACAAGCGTGAGGGGGGGAAGGGAGAGAAACTGGCTGCTGGTAAAGCCTACCCCATCTCTCCTCCTGTCCCAAGGGAGGCATTCACTAAAGGGAAGATGGTGCCATCCTCAAGTGGCTCCCCTGTGGGGTTACGGTCAATGCCCGTCCGTGCTGGTGCTCACCTCTGCTCTGCACCGACAAGGGGAGGAGGGCTTGGCTGGCGCCCGTCCCAGAGGACTGTTGTGGAGGGTCAGGCAGGAGCAAGCCAGGCCGTGCACGAGGTGCGTCCTGCTCCTGCAGCTAGCTGGGGCTCCACGCAAGAGACTGAACAGCCCTAAGTCTTACCCGGCTGGGACAGGGTCTCCTCCCCAGATGAGGCCTTCAGAAGGCAGCGAGGAGGGTAGGGATGGAGACGGAGTGTGAAGTGTGGTGCAGAGCCCTGTTCCTCTAGCAGACACCCGAGTTCAGCCAGGTGCTACGTGGTGGCTGGCATTCCCCTTCCAGACTCTGGGGGACAGGCTTAGCGCTGAACCTGTCATTCAGCTTAACAGCCTTTTGCAGGGGCCCGAGGCTTGGAAAGCCCTTCCCCAGGGGACTCCAGGCACTCACTGGGCTGGGAGAAGCACGTCCCCTCAGCCTGGCAGCTAGCAGCCACAGAACATGTCGCTGTGGCCACCAGCAGCGTTACCTTCCCCACAGTCCCTCACCTCCTTGCTCGTTGCCGTAGCCGTAGTTCTGGTACAAGTAGCAAAGCCGTGGAAGTTCAGCTGAGACCACCACCAGGCAGCAGGTGACTGGTGGGGTCTTCTCCTCGGTCTCTTACCAGGAGTGATTTGCAGTCTGCTGTTGACAGCAACAGCCGGGAGAAAAGTATGAGAAGTAGGATCCTATTCTCTAGCCCCACAGAGAAATGGTGTTCGGCTCGGGGATTGACTGTGCCAAATACCGTCACGGAAACCTGAGCTTCTCCCGCCTCACCTACCCCAGTGTACAGTGCTCGCCATGCCAGCTAAATGAGAAGTCGTGTTAATTGCGCTGTGTGCTCCTAAGCTTCTTTCCATGGCTTTCTGGAGGCTGATTAAGAGAGAGAAAGTAAAGTGGGGATTATTGGGATCCTGGTGGAGGCTAGGGGGGGAAAAAAAGGAAATTCCTTGGAGGGAGAAAAAAGAGGGATTTGAACAGCTGACGGCAAGCCTCTGCAAACAAACTGGGAGAGTTAGGCAGCAGATGGACTAACACTCCCTGGGCTTGTGCCAATGCATCAGATTGATTTTAAAGATGAAGAACCCACTGCCTGGGAAAGCAAGCCAGTAGCCCTGCGAGTAGGAGCGCTTCCTGGCAGCTGTTCAAACACTAGCTGCTTTACAGTTCGCTTTCGGTGCACCAGGAGCCAGTGAGAAGCACTGGGGACTTGAGCTATGAAATATGACCAGTGGGGACTACAGACCAATAAAGGGATTATTTTTGTAGGGAGGATTGCGTGGAAAATCATGTCCAGTTGCTCAGAAACTCACGGTGCACAATTAAAGGACCAGAAGAGATCAAAGGGCCACCAAGTCAAACTCTGAGCCTCCCAGCACGGAGAGTGCTGCATCTTTTGAAGCAAAGGTATAGGCTTCTCTGGAGTTCAGTTCCAGAGGGGAATTTTTTTTGCTGGACCTCAGCTGTAGACCTTGCTCTCGATCAGCTTATGTCCTGAGGTATGACTGCTGTCTCAAATGACATTAGCTGTGTTACAGACATCTACCGTAAAGTGTTTGAACTGAACTCACAGGGTACCTCAGTGATGGGTTTGGATACGTACACTGACAAATACCTCCTACTCCCACACCATCCCTTTCCTTCTACAGAAACGATGTGAGCTGGAGTGGTTTATTTTTCCCTCCTGCACTTTTCTCAAAATGAAATGAACCCCCCCTGTTGATGAAATAAAACCACTGAATAATAAAACACATGAAGACTCTTCAGTAAAATAAGCATTTTCACAGCAGTTCATTCCATCGGATTATACATACATATGTATGTATATCTAACATAGCCTGATGGCCCACCTGATTTATGAAGGCTGTTCCATGGTTCTTCCTCTTAATTTCCCATTCTATATTATAATTTGGTCCTCTTTTAAGTATGCCATACACTGTTTTTACGGTATGCATGGCAAAGAGACACAGATTCAGACCCTGAGCTGGTGCCAACTCCCACATCTTGAATTGCCCCTTGAACATAAGCTTATATAAAAGTTAATCAGTCTTTAGGCTGATTGTACAACATGTGCAGTTGTGATTAGAGTCTATATTTAAGACTCGGCTGCCAAAAAGACTTCAGCAATGACAAGCTTACAAGTATTTCAGCAAAAGGCTGACATGAATGTGGGGTGGGCTGGGAGTGCCACGCAATTTACTCTCTGCCCCGAGGAAATGCCACCCCCCCAGCCAGGCACGGCACGGCACCTTCCTCCGCCTCTGTTGGCGTTGCAGCGAAAGGTGCTCGTGTTTGTCATCCTGCCTCCTCCTCCGTCCCGGGATTTCTGATGCAATAGGACCGGAGTGCGAAAACAAGTATGATGCAGCAGGCCTGGCAAAGCACGGCCGTGGCAAATGGAGAAAGCGCTGGGAGGCTGGCGACAGGTCTGATATCAGAGATTTCAGGGGCAGAGGTATGGAAAGGTAAAGACAGAGCAGCATCAGCTGCTAGTTCATATTGATGAAGAGTTCCCTCTTCCCCTCGCTGTGCTGCGGGTTGTTTGCAGGCAGAGTAGTTTGGAGAAAACCAATATCCAGCTGTCACTCAGAGCTTGGACGGGTTGCGTCCTGATGTTTGCAATAGTGTGTCCTGACTTTTGAGTAGCTGGGGTCTTGCTGAAGCCAGAGAACCTGATTGGAGAGGATTTTCAGTCAGATTTTCAGCTTTAAGTTAAGACAGACTCTTATCTGCCCGCTTAGCTGACAGCCGCAGGTCTGGAGGCCGGTGACTTGGCCTTTCACTGCTGGGGCATTTGTTGGGATGTACTCCACACAAATAGCGTGACAGGCTCTGACAGGGTCTACCAGCTGCTTGGCCATTTACGACCTTGTGTAAAATAGATGTGGTGGTCCCTAGAAAGCCAGCAGGAATTCCGCACAAGGACCACTAGGCTCAGATGAGTATCACTTAAGCATTCACTAAATGGGCATGTATTCAGATTTGTCCAGTTCAATGGGAGAGCCGCCTTCTAGTTCCCAAAAATAGCATCCCATCAAGTGAAGGCCTCTCTTGGTCTGCTTTACTACAAGACTGTTCTTAAAATATTAAACCAAAAGTTACTTCCCCCTGTCGCAGTCTTCTGTTGTATCCCGCCAGTTTTACACCGCTGACTTTAGTGGAGCGATGCTGGCATGGAGCTCAGACAGCCTGATGGTGAGTCTGGTCCTGCATTTGCTTTAGCAAACTCATTTAATAGATTTCTAAAAGCGGGACTGTCATGGTAACTGATGGGAAATGCATCACGTAAGAAATGACAGGTTTCTGACTGATAGCCAGGCACGTTAAAGATATGGGTGTTTACTGGCAGGGAGAGTTACTGGAACAAAACATTTTATGATTCATGGAAAATAAATGTAAACATAAAATTATTTTGTTTTACCTTCTCCTTTCCCGGTCACTGAGGACACCTGATTTTAAATGTTATCTACCTGCTTAGAGAACAGAAATGGTTTCTGGGCAGATTCGGAGTCTGGTAACACCAAAGTCAACCTGGAGTCATGCCCCAGTGCAGCCTGTGGAGTTCCTCTGCATTTACACCAGCGTCATAGATGAGCTTCTGGCTCACGAGAGCAATCAAAGCTAATCGACGTAGCTAGAATTTGAAATTTCAAATGCTTCTGCTGAATGGTTCGTGAGCAATCTACAGGCTAGGAGTTATTTGCGGAAAGTATCCAGCAGTTAATTTCAAATCCCATATACATTTGAGATGTTCATAAGCTACTTGCAGACAATTTGCAAACAGAAAAAGAGGCTAAAATTCATCAAAATAAATGATCTTCCATGAATTATTCATTTGGCTCCCATCAATCATGCCAAATGTCTCCCTTGTTGTTAGTCTCTGCAAAGAGATCAGGGATTGAATTTAGCTTAGAGACAGAAGTATGCTTTCACCCCTAGAGGTGCTTCTTCAAAGCAGACTAGCGGCATGTAGGTGATGAGAATAAGAAAGCTTCGGCAGCACAAAACGTTCCCACTCTGTGGATAAACAGCAGATTTTAGCCAGCAGGGCTGTCAGGCAGGCTGCTTCCACAAGGACCATTTTTACAAAAAAAAACCCCAACCACCAAAACAAACCCTGAACTTGAAGGGGAGAGGAAAGAGAGAATTTGGGGTGTTTGTTGTAAACAGGAAAGGTGTCTTTCAGCCCATCCTGGCAGCTGCCTGAGGGTAGCTTTGCCTTTGAAGGTAGGAAGGAAGAGTATGGGTGAAGTGAAGCCTGGATCACTGGGAAATAAAAGCAGGTATCGTGACCTGAGAGTGTTTCAGGCACCAGCATGGCTTCCCTTCCTTGCATACCTAATTCATTTCTGGTCATGGGCATATTCCTGTAACAAGCAGAAAGGGGATGGCCAGAATTAAACACGTAAGTGGTGTCCATGCAATATCTTGGAGAGAGGGGCTGCAGTGGGAAGGTGCTGTACTACTTGGTTAATATAGTGGAAACCCTGTCCAGATACAGCTTTTTGGGGGAGAAAAGGTGGCTAATTAAAGGGAAAGGGCCTCATTCACTGCTGTTTTGCTCAGGTTGACAGCAGAGAAATATAGCTGACACCAACTGCATTTTGATAAATGACAGTGGTATAGCACAAATAAGAGCACTAAGAGTAAATAAGCTGTCTTATGTTGAAAAAAAAAAAGCTGAATTTGATTCAAAGGCAATACATGTAGCAGCATAAGCCCTCAGCACTCAACAGGCCCTCATATGTGGCTCTCATAACCTGGATTTACTTGCAGCATGGACGTATTATCGCTGTTTTTTCAATAATGGCATTGCCATGGCTGCGTGTGCAGTGACAAGCCAGACGCAACTCTCCAAAGCCTCAGCCCAGTGCCTGAGGTGCTAGGTTACAGCTTTTACAGTTCAGAAAATGGAAATAAATAGGGCATAATAGAGTTTGGGGAACTGAAATGCCACGTACCTGAAAGAGGGGCATCTAACAGCAAAACTGATAAGAACGTATATTGAAGCAATCTCTTTGGACTTGAATTTACATCTTACGCTTTGCCGCGAGCCCTTTACTTGAGAACCACTCAGCAACATTTAATTTAGACAAGTGTACCTGTCATCTTTGGCCTGTTGCTTCTAACATTGCTATAACACAGATGGCTTGCTGGGGGTGAGCGAGAGGGGCTGGTCTCCCGCAGTGGGAGAGCCTGGGCTGCTGGCAGCTGGCCGCCCGCCTCCGCATGGTGGTAGGCACCCGGACAGTTTCTCATTCGAGCCCTGGCTTGGAAAGGAAGGTCTTGTATGTCTGTCCTGGTTTCAGCTGGGATAGAGTTAATTGTCTTCCTAGTAGCTGGTACAGTGCTATGTTTTGAGTTCAGTATGCGAAGAATGTTGATAACACTGATGTCTTCAGTTGTTGCTCAGTAGTGTTTAGACTAAAGTCAAGGATTTTTCAGCTTCTCAAGCCCAGCCAGCGAGAAAGCTGGAGGGGCACAAGAAGTTGGCACAGGACACAGCCAGGGCAGCTGACCCAAACTGGCCAACGGAGTATTCCATACCATGGGACGTCACATCTAGTATAGGAACTGGGAAGTGGGGGCGGGGAATCGCCACTCGGGGACTAACTGGGTGTCGATCGGCGGGTGGTGAGCAATTGCACTGCGCATCATTTGTACATTCCAATCCTTTCATTATTGCTGTTGTCATTTTATTAGTGTTATCATTATCATTATTAGTTTCTTCTTTTCTGTTCTATTAAACCGTTCTTATCTCAACCCATGAGTTTTACTTCTTTTCCCGATTTTGTCCCCCATCCCACTGGGTGGTGGTGGGGGGAGTGAGTGAGCGGCTGCGTGGTGCTTAGTTGCTGGCTGGGGTTAAACCACGACAATGTCTCCAGGAGAGAGCAGCCAGGGTCTATGAGAGAGGTCACGTGGAGGAAATGCTGATTTCTTTTTTAATAATATCGCCTTCCTTGCAGCAGATTAGAAACAGGCTTATCAGCCAGGTAGCTGTATTTCAGTTCGTTTCCCCCTTTTTTAAGCTTTTATTTCAGTCTATTTGACATAAAAATTAATTCTAATTTACCATAAACAAAAAGTAATGTGTTTTATTTTACAGTATATTATGCACACAGGTTGAAGGTCTTAACAAGCCCGTGTCACCAAGCTAAGGGGAGGGCTCAACGGGGCACGGGTGAGCTGATGACACCAGTGTCGTGAGAGGGGAGGCAGCTCATGTCTGCAATGGGGCTACCTCGAGTGCCTGTCCTTGCCTGCCCTGGCACGCTACCCCTTTCCAGAAAGAAAGGCTCCCTGGCCCTGGAGATGAGGTGCAGGCAGCAGCAGAAAGAGAGGAGCAAACCCCATCACGCAGCTCAGCCGGGGCTTTTAAGACTGCCAAAAACCGTGCGGGAAGGGAACGTTCAAGGCAGCACGGCTGGACCAAGCCACGAGCCTGGTTTCCATGAGAGAAGCGCACGGCTCCTGAGCCTCGCCTTGCCTGGTGCGGCAGAGAAGGCATCAACAGGAGCAGTGACGTGACGTGCAGAGAACCTGCTGTGAGCCAAGCCCAGACCTCGCTCCTGTCCTTTCCTACAGCCACCTCAGTGCCTCACCTGCCTGAAGAAACCCCACCACGCGCATCACTGCCTTCCCACGATGTCCCCGGTTCAGCGCTGACCGAGGGAGGCAAACCCCGTCCTGTCCCCCGCCTCCTCTTAAGGTCTCAGCTTCAGAAGGGGATATGGCAGGTCTTTCCCCTTCCTCGGTCTAAGTGACCCCTTTCCGGGTCCCTTCCCCAGATTCACACCTTCCTGCCAAAAATCTGTCATCGGCCGGGAGGCCCACGTGGAGGCTGGCCCCGTCCCGTGTGGTGGACGGAGTCGGGCAGACAGGCCTTGCTGAAGCTGCCGTGTTGACACCCCAGTACCCCCGCGCAGTCTGGGGGCCGTGGGGGCCTCCGGGGAGGTGCTGGGGGGAAGCGGGAGCAGGGCAGCATGGCTTTTCCCAGCAAGGATCGGCCGCTGCGCTCCCCGGGGCCTCCTGCGTTGGGTGGCCGTGCGCCGTGGGAAGGGGCAGCCCTGCGACCCGAGCGGTGGTCCCTGGTCACTGAGGGGGGACACGACCCCCCGCAGAAAGTCCCCGACACCGAAATCTGGGGCAGTGCTCTCACCAGTTGCAACTGGTGGTGATGGTGGGGGGTGCTGGAGTCCTGATGCTGCTAAATTGCTTTGCCATTAGTGACACAGACTCTGTTACCTCATGTTTCATTTTAAATACATTTGCTTGCAGACGGCAGTTTTGCAGTCTTACTTACATTGCCATAGAAACAATCTTTTGCATTCCTCTATTTGTTGTGCATTTTTGTTAGAGGCTTTCTTCTTTACTTATCCACTCCATCTTTTCATTTGCTGCCGCTCTCTTCATTATGTCCTTCTAATTCCCTCGCCTTCTAGCTTGCCGTGCTACAGCTAAATATTTTTCTCGGTAAAGATACCTGTATAGCTGTCAAAAGCTGCCAGTGATATGCCACACGGATAAGGAAATTGGGCTAAGTATGTGCAAGCGTGCACGTGCCTATGCCCACAGGTGCTGGGATGAGGAGAGGAGAAGGAGGTGGGAAGAACTGTGATAATCTGGTATCAGACTGGTTGCCCTTGACAGTAATGAAACCAATTTTAACTTCTGCTTTGTGACCAGGGAATGAGGCTGCCCAGCAGATAAGGGGCTGTGGGACTCCAAGGGATTTCTCGCCTGGTTCATTTATGCTGGGAAGAAGTGCTGCTTAAAACTTCTGTGCTCCACGTAATTATAAGAAGACAAAAATCTTTTTGGGCATGCTGATTAGACAGAGAGATTTTATGATGACTCACTCTCCCCAGTGGATTGCGTTTGATTGTTTGCTTTAGAAGAGAAAAGGAAGAAAATGGAAAAGGTAGAATTTAGGGCTTTTATGATTGCAAGGGGTGACTTTGCTAACACCCAGATTATATCTTGTTTCCCTTCTCCTCTGCTCTCGCTGGCAGGAAGTGCCCAAGAAGAAATAAGAGCTATTCATGGGGGCAAAAAAAAAAAAAAAAAGGCAAATATATTCAGTGACTGATCACACGTAAACAAATACGTCTTTTTTCCCCCATTCCTCATGGGAGGCTGCTCTACTGCTGGCGGAGGGACAGGCAATGATGCATCCAGGATCACCTTGCATTGCAAGTGCTGGGCAGGGCTGGGGCCAGAGCCCTCTCTCCTCGGACACAGGGCAGGGCTCTGCATGCCAGGCTGGATGCTTCTCCTGAGCTGCTGGAACATCTCCCAGCAGTGAGCTGGCATCACTGGCTGCAGAACTTGGGGAATGTTTTGTCCAGCCTTTGCCACGCTGCGCAGTGGGTGAGGGAACGGAGGCTGTCACCTCTGCACTACCACTGGCTATTTTCCTTTTTTAAAAATTTTGTATTCAAGAGAAGGGTTAACTGCTTTGCACTTACTCTTCAGTGATACCTCTTATTTAAATTCCCCTTCCTCAGAGATGCAGCCATTCTGTATGTCCAGGCAATGAAACTGTGACAAGTGGCTAGAGTGTATAGGAATCCTAAAGCCCTGCTTGTCTTGCACAACAGCCAAGGATAAACAAAACCAGAATTTCTACTGTAAACAGGGCAGGAGAAGAAGAATTAACAGCTGTAAGTGTTTGGATTCAACATCAGGAAGCCACATGCAGCACAGATTGTTCCTTCCTTCCCTTGCCTTTAGCAAATCCTTTAGGAGCACTTAGTGCAGTGATGATGGGGTGGACAGAGAGGACAAAAGAGGGAAAGCAGGACAAGATTTAACTTGATTCTTCCCACCCTCCAAAGTCAAGGGAAGCATGCTCAGGAGAGTTTTTGATTCTTGCTGGGTGGCTTTTCATTTTTTCCCTTGAAGCAGCCATGCACCAAAATCTGTTTATAGTACATAGTTATTAAGATCAAATGTAGCAGTAATAGCACGTGGCAGTCTTTTCTGAATCAATTTGTACCATGTATGAGTCTTAGTCCTGTCAGATGAAGTGAACTGTGACAATGTCTATCCATCCATCAGGACAAATCAAGCTATTCATACATATACTCTGAGGACATCTTACTGCATTTAAGATTTTTTCCTGTGGCAGAGTTTCTCTGTTTTGTAATGCCAAATGTAAGAACTGTGGGGTCACCAGGTCCTTCAAAACTGTGAGAACTGCATTGGCCATGTTGGTGTCATCTAATCACTTGTATTTCTTATATTTGACTTCCCTCCAGTATTGTTTTCTTTTCCTTTTTTTTTTTTTTTTTTTTAATTTCATGTACAGGGAGCTCCTTTCCTCATGTCATGTATGGATGTCATGCACAAACTCACAGCTGACCCATAGAGATGCTCCAGGTGCTATTAGCTAATGGCAGCTATTAGTGCTGCTGGCCTACTGGTGTGGAAGAGCAGGGGCTTTTAGGATAGAAATGCATACTTTTTCAGGCTGGTGATGATGCAGTGCAAGTTCATTATTAGAAGTGAGTTACAGTAGTGGGAAACTGAGAAAGGCCCCAGAACTTTTGCTTGGAGGGTCCGAAATGTGTGTTAGTGCTAGAGCAGAGCACCTTTGCCCTTCCCAGTAGAGCAGGGCCAGCCATGGGCTGCTGTACCCAGTATATCCCCATGAGAACTTGTTATTTATAAAGATATGTCCAAAGGCTAAACTCCAGGGTGCGAATTCCTCCCTTTTATAACCCCCATTTGAAGTGGCAGTTACCGTGGTCTGACTCCCAGGTGTTTTTTTTGTGTAAGAACGTCACTTCTCTACTAGAGAAGCTCGTGGTGATTGTTCCAGCATCCCGAATCCATAAAACTCTTCAGAACCTCAGCTGCAGCTATTGATACTTTTTGTTTCCTAAGTTATTTTTCTCCCCTATCCTCTCTAGAGACTTAATTACACAAGAAGCAGCTATATGAAGGATCAATAACCGACTCAGAGCAAGTGATGCTTGCATGTAGCAGCACAGTGGCTATCAGTACTTTCTGATACTCAGACCATTAGGGGGGCATCCTGACCAACTCCAACCTCCATTTCCATTTGCACTGGGCTCCTCTAGAGCATGCTGGCTTGTCAACAGGTTTATCGATATGGTGAACTACAACTTCCTCCTGCTTTATGTATCTCTCCCTGCAATGAGAGCAGTCATGCCCGGTAAGATGACTGCTGTCGCTGCAGGAGAGAGCTGTTTCCTGCTATCACATCCATGCAAAAAATACAAAGAGCTGTCTTTACTCAGCAGCCAAACAGGTTTGGCTGGACAGAAGAGAGCACAATAAATCCCTTTGATGAGTCCCCGGATGGTGAGTGACAGGTTGTGGTTCAAGTCTTACAACAAAGTTTTGTTTTCACACCACTTTGGCCACATTAGGGCAGCCTTAGGGAGTTGTCACTCCTTCAGAGGTAAACAATGTTTTGGCTGCAGAGTAAATGGATAGTCCTTTTGCACCTCCCTGCTGGAGAAGTGGCTCTGCTGGAAAGGGAAGAGATTACCTCAGTTTTTAACTGAGCATTTGGGTTTTTTTAGTAAAAGAGGTTCCATTGCTTAGGCCAAAGATGCTACGTGACACATAGCGATGATGCCTTCACCAACACAGACACTGTTGCCCTTGAAGGACCAGCCCTGTGACTAAAGACTGCTGAGTGAAGCCTTTCCTTCCCCAAGCAGACTTAGTGGGGCTGTCGTGGACCTCCTGGAAATAGTGACTGAGGTCTGGGTTTGTAACTGGGTAATAACACAGAGAAGATTGCATGTGCTGTTAAGTCCTGCAGTGTGTAGAAATAGACCGTAGGCTTGATCTCTTACTCGCACTTACTTAAAATGTTCTCCTCTAACTAAGCAATAAGCTGTGGTAAATCACCCTTTTATATCCTGATGCGTTAGTTAAAATGTTTCATTAAACAGCTCAAATTGAATGTCTGGAAAAGTTTACACCTCCCACAAATTCTCTTCTGCTAATGGAAAAGTCATGTAAACAAGCATCACTTTATTATATCCATTGTTCCAATAATGCCCCTTCCAAATGGGAAAGACTTGAATCAGAGCAATTTAGTCCTTGCCTCAGAGTAGTTTGTCTTCTGGCCACTTTTATTGGGGGGAAAAATAAAAGACACCCTGAAAATACGTTTGTGTGAAAAATGGTGGCAGCTTGCATGCTGCGTGGTCTCAGGAAGCCTTTTGAACGGCGTATTTAAAAACCAGTTGCAGAGTACACATCACCTCCTGGGGCCGATGTGGCCACTGAACTTTCTGCCCCGGTGCCTGTTGTGCCAGAGTGCGGTCGATGTGCTGGCAGCGTGGGAGTCAATCGATACCCCAACGTGTTGTGAGGCAACCAGAGTCTGAATTGCCTTCCAGCGGTTGAGGCGCTGCGGTCTTCAGCAGGGTTGTTCCCAATTTGTCCTGACTTGTAAGGTGTTTCAGGCCTGTAGTTTGGGTCCATGTATTCAGTGAGAGCCAAAGTTAACCCCATAAGGTAAAAAATAAGGGAGTTTACCCTTGCATGAAAGCCTATAGAGAAGGTGTCCCTGTTACGTTCCTTCTTTCCCATCATTTCTGGTGGATTTGTGCAGTGGTTCTTCTCTGTTCCTACCTAGTGGACAAGGCTGGGTGGATCTTCTGGGGACACACTGATGTACAGTAGTTCCCTGCAGTTGCTTTTAGAGGTTTTGACCATATAGAGCTCAAATCCTCTCTGATGACTGGCCTGAGCTTTTCACAGCAGAACTTGCAGGTCCCAGGTGTGTAAAGTCTTCCAGCCCAAACGGTGCTGTTTCTCTGGTGCTTTTATTCCAGCCTTCGCTTTAGGGTAGCCCTTGTACCAACTTGCACCTCCAGTGGGGGATGCTTGAGCACATCTCCTTTGAAGCTACACTTGGACAGCAGGACCTGTGCCTGGACCAAAGGCAAAGGCCCTTCATTGCATGTCAAGGGAGGGCAAAAGGCTTGAGCAAGCATCACTCTCCTTTCAGTTGTCTGAACGGTAAAAACTTGCAGGCAATTTCCTGGTAGAGCCTTGCACTCAGAACTTTAAAACTCCATCCCCAGCTCTTCCGTTTGGTTTTCTCAAGGACCTTGCATGAATCACTCAGCTACCTGCATCCTCAACTGACTTCACTGTAAGAGCAGCAACAATATGACCCCACAAGCTTGGTGTTTTGGCACCACAGCTGGGAGCCTCTGGGGTGCCCCATCCTACACATGTGTCCCTGTTTCCTACAGATCACTAGGCAAAACTCTTGCAAAAGGCAGCGTCAGCACCCCTTTCTGTGTCTTTGATCACCGACTCGAGTCTGACACAGGGTAAGGAGAACCAGGTGCTGTATCGCATGGGATACTTTGAATTCTCTAGTCTGTTTTGGGGAGGGAAGGAGGAAAATGAGATCAAGGCAGTTACTGAAGGCAAGCCAGGCTCAGACTGTAACTGTGCTATGTTTAAAATATTTAATTCCACAGTATGAGTCACTATGACTAGGCTGCTATTGACCTGGGTAACCTGAGTGAATATTGCATAAAAGGCCCTCTCGTTTTGTCACTATAAATAAAATCTGTGATTATTCATAGGGAATGCTGAGTTTCTGTTACCATAAGCAGCCTTACAAGAGCGTTATGCTCCAAGATGGGGCTGTGTTCGTAGAGCTTGCGGGTCATGTGGAGCTGCCTTCATGGGTGACCGGCTTGAAAGGGGCAGCGCTTCTGCCCTCGAGCATTTCTGCCCCTGCCTGGCAGAAGGAGATGCCTGCATCCATCAAGAACCAAAACCACTGAAAATAGACTGTGAAAAAATTGTGCAATGATTGAAAAAAAACAACAAAAGAAGCTGAGGGAGAGAAATTTCATTATTGTCTGCTGTTTTATGGCACCGTCCCCTCCTGCTCCATGCTGGCAGGAGGGGTAATTGGGCTGGCACACGCTATACACATCCTAAAGGGACATGGTAATTATTTGTTGGATAACCAGAAAGTCTGTGCGGGGATCTGTGTTCGCGTTGAGCCCTGCGGTGCCATCTGGCCCTGCCTGGGACCAGTCCCATGCCACACCTACCTGTGATCCCAGCCCATCCTACACAGCTTCCTCCCTCCTCTGAAGAGTATATAAATGCTCGGTGGATGGCACCGGGTGCCTCTGCAGGGGCATGAGTTAGCTGAGCTGCACTCGTCGTGTGCTTCAGGGGGAGATTTCAGTAAGCCCGGCAATGATGCGGGCTGCCGCCTGTGTTGGTGGCTGTGTCGACCAGGCTCAGGAGCAGCTCTAGGCAGCGGAGGATGAGGGTGCGTGAGGTTCTGTGCCCTAAAAGAGGAGGTGACACCTTGAACAAGGCGAGGGAACAGCAAAGGGACTGGTGTACCAGACACCAGAGCAGGGAGCTATTTGCGTATATCAGAGCTGTCCTTTCTAATGTTTTATTCCTGTATTTACTGATGATTAAGCACCATGCAAGGAAAAAGCAATTAGATACTTAGAGTGAAGTGTGACCTCTTGATTTTTGCCTGAGTTGTGGCACTGAAAGGCAGTCCTTAATTGGCTCTGTGATCGTCAGGGGAGCAGCACAGATCTGCTCCCTGCCCTTATCCTGGGAGACACAGGAGAGAGATGTCCCTGTCGTGCAAGAAGCATCAGCTGAGAGCAGCCACGGGTAGAGAGGTGCTTAGAGGTTGGATTACGGTGCTTGTGTTGCAGCTTGACCAGAGACTCTGCGATGGAGGCATTTTTCATGTTGGTTTAAGTTTTAATAGTGTTGAGATAGGAGAGTGACTTGTCCTTCAACACAAACTTCTGGTCTGCTTCCCCGTTGCATGTCCTGCCCTGCATCAAGCCTTCTCCCAAACCCTGGTGCTGGTGCTGGAGAGAGGGACTGTTCCCACCACTGCATCCCATCCACCTCCTCCTTTTGTCCCACACAGCACAGCAGATGTCCCATTGACCCGCAGTGCATTTCAACAGGTGCCTTCTGCCTGCGGTCGACTTAGTTGTCTGTATAAATCAGTCTATCAGATACCTCAGCTGCCCAACTTGATCTTCACGCTATGTCCTCACACAGATGGTGAACCTTGTGGCAGACAGAAAAGTCTTCTTCATTAATTACTTCACTCAAGTCCTTTACTGCAGACATCTCTATCCGCAAACCAGGTAAGTAGATATTGTTGGCTCATTTTATGGCTGGGAAAATTAAGTCCATGGGGTGATCAGCGGGGTTTAAATAGGAAGAGGCAGATGTTAAATGACTTTCCAAGAACATTAAGGTGTTCACTGTCCCCAGAGTCCTTGGTTTAGATTCACTAGCAGAGAACATTATTATAATAGAGTGGCAGTGGGTTGCTTTTAAAAGATTTTCATGTTTGAATTGAAAGACCCACCTTACAGAAAGTGCCTGGATATGTGTGTGTCATGACAAATACAAGCACCCAGGTAACAGAGCATCACAGCACTAAGCTTGGAAAATGCTTGTTCCTGTTATTTACCAGATGTTCTGGGACTGGGACTAAAATACAGGCTAGACCACTCACAATCCTTTTACTCATCTATACAAGATTTACTGTACATGTTAATTGTCACCCACCAAAGTTACTATTTTCCCAGAAAGCTGGAAATAATGTTAAGTTTTGAGGCATGAGTAGCCAATGGAAATTTGCTGGGGCAATATGATACCACTAAATAGATAATCTTGCTGGGAGCTCGGATACAGCTGGAATCCCTCTCTGCTGCTTGCACAGTCCCAGCTAAGCCCTGTTGAAGTAGCCTCTTCCCCTGGATTGCTCATCTGATATATTTCTAACTCACCTTTGACCTCTTAAATATTTTTACACCAAATACTCCACTGTACTCTGCAAGCATTTACATAGCGCTCACCTGATTGATACTCCAGTGTACGCAGAGGTGTAGGGGGACACGTTTTTGGAAAGTGTGTGTTGAGTATATGTTTAAAGATAAAAGCAGTGCAATAAAATTAGGAGCAGTTTCAGGTGTGAGGGGGGCGACAAGCCCATGGCAGGAGGGATTTGGGAGAGCAGGCTACTGGCCCCAGCAATGGCAGGGTCCGGCTGAGAGGTTTTGCCAAGGCAAGTCCTTCTGTGGTGCCTCCTTCCCCCAGCTTGTAAAACAGTGCTAGCACCCAGCACCTGACTTGCTGTCCTAGGGTGCTCTGAGGTCTTCCTCAAGAAGCTACCAGTGCTGTCTGAGATACCGTATGCAGCTAGAAAGACTTGTGTAAAATACTGCATACCTCGGTTGAAAACCCTCCAGTGGCCCATGTTGGTTGTCGTCATTTTTTCAAAGAGCTAGAGGAGGTTTTGTGCTCTTTGCCATGCTCTGAATCAACAGTCCTCGATGCCCATTAACATACATGTTTCCACCAAATTTTGCTTGCATTTGCACTAAGTAAGCTGCAGCTAACATTTTCTTTCCTCTTTTTCCTAGCAAATTTTGTAGCAAAGAGAAGCCTTATCAATAAGCAGAAGCTTTTTCCAAATGAAAATTGAAGGGTTTTTTTCCCTTTCCCTTCTCTCTTGATTTCTAGTGGTTGTTTTGATTTCTAATGGTTGTCTTAGAAATACTCAGTCTTCACAGAGGGACCAAAAGCAAACTCCGTCCCTGAGTAAATAAAAATTCATATTCATGTGTATGTACATGTGTATGTACATATATACACCTGAACACATAAAAAACCAAACACATGGCATTGCTTGGAGTTATGTAGACAGTTTGGGCTGCCTATTTTATTTATTGTACTTCTATTTGGAGAGGAAAATTGGATTTGGAGCTGTGTCTGTCTCTGAGAGTGCATTATTTGACTTTTAATCTACATCAGACTGTAAGAAAGCACATCCCATATCACAACTTCTGTTGCTTCTGATACAAATTCTGTATTTCAAGAATATTTATGCATGCAGGATTATTTAGTTTGGTGGCAGAGGTGTTGCATTCTGCATTTTTTCTTCTGAAGGGTATTACTGGTTGTTACTGATTAAATGGACTGTTCACATAAATTCAATCTATGGAATGTGTGGTTATACATATGGGCTAGTGAATACTGCGTGTCCTCAGTAAACAAGGGGTTAACTTTGCATCCCTTTTCCTCTGCTGAGGGAAGGCTGCCAGGGATGGAGAGAAGAAGAAATGGAGGCTCCCCCTCAAATTTTTGAGGAGAGGGTGAGCCCTAGCAGGGAGGGGATCCCCGGTCATTTTGCAGTGGTGGTGGCTCCTGTGGGTTTGCCCTGGGTTACAAGACACGAGTTGCTCCTGACAGACCTTGCTAGTTTCTGCTGTGACCTGACTGGGACGAAGGACAATAAAATCTGTTTTGCATAAGTTATTATGTCTTTATTTACCTGCCTTGGACCAGTCAGGTTTCAACACGGGCTTGTCTAAAACTTCTGTGTTCAACTGTCGTTGCCGTATCTAATTTTTCCACTTGTCTCGTCTCCCCAAGCCCAGCTCCTGCAAATACGTAGGCCCATCCTAGACTGAAAAAAGAGGAGCAGCAGTGGTGAGCTCTGTCAAATTCCCTTGATGACAGCGTTTTTTCCCTTGTGCCCCAGACAGTCCCGTCAACTGCTGTGCTCCCATGACAAGGTGGCTGCATTTCACAGCAAATGAGATGCTTTCTCAGTGCACGGCTGTAAATATTTTGAAACCCTAGTGGATGAATAATGTTGTACCATAAATATAAAATGAATATTGTTTTACAGTTCCTGAAATATTAATTCGTGCATGGAGCCACTCTTGGAATGTTTTTTTACTAAATGTAAAGATCCTTTTGAGTCCTGAATGTCCTTGCTTAGTTTTTTATTATTAATATTCCCTCCAGGAGACACTGACTTTCCCTTCCCCTAGACATGCTGACTCCTGCCTGCCAGAGTGATTCAGCAGCTTGCCACTCACTTTTACAGAAGGGAAGTTTTCTCCTGGCTTCTTCCACTGGCCTGGTGTGACTGTGGCTGCGATCGAGGGACGTATTTGTGTGGCTGGTTGATTCTTCACACCGAGTCACTGTCGAGCAGCCGGGCAGCCCTGAGCTCTCTGCCTAGCTGGTGGCTCTGTCCTTTATGTGGGGAAAGAGATCCCCGTGGAGAGCATCGGGGCTCTCTCCTTCACAGTTTTCCCCTTTCCAGGCAGGATCACGTTAAGTAACCAAAAGTTATTTATAATTGAAGCTGGTTGCTGACTGTCTGTCACAGTCATCTGGGTCTATAGAGGAAAGTCTATAGAAAAATGCTGCTTGTTTGTTTAACTGCAACAAATGCCCATAAAAAATGCAAGGGATGAGGAATGATTAACACTTCCTTCTCTTTCTTTCCAATGCGAAAAATGGGGGCAGGCCATTATTTTTAACTGAAGCTGAGGAGAGGAGACTCACATTCCAATACTTTAATTACATTTTGGTTTTCCTAATAAAGTGTTAAATAGCTGTCAGAGCTTAAAAGCACAAAGCCTAACATAAACCAAACCAGAGACGTAGATGTATATACCTGTGTGCAAACTTATTTTATTAAAGCATGGTATATGAAGCTAAATTATGTGGGTTTTATGGATCCCTAAATTACATGTTTTTATCGATCTCTTGTCACTCTTAAAAATATATTATGAAGAAAAAGAATGTAGTCTTTGATATTGAAAAAGAAATTCAACTGCAACACATAAAAGATCTGGGAAACTATAATTCAATGTGTGGGGCTGACAGAAATGTAAAACACTTAATCGTAGCTAATTAGTTTTAAAAATTCCCGGTCACATGCCTTTAGGGACCGGCTGGAGAACCAGTGCTGTAGTCATTCATGGGACAGCTTTCCTGGTCGCCCTGAGGTAGACAATTTGAAGCAGACATCTTCACACAAAGCTTTGATATTCCCCAAACCACTCAAAGAGTGTTGCTGCCCCTCACCTTCCTCCAGACCTGGGAAACAGGGACGTGGGGTTTGAGAGTGAGTTTCCACAGCAGCATCATTCTGGAAACCTGGCTTCCATCTTGGTCCCAACCTGGGGGGACAACACTGAGCTGCCAGCTCTGTGTGTGGCCTTCCGTGCTTGGACGCCAAACAATTTGGGAAGTGGAAACCCGTGCCGGTAATGTGGGAAGAGCTCGGGCACGAGGGGCAGGGGTCTGGCTTACCCTCTTGCAGCACCCGTCGTCAGAGTGGGACTAAACCTCGGCAGCGCTTACGGCACGCGGTGAAGCGCTGCCGGTGAGATTGAGGATGCTGTGGTTTGTCTGACTTGGCGGGGAGGAGGTGGGATGGAGGACCAGGGTGGGTTTGGTGCTACTCCTCCGCGCTGGGGGTGTGTGATTTGGCTGATGGCTGTGGCATGGCTGTACCCTGCCGCAGCTCGTTGCCTCGGTCGAGGTGTTGAGTGATTCAGAGCAGTCATTTTTCTGTTTTTTCAGAAATTGGTCTGTTTCTCTAGTGGCCTCTTGCAGTTGCTGGAATTCAGCTGCTAGCCCCAAAATGGGCATCTCCTTTGATATTGCTTGATTTTGTGATGCAAAACAAACCAGATGCTCATGTCCGATAGACCTGAACATAACCTTGGTGCCGTCTTTTCTTACAATAGAGAAATCCCATCATTTAATCTGTCTCTGAACCTGGATTTTTGTGCTCGAATAAAGACAAATATGAAATGTGTACTCATATCCCGGGACTTGTTTCTGGTACTCAGCTACTAAAAATTTAGCCGTGGCCTTCATAAGTTGTTACTAATGTTTGAAGTTGCTTTTTTACCTTATCTGCAAGGAGCACCTGCTCTGCTGTATTTACGAAGAGCAAGAGTATTTCTTTTGTTTCTGCAGAGAGATTTAAAAGAAGGGACATGGCCAGTTCATATGCTAATGGAGGTACCAGCAGAATGTTAATAGCTGAGATGATAAACAATAACAAAAGGAAAAATAAAAGTACTTTTGTGGGTAGTTTTGAGTCTGAGGGCTGGGTTTGAGGGCATTTTCACCCCAACTTGCCTGTCTGACAACTGGATTTCATTCTAATACAACTTTCAGTGGAGGAAAGTTGTGAGTTTGTCTTGAGCACTAAGTCTGCTTTGAAAGCCCATTGAAATTCAAAAAATCCTGTTTTCCAACAGCCTTCCCCTGGCACTTTACAATTCATGCCTCTAAATGGGGTTGTTTGCAAGAAACTGAACTGTGAAAGCATAACATGTGAAGACTTTAGAAATGTTGTCGTGAGCGTTTCACGGGAGCCTTGCTGCCACTTTGACCCTGCTCTCAGCGAGGGCTCTGACCTGTGAGTGAGGACAGTGTCCTCGGGACATCTGGTTCCCTCTTCTACCTTCCACTGCAGTCCTCTCCAAGGAGGCTCCCACTCAATTTACACTCTGATGCCCATTTCATTTCTCCTCTGTGCTTTGCTGTGCAGGCTATGGTGGTCTAGGACCCACCTCAGGGCCACCTGAGATAACTGCAGTGGGGCCAGGGACCTCCCAGAGAGGAGCAAGGCAACCGTCTGAGCGCAAAACCCACCGCACCATCCTGCTTTTGAGTCAGAGCCGCCGGGCTCAGTCCTGCTCTGTGCAAAGCCACTGAAGAGCCTTCAAGTGTCCCACTTTGAACCCACACACCGAGTTATTTGTTCCCAAAGGGAGGAAGAGGTGTCGCACGTTGAGGGTTGTTTGTGAAGCCGGGAATGTTCTGTGCTAACGAGAGCCTGAGCCACGGCTGGCTGACAGGGTGGAAACGTGCCTGCAGAGGGCCTGGTGACTCGTCCTGGATGCGAGTGATGTGGAACCAGGTAGGACCTTGCTGGCACAGCCTGGCGGGAGGATGCTTCTGAGGATGTGGCACACTGGCCAGAAGAATCTGGATGGGTAATTCCCTTTATTGTATGCCTTCCCTTCCTTCACCCCAAAGGAGAAAAGAGACATCGCTCCGGGGTACGGCCATGCTTGCTACCTCTGAGTTTGTTCTGCGCAGAGGCTGTTGGTTTGTGCTTCAGGGAGAGTGAGAAAAACTGCTGCGTTCGCAAAGTTCAGCACATTATAGCCAATGATGACAGTTGTGCTGCTATGCTGGTCCAGCCTACCACTGTGCAGTTAAAGTAGGGCTGTAAAGGAGCCTCTGAGGCATTAACTCAATATATGTAATATTTCACATTTTCTTCTGGCATAAGGATCATAAGGTGTTTCTTCCAAGAGCTTTATGGAGAGGGTAAGGCCTCTTCACAGTCAAGGAGCTGAAATAACAGTGGTCATTCATTGCCCAAAATGGAGGGTAAGCTCAGGGCACAGTGTGAGCAAGGGGAGTTTGTGTGCCTGGGAGAGGAGAGCAGGAAGCCCACAGAAACTGGGAACGGAGGCAGCGGAGAAAGTCTTCAGCATTGCTTGAAAAGGTGTTGGGAGCCTGGCACTGAAAGAAATGGCAGAGGTGGGGGACTTCTCAGTCAAGGCTGTAGGCAGAGGGCAATCTCCTGTTGTTTGAGTCCTATGGTATCCAGGAAAGCCAGACATTTCTGTGGCCTTAGTCGATGAGCAGGGATCCATCAAACACACAGAAGACTGCCACAGCTTGCCCTAAGAACCGAAACAACCTGCAGGGCCCTGAGCTTTGGCTTGTTGCTCATGCCAGGGGTAATACCAACTTCAGAGAACAAGCACCACCAAATTCTGTTTTCTTCTTGCTCCTGCAGTAGCAATGGAGAGGGCTTTCCTTCCTCCCTCCTTCGGCCAATCTCTTCAGAGATTGAGGCATGAGTGAGGAAATGTGCCCGCTGTGGAAATTGGCACCTCCGCCATACCCCTTGCCATATTGTGCATGCCAGGAGAAGGGCTTCCACCTGTGGGGAGAAGACTGGCTAATGCTGACAGGCCCAAATCTTGTATAGGTGCAGGCGTGCTGCACAAAACCAAGGAGGGATGATGGGGTGATGATGTTTGCTCAAGTACGTACCAGTCCCCCTGTGCTGGCTTCCCCTCTGTTCCCAAGGCAGAAGGCATGGGATGGCATCACAGGCTGATGGTGTGGGACAGGATCACGAGTTCAGGTGCCCCCAAAACAAGTGCTAGAAACAGGGTTCTACCATGCATCTCTCTCCATCTTCAGGTGGCAATGATAAAACCCCTGGATGTTTTGTTCTTCACTGCAGATATCTAGCAGCAATCCTTCTGGGGCAAAGCCAGGGTGTCTGTGAGCCAGCCCACCCCACAGATACACTGAGATGGGAGGCAATATGTCCCACAGCAGCAGCCTCAGAGTTCCTGCTGGGAGTGATGCTGGCATGGTGGTCTCAGGAGCAGATGCTGAGCCTGGGTCCCACTTCCCGGGGCAGAATTTCACCTGCAGCCCATTGCTGTTCCCAGCGTATTCAGGCGGATGTTTCACTGGGGCTGACCCTGTCTCAGCATGCCAATCTGAAACACTTGTTCTTCTGAACATGAGGTTGGCTGGGAAAAGCGCAAGTGTTTTTCTGATATCATCTGCTGGGTGGCAGGAGGTTGGGAGGGTGGTGCAGATGGGATAGAAAGGGTTTGAAGGGGAGCTGAAGAAGCAGGGAGCATTCAAGCAGCACTGCTCAAAGCATACACATACTTCTAGGAACGCTCTGCAAGTTATGTCATTACTATTGTAACATCCACCGACTGAAACCAGCTACAAGCAAATGCTGTTTTCAGTCTTGCACCAGAATCTGGCATCAGCATGAGTTGGCAGGGGACATTAAAATCGAAGTGGAGTTGTATTTACATTCTGGACGTGAATTAAGCCTATACCACTGGAGAGAATATGTACCCTCCCCACCACCTACCTTCAGGGAGTTTAAGCCTCCTTTTGCCAGTCTGACTCCCACTTGGGCAGTGGTTACTTACAATGCCATGGCATGAGCTGGAGGTTGCCTTTGAAATACAGCCTTTCCCAGTCAAAGGCCTTTGGAACAGGGCACTGTCTCTTTACTCTGGAATTACGGCATTTATATTAGCAAGGCTGCTAAGGAATTCATGTTCAGAAAATATGCACTCTGCAGAAATGTTTCATGGAAATTAGATTTCAAGAGGCAAAAATAGCACAGTACTCTGAGATTGCAGAAGGTGGAGATCCTTTTCTTCCCCCATTCCCTCAGTAATTAATTTCTCCTCTGGCATAATTTGAGGAAAATACTTTCTTTCATTAATGCACCCTCTACCTGTTAGGGAACATTCTTTCAATGGATTTTTTTAAGTATGCACAACTTTGATCGAGTGCTCATCATAGATCTGGCAGAGCAATTTAATGCTGCTGAGCGTTTTCTTTGTAGGACATCAATGTTTCGTGCACTTAGTCAAATCCAAGTCTGGGGTAGGTATGTTTCATCTCAGTGAAGCCATTTGAACTGCATCTACTTCTACATGAGCTCTGCTTGGCCATTTGTTTGCACAATGGAATTGGCTGTGACTCATAAAGTCAGATTGTATCTAGCTAAACAATAATATCTGTGGAAACACAATTCAGTGTGTTCCAGTCCTGCTTGTTTATAGTCATTTTCTTAGCAGACTTTTATCTCAGAGGCTAGTGAGTCTCTGCTGATTTAGGCCATGAGTGTTTCTCCCAACCTTTTACCTCTAGAAAACTGGAAAGAACAATATTCACCTTTCATCTGACTTGTCCAGATAGTTCCCTCATGTCAAAAGTCAACTGAAGCCTTACCTGGACACAGCCTACACTGACAGACATACATGGTCAGGCTCAGCAGATGGGAACTGAGCAGAATCCATAGCCCATGATGGGCAGGAGGTTCGGCTGGAAGAGTCCCTTCCAACCTTAAACTCTAGGAGTTGATGGAAAACCCCTTTCTTCCTTTCCACAAGTAAGATTATGTAGGACATCCCCTTGGCTTAGATCAAGATCCTCCACTGTTTGGGGTTCAGATCCATCAAGAACGAGATTGTGTCTGGATGTTTCTATTCAAAACTCCTCTCTGTTCCTGGAGAAAACACATTACCACAGGGTCTGTTCCCTAGTGACAGTCACTTGCACAAGTGTCCTTTACTGTTAAAGATTGGTGCAGGGTGTCTTGGGCCTTTCCCCTCCTCAGCTTGATGTAATGATAGTTGAACTGAGATAGATGGTCCACCTCAACTAGAGGGTTATGTGGAGAAGCCGCACTCATACATGTCCCACAATTTTGTCTTGACCTCAAATGGCATGTCTTGCTTTCAAGGTTTTGAAGGTAATCACATTTTCCTTGTCTGTAGGTTGATTTTGTTCTCAATGCTCAGCAACTGCCTGATTCTTGGACAAACTCCAACTTTCATTGCATCTTCCACATTGTCCAGTGCATGGGGGACTGAGCCAGCAGCTTCCAGAGCTGCTGTTCACAACCTTTTCTCCTCACAGAACTGCATTTGAAGCCACAGTCTTCCTTCAGTTGGCACTTCTAGGCTCAAAGACCCAGGAGGAGGCACAGTTTATTGCACAGAAACCTCTGCTCAGGAGCTAGACTGAGTCTTCTCCATGAGCGGAAGGGAAGCAATGGATACTGCAGTCAGTCAAATGGATTCTTTGGGCATTACAGCTTTTGTGTGGGTGATTATATTTTTTCCTTAATGCGAAAAAATAAATAAAACCACTTGAGTCCAAATGGTCCATATGAGTCATGAAGAAACCGTTCTTCCTCCCCCTGAGACAGTTATTCACCCTATCACTACCAGAAAGGCAGAATTAGGATTGTGCTGACTGCACAGGAGGCATTTAGGAAAGTTCCTGATAACCTGTGTGGAGTCTTCATAGCATGCTCATACTTGGAGTATAGGAATCCCGTCCAAGTCCTGCCTTGTCATTGACTGTTGCTTTGGAGAAAGTATTCAACACCTGTGCCTCAGCTTCCCACCTATGAAATGGGAATTGCAAGGGGAATCACAGCCATCCTGTGCCACTGTCTTATTCTGTGGCTGAACTAGTCAGTGTTTGGAAATCACTTTCAGGCAGTAAAGTGCTATCTTTTTAATAGTAAAGTTGCCCTTTTCCCCAGGAGTCCTATTCAGAACCTCTCAACCTTGACAATAAATTGAAATGGAAATCTTTTGAGTACTGTAATGAATACATTATCTTAATTTCAGAGGATTTTTTGAAGGGGTAAGATTTTGTGCAGAAGGTGATCTTGAATATTTAGCAACACAGCCTTAGCTAAAGCTTTTTGCTTCCATAATTATGTTTTTTAATACAATTCTCTTTAGTATTTTAGATTCAAAATGAGGAAATATCCTTTGGCTCAAGTCCAAAGTTTCCTCTTTTTTTGATATTCTTTCAAAAGATAAGGGTCTAATTCTTCCTTCCCTGCTGCACTTTATAGTCATTTACACATGTAAAATGCTATTATTCTTTCTTGGAAACATATACCAAAATGCAAATTAGTCTACGAATGAGCAAGCATCAAACCCAAGGACCCAGAGGATAAGGGCAAATGAGCATCCTACCAGGAACAAGCTGGAGAGTCAACTTAAAGCCTGTCAGCTACTTTGTGGCCATAATCCACATTCACACCTTTACTCCTTGGCGAAAGGAAGGTCAGATAAATACCTCACACCCACCACAGTCTGAAAACACACACATGGCTGTAACTTCATATCTGATCTTATGGGTTGGCGTCTTCTCTGGGGGTCTGTGTCCTCAGACCAACCCACTGCGAATGTCGTCTAAATATAAAACTGTAGCTCACAGTGTACATTCACGGTGTATGTGGCCTTGTCTGTATTATAAATTAAATGATGGCTGAGCGTGGCTGGCAGTTGGTTTAGCAGGACGGGTGACCAAGCACGCTCCAGCTGCAAGCAGAGCCAAGGGTACACTCAAACCAGCTCTGAGCAACGTGTCCTTCTGTCCGCTTGCCGTCTGTCTCTGGGCAGGCCTGAGGAGCTGGGCTGAAGGAACAACTTGCTGCTGCCTAACTGCAGCCGGATCGAACGGTTTGGGGCTGGCCTAAGCTTTTGCAGCTCCTTCCCTCCGGTGTTGCTCTGGTTAAGCCTGTGCATTTAAGGGAAGCGGCAGGCTGCTGCTGGATCCAGTTCTGCTCTACCCCATCCTTTGGGCAGGCAGCCTCTTGAGGCAGGGCTTTTGGTTGAAAGGCAGCCTGGCTGGGCTTTATTTTCCTTTGAAAGCAGTCAATAAGCCCCGAGCTCTACGCTGTCAGAAAACATCAGGCTGACGGTCTCCTCCACGTACTCCTCTTTCAGCCTGGAGGAGGGGATGGACCTGAAGAAGCAATTTGGCATAAAAATGAGAAACAGGCCAAGCTGCTTGCAAATCTGGCCTCTGAAAAAGAGATAGGGAGAGAGAACAGAAAAGCAATTACTTCAGAAAGCCAGGTTACACCTTACTCCAAATTAGTACAGCTGCTTGGAAAACCCCTGACAAACCTTTTTGTAGCTCAGCTGATAGGTTGGCTAAAGGTTCTCTGTCACCACTGAAGCAGTAATTTCCAAATCTGGAGGAGACCACCATTTCCACTTACTGAAATCCTCCCTGAAGATGAACGACCCCTCTCTGATCAGAGATTTGAGACCCTCATCTGAACAAAGCTTGGTGCTAGAGCTATGGAGAAAGAGGTATAGGTTTATAAAGGTATCCAGGTACCTAAGCGGTTGTCAAAATTCCCAGGTAACACAGTTAAGTCACCGACCATCTATATTTCTTCCTGAAGTTTGTTGAAGTTATTGGTAGGAACTCAACAGCTTTCAGAGTCAGGCTTGTGATCCTTGCTTGAGCAGTGGCTGTGGTATCTAGGAAGAATTAATATATGTATCATAAATGCACTTGGTCTCTTCTTGATGTATGTTCAAAGAAGTATTTTTGTGATGTGGCTCATTGCCAGTGTTCCTGAGAAAGTCACATATGTAATTTTTCCTCTATAAGTTGATAAAATACTATAATTAGTTTTTGAAATATTTCTAAACCTCTTTTTGCAGTATTTAACCCTTATTTGTTGAGAAAAAGGAAAAGCCAACATTTCCCTTATTCCTCTGAAGTCCCAAACAAAGAGCTTCTCTCACAGTTGCAATGACAGTGATACATTATCAGGCACCAAAAGCTGCATGCGTCCTCCTCTCAGGCCACTCATATGAAAAGTTAGCTGAAGGGACTTGGTCAGTGAATTTCCTGACTTGCTTTGCAGTTTTCATTCCTGATTTTAATGCTATGTTAGAATAAATGTTTCTCATTTAATATTAAAATCTCTGGATGATTTCTGATCCCACTAGATTAATTCCAACTTCCTGTCCCTCAATAGCTGATTTAGATATATCAAATTATGTTCTGTCCATTCTGGCAGCTGCCCAAGTTAGCTGGTAATCCTAATTTGCCACTAGTCATGTCCATCTCTCAAAGAAGAAATTAAAACATAACTCTCTCATATGTCAATTAAGACCTTATATCCTTCTGCGCCCCACCTTGATTGATAGGATTTTTTTTCCCCTTTTCTTTGTTGTGCTCACGAAGGCCACTAGATTTACAACTCTTGAAGTCAAAGGCCTTTACCTACAGATCAAGCACAGCAAAGAGAGCAGCAGTTTTCAAATTATCCTGCCCATCCATCTCAGTCCTGGAGGAGGCCAATTTATGAAATGAGAATTGGACATTCTCTGTGTCTGTTTCATCTTCTGCTGAAACCAGGGACGGGGAACAAATCACTGGCTATTTCAGGGTCTAAGGGTGCCAGAACGAAGACCTGGCCTCAAAAAAAAAGCAGATTTCAGCAAATTCAGGAAACAGGCCGAGACTCTTGGGAAGAAATTCTAAATGAAGAAGTGCAGAGAGCTGGTGGCTATAGTACAAGTAAATCAGCAGCTTGTCTCAGTGCAGACAAGCAACAGAGTTTACAGTAAACCCTATATAGCTGCATCAGGAGCACTTCATTACTTGAAATCCAAAAAAAGGAGTCTTGCAAAGAGTGAAAACAAGGCAACAAGGCAACATAAACAGTTCTTCTGAATGCATGAGGAGCAGGAGTAAGGCAAAGGGAATTGTAACTCCGCTACTTAATGGACACAGAGAAGAAATAAAGCATGACAAAGAGGTGTTTGAAGTATTCAATGCTTTTTTGGGTGAGTCTTCATTAGAAAAGAAATCACCCTGAAGTCGTGTTCAAGTGGTTGAAAAAATTTACTGACTGGTTTGCAATGGTCTCTTGTCAAAATGAGAAGGCATTTCAAGTTGGATTCTACAGGGGAATTTTTTCCTTGGGACTATTTCTGTTCACTGTCTTCATTATCAGGGTGGATGATGGAAAAGACTTCATGTGCAGCAGACATCAAGCTGGGAAGGAGCTATAATGAGTTTGGAGGACATAATCAGAAAAAGAGTGATCTCGATGAGCTGGAGAAATGATCTGGACCCAGTGAGATGGAATTATTTTGAGACAAGTTGGAAGCATTACACATAGAAATCAAATGCATAAAAACAGATTGCACAATAAATGCTGAGACAGCAGCACTGAAGAACAGGAGCTGAGGTTTTGGCGTACCACAAACTGAGCAAGCCAATAATATGTTGGTGTTTTGAAAAAGGTGAATCTTTGGGTAGGAGGTGTTAGCAGGCAGGCAGTATGAGAGCTACTTACGCCACTCCACCCAGCGCTGCTGAAATCCCACCTGGCGCAATGTGTCCAGATTTGGATATCATGTCAGAGACAATCTGGTCAAAGCAGCAAAAATAGGAGAAGTTTCAGAATGCATGGGTTAAGTGGGACTTTGATTTTGACTAGAAAGCAGATGACTGAGGGGAATCACAAACCTTTCAATACATAGAGAACTGTTCATATAGCAATGTACCCTTAGATTAGGTGTAACAAAAGCCTGTAGAGAGCTGTAAGTCCTGGGCGTGGGGGGAGGAAGGATATTGCAGAATTGCCTTCAGTGAAAATTCTCCAGAGCAGGTGAGAGGGTGTAGGGGATGGAGTCAAACACCTTGCAATGTCCCTCTGATCTCTTTCTCAAGCCAGGCTATGGGACTGGGGAGAGATTTTTGGGAGACTATATAGTCCATTCCTCCTCCGCAAAGCACAGTTAACTACAAAGCATTAGTGTGTTTCAGGAAACAAGATAACAGTGCTTAAAATAACCCCACAAAATAGGAAGTAATACTTTTCATTTCTGCTGTCCCACAGCAGCGTCCCAAGATCCGTCTGTCCCTGGCAGAGGTGGCAGTGGCAGCCCTGGGCTGCGAAGGGGTCTGCCCTGCCGTCTTGGCGTGGGTGTTGTGGGGTTATGTGCAGTATAGTTTACAACCATCGGATGCTCTGTAGGTCACTGCATTGTTTATATTAACCTGCCCGTGAGGAGTTACGTCCAAAGAGCCGATGGAGGAAGAAACATGCTGGGATGAAGCTGCATCGAAGGTGAAGCTGTTTGCCAGGATAAGGTGGTGACTTCCCCAGCTTCCCAGCCTCCCTTCCCACAAGGCTGGCCACCTAGGCCCTGACATTGGAAAGAAGTTGATCTTGGAAAAGAAGAGGGCACAAGAGACTCATCTGTCGCTGGAGACGATCCCCCTGTCCAACTGTAGCACCAGGGATGGTGTTTTATGCAGGGAAAGCCCAGGTGGATTTTGTCAGAGAGGATGCTGAATGCAGAGGGCCAGAGTTTATTGGCTGTGAGATGTAAACTGTTAGCTCTTGGGGCTGGGGATGGTTCCCCAGTCCCTACAAACCCGTGCACAACCAGACCTCTGATCTCACATGAAAGCTGCTGCACTGGAGCAGCCGTGGCGTGGGCACAGGGAGGCTCAGTGGGACGGCGTGAACTTCTCTCCTTGTGCAGAGGACTGGAAGCTGGCCCCAGCCCTATGTCTCGGTTGCACCTTTTTCTCATGGTCTGTGTTTAAAAGAAAAATAGGCTTTGTCTGTCCTAAGGTACTGGGATGTATGTCACTCCAGAATGAAGTATTCACATACGACTGGAGCTGCAAAGCTGCTCTCACTTTTTTTTGAGCTGTGGAGGAGAAGGAAGTCCCAAGGAAACTTGAGCATGAGTTTTGAGCTTGAAAAAATGAGTTTCTTAATCTCTCCCCACCTTGCTGGAGTTATGCCCATAAAATAATCATTGCTTTTGAAGCCAGCCCTACTTTTCTCCCATGCTTGAAAAGCTGCTCCCCCCAGCTCTGTGTACAGGCACCGACTGGCTCTTCTCCAAGTAATACTCAGTGAAGAAACGCCTGCTCGCGTACCTGCTGCAAACTATTTACATTTTGCTCTCTTTGGCAATAAATTAGCTCCGCAGAGGAGGTCTGAGCAACAGTTGTTCTGAGCAGGGAGGGAATCTGCATCCTGCGACAACATTTAAACAGCCAGTCCTTATCATCACGAATATAAGTGAGCAGGGAGCTTGTTGATGCAAACTAACATCAAGTGAACTGTGGTTGCCAGCAGAGCAGCTTCCCATGCGAAAACCCTGATTCCCTTCTTCTTGACAAGGCCATGGCAAAGCCAAGTCAAGGACAGAGCCTCTTTTTTTTTTTTTTTTCCAAACCAACTGTTAATGGAATAAGTAATTCCGCAGACCTGTCTTTCACATCTCACTCACTTTATATGCAGTTTAATTAATTCTGTCGGGGAAAATAATTGGCTCAGATCAGGTCGATCTGACTGAAGTTCTAAATAACTTTGGTTGAGTGGTATTTATATTTCAGCAACTAGTCTTGGGCGAAGCACTCACATGCGCAGAATACTAAGCCTGTGCTAACTTGGCACAAAAATAGTGCTGTGGTCCATCAAGTGACATTAAGTCCCATCTATAAAAGCCATACAGCTGGCTCTGAAATGCGGCTATCTCAGGAGACAGGGAGGGGAGCAGACCAACTTGTGTGGGTGCCGAGCGACAGGCAGCACGGATGCACTACCCGTCAGGGGGAGGGTGTAGTAAAATGCTTCTCAGCCACGGAATAGTGATAGGAATGACCCTGTGTGGACACAGGAGCTGGTGAGGAAAGATTTCGAGGATGCACTCACGTCAGGAGGGTGCAGAGGCAAGGAGCAGTCAGTAGCGGGAAGGGACAAGGGTTTCAGAAGATCTGATGTATGGGAGGAGGCAGGGACAGGGGGGAACGGGGCATCACAGGCAAATAAAATGCTGGTATATCTGTAAGCTGTGACTGTCCTCACCTGAGGGATAGACCTGGTCAGAGAGGATGGGCCTGAGTGCTGGCAGGAAGATGTTCTGACAGCTGGACTGCCATGGTCAGTAAGTGAATACCGTCCTCTCATGGTAACGTGGGGTGGGCTGTTCCCACCTGTGTTTCTCTAAGGCACGAGCATCTTGACTTCAGAAACACACAAATGGAAGGCAGGTGTTACTGTGCTGAAGGTCAGCGCTACACTAAAAGTACCTTTAGTTTTCTTCATCCTACTGTTTCTCTGTGAACATTTGGGCCAGCGCTTCTCTCCCCCTCCACCCAACAAATTTTAGATCTGCAGCCAGATCCTCACTCTCCAACTCAGCCTTCATCTCCGCTTGCAACAGCGTCAGCCCACTCTCTTGGATCCTAGAAAAGGAAATTCATCTTTCCATCTGGTCCTCTTCATCTCCTTGTTGAATAGGTAGCGTTTGCCTGAGATAGCTCGCCCCATACTGAAGAACAACATGTTTCATGCTGCACTGAGTGCCACAAAAGGCCTTCTTTCTGTAAGCAAATTGTGTAAACTGGCTCTCCTACTGCAAACCTTCTCTACTAGCCTGTGTTGGCTGCCGGTCTCTCTGGGGGAAGCCTGGGTAAATGAACAAGTGTGAAGAACAGTGTCACAGCCTTCTGCACTTCCTTTCTCCCCGATGCTAAAAATAACATCTCATTGGTAAATAAACTATCTCCTAGTCTATTTTTATAGTGCTTTTGAGATGTGCTGGATTAACAAGTCCACATCCTGACTTCCTCTTCAACCACAGCTCACATCCAGCCTGGGCAGTAGTTGTGTTTACTGTGTCAAATCACAGCATGCCGTCGGTGTATTTCCATCCTGTTCTATCTTTCCATCCTCTTGCAGAGGAGAGTGTTTTTCGTTCCAGCTGAGTTTCTGATTTCTCTCCCGGGATTACCAACATGACATGCACACTGGCGGTTTCTGATCATTGTAATGAGGACACCAGTCTGCAAGAGCTACCAGCTCGTTCACAGGTAGTAACTGAAAGGTGCAGAGCACTCAAGCAAGTGTTGCTGTCACACTCACTCCCCTGCTCCGTTTGGGGCCAAAAGCTGCCTGCTGACTGACAGCGTTTGCCAACACTGTCACAATACTTGCTATCGCTAAAGAGTCTTGTCTCCTTTCCCAGCCCTACAAAAGAGCACACTGACATGAATGTTTCTTTCAACCAGCTCTCATGTTGATCCTGCAGTTAAATCCCTGCAGAAGTCAGTAGCCCTGAAATGAATTGGCGAACAGAAATATGGGAGCGTGGGGGTGCTTAACACCCAGCCTATAAACTACACACTGGGCTGCCATTCTCCAGCTCTCCTTAATGTATCTGAATGAGGTCAAGTTGTGAGACAGCATGGAGAAAGGCTACTCAGAGCAGGTAGCTCTCTCTTCTCATTGCTAATCTAAAGGAGCAAAAGGGATCATTGCAAAGATACTCAAGCTACTGGACTGTGATTGAGGCCATCAGAGTGGAGCTAGTCTTAATGCAGCTAATTTGTACACCACCAGCAACAAAATCATGGCAGCTTAGAGCTCAGGATGCCGTGTAAAAATGTGCCTGGAACCGTAGTACTTACTGCAGCCTGGACCACCGCTGTTTCATCCCGATCTATACTGGAGCCAACCTTGTTGAAGCTATCCTGAGTGCATGTAAAGACACTGGTAGTTAGCCTGTATTCGGCTGGGATGGGACCTCCAGCTCTGAGGAAGCACCAAGGGATTGCAGTCTGTCCAGCTGCATCCCAGCACCCATCAGGTCTTTCCCAGCACAGTGCTGAAGTCAACAGGTACCCTTACTGGGGGACTCTGAGTCTTCCATCAGGTCCCAGAGCCTCCAACCCCAAAAAGGATTCTGGCTGTGTTCAATTCACTGCTGAGGAACAAATCGAATAAGAAACCTCTGGGGGTGATGTAGGATGGATCCAAGCTGGTGGGATGGCACAGAAATCCTGCTGCCTGCCCCAAGGATCCTCCTCATCCCACCTCTCTGGGCAGCTGGAGCTGTGGTTACTGGCCTGGGATCAGCTCGCCACTCTCAGGTATGGTCCAAAAGCAGGACCAGCTGGATGAAATCCTATGACCTATGTTATGAACGAGATCAGGCACCTTCTGCCTTTAAATCTGTGAGTCCAGGAAAATAACCCAGCATTAAATAATGCCCTGCCTTAGGACATTTCCGTGAGAGTGTTACCTATTTCTCAATGTACCTTGAAGTATTTTCCCCCATCCCTCCCTGCCCCCACTTAAAGATTTATTTGGTTTCCTTTCTCTCCAGGCTCAATCCAATTAAACAAAAAAAATTGCTTTATTCATGTGAGTGTTCTGTGAACTTTACTCAGGAAAAGTGCTGAATATACCAAAAGTAAAGAACAGTTTTTATGTGACTAGGTTTTTTTCTGGGATTTTTTTTTCTTTCTTGCTCAGCAAAGACCTTTTTCTCTTAAGTAAAGAAATGGCTGAAGCCCCACACTTCAATATACAGACAAGTCAAACTTCAATAAAATGACAAAACCATGAAATGCTATTTTATTGGTCACTGAATTCCTTTTCCACGTTGGGAGCATTTCCATACAAGCGATTAACAAAATAAGGCCTTGATCCTCTGAATGTAAGAGGATTTTAAAACGGCAAAATTAAGCTCTTGGAATATAAGAATGGTTAGACTTAGGATTGTCTGGGCAATATTCATTTGTTTCCCATTTCCATATGTATTATGATACCATCTTTCATCTTGTACCTACGTACTTGCATACTAATTTTTCCCAGGGAACCTCTCCTACATTCACCGTCCAAAATAAATTGTGATCTCATGATCAGCTATTTCATACTTTCTATCATTTCTCTTCATTATTCAGAGTGCGTGTCATGCCTTATTTACAATCCGTGATTCAAACTGTGCCGTGGAGGAAATGGATGGCAATTTCCTGATTAACTTTCCTGCCCAACCCCCTGTGGTAGCATCCAAGCGCTCCCCAAGTTTTCATGAATTTGTCTAGACAGCTTCTGTGGGAGGTGGACAGGGCCGCTGGAGGCAGGGGTGTCAGAAAAAGACCTGGGAAACGGGAACGGTAAGAACAGGCATTTGCAAGGCAGCATGGTAAAGAAGGAGAAATGAGACACCGATTAGTCATGGTGCTGTGAACAGAAGGACAGCTAGGATGCCGAGGGAGGGCAAAAGTGTTGGTGGGTTAGCGGGGGCACTGGGTGCGGGTGTCCTACGAGGGAGGCGAAAACAACCGCGGCAAGGTTACTAATGAGACATTGCATCGCGTTCACTCCCAAACCGTCGCACTCCGGCTCGCTGGATGTCGCAGCCCAGGCCGGGAGGCAAGGGCTGAGTCCAACAGAAAAAAAGGTCTTCTTCCCAGGCATGGGATCACCAGAACGAGGGACTTCTTGCTGGGTCTAACCTCTGGGGTGAATACAAAGAGCAGGAGTCACTCGCTGAGAATTTCCGATGTGAGGCTGAAAAGGGCAAGTGGGGATTTTCCCCTGGCAGGAGAGCGAGGAGGACTCCCCTGGTCCCGTCTGCAGGTGCCCCTTCAGCTCTTCTCCTGAAGTGTCCACCCCTTCCCCCTCCAAACCCAACTGTGTTTTTTCTGGTGTATTCCTAGCTGTTCTGCTCAAGGGCGCTTCAGCTGGGAGGTGCGAGTGTGGGTATGCCAACGTGCTCAAAAAAGCAGGGATGAGCAGGGAGGTTTCTCAACGTTTACACTGCTCACACCGCTGGCGATTGCACGGCATTCTTTGAAATCTCTGGGGGATATAACTCTGGGTTTGCCATTCCCCAGTGAGACTGTTTCTCAATTAAAAAGCAATCTCATTTTCTTAAGAGGAAAGAAAAATGGCTCTAAGAACTAATATTAGCAGAGCCACACAGGTGGATTACAATAGAAATTGAATGTAATTGGATATTCTGTATGGGAGGAAACTTTTGATGTGAATTTATGGATTAGGTGATTTTGTTTGTGTACTGGGCGAGGGAGGTGTATATATATATATATATATATATGTCTGTATTTTAGATGTGATGCAGGTAGTTAACTCTTTAAGTGATAGCAGAATGTGATTATTCCTGCTTTTCTGATTTTCTGGCCTCATTACTCTACTGCTCTTCTGGATGTGGAACCTGCAAATACGTTAAAGATTGAACCTTAGCCCGTAAGCTGTCAAACAACTGTGTTTCAGCAAAACTTAGTGTCATGCCTGGGTGACTCTGTCCCAAAGCTAAGCTCCATGCCATTGAAATAGTGTGGCAGAAAATAGCATATTGAACCACGCAAAGGTATGGATCAATGAAGTCATTAACAAAGTGACCTTAAGGATAGGGGAGACAATGCAGAGGCTCTGTGTGATGATGCCCAAGAGTCTTCTTTAAGAGCAGGCTATACAGTAATGACTGGTAATGCGGAGAGCGGCAACATATTAAAGAGGCCCTTTATGGCACCCCCCCTATAATTGAATTTCCAGGAACAAAAGAACTTTTCTCTCTCTCTCGTGCCAAGGCTTGTTTGATCTGAGAAGTTGGCAATGTCAGGAGGCTTATTCGGGGAAGACAGCCCTGTTGCCGTCACCATCGGCGCTGGTCCCCTTTCGCCTCTTGCTCCCCTGCCCTTGCCTCTCGCCAGCCTCAGGGCAGGCGCGGGGTGAGCCCTCCTTGGAGGACAGGCAGAGAAAGGCAACTGCAAGTTTCCAGAGAGGACCTGGCACTATGAAGCTGTAAGTGAGGCTTTATCGTCAAGCCATAAACTGCCCCCCTCAACATCACTTGGCTGGCTAATATCACGCATAATAAATTGAATGAGCACACAAACATTTACCGGTTTGAGCATCTCTCTCTGTATTATGAATTCACCAAGTGGAATAAGGTCTCCGTGAGGCAAAGTAAATAAAATAAAATTAAAATCTAGTTTTCTCTAGATTCCTACAAGCCTTTGGGAGGACGGGAGGTTCACAATGGGTATTTGTTTTCCTATAGATTTCCAATCATACTTTTGTTGCCTCATATTACCTACACATACACAGTGCCTGTTTATTTCTTCCCCATTCCATAAAAAATGGAAAATAAACTGGGGGGAGTCCAATTACTGAAACTTAATTAAAACAATTTAAAAATGACTTAAGCAATTATCTAACAAGTGATCTTTTTGGTAACAGCTGTACACAGGCAATTTATTAGTTAGTGAAGCCAACCCTGTTTTTTAATATAAACAGACTAATTAATCAGTGGTTAACTCTTGTAATGACCAGCTCTGGCATTTAATTATTGTTGCTGTCATGAAGCATAATAGCTTATTTCCCAGGGTTATTATGCAAATTGCCAACAGTGACCACTCTGTGTGAAGTTTAAAGCACTTTCTGTGATTATCACTCATTTCCACATTCTCATGACTATTTGGAGCACACGCTTTTCCTGATGTGAAGAGTTTCATGCAGCCTTTTCAGCTCAGTAGCAAATTTCTGGGAACGCTGGAGCAAAACATCCCAGTTCTTTATCTTCATCCCAGGTTTTACTTGCTGGAGGAGAAAGGAGGAGGAAAAAAATATTTATTTCCCATGTTAGAAACCCACTCTACACACACATTTTTGAATGGGGCTGTGGAAAAAAAGACCAAGATCTGCAACAGACAGATGTTGGAGATAGATGTATTTATTTAAGCATTAAACTCAGTTTGGCGGTGAGGTCCTGCACATCCAGCAAAGCGAGGCAAATCCCTGCAGAGGAGAGCTGAGAGCTCTCCACGGCTCAGCAGAAGGCAGAAGTCTAAGTGCAGGCAGGTAAGAAAAAAAGCTCAATGTGAGACCAGCAGGAGAAGGCAAGAAACCTCCTGGAGTCCCCAGAGCTCATGAACAGTGGACCAAGAGCTGCTGTGGTTAGAAGAATGGGAGAAGAAAAAACCACAGAGATGACCTAGTCCTCACCTTAACCTTGGCCTTTCAAAGGCTTTGGGGACAATGACTAAGATAAGAGTAGTACATTGAATAATAACACTTAAAAGGAGGCACGGGCATTAAGTAAGAAAGACATAAAAATCTCCGAGATGAGCATACATATCTGGAGCCTGTATCCGTGGACATGGCAAGGACACATAGGAAGGTAGGTGGATGCACGTGTGCGTACAGCCAGCCTGTAAATCACCTCCCTGCCCCTCCTCCTGCTCACCCCTGGGAATTGCCCTGCAGTACTGGATACTGAACCAGTGTAAACTGGGAGTGCACAGGGGACCTGGGGCCGCCCCTTCTGCTTCCCTGCTGTTACCCAGTCCTGTGCACGTTACAGAGTTAAAAGATTTTTTAACAGATTTAATAAACCTGAAATGTCCAGCAACAGATGCCAAATGTGATCATCTCCCCGGAGCTGACAATAAAGAGGTTCACATAAATGCAGTGGGAAGGAAGGCAGAGAGAGCAGAGGAGCCGTTAGAGAAGAGGCTAGCGTGAAGCAATTGCAGGCAGCAGTCAGTAGGACAGTAAAAGCTAATAAAACCTTGATGTACAAACCACCCTAATCAAAGAACAGGTCTCATATTCGTGTCTCCCATCTCTTCAGCCTCCACACAGCAGCTGGTGGGAATAGCTTGATCGTTCTTGTGGATAAACAGATCCCAAGTAAGCTATACCTGAGCATCTCTGTCTGCCCACTGAAGTGCAACAAGCCTTCAAAATCCGTAAAATGAAGCCATGAACTTCCACAAATTTTCAAACCGCCAGCTCTCCCCAGCCTTGTGGTAGAGAAAAGGCTCAGGGCTGGCTTTGAAGGTCCGAGTCAGCGTGGGGAAGGAAGGGAGGGAGGGAGAGGCAGCCTTTTTCCGGAGCCCATTTCTGGCCTATTAGACAACTTGCATTAACCTCCTGAATGCAAAGAAAGAACAAGTAGGAGTTGCTGTAATGGACCTAGACTAGACATGAATCTGAATTTCTGCCTGCCATAACCACCTCTGCCCAATTCTTAGCATGAAGGCACCCAGTCCTCCCTCCCCATCACACAAATCCCCCCATCTGCAGCCCTCTCTGAGGTTAGCTCACATCTGGGGAAAAGTGAGACTTTTCTTAGAGACCTCATTACGTGGGTTAGTCCCAGTCATGACTGGGACTGAACCCATTTTGACAAATCTAGCACTGTTCCACCGCCGGGGAAGGCAGAACAGGCGGTTTTGAAGCACTTTAAACTCTGACCATTATTCTTGGCAATGGAACAGTTTTCTAGTGGCTCAGCATCCAGAGCTGGGGTTAACCCAGCTTCTACTTAATTCAAACACCAAATCCAGAAGGAAACAGAAGAGCAGCTTTTCTGGCTGGAAATGCACCATGGAGGCAGTTGGTTTTGTCCTGGCTGCTCAGACTGCAATAAAGCGACGTATGGCCCGACAACACGGGCATTTACCCGCCTGCGCTGCAAGCATGCATGGGTTGTAAACAGGCTGCACATGTGCCAGTAAATGCTCTCCTTGCTGGGGAAGAATTGAAGGCCAGACCTTTCGTTGGGGGCCACGTCTGCCCTCACGCTGTCACCGAAGACAAGAGGGACCTTGCTGGCATCAGGGGCTTTCTGCGGGTGTAAAAGCAGCTTCCTTCTGCAAGGGCAGAAACAAGCTCCCGCAGCAATGGGTCAGACACCTGAACGTTGCATCTCCCAAACACCAGAAAGCAGCTGAGGTGTGTGGCCTGTGTGCCACTGTCCCCGGGGAGCAGAGAAGGCAGCCTGCCTGCCTGCGAGGCAGGACAGCAGGAGGTGTGCTCGACTCGCTGAGCTGGGCACTGCCCTCTGCGTGTATTTCTCGGTTATCTCAAAAGTTTGATGACTCAGAAGTTTGTTTTCATTGGTGGGGAAAAGGGAAATTATTGCGTTATTTCTTGATTGCATACCACGGCGTGTCTCCAGGAGCACAGATGCTCTTACAGCTCTTGATACCAACCGAGCAGAGATTAGTCTGGTCCAAAGCATCACATTTTTACTGAGCGTCAGGGGGTATCACTCGCCCCAGGTGCTGGCAGTACCAAGCGGTTTTGTAACTGATGTTCACATCTCCCATCAGAAAGTGCATGGAAATAGGGCAGCCATATATTTCCTCCAATTTGGCGTTGAACCAGAGGCATAGAACAAGCGTAATTTCCACGCCAGGCTGGAGATGTAATAGGAAAGCTATCTAACAGGTGAAAAATGAAGTGGCCCCTGACACAGGCAGCTACTCCCTCCTGCCTGTCACAGCTTTCCCCACTGCTCCCTGATGTCTCTCTGTAATATAAACTGTGCTCATTTTGCAAGCTCACTGCAGGCCAAATGGCTGTTAATCGCACTCGACTGTGCTTCTGTAATCATCTGCAGGCATTCGGCTCCTACACGGGGTATCTGCACGCTGCAGCTGGAATACAGCATTGTAGAACGTGTCGCAATACCCAGACTGCTTGTAATCCAGGGTGGGCTGCACAGCCTGATGCTGCAGAAGCACAGGCTTCATTGTGGGCTGTCAAAACTTGCTGGCAGTCTGTGTACCTCCCTATGCTTTCACAACTGATCACGACCAGCTCGGTTGTGTCTACGTGCATCACGGTCCCACCTCCTGGCTGTGGGGTGGACGTGCCTGAGACAGCAAGCGCTTGGAGGTGGACCATCTTTTTGCTTCAAAGTGATGGTCCAGGTTGCTAGCAGGGCCCTTGGAGTTTGGCCAGGAGGGAGCACTCCGGCCCCTGCCGTGGCCTGGCCTCGCTGCCTGGGAGCTGATGCAGCGGGTCCCGGCTGCAGGATGAGCTCTGCAGACGGAGGTGTGGGCAGCTGTGCACGCTGGATGGGGAGGCAGATGGGTAACAAGTACAGGTTGCCAAAGCTCGGTAGTAAAAGCCTTGTCCAGAATGTGCATTGTGTGCTACATGTTCCTAAAGAACAGCCACTTCTTTGCTTTTGCTGTGCCTTCCCTTTGTGGTCCAGTGTCACTGGCATGACTTGCTGGCTCTGCGGTCCTGGAGGAGTCTTCTTCTTTCCACAGTGGACCACTCTCAGATGTGTCTCATCACCACCAGGGATGTCTTTCCACGGTCCTAAAATCATTTGAATGGGTCTCGTTACCAAAAGAGGATCTGCTTTTAAAGAGATTTCTTTCTTTAACAGATGTGCCTCTTTGTGGTTATCCTATCTTAATACTCCAGTCTTGTTTTTGTAATATTTAACTGCCACCCAAGTGAGTTGCCCCTGCTCTTGTTTTGTCTCCCAGTATGCCATACTCCCATGGTTATCGACCTGCATTAAGTGAAAGAAGTCTTTTTTTAATACCCAGTATCTTGAGTATTTGCTTTTTCGATTACTTTAGCCCCTAGAAGGACCTCACTGTACTACCTACTGTATAAGCAAATGGCTAGGGAATTTGTTCATTTTCAAAATGAAATGCATTCTTAGACCTAGACCTGGATGACTGATGAGCAAAATAATGTTGTGACTATGGCTTGATTAGACCTTAGCATTTAAAATAAATGAATCTGCTTTAGTGATGCTTACACAGTTTTTCTGCCTACTCCTCAGTAGCCATGACATGGTGGAGCTTGATTAAAGGAACATGGATTTCAAAATCATGTTCGTACACATGTTCACTCGAACTGAATTTGAAACGTTTAAATATGCCTGTCTGCTTTGCCTTCATGCTAATCAATCACAGTGGTGAACTGGCACATTACCCGTTAGCTGGCCAATTAGGCAGCATAGCCCACAAATTCTAAGTAAAATATTGGGCAAGATAGCTGTCCATCACATTTGAAAAATAGATTTGAGGAGTTAATGGTCTGTTCCCAGATATGTTATGAGCAAAAAACTGGCCTAAATATATAGAATCAGTTATTCACTGTGAACCATTCTCCCAATTTTTCTCATTCAAAACACAAGATAGTTAAATACGTGCCATTATCCCCACTTTTCTAGATTCATGGATCTTAAGGCCAAGGAGGTAATTAAGATCATTTAGGTTGACCTCTAGCTTAATACAGGCTAAAAACTCTCTTCTGATTATTTCTGCATGGAGACCATAATTTCTGCTTGAGCAACAGCACATCTTTTTAAAGGACAGCTAATTATGGTTTGAAAACATCATGTGTTACAGAATCCAGTACATCCCTTTGAGCTGTTTGGATAATTACTCTTGTTGCTAACATTTTTTGTCTTGTTTCGAATCTGAATTTGTCCTGCTTCAGCTTTCAGCCACGAGATCTTACTAAGCCTTTACACCACCAGATTACAGATCCATCTGCCATCAGAAATCCCTTTCATAATGGTGTTTGTAAGTCAGGATCAAGTCACCTTTTATCTTCTCTTGAATAAGCTAGAAACATCAAGCTTCGTTAGTCTTTTACTATATAGCCAGGTTGTCCCATTTCGGATTATACTTGCAGCTTCCATCTGAACCTTTTCTGGTTTTTGCTTTTACTCATAAAACAGACACAAAATTTCCTTAGAATTGCCAAAACCCATAGCTGGCAATTCTCTGCCTGAGGACTGCATCCAGCCTTGCATAGCTCCAAATCAGGCATTAACTCAGAAAGAAGGTTGCATTGGGCACAGAGCTGAAACTTGCCACTTGCTGGAGCGCAGTGATGGTGGCTTCAGTGTCTCTATTATATTCAAAGAAGCTGCAGTCTGAGTCAGTAATGGAGAAAAACTTTGTAGTTTAAAAGCCCAGCTTCAGGAAGTTGAAAGCCTTTAAAAGCCAAGTCATCCCGGAGAAAGAATTTTAAATGCAAGACATTGCAGTAGTTCGCACAGTTTTGTTTCCCTGCATCTCAAAAAGCGTAAAGAAGAAGTAGAAAGGTTCAGAGCGGCACAAGAAGAGTGATCACAGATACAGTAAAAATAATTTCATTCAAGGAGTGATTAACTAGACTAGACTTTGTCAGCTTGGAAAGGAGTTGATTGAGGAAGGAAGGCGACAGAATACAACTGAAAATGATGCAGAAAAGGTGAATGGCAATGACTGAGTGCAATGATGAGGAGGCATCGAAAGAAAAGACAAAGTGAACAAAAAGAGACTCTTCTTTATCCATCCTCTAATCAAACTCAGATCTTTCCTGTCATGTGGGCTGTGTGGCTGCTAAAAGTCCAGATGGATTCCAAAAGCAACTGGGCAAGGGAAGGGAAGAAAGATCCAGCAAGACCTGTGGGATGCCAAGGCCCCCGCCGCCAGCTCAGACCCCTCTGGGGGACACACAAGGGCTGGGGGGGGACGGAGGGGAGGTACGGGGAGGTGCTGGCTCTGTTTGTGCTGCTCGGTTGCTTGTACTTCAGGCAAGCTGGCCACTGCTGGAAGGTCACTGGATGGGCCCGTCCAGCTGTTCTCATGGTCTTGAAATGGGAAGTGTAATTGGGAATTTTATACGATCACTTATTGCATGCCCCAAAGCCACACGGCTGCCCAAGTAAGACAGAAAAAGTTGCGCTGGTAAAAAGAACCAGGCTGGCTTGAAATAGGCAAATGTAGCTGAATACAAATGCACACACAGAGAGAGGAAAAAGAGATAGTAATGAATATAAATTAGAAGGGTGGAAAACCAGAAAATGTCTTAGTGAAGTGACAGGACACAAGGAAAAAAACGAAGGCAAGAGAGCGAATGGCAGTAAACCAAAGTTTTTAGTATGTCTCTTCATACAAAAAATCCTAACAATGATACTAGTCTGTAAAAACATGTTTTTAATGTAGAAATGTCAAATAGTTTCAATATATCTTGTTGTTCCAAGCGTTTTTTTGAAAAGTCTGCATGAAGAATTCACTGAGGGCGAAGATGAAATCTGTTCCCTTCCAACAGTAACTTGGCAATATGTGAAGCAAGAGCTAATAAGCTGGCTGTTTTTAACCAGTAGGTCTGGCTGCAGCAAGAGCTTTAAAGAGCTGGATGAGGAGATGTGTGGGCTATTAAAGTTGGTAAATTATGGGAACACTAGAAAGACTTGCTTGCCTGGAGAAACAGAAGATACAGATATTGGTAATTATAGGCATATCAGCCTGACATAGACAGTGAGCCTAAGCAAAATAATATGATTTCATTAACAACAAGGCAAAAAAAGAACTATGCTTAATAGTAATCAGTTTAGGCTTAAGGGAAACAAATTGTTCAATACCAGCATGGTACCACATGTATTTTTTTGGTGGCAGAGGTGTTGGGGGTAACGTATTCATATTTCTCCAAGGTATTTGTTATCGTAATGAAAATTTTTTATTGAGAATTATTCAAAATAACATGTCATATTAAATGGGATTAAAAATATATTAGCCGACTGGGCCCCAAACCTGCTGTTATGTATAAGACCATCTTCAGTAGGGAACTGCTGGCTTTCTTGACCTGTGCTATTTAACCCTTGGCTGTATGAATGACCTAAAAGCAAATCTACAAGTATTGCCAAAGATTGGGGAGTGAAGATAATGAAGAAGACATGCCACTGAGCTGAATTACTTCTTAAAACTGGGAACCTGCAAATTCTGTGTACTTCAGTACAGCCAAAAGTGACCTGATACCTGTAGGGGGAAGATGAGTAGGCTGCGCTCGCAGAAAGAGGGATGCTGCCTTGGGTATCAGCAACCCCAGAAAAGACTTGACCGAAGCCTACATAGCTACACCAAGAACAGAAATCTGATCCTAGAGGGCTCTTCACCCTGCGGGCTTAACAAGATCCAACAGTTTAGAGCTGAAGCTACAAAGCTCCATTTTGAGATAAGATTCACTCTTTTTAACACCGGGAGTTCCTAGCCATCTAACTGCTTCCCAAGGTTTCTAGCAGATTCTTTGTCACTGTAAATCTTTTGTTCGTGAGAGTATATAAAGGTCTTTTATACAGAAGGTCAAACCAGAACAGAAATTTTCACCTTTTTCAGTAAGTGGACTCTTAAAAATTTCCATATGCCTACTGCTCTTTTTGTGCTCTTTTACAGACCTTCTAGAAGTAGCCGATGGACACCTCAGGAGACCAAACTGGCCCACTGATCCCTTCTGCATACCTAACCATCACATTTACAAGTAAGTCTGTGCAACGGGCACAGTATTACTGTGATAGTTTCACTGGCTTTATATAGACAATTCCTCCACCTCCTTGATATTTCTTTGTGTCCTCCACATAACTGTACTATTGCAGGGGATGCTCAGCTGTGTGTCCAGGCTGATCACCCCCATCCTTTTCAGTATCCTGTAGTCCAGCTTTTAACAGTCACCATGTTCTTTATTCCTACAGATGTGATCTTGCTCCTACACTAGAAACTGCCCAGATTGGTATGTATAAATGAGTTGTCTCCCTCACTGCTTCATAGCCCCTTAGTTTTAGGCTCAGATAAAAACTTTGTCACTGATGATTTTCATAACTTATTTCAGGTAAAAGTATTAAACACGGCTAGCTTGCAGACTGATAGTAAGCTAGATTATTGTCCAGCCTAATTCCTGACCATCTAGGAAGACTCTTTGACTTCAGTAGGAGCCGGATTAAGATTTGACCAAGCAAGTTATGTTAGGATTAGGATTACAATTTTGTAATTATTTTGCTTTTCCTGCTTGGACTGCTAGACAACACTTCTGTCTCAGTTATTTCTATAACAGCAATAAGGGACAAAGCCAGGATTCAATTAAGTCAAAGAAGAAATGATCTTCAGTGGCGCAGGATTGTTTCTTTCTGCAGAAGCACACAAAGTGCCTGTTTGTTGTGTGTGCGTTTGCCAAGCTGAGAAGTTATAGACAATATTGATTTGGGCTTCCAGCTCTTTGGAAGCAGGCATTGGGTGGAGGCCAAGAAGGCTGAAGTCTAAATGCAAAGTTGGCCTCAATAAGCCGTTCTTTGAGAGAGGGGTCCCTTCTTTTCAGTGGTTGCACCTGTGCGTGTTGTGTGCGTGCATGTGCGGAGCTAACAGGAGGCAGCACTGTCCGGAGACCGCAGCAGGGAAACCAAGGGAAGGACACTCCACGCTAGCCCATGGTTTCAAGCTCTCTTGCTGCGATGGCAGGCAGTCCACGTGAACTCTTCCCTTGCCTAAATTTAAGCGCTGTGAAATGGGGATAACAGGACGCATGGCATGTTGAAGGTGGTTGGAGGGCTCTAGATGAAAGCTGAAAAGTAAACAAGTACTAAGTTTCATTATGAAATTTCATAAATCCTTTTCCTGAATTTTGATGGTTATTAGCTTTTCATATCGCTTCATGACTGTGTAAACCAGGAACTGAGACAACTTAATCCAAATTGATTTGATTTTTATTTTTTCAGGTAAGCCCTACAAGATTCCACAATAATTGCTCAGTGGTGGCTTCACACAGGTAAGAAGAAATATAACTTCACTAGCCCTTCTGGGCAGAGTGCTTGGACTAGGTGTGGAAGGTGAAGTCTCCATAATTACAGAGTTTTCTACCATTTGAAATCTTTCTGCCATGTTTTCTTCCAGCTGGGGGGAGTTTGACAACAGATCCGGCATTTCTCTATCACAAAACTGGTTGGAAAATGTAAATTTGAATTCTCTTTTCCCCTTTTATAAACAATATAATTTATATAATAACATATACAAAGCTTATGCCTCTATCTGGTTTTTATGGCCTGTAAATGTGGAAAACGTGTGCCAAAGAAGGGCAAAAGCACTCCCAGAAATCAATATAATATGAATGGCCCTGCACAGCCAGCCTGCAAGAAAAATGTGATAGCTGACAAATTCTTTGCTCCCTGCAGTACTCTGGGTTCTTGGCTAACCTCAAACGTGCATCAGTTAAAGCTCCATGTGGACAGCAGGATTTTGCTCACATTGGCATTGTCTGACCTCTCCATTTCTGCTGAATATCTGTGTCACCTCCCGATTGCTCTCTCTGTAAAATAATCCTCCTTAAATTATTTAGATACATATTCTGCCTTCCCCTCGGCTGGTGTTCTAATTCTGGTGAGTGAAATGACCTCAATTAGAAATTCTTGCTTAAACATACAACATCACTAAGAGGCTTGCAGTTCGTCTTGTCCCTTCTTGCTTTTCTTCAAGCCCATTTTGTATGTTTTTGCTTGTCTGCAACTCATTAGCTCCTGTCATTACCTTCCCTTAAAACGAAACTCACTAGAAGATCATTATTCAGTTTGCAAAAAGGAATTAAAAAATGCCATAATAAAGGTTACAGTTTTCCTTTTTATATCCTAGAGGGGATACTATGTTCTCTAATTACATAATCATAAAAAACCAGGCCCCATATACGCATATGTGCATGTTTTATATCAACATAATTTTTTTGGTTTCATTAGAAATACTTCCAATTTATGGCAGCAAAAGTGAGACTGGTGTTATGGCTATTCATTTGTAACTCAGAGCCTTTTATTATTGCTCAGGTTACTATACTAATTAAGATGTACAGCATTGTATGTCTCTTAACTACTCTGTTTTAGTATCATTTCCAAATATGTTTTGCACATCATTCTTATGTCAAAATCAGTAATAATGTGGCTCTAAAAGTAGTTGTTTTCTGACCGACAGAGAGAGGACTTCAGCTTTACCAATTCTTGCAAAGAAAATTGAATTTCATTCCAGCATCCACTTACCTACAATTTTTTTTTGTTTCTTAGAAATGATCTGGCATTTACTCTGAAATTTAATTCTGTGGCCCACCAAAAATTTTATCACATTTTTATTTTTTAATTGATCCATAGTAATCTTCCAGTGCTTCCTCATTCATTCCATATTACTCCTGAGAAAATCAGGAGTAGTAGTATTGAACCGTGACCTTCACGTGAGCCAAGGCTCCCTCGGTCAGGACAGGCTTTTCAAGGTCACCCCTGGCTGTCACATCCACATGATTTGGAGTTTATTGAGAATCCAGTTCAATTTTTACCTCATCTTTCCGAAAGCAAGTTATTTTGTGGAGAAAACCCACATCTGTCTGACATGATTTCCCTTTCAAAAAACTCTCCTGGCTCATGATTAATAAATAATTATCTCAGAATGTACAGTTTATGGTCCAACTGTTTGATCCCTAATCTCCAATATTAACTGTGGATTAACTCATACTTGCCTGGCATTTTGTATCTGTATCCTACATGAGAGGCTCTTTTGCATTCTTTCATTAATCTCAGTAATGTCTGGTTTGTGCTCATTAGTACCCACACATGTCCTCCACAGGTTTATTGTTAATATATTATCTTAACTAATTCAGAGGCAAGGAAAACATTTAGTTCCTTTGTCACTTTTTTTTCCCCAGAGCTCTATTTATTGACCCATTATTTTTCTGGAGTTTTCATTCCTCCACTATATTGATGACATTTCCTTTCTTTAAATATTTATATGCTTTCTTCTTGGTTGCTTTTTCCCCCCTTTTGCTCTTCATGTCCTAACGTTACTTATGTTTCTTCCCGTAAACTCCTAAGATTGTTGTACTGGGGTTTATTTTCCGTACCCGCAGTTAGAACATGGCTTCTTTACTGGAATACTGTAAGTATGGCCAAATTCCACCCTGATAGTATTTGTTGGATTTGGCAGATGAAAACCAAACAAGCCACATCCGGCATCAGTTTCATATGCAGATAGATTGTGAAATTAATCTTATATTTACTTCAAATATTTACTGACATCAAAAAACACCTTTCTTCTTCCTCCTCCCTTTTCCCCCTCCTTTCCCCCATACATTTTTTCTACCTGCCCTCTTGCTCATAACACCGAATATACCTCCAACACTCGAGCTGAAGGTTGCTGGATGAGCGTGGAGGGTTGCTGCTTTCCCCTCGAGCCACCGGCCAGGAGGATGAAAAAGAGAGAGGACTGGGCACAGAGCTGTTTGGCTCTGCAAAAGGCAAGCAACACATTTTCTGCTTCTGGAAGATGTTTATACTACAGCTTTTTTTTCGGCATCATCTGGCATCTCGATGAAAATCTTACAAAAGTATAATTTAATGGGAAAAGGGGGTTAGTTAAGAAAAGTGGTTGCGGTAAAATCCAGTAAAATGAAAAGAAGTATTTGAGGAAAAAGAAGAGCTCCATTTCAAACTCAGTCAAATGAACATGACTTTGCTCTATTTTGTAAAACAATGTCACTGTTTTTCCATCATTTCTAGCAAGTACGCAGGAAGAGTGCTGACGGGAAAAGAGATTTATCATGGAAAAGTATAGTATAGAGAAAGGGTAGGCTTTCTCACTGACAACAACCTTAGGAAGACATTTGAGCTCATACAAACCCAGCTGCCTGCAGCCTGTTGAATATAACTATCAGAGAGGTACCTGGTGGGTTTTTTAATCTGTGTAAATTTATTATGCAGGTAAGTGTAGAGATACCAGACCTGGCGGCTGGGTACACAAGTATCCAGTACCTTGATGTCCCCGCTGCTGGTTACTATGGCTTGTAAGTCTGAAATCTCCTCACCGGCAAGAGCATTGTCAGTCAGTTTTGACCGCCTGTGTGAGAGCAGGAGAGACAAACTAGATCAGGCTAGTTACACCTACTGTCAGTTTTGGTGTATTTATCATTTTGTCACTTTGATTAGCGACAGCGCTTTGAGACTCTCACTGTGGACTGGAGCCCCACTGTGCTACGTGCTGTGCAAGGACAAAGCAAAAAGATAGTCCTCTCCCTGAATACTTTACTTTTTCGAGATAAAAACCCATCCAGAGAGCAGAATGAGATAAAGGAACAATAGTTGTCAGAGCAATAGTGAAGCTTCAGGGTTATGGGCTAGGGATGTGGGTCTCTGCAGCAGTAGCCTTACAAAAGGATGAGGACAGGATTGCTTTAGTCAAGTCAAAGCCAGAGAAATGGATGTTAGGCCAACAGAGATGTGAGATGATGAGGAAGAGGGTAAAAGATTCTCGCTGGGTGATTGCATCATATTCTGGAAAATAAATGATGCAGAAAGAAAAGAGGGTGGAACCAAGGGCAGAGCCTTGAAGCCCCAAAAGCTGGAGGAAGGACACAGAAGACCTCCTAGTTGAAGGGATGGGAAAGAAACACGCAGGGGAGACAAAAAGAGTGTGGTTGCCTGCATTGAGAGTGATGGACAGGCCAAGAGAAAGGAGGAGGAGGAGGAGGATGGAGTCCTGTAGTCTGATTTAGAACAGATCATTAAGGACTTGCCTGTAAATCCTTTGCCGACTCCTGACCCTAGTGATACCTCAACACCGAAAATATATAATTTCCATGTCCTCAGTTCCCATGGGTGAAGCAGAAAAGGCTATTCACAGCCAGGTGGACTAAGCAGACATCTGCAGGGAAAGCAGCATCCCTGACTGAGAGCTGTGACTCTGCAGGAAAGACGGAAAGGAGGGATGAGAAGCAGGTTATTCCCAGTTGCCCGGTGCAGGAAGGAGGGAGCTGCAGGGAGCTCTCCCAGAAGCCAAGAGCAGCGGCAGTAATTGAAAGAGGAAGTAGTGGGAGTCCAGGCATGACGCTGAGGTCACCAGAAGCACGTGGAAGCAGAAACACGAGGAAAACAATCGAGATGCCAATAATATCATTGGCAAGGGAGCTGCTGAAATCCACCAAGAGATCAAGAACATCAGGACGAGGAGGGAGAGGAAGCGGGAAAACAAAAGCTAAAGAGCAGGATCGTGCCAACACATCCCTGCGCAAGTGTGGACAGCAGCCCCCGGTTCCCGTGCCGTGTCCAACAATAGCGCTTCGCTGTCTTCTCCAAGGAGGCTGGGCAGAGCGGACTCTGGATGCAGACGTTGGCCGGAGCCTGAAGCTGCCGGGCTGGTGTCCAGCCAAAGGCTTGGTTCTGCTGTGATCTTCTCCCTCTGCTCATCACCCACCTCTGCCCCGAAGCACACACCTGAAACAGGCCATTTTCTAGCCGTTGTGCTTTTTTAACTTCATCCGACATTTTCCACCGATGGCTAGTGACAGAGGCCTGGTGGCATTTATATCCGGTTTTATTTCTTTTCTCTGTTTCTTCAGGTTTGGATTTACATCACTGCTTTGTGGTGTGTGAGATGGGGAGAGCCGTTACGTAATATACGGCAGGCGATGTTTATTAAAAAAAGAGGGAGAAAACAGAGAAGTGAATGATTTGGTACAGCAACTCAATAAGCCAAAACATATTTTAGAAAAAAACATCGGCAGTTGTGTAGTATAATATCACACACCGAGCGAAATAAGTTAGTGCAGTACCTTGACAGATAAAAAGATTAATGAAATCTTCCCTCTCTGCTCACAGAAAAAATGGGTCTCACAGACACCCTTAAATCTCTTGTCATTGCCAAACTCCCATTTTCCTTCTCCATGAACTCAAAAGACGGGGATGAAAAGGCATAGAGAAATTTTGCCAACCTCCAGCTTCATATTTTCTGGCATAGACATTTAATTATCTCTGCAGGCATGTGGCAGACAAGTCTGTTGCCGTACATTTTTTATATACCGAGGATGAAATTTTGTGTGGTGATTAGAAGGTGGTACCTGAGGTGGGGTGAGGAGGTTCATTGGCTTTTAAAATGATTGTCTGTGAATCAGCAAAAATGTGTAGGGCACTTTACACATGAAATAAGAAAATTTAGCCCACAGCGGGAGCAAAATACCTCCAGCCCCAGCTCTGCATTTACATATGCGCTCAACTTAACCTGCCTGTGCTGCTGGAGGGGACTGGGAAGCTGCTGGGCTTGATCCAGTAAGCCCCACGTGGATGTTTAGAGCCAACTGAGATGCCCTTGGATAACACGCCGGGGCTGCAGCTGGCGACCCGGAGGGGCCCGGGGTCCCCAAGCACTGTTCCACCTGCCTGCGGCTTGCCCGTGTCTTGGGAACTGGAGGGCACCTCGGGCAGCACGAGGAAAGACCTGGTCCCTGGGTGGCTTTCGGAGCCTTGCTGGGTGCCGTTGAGCTCCTGCCGAGGTCAGAGGTTTTAGATGCCCACGTGTGCTCCAGGTGCCTGGGCCAGGCGATGGTTGGGGCAACCGGGGGGGGACTGAGGGGGCCAAGAGGGTCAGGCTTTCCTCTTGGCACTGCTTTACCTTCCAGGCCGCTTTCTTCACACAGGGAACAATGATGGAGAGGGCTGAAAAGTGAACTTGACACCCGTTGCTTTCCCTCAGACAGGACCCAGCTGCAGCCCAGACAGCTGTGTTGTTTGTGTTCTTGCTGGTTATATTTTCCTAAACTGCTCATTATTTTAGGTGCCCTGAGTTGTTTAAGCCCTGTCCTCCTTCACAGCTGCCTTTTTAGCAGCTCTATGGATTGGCAATTGGTTTTTCTTCGCTGTTTTCCCTGTGCGAGAATAAAAATGGGAGTATTGAACAGTTCATTTTCATATTTACAAGACAGATGCGTGCTGGCAGAATGAGTAGCTACGCACCTTATATATTCCTCCTTGAGCATTTTCTGCCCCTCTTCCCAGGCCCAGCCCATGGTCTCTGCTCTGTCATGTCTTTCTCTACGCAGGTGAAAAGGTGTCTCTTGTGAGGTTTGATACATCTAATCCAGAAGATCCAGCTGATGAATGAGTCTGTGGCTACCACGAAGCATCATCTGTAGTTATGAATGTCACACAGAGACAAGTAAGTGTGCTGTGGCAAATAAACCCCAAATAGGGATTTCTTTTTTTCTTTTTTATTTTTTTTATTTTTGGGTTTTGATTTTTAAAAAAATCATTCTGCTTTATTTGAATGCCCTTCTACCAGTAGTCTTTTTTTCCCCCCCCCTTCGGAGGAAAAAAAATGTGAAAGAAAAGATGTAAAAATGCAAAATGATGTATTTTTCCCTCATGGAACAAGCCAGAGCTGAACATTTTTACCCAATTCCCCTAACTCACATGACTTTACAATAAGCAAAGAGTGTAAAAACACTTAACAGCCTCTTGCCTAGACAAATACGAAGCAGTGAGCCCAAACTTTCCAGCTGGGTGGGTCATGCTGTTATTCTGGTGTCAGGGTGGGCTGGATGCCAGAACCATTTCTATACCTGACCGGATCTCCTGCCCATGCGCCATATGGTCTATCGCTGTAAATCCCAACCCCTCGTCAATGCATTGCACAAGCGCAGGTCGTTTGCGGTGCGTGCTGCTTGGGGACGGTGCACAGCCCCCAGCCCCGGGGGTCTGTAAGAGCGGATTAAGTGCACATCTGTCAGGAGGGCTGTAGGTTGAGGGTCTGAAGACGCTCGATGGGCTTGATGGTTCACAGGGTCCCTTCAACCCTATGGTTGTGGGTGCTATGTATGATGTTTTTGCTGTTCCTGGGGAGCCCCCAGGAGGTGACCATCACGAGGACAACTAATGCTGCCTGGTCCCCACCACCCTCTTTCCGAGAAGTGCCTTCAGAGCAGGCAGGCAGCAGGGCACTGTTTGCTGTAGTTGCCCTGACAGCTGCTGGGACAACTCTTCCTTGGCCGTTCCCAAGAGGAAAGGTACCAGGAGCAGGCTGTGGACCAGGTAAATAGTCCTGGTGGCCTGTGTTTGGTCTATATATGAGCTATGAGTTTGGTAATCCAGATGTGGATGCCTCAGGACCTCTCCAGGCATCACACTGAGGTGCAAGTAAAAGCAATGCAGAATAACAAGAGTGGAAAAGACCCACAACAGCAAGACATTTGGAGGAAGACATACTTTGCTGGTGGATGTTGGGGTTTTCTTGCCATTCCCCTAAGGAGTTAGCTGAATAAGCAGGTAGTAAGGAAGCTGCTCCAGAGGCAGGAGGAGACTGGACAGATGGCACCAAGGTGGAGTGGGCACCAGCATCCCAGTGTTCTTCTGGAAAAGCAGCAAGGGAAAGCATTTAGGAGGAATGGGGCAGATGTGTAGGGAAAAGCAGAGCCAGTGGGAACCACAAGGAGCTTTGGGATGTGATACAGGAAAGAAAGAAAAGTGGTGCATAAGGTCCAGGCCTGGAGAGGACAGGGAAATGTTAAAAAGCCAGGAAAGGAGGTTATCCATTATACTGGCTTATATGTGTGATGGCTCGGGGAAGGATTATGGTTACTCTGTGGGGATGAGGGTGAGGTGACAGTAATAGCCCAGCAAGTGTGTGGCCCAGTATGAAATTGCAAGCTGCGTCCCTGGATTTAATCACTCTGAGAAACATCTGGCTAAGATTAGCACGTCCATGGCCAGCACAGCTCCATCAGCTGCCCCTTCAGGGCAGGCTAGCCGGTGGGCTGGCAGTGGCTGGCACGCAGGGATAGTGACTGAAACGAGTGACTTGAAGTGGGGTCCTCCCTCAGGACCTCCAAGCAGCACTTTGGAGGACCTCCCTGCTCTGCATGGACCGCAGGGGCAGGCCAGGGAGACTCGCCTCCTGCCTCCAGCATCGCAGCATCTTCCACCAGCAGCGCAGTCCCAGGCAGCGGGGAGGGCAGGCAGGCAGGGTGCCCCACACCACCCTACCCCATCCCACCTGCCTCAGCCATGGATGGCCTTGCCCCATCAGCACAAGTGGCTGGACGTCTTGGTCCCCTCACAGTTTTATTCACCCTCACGGTTTGCAGAGAAAGGGCAACGCGAGTGTCATCAGCAGGTCTGTTGACCCCAGCTTGGTCCGAGCAGTACTCGAATTTGCAGGGTGCTTGGTGAGTGCATAATGTGGGAGCCAGTAAATGGTTTCCATATGCTATTCATGTTCGTATTGTTCTTCTGACAGGTGATACCTTTTTTCCATTGAAATGGTATCCCCTCATTGGCAGGCTGCGGGTCAGCGAGGGGGAGATGTGGTCTGTTCCAGTTAATTCTGTAATTGCCATCTAACTGCTGACAGAAAGCATTTGGGAAGCTTCTTAAGCAGCCTAATGATTTTACATTGTGTACACCTAGAGGAGCACTCAGCCTTTCCAGCTCTGTTGGTGCGTTGACATATCATGTAATGAAACTATTCAGCTGAGATTAGAGGAAAGCTGTAGGAGCGGGCAGTGGGGAATTGGTTAGAGTCACAACTGTGTCTTCCTGACACTTGTATTGCCAGGGTCACAGAAACAGGCAGAGTGGAGCGTGAAATGAGTACATTGCTGATAATTTATTAAACAAAACAAATTGATATTAAGCCATCTAACAGAAAGGGTACAATTCCCCTCCAAAAGCCAGCTATCGCAACACCACCCTCATGTTGCTATAAAGCACTTTTTGTCCCAAGATCTCGAAGCGCATCCTGGTCTGAGCATTTGCAGTTTGCAGATGGGAGTCAGGAGCTCAGGGACGGCGAGGTTCAACTGTCCACTGCCTGTGTCCACAACCTGAGAGCAAAGTTGGGCCTTCAGCAGGATTTTTGTGTGCTGGTTCAGTGCTGTAACTCAGAGTCCACGATGCCTCGCCAAATGAGCAACAAATCTTCTACTTTAAAGCACCCCCTATTCAATGTCATCCTTTCATTTTGGACAAGGGTTAGCCTTTCTGTACAGCGTTCTTCAAAAAAGCCTGTAGCTCAATGAATTGCAGTGGAATTAGATGGCAATTTCTTTTCCATGACAGAAGCTCCCCCATGCCTCATTATTTATAGTTTTCAAATGTTGAAGTTAAGTCAACAAAATTGCAATTGTTTTTCCCCTAATCTTCCAGCCAAGGGAGGGAGTATTTATGCAGATATTGCTCAGAGTACTTGAGAAAACGTTTGTTTGTGGCTTTAAGTAAAGGACTGCAAATTTCCAGCAGAGCACCCCGTGGATTATTTCACAGTCCTCTGCTTAGGGAATGCAGCCACGGTAGAGGAGCACAGCCTTCTGCAACCCTCGCAAGTGCTGGACGGCTTGTGCTCCTGTGAGTAGCTCCCAGTAGATTCAAGGGACTACCTTTGTAAGCACCCCTAAAAATTCATGTGGGTTTGGGAATTTGCCCTGGGAAGTCTGGTAGGGAAAACTCATCAGAGAGTGGAGTGCTTTCTCAGTGCTCCAAACAGAAGAAATCGCCTTTCTTTTGTTCTCTCATGCCTCCATTTCCTTCCTTCCCTCCTGCCTTCCCGTCCTCCCTGGCTTGCTTTCTCTTCTTTCTCCCTCTTCTTCAACACAGATAATTGAAAAACCGTCATTCTGGAATTCCTTTGTCCCTGCAGAAGGCACTGAACAGTGATTCCAAAATAGCCCAGCCTTTTCTTTTAATCCATAATTCATCATCCTAAATTGTTGTTCACTCACTGAAACCCTGAACAAAATGTCACAGACGCACCATAAAGAAAAGAAATCAAGCAAATGTAAAAGGGACAAAAGGAAAAGCAGCAAACCCCAAGGGTATCTGCAAAGAGAAATAATTTAATCCAAAAGGCTCCTCAGCTCTCATATAGGAAACTTGACTTGTGCCATGTGTGTCACCACATATTAGAGGAATGCAGGACCGGTCTTATCCTGAGACGTGCTGTAGGGCGACTTATTGGGTGGAATAAAATGGAGACAGGACAGAGAAAGACACCAGAAAATAACTTTCTCCACCACCTGTACTTTCACAAGCAGGACTGCAGTGAGCAGCCAGGCCTGGCTCTGTCAAGACTTTCTCTATCCCATAGCAGATTCTCACCCAACTGCAATTTGCTCCAGCCGGCACCAAGAGCTGGCACTGACTGAGCCCAATGACTCTGCCCTGATCCCCGTGAAATATTGTAGCAGCCATGGAAATGCTGGGAGAGTGGGACAGCAAAGTGGGATAGGATCTGGTGGGGCTGGTGGTAGCGTCTTCAGGCTTCTGAGTCCTGTACCCAGCGCAAAACTCATCAAACCTCCCCAACACGCGGCGTGCCTCGCAGTGCTACGCACGCCAACCTGAATGTCACATTAATATGGCATTTCTTGAAAACACCTTCGTCTGGAAGGAATCCAGAGAGAGAGTTTTGGGGCTTGCAACCTGTAATCTGTCTTCAGCTCTAAGCACAGCACGTTCTAGCAGCGGTCGCCTGGAATCGGCTGCCCTCTGTACACCGTGACGTGCCACCAGCTTCAGGACGAGGAGCAGACAGTTTGGACAGGGTTGCGAGACGAGACAGGTACAAAGCCAGTCAGGCAAGAAAGGATCCTGAGAGCTGGAATAATTGAATTAATACGTACAAGTCTTCCTGCTCCTTCTGCCATTGATGGCAGTGGGGAATTTTACTACGACCTTCAGGGGAAGCAGGATCAGGCTCACTTCTGGGAAGAGCACATCAAAACTGGGGAAAAAAACACTTGTACGTGGATTGCGCTGTGATTTGAATCTTGTTTGTTTTCCTGAGATGCCCGTGCAAGGATGTTGGAGAAATCAGATTAAAAAAGAAGATTTTAAGGTCCCCCTGACAAGAGGAATGGAAGGGAGAAAGCCTTGGCTTTAGTAAATGTAGTTATTATCCATTCATCCTACTTATCCCCTCAGGCTTGTAGCATTCGCATTAGAGTTTCCTTTATATACACTGGTTTACGTTAGTCTTGATGCTCCAAATAATGCCAGGAAAAAAAAAAAAGACGATAAACATATTCAAAGCCTTTTGAAACTTGGTCAGCTGTGAGAAAGAGGGGTTAAGTCCTTGATCCAGCAAGGTGTTTAAACATGTGCCCTTATTTTAAGCATGTGAGCGGTCCCATTGATTTACACTTAAGAATTCTGCTGAAGAGAGGTCTTTGGCCTCTGGCTCGGCAACGCAATTACACACGTGCTTCGCTTTTGGCGTGTGTAGTCCTGTGACTTTCCTGTGGAAATTCACGTGCTTGGCCAGCTTGGGGCTGAGGGAGAGTCTTCAAGAGATGGCCGGCATTGCGGCATGGCCAGGGTTAGTGGGAAAAATGTCCCAGATCTGTGTCTCTGGCTCGGTCACCACCTCTGTCTCAACTGTTAAACTTTTTTCAACTGCTCGTAGCTTTGGGATAAGCCGCAGTGGTGAGGGAGTTTCTCAGGAAAAAAACAAACTTTCACTCAACATTTTGGCACTTACAGTTCTGACCTTTGCCAGACATGGAAAAGAAAAGATGTGGCCAAAAAGTTTAGAGTCTTGAAGAAAAAGATACTATAAAAGTTTGGGTTTAATCAGGGAGAGGAATTTTGGGAAGCAGAGAGGAAACAACAATTTGGGTCTAATTCTGCTCCTTCTGGCAAAATACCACCCCCTGTGCATGAGATCACGAGTGTGGCTTTTCTCCAAGCTGATAACCGAAGTACCTGGCTTGTATGCCTTGCTCACATGCTCAGATAAACCTGTTGCCAGTTTTGAGGCTAAAAGGGATTTCTCCCTCAGGTCAGCTGCGCCGATTTGGTTTCACGTTCCTCTGCAGGGAAAGGCATGGTCTGCTCCCCCAGACCACTTGGGATGGTCTGCCAGCCCTCCTCCTGGGGCCGTCGGTGGGAATAGCTTTTGGTATTTTACTGCAAGACTTGAGTTTATAATGGGACATTGGGAAGTATTGTGGAGGGGGTGGACTGTCCTTCTGCCCTAGGTCCCACTCCCCATTGCCTGCGATGCCGGGGTCTGGGCTCAGCAGCCCCAAGGTGGTCCCTTCCCACCCCTAAAATCCAGCTAATGTGTGCATCGTAGGGAGGGACACCCGTCATAAGCAGTAGGTGCTGGTGTGTTGGCATGTAAATATTATCCCAGTAAGGGGATAAGGTGGATACATACAGGGTGTATGGTTTGTCGATTCATTTTGACAGCTGGAATACCTTCCGACTCGCTGTCAATGCACAACCTCAGCTTTACTTCCAAAGCGGAATGAAGCCTCTGTGTCGGGCACGCCACTAAAGCTTTGGTGGGAGCTGAGCAGCACAGGCAGCTCGAGCAAACCACACGGAGAAATATCTGAGCACTCTGGGACGCAGGAATGCTGGGGAAAGGATGATGGAGTTGTCTGGGATTCCAGCTCCCTGGGCCCGGCCCAAGACTTTACACTTTGTTTATACAATAGTAATCCCGAGCACTTCACGTGATAGAACCCGATGATACATTTCAGGGGAGTTACACTGATTTACACTGCTCGAGGCCTTGGCCTATATTTTCCAAAGGATTTTCCAAAATTTCCTAATGAAAAATACCAGACTGGTCTAATCAGCAGAGGGTTATGTTACCCCGGTCTGGAGGCTGGGCAGTGTGGGGAGCCCCTCTCCCCAGCCCCCCCAGGGAAGCCCCGGGTGCAAATCCTTTCAGCCTGCTGAGGGGTGCGGGACGAGGTCTGTAGGCATCGGGATACCGGGGGTTTATCTGCTGGCTCTCATCCCCTCTGGAAGACTGTCCGTAATGCACTCAGCTCCCACTTTCAAAAGCTGTGGGTCACTCCTCGCAGGGCGTTAAGATTTAAAAGTCTCGACACTGATTAACTCCTTCAGCCCCGAAGGGCACCCCAGAGATAGTCTCCTCCCTTTGCCTAAATGGACCTCTGGGAGTGGCAGAAATGAGCTGACAGTGCATTAGAGCCTGCAAAATCCCATTCCCCAAGTAAGAGGAAATAACAGTTGGGTCTTGACTTACTCTGCACGCTCCTGCTGCTGTACAGCTCGGAAACAGAGCACTGCCCTTGCCAGTGCCTACTGGGGGGAGCCAGTTGGCAGGCGATAGGAAGGAGAGCAGGCATGACCAGAGAGGTCAGGAGATGTCCTCTGCACTGCTGCAGCCTCAGACTCACCTTTATATATGAACAGCCCCACTAAGTCAGCCGCAGGCTCCATCTTGCCCAGGCTCCTGTTTCCAGCAGCGGCCCTGGGAGGACATCATGCATATGACCCTCATCACTCTCCATCCCCTTGTCCAGAGCTTCCCTGCAGGGCGTTGTGTTCCTTTGAGGTAAGGACCAGGACAAACGTAGGTATCAACTGAGGATTGCTATCCAGGTAGAAGGAATTTACTCCTGCTGCGTTTATGGATCAGTGGAGAAATGGTGTAGGAGGAGAGAAGGGCTGATGAGAACACAGTAAGCAATCTAAACCAGATTGTTTGTCAGGTTTTCGAAGTCTGTGTAAACCGTATTATTAATACCTAAAAAAGGCTTGCTTTTTTCTTTTCTTTTTTTTTTTTCCTTCCCGTCTTCCTGTTACAGGATTGCAAAACTCATTTCCAAACAGGCTTATTTCTTTCCTGTTACTAATAGCAGCAGAAGTGATTTATATGCACACTGGGGGAAGAAGCATATCTGAAAAGAAAAACCATCCATCCTTTCTTCCACCTGTATCCAAACCTACTCTCTTCATCCTTCCCTCAGGGCTGAAACACACGATGGAGTTACTGTGGTTTCTGGAGCTGCCATGGTAACCTGATAGCGTGTCCAGGCCCAAGAACAGCCCAGCTTTGCATTGTTCAAAGCAAAAGGTCCCCTTTTTTGTTTCAGGGGCTGGGAAAGGCTGAGATGCTGAGTTAAGAATATTGCCTGCCTACGGGCAGTGAGGTTTGGTCTGAAATTCACTGCTCCGGTAAGAATTTGTGTTGCAGGTTTTCACCTGGAATTCATTTTAATCATTACATCATGCAAGCTCTGGCAAAACGGAGTTTATACTGGCAACACTGGCTTCACTTTAATGGGAGCGATGAGAGAGCAATATCAATGCCTGTGATTATTTAAGCTTGTTTGGGCTATTTTGGTTCTGGAAATCTGCAAGTCTTCCTCAGGGGCCAGAACCCAGGCTCAGGCTGAAGCGTGGTGGCAGGGCTGTGGGTAGCGCCTGTCCCTGTGATACGGCTGCTGCAGACCGTGGCCGAACAAGCCCTGCAAAGTCAGTAGCCTTGCCCAAACGCTCTTCTGTGGAAGCAGTTTACAAACCAGTACAGAAGAGCTCATCACTAGCACCGTGTCCACACTGTGGGAAAAGGATCAGACTTAAATGAAAAGGGAGTTTCGGAGGTGAAACAAGTGGCTAGGGAAGGGCTTTGGCAGGCTGGAATACAAGAAGTTAACAGCAAATGCTGCACCTGATTTTGGTGGGAGGATTTTCTGTGCGAAGTTGGCAAGGGTATGTTAATGAGTATCATTAGAATTGGGTAACGACGCACTTCCATGTAGGGTTGCCTAACTCTCTTGCTGTGCTTTCAAGCTGAACATATGTTTTCAATTATTAACATGATTAATGGGAATGAGGTGACTCGAATCCCAATGAGCTCTATCTTGACATCACATGCAAAATCCACAGTATGGGAATGTTTATGCAGTGTGGAAGTGCATGATTTCCTTCACCAGGAGAGGTCTTAGGAGGTCCAGGTGTCTAACTCTTAGCAAGTTTAGAGAACCACAATTAGAGCCACTTGCTGAATTAAGTCCCTGGGTCCCCTGTGTCTCCAGCAGCACGGGGTGTGGAAACTGCTGCGCACGAGCCAATTCGTAGTGTGCTGTCCCAGCTTGGCATGGTTTTTTGTCAGGAGTCCGAGAAGGGCTGGGAAACATGAAACCACCTTATTCCCATCGTCATCTGGAACAACCTCCAGGATGCATAAATCTCCGGTTCAGCTGAGACTCTTCCACTATTTTGTGGGGGCTGTAAACCTCCCTTTCCATTTGTGCTGGGCAAAATTTGCTAAGGTGTGCATCATTTTCATCCTGCCCAATGTCTTTGGGAAGGGAATAAGGTTCAGGATTTGGAACAAAAAAAACAGACTTGGAAATTCTTTTCATGTTTAATTCCTCTCCAGCTGCCAGACTCAGAAATCATCATTATACTCAGACCCTTTTTCCCTCATCAGTTAAGTCCTGCTCTAATTCCTTCTGACATAAGTATACGTCACTCACCCAAAATCTGAAATCATATCTCTGGAATTGAGTCATTCAGCCCTTTAACAAACAGGAAAATGTTAGGTAGAAGCAAAATTGTACAGAATGAGTGTATTTGCCGAAGGTCCAATCTAGAAATGGATAAAGGAACACCCTCCTTCAGATCAACAGAAACAAAGTAGTGACATGAGCACCGGAACTAATGAAGCCAGCCTTCCCATCGGCTCAGGTCTGGTGGTTGAATGAAAGTTTGCATCTAAATTTTCCTAGAGTTGCTAGACTTTCAAATTTGCTGTCTCTTACAGATTCTGTGGGTTAAAGTGAGGGTAAGTTCATATTATAGCTTTTACCTCAGTCATGGTACGGGTCGAGGCTTTCTCCTCTGTCTGGATGCATATTTTCACTGATTCTGTAAGAAATTAGCTGTCTCCAGGTAAGCTTGGAGCTGATAAAAAGGTTTGGGATTGCAAGGAGAGCAAGCAGGCAGAAGGAGAATGATTTCATAAATCATTATTTCCATGGGAAATGTGACTAAAATTGTTATACAGTGCAAGCACAGATGGTTTTTACAGTACCAGCAGTGTGTGCACATGTGTGTATGCAGATAGACATATAGTATCAGTTAGCATCGAGAAGCTGTGTGACTAAATCTCCTTTTTAGTTTTGAAATATTCTATATATATATATGTACATATGCATATATACACATTCATATAAATGACATCTTCCTGTCTGTCTCTACACGTATATATGCGTGCGTTTTTCTGCCTAAGCATTCTCTATATATTTAGACAGAGTATATAGCATTGTTGAATAGGCTGGTATACAAGTATTTGTCTTACTGCACTTCAGGCATATACTGATGCTTTTCAGGTTTACCAAATCAAACAAATAAGTAGGTTGCATATTAGGACTCCTGAATTCAGCCACGCAAAAGGGGGGGGGGTTGTTAGCATCTGTGAGTATGTGTGTATAATAGGTGATGTACAGAGATACAATGGTTGCACTCACTCAGGTGAGAGACAGCTACATAATATAAATGCAGTAAGGCCACGCCAAATAAGCTCCTCTTGCCACCATGACTGCCACAACCCGAGCGTCTGTATGCTAGCGAAATGTCCCAAATCACCCGTTCATTCTCCATCTTTCTGCGAGTAATTTTTCTGTTAGCAAAATGGAAATTCATGTCACAGGAATAATCTGCAAATGGTTATGGGTGGTATTTCTATGTGTGACTGTAGATGGGATCTGTACAAATAAAAACTTGCCTAGTAATAAACTACAAGTTCCCGGGCTGTAAAATACTTATAATTGGATCTGCACGCAACTGATGTTTTGCTTGGGTGAGCTGCAGTGAAGGAGCATGGAGCATTACCAGTTAACTAATGGCAGTTTAGTAGAAAGTGTGGAATAGGCTCAACACCGTTGCTGCTATGGGTGTACAATCACACACAAGTTGCCGTCAAACAGTAACAATTTTTGGTAATTGCCAAGCACGGCAAGAAGCAGCAATCCTCTATATTCCATTACCCATTCTCCCAGACATCCACTTTTGCTGAGGAAGGGATTTTAGAAACAGAACCTATATTTAAGGTCAATTGAAGTCTGAAGAGATTCCAATTTTTTTTAAGTTGCCATTATTCAGCATAATGCACTGCTGCGAGCATCTGGAAAAGGCGAGGCGGGGGGTGAGCTGCTCTTGTGCTTGGAGCACAGGCAGGCATCTGAAAGCGGAGCAGCTGCTTTTCGGCTGGGGCAAGGCAAGCCCAAACCGAGGACCTTAAAGGAGAGAGCGTGTGCCAGGCCGCGAGCCACTTGCCACACGACTCTTCGTTGGCATCGGCTGGGCTAAAGAGGTTATTTATGGCAGGTCACAGGATTTCAAAGGGAAAAGAGAAACTGCTTTAGCAAAGGGTGCTGGAGTGTCTCAGGCTGAAGGGCATGCTTTCATGGCTGGTGGGATAGGTCCCAGAAGAGATCTTCCCCTCCTGCCTCCCCATCTGCCTCCACTCAAGAGAATGCCATGCGTGTGCTATAGCCCGGCCTGACAAGGAGGGCTGGCTCTCTCACGCTTCTCTTGTTTTTCTGTATGTAGCATGAAGCAAATAAAACACGGCAGCCTGGGTTTTAATAACAAATGCTCATCATTCCTGGGAGACAGGAGGCGAGCAGGAGGAGTCCACCGCAGGTCGTGCAGCAGTGCTAGCTGGTGCCTACACAGGTTGCAGGGTTTGTCACCTTATTTTGGTACCGTTTTTTTGCTGGCAAACTTTCAAAAGCTTTGGTGCTGTTAATGCCAAATCTTTGTATTTCATTCTCAGCATCAGATTAATCTGGCAGTTGGACTTTTCTTTGACCTTGCCAGAACTTCAGTTCTTGAAATAGCTAAAGAGGATGGAGAAAGGAGGATTTCCAAAGATAGGTCTGGGGACTCATCTGCCGGGCCAGGGCACGGTATGCAGAGGTGGGGGTGACCGCTGAGACCCCAAACCGCCCTACCTGGGACCCAGTGCCTCAAGATGCGGGCTGTGAGCTCCGGCAGCAAGGACGGAGCGGAGGCTTGCTTTCTCCCACCCCTCCTTCCCCAACCCTTTGCATTGGCTGGCAGCCCCTGCCGAGCGGCTGGGGGGGAGCAGGGGGAGCACGGCGGCTCCTGCACCCGCGCCTGCCTTCCCCGCGCTTCGGTCACAGCCCTAATTCACTTCTGGAGTGAATTAAGATAAATTGAATTAGGGGCGCTCTATTTCTGCATAAGAGTGTTTAATCTGCCTCTGTTTATGTGTCAGCACGTAATCCACTTCCAAAGATAAATCAATTTAATTCTCCTAAACGTCTCCGTATCAGCAAGCCCTGAACGCGACTGAGATGAAACCTATCTTTCACGCCTAAGGTGGCTGGAGAGATACCAAGTTTAAGGACATTTGGAGGACCTGATGACCCAAGGCAGACGTGAGGCATGGCAGTAACCTACTTCCCGAAAACCCCGTGAAGACTTCCCTGTGAAAACCCCTGTGTCCGTGTCAGCGGAGGCATCCGGCGGCTTCAGCAGGGGAGCGAGCCAGAAGCCCGCGGGTGCTGGTGCTGGCTCGTGCTCAGCTCCGTCACTTTGCACGCCCAGCGCATGTTCTTCCAGCTGAAGGCAACACCATGAACAAAACCACATTCTTCTGCCCACATTGTTTCCAGCTGCAGTTAGTTTTAAGCAAAATCAGATATTGTTTAATGAGGAAGGTTTAGGTTTTTTTGCTTCGTCTTGCAGGTTTCAGTTTGTAAACAGTACTTAAACCTCTGGATGAGAGTATTTTACAACTACGATGTGGCAAACCGTCAGCACAGCAAGTAGCACTTTGATGAATCCCAGCAGAGACATAGTGACCTGGAAGCATAAAAAAGACGTCAAATTCAGTTCTGAAAGAACTGTGCAGATTTGACTAAAATATAGTTGTATATCGATACTAATGTGAAACTGACAATATTGTATTTGTTTTTTTGAGATAGAATGACACTGAGAATACAATGTTTTTTACTGCCGTGCTGCTATTTATAAGGAAGGGTCAAACCCAGCCAATTCAGACAGAAGAAAGCACTGCAGAGTGTTAGGAGGGTGGTAAAAAAAAAATGACGGTTTTGCTGCTGGAAACCGTAGGTCTAGAACATGACAGCAGGGCACCTGTGCCATATTTTAAGTACTTTTAAATTAAATTTTTGTTTGAGACTGCTGAATTCTGTGGGAAATCACCCTTATCCATGGCAGGAGCAAGTCATCAGTACCACCCTTCAAGGTGTATACCAAGGGGCTCAGAGGTCCTGCTAGCTCAGGGCAGAGCTCAGCTGCCTGGATGAATTTGCAGGGATGTCTTGTGATTTGTGCTGCTCCAGTCCCAGCTGGAGACCAGAAGCCGAGCTAGAGGGATGGCCGGTTACTTCCTCCAAGGCGGCAATGCTTCTGGTCGCACTAGGTCAGGTAGTGGCTCTTAAATGTTTGCCCGAAGTGCCTGAATGTGAATAGCGGAGATGTCTATTGACAGCAAGTAGCTTCCAATCCAAGACACCCATTTGCAATATGAGATGCAGTTAATACCAGCTTGAACCAGTTGGTGTTCATCTGCTTGTCCATAGCCCTGAATTATTTATCTATTACCCATCGCACAGCATTTTATTGCTGCAGCTTACTCTTTTGTGCCTTGCACTCATTCTCAAAAGAATAGTACAGATCCACAGAAAAATCTCCCATGTCAGTCTCCTGCGACTAGAAATCCCTTGTTTCACTGCAGCGGTTCTGAACAACCTGAGAAGAAAGGACAATTTCTGAGATAGATGTTGTTCCATCAACATACACTTTTGTGCCTTCTGCACTCATCCAGCCTTTTTATTTTCCCCCAGTCCTCTCTCACAAATAACAAGCCTGGCAGGTCATCAAGATGCAAAGGTTGGACCGTACGTTAAGAGAAGAATTCAGATATCTTTAACACTTCAGTCATTATTCCCAGAACACCATCCTTTTGGTTTATGGACCTGCAATATAATCTTCCTGATAATTTATATACTTTTTGACCTACCACAGTCTCAGATTATTGTTTTTATCACCCTGGCTGGAATAACTGGTGAAAAGTAACAGTTACTTTACTGTAAGCTTCCAATGGAAGTGTATTTCCCTGTGCTGAAGGCAATGTGCCATTTCTAAGGGAATTCCCCACACAAGTAATTTCTGTGCATCCTGTTGGTTATGCTTCAGATTTTGTTATCGTTATTTATTTATTGAGCATTGCCAATGAGCTCAGTTTTGTACACTGTGTAGGAAAAGCATGCAGAGCCTGACTCTCAGCCAAGTTAAGCTGGCGTGTTGTGCTCTGGTGAGTCTGGCTTTCACTGGCTTATCTTCAGGGCTTACCATCAAAGGGTTTCACACGGGTGCATTAGGTACCAAGCTCTTCTTTGTTTCGTTTGCTAGCTGTACATTCAAACACCTTTGGGGATCTGGCCTTGTGGAGAAACTGGGACTTAAATCAGCTGCAGTGGGAATTCCAGTACCTCATTCCTAAATCACACCGGTCTGCTTTTCCTTTTATTTTCTCTCTCTTATTTCTTTTATCCCCCTTCCTGCATGTTGATAAAGTGCTGTATGTTATCGGAAGCAAATACCACAAGGCTTCTCTTATTCCTTTGAACACAAAAGCAAAATTCTCCTGGACGTGAATAGCACACAAGCAGGGCACTTGGTGATGTGAGGTGTTGCACAACCAAAAAGTTAACCTGCATTACCTTCTTCCCTGCTTGGACCCCTGAACGTTGCTCACCGAGGGGCTACAAAAGGTCCCACTCCTCTGGGGGAAGATTATTTCCTTGTGAGTGCTGCAGGGAGCATCCACAAGGCTATATTCCTGGGCATTAGGCAAACTCTGGGCAGAGATGTGCTGGGGTATCATGAGTTGTGGGGAAGGGGTACATAAGGAAAGGGGGGACAGCTTTCTCCTCTGCCATTTCTAGACAGGACCATTTCTTCTGGCAAAGCCCTGGGAACATCCCCCCTTGGACTCCAGCAGAGTTTCTGCATTACTCAGAGCCTTCTGGAGTAACACAGGACAGGGTTACGTACAGGTAGCTAAAGGCTGCCGTGCCCTGACCATGGAGGTTGTGAGCTCCGTGCTGTGCCTCTCACAGCTACTTTACTACGCAAGGATGTGCTTACAGCTGGCTTGGGCCTCGTGTAGCTGTCGCAGCATAGAGCAGAGCCACAGCTAAGCCCCCATGTATTTATTAAAATCCTGGACAGACTTTGCAGTCCATACTAATCCCTGCATAGCTATAGTCCTACTGTTTTTAATACTGAGCTAACGTAAACCTAGGTGTTCTATCGGCTGCAATTGTTGTGTACCCATAGCTGGAGGGGTGGAGTACAGAAACGTACCCCAGCTGCAGGGGACATGAGCCAAAACTGGGAGCTGATGGGAAATGTGAAAAATGTGAGGGCTTCTGTGAGGACAACAGCCAAAAGCAATAAATATATAAGTAAATAAATCAGTAAATGGCTGAGGAAACATATCCTTGGGTGTAGTAAGAGAAGTAAGTGGAAGAAAGAATAGGATTAGAGAAAAGGACTGGAAGAGAACAAAAGGAGAAGAGATGGGGAAAAAAAAGATAATTTTACTGGGTGTTTATTTTTCTTAGGGGGAGTTGGGAGAGGGAATTGCGGAATGGGAAGAAAGAAGATAGAAAAATTAAGAGCTGTGAAAGGAAGGAGAAAAAGGAAGATGCTGAAGGATGTAAAAAATGTTAAAAATAACATGTTGAAGTTATGGGATGGGAAAACATAGGCTGTGAATGGAAGTAAAAAGCAAGTAGAACCAGACTTTACTGTCCTTACACACAACATCCTGCTGTTCAGTGTGAGTAAGCCAGTGGACCCAGGGGGATGCTCTGCAGAGTAAAGGGCCTGTCTGCGTGACAGAAAGCATCAGAATCTGGCAGGAGGTGAGGTAGATGGAGAATTGGATGGCTGAGAAAGTGTAAGATAAAAAAGAAAAATCAATGTTGCTGTGGAAAGGCTGATGCCAGAATGTTGTGGAAACAAAATTTGATTTTTCACTTTCTGCAATGCATGACTGCTGAGAGACTGCAGAAGAACTGGGAAGGTCTGGCCGTGGCTGAATGGTGTGCACATGAGCCCCTGCATTTTGGGGGCAAGTGCGAATCTCCCCTTTCAGAAGTTTTCTTGAGCTTTTCTGTGGCGGCTAGGACCCACATGAGTGCATGCATGCAGTGACTTTTCTTGGTGCACGTTGATGTATCAGAAGCCCAACAGCTTGTTATGAGCAAGTCAGAGTTCCAGCAGGAGCCTTCCTTTATTCTGACTTAAAATCTTTTTTGAACAAAAAAAGTCTTCTGAAAATACAGGCGATTGCACTTTTTTTATACTTTCCAAGAAAAAAATAACTTGCATGAAAGCATGTACATTTTGCTTTACTACCTCTTCACACAGGTTTGGTTGTCTGTTGGAGCGGGGGGGAGGACATTCTCCAACCATAACGAAAGCACCGCAGGGTGATGCAAGGGAGATCTCTAGTCTGTTTACCTGCACAGGTGTGATGGGTTAACCCTGGCTGGATGCCAGGTGCCCACCAGAGCTGTTCTATCACTCCCCCTCCTTCTCAACTGGACAGGGGAGAGAAAAATATAACAAAGAGCTTGTGGGTCGAGATAAGGATAGGAGAGATCACTCACCAATTACCGTCACGGGCAAAACAGACTCAGTTTGGGGAAAAATTAACTTGATTTATTACAAATCAACCGGAGTAGGGTAATGAGAAATAAAACCAAATCTCAGAACACCTTCCCTCCACCCCTCCCTTCTTCCCGGGCACAACTTCACTCCCGGATTCTCTACCACCCCCCCCCAGCGGCACAGGGGGACGGGGATGGGGTTTACGGTCAGTTCATCACACGTTATTTTCTGCTGCTTCATCCTCCTCAGGGGGAGGACTCATCACACTCTTCCCCTGCTCCAGCGTGGGGTCCCACCCACGGGAGACAGTCCTCCACGAACTTCTCCAACGTGGGTCCTTCCCACGGGCTGCAGTTCTTCACGAACTGCTCCAGCATGGGTCCTTTCCACGGTGTGCAGTCCTTCAGGCACAGACTGCTCCAGTGTGAGCCCCCCACGGGGTCACAAGTCCTGCCAGAAAACCTGCTCCGTGGGCTCCTCTCTCCACAGATCCGCAGGTCCTGCCAGGAACCTGCTCCAGCGCGGGGTTCCCACGGGGTCACAGCCTCCTTCGGGAACCCACCTGCTCCGGCGTGGGGTCCTCCACGGGCTGCAGGTGGATATCTGCTCCACTGTGGACCTCCATGGACTGCAGGGGGACAGCCTGCCTCACCATGGTCTTCACCACGGGCTGCAGGGGAATCTCTGCTCCGGCGCCTGGAGCATCTCCTCCCCCTCCTTCTTCACTGACCTTGGTGTCCGCAGGGTTGTTTCTCTTACATGTTCTCACTCCTCTCTCCGGCTGCCGAATACCGCCGTCCCAACTTTTTTTCCTTCTTAAAAATGTTATCACAGAGGCGTTACCACTATCGCTGATTGGCTCGGCCTTGGCCGGTGGCGGGTCTGTCTTAGAGCCGGCTGGTATGGGCTCTGTCGAACACAGGGGAAGCTTCCAGCAGCTTCTTACAGAAGCCACCCCTGTAACCCCACCCGCTACCAAAACCTTGCCACACAAAACCAATACAACAGGTCTCAATCCTGAGGTTGCCATTCAGCTTTCCTCTCTGTGCTAATTGCATTGCTAGGGTTTTTGGGCTGTGGATGGAATAATTTGTAAGAGCCACTGTGAAGCAGGGCAAATCAGCCTGCATGGTGCTCCATCCTCCTGCAGCTAAACCATTTCTTGTAATTTCAAGTTATCGTCTCACACATGTTGATGCTGGAGCACGCAAGAGAGCAGAGACCCAGACGAACATTGCCCATACTGCTCCCCACCACCAAGACAAGGAGCAAGTGAGGTGATGGTGGTATCTTCATTTTCTTGCTGCGCAGGCACTCTCTTGTGCTCTATTACAAACCTGCATGGAGGAAAAAGTCTGGTCCTTTCCTCCAGGTCCCTGGATGGTAAAGCTGTTGCAGGTCTGTGGTGCAGTGGGATAGGGAAGATTTGCAAGGGGTGCTGGGCTTTCAGGCTCTGGAGGTGACCTTTGTTTTACGGGACCCCTTGTGAAGCAGCATGCAGGGGGTAAACTGGAACAATGCTGTGGATTCCCCATTTTCTGGGCCCTGGCGGGCAGGGATGCAGGACTCGCAGCAGTTCAGGGCTCACACAGCACCTGCACAGCAGCCCACGGGTCAGGTTGGGGGGCTGTGGCATCCCACAGCTCAGGCTTTGCCTTCAGTGGGGTTGATGCTGGGGTAGGGATTGGAGCCTGTGGGTCTTCATGGACAGCTGAACCCTGAATAAACCTTCCCTGCTTTCAACCTCAGTGAGGACAAAAATTCAGGGTGACCTAGAAAATATTATGAGTAGATCTAGGAGTGATTGGAAAGGGGGTACGTGTGACCACGCGAGTGCACCGTGCATGTAGCTGGGAACATATGCAGTGTGCTGGGGAGAGAACGGGGAATGCAACCCCCTCAGGACTCTCGCTACTGGAAAACCCACGTGTGCAAGCAGGGAGCAGAGTTAGATGATGAGAATGGTCCCTGCTTGTCCAACAAAAGCATTAGAAAGGAAAGGTGTCTGATCCTGAATTTGTAACTGCCAAAGTGTTGAAGCAACTGAAAAGCACTTGCAGCTCAGCTTCAATTCTGTGCTGTTGCAAACAAAAACAACTGGATGGAGCTGTTGATAAAATAGGATTGTTGGGAAGCTATATGAAACCACTGAGGTAATTTCCCTGCTCCAAGTGGGATCAAATATACCTGTAGCACTGCCAGATCTACTCCTAAAATCCTCTGCTAGCACAGAGTCCCGAGTCTCCCTAAGGATTATTAGCCAGCCTTGGATTTTCCTCTAGTATCTAACTGCCATTCTGCAGGATCTAGTGGATTGTTTCCTGAAAACTGGGGAAAGGGAATAAGTGATTGTCGTCCTTTCTTGGACAGTCTTTCATATACTGGAAAACTATTATGAAATCTTCCTTTGGAGCTTCTGGAGTGACCAACCTCATTATCTGAGCTCTTTCTGGTAGGCCACATTCTCTAAATGTCTTATATTCTTGTTGCTCTTTTTAAAAGCCACCCAGAACTAGATCCAATACGCCAGCTAGGTCTTCACCAGCTCCTTGCAGAGCTGAATAATTCCCTATTGCATATGACACTCCTGTAATAATACATCTCAGTAGGAGATTTGCCTTTCAGGAGATTTACCTGCTTTGCTGATATTTGCTTTGAGTTGTACTGTAGCTCTCACATCCTTTTTTTTTTCAGTCCTTCCACCTCTCCTATGATTCCTCATTTTGTATTTGTGCATTTGATCTTTCATTTCTTCATGTAGTACTTTGTACGTGTTGTTACTAAATTCTGTCTTGATAGTTTTAGACTGTCTCTCCAATATATCGAGATAATTTTGAATTCTGATCCCATCCTCTGAAGTGCTTCCATCCACTCCCACCTTGGTGTCGTCCGCAAATTTTATAAGTGCACTCTCCACTCCATCATCTCTGAGGATGGCAAGAAGATACTGAGCTAGGTAATAAAACATTCTTTTTAAACCTTGCAAAGATAAATAGTGAGTTAAGCTCTGATAAAGAACACTTCAGGATGAAAAAGGTGTGAATATATCTCAGCTGTAGCACTTCTAATCCCGGTTTGTGTGAATAGTTTGCATGTGCTACATACTCGAGTAAAGATTGAAAAAACGCAATCCTAATTTTTGTGAGGGGCTTTCTTCCTCTACCAGCCTAACTGCAAATGAAGAAGGACCCTAGTAAACTGAAGCATAAAAAGAGCCATATTGTATAGCACAAGATAGTACCAGGAAGAAGTTTAGTATTCAGGGAATGTACAGCACTAAAATACTTGTCAATGTTGCAGTATTTTGACGTATAAGTGGGACACATCTGAAGCCTTATCTTTGCCCTCCATTGCCTAGTGCTAAGAATTGGCACAGTGACAGAATTCATCTTGCTCAGGAGTCAAGATGTTACAAGAGCCATCTCTAGCCAAAAAAAAAAAAAAAAAAGAAAAAAAAAAAGAAAAAGAAATGGCAACACTTATAGAAGTCTTACAGCCCTGAGTTGGCAATTGCAGCATCTATACTCTTGACAAGCCTGGGAGGTTTTGTCTGAACTCAGAAATGCACAATTTGTGAATTTGCTTTCTGAGGAAATGTCAAGAAGCATTGGAGGAAGAGAATACTTTCCTTAGCCTTTGGGTTGTTGCCAGTTCTCCTAAATTGCTGTCAACTTTGCCACTGCTCGTATGATTTTCCCATCTGTGTAATCAATTGACAAAATACACCTTTTTGCTTCCAGAAGGTATTTATCCTGCCTTCACTTGAAGCTGTTTTTTCCTATGTAGTGCTGTTTTCAGGCCTGGAGATCTAACTGGAACAATGAGCTGAAAAATGCAATAAACACCAATTGTATCTGTTCTTTTTGTTTGGTTGGTTTTAGCAAATTTGATCGTTCTGAACGGTGCCGAATCAACAGCCTCTGTACCGATGTTCCCTTTCTTTTCCATAGAGAAGGTACAGGACCAGTGCTGGCTTTACTAAGGCTTCCTTACCGGAGTGTATCTCAGCCCAGTAGAACCGAGAGCAGTGTACTCGCACGGTTGTGGTCCCTGCAACAACCCCCAACACAGGTACCTGTTACAAGTGCAAACGTTAATCATAACCTGTGCTGTGGACTCTGATCCACTACGAGTGGCCTGAGACCGGGCCATTTCACGGACAGCTATTGAATGGCTTCGCGGGACTGAGGAGCCCGGCCAGTTCTCTCTGACGGAGACTGGGAGCTCTGTGTGCTGTTACTGGCTGCCTGAGACTGCCAGCTCTCCCATCAGACACGGGGAGAGCCTGCTTGTGGCAGGACCAGTCTGAATGCTTCTGGGCTTTTCTCAAGGAAGCAGAGGAAAATCTCAGCAGGGTGATTTACATGGGAAGGGGGGAACTGGTTACACGCTGAAAAGAGGCCTTGGCTCAGCTGACCTATTTATTCAAACTTTTCTCAGCTCTAGGTAATGTCACTTCCCATGGGGCGTGCAAGAAAAAAGCACTGCTCTGGCAGGGTTTCCTACATTGAAGAGGTTCCTCTCTGAAGACTTTATTCTTCTTGGAAGGAGAAACTTCTCCACCTGGTAAATCCTGCAGTAAAAAACTGCAGACCTCTGTTGTGTTTGTAGGTGTGAGCCCTTTGGGTCTGCATTTCTTGGGATGTCAGAAGCACATCGACTCCTCTCAGACAGGTATCAGCTACTGCCTTGAGTTCCCACCAGGACCTTGCTTCCTTGGCTGGGGGGCTGAGGTGTGGGAGTCCTGTCAGGATCTCTTCTGGCTCTTGGAGGCACCTTTATTTCAAGTTGGTTTTTTTTTCCTGTGCAGCAGCACAGTACAATTTTTCAAGAACTAAAAGAATGACACGTGCAGACTGACCCTGACAAGCGCTCGAGATCTGAATCTGTTCAGGTCCTTCAAACGCAAACTCCCCACGCTTCCTCTCTCTCTCTCTCTCTCTTCATGAGTGATGATATGAGCTCATGGCTGATCAAATTCAGCAGCTGAAGTACCAGTGGGATCCTGAACTAATTTGGTGTCCCATCAAATTCTTTGATATAGCTATACAACAGCTCAATGTTTTAGTGAGTAGAGGGAAAAAACAGCTCTCCTGAGTGTATTTGGCCTGCTGATGTTTTTTTTGCTTTTAGAACAGAAAATCTAACTAAAATAATAATCTTATGAACTGCCTCATTTTTCCTGTTTATTATTGTTACTCAAGCACATGGTATGCCTGAAAGTAACCTAGCCAAGAAAGCAGCGTAGACAGCAAGCAAATGCTGTGGAAAACCAGCACAGAGCATCCTGATCCAACCCAGGGAAACTCCAGCTGCCAGGTTAATTACTGTTATTTAGTCACATGCCAGAAAACATGTGATTGATTGCAACAAGAAAATGCCCTGCCCTTCGTCGAATTTAAAAGAAGTCTGCCTGCCAGGAAGACAGACAAAATCTGTGAAGATGATAAACTGAAAATGAAGCAGGAAACAGAAAAATAAAAGCTAACAGCGGTCCAGCAGCAGGTGAGGCTTCCCGTTGCATCCAGCCTCTAGCAGGGTCCCATCAGGAAGCAGGGAAAACCATGATACCCAAGCACAGAGGATGTTGCTTTTATCCTGACTGAAATCCTGTACCGGTGGCTTGACAGAGCCCTGGGGAAGTGTGGGAGCACAGGGAGATGTTTCTTAAGTACAGGGTTTCTCTGCAGCACGTAGGCGTGTGCCTGGCGAACGTGCTGTGACATGGCCCTCTTCTTGATGGGATCCTTGCCTTCGGGTGCGATGGTGTCTGCAGTGTCGAGCCGCCATCCGCCTTGCACTCTCGTCAGCAAGAGCTCCTGAGTCTCAACTGCTCCAGGGCATGTAGCATGCAGGATCCTGAAAGGGCGGATGTCTCAAATAATGGTTTAGTTGAGGCACTGCTAGGCTTGGCAGGGGCTGTGCTGGTTAAAGGCAGGATTTCTGCTGGCGGACTGCTAGGATTTCTGCTGGTGCTCTGCATGGTGTACGACCGCCAAGGTCAATATCGTGTATGTACACTTGTCTCGCCACTGTCACGCTGTACCTCTGCGGGTACATCTGTGTCCCTAGGCAAGTATTTAGTGACCTCTTCTGTAACAAGGACGCACAGAGAATAGCTGGTAAATGTTTTGTACTGTGCGGTACAGTCAAGGATGTTTGCTCCTGTAAGATTGTCCTGGGACATCCATCTAGAGGGGACGCCTCAGACAGTACAAGAGAAAAATAAGTATACAGTAGAAGTGCCGCTTACAAAGATGCGATACCAGAAATAGTGTTTTTCTTGTTCATCATCACAGAGTTTTCTATTCCCAGCATCGCAGCCAGAAGCGTTTCCTAAAATGTAGGTTTTTTTCCCTCCTTAACAAGTGACGTCTGAGAGGCTACAGTGTGAAGGCACGTCCGTCATGCTGGGCTTCCTGACACAACCAGTATATACAGCCTGTACATAACCAAGCAGAGGGTCTTTTCCGATTCTCCTCTCTCTTACTCTTCCTCTTCCCATGCCTTCCTTACCATTGCCTCCCTGCACACAAGCCTTTGGGGCTGACAGTGGCCCCCTGAGCATTTCCATGCACAAGGTCTCCTCTGGTGATAGTTTTCAGGACTGTTCTGTGCAAAGTATACGTAGAAGTGCAGTACTCTCTGCAAATGCCTTTTTTTCCCCCACTGTATATTACCACCTTTCTGTGAGAGAAGGAGCTGTATGGGAAATCTGATTCTTTTTCTCAACTTACATCAGTTTTTCCCTGTTGTAGTGACATGGCCTTCTACAGAGTTACTCCCAGTTTACACCAATGCATGTGAGATGACAATCAGACAAAGTACCTCTCTCTTGGACTTTTGGAAGGAATGACCTTGCTGGGGAATTCCCGAGGCCAAAAATGTTATTTCAGTAGGGAAAGCCTCATTTACACCTGTACGCACTGGAAGAATCAAATTTACAAGTAGAAGTAAAAATCATTATTTTACCACTTCTCCATGAGGTGCATGTCTCAGTTCAGAAATAGTTTTGAAAGCCGGAGAAAACAGTGAGCGATGGTCTGGTAGAATGAGAGAGGAAAAAGGATCTTAAGCGCAGTTCACAAACCCACAGACCTTCAGCTTACAGAAACAGGACAGAAAGTTCTTTTATTTGCCGTTTGACTTCTTGGAAGAAAACACTTGCTCCTCTACCTGAAACTCCTGAAGGAACAGAGGGGATGAAAAATACATCGTCTCTGCAGGGCAATCCCAGTTTCTCTTTCAAATTATTTTGTTTGCGTGATAGGCACCGGGGCCAAGTTCATTGTAGTTCAGTCATGTTACACAGAGGGTGTATCTGGCTACTTTTGTTGGAAGGGGAACAGTGTAAAACTAATTTCCCCAGGTTTGCCGGTTTTGGCCCTGTTTTCAGAAACAATGTCTTTCATGATTTCAACAGATGATGATAAGGGTTTGAAGCCAAAAGGGTCATGAAGGCTACAAACGGGGTCAGTTTTCATCCTCTGTGGCAAGTGAGCCTATTTACTGTCTGTTCCAAAGTACTGAAAGATTAAATTTGGGAGAAATCAATTTATGACTTCTAGAGGGTATGTGAACTGAAATAGCTGTGAACATCTCTTTTCCCTCTTACATGAAATACGCTCTTGAGTGTGATATGGAAGACCTGTGTAATGTGTTATAATGATTGTGGGATTCAAACACCAAATTTTGCAAATTGGCAAATATGCAAATGAACATGATAAAGTAACATATTTATTGATGACACGTGCTGTATGAAAAGACTACTTTTAATTGCACAGTGCAAAATTTTCTTGAGCAATATCTGGGAGTACAATCTATAGCATTGATAAAAATATATCACCAGGGTTTATATGTTTAGCCACAGTTGTAATGCAAAAAGCAGCCATGGTGCTAGGGAGGTGTGTGGGGATTGGTACCCTCCACCTGGCGCAGAGGAGTCTCTGGGGATGTACAGCACTGCTGACTGTCAGATTGCACCGTGTCCAGGAGGAATTGTGCGAATAGGATTCTATGGGCAGCATATCGCTTTTGAGGCATGGGCTCCACTGTGTGCATCTCAGTGGGAGCCAACAGTACGAAGATGGAAAATGATAGTAAAAAAAAAAAAAAAGAAAAAGATTAATGAAAGACATCTGAGCTGTATTCAGCCTGTCCACTATGGCATCTCTGGAAGTTACTTGTCATTGTCAGTGATTAGGATGCTTCTCCACAAAACTGGCGACCTGCTTTCCATGTCTCAGACTGAAAACACTTCCTTTAACACCTACTGTAAGGGAAGTGGGGAAGAAGTAAGGAGATGCTTTCCATTATCCAGCTGAAACTAAAATATTGTATAGCAAGGAGAGGTATTCTCTCTCTACCCCTCCAAATCACACACAGTCACTGAAGAGAAGTATTTGCAATACCTAGGTTGAGCACTCACCAAGCATCAGGTTCTCCCTGCTGGCTGTATAAGAAGTCAGGGTCTGACATCCTAGGGAGCTGGTGATCCAAATCACTTATCAGTCTTTTCATTCAGGCACTGCAGAGAGTCTGAATATGGTGCAGTAACTTTGAAAGGGAAAGGCCTATGTTGCTTCCCTGTACTCTCACCTCTCCTCCTACCACACCTCCTTCAGTCCTCTTTACATTTTTTTCTTTCTTTTTCCCTTCTTCTCTCACATTCCCTGTTGTGAGCTGATGATGGTGCAATTCGCTAGGGAAGACTTTATTTAAAGAGATAAGCAAAACCTGCTTCTGGTAGAACACTTTGGCTCCAGGAAACCTTTTTCTTGATCTCCAGGAATCTTATTGTAGGGTAATTTAGCTGCATTTTCTATGCTTTGCTGTAGCAAAGCTGTATCATAGATGGCTCGCCTCAAATTACTTGGTGATCTGGATTATGAGTTTGAATAGACAAAGCACCAGTTGAGATTACAGCACCATTGTGTGATGTGTTCACATTTGTCTTTGTTGCTCAAAAATAGACTTTTGTATTATGCATTAGCACGTAGTGTTTACCCCTAGCCTCAAACGACTTACAGTACTACAGCCGCACACCACTGCAACGTAGTCTTGCTCGAGAGGAAAGGATGGAATTTCCTGCCCGGTCTCAGACCATAGATCATCAGTGTTTACCACTTCTGGCAGCTATGAAGCATCCAGCATGACCCTCAGAATTCAGATAAATGCAATGAAGGGGGATCAAATTACCTCAGTCAAAGGTGAGGTCATTGTTCCAGCAAGTCTCTCTCCACGGCCGATTCTCTCTTTCATCTATCATCACTCTCCTATGAGGGATGCTTCCGAGCTGTATCACATTTTGGTATCTGATCGTCAGCCTACAGAATGCTGCAAGAGGTTTGTTTTGTGCTGCTCAAGTTCAGTCCAACATGCTAAGTGACTCAGCTCAGGGAGAATAGCTGGCAATGGGACTGCAGTTTGTACTGGCTTCTGCCATCTTTAGTGGGAGGCCTACCAAAGGCTGAGTTGTTCTTTCTTTGTCTTCACCACCCATAGGAAAAGAATCTGTTTCCTCTCTTTGTAGAACTGAACAACTCCAAGGAATGTTGAACCTTAAACTTTATTTAATAGGGAGGAAGGGCTTCCAGATTTGGATCCTTTACCTTGGAAGCACGAGGGCTTAAGCTGATACTGCAAACCCATCTGAGAAAATGCAGCATTTACAGTATCTGCATCGCATGATGTAATGTGTTGATCAATCTCTAATGGGGAAACAGCATTAAAAAACTGCTATCAGAGGAAATAGCCATTGCTTTATGCTTTAAAAGTGAAGATACTGCCTTCTCGACATCAAAGTCTAGGACGAGAGAGCTTTAGTTCTGAAAGGCCTGAATGTATTCGGACCTTGCACGGCAAACCCGGTAGTCAGGCAGGGTGACACACTGTTTTCAAGGTAAAATGTGAATGATACGATATTTGATACTTGGGGTTTTAATATCTCGAAAAACATTCTTGGAGGGTAACAAGATTTTCTGGAAGTGAGCCACTTTCGAATGCTATTGCCAGCACGTCTGCCTACTCTGGGTAGCATCAGAAACTGTGCTGAAAAATTAAACAAACATAGTTCTTGGCATCTAAACAGATGGGAAAGGACATGTTGACTCCCAAGTCTTTAGCTGAGGAGGTAGTCTGTTTCTCATTGTTACCACTGTGCAGTGAGGAATTGCAAAACACCCACATAGATTTTCAGACCTGCTAGCTGCACTTAACCTTTAATCCTGCAAGTACTCAGCCATGAGCATATAATTTTAAACGTCTGAGTAGTCCAACTGACTCCAATGGGAATACACACTGAATGAAGTTAAACATTTGCATAAACGTTTGCAGGATCAGGATCTTTCACTACAAACACAATTCTTGCACTACAAACACAAACTTGGCTCGGTCTGAGTACTCAGCTCAAGCTCTCAAGGCATTAATAGACCTATATCCTCTACAGATATATTTTAAATTTCACGTTAATGTGTGATTTCTATGTTATAAATCGTCTTATATTAGGCTAATGAGTAACCTTTCTCATGAGAGAGGAGGAACAATACACTTTCTGACATGACTGCATAGGTTTGAAAGAAAGTAAGCTGAACTGGATCAGCAACATACTAGCTTCCGTGTATCAAAGAGGTTCAGGCATCTCGATCGGATTTTTGGCCTTTTAAAGTTTGTAAAACCTATTTTCTGTGTCTTAGACCTGATCTGAAAATCCTTCCTGTCTTTGCAAGGACAAGATTGCTTGCATGAGTGACTCACCTATTCCTAAAGGTGAGGACTGCTTTTCATTCACACTGTCGGAGGATTCGTTCACATCTGATCAGGTCATTTAACTTCAGAAAAGGATGAGCAACTTTTGTGGTCTTTAGGTACAAGAAGATGAACACTAACACTCTGAATTAGACTCTGGTCACGGTTGTGTCTGGTTTTATACCCGCTCTCAAATAAACTTGGTGAAATTCCCTCTGGTTTACACCCTAGCTAACTACATCACCATTTGGCTCATCGAATCTAGGTGTCTGCATTACAGATCTAAGGCAAAGTTTTGATGATTCCTTCTGCAAATTTCACTCCTATTTGTACTCTCACATGCTTGATCTCTCTTTTGTTTAAAGGGCTGTGGTTGATACAGAGGCATTTATATTCTGTGAATCATTCTAGCAATGCTGCTCTTAAAATATGTTAATATTTTCTTTTGAAATGCACTGGAAAAATCATTTAAAAATATCTTACGTTTTTCTTGAATTCTTTGCTTTAATTGAAGTGCTTTTTTTTTTCAGTTTTGCTTTGCTGACTAAACACGTTAGGACTTTTGAGGCAAAGAGGTATGTGCATGTGAATGCGTTGTAATAGAACAGGCAGCCTTTCCTAGAGTTAAAGCGACGTAACATTTTCCATTCTAAACCTCTGTGTTTTCTGTGGTCTCTGAAATATAAATGATTCAGGATGAAATCTGCCAGATTGGGACTTTGTCCAAATGTGAATATTTTGGAAAGATTTGAACAAAACTGGTTCAGCCAGTTCAGAATATCAGGACAGTGAAAAAAAAATAATATGTGTTTCTTGAGCTAAATAGGTTCCTACAGCCTTTTTTGAGCATTTCTGTAACTTTATCAGCAGAAGGCTGAAAAATGAACTCTGACATGGAAGTAGCCTTCCTCGAAGTAGACATGTATTTGCTTGTTTGAGAAGAAATTAGTTTTGATTTGACTGAGTTATAAACCTTTGAAAACTGCAATTGAGCATGTGCAGTGGATTATTTGGGTAAGCTTGTGAAGTGTGCAGCTACAGAAGGATTTTCTGTACATGCATGGCTGGCTAATTTTGCTGGAAAGGGAAAAATCTATCTAAGCACATTGCTAAAATCAGTGAAAATACCTGGGGCTGCAGGGAGACATTTGAAGATTGTCCCAAGATCTTTTAGACTATGAAAAGGGCAAGAAAAGATGCTGTAGGCTTTGCAAGGTGTTTAAAGAGTAAGTGGCCTGCAGATTTTGTAAAGTTAAATGGGATTATGGCTCCAGAATGGAGTGCTTTACACACGTAAGTATATAATGTTTTCTGTGGGGAAGCAAGCCACGCACAGCACCCTCTCCCTCAGCAGATCTGCCCAGTGAAGGAATCCCCCAGCAGCAGGGAAGCCGCTTCTTCATCTCATGTCTAGCTGATTGTAGAGCTTAAGCGGCAGGAGTTTATCAGGATGTTCACAACCTTGGCCTGTTGAGAGTGCTCTGAATTATACAGAAAATCTTGCTAATTAAAATTTAGCCTTTGGGGTGGTGTGTGTGTGTGTGTCTTTTTAGACGCAGGCACAATCAGTGCTTTTGCAGGAACTGCACTCGCTTGCATCAAACACACTTTGGATAAATCAAAAACTCTCATCCAGAACATCTGCGTGTCTCCTGGCAGCCCATACTCTCTAGTGTACCTCACTTCAATAGATGCCAGTTATTTGATTCCAAAGCTTGTATTTGGCTCAAATTGGGTGTCTCTCTGCAACTCCCTCCAAACCCAAGAATCGTAATGCTGTGTTTATTGAAAGAGTCATTTACTCTGAAGAGATCTCTTTATTTTACACTCCCCGAATGAATACTTATTTGGGATTTCTTCCTTTGTCTTTTCCCCCATCCTATCTCTCCATGAGGGTTCTGGCAGGTGGGAAGGTGTGCAGTTATTCACCGAAATCTTTGCATGCCAGACAACTTCTGCCCCGGCAGTGCCAACACTGGCACAAATCACCTCCCCGACAAGACTGTCAGTGGAGTGACTGTGAGCAGGTGAGCTTTTGATGCCATTTCTTTTGGCTGCTGGATCTTTTCCTGCTCATGTAACAGAATTTCTGGCAGACCCCTGCCACATCCTGGCACGGCTTGGTGAGCAGTCTTTTGCAGAGGCTCTGTAGCCGCCAGTGCGGCTAGACTGGCAGAGGTCTGACACCGCTATAGACAGAAGGACAGAAATGTGGGATACAGTCAGAATGGGTGGTAGTAAAACAGCCTATAAAATAAAATGTGGTGAGATGTCAGAGAACACCTTTAAAAACCGGGGACGTTCTGCTCTGAGTGAATACTGTGGCTCTGAAATAGACAGGCTTTTTAATTGTTAGGGAATGTGTCTCTTCCCTTCTTAGTTTTGTGTTCTCATTTCTTGATGTCTCACAGTGGGACGAGATAGCAGCAAATGCCAAACAACGGGAAACTCGGTGGCGTGGAAAAACAGCAGCATGAGCTGCACACACGCAAGTCAGTGAACCACAGTGAGAGCTAGCAGCAGCACAGCGTCTGTCCTGAGGTGTTTAAGGGTGGAACTGGGTAAGCAGAAAGAAAGGTAATTTTACCAGGCGATGACCCCATATCAACAGACCAGCCTCTAAGAGCGGAGCCCCGCTTGGGTCAACCTGCCGGGGACATCCAGGCAGAGTCCCCCACGGCTCCCTTCAGGCCTTCGGAGGGGCGACCATGCTTCCAGGCTGGGCACTGCTGCAGCGCAGCGACCCCAGAAGTGCAAGGGGAGCAGGTGCGTGACCTCGGTGGGATGGCGGGGCTGTCGGGACCTTGATGTCTCCCATAAAGGCCACGGAAGACTCTCGTCAATAACGTAAGGCAGAGACTTATCGAATGAGGTGCGGATAGCTGTCACGCAGAGGACACTGGACATCACCCAGCGTGACTTTGCTTTCTCACCTTTGAGGTTTAACGAAGACCTGCCTCAGGCGACTTCGAGGACAACACCTTCCCAAAGCGGGTTCTCCCTTTCCTTCAGCGGTAACAGCGGGGAGAGAGGCAGACGCGGGACTTGTGGCGGCCAGCCTTGGGAGCTTCTGTGGCCCTGGGAGTCTCTTCCATCACCCGCCAGTCCCGGTGGGAGCGGGAGAGCCCAAAGGAGGAGCGATCCGATCCTCGGAGAGCGCAGGGGAGGAGGCTGCCTCCACCAGCCAGCCCTGCGAGCCGGGACCGCTCCTCACGTCAGGGGGTTCCGCTCAGCGCGGCCACAGACACTTCGCCGCTGGTCGGCCCGAGGCGGGCGGGGCGGCGGGAGAGGCGGCGGGCCGGGGCCCAGAGCGGTACCCGCCGGTCGCCGCTCCCGCCGCCCGGCCGCCCCTCAGGCAGCCGCTGAGGAGACCCGCGGCCGGCGGCGGCGGCGGGGAGGGAGGGAGGGAGGGGTGGGCGGGGCCGTGCCGTGCCGTGCCGTGCCGTGCCGGTGCGCGCCCTGCCGCCGGCGGGGGGCGCGCAGCCCCCCCCCCGCCCCGGCCCGGGAGGGAGGAGGCGGCGGCCCGGCGTGCTGCAACCATGGCGACGCCGGTAGTCCCGCCCCGCCCCGCCCCGCCCCCCCGCGGGGCCGAGCGGCGCGGGATTGGTCGGGGGGCGGGCGTTCGCCCTCTGCCCCCTGACCCTGCGCGGCGGCGGCGGCAGGAGCGGAGGCGGCGGCTGCTGCTGGCCGTTTCGTGGTGGCCTGGCGGCGGCGCGGGAGGGAGAGAGGGAGGATGCGGCGCAGGTCTCGGCTGCTGCTCTGCTTCGCCTTCCTCTGGGTGCTGGGCATCGCCTACTACATGTACTCGGGCGGTAGCGCCGCGCTGGCCGGCGCCGGCGGCGGCGGCGGCGGGAGGAAGGTGAGAGCCCAGCCCGGAGCCCGCCGCGGGGCGGGAGGCGGGAGGGGGAAGGTGCGCCCGTTCCGCGTCCCGGCGGCGGGGCGGCTCGGCTCGGCTCGGCTCGGGCCGGGCTGGGGGCGGCGCTGCCCGGTCCTCGGGGCTGGGGTGGGGTGGGGGTGAATCTCCTCAGCCCCGCGGGGCGGGAAGGCGCTCGCTTTCGGGCGGGGTGAAACTCCCCCCGGGCTTCCCCCCCCCGCCGTCCGTCCGTCCGTCCTCCCGCCCTCCCTTCCCGAGCGTGTTTCCCGGAGGCAGACGGCTTCTTTGTGGACTTCAGACCGGTTTTAGCCTCGTCACGTCGCTCCCTATCCAACTGCGGCCGGCCACGTCCCGGGCCGGGGGAAGTTGGTGTGGGAGGGGAGAGCGGGGCGGGGGGAGCCCGCGCGGGCTCCGCTCCCCTCCCGGCAGATAACGTCTGCCCCTTCCTTCCTTCCCCCGCCGGCACCGGAGCCGTTCGGGCTCGCCTTCCCACCCAGAGAACGCGCCAGGATCCGAGCTGCAAATGCCTTTCCCCCCTTCTCTGTTCCCTCTCGGATGCGCAGCGATTTCTTTTTCGCCTTAGCGCTACGCCTAAAATACACTGGGTTTTTCTTCTGATCGCTTTTGCGATATTTCAGGAAATAGCTGGATTTTTCACAGCTCGTGTCTGTGGTGTGGAAGGTCCGTCTCTTCCTTTTTTTCAGCGGCTCCGTCGCTAATGTTCAAGAAGTTGTCTGTTGACAGTACAGGAGTAATTTTTCATTATTCTGTCCGTCAGCTTATTAAGTAAATTTTTCAATGTGTTGTAGTAATTCCTTGGTCAGGAAAATAACTGGAAGTTAAGTACGTCAGAGTTCACGTTTGTGTCAAGCAAAACAGGCTTTTGTGGCACGATGTGGGAAGTGGCAACTTTATCCACTAACTCTGTTTAGAAAAATTAATTATGAATAAGTGCCTTTTGGGGCGGGGGGGGGGGGCTTTTTTCCCCCAAAGACTAGCAAAGCCAAGAGCTTTTAGAAACTGTTGTTTAAGCCTTGTGCTTCAGAATAGGAAAGGTGAAAACGCATCTCATAATTGCGTCGTTTTTCAAAACAACCCAAACAAACCCAGAAACGGGAAGATGGCAAGTGAGCAAAGCACACCGCAGTGAAGTAGTGTTATTTGATAATAAATGGCAGTCTCCTGTTAAATGAAAAGTAGTGTTTCTTAAGTCTAGTAGTGTATAAGAAGAGGAATCTTTTTACGTTGCTTTGATGCAGTTTGGTTCATCAATGCATGTATTCCTGGTAAAAACCTGCTGATGACTGATTCCCGTGGCACGTTGTGGAAGCGAATACTTCCACGATTACTTACGTGAGCAAGGGTCTAGAGAATGAGTTGCTGCTCGTTGATAGTTGGCTCTCTGTTCTGATTTGTCCTGTTTTATTTTCTCCCCGTAGCTTAGGAATGTGTTCAACAGCAACTTTTGGCGTAATATATTAAAGTAAGTGTGAAGTGCGTATTGCTAAATACAAGCTCTTGGTCCTTCAAAGTAGATACAGTAGCAGAAATAGATCAAGCATGTGATAAAAAGTAAGGCAGTAGCCTAAAGCCATTCTTGAAGAACCACTAGAGTGTATTTAGAAAGTAAAAGCAATCTTACGCTGCTGCTGATGTATAATGGGATAAAGAAAAGCTATCAAGGCAGATATATCTGCAGATAGGGAAATATATTTTTAACTCTTATGGTGTGTTTCATTTGGAGTTTCCAGACAGATCTGCAACTCTGTTCAATTCATTTTTACTGCTGGGGAAACTGCAGTGTAGGGATAGTGATTTGCCCAAGGTCACCCAGAAGACTAGGTGAGAATAAAATAGAAAAGAAACCAGTTTTTCTGAGTACGAGTCTGGTACTTAATCTACTAGAACCTGCTGCTGTTTATTATTGATATTGGTAGGAGTTTTTATTATGGCTTTAAAAGATCTATGATCCTGATACTTGCTTCGGTAGTATTATTTGTTATCATTCTGCACAAAATTTAGTAAACCTTACTAGTCTGGGTAATTGGGAGAGTTCAGTAAAGATAATTTAAACAAAATGAGGCATTTCATAGGCCTGTGCTGAAGCTCAGGGCTAGTTTTAAAAATGTGAAAGTTTAAAAAGTAGGGCCATGATAAGGAAGAAAGTAGGTACTGTGACCACAAGAAACAAGTGGGGAAATTAACAATTATGTGTGGATTGGTGATTTAGGATTCTATTTTCTGTCAGTGAAGCGTAAAATTTAATCCTAGGCCTCAGCGTAGGTTAGCAAATGTAAGTAGAGGAAGATGTGTGTAATGTAATAGCTTTTGAATCTCAATAAAAGGCTTATTAACTTGGTGTCAGGCCCTGATATAAAGCAAAAACGCAAACTGTCTTAAACTTATGAACAGAAACCCTGCTGTAGTAAATTTCTTGGTGTGTATGACTTCATGTAGTCCTTATTACTTGCCCACTATTTCAATATAATGGAAACAGAGTTGCATACAGAAGAACATAACTTTTAATAAATTGAAGTCTCTGCCGTGTTCAGTCTATAAAATTACAAAAGCCGGGAGGGGATAGTTCGTCATTTGTGTGAGTAATTTGCATGTTAATTACAGATCTGGTTATACAAACAGAATGTTTTTTTTCCAGAAGGATGATTTTTTTTTTTTTCCATACACAGAGCTAGTGTGTTATCCAGACATACTGGACTTGTTTGGTATGGCAGCCAATCCCGTGATGTGATGAACACCACCGATTCCCTTTCTCTTCAGTAGTTGAAGGTGTTTGCCCTTTGCCAGGATTGTACCGGAGTAAGAGAAAAGAGTTATTTGTCTTTTTTTTTTTTTTTTTCTTTTCTTTTCTTACTAGAGTAGTGTCAGAGTTAACGTGAGCGTCTACTTATTTTGCTTCTCTGTTTACAACCTTTCTAATGAGATCTATGAAGCTATTTGGATGTTGCAGTGTACGGTACAGCCTTGCCTAAGTTTTTGGCCCCTGGCAACAGTGGTGGAATCCACAGCCCTCTGTGCAGTGCTCTGGCCTGGTAGGAGCTGAGCAGGCACGAAAGGGTCTAAAGCAGACAAAGTAGAAGCTGTCTCATGGGTAAATCTGTAAATGATAATAACAAAAAAAAAAGTGCAATGCTTCTCATTCTGGACCTAGGCATAAAAACTGTAGCAGAAAGAAATGACATCTTCCATGTCTGGAATTTAGGGTGTGACAACATTTTTCTTTTTTCTTTTTTTTTTTTCTTGAAAAGAAGAAAAGGGTAGAGTCAAAGTCTGTCATTCAAAATGTGTGTGGGGTGTGTGTTTTGTTTTTTTTTTTGTTTGTTTCTTCTCCCCTTCAGTGAATCTCCAATTAAAATGACTATAAGCATGAGAGAGCCATCGGTTCAGTTCACTTCTTTTCCAGCCAGATCACTGGGTTGGAGATTGGAAAGAGTGAGTCTGATTCACTTGTTTAAAGGCTAGAGAAACCGTTCCCAAAACAGAGGCTGTGACACAGAAGAAAGCAAGTTGCAAGCCCGACAGTTGTGAGATGCAGAAAAATGTGGGCTACTTTTGTGTTCACTTAATGTGTTTTATATTAAAAAGCCTTTGGAGTGGAGACTGGAACTTCCCTTCTTCTTGTGGATGAATTTCCTAACTCGTAGCAAAAGCGATTCATGCTCTGTGTCTCAGACTTGCACAAAATGGAGCAGCTTCTGCAAGATGGTTAGTAAGCTACTCATACCCTCCTAAGCCAAAGTCATCCTGATGATGTGATCCCCTCCTAAGACTGGTGTGAATTTGAATCTGTGTATTTGTCACACAGGTTCTGAGTTCTTTAACCACTAAGCTCTTGCACAATAGAGTGGCTGGATTGAAAAAAAAAAAAAAACCAAAACAAAAAAATCAGCCAAAAACCCCAGCTGTTTTCTAAAGAACTTACTCTTCTAGGCATTAAGACAGTAGCCCCGTGTAATTGAGCCCTTCAGGCAGGACAGAGGAATGTCTGCATCTTGTTGAAAGCACCAAATGCTTCACTGCTGCCAAGAGTGAAATCCTCCTGAAGGAGACCTATAGGCAGAAAGGGAATTTACTGTTGAAAGCTAAGGCATCAAGAGTGGCCTGCTAGGTTAAGCTGCCGCTGAGCCAAGGTTTGGAACCTTCTGGATTTAGGTGCCAGAGTGCTGACAAGCTTTTGCTTTTGTTGCCATGTAAAGAATGTCAGTTGTTTTTAAGTTGGACCTCTGTCCCCTCCTACCCTGTCTTTGCTATCTAGAGGAGGTGGCTAAAAGCAGTCTTTCAGTAATGACCGATGGTTAACTTTTGCTAGTGCTTCTTAGAATTAGAATCATCTTTCTTTTTCATCAACTTCCCTGCAAAAAAAAAAACCCAAACCCAACCCCCCAAAAACCAACCAAAAAACCAAACCCCAACAAAACCAAACCCCCAAACCATCTTGAACTAGAAGCTTGTTACTCTCTTGGCTCACCAGATTTACTGGGTGTGATGGAAGGAATTGGAGAAATCTAATTTACGGTTATTGAGCCACAAGGAGGCAGGCTTCTCCTGTAGAATGGGTTATTACCCTGTACATTGTGCTCGTTTTCCTTTCCGTGTTCTGGTTTGGTTGGTTGGTTTGTTTGTTTTACTTTGGAGCAGGCTTTTGATAGGTGGCTGTACCATGGAGCTAGCTGAGATGAAATAAATCCAAAGGTAAAAAGTGATGCTTTGCCTTGAGTACGTGACTGATTAAAAGTGACTCAATCGCTTTGGGGAAAGCAGGGGAAAAAGCAGCAAGCTCTGTAAGTTCTTGTTCTACAAGGATAAAACTTTAGAATAACTCCTTTCAGCATACGCAAAGGTTTCTTTTCCTCTTTCTTTTCTCCTTTTTTGGAAACCCTGAACTATTTCAGTTACTGTTAAATGAGGCTCTTACTGCCATTACACATAATGACGTACATAGGAGAGCAAGAGTGCTACATATACTACAGATTTAGTGCACCTAAGTTTCTTTTTGAAGGTTTAAGTAGGAGGAAAAAGGAAATGTGTTTTACCTTTAGGTGCATTAACCTGTTTTTGTCAGAGAATGAAACTGTGGAGTGTAACTTCTTTTGACTGTTTCTCTGAAGGTGCGTGAAGGCAGTAGAGCTTCTTTTTGGAAGGGGGTTAAAAATAACCTCTCCAGTTTTCTTGCCTTCTTTCTTCAGAGGAAGGCATTGCCTGTTTTAATTGCTAAATGCTAAGTTTAGTTTGCCGTATCATTTTTAAATGTAACTTCAGTCCCTTATATGATGTGACTTTGGATGTGATTTTTTGATATCTTGATCTTTAGACAAGTGAAGATATCAAAGGTTAAAAAAGTCAAATTGTCATGTGTCCTTTCTGTGGCATCCACTTCCTAGAAGGTGTAAGGAGATAGAAAAGGACATTCCTCTGTGTAATAGGTAACAGTTTCTGCTAATAGATGTCTGTCTTCTATACAATACTATAATAAATGGGAAAGAAATTAAATGCCCAGGCACTTCAATAATAAAGCTGTTCTTCTCTCACTAGAATGTAAAAATGAGTCTCTGAAGTTTGTCATACATGCATGTTTTCTTAATCTAACCTATGTCACTTGACAAAATGACTGTCTTGGCAATTCAGTCACTTGTTTTTGTGGATTACTTCATAAAATTTAAGTTTCAGTGCAACACAAAGACAGACAAATGCAAATTTTGTGCAGTCCATTTAGGTCTGTGCTTGTATTGGGCTCTTCCCTTTTTCTCCCCTGATTTGAAATGCTTCCATGGGGTTTTTTTCCTGTTGATATGGAGGGGCAGTGAGAAATTAATTCTTAGCTAGAAGACTCTTGCGTTGTCCCCTGCAACCCACCAGATTAGAAACTGATGACTCTGGCGTGGGTACAGATGCTGTTGCTCTTGGATTACTGATAGCTATTTTGTTTCATAAATGGAGAAGTAAGAGCAGGGCTGTAGTAATGGCAGAAGGGGTTGGGGAAACAAGAATGACTTCTTCAGTAGTGTCATACGAAACAGGGTAGTTAACCAGCTTTTCCCCTAGTTTTCCCCTTTCTTGTGGGTATTGTAGTAGTTTGCTGTGCTTCTCTGTGTTATTCCATTGCTGCTGTGGTTTGCTGCTTATTGTGATCTCTGTGTACAAAGTTTGTAAGTTGTAGTGATGTCCTTTGACAGATGTAGTTTAAAAATTAATTAGTGCACTAATGAAATGTGCCATGTACCTTACCTGTTCTGTCTTGTTGGTCTTGTGTTTTGAGGTGTATTGCAAATAAATGCCAGTCATTCTTTCCATGTGTTCTAGATCATTCCAAAATACAACATGAAAAGTGATATGATGGCTCTTTTTTTCTAATTTAGAAAAGGCACAATATTACTTCATATGATGTAAAAGAATATTAAAGATCCATCTCAGGAGTGATTACCAAAATGAAATTGTCATTACTTGGTCTTTAGACCAACCTGGAAAACCAAAATATAAACCATTTAAACATATGTTAGAGAACTTCAATCTCAGTCTTCAAAATTACATGGTAATTCCACATTTTTTCCTGAGAAATGCTGATTATTTTTTCCTCCTTTGTCTTGTCTATTCTTTTGGTCCTTTTCGGTTTACAATGTTATGTGGTAACCAAGTGCTTGTGTATAACTGATACTGTTTTGTTAAGATGATGGTAGGTCAGATGAGAGATGTGGTATTGTCTGCTAGAAAGCTGCTCACAATGATATTCTATGACATAACAGAAGAGAGACTTCTATATTGGTACTGGGTGTCACAAGAGAGTAACCCTTGTTGCATGCCTAGAAACTGTTTAAAAATACTAATTCCAGCAGACAGCCTAGAAAATGTTTTGGTTGGCTTTCTGGTAACTACATATAACTTATAAATAAGTTAATATACAGTACTTTTGGTTAAGTGAAGTCTGTCTGAAGAGAAAACATTAGGATACAGTTGATCCTGTGAAACTTGGGTGATGAGTGTAAGCTGCTCAAATGAAGTCAATGCAAAAGATAAATATAAATTTGTATTTTTGTTTAAATCGATTTGGTCCACTTAAATCTTTCCTTAAATAACCTGCTCTTGACAGTAGTTTAGCTATAGCAGTACAAATCAATGTATAACCAGGTGTCACACAAGCGTTTTTTCAACTCCCTGGCCATTGATAATGTGTTACTAAATGTGATTTTTATTAGGACTTAATGGAGAAGCTGCCTATTGCTAATATGTTGGCAATGCCATGTGTTGGCAATACATTTGAATTCTAATAATGAATCTGCAGGAAGCACTGAGACATTTACATTTTTGTAATGTAATATGGGGCTGAATGTCATTGCCCGAATATATCGGGATAGTGTGGAAATGGAGTATCAGCGTGGGCATTACAGAAGGGAACACTAAGCAGGTTGTTTTATTGCCATCGTGTAATGCAAAGTGGTGGTATCTTAAGCTATATAAATTTTAAAACCTGGATGCATTCTTTCATGCTGTTTGTTTTGAAATTAGTAGGTGCTCATCTTCTTTTCTGCTTTTTTCTTTCATGTAAGCTTTCAAAGGAATAAGGGATGGATTGAGGAGGGAAGATTGAAAAAAAAAAAAAGTTAAATGTTCACATCAAAATGTTTGTTTTATGTGTTTGGGAATTTAAAGGCATAGTATAAGACAGTCTAGATAACACTAGAAACCGAACTGTTTCATGTTCTCTCTGGGTGTGTAAGGTTCTTCCATAGAAAGCTTCATATGGTAGAGCTCTCCCTCTAAGTGGAAGTGAAGCTATTGAAATGTGTGGTGGTTTGTTTGTTTGTTTTTTTTTCCCCACTATTTGGAGAATGAATTATTTTATGAAACCTGTATGTTACTGATACATACTGAGTACATGCTTACCTGTCATTGTCTAAGTGTTCATTTGCCAAGTAATCTTACCATGAATGAAGCAGTCCTGGACTATTTATTGTGTCCTGTGGTAGTTGTTGATGATCAAGAAAGTAGAAAGAATCAGCATCTGTTTTCTTTCTATAAAGTGTGACTGATAACATCCCCTGTTGGAATATAGTGTATTTCAAACTTCATTGTGGCTTTAAGGTAGGCCTTTTTTTTCTTTTTTTTTTTCTTGGTGTGTATCAACTTGCATGTTGAAGTTTTTTTTTTTTCTTCTAAGAAAACAAAGTAACCTGTTCATATGATAGCCTTCCAATGTAGCCTGTGCAAATTACTATCAACACTTTTTTTCCCCAGTTGCCTTCTTATCTGTCTAAACTGTTTATTTTCTCCACTATCCCTTTTTTATACACTGGTTTTGTTAATTGCCCAGGGTACTTTATTGTCATTTAAACAAGTTAAAATATGCTAATTCAAATAGCTCCACCACCTGACAGAGCACATCTGTGTAAAGGGACTATCCAGGCAGATGTTAGTTTTGAGCTCTGCTTATGAAATTCAAATGGGAAAGGAATGAGATAGTAAAAGAACAGAAAGTCTGAATTTTAGAGCATTCCATATATCCCCCAAAACTGCTATGTAGTGCATATCAAAGGCAATAATTTGGATTTGTCGTCTTTATAACTATGGTCTCTTATGGAAGAAAAGAGCCTATTGAAAACGTTGCAGGTTCAGTTGTTAAATAACTTTTCTGAAGTTGTAAAATTGTCATAAAACCTAGGTGCTTTTTTAAGGAAAGCAAAGAATAACTAGAGATTCTGCCAAGTTCAGGCATTAGCAAAGTGCAACAGACTGTCCGTACTGAGTAACAGATCTGCTTGAAACAAAAAGACTTTAGCCAAGGAAACATTATACAAAGAATTGGCACTGATCTAATGCTATTGTGTACAAATTCTCAAAGAGCTATGACTTGATGAGGAGAAAATGTTTTCTCCTTGTATGAAGTTCCAAATGTTTAGCCACCCTGGAAATAATCAGCACAGCTGAAATTAGTTTCAGTTACTAAAATAAATTTGCTCTAGCTGGCCTGTCGGTTTAAGGATGGTCAATAAATATATGAGTGTATATATGGATATATGCTTTAGCAAGATGAAATGTTTAAGGTTTTTAGGTAGCTTGGCTTTTCTTTTTCTTGCTTCTCTTAAATGAAGTGGCAAAGTCTGTTCACTCAAGTATGCTTAGGTTCTCTTAAGACCTTGGTAAGGAAAAGGAAAAATTCCTTCTCATTAATTACTTCATGTGGTAGCAAACTGCTACTGACTAATGGTGGGCCAGCCTATATACTTGCAGGTCATTGTTCAACCCCTGGGAAACGTCCCTATCACAAAACCACTACTGTGGTAGGCAGACCTACCAAAAATGTGGGGGTGATTGAATTACAGTATATATCTGCTGGAGTGTTTTGCAAAATTAGGTTTGCATATGTTGTCCAGACAGTGTAATAAGTTCTCATTATGGGTGGTGGCAAGTCTTTTGCTACTGTGGAATGTAGCAGTCCTCCTGGTTACCACAGCAGACTATCTACCAACAGCAACCTTACTCATTTTCTCCTGCGTTATCTATTTGGAGCAAATAGAGGGTGTTCTTTAGTCCTCTGACTTGTGCTCTTGTCACAACACAATGTGTTGCTTTGCCAACAGCCACTGACATGAAGATGTGCTATGTGATTTAGCCTCAACGAATGGTGAACTGACTGTTCTAATATGTGGTATAGTTATTGCCCATATACACTATGTTAGTGAATACTTTTAAAAGTTTTAATTAAGGAGATGTTCCTTTTTGTTCCACTGACACAACATCTAGCTCTTTCGACATTCTCTGGAGATGCTGATGGCGAACAGTAATCGTAGCAAGTGCAGTAAGGTCCCCGTGAGAGAGCTGTAGCTTGTCTCTGTTACTTGGTGCACTTTTAAGAACCATTCTTAATACCTCTTAAACTGGTAGATGTCTATCAAAGACAATACCCCCACTCCATTTGCTAAGCTGTGTGCTTTCTGTTAATAAGCACATCTTAAGAACTTGCAGGTCTTGATAGTTAAATAAAAAGGCATCTGGAGTCTGAAAGAAGTATTTCAACTAAAAGTAGTGGGCAGTGGCCTAGCAAACAGCAGGACTTCTTTGCATCCTTTGATCTCATACTTAATGTGCAAAAAGTGAAGCAGGAGAGACTTGGCTTCTTTGTACAGCAAAAAGTGTGCCTGAACATTTTTTGAGGAAACTTTTTTCTTTTTTTTCTTTATAGAAACATAAGGGCAACTTGGTAGATTCTTAGTGGGAAGTTTGAACTGAGTGGATGATTGTGATACCTCAGTGGTAGTATCAACAAGAGTTAGAAATACGTTAGGACAAAACTTATACTGATCAGAGGAGAAAAAATTTTTGAAGGACTTGTCTGCAGTGAGTGTCATGTTTGCGAGAGACTTGGTAAGGATGCAGAACGTCTCGTTAAGGTGCAATTGTTCAGTTATTCCCAATACGTTCTGAATATTCTCTAGCAAAAAATAAGCAAGAGATTGATCTTGATGTTCCCTTTAGCCTAGACCTAAAGTACCTGGCTTTATACACAGCAAAAGCTATTTGCTTAAAAATCCATTTCAGTTACCTACTGAGATAACTAATGCAGATCATAGTGGTGGTCTAGGAAAAATACTTCTTGTATCCTGGGAACAATAGCTAGAAAATCAAAATGATACAATCAGTTTGCAATCATTTAATGTTCTCTCTCATGTGTGCTTGCAATCCCAAGAGCCAGAAACTTAGGCAAAACCTGGTTTTATACACATGCATGGTCTTGGAGTGTGACTTTTTAAATATATATATATTTAATTTGTCATTATTATTCCTTAATGGTTGCAAATGTTTCAAATTTGGCCATGATTGTGTCTTTATTTAGTGATATGCCAAAGTAGTTGTGTGGGTGTTTTGGTTTTGTTTTGTTTTGTGGGTTTTTTTTTAAGCATGTATAAAATATTTTTGACAACTTCAAGTAGTACATTTGCTAAGTTGTCTGTGTGTAAGTAATCCTTTTCTTGATTAACTTGGCTGTTGTAAACACTGTCTGACAGTACGGGAAAGTCTGGTGAAAAGATACCACCACTTGTTCAGGACACTTCTGACTGATGTTTGCATGATAGCACTGTCTAGAGTCCGGGTTCTGTTGTGCAAAAGATTGGATGGCCTTAATAGGTTATTTCTACACCATGAACTTAGAAAAGGGCTTCTTCCTAGTAGTATTTAGATATCTGTGTGTGAATGTTAGCTGTGGTCTTACAGTAGAAATTCTCATGTGGTCACCTCTTGGTGTGGCCTTTCACTCAAAACCAAACCTTTTTGTCTATGCATATGTCGACAAGCTATACTAGATAATTGGCTTTTATGGATTAAAAGGCAGTAATTGAATGGACTTTAAGAAATTATAGTGTCCCAAGTTATACATCATATGGAAAAGATAGCTCAAGCTTTTCAGTCTTCAGCATTGAAGTGTGATGGGACCTCGTGCTGCTAAGCTTGCTAGAGTGTAGGTCTGGATATGGTACGGTAGTCAAGCTGTGCAGTGAACCACATCTAGTGTCTAATCTTAGTGTGGTTGATGTTGACCATTTCTGAAACCTCCAGTTCACGCATCTTCAGTTTTATTTAGAATTGTGATATTCTAATTTTATTTCCAAGAGCAGCAACAGCTCAGATGCAGGCAACAGTTTGGAAACATCATGGCATTTGTTCAGATTAACTGTGATTGTGGCTGTCAGCTCACAATGTCGTTATCCCAGTTACTGGGAAAAGTTTCCAGTGACAGATCTGGATAAGTACACAAGAAAATTGATGTAAAAACTCTTTCTTCTACTCACTGAATGTTATGTATCCTCTAATGATTGCTTTTGGTTTGTTTTTTTTTTTTAAAAACTTAAAGAAATGTCCTTGGGGTTCCAAAAGTTGTATTTAAAAAAAAAAAAAAAAAAAAGGCAGTTTGGGGATGTTGGTTGATGAGCCTTGCGGTATAGGAGTACTTTGGATGTTACTTCCTTTGAATACTTTACAATGCCGGAACTGATTGCTTTTCAATTGCAAACTGCTCTGAAGATGGATTTTTTTTTTTTTTTTTTAAGAGCACTGCTGTGTGAGTGATTTGGTGAAGTCTTGTGAAGACTTCTAAAACTACGTTAAGAAACGTTGGCTTTAGTGCACCCAGTTTGTGACAAAAGCCAGTTCATAATGATGAATAAGCAAGGTGTTGGATGTTAGTGGGTGTATATACTTGATAGTCTTCCAAGTTGTTATCTTCTTTTTTCAAAAGGTGTGACTAGTAGAACTTAAGGAGATACCCTGTACTTAAGATGGCAGTTTTTATTAAAATAATCCACAGAAGCTCTGAAATTATGGCAGTTCTTCAAGACTCTAAGCACTTGTTTATGTACGCAAAACAGCTAATAAGTGTCTGCATTTGCTTCGATTATTAAGACTTTTCTGTTTGTGTGTTATATACCATGTCATTTTGAGTTTATCCCTAATTCCCCTTAGCTATGCGACTGTGTCACTTTCCTCTTGGACTGTCAGAATACTTGTCAGAACATTATGGCGCATGGTGGGTTTTTTTAAAACACAATTTCTTAGGTAAGGCAGGTTTTTAGGTAGAGATTCTATTTTATAATACAAGTGAGGATAGATGTTTAAACTGGTTTTGGCAAAGTGTGTGTATGACTTCTGGTTTTGGTTTTTGGGTTTTTTTTTAAAACTAAAGACAGTGACCTTTCTGTAGATACTGATACTTTGCTGCTGTTTCTCATAGAATATTTGAACAAGTCTGACTTTCTTCTTTTTGCCTAGAAGTGTGAACTTTGCAGTGACGCAGCTTGCTATGTGCAGTTTCAAGTGAGTTGAAGGCATTCGTCTGCTTTCGTCTTCTGTAGGTTAAAGTAATGTGCTCCTTTTCCTGGAGGGAGGTGATAGAGAGGCAGCATTAAATGATCAGTCCAGAAAATGTACTTTCACATAAGCATCTTATCAGAATAATTAAGACGACTTTTTTTTCTAGCTTTTTGTGATCAGCTAGTGCTTGCAGATATCAGTTTTCTAGCTCTGAATTTGTTTAGCTGGCTCTTTTGTCAGCGAAAGGAAGAAGAGTCTCCAGTGGGAGAGTTTTTTTGGAAGTATAACTGTTCTTCTGGCAACTGCGCGATGTTTTCATTTAGACTGTTCTCATGCTCTTACTGGCAGTAGGCTGTAGCAGCTGGGATGCCAGCATGTTTGCTTTCTCGTGTCATGGTTTAGTCTTCTTTTTCAGGCTTATCAGTTTAAGACAATAATTTTGTAGGTTTTTTTTTTTTCCTGTGTTTGAATGGTCTTCTGCAAATAGTGAAGAAAATGGCAGATAGGAAGTGCTAGTACTGGCTTCTCTTCTGGTTTTGGAAGTTACAGTGGTTATTGCATGCCTGAATGCTATTTTTTGCCCACAATTCAATGATCAAGCAGTCGATTCTCTTCTTCCCTCTCTTTCTGAATTCTGAATTTTGCCAGGAAAACAAAGCTTTTCCTAGCTCTGCCAGTAAACGGGAGTGCTTGCCAGTTAATGCAGTGATGTTAGCATGGATAGAACTACTGTTGAGATGGGAATTGTCCCAATAGTACTGTTTGAATAGGTGGATAACATGGTATGGGCTGTATTTTTCACTGTTCCTTTGAGTGCTAGCATGCTGAAGTATGTGGTCTTAATTTGTCCATGCTAACTTTAAGATTAATCCCCAAAATACTTTAGCCAAGAGTATTCTTGTTTGCTGTTGAAAAAAATTGTAATTACTGACTTGTGTCCAGTAAAAATGCAGATGCCTTTTAGCTTTTTATAGTGGGATTAATTAGTCCCTACTATGATATTAGTAATCACAGTTTTTTTATGTTTCCTTATCCTAGTATAATCTATCTCACATGTAGCACCCTGTAGTTTTTCAACTCTTAACTTGATTCTGCCTGTTTTTTCTGGAAGCGCAGTTCTAGCTCTTACGCCCATTCCCGTAATAGAGGTGACTGGTAACATACACTGCCCTCTTACTCCTTTGAGGATTGAAGATGTGCAGCAGAAGCTGTATTCTATTTGCCCAGTTTCAGTGCTGTGCTCTTGGGTTTGTATTTGAATCTCTAGTGGCTGTACTCTTTATATCTTACTTGAAAAACAGTACTGTGTAAATAAATTGCATGTTCTCTTTTCCCTGCAAGTACAAAAAGCTACTGATATTGACATGACAGTATTCCTGCCATGGAATAAAGAATGTATGGTGAATACTTCTTGGGAAATCTGCTATCTAACCAGGAGCGTACAAAGAGGAAGTTAGATGGTCATTTGATTATTTTCCATTAACTAGAACTTTTATGATCCTAGATTTAAGCATTAAATAATTGCATACTGGTAGAATACGAAAAAAAGAGCTCAATGTTTCTGTTTCGGTAAGTAAATTAAACTAGGAACTGGCTGCTTGTGTTTCTGATGCCCAAAACCAGTGTTTCCATGGAGGAAGAAGGGCTGCAAGAATCTAATAATCTTAATAGTATTTGGCACACACCAACACACATTTTACTTGTGTTCTGCAACAGAAAAGGGAAAGGTAATGATATAGGCTGCTACTTTGTTTTAAAAGGCATAGTATGTGTTGTACGTAATTTTCATCAGTTACCAACAAAGCATCCTGTGTAAGAAAAGGAAAAAACAGGGTGAAGATAAGCTGTAGGTCAAAAAGCAAAGAAAGGTATGCTAAAGAAGTGTAGCCTTTTACTTCCCTTTTCTCTATCTCAGAAAATCATCACAAGCCCTAAGACACCAAATGTGTTTTTTACTAATCTTACTGTTAGTATAAAATGCTGCCTGTATTACCTGGTCTCTGCATGAAAGTCAAATTCAGTTGAATTGAAGGAAATCTGGGGAGAATACTATCATGCAGATGGTTTTTTGGTTGATTTTCATTTGTACTAATGGCAACAATGTATAATTTTAGTTATCCTATTAAATTCACTTAGCTTTGAGGTTTACAAAACAATAAATAGTCTCTGTGCTGAGAATAACAATGCAGTTTTAGATTGAGCTGTTCAGTATACCCGTTTTTACCAAGTTTACTTGTAGACAAAAACAATTCTTTCCCATTAAGAGCAAATGTGAGTGGAAAGCTGTTCTCTTCATGTTTATGTTTTGTTCTTTGGGCTGTTGTATCCTTCTACTTGACCGTTCGGTTGCTTCTTCACAACTCGACTGATTTATTTCTTTTTCAGTCATGTTTGGATTTTAATGATGACAATTGGGTTTTTTTGTAGACTGTCAGCTGCCTTCAGATTTGCATTAGCAGGGAAGGAGGCTTCTAGAAACGGAAACCACATCCCTCGTGATACTACAGTGTCTTTTTTGGCAACTATAAAGTATGGTGTATATATAGAGAAATTAAATGTGTGGTGTAGGGGTGTACAAAACTAAGAAAAAAAGATACGACACAGTCATGGTGCTTCATCCTAGGATGCCAGGTGACTTGGATCGTAACCACTTTTGGTGGGTACATTTCGAAAAAACTTTCAGGTCACAATAATCTATAAAAATCTTGAGTTTTGTGTAGCCACAAACCATGCTTCAAAAATTGCTGGAAAGAATCAGCTGGGTGGGAGAATCCGCAAGCGAAGTTACAGCTTGAACTGTGGCAAGACTAAGGTATTGAAAATCTGCTAAGAGAAGGGTCAATTTACTCTGTAATCATCACTGTGACTCCAACCATTGCAATACTAGGTTTAGGTTATCTTTAAAGCTAGAAGACATGTCTGAAAGCTAAAATGAAGCTGCTTTTTTTCCATTGATGGCTGTTTGGGAATTCACAGTAACTTCTGGCAGGTAGTGAATTGGGCTCTGGCGAGCATGGGATGCCCGTGGCTCCCACTGCGTTCAGTGCCTCTCCGCGGTACAAAACAGTTGGCGTTGAACTTGTTTTTCAGTCTTCCTTTCTTCTTGGGCCATCGCTTCTGCTAGTAAGTGGCACTGGCGCTAGAAATGTCAATGCCTATCTTAATGTTGCACGACTTCAGCTTATTTAAAAATTGATTGGAAGGTGTTTTGAGAGGAGATCTGCAATTATGAAAGGGAGGTGAAATTGCCAACTTAATTTTTTCCTGTGGTTGGGTATCTACAAATTTCAATGTGTTTGCTATTTTACTATGTGGTTTTCAAACTCTACTTCAGTGGTAGGCTTGGGCTGTTCATTGAGAGAAGCTGTATATTTCACAACAACGTTCATTTGCCAAGGCTCTGTTTTGCAGCTGCCTTCTTAGAGATGTACTAATTCTGAATGTGCTGCATGTTCAGCATCCCTCTTTGTCCACCTTTGTTACTTGAAACAAAACCTGTCTTGTCATGTTGCTGTAAAAGAAATTGGAATGGAGATTTCTCCTACTGCAACAAGAACTAACAAGCACCGTTTTTCCAAAATATTTTTACCATTTGATGTAAGCATGCTGTTTTACTTTATAAACTGTCTGCATTGAGTGCAAGTGGAAAGTATTATGTCTTATAAATAAAAGCTAATTTAATCTGCTTGTGATATTTTTGCCATTGTACTGTTTATAATCTTTAAGACTTTTTAAATATGTTGGAGCTTGTTTCTTTTTGAGATGGCAAAATGTGTCTGATTCCATCTTTCACATCACCATTTACTCTGTGGTACAGTTTGAAGCAACAGGGGTGTCGGAGCCTTCAGCCTTCTGCGTAAGGCTGCAGACCAACACTTAGTTTCTACATCTCGTGTCGCTAGACAGTTGCAGTTGAACATGTTTGCCAAACCAGAGAAATGTTAACCTGAAATGTCACAGAGATAAGGACATTGTAATAATTTCCTCTATAAAGGACTGATGAAGTAGAGTAAAATCCATGTGGACAGGTCACTTGTAGTTTATTTTTGTCTCTAGGGGGAAATGCATTGTTCCTGAACTATCTCATGGCATGATACTATGACCATATGGTCGTGATTAATGCATGAGTATACTTAATTAAAAAATTGACAGTCCTTTCTTTTTCCCCTCTTGCTCCCCTCATTGTGTAGTGTTAACTAATAGGAATGAAAACTTAATATACACAATTATTTTCCTCCTTGAGAGTTAGAAGTGATACAAGAGAGTTACAAGAAAGTGATAACTTTTGGGAGAGCAAGTAGCTCCTGGGAGTGCTTGAAGAAGCATGCTGTTCTTCGTAACAAAGTCTTCTGCAGAGCCTGAACAGCATCTTCCACATACAGTCGTCACAATAAAAAAAATCTTGGTGTGTAGCCAATGCTTGAAATTCAAGTAAGGTTTAGTAGGCTTTCTTTGAATCATTATACAGAAGTAGTACAGAGGCTACCAAACTTACAAGTTAAAATTAATGCTCATTTTCAAGATGATACTGAAAAAAATCAGTTCCATGTCCAGAAAGTTAGCTCATTGCTCTACCAAGGAGCATAGTCAGCTTTGCCCCAGGAAGGGAGCTTTGATTTAGTTTATAGAGACCACTGAGTAGGTTCTCCTTCTGTGCTGACTGGCTTGCTTTGCAGCTGGTAACTCTGTGCTGTCCCTCTGCTTTTTCTCTGTTTTCTCCCTTCCAGCTGATACTTGACTGCTGCACATATGTACCCATGTAGTTTCTGTCCTCACAAATAGTTTTTTCTGTGTATCTTCCTACAAGTTATGCTATTTTGTTGTTCCAGGTTTTAAAGAATTTGGCTGCTGGTAGGATTATACTGGGTTATCTGTTTTACAGTAGTGCTTTTTCTGATGCAAGGCATGCATGTAGACAGTGACTTTGAAATAGAGTTCTTGTCTGTTGAGGTTTTTTGGCCAGCAGTGCAGACCAGTACCCTTTGGGGAGGAAATTATGTAAAACATTGTCATTAAAACAAGAATAATTTTTTTCTGCTCTTGCTTAGAGAATCCTCAAATCAGTGTGAAAGGAGGAAGTTCAGAAACAAAGAAGAATAACATGGTTATTTTCCTGCTGGAGGGAAAGTGTGACACAATGCTGTGCTGGTGGTAACCAGAGCCCGAGGAATATAATGGTCTTGGAAAAAAAACAGTTCTTCAGGGTGCGATTGTGTGTGTTGGGTGGTGGGAGGGTGGATGGCAAAGCTTCAGTTTACTACGTCAGGCAATTTGATGTTTCAACTGAACTTAGGTATAAATTTATATCAAAGATTTTGAATGAAGGTTAAAGATGGCTTCACAAGGACATTTTGAAAAACAGTTTCTGCCAGAGCTGAATTTGTTGTCATTGTGGGCTTTCTTTTTCCAAAGAAATCTGCTCTCGTAGCAGTCTTGGAGCCTGTGTTTGTGTGGCATGTCTCCAAAGGCTTAGGAATTTGTTTTTGAAGAGTGGTGATGTAGCTATTTCTTTATTCTAGTTGCATACAAAATCAACAATCTTTGTTCTGCTCATTCTAATATATTCATTCCATAAAATAGATATACCCTCAGTATTTTTCCTTGAAGCTTCCCTCGCCTTTGTGACATTTTCAGTTCCTTGACTTGAAGAACTGGTGTTCAAACCCAGGAGTTTGTATTTACTGAGAGGGATATAAAACTTAACATTTCTGCTTTTCACGTCTGAGATTTGTCTATAGCAGGTACTGATGACAAGAGTACAGTATGTGAACTGCAGAGAAATATGCTCTGTTGGTGCAGATTATCAACACAGACATATGGGTAGAAATCACCACAATGCAGAAACCCCATCAAATTTAGGCTCTGACGCTGAAGCTATATGTCAACAGCTAGGTTCAGAAGCCGAAACATTACTTGGTTATTATAAGTAGTTGAGAGTGGCTTCTGGATTTTAAAATCTTATTTTAACATCTTTGACTGTAAGCTATACCTTTGTTGTACTTCTGGTCAGTGAAGCCAGTATAAGCATTTGTCTGATGTAAGAAAAAAGCAATCTGTTCAGTGGCTTTTTTTTATTTATTTTTTTTTTAACAGCAGCACACAGGAATTCATGCCTACCATTGCTCCCTCTGTCCATGTGACTGCTGTTAAGGGCTTTTGTCAATCTGGTGTGGCTTTCCAGCGGAAAGGTCAAATTTTTCAAGCAGCCTTTCTTTTCCATTGCCGTAATAGTACTATTGCCATACTTTTGAGTAGCTTATTTTCTGATCAGAAAGCAAGTCTTAGCATGGGCACTTATCTGTTAAATGGGTGAATAAGTGGTCTCAATTTGTGCAGAAAGCAAATAAACGGACATGATTATTTTGTTAAGAGCCAGATTTTAAATGTGTCTAATTCACTGTAATTACTGATTGACTAGTTCAGTAATTGGCCAGTTCTGCAGAAGGTGCATCTGGTAGCCTCAGACCACTGGTGGAATGGCCCTGTCTTGAAGTTTTGGGAAATGGGGCACTAATTGCCAAGCTGCCACAGACTCCAAAGGCAATCATTCTGGAAAAAATGTTCCTAAAACCAAAGCTTTCTAATTCTGCACAAACTTTCATCAAAGTTTTTTGTAAAAGGAAGAAAAGCAGATTTTCCTTGCCCTATTTCAGAATTTAATTTCTCAGGAAGTGCATGTACTGAGGGGAGTGGAATTCTTACATTGAACACAGTATTGGTGCTCCTGCATTTAATAAACTAATGTTTTTGATGGCTTTAACTGTTGTTATGTTTTTGAAGAATGTGCTTGGAAGAACTGATTAATTGTTCACAACTGTTATGAGACTGAGAGTTTTCACTGTATTTAAATTTCTCTTTACTCAATATTGCCCTTCAAGGGGGTAAGAACAGCTGTTTGTCGGTACAGGATATGTCTGAATGAAGTTTTTCTTTTGAGTGCCCATGTCCAGCCCCCAGTATTGTTGTTCCCCCACAACTCTTTCCTCTCTTATTTGAGCTAGATTGAATTGATTTCTTTTTAACACATGTTTATCTATAAATCTTTGTGGCTTTTCCTGTGCAGGAGGGAGAGCATAAGGAGGAGAAAGAGTCTGAAGAGGGGCATTACTGAATTCAAAGGGAAGTCTGGTGTTGGACTCAGATAATTTTCCCAGTGTGTCCCACAGCTCAGACAACTGTCCATGACAGAGTATGTTTTTACAAGCAGCTGTGAAGTTTTCTTCGTTGGGGGGTGGGAGAGGCTGCATGGTTGCAGATATTCTTATTAGCACAATAGTAGTATTATTTTTTTAAATCCAAGTAGTGAATTTCAAAATTCAAGGGCTGAATCTGTCAACTAATACTGAAGGTATTTCAGTACCTCTAAAATTACAATGACTTTCCTCCTGGGCAATCTAGATTTCCATTTCCTCCCTGCTTTGGGGGTATGCAGCGTGATCGGTAGCATCTTGTACCTCATGTTTTAGTCTGTCTGGTTAGACTCCAAAGAGCAAGCCTATGAACAACTTCACAAACCCTGTGATTTTGTATTATGTTGGAAGCTCTTTTGCTTTGAATCTAAAAAGGCAAGTAGCAAAGAAGAAAGCCTCACAGCCAGGCATACAAATACCCTTTCTTCTTTGGTTTTGCTGTATTGTGCAGTAATAAGCATAGCCTATAAAAAGCATTCTGTTATTTTCTTAGCTCCTGCTTCCTGTGAAGATCCTTCTTCTAGTAATGTGACAATTTTCCATGCTCTTATCTATACTGGGGTTCGGATAGACTGTGAACTCCCCCTTCCTCATAGCTGCAAATGTCCTAGTGAGTTCCATTGAGAAAGGCTGTTGTAGATGGAAATAAGTCAAAATAATTGCTATTGCTTGCAAGTTTGGCTGTGCTGTCGGTGAGATTTTATTGTCAAAAGGACTGTGGGGTGAATCCATGACTACAATAGAGTGCAAGCCCACAGAACTGCTGCAGCAGACATAGCTAGCACCTTGGAAACACAACAGCATGTCTATATTGCAACGGAGATTAGACCTGCGCTTCCTGCTTATGAATGACTGAATACTGTCAGCCCTGGCTCTCTGAGGTGAGTGGGATATGTTTTGCTGCTTTCCACCACATTAGGGTGGGTTAAAATATGGTTTTTGGGATGTGGCTTACACTGTCAGGAAGATTTCACTCTCTGGTCCATGATAAAAGACTGCATTTGCATGAGAGTATTGTAGAAAAAAATACTTAGCAGCACAGGTTAGAAAGGACATTCTGGAAGCAACAGGGATGTTTGAGGGCTATTCATTTTCAAGTCAAGCAAATGAATATAGATCTTCATTCAGCTATGCTCAGTGTGGTGGGTTAACCTTGGCTGGCTACGAGATGCATACCAAGCTGCTCTATCATTCCCCCTCCTTGACAGGACAGGGGGAGAAAATACAATTAAAAGCTTGTGGCTTGAGATAAGGACAGGGAGATCACTCAACAATTACTGTCACTGGCAAAACAGAGTCAACTTAAGGTAATTAATTTATTGCCAGTTAATAACAGAGTAGGATAGTGAGAAATCAGAACAAAAACTAAAACCACTTTCTCCCACCCCTCTTTTCTTCTCAGGCTCAACTTCACTCCTGACTTTTCTACCTCCTCCCTTCCTTTTATCATATAAGAGTACTGTAAAACTCGGTTGTTTTTTAATTTTCTGCTTGTCCAACTCTTAAGTGAGTAGAAACTCACGACATAACTTAAAAATGTGGAAAGGTAGTAAGGCAAGAGTAGTCAACAATTCTGGTGCACAGTTCATATGCCCATTTACAGTGTAGTAAAATGTGTAAGCTTGTCTTGAACATGGAAACTATTGCTGGGCATAAGGGGCTTCTGTATCTTTAATAGCACAACCACGGATCTCTGACAACTTTGTGCATTTTTATTGCAGATCGTATCGGCACATGCGTTTAAAAGATGTAGATTGCTGAATGAAACAGCAGTGGTACTCGGAGCAGTAAGTGTGTGTGTGGAAAATCCAAACGTATATGTTCACTCTTATGTTTTGAGGAAATAAAAGTGCACAGGATAGCACCATTGATATAAAATCATTACTAATGTTGCTAGAGGTCCAGTAAGCATGTGTGTGAGGCCTGTCATGTAATAACTGGGCTGTTAGACAACTGCAAGAGAATGTGGTAAGTGGCCATGTCTCTACCTTGCCATGCTGTTAAAGTTTGGTTGCTTTACAGCATGTGTCACTAACACTTAAGTGGTTTTCTAAGAGTTTTGAACCAGTGCCCTTTTATTTTTGTCTATAAATTCTGGTAGGGCAACGCATCGCATGGAAGCAAAGCAATAGTGATGAGGAACCAATTTTCTGTTTACCTTGTGACTATCAGTCTGAATAAAAGCTCAGGTGTGAGCTGACTGCTCTAGGCTCTTGCAGGAACCCTCTTTTAATCAGCTTATTAACATTAATAGGTTTATGTGATCTCAATTACTATGTATCAATACTTACTTAGCAAGAACAGATAATTTAGTGGGCGGTACTACTGGGCTAGTAAAAGACTTTGCTAGACCCAGCTGTTCTGCAACCCATACAGCAAAGAGAGAGGAAAGCAGAGTTGGGGAAGGGAGCAGGAAAGAAGCTCAAAAAACCCAATTAGGGTTGAAGAAGGACAGAAGAAGAAAATATGAAAGGACATATACCAAAGGGTTATTGTCAACACAGCACAGTAGGAATAGTTGCTCTGATTTAGGAGAAAATAGTTGGCAGAGCATAGGGAGTGGGCACTGTAGAGCTGAAGGAGCAGATGGGTCTTGGCGAAAAGAGGGTAGATCATAGAACGAATTTAAGCATGTTACTTTTGATCTTGTGCCTTTAAAGTGGCAGTGGGTAGACCAAACACCTGTTCTTTATCTTTTTAGGTAATGTAAATAAGCCTAAATGTTAATTCACTTCTAAAACTTCACCTCAGCTTACTTTGAAAATTTTTGCTGATGTGTTTGCTCTGTACACAGATGGGGTATTTTGAGGAAAAACTAATTTTTTGGGAAAACACCCTCCCAACCCTGACAACCCACTATAATATAGGACAAGTTTAGGAGTTAGTTAACTTAGGAACCAATTAACTAATTTTGGTATTGGTATGTATGTAGTACTAATATAAGAAGAGAAGCTGTTTTCTATGTTCCATTTTAGTTCTAGGATTTCATATCCACTTTGCATTTCTTGTGTCACGGAAGTTTGCATTAGCTGTCAGCCCTTGGAGTGCACTGTGCTTGTGTAGAGATCAAACTGTTGGAGGATCTTGCATCTTTGTTAAAAGTAGGGAACTACAGGTAGAATCCTGGCCTGTGCCTTAATAAATGCTGCAAAACTCGAGATACAAACACAGTGCAAACTTGCACCAAGGAGTACCCCTTTGGCATGCTAAATCACTATTGTGGATGCAGCTGGTGTGAGCCACATCTATTACTTCACTGTTAATGTTTTCAACCAGCTGTAATCTGCTTACTGAATGCTTAATTTATAGAATCATAGAATTGTTTAGGTTGGAAAAGACCTTTAAGATCGAGTCCAACTGTAAACCTAACACTGCCAAGTCCAGCACTAAACCATGTCCCCAAGCATCACATCTACACATCTTTTCAATACCTCCAGGGATGGTGACTCAACCACTTCCCTGGGCAGCCTGTTCCAGTGCTTGACAACCCTTTTGGTGAAGAAATTTTTCATAATATCCAGTCTAAACCTCCCCTGGCACAACTTGAGGCCATTTCCTCTTGTCCAGTTGCTTGTTACTTTGGTAGTTGGTGCCCTAACAGTGTTGCCGGTTAGGCTTAATAGTTGCTTCTGTGCTATGACAATATAGGCATTCCAGTCCAGTGCTTAATATTGACCATGCTGGAAATCTGTCTGCATTTATTATGTCATTGCATCTCCTGAAATCATGTTACTTGGTATTGTCTTAGAAAGGAAACTGCAGGACATAAATTTATTCAAGTCCCAGGAAATGTGTTTTATTTGGTTCCTGACCAGGATTAAAGGACATAGCTGAGAATGTGTGTCCGGTCTGAACTCATGTATGTTCAGTAACTCTAAACTGCTCTGTTTGTTGAAAATAAAAATGCTTCTGGGGTTAAATCAGAAAGAAGTTAAAACACAAACTCAGTGACTAACAAATTCCCTGAATGGAAGTCTTGCATGTTGTCTGTGGTGGTTTTTCTGCATGTGTATATTTTTTCATCAGCCATCAGGGTATACATGAGTATAAGCCTTACAAATTTACAGGAAGAAACAAGTACTGCCTATTTTATATGATGTTTGTTTGCATCTTCAGAAACTCCTAGCGCTAAATTGTTGTGCTAATTTCTATGAAATTAGAACTCTGAGATTTCTATAAGGTACTGCTAGTATTAAGCTGCACAACTTGAAGTTGCAATTTTTCTAATCATTCTTGATTACATCTTCATTTCTTCATGTCAGGGGTAATTAAATGTTGACTAATTATAGTGCTTTAGATTTTTGCTGACAAAAACCTGCTTTAGAAAGTGCAAATTCCTGTTCTAGTTATAGTTGTCTTCTTCCAGCCTATATTTTAACACAAAAATATCACTTGGAGACTGTCTAAGCTAAAATGCAGGCAGTCTGAATCACAGTGTAATTGGCTGCCCTGAACTACAGTAAGCTGTAGAATTAGCTGCCTTGAAATGGTGGTACTTCTTGGGCACATCTTTCTGTACAGTGGTTCTTTTTATACCTGCCAGTCACTTCACTTCTTTTGCTGAAGTCCAGGATAGCAAAGGGTGAGGCCAGTGCAAGTGGATTTTAATTTCTATCAGTGGGATATAGAGCATAGTCTTAGTAGAGAATTGGGTGGATATGTAAGGGTGTTTCCTTCCAGAAGTTCAACAATGTTATTCTCTCTGCCATCCCATAATACTGGGCAAACCTTTCCTACCTCTCCTACCACCACTCTTGAAATTCTAGATACACTTTTTTTTCCTGCTACAGGTCAGTATTTTCTGCAGGGTACTAACTGAATTCAAGGGATGGAAACTTCAGTTAGGTTTCACAAAGCAGCATACAAATTTGTGCTGCACAAAGCTGGAATATAGAGCAGCCATAAATGAGATATCTAGTTGTGCGTTAGCAAGGTAATGTCGCACTTAGTTGTGGAAAGCAGCTACCTACAGAAGCTGCAGGAAAAGTGCTTAGTGTTTGAAGACATCTTTCAGAAATCTAGAAGAGGATGAAGTTGTGGTGATCTCTTAAGCATTTTAGAGCGTAAGACTTGCTTTTCTGTATGCCAGCTGGCATAACTAACCTGTGTACCTGAAGTGAGTCTCTAGAGTAGAGGATAAAAGTCGATACCACTTTTGTCAATACACTTTTATGATGTTCTGTTTGTTAACTTGGCACACGTTTTCAAGAATTAAGATATAAACTGCTTAAGATGCACCTTTAGTTCTCCTAAACTAAAAGAAGGTTTTATGGAAATTCAATCATCAGTATCTTAGGCACAATATAGTGAGTTACCATACTAGAATGTCTCTTTTTTTTTTTCCAAAGAACTACAAACTCAATATCCCATAGTATTTCTGTAACAATTTGTAAAAAAGTATCACATATAGTCTTACAGATTTAAAACGCTTCTTCACTTACTGTGAATATATAGGGTTATAATTTTAGATAAGGCAAAATATTCTTGGCGCTTCTTGCGATAATACTTCTTTAGTTGACTCAGAAAATAGAGAGATTGCAGTGATTTCATGGCAGAGTGACCACAGAAAAATTATTCTTAGTACTGAAGCAGATCTTGGTTTTGGCTTTTTTGTTGTTTTGCTATAAGGCACACTCACAAGCAATTGTGAAAATAAAACTTTACTTATCTAGCCCACCTGATGTGTTAGAGGAGTATTGATTGTTCTTGAAATTGATTTAGAGATGCAGCTTGCTGCATGCCTCCGTGATGACTATATAACATCTGTGGGTCTGTTCTAAATGTTTTTTTTTTTTGGTTGGGTTTTTTTTTTTTTTGGTTGGGGGGGGGGTTGTTAGTGTTTGTATTAGAAACAGCCTCCTGACTGTGCCATCGGCATTGCTGTATGTGAGTTGCCCAAGAAATGGGCAGTGCTAGCATGCCCTCTGAAGCTTTGCTACAACACCCCACCCTCCACACATTGTGAGTGGAAATTTTCAAAGCAACTTTTAATGGCACTGTGTTAGACATAGAAAACATGGGTCTGCGAGTATGAATGCTTCCATATTCCTTAATGGCTTGCTTGTAAAATTGTATCAAAAACATTTCCTTTGTCTAATGTTGTACTAAGCAGATTGGTTTTGCATGAGAAGTTGTATCTTGCTTCTGCAGTTTCAGAACTGCACTTCTTTGTCTTCAGCTAACAAACACTAGAGCCAGTCATGCACATATCTGCCACTTTCTCAAAGTGGTTTTGACAATTAAAATTTGATTTCTGTCACTGAAGTCAAATCCTGTGTTTTCCCCTCAGCCCTAATCTCCCTTGAGTGATGAGCTTTGAAAACTTGTCCTCAGTTAAAACAAGAGTTAGGGCTGGATAGTCTGGGTGGAAATGCAGCCGAGCCTTTTTGGTTGGTCTTGGCTGGGACCTCTGAACTCAGTGATTTTTTTGTAACTGGAAGGTTACAGTTAGTGCAGCCATACTGCAATTTGTCTTTTCATTAATATTCTGACCACTTGTATTCTACTTTCTTGTTTTCCATGGTATCTTAACTCTTCTCCTTAGTCAGTTCATCCCTTCCTCTCAGTCCTTTTACTGCAGGGAAGAAGCGTGGTAGATGCATATAGTCAGCTCTTCCCTTGATTGACAGGTTATATTGTTGCTTAGCACATTGGCTGTAAAAGCATCTGTGTTCAATCAGTTTCCTGATACTGCACCCACCAACTCCAATGAATCCTTCACAGACCTTAATGTTTCTGAAGACTCTGTTACTAATCAGAGTACTAAATGAAGGTTTAGTAGTTCTGATCCTGCGCTGTTGTTCTGGGAAGAAAAGAGTTTTACTGTCACCTGCTGCCTGGGGGGGCTCCGGAGGGCTGCCCGGACACCCCAGTTTCCCTAGGCTTTGGTAGTAGGTATAGCATCCATCTGAGCTGCTACTCCATCTGAACAGTGGAAGTGAGTGTCTTCTTCAAGGGTACTGGAAAAAGGTCTCTAATCTAAAACACTGTAGTTGGTTTTTACAACTGTTGCAGCTATAGCTAGTGGCCAGCTTTCTGTTTCTAGTTTCCCAGATGACTAATAACATCTTTTGGATAAATAAATTCATATTTCTCTAGTGGTTTGGGAAAGTTTTGAGCAAGAATATCGGGATTTGAACAGGGATGCCTCACTGTAAATTTGCTTTCTCTTAATTCCTGGAAGATTATCTTTAGGAAAGGACAAATCCAATGTCTGACCTTCATAAAGGAAGTTGAGAGATGCCCTGAGACTCTTCGCCTTCATTTGAGGTGATACTTCTCTTCCTAGTGGTCTGCTGCTATTTTAAAAAGAAGTTTAGAGGAAATATTGTATGATCTAGACAGTAGCCCTAGCTGAAAATGACTCTGACATAGAGATGTGCTTACCTGTTTAAATGCTTGTTGCTAAAGGCTTGTTCTGTACCTTCTAAATTTCTTTGAAGAATAAGGCCCGTAGGAAAGAAATTTCTAGAATTATTTGAAGTTTTTTGATAATAATAGGAGGAGGAAAATGGTCAACAGTGCAAATTTTAATATGAAAAATCAGCATAAATTGAAATCTCTTTCTTTGTGTGATACTTGCTTTGGCCAAAATTCAGTTATTACATCATCTTTTGTCTGTCCTTCTTAATTTGTCTGAGTACTTGAAAACTGCCACAGAAATGATATACCTGCTGAAGATTAAACATCAAAATGCAAACACCCATAATGCTTAATATTCCTTGTGTTAGTTCCTTACATTGTTACCCTTTCATACTTTATTTCCCACAAATTATATGCAAGTCTTACTGATCGCAACTTTGTATGAATATACTTGGTTTTGAACTAACGTGGATGCCACCTCCATGATGCTCTAAAGAAGTTATGTTTTTTAAGGCTGTCAGCTGCAAAATGATGTTTTTGAAAGCAAATTTAGGCGAGCTGAATAATGAAAGATGTGACTTGTAACAATTGTCAGATTGTTTGGCTGGAAAGAAACTTTCACAAATTAAGTGTGTGAAAAACATGAGCGTATTCCTACTGTGTCTGTGTAAATAGTGTTCCAGGCTGAGCAGACCCTTTATTTAACACAAAGCTTGACAGTTCAGATTATCAGATCATTAGGAGAAAAGATGCACAGAGTCTATCAGTTCAGTGAGGGGAGCAACGACTTCTTCCTTTACAGTTCAGTGAAGAAAAATATTTTCTGCTCCTTAATGTGAAGGTGCACTATTTTTAAGAGTTTTGTTCTTTACTTCACCTATGCCTACTACTAAGGTGTGGCAGTTGGTAGTCTATGTCCTTTGACAAATCTGAGACCACCAGAAGTTGATGTTTTACCCCTTGTTCTCTCATTTTAAAAACTTAAGGAAAATTTTAGGGCAGAGAGCCATTTTGCAAACAAACCTTTTCTGGGGTCAACTTTTAAGATGTTCTATGGCGCAAGACTTCACTTGGAAAAACTATGGTATCTCACTTCTTGCTGTTCTTTTATTGAAAGTTGTTAGGAATAGTGTTAAGGATATCTTTGAAGTTTGTTTCTTTTTGAAGCTGTGAATCTGCAGTGGTTTGGATTCCTGGTTATGAAAACGGTTGTTCAGAGCATGACTGATAAATTAAGACAAAGCTTCCTTCCTCAGCTTAAACAGGAAAAGAGTGTGGTTACTTTTGAAGACTCAGGGGGGCTAGGTTAGCTGGTATAAAATGGCTCTCTGGGAATTGTAGTTAGCTTCTTACGAAGATGTTTCATGAAATGCATGCAGAGAAGGAAATACCCTTTCACTTGCAACTTACTTCACTTGTGCCTGCAGGAGAAAAGAATTTGTATCTCAGGAGTTTACTTTTGATCTGTACTAAAACCTATGGCAAGGATTGTAATATTCCAGTGGGTCTCAACAGCTCCTTTGTAGAAGCCTGATAATTACTCATTTAAGGTATTTTGTACCTTTGTAGGTGCTGGATGCTTTAAACATCTTGCTGGAGTTCAAACAGTTTATGAAACTCCTGTTCAGCATTTCTGGACTGGAAATTTATGTCTAACTTTTATATGCATGCTTATGAATCTCCATGGTTAATTTGCAAAGTATTTATACTGAGACCATGTCTTCTGAGGATCCATGGTATTGTCTGTTTTTCCTCATAGTCATGATGATTTTGAATTACTCTGGAGGCACCACAGAGAGATCAGGCTTTCCCCAAAGCAAGTCTGCAGAACTGGAAGTTATTAGAAGCGTCATAGTACTAATCCTCAATATTGCTTCAGCAATTAGGTGGATCTTAAGTGCTCAAAATCCCTTTACCAATTAATGATGACAGACTTCTAACAACATGCATCTCTGGAAGGAGTTTTATGCAAAGGACTGCTTTTACATGATAAATTACTTCTAATCTTTTTGCAGAGTAGGGTTTGGAATGCCTCTTATAACAAAGGTTTATCTTAAACTTACACCAAATAGGCCTAATATATGGGGTACTTGATATATTTTTCTTTTTTTTTTTCTTCCTCTAACTATCAAGTTTGAGTATCTTATCTTTTTATGGCATTGATGAAGATCATTTGCTTGATATTTTTGTGTGTGTGTGTGTTTGTGTAACTACATACCAGAGTTGCTTTGGTTTCTTTACCCTCCCCCAAATTATTCTCAGTATTAGCTCACAGTTTTAAAGTAGAATAATTGCCTTTGCTTCCACCTTCATGAATGACTTCTCTTTATCAAGAGCCCAGCAAATCCCTAAAGCTTTATTCCTTGGGCTTTTTTTATTAAATTTCATCTAACTTGATATGTGTTTTGTATGATACAGTAAGCCAAATAGTTAATCTTTTCAAGCTTCAAACTTCTTACTGAATCTCAGTCAAAACAAGTTTGATTAGGACTCTTTTGTACAGATAAACTTTTGCTGTGGAGGGAAGGAAGGTAGGGCTTTAGGGAGGACTGCTTGTTTAAGATGAGAAGGAGCTGTCTTAATTGACTTCTGGTTAACTTTTTTTGTCGCCACCTGTGTAATGTTGAAGTGGTTCTTAACTGACTCTTCAATTTTGTCTTTCTTATCTGGGGACCTGCCTGCTATTTTGGCTGTTATCCAAGTTCTTCCTCTCAAGGAAAAGTATTGCATATATATTTGTAACATAGCGCTCTGTCTTTTAATGCTACAGCATTTCTTGTAATTGAGATAGCTGAATATGAGGCTAACCCGTCCCACCTCCCCAAATCATTAATTATTGAAGGAAACTAATAGTCACATGAAACAGTGACTTTTGTCTTCTAAAAGTGCTGTACAGCTATTAAAGTAGTAAACGAAGTACTGTAATGCAAAGTTTATTTTTGTAGTACCTTTCTCTAAATTTGCAGAAACTTAATTCTGCAGAGTTTTAATCTTTCGATGAAGTATTTGCAAGGTTGGCTTCAGAAAAGTAATCCTTAGAGTAACTGGTAATTTCCTTTCGAACTAACTAGTATCCCATTGTTTGGCTTTTAGCACTTGCTAAGTGATATCAAATTAAATTGCACATGTCTATTTGTTTCCAAAATAATAATTTTGGATGTTTGACAAATGGGCTTGCCTTTATCACATACTCATTCTAGGATAGTTTCCCTATTAAAAATGAGAATAAGGCTGCCTGTGAATGTAACTGGAAAACTAGCAAAGTGGCTTTGTATTTAAGTATTCAGTAGAGCTTAGGGCCCAATTATGTACTTAGATGTCATTTAGACTCTACAGCAATACAAGTTAAGAAAAATCCAGTATTTAATCTTTTGACGTGACACTTCACTGCTTATTGGAGGTAAAACCACAGCCCTGTGCGAGAATGCACACTGTACGGCGCAAGATAGTTCACAAAACTGGCTGTTAGTCTGTCTTCTGCTTTTTATGCTATTTAGTTAGGTATTTTTAACTTCTGTATGTCAACAGGTGAGTCTGTAGGCCATGCAATGTAGGCCATCATTAGGAAAGTGAAGCGTTGCCTGTTTTTGAGGCATGTTTGTTCAGTTGCATTGACTGCAACTAAGGAGTATATTTTCTAAAAAATCATTTTCCTATGATTCTATAATTTATTGCTGATGGGCTGATGATGTGATCAGAGATCAGGTTAAAGTTGTATTAGTCATGAATAGCCTCGCAAGAGGGGGACTAGATGCACAGCAAATGTAAGTGGACAGGCACTTCTGTGTTGAAACAGTTAAATGTCATCAAAACTGCACATAATTGATTTGAGCATGCCAAGTGTAGCAGTGGAGCAAAAGCTGATGCTCCTCCTGCCTGCAATAAATTAGTGGTAGAAAATACGTCCGGAGAAGAGCACAGTCCACAGTGCTCGTTGCATTTAAAGATATTTTTAAGGAATAATTGGCTATCCGCTGTTCTCTCCCATAGGCTTGTAGGAGGCCACAGAGTAACGGCTTCCTGGCAGAGCGCAGGGCTGAGCTGGCAGCTCTGAGCAGGCGTGTGTTGCCAACTCCTGCCTGGTGCAGGGGATGGCCCGGGGCCAAGCAGCGGGCTGTGAACTCTGGGGATGGTTCTTCTGCGGGTCGTTGTGGAGGCACTGAAGTGAATTCTGCCCAAAACACAGCCTTTTGAATTAAGAGGAAAACTACCGTTTACTCAAGCTCTTGTTTGTGCTGGCAGATTGGGCTAACAATTTAATTCAGCTCTTGCTCTTCAGTTAATGCCTAAGATAGATATGAATCATGTTGCAGTACATGGCTGTCGTGCCTTCATTCTGGAGTCTTAAAATTCTCTTGCAAAAAATTAATGTCAGGAGTATCTGTTCCTGTTTGTTACAAAAAAAAAAAAATCAGGGAAAACTCTAAATGTAATATTAAAGTGTGTGTGTAGAGACTTCAATGTTGGGAACATTTTAGAAGCAAATGCTTAAATCCTCGATGCGGTGCTGAGAAGGTGGATGGGCTAGAACGTATTAACTGCACAGAAAAGCTAGCTGTTGCTGTACATTTGACAATTCTGTAATACTCTGTTAGCTTTATCTTTTAGGTAGTTGGAGTAATGTCTACCATATGCATTTCTCCAAGGGTTTAAAACAAAAGTTGAAAATCCTTTTCTTCACAGTCACCTTCTTAAGACGGAAAGGAATGTTACTAAGTAATATTTTTATGTAGTAAATTAGACAACTGTGACAGATTTGCTCTCATGGGTTCATCTGGGATAGAGTTCATTTTCACAAGAAGCTGGGAGGGGACCCAGCCAGGACAGCTGACCCAAACTAGCCAAGGGGATATTCCATACCATATGACGTCATGCTCAGTATATAACCTGGGAGAGCAGGTGGTAAGCAATTGCATTGTGCATCACTTGCTGTTTCTTTTCTTTTATTAGCATTATTATTACTTCTTTTCTCTATGTGTTGTCCTCTTAAACTGTCCTTATCTCAACCCATGGGTTTTTACCTTTTTCTTCCGATTCTCCTCCCCATCCCACCAGGGTGGGGAGGAGTGAGCGAGCGGCTGCATGGCGCTTAGTTGCCGGCTAGGCCTAAACCACGATGTTTGCCAACTTATTCTTCAGTCATCCGTAAAGCAGAATTGTCTTAGCAAGCAATGCCTTAATTGGTAGACTAAGAAGTATATCTAGTGTACTTCTAATAAATCTTAATTTAAACAGAGTATTATTCAGAATGGGAATGTTGTCAACCCACAGATAAGCATTCACACAGAAACTTAAGGGTTAGCACGTTTCTTGTATTTTCCCTATCTTATTTTGATAAAGCATTTTTTGTTCTTGTTTACATCTATATAAATCTTATCAGTAGTAATTTCATTAAAAATTGTTTAAAGATGAAGATTTGTTTGGATGCGAGTCATTGGAAGACTAATACAAGAACTTGGTGATATCATGAGTAGGAGTAAGAGGAAGCCAAACTTGGTTTTCTTGCGCTGCAATGAAACTTGGCAGCCTGAGGATTCTAGACTTTTCATTTCTTTATTAATACATTTCTCCTGATGGATGACATGTGGTATGTTTTTCTAGGATAAGAGAAGTATTGACTGCCAGAACAGCTATTTCATTTTCTGTTCTTTCCCTTGTAACTCTTTTTCCTGTGAAAGGAATATGTTTCCGTACAGTTTGCTGGTTGTGCAACAAAAAATCTGTTCATCTAATAATTTTTTTGTTGGCCAGGGACTTTTTATGCATCTGCTAGTGGTATTTGGCTTTATCAAAGTACCATGAGGGACCAATGGAAAAGGAGAAATACCTTTTTTGTCATATTAGTCAATGTTGCTGCGTAAGGTGCTGTAGAACAATTAAGAATGATTTCTCATAGCCTGTGTTAGCTTCTGGAAAGGTAGGCTTCTGAGATGGAACCTGTTTTTACTTTTAAGCAGAAATCTTATGATGGAAATCTAGTTTGTTTCCAACAGTTTCTTGTTTCGTTACAAAAGTTCACTACTTATTGCTCTTACAAGGAAGAAAGACCTGTTTGAAACTTTACCTGTAAGCAGGAGGTACCTGGAAAATGAATAGGACAAATGGCATATTTCAAAGTTTTGTACCTTTTATAAGTGTTAAATATATACTGTGGTTTGGTTTTGCCCACCCCTTCGGTTTCCATTGTTCTTGTGTGCATGAAAGCTTTTTTTTTTTTTTTTTTTTAATTAAATTCAGGGCAATTTTTGTGTAGAGGATAACATTCTGTTGAGAACATACATCCTTTCTTTGGGGTCAGTAGGGGTAACTAAAATGCAAGTGAATTTACTGCCAGAAAATTGAATTTACTTATGTACTTTTCAAAATGTCTTGCACATCCATTTTCTGGGTCAGCCTAATAGATGAGATTTATTAGTTGTTCCAATGGCTGGAGAGAAAGAGAGCAAAACTTCACAGGGCACAAACACGACCTGATTCTCCTTTTTATGATTCAAGCCTGCTACCTTGGCTGGACCATGTCCTCCCGATACATTATCCATACATGCTATGACATTTTTGCTGTGGTGTGCATTCGGGTGTGCTAGCTCTGCCGTGTGAAGAGGACTGGTGTAATTGGTCTAGCAGAACAGACTCTTGCTGAGTGTCTGGGTTCATGTGTCAGTACTTGCATGTTCTTGAGCTTCAGAACTTTCACCTGGGTCATAGCTGACATAGCCGTGCGGCTTGGACTCTGAAGTGTAACGTAATGGTTGCTTGGAGATGCCTGAGCCCACCTTTAGTGGAAAAAGAAGGTTGAAAAGTGCCGCTCTGTTGGCACTCAGTAGGAGATTAATAGATAACGAGGTGCAAGGCATGAGAAACTGCTTGAAAGTATTCTCTGTCTGGCAAAGCAGAGCTCTCGTTTGTTCTGCAGCGCCCTGCTGAAGAGCTCCTGGACAGACACGCTCTCCTGTGTCTGCCAGCTCTGCTCCTTTGCCTTTAGCTCATGTATGTCCTTAGTTCTTGCTAGTTGAGTTGATCACTATTTGAACGGGCCAATCTTTTGGTGGTATTGTGTGTTTGACAAAACCAGGTTTGCTTTTCTACATATTCAGAATTAGATACCTGAAACTCATCAGAAATAAGCTTTAAGGGTTTTTTGTTAACTGGATTTCAGCTGTAACTAAATATATTGCCAATGTGCACGTGTAACACGTCCTTCTGTGTGTTGAACCAACGTAGAAGGCGGGTTAAGAATGCAAACTGCAGAAAGTCTGGTGCAAGAGCAGGGAAAACTGATTTTAATCTAGTCCTTCACTGAAAGCCAGACATGTCCAGTTTATCAATAGTGTGGAGGAGGAAGGTGTGATATTGTTCTTCCAGCAGCTCTCTCATTTGGGTTCCCTGACACTTGGTGTATTTCCTGTTTCCTACACTGTATTTTTTCACCCTAGCTACATAAATTCATGCTTTTAGTGTTTGACTGGCAAAAAAGACATTATTTTCTTCAAAAGGTTACAAGATTTCAGTATGGTTTCTAGAAAGTTCACAGCCCTGCAGCTCGTACTGATCTTCTCCAAGAAAATTGATCGTCATCAAGGATGCAGTTCCCCTTTTAAGGGGATGGATATGTGAGAACTCAAAGTTAGGTAAAAATAACCAGTATTTTATTTCATCTCCAAAGGAATGATTTCATTAAGAGAACAAATATTTACTTTCTGTCATCTGGAATATGTATTATTCATACTGTTATATAGTTTGTAGATATTCATGATTAAGATTCATTTTGGACTTCAGAGCAGGTTTGTTTTTTCTTGATCCTGCTGGTGCAGAGCTCTAGGTTTCTTTTCATTTTGGAGAACCATTCCTTATGATCTCTGCTGCCTTCCAAGAGTTTATGGTAGAAATAAGCCCAAGATGCTTTTCTTTTCCATAATTAAACCTGAGTATGCAGCTTGCTTTTTTTTTTTTTTGTCCTTAGATGCGTGTGTTTGGGTTTTATGAGTAAACAGTATATTATATTCTCCTTTTTTTCCCCTCGCCCGCCCCCAGAGGGTTCCAGACGAGCCCCTTTCTTCTGAAAAATCTCTTTACTTTACTTCTGTCAGTTCTGCAGGTTCTGCATTTTTCCTCAAATTCCTTTATCTCTGCTCTTACTACAGTTTCCTGGAATTTAACCTGGACAGATCCAAGTAGGTACAAAGGACTAACCTGGTTAAAAAGTGAGAAGCATTATATTTTGTTCAGAAGAGAGCCCTCTTGACATCACATCTGAGGGCTGATAGGTTATGTTCTCCAGATCACCTTTTGTATTGATCCCCCTGCCCCATATGCTCACCCTCCTTGATATGGTCAAGATATTCAATACAAAGTGGTTGTTTTCAGTGGTGGTGGTGGTAGGTGTTCCCCAAAATTATCCCTGAGAATTGCCATCAGGTATGTAAACTGTTTGAGAGGTACTGTGTATTTTTCTTTGGGGAGGAGGGCAAGGAAGAATAAGCATACAAAAGAAAAACTATTATGGGGGCAGTGTCTCTCTTTTATTTTAAATCACTCCATATAGAAAAGTGCATTAAAAAAAAATAAAATCAAACCACCTTTTTAAATCCAGAAACCTAGCGGAGTGCAAGACGGTAGTAAAAATCCATTACCATGTAGAAAACTGGGCTAAGAAATCTAAATTAAACAGGAGTGGAAAAATGTACTACTTCAACTTGAAAGTGTTTAATGTGAGAAGATACAGACATAGGTTCATCTCTATGTAAAGGGACACTAAGAAATACAAGGTGCTGCTTGCTATTCACAAGGCTTAAAGTGTGGTTGCCAGCGAACTATTTCCGAATACTAAATTGACTAGACAAGTCTTGAATAATTGTCGTAAGACTTTGTATCCTAGGCTTAAAAAAAGCTACTCTGCTTTTTACTTGCAGTGGTGTCAAGGGTATCTCATTATTCCATAAATACAATTTTACCATTAATTAAAACACGTCTGAAAAACAGTGCAAAAGGATATTTGAAAATCTAAAAATTGAATTGCCTTGTTTCTCTTCAGTGATTTTAGCAGCCGTGGTTTGTAGTCAGTGGAATAAACTGATGCTTAAGACAGAATCAATACCTGCTATTAAAGTGAAGCGTAAACTGCAGCATACGAGTTTCTGTGTAAGTTTATCTTTGCCTCAAGTACTTTGATTTCATAAATGCAAGATCTTCCTGTGTCCAAAACTAATCAATAAACCTGTCTGTGTGCACTGCTTCGGGCTTACTGTAACCAAGCAATGAACCAAGATTATTCTCAAAGTTGTTTGTAGTCATGCGTTTAATAAGACATTCTTATTGTATCTGAAAAGCATTTAAACTAATGGCCTGATTAAAAACAAATTTAATTATAAAGGTGTTCCTTAACATAAGACCTATTGCTCCCATTGTAGGTTGTGAATTTTAACAAATACTCAGCTTTTTATTGGTTTTCACCTGCTTAAATAGGATTTTAAAATTCTAAGTTCCCACTTATGTCTGAAAATTCACCTTTCTCATCTCTAGCATTGGGCCGGTTGTTGTTTTCAGTAATTACAGCCAAAAAAAGAGAATCCCTTTGGTAGCAATAAAAGCAGCTGATAGAGGAATAAACCCAATAATAATCTTGTGCAACATGTATTCCAAACCAACTTATTATATTATTGTGCTTATGAAGGGAAAGTCTTGCCCAGTTGCATTTCTCTCTGTATAAGAAAGTTTAGAGACTACCTTTATATAATCTCAGCATTGTTTCTAAATATGTGCCATTGCAACAAATGGTTAGCATTGGGTGTGGAGCTGACAATGGGTTTTTTAGTGTTTTGTCTTAAGTGCTGATTGTAGAGGAGTCACAAGCACAAGAAACTGTAAAAACAGTGGTTGCTGGATGCGTGGCTTTGAAGGAGTAGGAGAAAATATGTAAACAGTGTTTAGCTGTGTTTTAGAACCAAGTATGGCCATCCCAAATTGTAATACATAGGTTTTTCAGGTGCAGCTAATGCTGACAGTAAGCAACTCTTTTTTTATAATGCCAGCAGTCAAAAATGTTTGGAGAAAGGGAAATACAGGATCAGAACAGGTTTCGATGTTAGGTTGAGGAAGTAGAACTGGCAGTTTACAAAAGCGATGTGAGAAACCACTGCTATAACTTGTTCCTGTTTGCGTTGCAGCTTGATTCAGTGGTACCTGATCAGCTGCAGTATCAAAGAATTCAACTCTGGTTTTAAGGACTGATTCATCCTCTTAGAGGAAAGAAGTGTGAGTGCATGAGTGAAAAGGATAAAGGTGGAAAAGGTTGGCGTCACCAAGCAATATTGCTCGGGGCTGGCAAAAAGTAGCAGATACTTGGCTTTTGGAAAGTAGCCTTCAGTAGTTCAGTAGCTAGAGTAGTTAACATGCGTCTCCCCCTCCTTTGCCCTTTTCACATTATTTGTGAATGTTGCTTTTAGTGCTCGTGTAAATTTAGGGGGTTTTATCTTTCAGAATTTCCTTTAGCACTTCATTTTTTCAACTTTAATCTCGACATGTGAATAATATCCATCAACAGAACAGCACGCACTTTAAGAGCAGGTGACCTAATCTATGCCTCTGTCTTTATCTGTGTTTTCCTGCAAGTGCAAAATAAATGAGTTTTCAAGTGGTCTATGTTTTTAATAATAAACCTTTTAAAGTTGCTGTTATCTGAAACCTGTATCCAGTAGTGAGAATTAAATGTCAAAGAAATACTTGCTTTGAATTGTTGCTTGGTGGTTCTGAAGTTTTCCTTCATTTTCTCTAGGAGTTTTTTTGCATTTGTATGTGTCAGTATTTTTTTTTTTTTAGCCTTCCTCCCGCCCCAGAAAACTCTTTTGATGGACTGTCCTGTTTCTTTCCTTCCTTCTTCTTCTCCTTCCTCCAGCTTTTGAATATGTTGTTCAATTCAAAATAAACTTCAATATTTCATCTTTGTCAAGTTCTTTGAAACTAGACAATGTAGTAGATAAGGATGGATCAGATTATGACATCCCTGAAGGAACAGCTATATTGTGAAATTGAAATATTTGTAACTCCTTGTGGGCTGAGATTACAAAGCCTAATTTCTTATGGCCTTACCTTATAAATGATGCTGCTTGCGTAGTTCTGTTATCTATTCTAGTCTTAATGAAGTCTTAAAAATGATGCTAAAGGTGCATTTAGGCTGCAATTCAACTATTAGTCTGACTATGCGAGTCAGAATTTAAGGAATTTGTCAGATCATATTTACTCATTAGTCTAGAAATAGCTTTTGAATTATTAGTCTGCGTAAGTGAGAAGTACGGCTATGAGAAGTATCACTTCTCTGAAGCTCAGTTTCACTTGTATGCTGTGGCTCAATATTTTCATGCTTTTTTCCAAAATACAAACAAAATGGGGTAAGAAATTAGAGCAATGTGTGGGTTTTTTTTTAAATCTGGTGGCTCTAACTTTTGGATAGCATGACTGATCTAAAAATTGAAGTCAGTCGACTACCTGGTTTATTTATCCACACTACTCCAAACAAGTCATTAGGAAGATAAGACAGTATCTGAGAACTTCTGACTTGCGTAGTTTGAATCCCTCCAAGTTTGACGAACAACTTGTTTCTTAATCTCTCCTATAAATCTTTTAGGTGAAACAAACTGTTCTAGGAGTTAAGAAATATCCAGAGAAGTTGTTTTGGTTTGGGTGTGGGTTTTTTTGTTTTGCCTTAGAGGGTCTAGCTTTCAGGCTTGAGATACTGGATGTCTACAGCTATAACCTGTTGCTCTCAGAAATATCATCGTTCAGCCTTGAAGTGAAAGGACTGACTGATGAAACTTGACACTTCCAATACCGCATTGTGATGAGGAATTACGGATGAATTGAAAGAACAGCAATGAAGGAAGTAGTTTACAAAGCCAATGATGCAGCTGTCTTGATATCTACATGTAGTATCTCATGTTGCTACTTGTTCCCTGTTGTCTGAACTGTTGGGGCGGGACAGCTGTTTTATGTGTTTGTAAAGGAGGAGCCTGCTTAAAGGCCTATGTAAAATGAGATTCTGTATAAAAGAGAGACTAAACAGTGTCTACAATCAGTAAAATTGGAAAATACAGCCATAGCAATCTGATTGCACTGTCCAGTGTTGAAGATTTTTTTGTGTGTGTCATGAGATCTCTCATAAATTTAGTCAACACAGTGGCACTTCATAATGGAGTGTGAGACTGATTTAAAGACAGCAATCACCTTTTTAGCCAGAAAGAAGGTTGCTATCCTGTAGAGATGATGTTCTAGTTGGATAACAGTTTGAAAAGAGTAGATGAGTCAGATTTCAGGTGTGAAGTGGTGTTACTGCTGTGCAAAACTGAGGACCACATCTGCAGTGTATGTGAGAGCATAAATAAAACCCATGGTTTTCAGACTGATGCAGGGAAAGAAAATGTTGCTGTCTCAAATCATACATTTTTTCCTGAGTATTTTGTAGACTAGCCAGTACTAAAATAATCCTCACTCCTTTCCCACCACATCAGCTATTTCATTCTGTCAGTTCTGCTACTGTTTTGACTGTTAAAGAAAATGAAATGAAAAATGATGAGAAGTAAGAAGTAATATCCTATTAATGAAATGTAAGCTCTTTACGGTCATGAGTTGTGCTTTTTTTTTTTTTTTAAATTGTTTGTAGTGTTAGATACTTACTGTATTACCTGACTGTATCTTGCTTGATTGACCACCAACACATGAATGAGTTAGTATGTTCACATAGAGTAATTAAAATATTCTCAGCAGTGCAGTGATCTTTCTCAATATGAAGCCTCCTAGTCAGTATATGCATCAAACTGATAACCATATTCTTTCTGAAGCTAATTGGTGATTTGGAGCTGCCTTCTATTGTATAGACATGCATTGTCTTTCCTGAGTATCATGTAGTCCTTACTCTCTCATCCTTAAGGACTTTTCTAATCCACGTGACAATGTATTTTTCAGGAGGTTGAACATACCCTTTTATCCTACCAGCTAAATTTGAGAATGCTGCTGTGGCTTGGGTTCAAGGCAGTTGATACTATTTTTTTTCCTAGCTTTTGTGAAATCTTGTTGCTTCTCCTTAGGTTTTTTTCCTTCTTTGGAGTAATGTATCTCTTAATTTTGTTATTTGCTTTTGTGCTGTGATCAGGATTTCAACTCATCTCTCACTTGCTGGAGAGCAATTAATTTTGTTTTTCTTCTGTCTTCTAGTAGTAGCTCAGAATACTTATTAGGATTTCTGTTGTGCTTTTGAAAGTGCACTTGGTCTCCCACCCTGTGCCTCCCCCCCTTTTCTACCACAAAGTAAGTCTGCGATTTGAGTTCACTTCTGGCTGCTCACGTGAAAGGGTACTTCTCTCTTTGTGTATGCATGTATATATATAATTTTGTGTGCGCATATATACGTATATATGCATGCATGCCCATGAATTTAAGGAGTCTTTCTCCTCAAATCCTTTTCTTATTTTCTCACTTACTTTGGGATGACTTCTGAGTTAAATATCAGTAAATAGGCATATCTAGTGAGAGGAGGCAGAGAGCTCACTGTTGAAAATAGTGGGGTAGTATTGTGGAAACAGTAGATGATAGGAGTGACGTTTTGCTATTATCTTTTATATACCATTCATGACTTCCAAAACAGGCGATGGCTTTTACCTCCATCTTTTGGCATTTTCCAATGTTAAGGCTAATATTCCATTTCCAAGTTGGTAGTAAAAAACCTTGTTTGAGCTAATGAATTCTAGCAAATCGTAGCTCATAAAATCCTGCAGAAGGGTTTAAATTTTGACTTTGAGAAGTTTCTAATAGCTTATGAGTTAGGCAGCCTTAAAGCAAAATCTGAGGTGGAGTCATCTTTCCTGTTGGAGTCTTTTGAGTTGTTAAATTCCAAGACTTCCTTACTAGTAGGGTTGAGAGCCACACAAAAGCTTTCTGCGCTGCACCTGGTTTAGCCGTAGTGCTTGGATCAGCCTTTAGTTCTGACTTTCCCCCTCTTAGGTCAGCTTCTGTGATAAGGGCTCTTTGTGGAGGTTGTGCAAGATCTCCGCGAAGGGTGCACAGTTGTTGACCTCTTCTCTGAGGGATTGCAGATGAATAGACCATAACTTGAGCAGACTTTAGCCCCCATCCTGTTCTTGCTAGGCCTTAACATCCAGGAGGAGGTTTCCCACCTCTTTGTAGGATAAGTTTAATTCCAGTGTGCCTGTATAGTGTGAAATCACCTTCCAACTTGCTGCTTGCAAGTATGCAGAATTCCTGGGATGCTTCAGTAAATTGCCCAGTCCTTTCTAAACCTCTTCCTTGCAGTCCTGAAAAACTTGTTTTCCTGTGAACAGCTTTGTGTATTGTTAGCTTTGTGTATTGTTAGCTTTGTCTCACAACTCAAGTTATGTTTTCCCAGGTCTCATAGATATATCTGATATGCAGGAGAAATCTTGAAGATTTTGCACACAGGACCTAAACCCTATCTAAAGGGTCTCATTCATATACTTGGTATAAAATTCAGCTGCATAAAGCTGCTGCTCCCCTCTGCACCTCACTATCTGCCTTTGCTCAGGACTGAATAAACAGGATCCCAACTTGAAGGAACGTACTCTTTCAGAAAGTACAAGCTAATGAAGAGCAGTTCGGAGGAAAAGCAGCACTGTGTGCTAGGAGCAGAATGTATAGCAGCAAGGCAAAATGCCTGATTTCCTGCCTTGAAGCTGTGGGTCTGTGCGTGGTCAAAATTTTACTAATAGAGTGCTCTGACATTGGTTTCCTGTAATAGGTTCGGTTTGGGTGTTAACCTTAGTAGACAAAAAAAGCAAGCTTTTTTTTTTTCCAGTTGGTGCCTTATTGCAGAATGGTGTCTTTCAAAGGAATAATGTTGTATAGTTTTGTTCCGTGTTGAGCAGAGATACAAAGATCTGCATTGCCTACTTCAGGTACAAATCTTAGTACTAAAATTTGGCAGAAAAAAATTGAAGGAAGAATAGATGTCCCTTATCTCTGTAGAGATTAGTATTTTTTCCTCCTGATGTAGGGGTCTGCCTTTCACACTTCTTGTCTGGTTTGTGATAGGCCTTGGTTTCATTATGGGATTGAGCTTTGATTTAGTAGTCCAGAGTGTTTCAGATGAACGATGTTGTCTAGGTCTGGCAAAACTGAAATATGTTATTGGCAATTATCTGTGTGAATTTCCTACTGTGGAGCCCTTAATGTTTGATATCTACTAATGCATTCATGTACTGTCAGAATTTTTGGACTGTACTAAAACTTTACACTTGCTGTGGACAATATTTTTTCATTTTGATTTTTTTAAAATAATCTGCAGTTAAACACTGATGCTAAATAGTGGTACTACGTGTACTGCGTCATGTGCCCAGAGCTGCAGAGACTTGTCCATAAATCGTAATGTTGGGATAGAAGGGAAAATATGCAGAGAGTTATTGAAGGCAGAAGTCATCTGTCAAATGCAAGCTTGTCATAAGGTTATTTAATTAGAGGAGTTACTAAGTAATTTTTCAGACTTCTGGGACTTACTCCCATCTGTTTGTGTTCAAAGATGTCCTCTTTGAAAGAGGCAGAAGGAAATAGTTCCCTTGTTTTTCAGTGGCTCAGTTTCTGAATCTGAAGATTAACCTTTTCCCCTCTTTAAAAAGGTTAAGATTTTAAGTTAATCTCCTTTTTTGTTTTCCTATTGTTTTCTTAGAGCACAAAACAATGCTTTTGCATGGTGCAGAAAAGATCCAAGACACAGCAACTTTAATTCCCTTGTCTCAACCTATCTTCAATTTCCTTATATGCCTGCAATAACCTTCTGTTAGGGCTGAGAAAATGTGGTATACTTTTGTGTGCTTCATTGCATCATGACCCTGCAGATCTGATCCAGCAAAACACTCAACCTCTTAACTGCATCTTGTTTTCCTTTTTTCTTTTTCTTTTTCCTCATGCAAGATAGCTCTCCTGGATCCTGTTTCTATGGTGTTTTGTTATAATAGTCACCTTGTTCCCTTTACTAACAAACTGTGGATGCGACTGCTACAGCAGTTTTGCCTTTACAGATACTTGCATTTCTGATAAATGTATATCCTTCTGATCTCAGTTACATTTGCAGGTTTAAATATTTATAAAACAAAATTAAGCTGAAAAGGGTTTAGTTCTAATTGCTTTCCCTTTCTGCTCTCTGTGCTTCAAGATGTGTGTAAAGGCATGGGAGGTTTTTTATTTTTTTCTTCCATTCTTCCCTTCTCAGCTGGTTCTTGTACTGCAGCTGAGGGATTGCCTACTGCTTCCTTCAGAAGTATATAGATGGAGAATTGGAAATACCTGGGTTATTGGAATACTTCAGTATACTTAAGTTATTGGATGCATACATTTTAAGTTGAGTTCTGCTTACTTATTCAATCCTTTGCTTTTCTTTCATCATTTAACTCCAGTTTCCTGGACTTCTAGAAAATATGAGACTTTCTCATGAGCGTAAATATTAAAACAAAGCACCACCCCCTTTGCTTTCTGCGCTTCCCCCCCTGCCCCCCCGGCCCGTGGAAGAGCTTTTTTTTTTTTTGCCTTTTTTTTTTTTCTTTAGCGAGTCAGTCTTAAAGCTAAGAGTGAGCAGTGATGAGTTGAATTCAAAGAGGATTAGGGACAGGACTTTGAAATGCAGGCTAATTCATCAGACACTTCTGATATTGTAGAATTAACAAGAGATGGCATTAAATCATGCCTGAGCATTTGTTGGAGTAATTGCCTTCTTTCAAGCAGAAAAATATGTAGTGGTTTTGACTGATGAGTGGTTTAATGTTGTAACTAAACTTGTAATCCTTTACTTGTAATGAGAACACCCCTTTCAGCGCTTTTTTCCCTGCTACCCTGGCTGCTGCTTCCCTTGCATCGAATACCTCTGATAATTTAGTGGTTTAAAAAAAGCCCAACTAGTGAAATACATCCATATATCCATACCACCCCCGCCCCCCCCTCCCAGCTCACTGTCAAGTCAGCCGAATGAATCAGATCACCAGATCTGCCACACCAGTGTCTAGAAGGGGAGAAGTGGGGACAGTCCAGCAGCTCAGGATGGAGATGTGGTGAAGTGTCAACAGCCTTTTTCAGCAGCAGCTGGTCTTCTTTAAAGCAGCTGACTTGTCAGGGTAAGCAGCACCAGCTACATTCTTGCTTTGCAAAGCATTGCAGCAGTTTAAGATTATATTGTCTTTCTGGTTTCTTACGCTTCCTGCACCAGTTGTTCCATGGGATCTTTCATCTGCTGTAAGTAAAATCAACTGGGATTGTTAAACAGGGGTTTAGTCTAATCTTGTTAATTTTTTGAATGACTAATGTGCCCACTATATCTCTTGGATCTGAATTGGAGTCTGTGTACTTGCATTAAGCTACTCGAATGTTCAGATTTCACATCCTGGAAAGTGCTCAAGCGAGAAAATGAATACGCACAGTAATTCTCAAACAGGAGCTATGGACTTTGAAAGAAGCCCAGTGGGCAGATACTGTTTGTGCATCAAGCCATGCCCTACTTTTTTGGGACCTGTCACCACTTTCTACCTTGTCCCATTCCAGAAACTGATCAATTCAAACAATCTAACAAAAACATTTAAAATGTTCTTTGCAAACCTTATAAAGTGTGGGAAAAGCAGTAGGTATGAAATAGGCATGCTAAAATTAATGCTGCTGCCTGAGTATGTACCTCAAAACACTTTTTAACCCATGAGACATGATGACAAAATGCTCCCTGGAGGTGGACATACCAATAAGATGCTTTTAACAAGTTGCAAATGGTAAAGTTTTGTGACATCTTCCTGACTCTGCTTTTTTTGCTGTTGTTTTCCTAGTATGTGTATAACAGATGAGATCACTCAGCTCCTTTCGATGATGATTTATGATTAATTTATTCTTGGATTTTTTCCCAATCTAGCACAACTAAGAGCAACGTAAACACCATTGCTGCCGAGTGTGCACTTACTGTGTAAATTGTGGAACTAGTGTCTGCACTGACAATAATTTGAGAATAGAAGGCTGTTCTAAACATTATTTAAAAAACCCCATGAATTAACTATTGAAAGAAATGTCTTTGTCTCCATCAATCTTTCCTTTTGGGAACTAAAATTGAGTGATAATAGACTTAGATGTTATCTCGAATTTAAATAATTATTTTGTGATGTTTTATTTCCATAGTCTGTGGCAGGTAGTGCAGACGAGTTAGATTTTTTTTTTTTTTGAGACATGAGAAATTTAACAGGAAATACTGGATACTGCTTCTGACTCCCTGCTGCCATCATCCTTAAGAGTTTATTCTTTGCTTTCAAAGTTACTGGTGCACCTGAGAGTTTACCCTTCCATCAGTCCCAGTACCCTTAAATGTTTTTCTTCCTCTTTTTTTTTTTTCCCCTCCCTCCTGCCATCCACCCTTATACGTTTACGCAGCTTCATGAATCATGAGGATTGAATAGTCAGAAAAAAGCCAGCAAAGCCTTTTAATGGCTCCTCTGCAGTATTTCTGTTGCATTCGTGTTCTTTCTCGTGTATGAGACTTTCCCCTCGCTTCTGCTGTTTCTGAGGAGAGGTGATAGTCTCTCCCACGGGTCAGAGCAAGATTCTGTTTTGCTTTCTGGTCCTTGGGCACTTCACAGCAAGTGCCGGTCCTGCTTCTGTCTGTGGTAGCCTCTGCGGAGATTTTTGCTTGGTTGGTAGGGCTTCTTTAGGCATAGTAGACTTGGGTTAGCGGGTGTTGTTAGAAGTAGCTGCTGGCAAGAAGATGTGTTCTTATCCACCCAGGCTTTAGCTGAGCAGGTGTGTGTTATTGCACCGTCTTGACTGTCCTCTCAGTCTGATGGCCACTTTGGCTCCAACAGCTTTTTCTCACTGTATGGCTGAAGAAAATGAAGGGTGTGTTGTAGTTTTTTGGGTTTGTGGGTTTTGCAGGTTTTTTTCGTTTCCTCTTTCTGGTGGTATACTATCTTGCCAATTTTGTAAGGCAAATAAAGTTTAGTTTTCTGCTTTCTTGGTAGGTGATAAGGTTGACCACTTAGTTTAGACACTTATTACTGGAGTGGATGAAGTCTCTAGGCAAAACGGAACATGGTTAATTAGAGGTCACCTGGAGCTGGATGCCTGAATGCTCATGGAGCTGTAAGAGTGTTGTGGGGTTTTTTTTATACCTTTAGGATCATGTTATATGATGTCAGATGCTTACAGAAGAATTTATAGTTTCTTGTAAAGTACCGAAATACAGTCTAAAACTGCATAGCATTTGTGGGCTAATCAATTAACCCAGTGTATATTAAAGCAGTGTGGGGATTTGGGGGATAAGTCATGCTGTTACTTTTAGGTTATCTTCAAATTTTAATTAGTTCCCCAAAATATACTGAAATGCAAATCTTCATATTTAACAGTTTACCTGTGCTTTAAAAGCTTACTGCCTGAATAGCCCTGCCTGCCTTACCTGAGGGTTTCTGTTGCTCGTTGGCTTTTGTCAGTTCAATAAGTTTATTGTGCCCAGAATTCTTAAATGAAGTGGAACCAGAACTTGCAGTTGATCCCTTTTGCTGTACAAATAAGTCTTCTGCTGCAAAGCTGGATCAGACCTTCCTCAGAGAATATGTATACATGTATATCAGAAACTTCAGATAAAGCATTATTTTTGTCTAATCCATTCTGGGTTTATAAAATGTCAGGTTTTATAGTTGTTTTGGTACCTCAAATAGTGCCTGTAAGCTCTAAAATATGTACTTTGCCGTAAGTAAATGTAAAATTTACAGAGAAGGTAGGGCACTAAGGCATTTAATTTTGTCTGGAGACTACAGCTTATAGTAATTGGCATTTTCAAAATGTTTTGAGTGTATTCACTGAGAGTATATCTAAACATATTGCCTATATATGGAGCCATCGAAGTATAATCTTCATACTTTTTCTCCCTTTTTTGAGAATTTGAAATTGCCTTCTTGTATGCATGAGGAGTGTGTGCGTGTGTTTGTTCCCCCCACACTGGAATCTTCTATTTTTGTTTTGAATATTCAAACATATGAAAGGAATGTACCTTTGGCAGCAATTCACTTAAACTGAGTAAAGGAATAAGAATGAAAATTCAGTCATCTTTGCTGTAATAATTTCAGACATTACGACTAACAGTGGTAATCAAATATCACAAAGTATTTGTATATATGTTCACTGTTTTTTCTGTTCATTTCTGCTTCGCTTCTTGGTGTACTTGGAAATGACTGTTTTACTAATGCTAAGCAAGTTGGCCATCTAAGGAAGTCAGCATTTGTTTATGGGATATTTCCTGCTCGTGTTGCCTCTAAGAAGCAGTGTTCTAGGCATTTCAGAGCACGCTTTATCTCAGTTTTGTACAAAACATTTTTGCTGACAAGGGAAGACATGGGTGCCCTGTAATTTTAATTACATTAAATTGCTAGAGTGCTTGCCTGGCGCGTAGAAAGCTGGATTCATTTACTACAGCAAGAGAGACTTGGAGTCGTGTTTCTGAAGACCTCTTGGAAGGCAGCAAGCAAGCGTTGGGTCAGAAAGCAAGCCAACATGTTGGACTCTGTCCTCTGCTGAAGGTTCTCCTGGGTTAGGAGGAGCTGGCACTTCAGAGCCTGCTTAGCTATTCCATAAGCATCTAATGTGATGTCTAATTAAAAAATTGTAAATGGAATCGGGGGGGAAAAAGAGAAGCGGATATTAAGTGCCAGCAGTAGCCAAGAAAATTGGGCTTTGGCTGCATCTGTGGCTTAGGCAGCTGTCGGACTTTGCTCAGCTTTCAGTCCTTTTCTTAGCTAAGCTCTGTAAGGAGCCTTCATGCTTGGTTTAGGGATCTGAATTGTAGCAGGCATTAAACCGTTGCAATGCCAAGTGCTGCTCTACATAACATCAAAGTGCTTCTGTGTATCTGGCCCCAAGTACATGATCACAACAGAAGTATATGAAGTGCTGAGAGGAGTGTTGTCTGCAGTGAGAGCACCCCTTCCAAAATCATCTGGTGATTTGACTGATGTGTACTGCATGATGCAGTGAAGCCTTGTATTAGGCCAGCTGGATCAAATGATGCTCTTTGAAGATGTTGCCAGTATGCAGTTTCCTCTTAGAAAATCATCAGTGAAGGAAATCTGTCTGCAGTTGGCCCTTGGCCAGCACCTTAAAAGCAAGTACCAAAACAGATATTAAGCCCTAGCGTGCATTTTGTCCCACGAAGCCATGTTTCTCAATTATTCTATCTGAGTGTATGCTACGAAGGCAAGTAAAACTTTGCTTTGTTCTGTGTAATTCCCCGCTTTGTATTCTGCGTGAACTTCTTTGAAAAGTAGTGTTGGAACACGGTGATGAGCAAAGCAGTTGGTTTGACCGTGTCTAGGATAGCTGGATGGCTTTAGCGCTTGGATAGCTCTGCATTAGCCTGTGAGATATTTTCATCTGTCTTGCTGCCATTTCCATGGAAGAGACAGTGAAGAGCTGTCCAGGTAGCACATGGTGCAGTCATAGCTCCCAACCATCTCCTTTGCCCGAATGTTGCATGTTGTTTGGCATCTGGGTTGCCTGAGAGAGGAATGGCTTGTTTTGCAGGCGCGTTCAGCTCCCATTTAAGATGTTTTCAACCACAAAAGCTTTGCTGAAGTCTGTGTTGAGTTGCCACTTGTAAGGCGTGTAGTACCTTAATATATTTGGTGATGTTACATGTTGGTAAGTTGTTCTCTTGTTGATAGGAAGCCAGTGTAGGATAGAAATCTCTGCTATAATGAGATCTAATACATAGCAGCTAAATGTCAAATCCGTGATGCTTGAAACTTTAATTAAAAGAAAAAAAAAGTATTGGAAGACAGAAATAGGAAAAGGAGTAGTGGTTTAAAGTGGGGATTTTTTTATAGGAGCAATACCTAGAGACTTGGATCAGTTTAATTTTTTTTTTTTTTTTTTTTTTTGTGCCAAGTGAAATAACAATTGACAAAACGCTAATTGCTTTGCAGTGCTTGTAAGGAATATAGTATTCAATGCAAACAAATATACCAAAACCAGAATGGTAAGTGGTCTGGAATATCTAAGTAATGGTAATGAAATTATCCACTAATGTACATCTGTATATAATTACAGCTTTCTAAACTCAAATGGCGGTAGTCTTAAATTTCTTGTTGAATATGATTGTGTCTTGTTGTAGATGTGTAGAAATGCTGTAAAAATGTGTTTGACTCTTGCTTTGCATTTGTACTACCTCATCTTCCCTTTCCCTGCACCAGTCAGAGCAGCTGCAAATGTGTCACTAATCATTTCAAGAAACAATTTTTTCGAGTCTAGCTCTTGAAACTGGAGTTTCATATTGCACCTTTGTCACTGGAGTTTCATATTGCATCTTTGTCATGTCTCAAATTTAATCTATAGGGTAGTCTTAATGGAGTGGGTGATTTGAGAAGGAAAAGAAAAGGGGGTAATTGCAAGGTTTGTAAACTGATGTAGGCTTTCTGAGGCACAGAAGGTTTACCGTATCCTGAAATAAAAAGTTGCTGCGCTTCAGTGATTAATCAGCATAAAAAAAGCACCAAAACCAAACCCCTAACCCCCCCCAACTGAATAAATTTAACCATAATGAATTGTGGTTATGGTTTGCAAGGAATGTTTTAACAAGTTGGCAAGTAAATGTACATCACCTAACTTCTGAGCTTTTGGAGTAGCAAAGGTATTTAGAGAATAGGATTTAAAAGTTACAGTTAATTCAGGTTTATTTGGTACACCTAATATATTACTACAATACTGTTGTAAGATTTCCCACTGAATGGTGTTGAAAGGTTGCAATTTTCTTTCTTCGCGTGTCATCTGGTACTGAATCAGGAATTAATGGGAAGCAGTGATATGATGTGTAAAATTAATGTATGCCAAATCCCTGCAACACATGCATTATAGCTGGCGTGTACTTATTTTGATGTTGCTATATGTGTCCTGGCCTGAGAAAACAACTGCATGAACAATGACCCCAAATGCATTCCTCTAGTGGCATTCCACGTGCATCTAATGTTTGGTTAGTGTCTCTGCTAGTTGGCCGGCTACCTTTTTATTTTTGTCAGTAAGCTCAAAATACTTGTCCAGGTGTATTTACAGCATTTACATACTTAGGTTGTAGCCTGATATTTTCAGCTTTTTTAGTATGTCAGGAAAATAGTATTTTAAAGTATTAAGTACTAATAGTATTAATATACAGGAAGAGGCATTAGCCTTTTCTTTTTAATTTTATTCATTCAATCTCCCTCTTGTGCTCTCATGATTAAAGAGCTGTGCCTCCTCTTAAACGGTTTCAGTTGCTTTCAATCTTGCCTTAAGCTTAGCTTTTTGTATGAATGACTTTTGTTGGTGCAAGCATTATCTTCTACCAAGAAGATTACTCATCAAATGCAAGCAGCCTTTTAAGATCACATTAGAAGTTGGGATTTTGTTTCACTCCAAGCAAGCTGAAAAAGCAACTCTGTCCTGTGATGATGACAACATAGGGATGTCATTTTGACCATACGATTCATTTGTGTATTGCACCAAATTAACATGCTGAAGCAATTTACAGTCAGAGATGTAAAGAGACTGGTTGTATTTATGTCTATGGCTTTAACATCTGCTTTCTTCTCCTTTTGTGCACTCGAGTTCTCTCTAAAGGATATAACACATTGTTTGCCCCTAAAAGGCATGGGGTTCCCATGTGTACTTTCCAAATGCTTCATTGGGTGAAAGTTGGTGCTTACAACAGAACATCAGTTTTAGCAGAGTAGTCTTTTTTAAAAATAATTAAAATAGACTTCTTTTGGAGAAGAAAAATACCACAAAGCCCTAATCTAGGGCACAAAGGTTTGAGGTTAATATCCCATACTCTCCCATCACTATATTGTTTTATAAGGAGTCTTAGGAGGCAAGTTGAACATCCAGCAATCTGTGTTGGGAACTTTCATCCTGGCAGCTTGGCTCACCCTAGAATGTCTGAAGGCTGTACCCAAGCAGTTTCTTAGAAGCCTCAAATTTATAAGCATTCAAAATGGCATTTAGCTATAAGATCTCTGAATCTAACTTTGCCTTTGGTAGTTTATGTTTATTAAAAAAAACCAAAACACAACAACATCAAAGTCCAAAGTGAAAGAACTTGATAAATAATTATGCTTAATGGCACAAGCTCCTCAGCTGGAAGGATTAATGGGAAGGCAGATTTTTACCCTAAAGACTTAGAGACTTAAACTCAATAGTTTTTGTTTAATTACAGGAGACAGCCTTCCAAATTTTTTTCATTGCTTAATAGATGTGTTGCATTTATTTTTCAACTTATGTAGGTATTTTTTTTTAGACTTGTTACAGCAATTTTGTATAGTGAAGAGCTTCGTGGAATTTTGCAAAACTTGACATTCTTATTCGGAAGATTTTTCTTCCAGCTACAGTTGATACTTGCACTTATTGTTTCCTTAGTATTGCTATCTATAAAATGGTGCACAAAGCCAAATAACTAGTGAAATACAACTTTCTAGAACCATAGAAAGCTTCTGTTTCAGTGTGCTGGTGGGACTCAGTGCACAGGGACAGACAATTTCCCTCACCAGCAGGAGCTATGATCATGTTCTTGAAATGCATTGTGTGTTTTGGGGAGTGTTTGGGGGGTTTTGGTTTTTTTGTTGTTGTTGTCTTAAATCTTTCTTTAAGCAAAGCTCTTGACCTCCACGAGGCCCAGTGGCCCAAAGCATGTACCAACATGGTGAAATGTAGTTTAAGAACTTGGACAAATTCCTTCTCTCTGGTATCCTCGATGCATGATGCTATGAAAAATATGCATTTATAGCATTTCATGTTTAACTGATTTAGTGTATAGATAGCTGTTTTTTTCTGAAAATGATTAACAAAAAAGCATCAGTATTCAGTTTTGCATTTCAGTATTTTAGAAATTGGATGCCTTTTTTCAACATATTTCCAAATATTAGTGCCTACTTAGCTTAGACACTTAAGCTGAATTTACATTGGAAAATTCAGCCATACTTGGGGACATGCTGAAATGATATAATTTGTGGTTGAAATGTTCCCCAACATAAGTTTGGCCCATTTCAACTGCTTGCTATTCTACCCAAAGAATTCCCAGATGTGGCTAAGGAGCTGGGATGGCAGAGACAGTTTACAGTATGCGGTTTGTACACCATCACCCTGTTCTGGAGACTCTGACAGGTTCCTAGAAGAGATACGAACTGTTCTGCACTGCTTAGCTGCAGTGCCTAGTAAAGATTTAGGTGCACTTATTGATTAGTATAGGCATAGTATTGTATCTTCTTTGTCTTTAGCAGGGTTGTGCAAATAAAACCGGTATTGTAACTGGGACTTCTTCAGTGCAGATGTAAAAAAGGAAACAGAATTTCCTTTGGCAAGCGTGCAAGAACAACAGAAGCTGATGGCACTTAAATCAGTTGGCTAAGCGTAGTGTGCAAATCGGCATACAGTTACTAATTATCTTTTTTTAAAAAAAAAAAAAAGTTACCCTCTTCTCTGCTTCTTCCAAATGCATAATGGGATCATTCCAGCTTGACGTCTTGTATTTTTGTGGTAATGAGCATACAAGAGTGTGTGTGTGGGGGGGTTCTGTTGAAAGGAAAATGAGATTTACAGATTCAGAATAAATGTTGGAAATTGGAGGAGGGGGGAGATGAAACTTTTTTTGTCCCCTCTCTGCATGGGTATTATCAATATTACTGGAATCACAAATCTAGCAGAGTTGCCTGTAAATCCCAGAAAAAGCTCTATTGAAATGAACACATGAAAATAGCAACTTGAAGATATATTGGAAGTTTTTTTCCAATAGTAAGGCTGCCACTCTGGATATAACTGCTAGATAACCTGACTTCTCTTTTTCAGATAGCTTTCCTATTTGGGCTGTTCCTTGCTAGAGTAGGGCTTTCTTCAGGTTTTGTTTAATCTTTTTGCCTGCATTGCTCATTTGAGTATTACCAATTTTAAAATAAATAAATAAACAAATAAATAACTAACTAAAATTATTCCATCTTTCCTAATACATTTCCTTCTTAAACATTTCTTTTTTTTCCAAATAAGAATCGCTGCATAAATTAAATGCAAAAGCCTGTCTTAAATTTTTGTTCTGTTTTTTTTTTTTATGTTTTTCAAGTAATAGAGGAAATAATCATCCTTTCTCTTAAAATCCAAAGTTAGCTCTCTTGGACCACTTCATGAGTTTAAAATCCACAAAACTTAGTTATTGCTGTTTGCTTTGAAAACAAAATAAAATCAATTAAGGAGATTATTTTAAAGATTATGTACTTTTTTCAGGAGGACCCAAATGATATCAACCCCAAAAGGAAAGACGTGCGTGGCAATGATGGGGAGGACAAAGCACAAAGTGTGGAGACGCTGCCTCCAGGTATTGCAGTAACATTTGTTATGAAAGATCCGTAGCCATAAAACATTTATCCTTAGAAGCTGTAAAATACAGCAGTTGTTGTGATTCTAATCATTCTTTGTAGTTCGGAAGTGGTAGGATTATGTTAGCAATATGTACTTCTCTATTCTTAAAGCTTCAGCTTTCTTAAATCTTACCTGCTTCACTGCTCCTTTGGGTTTAAAGCCATAGAGAATGTCACTCTCTGCTAGTATGTTTGTATTGTCCTGCAATAGGTTTGAGCTGCCGTAAAAGCCTCTCGTATAAAAGTAGTCTGTTTCTCTCAATGGATAATGCTGGCAGGCAACAGGCAAGTTGCCTTGGGACTATGCTTCCAACTAAAGATTCAGCCAAGGTTCATACTTTTTTAGTTTTGTCTAGCTTTTGATGTGGCAGTTTTTCCTGAGTGTGCTGATGGTGTACCTTTATTTTTCTCATACTTGCTCAGTATTCGTCACATGCTGGCAAATAACAGAGCAACGTGATTTTTGTTTTATTTGAGTGAAATGCTCTTATGCCTTGAGGATGAGCTAGGAAAATTGTTAAGGAATCTTCATTTCATGTGACTGCTTCCATAAGCTTCTTTTGCTGCTTAACTGTTTCATGTCGGTGAGATTTAATATGTAGCTAGAATTATTGTACTAAGGAATACAGAAATAGTAAAATGGATTTGAATATTTTACGCTGTATTGAAAAATTTTACTGTACAAGGAGGACAACTTCTGATCAGATAGCTTCACAACACGTTTTACTCCTCTTCTATTAATCTGAATGTTTGGCTTACGAATTTGGCTTAGCCAAACATTTGAAATACTATGAGGTCTTGAAGAAAGAACTAACCAAGGTAAACTTTCCTTTAAGCAGCTGGAAGCTTCCATCCCCAATAACGTGTGAGTTATGATTTTTGTTTTACAGTGTTAGACTCCTGGTACAGTATAAGCTGTTTGACATTCATAGCTTTTTTTCCTGTAGCCTTTGGCCTACCTTGTCTTAGCAGCTTTCTGGAGAGGAGAAACAAGACTCTGGCTATGTATGTATGCTTTTTTGGCAAAACCTTTACTTTGTGTGTGAATTGGGAAATAAATCCTAAAAAGTTGAAGAGCCTGGCTTATTTAACTTGGTTTCTGGCAGATCTTTTCAAGTATTTTTTTTCTTCTTAATAGAACTCTCTGCGAATATTGTTACTGGAATTATAGGTCAGCCAATTTTGCACCTTCCAGCTACCATTCTTATTTCCCCTTTTGAATGTTTATGTATTCTGGGCCAAACCCTGTACATGTCCTCTAAGACCTTCCTTTCCCAGTGGTCCTAAGTAACCATTTGAGTATTAAAAGAAGTGGGAAGTGTCAGGGGTTGAAAGGGAAAGATATCAGAAGCTGGAGGGGCTGAAGCTAGAAGTAAAATCAAGTGTAAAGTCGAGCAGGTCAGGCTTTTTTCATTTCATCTGTTGATTAGTAATCTCTTATGGCTTGACTTAACAGGCAGGAGAATCGTTACTGCAGTAGTACGAGAGTCTCAAATCAAACATCAAAGGCTACACAGAATTATGTACTCTTAAATCACTATTTTGATTATCTTCAATTCGTGTAGGCAAACTTTTGAATCCTTATGGCAATGAAGCTTGGAATTCATATTTCTGCAGATTCTTTGCACTGTTTTAATGCAAAGTGATTGAATTTTAGGAGGGATTTGGTTCAAAACTTTCTTGCTTTTCTACTGAGGCTAGGAGACCTGTAGTTTAGGTTTCAGCATTATGTAGCATAGTATCTTTCAGAACTTCTTGGAATTATGGAATTGTTTATTATCTTTATCTTTAAAATGGCTCTATATAAAGATTAAACTGTTGGGTTTTTTACCTTCTGTACATCAGAGTGTATCTCTCTATCCTTTGTCATTTGGTGACTTTTTTATATGCTGCAAAAGTCTATTTCTTGTTTTGTGAAAATAGTGATGTTAGCTTTTGTAGTTAGGAAGACTGACCCTGAACTGTCTGCATGGATGACTAAAGCAAAACTGTGTAACTGGTTCGCTGTAATGACAGGAGTTTCAGCAGTTACTCAAACAGCTCTTTTTGTTAGTTAATGAAGATCTGGAATCTCTTAATGACTGTAAGTCAAAATAATCATATTTATATCAAGTATCCTACTGGTTTTAAGCTGTATTGAGTCAGTAAGAGGGAGTGCAAGCTATTTAGGAGGTTTTGTGTTCATCTATTCCTACTCTTTGTTGCCTGCCACTTGGTTGTGCGCAGATTTATCTGCTGTGCTTTCTTTCCTTTTCTATCTCACTTTGAGCTGCTCTTACTGTTATCTGACTTTTCCCTAATAGATCTGATTCATATTGCGCATGGTTGACAGGGCCTTCTGCTGCAGCCAGAGCCAGGCTTTGCCTCCTTCCTGGCTCCTGACGCCAAATTCACTTGTTCTTATATTCTGTGGGCTGTCACTGCTTTTCAGTAAATTTAGCTCTATGAAGTGATTTCCTTTCTTCTCAAATTTACTCTATGCTTTCTGGACTAGTGTTGCATTTGCTGGTTTTAAAGCCTTGGAAAATGGCAAATGATACATTTTAAATAATTTATATCAAGCTCTACTTGGGTGGAAACTGGAATGGAATAAAATGTACCAAACTAGCACTATTTTTTAAAATACAGCTACTTATTACAGGGCAAAAAAAAAATCAAAACGTGCTTCCTATTTAAAATCAACTGGCTTGTTATCAAAAATAATAGCAGTGAATTGCACTATTTTTATTGATTGCCTTCTCCCAAAACTTCAGAGTTGGGAAATACCTGGGACAAAAAGAAACAGCTTCATTGGACAAGAGAAAATGGCCTCAAGTTGCGCCAGGGGAGGTTTAGATTGGATATTAGGAAAAATTTCTTTACTGAAAGGGTTGTCACACATTGGAACAGGCTGCCCAGGGAAGTGGTGGTGTTGCCATCGCTGGAGGTGTTCAAAACGCACGTAGACAAGGTACTTCAGGACATGGTTTAGTGGGCATATGGTTGACGGTTGGACTCGATGATCTTAAAGGTCTTTTCCAACCTAAACAATTCTATGATTTCACCTTTTTCTTTCTACTGAGCTTCTCAGGCTCAGAACAGTCTGTAAAATAAGCAGTTCTTGTCAAAACTAAGTTTAGCACTGCAGCATACCCTGGTTCCAGGTTCTTAGCTGGTTCAGTGATTTTTTTTTTTTTTTTTTTGGGGGGGGGGGCGGGATGTGTCTATTTGGTAGCAAACTCTGCAGTTCATTTACTGTTGAGTTTAAAAGATTAATTTATTGCCATGTGAGATCTCAGTACAGGCAAACTCACATTTTCTTGAATTTGAAGTTACAAACTTGCTTAATTTAAGTTTGAAATAATGTGGCTGTGTTTTCTGATACTCATTCCACCTGGCAAAGTCATTGAAACTCAGGAAACTACAGAGCCAGCTAAGTCCCCAGAAGAAATTAAATCAAACATGCTCCTATTTGTGTAGCCGAGGGAAGCATACAGCAGAAACAGTACCTATTATCGGAAAAGGTTTGTTAAATCACTTCTAACTTCAAAATTTAGTTAATAAATTGTCAGAAAGGCAAGCCTTTCAGCAAAAGGAAGGCTGCACAGTATATTTAGCTTTGGATCAGCTTTTCATTTTCCAGCAGTTAACTTGAGCTGTTAGCACTTGTAACCATGTGGGCAGCCCACACTGCATGTTGTAAGTTCATGAAGAACACAACCTGTTTTAAGAAAAATTCTTGCAACTGCATCACCCTTATCACTGATGTGATGCCCTCATGACCTCCTGTGTTTTAGCTACTCTTTCCACTGGATGGAAGGCAACTGGAGGAGTGGATGGGGGTGGCAGTCCTGAAGCAGGCATAGCATTAAAATCCATTGGAAGTTGGAGTGTTTGAAAGTTGAAAGTCCTATATAAGTGCATTTTAAGTGTAGATTAGATTTTGTAAAATGCACCAAAATTTTTATTTTTAGACCAGAAAAGCAGTGACATGACATGTTCTGTATTTCAGAAAATATTCAATGTATGTTCCAGATTGAAGCTATATTATAAATTAGAAGCAAGGGTGATAATGTAGTTTAGTTATCAAGGAGATTGCAAAAGCTTTGGGAAATGCTAAGGTAGAGAGTTATATGGGGAGATGATCTTGGCATCTCTGTTTCTTCTTCCAGTTTTCTGAATCAAGCCATTCTTGCATTTTGTATAGTTTTGTTGCGAGTGAGGTTTGGTGTAATTTTTGTAAATAACTCTGTATTGGGTTATTTGCAGTGTGGTAGCTGGCTGAGGTGTAAACTTGTTTTCAAAGAAAGTTCCTGGAAATATTTTGAAGAATGAACCTGAAAGGCTAAGGAAAACTCTTGGCAGTCTGTGGGCTACCAACAGCAGCTGGAAAGTTTCCTTTTTAGAGTTCTTTCAGTAACTGGAATTTGAAAATCTGTATTTCTTCCTCCAGTTATTTTCCTATAGTTTCCCTCTGGGCTGCTTCACCAAGTGTCTATTAAATGTTGTGCAGTTTGTTTAACTCTCTAGTTCTGGCTTCTGTGTCTGTGTGCATGTTTTAACTTCTTTAGGATGGTAATTCAGATGTAAAGATAGTTGCTTAGTATTAACTGGCTAGCTTTTAAACCAGTAATCCAAAAGTATGGATGCTTTTCTCTTACTCTCTGACTTTACTTGGATGTTGGAAGTTTCTTAAAAACAAACCAACCAACCCAAAACTACGTCCCCCCCAACCCCGATATTTTTGTCTTACAACCTCCACTACCATCTGATAACCAAATAGCACTTTGGGTCCAAGTTGCTTTTGTAGATGAGCGCCTCGGATGATCCTGAGATTATAGAGAATTTTTAATAAAGTTGGTGGTATTTGGTTAAACAACAGACAATTATTTTGTTTAACGATGGAAAGTATTCTTTCAATATCAGGATCTTCTAGCAGGAGTTAACGCACCATAGGTGGGGCATGGCTTATGGATAGAAAGCTGTAAATGAGCCCTACCGTAGCTTCCATGCCGTGCAAACCTTGAAACATCTGAGCAACCTCCAACTCTCATCAATAGCTGTTAGAGTAGTATTCCCTCTATGCATATCAGCTTAGTTTAGGATATGCCTGAGCTATATTATTTGTCTAAAAGTTGAACTTGAATGGAGTGACATCTCTGCAGCCTGCTACTTACTGACCTTAATTGAAAGTACCTCAAAAACTTTGTATGTTAATGAAGAAAACAATGAATATTAGCTCCTCTAATCTGTAATAAATAGTGACCCCAAAAGACAGCTTTTGCTTTGCAGGAGATTCTCATACACATCCGTGTTAAAACAAGAATGTTTGTATTGCACTAGAACTTGAGCTCTGATTTTGAGTTCAAGGAGGTATAAATTTGCTGTAGGTAACACAGGTTTGACTGTCAATAGGCCAAAAAGTAAACATTCAACCAGAGGTAAGAATTGATAGTTTTAAGACATTTGGTAAATATCATACTGTTGTTTTACACCTGAAGATGGAGAAAGTCCTGAAACTTTGTTCCTGGTGGCTGGATGCCAGTCTAACTTTCCGTGTTAGTGCCACAACCACTCACATAATAACACAGTCCTTGTTAAAGAGGAGTTAATCAGTTCTGATTGTAAAGGGGGTTGCCGTTAGGTTGTATTGGAGAGCGATCTAGTGCTCTGCCTACATGTAATGCTGGGTTTTGAGAATAATGTTGTCTTGTACTTCTAAAAGGCTTGTTCCTCAAATGGTTTGATTATAACTGACTGTGCTTTTATTTATGCAAAGAGACAGTAAATTAAATTATAATGTCTTTGAAGTCTGGACTGGATCTTAAACAATAAATGTTTCTTGGATAACTTTATAGCCAGATCATCTGCCATATTAATGCCTGGCAATATGTGGAGGGTTTTTTTTAAAATGGAGGTTGTGGTAGTTGAGGTTAAAAAAACCCAACAAACAAAATGAGCAAGATGAAGCATGGTCTGTTGATTACTTGTATAAACTGAGATCTGTAAAATTGTTCAATTTCATGTTAATTTGCAGGACGTTCTAGAGGAATTTAATAGGCAAAAGTGGCTGTTGATGTTACACTTAATACTGTTGCAGTTTGATTACTTTGTTGCAAAATTGAAAAACAGGCTATTTCATCAGTGGTTAGATTGCTGAATGCTATTCTTTAAATTACGAAGATTAAATTGGATATTTTCCTGTTTTTCTATTGTAGGAAAAGTTCGGTGGCAAGACTTTGATCAAGATGCTTACGTTGGCGCTACCATGGTGCGATCTGGTCAGGATCCATATGCCCGCAATAAGTTCAATCAGGTAGAAAGTGACAAACTGCGAATGGACCGAAGTATTCCCGACACTAGGCATGATCAGTAAGTGCTAAACTGAGCCATGTTTGACTTGGATTAACCCTTTTGCATTTATGGCTTTTGAGCAGCAGGTGGTTTTTTCTAAAGCAGGAGCTCTCCAGCTTTTGAAGTGACAGGAACAGTAAACTGCAGTGCAATCCTCGAACAGTGGGTTAAAGAACAATGAATCTTATTCAAGTTTTTCTGTTTCCATGGCTTCCATCAGTGTGTACTCTGTATCCAAACTGGTGCTGCGTTTCAGTCTCTTTTTGTTCCTGTTTATCTGATGGCTTTTCTTGGTTCCTACATTTGTAAGTCTCTTTCACTGTGAGGATGATCAAACAGTGGAGCAGGTTGCCCAGAGAGAGTGTGAAGTCCCCAGCCTTAGGGATATTCAAAGCCCGATGCACAGCCTGCTGTGGCCGACCCTGCTTTGAGCAGGGAGTTTGGACTAAAAGATTCCAGATGCCCCTTCTGATCTCAGTCACTTTGTGATTCTGTTGTTCTAAGTAGGTGATGATTGTCAACTCCAGACCTAAAGGAATCCATTTATGCACACCCCAGTGAACATAGGACAGAATTACACTTCAAATGCTTAAAAATTTTTGCTATGTCAGGCTGCTTGTGCAATTTCAGGAAATAGTACACTTCATAGTAAGGAAAAATACGATGTTCTTGTGGGTAGAGAAATCTTTAACTTAAAAAAGGGCTTGAGTGACTTGCACTAATCTTGTTTAAGCAGAATTGATTAATATTAAAACAGCAGTTGTTCATTAGGGCTTCCATAACTTAAAAATAACAGAAGCAGGTTGAACTTGGTTTTAAAAACTAGGCAAGCATAGGGTCAAAGCATAAAATTAGCCAACTGTGTATAGTTAATTTGCCTAACTAATTCTGCAGTTAGGGTGAATATACATTCACAGCTTTGTAGGTAGAAGAAGCTGGAGAAGGCACCAGAGGGAGAGAGAAAAGGAAGGTGCCTGGTTTTTCTCCGTAAAGCTCTTTAATCAGGAATGGCATAGCGAAGGAGATTTGTATAAAAACTCAGACACTTACTGTGTCATTTTTAAATCCCTTCTATAATAACACGGTTTTAGGTTCCTTTAAGTAGATGATTTGTAGATAAAGCTAGTTGTGTAGAATTTGCCATTAATTGAATGGAAAAGTAGGAAGAATCTGATGTTTCACTTGTTGCCATGAAAGCAGTGAAAAGCACAATGCCCCTGGTATACTGAGGAGTTTAAAATTACTTTTGAGTTTTCTTCATCACATCACTTTTTTTTCACAAGAAATGCATTTTAACTTTTTAGATCAGTTATTCTTTTCCCACAAGAGCAAAGCTCAGCCACCAACTTCTAGAAGCTTCTATGATTCAGATATGCAGAATTTGGAATTTTTCTAGATACTGAATAATCTCTCAGGTGGGTCTAACAGACGAATGCTCTACTTTGAAAAGAACTTAAATAAGAGAGATGACAGGAGACAAATTATATTACAGTGACTATGTTTGTTTTAACTGTCAGTGTTGTGATTATATGCTGACCTGCCTGTGTGTTTTCAATAAATGGAGCTGGAAAAAGAACCCTGCAATGGACAGAGAAAGAGAGATGTTTCTAGGGAAAGGCTGTATCTCTGCTGTGATTATTACTTAGACTTTGCTGTGGAGCAGATTTAAGTGCCCATCAGTCTGTAAATGCTCATCTTTTTGCAGAAAAAAACCCCAACCAACCAACCAAAAAACCCCAAACCAAACTGAAGCAATCATTCCTGCAAACTGTCCATGATGCTTTCCCTGCCATGTTGCAATTAATTTTCCTTCCATTTTGGCAAGGACATTCACTGCAGAAGCTGAAAAAGTTGCATGAAATATTTGTTTGGGTACTGTCCAATGGAAAGAGCAAGAGCAATAGCCATAGGATGAAGAATATGTTACAGATCTGAGCACATGACACTTGGAAGCATGTTATTTTCCATAAAATTGGAGGCAACTGTGTTAAGATTAAGATCTCTTATGGAGCTGCTACAATCTTTTTCTTTAAGAAAAGAAACCTGGATGAGGAAATACTTGTTTCTGCTTAAGCAACTTTTTATTAATTGTATTGATGTGTCTAAGAGGCTGTTTGACTTTAAAATAACTACATAATAATACTATTTAATTGCTGAAATTGTATAGGCTGCTTAGAAGCAGTTTACAGGATTCTACACTAGATATGTAAATGTGTATATAATCATGCATCTCTTTTTTTATACTACATTGTTTAGTCTTTTCTGCATTGGACAAACTTTTACTAGCAATGGGTTAAGACCAAAGTTTACTACTTGCTTTTTGTGAAAGCTGCCAGCAGTACTTCGGAACACTTTGGTTCGCCTGTTTAAGCTGCTGCTTGCCTTTATTTTAAGCAAAAAGGAGAAGTGAGAAACAGGCAGATACAACATAAAGGAAGCAGAGAGAGAAGAGGTCTGAGCAGGAACACAGATTCTCACTCCAGCTGATGCTCACAACTGCCACTTCCAACAGCTTTGAGAAACCTCTGGGTTTCCTTCTGTTGCAGTCTGTTTATGACGTGTAACTGAGAGCTATCCTTGTCATGGTAGATTTTGGAGATCCAGAAAGTGAGTGTCACAGTTGTAATAGGAAACTTCCAGAGCTGTCCTCCTGTCAGTGTAAAATAGTCTCTGAAGTGGGAGGAAGGGTGAACTACCCCATGGTTTTTGTGGACCAGTGTCCGCCATGCTTACTTTGGACCAGTGGTTTCTGATCGTGTCTCTTAACTGATGTGTTGGCATAATTCTTGAGAAAACTGGTAAGTACTTTAGCTGGACTAAACTGTGTTTTCTTCTTCATTTGGCAACTATTAGAAGCTTCTGACCTCACACTCAAGTTTTATTCTTAAGCAGAGAAGAAACAAACTTTCCTGTTTCCTTGGTACCCAGACATCTGTTGAGGTGAATGTTCTCCTTGCACTCGTTAAAGTGGATATTTCTGTCAAAAAAATGGTTTCAACAAACCATAGAGGTTTCTGAAAATTTGCTAATGATATGAACTAGTCCAGTGACTCAAATTTCTGCGGGGAAGAATGTACTTTTCATGTTTTAACTGATTTTAATGACCTACGCTAAGCATTGATGGTCTAGATTGAAGTTTTCAGTTCAAGTTCTATTTTATCCAAATGTATTTTGTCATTCTGCACGTAAAATTAAGTGCTGTAACTTGAGGAAAGAAAGTCTAATCTCCATGCCAAAAGTGATGACATTGTTTCTTTGGTTTGAGTTTCAAGTATGGCACTATTGACACAGAGAATAGGAGGAGGACTGCCACTGAGTCAGTTAAAGCAGGGGTTTTTGGAGAGCTGAGAGCAGAAATACTCAGTGAAACACTCCTCCAGTTTTATTTGGAAATCTAAAAATCTTAATTTCTCCTTCAGAAATATGCACTAGTGCTCTTCTCTTGAGTTTTCTTAAAATTGAGAGGCTTCATTGCCTTGAGTAATTCTACCCTAAGATGTGCTCTGGCTCAAGTGCTCTCTTCTGCAAAAAGATCAGTATAAGATTAATGTGACTTTTAAAATTATTCTAATGCAGGTGCTTCATGTGATAACTGCATGCACAGTAGACTTGTCCTCTGTGGGCAATTTGAAATTTAGCACAAAAAAAGAGTATCTTTTTTGGCACCATAGACTTTGGTGTATTATAGCTGGATGTCTTATACTTATCTAAATGAATTGCCAGAAGCTCACAATAGAGAAGGTCTTAGTTTTTCACTTTCGAGGAATGCATACATGTTTGATTTAGTGCTTCAACGCTGGGCACTAGTGCCGAAGCCATCTTGTACGCCCACCGTTTGAGAAACGAGGCAATCGTAGGGTTGGCATGGGCTTTGTTTTTCTTCAGAGCAAGTGAGTTCACCATGGCACAATAATGTTTTGTTTCACGGCAAGCACTGATGTGTGTGACGTTATGGGTGTGCTGTATCGAAAACACTGCGGGTCTGTGGGGTTTTTTGGGGTGGGCAAGGGCAAGAAGCGCGTTGCTGCTCGCGCTCTGATTCCGGGAAGTTGAAGGTTGCAAGGTTTATGATGCGTGTTGCAGATGTTTAATCAGGTGTGGAGAGGCCTTTTATATAGGCAGAGGCCTAGTTTTAGAAGTTCAGGTAGCAATGTAACTTACCTCTCTTCCCTTAAAAGCTAGTTTGATTAATACTGCACAGAGTACAGAATTATTTGCTGAATTGCTACAGGTGTATGCTAGCCAGATTTATCCCGTCTCAAGACAACTAGGCCTGTTAAAGCTCTACCCCTAATATTAAATAAAAGATATGTGAAGAAATACATCACTGGTGTACGTTACTGCATGAATGGCGATGCGTATCGTGACCTGTCAGACTGTAATGCTTTCAGCATAAACTCATTATACAGCATTTTCTAGTACTGTTAGCTTCTAATACAATGAGAGTAGTGTCTTTTTTAGGTTTATTGTCAGAGGACTTAAACAGCTTAACTTTATGTAGTCCTGCAGGAAGTATTTTGGGATTTGCTTCTTTTTGCTTATTATATTAATTTCAGGCTATTAGAGGTGATGAAAAATGAGTTGACATAGGTGGAATATTTCATTATTTTTATGGTTTGGAAGGATGTGGTTCTGTGTTTAGTTGGCTCAACTTGTCACAGCTAGCTTTGTTCTTCAAATTCTGAATGTTGCAATCCTTACAACTTCTCATTAGAATAGAAAACTGGTTTTATCTATGAGCAAGACCAGGATGCTACAGGAGGTTTAAAAACTAAAGGGAGAAGTGGAGGCATGCCATTCTAAAAAAGAGACATATGGTAGCCTGTGAACCTGTGCATTTCATTGAAAATATGCTCATTTGCTTAATGTATTGAATGCTTTTAATGTAAAATAAGTGCTCTGGTTTCATACTCAGTTGCATGAAAGGTATCTATGACATACTGTGGTGATGGTAGTCCTGTGACTTTTCTGAACCTGCCTATAGCTAACACAGACCGTTCGTAGTCTGTTTTGTACCAAGACAACTACCAAAAGTGGCAGAAGAGAAGTTGGTTATAATCACACCTGCAAAAAGATATTGCATTCTTCCTAGGTAGATGTAGCGTGTACCCGAGTTTAATAGGTAACTGCTTCATGATGAAGGCTGTTTGCTAAGCCTGGGATGTAAATATTATGTTTAAATAACAGGGTATTCTGTCTTCCAGGTGTCAACGGAAACAATGGCGGATAGATTTGCCAGCCACTAGTGTGGTGATCACCTTTCATAATGAGGCAAGATCTGCTTTGCTTCGAACTGTTGTCAGGTATACCTAAGAGAGACCTTGATTCCCCCCCCCCCCCCCCCCCCAGGCCATTCATTTGTGTCAGATAATGGCTTATGATAAGGAAGGGAAGTAACAATCCATTATGCTTTTCTGAACCATTTGCAGAGGGAAAGCTGGGCCTTAATTTCATTGATGCCTCCAGTTCTTAATGTTCTGAAACAACAGCATTAAACAAAGAAAATCGCTCCCCTTAACTACAAATGCATGAAAGTGTGGCACCGATTACTAGAAGATGTTTGGAGGTTGGCTGTATAACTAGTTTCAAGAAAAACTCAGGGAAGATGGATTCCCAGGGGGTAGTTGACCTAAAGCTATCTGCAAGACTTCCATGTTGCAAGTTGTCTGTTCTACTCATTTCTTAGAGACTGGAATTTCAGGGAGAATGATTCAGTGTGTGCCTCTTTTCACAAATGCTTTCTGTAAGAATAAGCCAATAGCTGTTGTTGAAGATAAGGTCCTTGGCTAGGTTCTACTGTGGCTTAACAAAGTAACTGCTTTTATGACATTATTATGGAACATTAAGACTGCTTAGTAGTGAATACTTTTTTTTCTTTTGGTCTGTTTCAGTGTCCTTAAAAAAAGCCCACCACATCTTATTAAGGAAATCATACTTGTGGATGACTACAGTAATGATTGTAAGTACTTTTACAGGGTCTTAACTTTATTTTGTTTATTCTGGTAAGACTTTCTGTAGATGCTGGTAGGTGACTCAGTTAAGAATAGGTCACATGAGTAGGAGTTTGCAGAGGCTGATCCAAACCCAGTTCTTAATTCTTTTATATCTGTCACTGTGGAAATGTGAGCAGTTCTGACAAATATTTCAGGTATATCTTATTACTTCCTGCTAGCTGAAGGAGCAGAGTGTATAGCTGAAAACAGCCTTTACATAGTATGTTATCTGATGTAAAAATAAAATCCATGGTGCTTGCACCAAATATTTTTTTGTAGTACTGCTTTAAATGAACGCAGGTCTCCATCAGTCTCTTGGAAAAATTCTTACTAAATCTAAAATAAGTCAAGGTTTTTAAGTACGTGGGTATCACAATACAAACTTGAACAATTGAAATGGACCTCTGAGTAACATTTCTTAAAGGAAGTTAATGTCTACATTTGCATTGTTAGTTTATAGCTAGTTTAGGATAGGTTTAAGCCTTAATGTTGGTTAAAAAGTGAACTTTCTTATCTGCAAAGAAAACAGTTTATTTAATCCTATAAAAGGTTTTTTTTTTTCTTATGCAATGTAGAAACTGTCTAAAGTAAGCAGAGAATATCATGAAATAAAAATATTTCAAAAGTGTAAAATTAAATTAGCTTTAAATAACATAATGAGTATAGTAATTTCTTTGCCTGGTAGCTTTTCTTTATTTCTGTTGAGACAAGTAGGTAATTTTTTTTTTAAGCATATGTCTTATATTTAACTGTTTATGACCATAAACATTTTCCACTACAAAGCTTTTGTTTTTCTTTGAAGACAGCCTCTCTTACGGTATACAGTGTTGGATATCAAACTGGTTTTCATCACTTGATTACTTGGTGTTTTTTTGTTGTTTTGTTTTGTTTTTTTGTTTTTTTTTTTTAAAAGCTGAGGATGGTGCTCTCTTGGGAAAAATTGAAAAAGTGCGAGTTCTTCGAAACGATCGCCGAGAAGGTAGGCTTAATCTGGGGGAAGGAAGATACAAATTCCACTGTGTTGCCTTATCTGTTAATCTTCACCAAGTCTTTTAAAGGAACATTCTGCTATACACTCCATATTGGAGGGGGGATTTTCACTTTATAAATCAACTTACTAGTGGAAGGAATAAAAACAAATGCATTTGTGCAAGTAAAACCAGTAATTCTGATTAATTCCATGTTGTTGTGTGTGCAGTTGCCCGCTGTTGGCGTTCACCAACTTGAGAAATTGCCTTTTACCCTCAACCTCTCCTTTCTCTTACTGTACTGAATCCTCAGTTGAGCTGCTCCCATTGTACATAAGGTCTCACTGTAAACTGTATGAATGTTTGAAACAATCCAGCTTAAAAAGACCGTGTTTTGTTTTTGGTTTTTTTGGTTTGTTTTTTTTTTTGCTGGTTCCCTTACTAGTGTAAGGATCCAGTTGATGTACAGCCTGGCAAACAAACTGTTTGGCAGACTTGAGAGGGTTTGAGCAGCCAGGAGGGCCGGGACCATGTATGCCAGTTTTGCTGAAGCCAGTGGGCCATGTAACAGACTTTGTCTTAACATTTTTGTTTTCCTCTTTGTTGCTTTGTGACTTGTGGTCTCGTATCACTGAGCCCTTCAGTCAGCAGCTTCCTTGCTATGGAGCTTAAAGCATTAGATACAGGCAACTGTTATTCTACAGCTGTTTGAAATAATAACTGACAGTTTATTGTTGAAATAGCTGACTGAGCAGATATGTGCTTGTTTATTTTTGTAGGATCTGTATCTTCTAGGCTGCCAGCCTGGCCTGGGGAGCAGCTAGAATCATTTAGACTGTCAGAAACTGGAAATGACATGCACAAAACCTGTGTTGTTGTGCCATAATTAATTATTGCGAACTGATGGGCTCTTAGTGTTTGTAAATATTTTGTTTGGGATATTCTTGTGAACAAAGGCTTGTTAGGAAAGCAGACCTTCTATGACTTGCCATGGTTGCAGGGTTCTGAGTAAGTTTATCATTCCTCTGATCAGTACAGCACTTAAAGATGGAGATAATCGTAATAGCAAAATGGAATGAAGTAAAACTTTCTTGATTTTTATTTTTTAGTAATTATATTAACTTTGTACTGCATACACAGATAAACTGAATTTTCATTCATACTTAAAAATATGCATCAGTATATCTGACAATGAAATTCAATTTGACAAATCTTTTGTAATGTCAAAAAAGAACAACTATTTGCAAATTGAAGGCACAGTACTGCCTTACTTGGTATTTTTGTGAGATTAGGATTAAATTATTACCTGTGGGATCTACCGTACTGTTTATGAAGTTTTGCCTAGACGTGTGTATGTGCAACCAGGTGATAGTTTTTTAAATTAAAATATTTTAAGATTTCATTTGATTGCTGGCTTGTTATGCTTGACTTTGATACTCACTTTGCTTTTCATTTTAAAGTGTAGACTGATACTGATGTCTCAGACACAAATTAAAATTTAAGAGAATCAGTAGAATCAGCCAGTGTATAAGATGCTATAAGTAACATGTTAGTATCAACAACAGAGGAAGGCAGTGTGGTTTAAAATAAAAGTTAAAATAAAGGCAGAGTGTCTGTGGAGGGGATGACATTGACTGCCTTGCTTTCAGAAATATGTGATAGTAGCTTTTGGTCTAATCTGTAAGACCAGAGTTTGTTATGGGAACAGATGTATTTTGGAGGGCGTGGTAGTCTGTGAATAAATGTTAGGGGAACCTTCTCAACTTTCTGTAAGGTTGAGTGTGATTGTAGAAGACTCAGTGACCCAAGTGGTCACCTCAGAAGTGGGGCAAAAAAATGCATATTAGAAACACTGTTGTGTGTTTTCTATGGCAGTAGAGCAAGACAGTAGGTTCTATAAGAATGTAAGTTAGCAATAATAAGCTCTGGAAAGGAGGAATTGCAGAAGTAAAACAAACATAGCTAGAGTGCTTGAGGAATGGTTTGATATGGAAAAACTGAACAGAACAGGTTCAAAGGTTGGAATTAGGGAGGCAGCATAAAAAAAATGAGGTATAGTTAGCTGCCAATGTGCAACAGATAAGGTGTAGAAAGTACTGTCGGAGAGCATCAGCACAGTGTGTATCTACAACAGTGATGCGCTCACGTTTGTGCTAAGAGATAGTACAAGGGTCTTGATGAGGCTGTTTATTGCTGAATGTTGGACAGACCAACAAGCTTTGCCTCTTAAGCATCTTGTATTCTGTTTGGCAGTTACATTTTGCAGGTTTATTTTGTAAAGGGAATGGAAAGAAATGGGGTTGACTGTTTTACAAAGTTTCAGTTAGGGGAAAATGAAACCCCAAAACCAAAACAGACTTGGTGTGAAACAATGTAGAAAGGAAAAGGAAAAAAAAAGTAATTACTTGGCTTTGGTCTTGAGTGACAATGAAATCAACTAATTTTGAATAGTAATAGAGAAAAATAGGGAGGAAATTTGCAAAGGACTGAGGAAGCTTGCTATTTTCTGTAGTGGAGTAAATGGTGGGGTGTTCTAGGGTATGTGTGTAAATATAGCAAGAGACTTTAAGGAATGGTGAGGTCATCCAATGAACAAATATTAAAAGTGAATTAAGGAAGGAAAGGAACAGGGCAAATCAGTGAGGGGATCTGTATAACTGAGGTGTAGAGAAGAGAAGAACCTCTTGGCTTTACCAGAATTTTCTACTTAAAGAAATCTTTTCAAGATAAGATTTTCAAAAAAACCCTAAAACCAACCAACAAAACAAAACCAAAAAACCCCCTGCTAAACTACAAAACAAGAGAGTTGCAAGAAACACAGAGGAAATACAGTTGAAAGGGGTGGGGGTAAGGCTCTCAGGCATGAATTGATGAAGCATGGTTATTTCTGGAAGAAGTTGACAGAAGAATGGACAGACTGTAGTGAGAACTAAGATGGGGGTCAGCAAAAAGGTGGGGGAGATAAGTTAATGATGGTGCTTTCCTCAGTTCTATCGTAGAGCTGTAGGAAAGGTGTTTGTTTCCAGGACTGATCTTGAGTAACGTTTGTCAGTATAATTACCTTTTACTGTAATGCAGACCCAGCTGTACTTGTGTATCACTTTTTTTTGAAAAGGTACTCTAATTCTTCTACTTAAATCAGATTGAAACCTGTAGACTAGGGTGCAGTACGTTGGAAGCTTGCAGGCTGTTTGGTATGAAGTCATTTCACTAAATTTTTAACTAGTATCTCATTTTGATAATGGAACTTGTGTGTTTGTCCTGTCTGAGTTAGAGTAATTTAATTAATGACTAACTTGGAATGGAATAGTTTCTCACTACTGTTGATTGTTTTCCTCAGTAAGTACTTAAAACTTTCTATCTTTAATTCTCAGGCTTGATGCGCTCCCGTGTCAGAGGGGCAGATGCAGCACAAGCAAAAGTGCTGACCTTCCTGGATAGTCACTGTGAATGCAATGAACACTGGCTGGAACCGCTTTTGGAAAGAGTAGCTGAGGTTAGTAAAGAGTTCTTCTAAAGTAATTTCCTGAAGAAGTAGCTTTTAAATTTTAAAGCCATCTGGTTTATACTACATTAATTTTATGCATTTTTCTAAGGAAGCTTTTTCTCTGAAGTGAGATGATGGAGATGATCAGAGTGTTCTGTGATTAAAACCCACTTTTTGTTCATTTAATCTGTGAACACAGGAACATAAAATGTGAATATTTATTATTATCTTTACAAGCAATTTAAATATATGCTTCTTTGGTTCTTTAGGGATCTCCTCAGTAAGTGTTGAAAATCTTTAGAGCAAAGTATAGTTCTCCTCAACCAGTATCTTCTCAATGTAATTCAGTTTACCTGAGTATTTATGCCTCATTAAGATTCAGCATGATAATAGGAGAGAGGTTGAGCTGTGAAACCAAAATTGTCATGGAAATTAGCAGGGACTGTGGGCTTTCAGCTTCTATGAAAATGATGCTTAGTCAGTGTCCTGGAAAAGCAATTGAGAGGATTGAAAGTATACTGTTTTCTCCAGGGCTTGGTTATACTTGTTAACTTGCTCTGGAGGAACTCAGTTGAAGTGGAAAGTGAATCAAGTGTGATCCCAAAAACCACTGGGGAACACTCAAGACTACAGGGTTTTTCTTCTTTCTTAATTGCATTCCCTTTCTGGTCAGCTCCCCTTCCTGGAAAGGCTTTCTTTCAAACTGCTCCTGGTCAAAATGGTTTTGCTAAGCTACCCCGTCTTGTTAAGGCCCAGTTCTTTGCTTATCCTCCCTACAGTTCCCTTTGCACTTCCCCCAAAAGGGGGGGGTGGGGGGGGGGAAGGAAGTAAAACCCGTGTACTCAATATGCCACTGGAGAAGCTATCAACTGATGACTGATTTTCCTTATTCTGTTTGGTTCTGTGATGGTTTACTGTCTATTCCAGAAATACTGTAAGTGGCCTAAGACATATCAGCAGTTAAAATCCTATTTTGGACTAGAAATAACTTTAATCAGCTCAAACCTGGACACTATTAAAGTACTTAGAGCCTACAAAGCCCTTGAGCATGAGAAACATAGCACTTCCTTCTATTTTTGTGCCTGTGTGAAGTGGTGTAGCCTCAGAAGGGTCGGGGCAATTTCTCTATAATTATTAACTAGGAAAATAAACTTGAAGGCATTACATGTATCTCAGAAGGAAGTGGAGAATGTTTGCAGCTAAAACACTAATGGATTCTAGGACGTGGAATCTGTTTTCAAGCCTTTTTGTGTAAATGGTTTGAAGCATCTACCTGTTCGAGAAATCAGAAGAGAAATGGTAGTTTTGGTCAACAAACCCCTGCTTTTTAGTAAGACAGCTATTTTGCCATTTACCCTTTTTCTTGTCTATGACTTTTTTCAGGGCATGCTCGTTTAGCTTTCTGAAACTGATAATGCGTTGTGAAAAAGTGTTACCTTTGCATCGTAACAGAATGTAAAATCTCTTATTAAATAGCTGACAATTTTGTGGAGATCCAGCATTCCATGTGGTATACTTGGTGGGAGAAACTGGTGCATATTTTGCTTTGTGCGGCAGCTACTTTTTAGCAGCACAGGAATTATTAGATCCTTCAAAACTTGCTCCTCACAATTGTCACCATGGTACACGCTAATCATGTGTACAAAACTTGAATAGTTTTCAGTTGTATGAATATGTTTTTTCATTCTTAAAAGCTTGATGTACTGTTAAATAAATAATTGATGTGGAATTCTAGTTTACTTTCATCTGGGAAGACTCCCAACCAACAGGTGTGAGGTTTGATAAAGTAGCTTCTAAGCTTTCTGCTTGTTCAAATACTTAAGGCATGGATAGTGTTTACCTATAGTATATGATGGTTCTTTGTTATTTTAAATGGATTGATTTTACTCACAGTGCAGATAGTATGCTAATTGGCAGCATTTTCTTGATAGTCTCAGTGACAAGAGGCTGAATAGATGTGAACTCATATCTGCTCTGGCCTCAAAGGTAACTTTTTCAGGTCAGGGGTACTATGCATTAATACAGTATTTTCTGATGCACTGCTGTATCTGTTCTGTATGTGGTGGAAAGTGTGGGTTTTTTCTTTTTTCCTTTTGTTCCAGAATAGCCCACCTGGCATTTAATTCTGTTGGAGTTTTAGTTGTGTATGTTACAATATAAAAATATATAGCTTCCAAGAAACAGTCTGAATTGAATCAGTTCTACAATACTCTATCTGATGTGCTGTAACCACTTTAGAAAGCTACATCTTTGACATCTTGCTTGTGTTAGGAGTACCTGAGGCATCAAGCTCTCCTCTTCAGTTGAAGGATAATCCATCCCATGGTTTTCTTCTTAGAGATGATTTCCTGGTTAGAGTATCTTTGTGTCTTGACCAGGCTTGCTTAGCATTCCTAGAGGGGTCTGGCACTGCTAGGGATCTTTCTTCAGCAATTTGAGCAAAGGCTTAAAGCAGAAGCAACATACATAAAAGGTGAATAGTTTAGAGTTCAGAATGTGTACAGATACCTGTGTAACCTGGAGCTGGTATATCTTCTCCCTCTTTACTCCCTCCTGGAGAATGGCTTTCTGCCTGATTCCCTAAGGCTACCTTTTATGTCGTCCTCTAGATTTTTTTGTGTGCTTGTTAGTTAGGGGAGATCAAACAAGGAGCCAGTTTAACCCTTTAATTCCCCCAAAATGTCAACATAGTAATAAGTGTACACAACCTTATAAACACTGGTAACTACTGGCTATTGAATGAATATTTGTCTGCTTGGCTTTTTCCATTTCCACTTTCTAATCACTTTGATGTTCTATTCTTACAATATATCAGTTACATGAGAAAAATAAAAATTGGAAGATTCTGGTGCAGGACTGAACTAATCTGTTTTCATAGCATAGCCATAAAGCCTGTCACTTTTAGGAAGGTATTTTTAAACAAAGACGATCTTAAAAGGAAGAAAGAGCTAAGATTAAGAAATGAGATGTGGATTCCTTTTTCATATCTGTCTCAGATTTTGTGACCCTGAATGAGTCAACTTTTAACTGGCACAATGCTGAAAGGAAAATATTTATATTTTCTCTTAAGAGTGTTGTGAAGCTTAATCTTTGAAGTGTCTTGAGATTTTTAGAGAGGGGGGAAGCAATGTATGCAGAACCTTGAGGAAAATTTCTGATGGTTTATGAGAATAATATATAATAGACTAACTCTCTAGAGCATACATAACCTCCTCATGAAATACTAAAATGAAGTAGTCTGCTACAAGCTTCCAGGCACTAGAGACTTGCAGTATTCACAGGTTATTTCTTTCCATTACCCTCAGCAAGAAACACATGGTTTTCCAGTTGTGTGTTCCATTATAAGTTATGGTGAAACCCTTCAGAATGAAACAGAACATTACAAAAAGACTTCCTTTTTGCTTGTGTTTTTTTGTTTCGAAAATGCACATTGGATTTCTACTTTAATCACACTATGGATAAATAAATATCTTGCTTTAGGACAATTTAAAGGGGGCAGCTGCTGTGTAGTATTTTAAGTGAATGAACTCTGTGTACTTTGGAGACCCACAAGCTCTTTCTTTGTAGCAATCTCTGTATTGACAACTTCGTAGTGCCCTGCAAAGCATCACCTTAAGAATGTGCAAGTCTTTTGTCTGCTTTGCTGCTGAGCAAATCTATAATTTCAAATCATGGAAGGAACAGCATGTTTCCAAGCCAACGAAGTGGGGGTTGTACATTAAACTGAATGTTTATAACCTGGGTATTTGTCTGTTGGAGAAAAAACTGTAAGTTGTTTAAATAATACATTAGGTGTAGCAAGTGGTGTTAGTGTGGTGTCGCACTGATACTGATAGAACTAATCAGACCAGCAGTAAAAGCCTGAGGAAATCCCAAATGCATAGAGACAGCGTGCTACCTGCTTACTCAGCATGGTGGAGATGGGTTTGAAGCCTAACTGAAGCTCTACCTAATGTAATACTTGACAGCTTGGGAAATTTTTACCACCAGGTTCAACTGTGCCAAGTAGAACCTTTTGAGAAAATGCAGATTTTTGTCAGAAAAGATTTTTAGAGATGGGCGTAGATGTATAAGCTGTCTTAGCTTCAGCTAAGGAAAGAAGGAGAAAGAAAGGAAGGGTGGTTTCATTTTTGTTTCGTGTATTTCATGGGTGTATTGTGAATAGCTGGACAGGCTGGATATCTTCTATCTCATCAGTCTTTAAATAAAAGAGTTTTCTAATTCTATCACTGTATATAGAATGCCTAAAATAAGGTCATGGGTGCACCTGAAATGCTTTAGCAGTATAGGAGGGCACACAAACACAGTTAGTGTTTCGCAGTTAAGGTGCCGTAAATCATTATTGCTTCCCAAGTACAACACAGTTAGCAAAACTGTATGCTTGCCATTATAAACATGGACTTGGGGCTACAGCTAACAGAAACAGGAGCTAAAGATGTGATCGATGGGGAGGTAGGACAGGTTGGTCTTTTTTGTCTGTGTTTCTAGCTTGCTTTAGACCAAGCTAATTGATACTTAGTAGCAGACCTGATTAGATGTTACATTACATCCCTCATAAAAGCAGGTATTTGGCCAGGGTGGTTCAGCTGCCGTGATACTTAAAAGGAGTGTAGAAATCAATAATGAGTCTTCAGCTTTTAGCTTAGTCTTCAGCTTGAATTCTCTTGGGTTCACTTGGATTCTCCTTTTGGCTGATACAGAAGTTAGTGACCTGTTGCTCACTCAGGCAGAATGACCTAATAAATGCCAACAATGTAATTAGGGCTTATTAAAATCAGCACAGATTGAATAGTTAAGATCCAATAAATGAAAATGGGTGTCTAGTGTCCTTATTGGACCAAGCAAAGCATTTGACTAAAAGAGTTGTTTTTAAGTCTCTTGTTAGGAGCTCAAGCTATTCTCATACTAGTTTGGTTCCAATCTGTTCTGTACAATACTGATTAGGAAGGGGGATGCATTGCTGAAACACTGTATAGAATATATGTGTTGTTGTTTGAAGACATACTTATGAAATAAATTCTTAAAATGGAGATGTTTAGATTGGTATGGTTTTTTAACCATGAGAACTGTTTCTCTGTTAACAGTTGCCAAAATATCCCGTTTGTTCAAAACATTTGTTTATATTCACAGATTTGGTGATACACTATTCTGAAGTTATCTGTGCTCTCTGAATGATGTTAAATTGTGGACCTCAAACTTTTATTTTGAACTCAAGCAAAATGTTCCATCAAACTACCATAGAAGTTATGCTTCAGTCTGTAAATGTAACTTTTTTTTCCCCCCAATAACTCATGGAGACAAATTGGCTTAACCATGATATTGTATTTCTAATATTAGATGAGTCTTTTTTTTAAAGTACTGATGTCTTGTGATCCTACTGGATGATGCACGTGGAGCTGTTGGAAAGATTTTTGTTTTTCTTAAACTGTTTTGACAAAAACATCAGCTGAGGTAATTAACAATGCTCAGAGTACTATATGAGACCTTGGTTGGACAGAGGAATGTGGTATCTGTACCACTGGAATCTTGGCTGCTGGAGATTAATAGCATTCATTAGTTTGAGGTGGTTTTAGGTTCTCTTTACTGTCTAAGTATCTGATATTGAAGTGTGATTCTGCTAGTGTGAAATGGGTTAGCATTAACCTAAGACTTTTCTGATTGCAGAAAGGCCTAAGTGTTCCTTAAAGGTTGAAATAATAAGACCGTAATACACTGCGTGGCTAGAGATTTGCTGTGGAAAATATGAATTGCCTGGATGCTTCTTTTCTTGGAGCTGGTTTTAAAAGTAAGAATGGAAGTGCTGTTTGCTCGACTGCCTTTAGAACTACAAGTTTGCTGCCTTCTTCAAGAGCAAGTCAGAAGAGGGGGATTACTTGAATATAAGTAGCCTAGAATAGAAAGAGGATTCCCAGCTATATTGTGTGGTTTCTGCTTTCTGAAGCAGTGCTGAGCAATGCTATTCACAGCACTGGCTATTCAGAGCTGTAAGTTGAAGTAGGGGGAGAGCTGGGGGAGACGTGCTAATGAAATCCTGCTGAACTGTTCAACATCTCATCCTGTCTGAATCTTTATATGTTGATTTCATTATTTCAATATTACTTTCTAATATTTATTTTAGGACAAGACCAGAGTTGTGTCTCCTATTATTGATGTAATTAATATGGACAACTTCCAGTATGTGGGGGCGTCAGCTGATTTAAAAGGCGGTATGTACCTGTACTGGAATACAGATTTAAAAAAAAAAAAAAAAAAAAAGCATCAAGAATCAAAGCTCATGATCACTGCAGTTGTGGAATGAGCAATTAACATACTGTTCTTCCCTTTCATATATCTGGTTTTAAGTTCTGTAGGTTACTTGTTTCTAGGCTTGGATTTTAATTGGCCTTATTGTCCTCTACTTTAAAACAGTTGATCTTTATTATACTAATATTTATAAGTTTATGCTGCCTTTTACCAATGTGCAAGACTCGCTCCAATGTAGGATTGTATGAATATGTCAGAAGCAGCTTATGGCCAGAGCTTATGATTCTCTTTTTAGATAAGACAGGCTTTAATTGCTCACTAGCTTAGAAGCCCATCAGCAATGCAGTGCCTATGAGTTTTTTTTCAAGATGCTGATTTGCTTTAAAAATTAAACTCTTCTGAGTAAGCAGAAGGCTTTGGAATGTGTTTAAAAAATAAATGTTATTGTTAGCCATGATCTGTAATTGTGAAGAGAGTAACATGTGACCGTGAAAATTTGTAGCATTTATACCTTTACCGTTATAAAAATTCCCTGTTAAGTTTAGAAGTACTCTACAGTTTCACTATGTCTAGCTAGTGTAAACTGTTGACAGCAAATAGTAAAAAGACTTGTGAAGCACTCAATAAAAATGAATACAATAAAAAAATCCTCCCCTTTCCTTTTCCAAAGAGGGGGAGGGCAACCACACACTAAAATCCTTACTCATTACAATTTTTATAAAACTTTTTTCACTCCTAGCAAGAATCTAGAGTTTAAAATAGCTGTTCTCTGCCCCCCCCCCTTTTTTTTAATAATTATTCCCACAACCCTGGAAACTGAACTGTCTGCATAAAGATATAAGATGAGCCACTGTATAGAAATTACGTAGTGCTGTTCCCACAGTGTTTCAGCTTTTTCTAAATGGACTTTATTGAGTGAGGAAGGAAAAAAAATTTCAAGCCTGTTCTTTCAGTTACTAGTCTCCAACCGGCCACCAAGTGTTGTTCCAGTAAACTAAAATAAAAGCAATATTTGCATAATGTTGCATATGCTTCAAGTTCGTCAGTGATCTGGAGGCGAGAGGTTCTGTATCCTTTTAATTAACGTTTTGAAATAACACCTACAGTGCATATATTCACAGTATGCTAATGTATAGTTCTGTGCTATTATCTGTGTGCCAGCTTTATTAAAACCTTTAGGCTTTTACCCAATCTATTCATTATACCTCGAGTATGGAAATCTCTATACCATTATGTGGTTTTTATTGTTGTCTGCAGTAGGAGGAGGAATTCTTTCATTGAAATCTTCGATTGGTTCCTGCGGGGTTCATGCTCTTTAATTCTTCCCAAGTGAAGTGGGAGAAGATTGAGAGATCATTTCACTTGCTACTGCTTTTCATGCTTCATCTTTGGAACTACGTTTCTCTTTTTCTTTTCTTTTCTTTTCTTTTTCTTTTTTTGTGTGCTCATTTTCTCCCCTCGTACACAATAGAAATAGATAGATTTTTTTTTTTAAGTGCATGGAGCCTCTGTATTTCTGGGCTGAGGAGTGAGAAGCTGTCTTTTTTTAATGTTAACAATAGAAATTTTGCACATACCAGTGTTTAAAGCTATTTGGGGGTCTGTTGAAACGTGAATCATATATTTCTTTTCAGTTCCCAGAGGACAGATTACCATGTTAGAGGCACTACAGCATTTGGCATCACAGGGACACATTCACTGGGGCCAAGTCTAAACATGGAAACCAAACTATGCTTTCAACCTTAGACACAGTATCTGTGTGGCTGAAGCATGGAGACTTGAGACAGCTGGGACAGCATTTGTGCCTGGTCTGTATTGAAAGAACTTAATCACCCAAGACAAGCAACCTAGCAAATGCTACAAACTTTTTAAAGCGGACAGGGCTGAAATAATTCCCAAGTCTGGCCAATACTAAATCCATGCACTTCATGTTACAAATTTTTTTTTGAGGGAGGGATTTGTGAAAGTGTTTATACTGCCCTGAGAAACACTTTAATTACTGGAATAAACTGTAGTTAACGGAGATCTAATAATTTAGAGTATGCCTATGATGCAGTTTACACTGGATGGAATTTCATGTTGGATATGCACTTGTGTTTAAAAATACTTCCTTTACAGAGTTACTGATATTATCTCATTGAGTGCAGATTTTTCCCAGACTCAGTGAAAATGGAGATGGAAAACCATTTTTTATGGGTAGACAATTTGTGCACTTGTTCGGAGTTTGTAACAGAGTGCTGTGTTCCAAAAGAGACCCCTTGTGTTCACTGGAGTATATGTAACTCTATCTCCACTGCTTCTGCCAGAGAACAGTAGGTTTTTTCAAAGTTCTCCCAGATGCAAGTAATTTTGCTGGGTACGTATGATACGTATGCTGGGTACGACTTTTTAACTGCATGGAAATATTGGAGCTCATTTTACTTTTCATGCTGGAGGCTTTGCAGTACTATCGATTGTAGCCATTTTACTGTTTTGCTACTTGGAGTTTTAGAGTAGTTAGATGGTCTTTCATTTTTACAGTGCAACACTTCATGAAGTACTCAAACATGGAGAGAAAGAGTTGGCATGCATGCTGTAAAGACTGTTCAGGATAATTTCTGTAGTGTGCGTGTGATAAATATCTTGTGAGTTAAAATGAAAACTGTTTAGTTTTCAACTCTGCATCAGTCATTACTATGCATGTTTACAGATGCAGACAGATAGTTTGTAGGACTGTAATTGTTGTCTGTTTACTTTAGCTTTTTCTCCACAAAGTAGTTGCTTTATCTTTATGCTGGAGAAAGAAAACTACTGACATCTGTGCACCAGAAATCTGGAAATCATTCCTTACATGACCTCATAGGATGTAAATGTGTTTGGCAGCAGGCAGTCTGCGTAAGGCTGATTTGCTAGGTGTACTGGGAGAGGGCTATGGACCTTGTGTAGTTTTTTAATAGATGTTCATGCTTATGGGCATAACCCAGCTCAAAAACTATTATGAAAGTGTTTCCTATAGGGAGTTTGTCTTGTACCAGCTGTGTATTGTTGCCTAAAGGAGGTAATTCAAATGGTTGTCACGTAGAAAGCTGCTGTAGGTCACCTATTGGTCTTGTCTATTCTAGTGATCTTTATGGGCTTCTGTGCTTAACTCAGGAAAGGACCAGACCAGCTGTTGCTGTGTGTACACACCTATATGTACATATATAAGGGAAGTAAGATTTTGGTGCTCTAGCACTTGCCTCGGGTTTAAAAAATGATGCACTTGGAAGTATGCAGTGGGAAAGCAGGAAGTTAAAGGAATGTTAGTAAGATAAGAGGGAGCTCCATAACCTGGTGTGACCTTCATGATGGAGAGCTCCTGCTGATAGAGGAGTACCAAGAGTACTGCGTAAAGCCTGTGTAAACATAAATATGTGATCATTTGATAAGAGTTGAAATGCAATTGTGCAGTAAAGACTGTTAGGAGCATTTGTAATGGCTGGAAGATCTTCACATGATGTTCTATTCAATGTAAAGATATGAGATGTTGGATTCATATATGAGGCTTTTGCTTTGTCACTTGTTGACTGGGTTTCTTACTTTGCGTAATAGATGGCAACAAGAGGAATGGAAGTTACTTAATATTTGAGATTCCTGTTTTATTGCCCTGTCAACTTCTTTACCTTTCATCTGGACTTGTCTGTTTTCTACCCAGAAGTTTGTCCAAGTTTAAATTTTTAATTTAAATTACAGTTCCCAGTGTTTTCAGTCAACATTATGTTACTACAAGTTGAATGATGACCGCAGTCTTTTTAACATCCTACTCTAATATTTTCTTCTTGAAGGCTTTGATTGGAACCTGGTGTTCAAGTGGGATTACATGACACCAGAGCAAAGAAGAGCACGGCAAGGAAATCCGGTTGCTCCCATAAAGTATGTCTGTACCACCACTTCTCCCTCTAATAGATTGCAGTTTGCAACTAAACAAAGTTAGAAATCATCTTCTCTAAGTCTGGAAGGGGATCTTTACTATAGCTTTCATTAATAATGAAATTTCATTCATATTTATGTAACATTATGAGACTCATAAATAAGTTGTATTTAAAAAAAATACTTTAAAGCACACTAGTAGATTATTTACCCTTAACAAAAAGTCGATGTCACTTTGTTTAAAGCTGGTATGTTTTGAAGGCTAAAAATACAGCATCAGTATTAATGTTTTATTGCTGGCACAAATTGCCACCCTTTACGTCAGGAACTTGTAAGCCAAATGGAGATCTGGAAACTGCCTCAGAAGGTGATCAGGGTACTATATATGCCATAGAAATGTGTGCAGACAACATTTGAATTGATATATGCAAAATTAGTTGCATTCGAAAGCATTGCAAATTTTTTCAAGGGGGTATTAACCTTGAGGTGCAAATAATGGTTGCCTCTGAGTTCATGGTTCTGTAAGTATTTAATTTTTCTTGTCTGTTTAGGACACCCATGATAGCTGGTGGGTTATTTGTGATGGACAAATCCTATTTTGAAGAACTAGGGAAGTATGACATGATGATGGATGTTTGGGGTGGAGAAAACTTAGGTATGTATATTATCTGTCTTCAGATCAGTCTTAAAAGAAAGCATGTTTCACCATTGCCTGTACTGTCACGGAGTCATGGTCTTCCTGATTTTGTGCAGAGGGTTAAAACCAGAGTTAAAACTTCACATGCGTTACTGGTGAAATCCAAAAGGTTTATTTCAATGAAAGAATTAAAACAAGGTAGGAATTATATGCTAAATATGAGAGAATAAAAGTGTTTGTTCATTAGGCAGGGAATTTTTTTTGTAATGGAAGTTGGCTGATAAAATAAAAAAATTACAGGATGTAGATAAGCAATTACTTTCAAAAATGCTATCTTGTTTGAAAGTCACATCCTCATCCAAAGTTATTGATTAAAATACAATAGTGTTTAAATGCTGGCAATTTAAGGCATGTTTTAAGATGTTGCTGAAATTTAATCGTGAAAAGTAGAACACAGGAGTTCATGAGTTTAATGTTCTTACATACACCTTAAGAAATCAGTTAAAACATAGCTGACTAAAGAATAATCTATTTCTTAACTTTAATAATAGTATACTGCCTGACATCTAAACTTAGTGAGTTTTTTAATTTGATACCCCTTCTTTAGCCCTGTGAGGTAATTATGGTTGAGAAGGCATTTTTGCTGTAAGTCCTTATTTTCAGATATTTAAGTGAGTGGGATTTAGGGAGGAGGGAGGAGGAGCTGAGAGAACTTGAGCTTTAGCCATTTCTTCTTTGACCTGGCAGTTAAATCTGGTGTTATTAGGGGGTTTTTGGCTCTTTGCATTACAGTATTGTACAAAGTTTTTTTCTGCAGTTAAGACCGGTATATTTGTACTAAAACAAAAAACAAACAAACAACAAAAAAAAAGATTTGGGAGGAGCAGAACTCTACAACTTCTCAAAACTTCCAGTCTGTCATTAATTTAGTGTTTTGGGGTAGAGATGCATCTCAGACATTTTAAGTAGTGTGTTTTAGGACCAGTTCTAAGGATAGAAACTTCTCTACTGCATGTGCTAGCTGCAGAATCCTAAAATACCTTGAACTTGTGAAAACCCATGAGTATTTTGAGTTACTGAAATATGCATATGCATTGAGCATATGCTTGGCCTTCAAGGAAATGTCTGCTGTATACAGCACACTAAGTATGGAGACATGGTAACCAAATGTTTAACACTCCTGTAAGGAACTAAAAGGCTGGAAGAGGCATCCTTACAGTCCAGTCTCTGACCTTCCTATGCAACACTCAAAGAAACCTCTTACATATTTTGAACAATTACTTTCTGTGTTTCTGTGTTCTCATTATTTTGGCTGTATATTGCTAAATTGTATTAATATGAATATCATAATTTTTCATTTTTTAAATGTCCTGGAAAGTCATTGGATAAACTTACTACAGCAGTACTCATGTTCACTCTAAAAACCTCTTTTGCCACTAGAGCACTTAAATATTTGATTAGCTGCAAGCATGTACTTGAGCGACCAAGTTTTTTCTGAAAATTTAGCAGCTGCCTTTATGCTTTGATAACTGGGGCCTTGATAGCAGGAAAGGGCACAAGCAACAGCTCCTCACTCAAGGTGAGAAGACTGCATGCAAAAAGCTGCTGATGTTGCTCTTGCTCCATTCTGTTTCTTTTCCTCCATGGGAAGGAGGAAATGGAGACTTTGGGGTGCCTTTTCTCGGCTCCCTGAGAAGGCAAAGTCAGTCAGTCCAGCAGACAGCTAATAATTTGTTCATAGTTGCCAGACTAACTGAAGACGAGTAAAAATCACATGGCGTATGATTTAATTTGCAATAAATGACACATTCACCAGTTACTGGAAATCTGTGACATGTAGTTTAAAATTCAACATGCACATTTGTCAGGCCTCTTTACTCTCAAGTATATCTCTGGATCAGCAGCTTGACGTTACGTACAAATAACCTACTAGACTTGCAAAATAATTCTATACGTTATATTTATGCTTTATAAAACTTCGCATTTTTCCTTCAAGCATGTGCAGAGCAGCTGTTATGAGATTTAGTTTACATGTTAGTATAGTCTCAACTTTAGAAATTTCAAGATGGACCTGTGGTATTTTGTCTAAATTAGCCAAGGGACAGCTCTTACCATGAAGATACTGTGCGTTTTCAGATTGTTGCTAAATATGACTGATAACACATGCTCACTGTACAAAACATGGATCAAGGTTTGTTCAGTCTTGTCTTAAATTTGTAAATTCTAATTCTCAGAATCTTTACAATGCTTTTTGATAAGCATAGGAGGATTGGAGTACACTGGAGACTGGATGAACCATTAGAAGGTTTGGGTCTAATTTGAAAACCTAGGCTTTTCTTAATAATTTTGCTAAAATCAGGGAGCAAGTAAGACATTCCCCATCTTCAATAATGATGACACACTACAATGAAAAGAGCAAATCTGTTAGAGAGGTGTAACATAATCTGATGCAACTGAAGAACTTTTGACATGCTGTTTATGCCTTTTTAATGAAAAACTGTGTCCACTGAAATTGTTACAATAGTAGTATTTCTTCTCCCACTGTGAGTATGGCAAAAAAGATGTCTTAAGGGAGTTTGTGGGGTTTTTTTTAAGTTTTAGTTGCTGTACATTCCTTTTTCTTTAAAAATCCACACAGGCTTTAGAAGCCATGTTGGTGCAAATAAGAATTAGTTTGCTTCTCCTTACTTACTAGTCCTTTGCTGTCTTTCCTATAGAGTTATTTTTCATCATTTTCACTTTTTTTTTAGATTCTTCAGAATCTAAGGTGCCAGAAAGTATACATGTAGGTTTACATTTCTGGGAATTTATGGAAGGAGAATTAATCAAATTAATGTACACAGTAGAGGAAGCTATGAATAATGAAAAAAGTTGACACAAGATATTTCTAAATTACTTCTAAAACAAAAATACTTTTTCAATGCCTACATACATTCAACAGATGACAGTGACTTTCTGGATTAAACCTTCAGATGAATCATTTAAAAAAGAAAGAGCTTTAGGCGTACTGCACTGACCTTTTATTTTTAACCAGAATCTCACTTTACTGCATTTCAGAAGTGTGTATTTTCTAATACTTAAATAAGTCTAATACTAGATTTTGAGCATTTAGTCTGCACCTGCTTGTCTAATGCAAAAGCCTGTATCTTTGATCGAATCTCCCTGCCTTCTTTCACTAGGCTGTCCTCACTGACTGCAGCATGCCCTCACGTTGGGCAAATAACTATGAACTTTCTAGCAAAATTCCATAAGTAATGCTTCAAAGTGGTACAAGAAAACTATTACTCCTCTGCTTTCACAATTTGAGCAGTATGGGACCAAATTTGAGCTAGATATGGGAAAACCTGCTGTCTTCCATCTATGTGTAATTTATTCTGGTAGAAACAGAATTGCTTTTGTTACTAACTTGTTTAATAAAAGCAGTGACCACTTGTTTGTGATTCTCATTTTTTTTTTTCATTCTAAGCTCAAAATAAGAGGTGTAAGACTGAAGTCGGTGCTGTGAAAAATGTACGAAGAGAATGTCACGTTCAGTTGCTTTAAAAATTACTTTTGCCTATTGTCCCATGTTAATTCAACTGGAAAATCAAGACTGAGTTAATGGCAAAGACAATATTGTCATTAATATTTTTGAGGATGATCTGTCTATAGATCAGACTATGTTGACTGTCTAGGGTTCATGAATATGCCTAATTGGTCCCAATGCAACAGAATTTATCACTGAAGTAAAACAAATAGGAAATGATCCTTGTAAAAGCAAAGACCATTTGGAAGAAGGGCAGTTAACCTGCACTGTCAACAGTTGAAATCACAGCACGTCTTCTTTTTTTCTTTTCTTTTTTTTTTCCTCTGGACAGACTGTCATGATGACATGCTCTCTAACCTTTGAGGTGGTTGGTTGTTTTTTGGTTTGTTTTTTTTTTTCAAATTTAATTTTTGAAGTAATGTTATTTTTATGACTTATTTTGTGTATGTGGGAGGAAGGCTTCTGGGGGAGGGAATGGCACTTAAAGTCATAAAAGGTAGACACTGACTTTAAATTAGAGATGATGATGATTATTATTATTAATCTGTGGAAAGATACTGAATGATTATGAAGAGGCTTGGAACTAAGGGTAGCACTCAGTAACTGGTAGCAGCTGCTGGACTGAAGGGGGAATCATCAAAATTGAAACAGTGCTACTGAAAGCACCCTTCTTACTGTGCTAATTTGGAATGAATGAGGAAAAGTTCCATGTCAGCATTAGGTGACTTCTGCTGTCAAAGGTCTAAGCTGAGAAAGTGTATAAATATTTCTAGACCTTCTTGTCCTCACTAGCTGGGTCAGCTCACTACATTGGCTTAGAAGTGTACTGTCCATAACCTTCAGTTTATTGAAGTTGCATCTTTATTCAGTCTGTCTTCAAATCACGATTGACTTGATATCAACTCCTTCCACGACCAGTGTTTGGGAGTGTTTGGTTATCTGCTGTAATAAATCAGCAGCTCGAATCTACTGACTGTTTTATCATGCCTTGATTTTGTTCACTGTGTTATTCCATCTTTAGCTGAAAAATTTTATTATAAGCTAGTGATGTTAAGTGTATCTACTGTTGCTTACCCTTTAGATAAAGCCCAGTAATAGTACATATAGACCTAACTTACTCTGGCAAATTGCAGAGTGGTTTATGAATTTGGGGAATGCTGGTAACCCCAGATAAGAGAAGACACAGAGTTTTGCTTCCAAGTTAATATGATTATTTTTCCTGAGCTTGGAGAATATTAGTAAATGCTCAGATATGCTTTTGCTTATCCTAGAATTTCTCAGAAAACTATCTTATTGATCTTCTCAGCAATAATCAGTAACAGCCTTCTCTGTAAATAGTACACCACAAAATTACAGTATTTTGTGATGGTGGTCTTTCATTCATATTTTTATTTCAGAGATCTCATTCAGAGTTTGGCAATGTGGTGGGAGCCTAGAAATCATCCCTTGCAGCAGAGTGGGTCATGTATTCCGCAAACAGCATCCTTACACGTTTCCCGGTGGGAGTGGTACCGTGTTTGCAAGGTAACTGTTAAGTCATGTCTTCAGCTAAATAGCAATGTTTTGGATTTCTTCAGATGATCAGCAGGTGGCAGTAATTTCATTTTAAGGATCTTTTCTTTAGAAATATTTGCAATATTATCTAGCATGGAAAAATATTAATTAAAAGGAAATTAATGACTGAGGCAACTACACAGATTGAGAGAAGAACCTGAGAGTTGAAAAAGCGAAACTTCTAGCAGACGCAGCCTGAGAATCTGGAAAAGAAGGAAATGCTTAGCTTGGCATTCTATCAATTTTGAGAACTTTGTTTATTTGGTTTTAAAGAAGGCTTTATTTTCAGAACTGTCTCATAAATCTTCATTTCATAGAAACAGTTTCATCATTCACTAAGAGCAAGAATACACTAAGTTATGAATATGCTTTGCTTGCTTTTTCTTAATACATGATTGGTATGTGATATGCAAATGGTTATGTAGACTGATTCTGGCATTTGTGCCAGTCTGCTGGCAACTCCATTCTACATCACATTTGCCTTTCCTGTGCTATGTTTAAAAATGCTTTTTTTCTATAGACCTAGGAAACTGCAATATTAAGGGCTTAGATTAATATGCCTGTTAATTTTGCTGTTGATACAATGTACAGCGGTAGCTGAAATACTGGCTGTTTCCTCAGTTTCTCCTCTACAGAATGAGAACAGTAATTCTGATTCATGTTCATAGTGTTTTTTAAGTAATGTGGATGAAGGTATTGTAGGAGTGTGTGGTGGATGTTTTGACCAAGGCTCTGTCAGTTGTAGCTGAAGAATCACTAGGTTTTGGTTTAGAGAATTGGACTTGATGCTCAGGGGTCTGAAGAAGTACAGATCTTGGCTAAAGGTTCTGTGGGTTAAGAGCTGCAAATAAAATTGTTTATTTATCTTTGAAAGGATATGGAGCCCAAACTCTGTTTAACATGAAGCAACACAGAAAACACAGATGTATTTAAATTCATAAGAATGTTCTAAGCTGCCAATATACTTGGATTGCCAATATACTTGGATTTGTGTTTCACCTTAGGTTGAGGAACCTCCTTAGGGTGTAATTCTTTTCTTCCATGCTGGTATGCCACCAAGATGACTCTAATGAATGTAATAGTCTGCTAAAATGAAGTCACTGTCCCGTTTCTTCCAGTAGTTATAGTAAGGATTTTTCTGGTCCCCTATACTTTGAGATCTGCATCTTATGCTACAGTGGAAAATGAATAATAGTACTTAAGGGAAAACAAAAGCTAGCAATGAAATATCCTTTCTTAATAAATCACATCTCTATTCCAGTATTTATAGTGTCATCAGGAGAGTAGGACGATCTACCAATTAAACTGTATTATGTAGGCTTAGGATGCAACTGTTTTAGTTTCATGGTAGATTTTAAAATGACAATGTCATAATAAGGAGCATAGTTAATAAAAATAAATAAATATATACTTTGTGCGGTTTTCCCACTCCTTTGCAGCTTTTTCTTCTTTGGGCTGTTGCCAAGATGCTGCTTTTCTTGTGATTTAAATAGGTACTTAAATATAGTTCAACCGCAAAGTAGGAAAAAGGTGTGGCTGTATGCGTGCAAGCGTACAGCAGACATCAGAAATGCATCATATTAGCAGGGGTTGCGTTCATACTGCGATTAAAGCTTTTGGATTTTGTGGTGAAGTCAAATCATCATTGTCATTTGGTCACTCAAATGTCCTGACAATTACTATGACAGGTTTTTTTAAAGCCACATTGTGTTTTCCAGTCATTTGTGTTCAAAATGACTTTGAAAAGAGATCCCACATGTACTTGAATAGTGAGGGCAGCTGAAGCCTGCAAACTAGTGTCTTGGGTACTTAACATCCCTTTCCAGACCTACCTTTCTCTGCAAGTGGTTTATTACCTGTGTCCTTAGCTGTCCAGCTGTCTCAAATTCTGAAATGCCATTAAAATTCTTTGTTTCATTGGAATTATTTTTGAATTGACCTAGAAAAGTTGCATATCACTTAAAAGCAGGGTTGACAAGTTGCTGTATATTTGAAGGTTTCCTCCTCAGTCAGCTTTCTTGGGTGTCAAACCAATATAACATAATGCCTTAAGATCAGTTTTAGCAATGAGAGAATGAGAAACCTAAGGTAACGGGATACCCTTGTAATACAGGTATTATCAGATATGTATAGGACTTTGGTGCCAAGAAACTTGGTATGTGGAATTGGTGCTGGTCTCGCAGTCAGGACTTGTTAGCTTATGCCATTATCTGTCCCTTGACTGTATGCAATTTGTTCTGGAGTGCTCTGGGTAGGCATCCTATTTTTAGCTGACTAGTCAGTATGCACTGCCTTTTGGCAGCCAAAACAAATCGGGGGATTCTGGAGGAGAGACTGGGAGTCCTGTTTCATGAGAGGCGAGACCACATCCTGGCTGTGTGGTGTGGGCAGATACAGCTTGTGTCTGGCAGGATTTCTTAGACTACTGTGCACTGCCTTAATACACTGCTTCAGACGAGCTAATAAACCTTGCAGACCCCAGTCTGCTCCATGCAAAGCTACCTCTGATTGCTCGGTGCTAGGTTTCATTAACTGTGGCTCAGCACGAAGCAACCGAGTGCACCCTACACCGCATTCCTCAGTACCCTGCCTTCTTTGGGGTCTGTGTTAGTTTAGGCAGTTCTCAGCATCTACATGGTTTTCGTATTTCTGTCGCACTAAGCCTGAACTGTTCATCCCTGAGTATGGGGAAGCGTGATGCAGGCATGTGTTCTGGCCTTGAAAGTGTCTTTGGAGTCGTTAAACCCTGGCAAACCAAATAGTTCCTCTCCCACCGCCAAAATCTGTTTGGCCTGTGGGCAGGCAAAGCTGATTGCTGAGCAAGCAACAGGGGCAGGTGCTGAGTGACTGGCTGACACACAGGCCTGAGTGACTGCAAGGGAGGAGAAACTGAAACAGCTCTTTAATTTGTATTGAATGGGATTTTGCTTACAAAAAATCTAAAAAGAATCTTCGCAAGGAAAAATCAGTCCTCAAACAAAAAAAAATGATTGAGGTGTGTCTTGTGACTTTTTTTTTCTTCCCCGTGTCCTTCCTGCTCAGCGACCTGCAAGAACAGCTTGCTTTATCCTGACTATTTTTTGTCTTTTGAATTGGAAAATCATATTAAAGAAGTTATTGGCTGACTGAGTTTACTCAAGTTGCTTTAGATGAACTTACTGCCAAATGTAAAATAAGCTTCAGAGCATGGCAGTTGCAAGTGAAATAAGGCTTAATTTTCTAAGCATAAAATCATGAACAATAGAAGTAAATGATTTTTACATGGAAGCCAGGGGACAGAAAAAGGCATTACCATCTTGCAGTCCAAAAGGAGATTTAAAGACACCAGTTACATAAATACAGGAATTTTAGTTAGAGATGTGTTTGATTAGAAGTAAAGAATTTGGGTTAGTGTTTTTTACATTTACTGCAATAGTTAATCTCTCTTGAATTTTAAAGCATGAAAAATATTTTCTAATTACTGGATCTCCTCTGTTACCTCAGCTACAACAGACTTGCTTGGTTCATAGCCTTAAATGTCATGGAAGCTTATGTCTTTTTGGAACTTTGAGTGCTCTGCTGGTAGAAATAGGATGAAGACTGAAAATGTCTTGCCTATGTTAGCATATCTGTTTTCAGAAAGGTAAAAGACATTATTAAATATTGGCAATTGTTGAGATTTTTATGTTTCCAAATAGCTTGTTTATCGAGGTGAACACTCACTGAATTTGGCTTCTGTCAAGTTACTCTTATACAAACTAAAAATCAAAACCAAACAACAACCTAACAACTTCCGTGAAGTTTGCAGAAAGAACTCCAAGATGTGTATTAAATTCTGGATGAAAACCTGAAGCAGTGATGAGTGTGGAAAAGACATAAATTTCATTCTAAATGCATTGATTTCAGTTACGTTACTCTCTAATGGTTTTCTATTACTTGGGTCTTTAACACAGAATCTTCTGCCTGGCTTGGAGGGAGCTGACTATGTAGTACTAAAAAGGATTAAAATCAACCCAAGGATAAATGACCTGGTTTAATTGCAGCTAGAGAAAATATAACCTATGTGTTTCATATGATTGTCCCTAGAAATACACGCAGGGCAGCAGAAGTCTGGATGGACGAGTATAAAAATTTCTATTATGCAGCAGTGCCTTCAGCCAGGAATGTACCTTATGGCAAGTAAGTCACAAGTGCTTTTTTGCCCTATTCATTTATTCTTCATGAGACAGCACCTTCTGAGGTGAAAGCAGTGCTAGCTCTCATGTGTTATCTCTTTAAGATATAGTTCTACAGTTCTACTGTTCTTGAGTTTCCTGTGTATTCCTTAACATATATGAAGACAGCAGCCTGACTTTGAAAACTGTTCCTTTTTCCCCCCCTCTAGTATTCAAAGCCGAATGGAACTCAGAAAGAGACTTAGCTGCAAACCCTTCAAGTGGTATCTTGAAAATGTTTATCCTGAGTTACGGTGAGTTTTGGCTGAATCAGAGGTAGTATAGAGGTCTCTTCCCCATGCCCCCCCTCCCCAGAAATCATCAGTTTCTCTTTCTCCTTCCTTGAATGTAAAGGATGTGTTTTAATTTTTGTGAAAGCAATGCCTAGTGTGGGCTTATTTGCTTTTTTTAATTAGTTCTGTTCCTGAAGAGCCATTTTTCCCTGCTAAGCTGCTTTTTCTACTTACCACAACTACAGCTACAGATGCGGGTATTTTAGAGAACAGTGTCCAAAGGACTCAACTTATCTGAGCCTGAAGCTAGTCTCCTACACAGGCTGTTTGCTCAGAAATACACTGTTCTGCATCCTGTTGTCATCCCTTTAAAGCTTTTGCCTTTGCCTAAGCACATGCCTAGTAGAGTGAGGAGACTGAATCTCAGCACAGTACAAGGAATGGGAGTCAGCAGACAAGAGGGCCTTCTATGTTTGGCAGACAAGGGTAGATGCCTAAGACTCTAAGAAGCTGAGTCTTCTGCTCTTTCTGTCTTTTGTTCTCTGACACTGCATTATCATTAACTTTTGGGGGAGGAGATGAGAAGAGGGAAATGAGGGGTAACCTTGCTAACAGCTTCTGTAACATGAAGGCATCCTAACTAACGAAAAATCCTTGAAGAGAAACACTTTTTGAAAGGATAAAAAGGTTTTTGTTCGATAACCTGTTAATAAGTATGTCTGTCAGATCGGAGTCTATGAACTAGTTTGTCTGCTGTCAACCTAATATTGGTAGTGTAACGGTAAGATACTGCGTGGCTTATAGGAATACTTGGGTTTTTTCCTGGGGGCGCTTCGTGTCAGTAGAGTGAGGTAACTACTAGTGGCATACAGGCTTGGAATGCAAAAGCACCAGCCATTACAGCCCTAGTGAAACATGTACAGAACCACATGTGCTAAAGAGTCTCATAAACCAGGATGACGCTGAGGAAGTAAGTTATTCTTTATTTTCTCTTGTAAGTGCCAGAGGATATTTATTTTTGTTTAATTTGTCAGAAGAAAAACCATCATGCAAGCTCTCCTGGAAAATGTGCTACCATAAGCTTTACTTAAGTGTAATGTCATCTTGCTCTGTGTTGTCTCTCGTGCTCATTCTGCTGGGTTGAATTATTATACTCATATTACAGTCTGAAGTTTTAAAAGGAGCTAATGTGCCCTTACTTTACTGTTTGACATGAACTCATGGACTCTACCCCACAACTGTACTTTGGTGAATGGGTTTGTGGGGGTATTTCCATACTGTAGGAGTGCAGTTTATGTGCGACCATTAGAAAATGGGTATCAGCAAAACATTGATTTTTTTTTTTTTTTTTTTTTAAATTCCTAACCCCTTTTCTAACACTTCAGTAAAAACAGTCTGGGAAAAATGTAGAATGTCATATTTCTGCCACAAGCTAGCTTGGCTGAAAAAACAAGAGGGCTTGATGACCTTAACTGATAGCATTAAGCTTGAGTGATCTTAAATGATGATGTTAAGTCATCTTTAATTTGCTTTTTGTGCTGAGTTTGTATGTTCATCCTCATTCTCTGGTACAAGTCTTTTTGTATTCTGTCCTAAGCTTGCAAGTTTATTCATGTTTGATCAGTTCATGATCAGATAATTGCCTTCCCCCCTCAGAAAATGATTGAGATTTCCAGCTAGTAGTCATTACTCGTCTTTAACCTGTCATCTTAAAAATACTCTGAGTAAAGACAAGAAATTAAAAAAAAAAAAAAATTAAAGAAACTGAATTAAGCAGCTATTTCTGGTTTTGTTTTAGGGTACCTGATCATCAAGATATAGCTTTTGGGGCTTTGCAGCAGGGTACCAATTGCCTTGACACTTTGGGCCATTTTGCAGACGGTGTTGTTGGAGTTTATGAATGTCATAATGCTGGGGGAAACCAGGTCTGTATGCCATTAATTTTTTTTCCACAGTATGTGATCTTTTAAAAAAAAAAAAAAAAAAAAAAAAAGAAAGAAAAAAAGTGAAACTTTTTAACTCAAGCAGGTACTGTGTACTGGTGATAGGAAGGTGAACCCAAATCAGCAGATCAGTTGTTATAACAGATTGGCTAAATAACTTCTCTCTCAAATATAATTTGCATTTTCAGGATTAGAATCTGAGCCCAAAGATTCATTCAGTGTGCATCAAATTATCCCCTTCCTTTGTCTCTATTAATATTTGCTTTTACACTGGAGGCCAGTAACTTCCTTCCCAGGGGTTTTATACTTGTATAGAAAGCTTTTTTCAATGAATTGGTGTGTTTCATTTTTTAGGGGGGATTTTTACTTGACAAAAGATTTGGGCTGTATTAAGCATAAGGCCTACTAAGGTCAGCAAAACAGAAGAATGCTTTACTGTGATGCCCTATTAGTCATTTCCAATTCGTGCTAGCGGGGTATTAAAAAAAACTGTCTTAAATCTGCATTTGGCTTTTCTAGAAAACAGAGGTGCCTAAATGTCATATTCTGTTCACTCACAGTAAAGGGAGTGTTTCAACAAATCCTTTTAATCCTACTCTTAAACTAATTGCAAATGTGTCAAATCTGTAAATGAGAGCATTAATTATTTCACAGAATCTATTTATGCAGTTGTGACTTAGTTGTCGTTCACAAAATATATGCATAAGTGCTCACTGTTTTGTGTGCTGCTTTATCACTAAATTCTTTTCAGAATCAACCTGACTAGAAATCCAATGTAAGATTAATACTTCAAGTACATCTGTTAAAATAGAAGGCTGACCAATTGCAAATCTACTGTTGAATGAGTATCAGAATTTTGCTCGCTCTGATTTAAATTAGAAGGGGAAAACCCTAAAATTGGATGAAGCCCAAGATAAAGAAGTTATTTCCTGGAAGATGTATAGCATTGATTTGAATGCATTGCCATCATACATCTGAGATATGCCTCTTTTCCCTATCATTAAAGAGAATGTATCTGGGGAGGCTTTTTCTATTACCTTTATGAAAGTACACTCATCTTTTCAGAACACCACAGTGTTTTTTAGGAGGAAGGGTGGATGTGTCAGAATTGCCTTGGTGCAGAAATATTGGAAGTTTCTGGTCATGTTGTGTATTCTCTATAGATAAACAAAATTATCTTCTTCTTTTAAACTCCCTTCCCCTGAGTCTGACCCTCTTTTCTGTGTAGCTGCGTCTGTGAAGCTGGCCTTGACAAACCAATATACACTTGCTATGAACAGGTCCCTGTGAGAGGACATTCAGACAGATTAAGAGGCAGAACAGGTCAAAACCAGGTTTTAAGTCCAAGCAGAATTCGTATTGGATTGGAGGGAATGAACAGCATGGGAGAAGAGGGATAGGGAATAAACCAGAGTCTTTAGATCTGTACTATGTTTTTTGCACCTATTCTTATCAAGAGGGTTTGCGGGGGGTTGGGATTAAGACTACTCAGATACTGTAGGTTGTGGAGACCTTCTCCTATAATTTGAAGAGTGTACTCTGGCTTGTATTCAACACAAAATGCAAAATTTAAGTCAAAATGGGATTTCTGCATGCCTCTGCCCCCCGCCCAGGTTGGTAGAATTCAGTGATTCAAAAAGTAGATGTGTACCTCTAAAGGGCTGAAGAAATTGTGGTGTATTTGACAATTGTGTACAAATATGTAGGGTTATGATAAGGAGCTAAAGGTAAAACAAAATGCATCTAGGTGCAAGGGGAAGATTTCAGGTTAGTGGCGTTCTACTAACTTTATATTTGATTTGACACAGGTTTTTTCAGATGTCCTGATTTTCAAATTGTTACATAGAGCTGTCCGATTTCCAGCCTGTGCCCTGAGCACATACACTGCTTGCAATTTTTCTTCTCTTCTGGTGTAGCGGAACTTGCTTAATCTTATCTCCATTATAGCTAGTCATAGTTCCTGATCACTGGAGAAAAGTAGTTATACACTGTTTCGTACCATGAAGGGCCATCACGTAGATGTCTCCAACAGCAGAGCTTGGAGCTTTTGTGAAGCAGTACCTTTGGCTTTTAAATGTATTAATTTCTTGCAGGATTTCTGTTGTGTCTGGGGCTCTTACAGCCTTTTGATGGAAGGGTGAAGATGCATAAAGCAGTATTTTCAAGGCTTTAACTTTCTCTGACTGCAGGGTCCTCAAACACAAGTTTTACCACTTCCCTGATAGTATTTTCAGCTGTCACTATTCAGTATAAATCTTACAAGGGGGCCATCTGTTTTGGGGGCATTTGTGATTCCTGCTAAGCTCTGAAAATAACTTGCTTAATTCCTTAAGTTGCTAAAAGTGGCTATTAATGATTCTTGTTGACATCTTATGAACTGGACAGAACTGAGAGGCAAGTAATTTTGCTGTCATCCGAGATTAACATTTTAAGAGTGAAAGGAAAAGTGTTCACCTTAAGAGATTGGGATGCAAATAAAGGGATACACAGTTTTCCTGTCTTTGCTTTGTTTTGCATAGTTGTCATTATTCTAGTACTTGCATAATATGGTACCCATCTAATGGCTCGCTACCTGTACAATGGTGATTACTTGTAATCATGTGGGTTAGAAGTTCAGATTGTTTCCTGAGCATCTGTTCTCAAAGGAATTTAATCATTGTTAAATCTGCTGAGTTTAAAAGTGATTATGCAAGCCAAAAATTCAGTTATGGTATCAGAAAATAAGTTAAAAAAAAGGGGGGATGGGATTAGTCATTTAATTGCTTTCTGAAACACTGATTGCTTGCAAAATAACAGGCTTCGCCCTGTATATTTAGGGGTTTGTATTATACAACTCTGAATCCTCTTTAGTTGCTGGAGAAAAGGTAATCGTGCCATTTTAAGTAGCGACAAGCATGATTTGGATAATTAGCGTGGCTTTAGTCAATAGATCAGCTTCTTTCCTCAAAGGGTAATTAAACAAATGAAGACCAATCTGGATCCTGGAGACCAAACTCTGGGGAGAAAGGCGTAGAGAGAGTCTGAACATCAGCGCAAGATCAGACCCTGCGCAGAAGGATGCTGAGATCAAACAAGCTGGGCAACAGTATATACAGAACAGCTTTTCTTTGCTCTCTAAGAGTTGCATCTTTAAATGCATTTGTTGCATTTAATTCTGTTGTACATCTGCCTTGGATAGGAAGTAATGTTTTCCCTCTACCCTTGAGTTTGGCCCTCTTCTGTATTGCTTTCTGGTGGTCTCTATCATATTAGGAACTACCGTTTCCTCACTGTGGTACATATGCTTTGTTTAGTGTGTGGGTAGGGTGGCCAGTGACGTTGCAGACCAAGCTTTTAGGGTTTATATATATCATTATACATATTTTTTACATATATAAATCTCTCCTACAAAGAAGATACGGGGGGGTGTATTACATACACATACAGAGAGAGGGGTAGATAAAAATATAGCTGGACAAATATTTGGACAAATAATTGGAACCTGAGGACCTGTGTGACTGCCTGCTGTACTTGTGTGAAGCCAGCAGAGGGAGCAAAGAGACAGCCCAGCCCTGAGCTGACCTGGGGATACTGAAGCAATTGGAATTACTGTATTTGAAAAGGACCTTTTTTCCTCTCCTGCTCTGTGGGAAGCAATGAACTGTTTTAATGTGCATATATAGCTGTTTACAGGATTTGAACCTGTGCTATATATGCAGAGATAGCATGTGCTCATTATGCATATGTTAATATATACAATTTTGTACACTTTTTTTTCCTTCCTTTAGGAATGGGCCTTAACAAAGGACAAGTCGGTGAAACATATGGATTTGTGCCTTACTGTTGTGGACAGAGCACCTGGTTCACTAATAAAACTTCAGGGCTGTAGGGAAAATGACAGCAGACAGGTTAGTATGTCGTGAATGCACTCTGCAAACAGTGGGGAAAACAAGGTCTGTGAAAGAGAATGCAAGAACATGCACTGGTAATCATATCTTCTATCCATTCTGCTCTTCAGTCTGTCTCGCTGTTGTGTGTGTGTAAAGTTAGCATGCATGACGTCTGGGAAGAGCAGCAGGAATAAGCTTGTGTACTGAGCTTTTCTTTTCATAGGCCAGTGACAATCTTTTATGAACATCTAGAGGTTTTACCCCAACAGTGGCCTTATGTAAAGGTTTCACCCAGCAGCATTGATGTGTAACAGTCTTCAACTGCCACATCTGTTTTCTGAAATAGAATATGTATTCCACAACGTATTTTTGAAAGGTCTTGTGCAGTGAAGTTTGAAAATTATGTAGTCTGTGTCTCAGAAGAGCGTGGTTTGGTTTTCCTTTCTTCTTTTCAGCCGTGACCTGTTTATGACAGCACTAGACTCCTTCAATTCATTTTTATTAATGCAGCTTTGTAACTTCATCTATTTCCCACGCCTGAGGAAAATCACATTTGCAGAGTCATACCATCTTTTTGATCTTCAGCTCTTTCTGCGAAGTCATCAGTTCTGATTGTCTGCCAGCTTTCTTCCTTCTGTATCTCAATTTTTGCAGAGAGATAACTGAAATGCTCTTCCTTGATGAAGGAAGAATATTTTTGCCACTTTTCAGAAAAGAAAACTAAGGAAGCAAGATTTTCTTGATAAGTTTTAAAGGCACAATATGTTAGAAATACAACAGAAAAACTTTTTTTTTTTACATCCTGTATTTGGGATTTACTCTATCCTTTGCATCACCTTGGGCAAAGAGCTTCTAACAGCACAGATTGGTTGTCTTCTGTACAATTGAAAGGTGTCTGACAGATTTCTGGATTTCTGTAAAGTTGTCTTTAGTGATTGTGCTTCTTCTCTATGTTCAGAATTGTAGTGTTATGTGGATGGGGTTTGTGATTTTTAAGTTTTTTCTTCAGACCAAAAGCTTCGTACAGGTAACATGGTGTGACAGTGTATTTGAGAAGGGCTGAAGTAGAGGAAAATGATCTGGTGTGTTCTGTATCTATTGCAGTGTGTTAGCTGAATGAATTGTTGTTTTGGCAAGGCTTGCCATAACTTATATACTCTTATTCAAGGATCATCTAAACTGCGTACTCTTACTGCAGTTTTCACAGCTTTCCCAAGCGCAAGCCAGGGAAGCTTATGAAGACTTCAAAGGACAGAATGTAGAACTTATCCTTTTCCTGCTTTTCCAGCTCAATAACTGTATTTTCTCTTTCAGAAATGGGAACAAATTGAAAGCAATTCTAAACTGAGGCACGTTGGCAGCAACCTCTGTCTAGACAGCCGAAATGCCAAAAATGGTGGTCTCACTGTTGAGATCTGCAGTCCTTCTTTGTCACAACAGTGGAAATTCACACTTAACCTGCAGCAGTAGAAGGACTTACAAGCAAAATGCTGGTTTGATTCATAGACGTTGGGCAAAGTTTTGATTGAATTACTGATGTATTTCTTAAAACTTTCCACGGAACTTATATACCTCAGTATTCCACCTTTATCTGAAAGTAGGAGAGTGCTGAAGCAGACACCAGGGATCCAGGGGACTTGGAGCACTGCAAAGATGTCACTGAACATGACTGCAGCACGATTGCTTCTTGGTGCGAAGACTTCAATGGTTCCTTTCTGTCTTCAGTTATGTACTTGCACAGCAGATAATTAACTCTAGGAACAACTGATGTATGATAAAAAAAGGATCTGAAGAAACACCTGTGGGGAAACAGGGTGTGGGAGGGAGGGTGGGAAAAATTACTAGGAGAAGGTAATTTGAAAACTCCATTTGCATAGAAATCATGGTTTGTCGTTTCCAGAAACAGAAGTGTCATTTTGAAGGTTTTTTTCTCCTGTGTGTACTTGGTAATTTGAATATGAACTTTTCTATGATGGACTCTAAATATAAATATATAAAAGTATATATATTGTCAGCTCCCAATGATTTATATCAGTTTTCATCATCCTATAATTATCAACGACGTGATTGACATATGTATAACGAGAAATTGGATTGGAACGCTAGGAGAGTGAAACTTTATGAAGGTGCGGATTTTGTGCTGCTGAGTATAATGTCCGTGCTAACACTGGATGCTTTTGCTTTGCAAACTGGATCTACTTCTTAACACTTCACCCTCACTGGAGATCATGAAACTCAGGAGGAGAAAGAAAATAGCAGAATAAGCCAATGCATCTGCACAGATGATTGCTTGGATTGTTTATTCCAACTTGGAAATTCATTACGTGTGCTCTGGATAACGTTAAACTTGTACTTGATATTTGTGTTGATAATTTCTGTAGTACTTTGTCTTTAAAATACTTCTTCCTATGTTACAAAATTACATAAACAGTGCAGATCTTTCATGCAGCCAGGTGGGTTCAGCAGAGTTTTATTCTGGGCCCTAATGAGAAAAATTTCTTTGTCTCAAACTCCCCTTTTGAGTTGTAGAAATAAGATAGAATAGTAACGTCACTGTCAACAGCACAAGATCTGAATTTTAATTTGCAAGGATGAGCAGCTATGTAATATCTCTGAATTGCACTTGCTTAATTTATAGACCTACTACTGGGGAATTTTCTTCCATTTTGTTTTTTTAAATGGAGCTTTTGAATGGATTCAGGCTTGGCTCTGGGAATCAGCCTGGATACCAGCAGATCCTATGTGTTTTTAGCCATAGAACCTGTGCATTTTGCAGCTTCAGTCCAGCTGATGTCATTTTTATATTAAAATATTACTGTCAAAGTTAACCCCAACTTTGACCTGTCCTTTCTTATGTTTGCATAGACTATATACTTTTTTTATTAAAAGCAAATGCTTCAATGAGCTTTTAAAATGAAAAGGAAAGGTAAATAAGTACTAATAAGCAAGACAGCATTGACAAAAATTAGTGCAGACATGCAGTGCCAGGAAGTGGTTTTAGTAAGATGATGGATCTCGGAAAAATGTAAGGGTTGATCCTGAGGAGATGAAAAACATCTGGCGTACTGTAGTATGCTGGTACAGTTCCCTTCTTTCTTTGTTCCTGGAAGTAAAGTGGTTCCCGATTTTTCAGTTTCCTCTGGCTGCATCTATACATTAGGTGTAGAGGTGGTATTCTTCCGGGCAAAATGGCTTTAACTGTGCCAGTCAGTGTGCCCATAAAATACCTTGTGTCTGAAGTTAGGACTTGCAAGTACCTGCATACCTTTCGGATGGGGGCATGAAATCCCGTTTCTCCCATCCATCATCTGACTTCTTTTCTGAATAATTAATTTCCCCCCTCCCCCCCTTCTTCACAATCCACTTTCTCCAAAACTTGCCTGTTTTAGAGGCCATACAGTGGATAAACTCTTTTTCAGCTTTTAGTCTCTCCCTATGTGTAGCCTTTTAACCTAGCTGAGAACTTGAAGAATGTGATTCATAAACATAGCAGTAGATTTCTTCATATTCTGGAAAAATAAATGCTGAAATACAGGCTCAGCAGCAAGTCAGTTTTTTGAGGTTTTGAAAAACAGAATTCAAAAGTAAAAAAACCCAATGACTGAGCTTCTACCATGGAGGTATTTCCATTTGCAACTTTGATCATAGTAAGGGTAGTACTAACTGAAATCAGCAGTTGCAACTCTGAATATTGACCTGCTGCTTATCTCTGAATCAGAATTCCTAGTAAAAAAAAAAAAATCCATATTCCACCTCTTAAGTCTTTAATGTCAACTGCTATCATAGAAAGTAGGAATATTGTCAGTAATTCCCCATGGATGCTGTGCATAGGGGTTTTAATCTAGGAGCTGTATGTCTCTTTTCTTTGGGAGAACAAAGTGGTATCCTTTTGTTATGTTTACATGACAGCGTGCCAAAGTTACTTACTGTGATTTTAGGGGTTTTTAATGTTGATGAAATTCGCCCATTTGAAAGATTAATTAAGAGCCCTTGAAGCAAATTGTGGTGGAGTCTCCTGAGAACTTTTCTTACCGTCTTCAGAGCAAGAATGGTGATATTGTTTGTTTTGCAGATTTTCAAAACATAGTTTGGAAACTGTTTTTTCAGTTGGTTTGAAAAGTCTGCTGTACAGAGCTTGTACTTTGTTCATTTTATAGATGGAAACCATCCTTGAAAAATTGTTTAACTTAAATAAAGAAGAATGCTTTATAGATAAATGCGTGGTGGTTAATATAACTGAGTAAAACCAAGAAGTCTGCCTGGAGCTTGTAGACTGAAGTAGTTTTCAAATGCTGCAGTTCACTTGGCTGTTTCATAAAGTTCCTCTTCTAAAAGTGTGTATATATGGGTGTATATTTGCATTCATAAAAAGAGAATTTGTTTGTATTTAAATTAATATAACTTTGAGGAAATTGTCATATTTTAGAAGCTGCTTTACATTGAGGAGTGAGTTAACACTGACTGTAGTCACCTGAAAATATGCTGTTAAGGCACTCCCCCCTCCTGCCCTGTTCGGTCTAATCTTCTCAAGACTTCCACTGTCCCTCTCTTTGCTGCCCAAAACCACTATGCCAGGCAGGACAGAGCCTCCTGCAGCCGGCAGGATGATTGCAGCAGCAGCAGCAGCTCTCGTAGCTGACTGGGGTGCCTGCCCTCATCTGCTCGCGTTGTCTTTCTGCTCTGTTGTGCAGGGTTGTAATTCAGATGTCTGGGGTGCGCTTGCAGCTAGACCTTAAATATGCCCTATTTAAAAAAAAAAAAAAAAAAAAAAGACTTTTTTTTTTTTTGAGAGGTATTTTTGAGGGCAAATACTTCACAGGTCTAATTTAGAAAGTTTGCAAACGAGCTTGCACTGGCAGAGTTGGGGAGGGACCAAATCCTCCATGGTAGGTGACAGAGAGCTGTGCAAGGGTGAGATTCTCCTGCTGCTGTAAGAGTAAGTGGGGCTGCAGCTGGGGCACGGTGCTCCGTGATGGCATCGCCTTGGTGGAGGTGGGCTGTGAGCCAAATGGGTAGGGGATGGTATGATGCTCTTCGGGAGGGTAAATGGGAAGCAGGAGAATGAATGAAGTAAAAAAAAAAAAAAAAAAAAAAAAAAAAAAAATCTCATCTGTGATGTTTTGTCTGGCTTCCGAGATGCCTCAAGTCAGTTCTTGGGACACATCCTTCTTTTCCACCCTGTGGCATACAGGACTAGGATCCTTGCTCCTGGTCTAAAAAACGTAGCTTTACAGTTAGCCCCAAGGACATGATCAGCTAGCATAACCTGCAGAAGCATTTACAAGAAAGATTTAAACAATTCTACTCTTTTAGTTGTACTGACAGGAAGATTTTTACCTATCACGCTGTAGGAAAGGAGAGTTCTTGGGGGTGAACTTACTCTCCCTGTGTGCTAGAAGTCAGTGACTAGTTGTCACCTTTCAAAAGTCTAAATTAAATCAAGCAAATAGATCTTTAATACTTACGGTTGGCAAAAATAAGAAGGCCCTGTCAATCTGCAGTAAACAAAAGAAAACAACCTTGTATTTGCAGATTCTATCTGAGAACTCAAATGAGGATTCTCCATCTTAAATGCCCTTTGACACCTGTGAGCTGACAGGTAATACTAAAAGATGATTACAACAGGCTTCTGGCAGTAGAAGCTTTTAATCTAATCCAATGTTAAATGTGGAAGTCTCTCTTACATTTCTGCCTAGAGTCTTACACATTTTCTGTGCGTATGGTTCTCAAACTTCTAAGTATCAGGACTGAATGAACCTTCCAGCAAATTTTGCATTACTTCTGACCAGAAGTGCATTGTTTCCTTTGCCTTATACCCAAGCATATATATGAAAACAGTTTCCTATTCAGTGTAATTCATTTTCTGGAATTTCAGGTCATGCTTTTTAGCCAGTTCCTATGCATGGGTTTACTCTGCTTGTGGGTCACTGTGCATAAAACCAGATATGTTCATACCCTTTCATAAGGGAATGTTGAACCTTTCCTCGTTGTGGATTAACAAAAGTATAGTTTAAATCCTGAATTTTCAAGAAGATGTCTGTGTGCGTTTGGAAAGGAAGCTGAATATTGGCAGAGATTAAAGGGCTGTAACCTGCTTGAGGTAAGGTCTGTTGTCTTGCTTAAAGTGGGTCCTATAAAGCATTGTCCAGTTCCTGTCTGGGGTGTTACTGCCATAACCTTAGTTATTTTTAAATGTTATATTTTTGTATACAAATGCCAACACCTAATTTGGCTTACTTAGATGTATATTAAATGTAGATACTCTATAAAATTTATGCAGTCCTGAGTTGCATGTGTGCATCACCTGTGTCCTCATTCAGCCTGAAATACAGTGAATAATTTCATAGCAATAACTTGTTACAGAACACTCTAGCAAGAGGCTTGTTCCTGTACAGAATGATTTCAAATGAATAGAAACCACTGAAAAAAATAGTCTGGGATAATAAGCCATGATTACAGAATGAGCACAAATGTCAGGGTTGCATCTTTTGTTAGACTGCACATTTTATTTACAGATTAACTTCCAGTAGCTATTTTAAGATCTGCTAGTAATCAAGCTTAAAAATTGGGAATAAAGTCAGTCCACAGATGTTCTCTCTGTACAGCCCTCCAAGAAGCTGTCTGAATGGGTGCAAAATACCCTTTTGATTTGATTTCTTGCAGCACAGCAGCATGTTGTTGCTCTGTATGCAGGAAGAGGGACCTGTTTGATTTCAAGTCCCTATTTCTACCCAGCAGATGTTTTTAATCCAAGGATTTTGGGGGGGTTTTTTGTGGGTTTTTTTTGGTTTTGTGGGGTTTTTTTTTTAATTAAAAAGGTTCTGGAAGTAGCAAATAGCTGTGTTTTCTGCCATATCTGTATTAATTAAACCTCAGCTTTGGTAATCTGGGCATTATGGTAAAAAGGAGGCTAGAAAATGACTACCAAGAGTCTGTTCCCTGGTTGCGTGGTGAGCACCACTTCTGCAGAACGCTTTTCTCTTAATTTTTGTGCTACCCTTCTTCCTGTCCAGCAAGTTGTTTCTGAAGTGGACATGAGGTGGATTCCTACGTGGCAGCTCCATCCTCAGCTGAGCCAGCTTATTTGTTGCTGCTGAGGGGGAGAGGGATGCTGATCCTGCCTCTGCTCCCTTGTGCTAGCCTTGGTGCCCCTTCCACGAGACAATTAAGTGAATAAAGCAGCAGGACAAGATAACTTTATTTTTTTTCTCTCTATCTTGGAGAGTTGAGTTGGCCTTTTGAAGGGTCTAGAGAGCTGGAGTTGGCACAAAGTGGCAGGGTTTCATAACCAGAAGCAGGCAAGTGAGGAAGATGTTGAATTTTTCCCCCTCCCCAGCACCAGTAAAACATAAAAGCAGCTTGTCTGTCCTGTGGAGCAGTGGGACCTGGCATCTGCTCAAGGTATTGCTCCTCCCTGCTCTTCACGGTGAGACTTTGGATACAGTTTTGTCACTGTCCTATGCTGATCTGTGAACTAGCAGCAGTTAAAAGGAGCATTAGGAATGCCTTGTGGCGAGCCAGCGTGCAGTGTAAGGAAGGTTGGCAAAAAAACCCAACCCCATGGAAAGAGTGTTGTTACTTTCAGTAGGTGAAAGCCATTCGAGCTTGGCTTAACTAGACTGTAAAATCAAACCTCTTGTTTTCATGAGAGTGCCTGAGCTGAGGGATGGTCTATTTTGCTTTCCAGCTGAGATGCCTTTAATAATAATAATTATTATTATTACTTATACCAAAACAGCCTTATTGCTGATATCTGAGTCTTAGGCCAGCAATTTTTGTGTAGTGGCAAGAGAGGAGGAAGAGGGAGTGAGAGAGAGAAAAATTTTTTTAAGTTGCATCAAGGTGTTGGTTTCAACATCAAGCTAATATTTGATAGGGACTTTCCTACTTGGAAACTTTGGTTTAGATGATCTTGAGAGAGAAAAGGCTCCATCTTGCGCACAGTTTGTGTTTTGTGTGGCATGGTGCAAACCATACTGGTGTTAGGCTCTCTGCCAGCTGGTTTCAGAATTGTATGAAGGTGTTGCTTTTACTTTTCCTGTTGTACAAGTTATTCGAGAGAGGGTGGCGTCTTTAGGTCACTGGTGAGGGTCAGGGCTTCTGTCAGAGGAGCTACAAAAGATGACACACTTACTGGTATCCTGAGGTCTAGGTAGAAAAGATGAAAAAAAGTGAAGCGGACATGGATTAGCCGGCATGGTGGTGTTGGGTTGGCGGTTGAACTCTATGATCTTAAAGGTCTTTTGCAACCTAAACGATTCTATGAGTCTATGGAAGAGAAAGAGGTGCTAAGTGAGAGGGTGTGGAGAAGCAGCTTCAGAGCTGCAGCTTAGAATGTATTTCAATGTTAGCAAATTCATAGTTTAAGGTAAAATGAGATCTAGGTGTCTTGTGCTCTACAGCTTAAGCTGTGACATCTTCAACAGTGATATCTGTGCCAAGTCCTCAGCTTCTGTTTGGATGCAACCTCTGACAAGAGCATTCAATTCGGATGTAAAGAACTGGATACAATTTTCAAAAGTGTTTAGGACAGTCAGTTTTTAAAAATAAAATTTAGGCAGTTAAACATCTTGGGAAATCAATGAATTTGAGAATTAGGAAATCTTATTCTTCAGCTGATCTAATTCTCTTCTTGTCTGCTGTTCTAAGTTTGTTTTAATGAGTAATTGGTTCCAGGCTGAATGTCTAGCTTCAACTCCCAGCCATTTCCTCTGCTAGTTAAGTTTCATTCCTCAAAACATTCTTTGTATCAGAGCTTCTGGAGTCTGATTCTGTCATCCCTTAACTTTTCCCCTTGTAGACTGAACCTCTTAAACTAGCCAAGAAGCAGGTTTTTCAGACCATCCGTTGCTACAGCTGTCCCCTGAGCTGTCCTCAGTGCAGATGGAGGGATGGTGAGGAATGAAGGTCTTCCTCTTGACTCCAGTAAAACTCCTCTTGACTCCAGTAAAAATAGGATGAGGTTCTTATGGCTGTTACTGGTGTAAGATTCCCACTGATCCTTATCACTCATGTTGTACTTTGGGCTTTGTAATACAAGCCAGCCAGCTTTTAGACAGTGCTCTGAGAGGCTCTGAGTCAATGCTCCCGAGGGGTGGTCCATCTTCCTTGGCTTCCAGCAAATCCAGCATAGCAAGGTAAACCAGTGTTGGACCTGTAGGTGATAAGACAGGGGTTTTGGAGGTTTGGGGCTTTTTGGATGAAAACCACTAACAAAACACTGCTAGATGCAGTGCTTGCAGGCTGCTGATCCGAACTGATACTCTTGAGGGTCTGTCAGTTTGCTCAGGGAACATCCCCAAAACTGGTTGTCTGCCTGGGATCTCTGACCTGTTGTGGTTCTCATTTTTCAGAACAGGATTAGGTGCCGGAATAGATCAAAGCATTCACCCAGCATGCTGGTAAATCTTATGAGATGTGGGGAAAATGGAATAAGCGAGGCAGACGTAGCTCAACTGCAAGCCGAGTGGCACAGAGCAGATGCCATGGCCGACTTTCTTTCCCTGTTAATTTGAAGCCCTTTTTCAGCAAGGAGCAGGAATTGTCTTGCTCCATCTGATTCGAGCTGAAAAGGCACAGTGACTGTACAAGAAGAGGTTAAATGGTGAACAGTAAGGAGAATACGGATAGGGAGTTAACTCTCGGTTGTTCTTTACAAACAGTGAATGAGAAGGCAAAAAAGGGTGTTTTCAGGTACCAAGTTTAAGACAAAAGTACTTCACACTGTTGAAAATTACTCCATGGATGTGAAAGCCCTTTCAGTGAAAAAAAGGGCTGTAAAACATGCAAACATCTCAAACATGCACCAGGAAGTCTCTAGGTCAGAGACTGATGGGAGCTTGAAGGGCGGGTGGAAGAAATATTACTTGGTGTTAATCTCATTCCATTGATCTTTCCTTAGGCATTTGGCTACTGGGTTATCTCGTCCTTTGGTCCGTGTTGGCTAACAGTTTCCAGCTGAAGTGCCCTGGGTAGCTCATACCTGAGGCTGGACAAGCAGGGGGATGCAGAGAGCATCTTGGAGAACAGCAGGCTTGGTAAGCAACGGTGCATCGCCAGGAACGTGCGAAGCGGAGGTGCCGACTGAGCGCACCCAGAAGTGATTACCAAGCAGCTGATATTTCATATGCTGGGTGGAGGTTCCCATCTCCAGCTCTCGTTTCAAATTACCTTTCTTTGCTACAGCTTACTTACAAAGTGGTCTCCTTAACCTCTTGCATAAAATGTGAGAAGGTTTTTGGTTGATTTTGATATTATAATGGCAAATGGCTGCAGAAAGTATTTAAATTTCAGCCTTTCACCTCGAAAGATGAAACATGAAAAAATGAGCCTAGAAAAGATCAGGAAATTAATTTTGTATTTTATCGTGAATAGCAGAAGTCTAGTGCCTTCAGGGATCAAATTCCACATGCCATTTTAAGACTTTCCTTCCTATCCAAAACTGCTACAGGTATAAACCCATAAGAATCAGCATTCTCGATAGCCTCTTAGGTAGAAGATGGCATCTTTGACATTCTGAGGTTTCTTCATTGCACAGTCCCTAAGGACAGTCTTTGAGAGCTTCTGAAGAAAACAAGTTTTTATAGACTTCTGAAAACATGCCATGGGATTTTCCATTAGCCTGGATGCAATGAGCTTTGTGCTGCATTTGAATTTAGACCTTTATTAACAGTGCTTGGAGAAAGGCTTGTATGAGCTTCTGAATATCCTCACCAGGTGCAAAGGGGGTCCTGGTTCACGATGGGGCACCCTGGGCTCCATTGCTAGAGAAATGATGATGAAAAGGGGAAATGGCTTTTGGAATCTGGGAACTCCTGCATGATGGTGGGGCATCACCGTGTTTGTTGGTGCCAGTACTGTACTTTTATGATCCATTTCATATGGATGAAAACAAGTTCTGGCAACAAAGCTGAAGACATGCAAGGCCCATTGAGTGACTTTCTAGAAAGATTAAAAAAAAAAAAAAAAGAAAAGCATTCACTTTAACATTGAGAAGAAAAGGAATATCTTATTTAGACCTGGCCAAATAAAAGGTCATTTCATGGGGGACACAAAGGGTAGGCCCAAATCCGTGTGAGTGGAACGTGACCTCTTAGCCTGCTTGCTCTGTTCTGGCTTCGCCTGAATATTTGCATCAGAGGTGGCATTCACGTTGGCATCGCTCCCTGCATCTACAAAGGCTGGAGCAAGAGTAGCCACAAATGTGTGTTAAGCATGTTGTTGAGCTGGGGTTGTAATGCGTGAAGGGCTCTGTTAGCGAGCTGATGCTTTCCGTTTTGTCAGGGGCTGCCTTTCAGGGCAGGGGAGGTTACCACGAGCCGCTCGCAGGAAAAATTTGAGGGGATTGTACATACAAAAGAGGCTGAGTGTAAGCTATCCACAGAGCAAATGCTTGTCTGTCTGCTCCTCTGTATGGTACGGTTATTTCTGTGTTCACCTATACATACCAGCCCACTGCTTTTTTTTTTTATCTGTGGGAAGTCGCCTTCCCTTTCCCGGCAGAGGAGCTCCTGCTTGCCCGGCTTCCCTCGTGGGGAGGGCTCGAGCCGTGCGTCCTGCCGGCAGCTCCGTTTTCTTTGCCCAGCTGCCCTAGAGCACAAGTTTCCTTAGGAAAGCCAGAGATGGCAGCAAGACAAGTTTCCTGCTGGTTCCCTTGTTCCAGTTTCCTCCTTTTGGCAGAAGAGAATTTGATTTTTTTTTTTTTTCTCGCTATTATCATGGGCTGCGAAGAACAGCTCTTAAATTAGCCCTGAGGAGGTGGAAAGGTAGAGAAAGCTCCCTGTGGGGAGTTTGGTCTGATGCATGTAATAAGCACAAGCTCCACCTGATTCGACTGATGAACCCTGTCATACGCGCAGCCCTCTCCTTAGTTTGTTTTTGTTGTTTTAATTAACTTTTGGCAGCCACGCCGAACACAAGTCCTGTGTCTTTTTCCAACCGCTGCTGCAAAGTTGCAGCAAAGCTCTTTGGCCGTAGCTCAAGTCGGGAGGCTCGGGTCCATCCAGGCAGCATCCTGTGAAACTCAAGGCCTGAATGAAGGTGCCAAAGGTCCAAAAACGTCCCTGCAGCGTCAATGGACAAAGCAGAATTTTGGTCACCTGCCCAGGGAGCGGCGTGCTCTCCGCCGAGTGCCTCCATCACACAGCCCTGAGGTGCCGACAGGAGGGAAGGGCAACTTTTGAACCAGACTGTAAATCCCCTGGACTCTGAATAAGATGTTATGCTTTCTTTTCAATGAGGGAAGATGACTTTGTAACCACCCATTTTTAAGTAAATCTTAATTTTTAATTCTTAAAATTAATTCAAAAAAATATTATTTTTTTAAGAAGACAGAGCTGTTCATGCGTTCCCGGGTGCTTCAGCCTTTGTGTAGGGTCCCGAAGAACAGCAGCAACAGCAAATCTCATCCACTGCTGATTTTCATTAACCACATGAGAAACTAGGTTAAGCTACCTCAGGCAATAAAATCCTGTAGGCTACTGCAAGGCTGTCACTGCTAGAGAGGCTCTGTCAGCTGGGAACGGGCACTGCTGTCTCGCAACAATGAACCTAACTGGGTTATAAATAACTCCTCATTGTTAGAAAAGAAACAGTGGAGAAAAATAATTTATTTTTCTGTTCTAGTTTTCTCCCTTTTGGGTAGCATCAAAGCGATTTGGGTATTTGCAGAGCCGGTCAGGACCAGCAGCAGTAAAACTGAGGAGGCAATGGGTAGGGCAAGCACAAGGAGAGAAGAGGAGGGAGCTGGTCTGGCGTATCGGGGAGTTAAACCCGAGGCACAGGCACGAGGTTGGGTTCCCACCTACGAGGCTGCAGGACAAGATTTCCAGCACCACTGAGATTTGGGCTACAGCAGGGAAGATCCCTTGCTGCCCAGTTTTGTTGGGTGCCTGGTCATCGTTCCTGCAGGCCGCTCTGCTGGGAAGTAACCGGAGAAACGTTCATCCCGGTGCCTCGCAAGCTGTTCGCGATACGTGGTTTACAGCTGGTCTGCTGAACCACCCTGCCTCTGCAGATGTTTCCATTGACATTTGGTGATGTTACTGGACAAATCACAAGAAACAGGTCATTCACGGTGGCCTCTGGGAACAAAAGTTCAGGAATCTGTTTTGCTTATTGCGTGCACCATAGAAAGCTGTTGCTGGCACCCACTGAGTCCACTCGAGTGTCTGCACTTGGTGTGTGCGTACTCACCCCAGGCCTGGGTGAAGGTGGGCATATTTTATGCAATGTAAAAGCAGCTTCTAAAATCACTGCAGTGCACAATGCCTTGACATTGGCTGCTGCCATCCCAGGTAAGAGAGTGCTGCTGAATATGGATGATTTGTTTAAACTATCTGTTTATTGCATTGGCCAAGACCCCTGTAAGGAATACAGATGTTTAGCAGCAGCTGGTCTGAGTCCTACTGAAGTCCCTCACAGATACCTCAGAGCTTCTCTAGTCCAGGGTCACAGGTACCAAGCTCCTGGCTGCAGTAACAAATTCTCTTTGTTAAAAGTGCTAGTATCTCTCTTATTTTAATAAGTTTATTAAACCTGACTTGCAGTATTTAATAGCACCCACTGATTGCTCAGTCTGGCTGCAGACTGCGGGTCATCATCCGTGTTCGGTTTAGTAAGTACTTGACATTACCTGGTGTCTCAAAAGACAAACTGTGGAACCCTGCAGTGGCACTTTTGAAATTGCTTTTCTGAACAGAGCAGTGCTCTACCTGCTCTATGTTAATCATGGGACAGGAACAAAAAAAGGTGATTATTTGAAGACAACGATGTTATGCTAAGCTAGTTGTTGGGATGCCTCTCTTCCATCCAATCTCAGAAGCAGCTCTGTACCAGGTGGTAGTGGGTTGCTGGGCACAGTAATGGAGAGGACTGAAACACCATGAATCAGAGAGACGACGAGAAGAGGAGCAGCAGGCACAAACTGGAGGAAAGCTGACAGGTACAGAATTACGTCTTTCTTTACAAGTGTTGGATGGGGACTTTCTTCTGGGGCTTTTTCAGTCCAAATGTTCAAGAGATACATATGTACATTAATTCACGTATATGTCACTATCTCCAACAGTTTCAGTGTTAAAAGGCTTTGCGATACAGATAGACTAGTAGGCAATGAACTTTTCCAGTTCCTGAGAGTGATTTGCAATTTATTCTGGCGTGGCTGGCTGCAGATGCTAATCTTATTCACACCAAGTTAAAGAAATGTCTCTCCCCTTTCCCCTTTCCCTCACAACTTTCCATTTTTGTAGATTATTATTTGGCATCATTGTACCTGGCTGCTTGACAAGATTCTCTCTCTCTCTTTTTTTTTTTTTTTTTTTTTTTTTTTAAATTTTGAGTGTGTCCAGAAGAGATGGAAGTGGTTTGCTTTGCTGTCTCCCCAAAGGCTACGAGACAATGCTGCGATTTTAAACCCTGCCTTGTTGTTCTTGGGGACCCCGAATCTGGCAGAAGGAATATCTAACCTTTCTTTTAAGGTCAAGACCCAGCCCCAAGGCATGGAAGTATGAAAAGGAGCGTATTTTGGCTTGTCGCACCTTGGTGTGTTCACGTTGCTGTTGGTACCAGCCGCCTCCGGGTCGGGGGCGAGGGCTGCGGTGCGGTAGGTGAGCCTGTCTGCTCCGGGGAAGTTATTCTCACCCATGTTTGTGGATGGCGAATTCCCCATGAACCTGAGAACCTGCTTTGCTGCTGCTCTTGCTTCTTGCATGAAGGAAGGATTTCAGGTTCCCAAGCAAAACCTGTAACGGAAAACAAATTCTGCAGGGAAAGGCAGAACAAAGGCTGGTAAAATACCTGAATCCTGTGTCGGTATCTCTGGCGATGTCAGTGCAGGCGTCCTGGGGAATCCCGTCCAAGCCCAGTGGGGACAGTAGAAGAGGGAGAGAGGTCTCTGGCTCCTCAATTCTCATCACCTTTTTTCTTCAACTCTTATTCGCAAAGACAAAACTGTGGCTGGCTGTGCATCTGACCTGTGCTGTAATCTAAGGAAACTGGAGCGCAGAGATGGTGTCTGAAGAGAATTGAGATGGCTTTGCTTTGCAGGGGTCTGATGAGATGCCATTCATTACCATGTGTAAAGTGCTTTTTCAAGTCTCCATGAAGGTGCCTTAGGAGTGCCTGTGCTTTGACTTAGTGACGGCTGGGGGTATCCTTCTCTGCAGCGTCTGTGACTTGGCACTTTTTTTCTCTGCTCCTCTCTGGGGACGGAGGGGCAAGTGGAACAGGATGTTAGAAAACACTGCAAAATGGAACGTTAAGTTTGGCTTAATTAAGAAAGACTATGTTGTTGGAATTATTAATTGCAAATTCTCTTGAGGCTAATTTCACGGGAGATTGAGTTACTGCAGGCCCTGGCCTGATCTGAACGGATGGCATTGTTTTAAATGGCAGCGTTGATGTTACGCGTGTGTGTGTGTGTGTCTCTCAGCGTTAATCAGATCTAGGATTTCATAATTTCATAAATTCAATTCCTTGTTTTATTCAATTAGTGCGTTAAAGATGATTCGCACCGCTTCTCACAACTCTGATCACGTAGCCTTATTACACACAGCATTAGGTCTGGTCACGGCACATCCAGGGACCAGGGAGCAAAGCGACGTGCTGCTGGGGCTGGCCCTCCAACCACGACGGCGAACTCGGAGAAATTCTCATTTGGTTTTATGACACAGCTGAACATCTCGACCGGTGGGTGGCTGGTCTCACTGCAGGGGCTTGTAATCATCTCCTTAGGTCCCTCCTGCCCCCGCGTGCCTGTGGAGTGATGTATGGAGTTGCCTGTGGGTGCTGCGCGTGGCTGCGTGCAGCTCGGGGAGCCCTGCCACCAGCCAGGCTGTGTTTGTGCCAGTCCATCGCCCCGATGATGCACCCACACATTTCCAGCCTCAGGCACTCGTTTGGGATGAGCCAGCCTCGGCTGTGTGCTGCAGGCAAGCACTGTGGTTTGATCGCTTCTTGACCTTGGATGTGATGTCTCGGAGTAGAAACCTGTGGGCTCCTCCCCAGCTACTCAGTGGTGACTGTTGTGGTGCAAAAAATACAAGGCAAAGCAGAAAAGGAACCTGTTTCTTGGAGGAGCCAATTGTGTGAAGGGTCCAGACTGTCTTTCAGACCAGCACATTAAGGGTTGTTGTCCTGGTTTCAGTTGGGATAGAGTTAATTTTCTTCCTAGTAGCTGGTATAGTGTTATGTTTTGGATTTAGTACCAGGATAATGTTGATAACACACTGATGTTTTCAGTTGTTGCCAAGTAGTGTTTAGACTAAGTCAAGGATTTTTCAGCTTCTCAAGCCCAGCCAGCAAGAAGGCTGGAGGGGCACAAGGAGTTGGGAGGGGACACAGCCAGGAGAGCCGACCCAAACTGGCCAGAGGGGTATTCCATACCATGGGATGTCATGCCTAGTATATAAACTGGGGGGGTTGGCCGGGGGGGTGGATTGCTGCTTGGGAACTAAGTGGGCATCGGTCAGTGGGTGGTGAGACATTGCATTTTGCATCACTTGTTTTGTATATTCCAATCCTTTTATTATTATTATTGTCATTTTATTATCATCTTTATTATTTTCTTCCTTTCTGTCCTATTAAACTGTTCTTATCTCAACCCACAAGTTCCCCCCCCCCCCCAATTCGCTCCCCCATCCCACGGGGTGGGGGAGAAGTAAGTGAGTGGCTGCAAGGTGCTTAGTTGCCGGCTGGGGTTAAACCAGGACAGTTGTCAATTCAGCTACCTACATGTTGAAAAGATTTCTGAGATCTTGGCTGTGTTGAACATGCCAGAACTTCCTGCCCTCCCCTTTTTTGTTACTAGCTGAGCAACTTAAGATAAATAGTCACCTCCCAGAGACTGGGTCCATGGAGATACTAAATAGGTCAAGGGACTCGCTGCTGGTTGCTTCTCTTCATGTTTTATTTTCCCTGAAAATCTGGATTTTTCTCTGGACAACTTAGATGCAAACTAAATTTCTTCCTGTGGAAAACACAAGTTACTATGAAGAAACACCCTGAGCAAATTAGACTGAGATCGCACAGCAAGAGGTCAGTGTTGAGCCACACCAGCACATACCTGGAGGATGCTCTGCAGCCTGGTCCCCGGTGGACAGCTCTGCGGCCACAGGCCCATGAGGGACGCAGGCCCAAGGCATGGGGGACATCTTTATTGTGTTGTTGGCAAAGACCCACTGTAACCCCACTTACGTTTTCTCCTGCAAGGTTTCTGCTCGCTTTGCGGATTAAGATTTAAACCAGATCGTAGTAACTTGTCGACTCGGAGCTGTGAAACAGCCGTCATCCGGAGGTGATGCGTGTCTGGTTTTGCCTGCAAATGCCACCTATTTGGCATGCAGGTCATGGTTTCGGTGCGTACCACTGGTGGCACAGACAAACCTTGCAAGGAAGAGTCAGAGCAGTGAGGACAAAGGGCCGGTACCGTTCAGCAGAGAGAATCTCTGAGAGCTGGGACAGACGCCCGCGTCCTTGTGTCCACCCCTCCCTGCCCTGAGATGGCTGGGAAGCATCGCTTGTGGTTGCCGGGGGGGTAGCAGTCCCCTTTCCTAGACCACATTGAAATGCTTTTTAAACTCAGTTCTTTCTAAAGAAAATGCTTTTGTACTCAGTGGCTGGATAAAGATGTCAGGCTTTTGCCTCTAATGGTCTTAGAGTGAGAACCTGTAATTTCTCTAGCAGCATTTTCTCCACGTCCTTTCACCTACACACGCAGAGGACTACCAAACATCTTCCCCAACCTATTCCAGAAAAGAATGAGACAGAAAAGCAACCGGTAATATATCTGACTGTATTTCAAAGTTGTTGATTGTAAACAAACTTTGTTGAAGAAATAAAATCACATGACAAGATATCAGAGTGATACTATAAATCCATTTTGTTATTGTTGCCACACTTCACATTTTTGGAACTCGGAATTTAGCTCATGGTGTACAAAACTTGTAAAAATTTATTGCAAGCGTGCCTTTGTGTAGAACAAAACTGGTGTCACAAAAGTAGTTCCCTGTCCCACACAGAAACACAGTTGTGTATCTCTTACCGTGAAGAGGTCACACACCTGCATTTCCTGAAAGACTTGGCTGTTACAAAATTGCTCTGAGAAGTTTAAAAAAAAAAAAAAAGAAAAAAAAAAAGCAATTGCAGCGTATGCTTTACCTCTGGAATTTACACTTTCAATGGAAATCTTTAGAATTATAAAGAACATGGAACTTTGCAACAGAATTGCAGTCGCCGATGTTGTGAGCACAGCCCAATGGAGTCGTCCCGAAAGCACGCGGCCAGCTAAAGCCCGTCGCTGCGTTTGGTACCATCGCTGCATTTGATGGAATGTAAGTTGCACATATTGGAAAATAAATGAAAATTAATCCCCACTGTTCCCGTTTCTTACTGTGGCGCTTCCTCACACTGTCGCTTCCATGCTGTGCCGACATGCAGCAGTGCTTTGACTCCAAGGTTGGTGACTACTGAACATGTATAGTATAAGGAAAGACATGGAGTGAGGCTGGTGATGTAGCTAAAGCAGGATTTATGTTGCTAAAGCAGCTGTGCAGACTGGTTGTGTTAAACATCAGCCTTTTCTTTTTAATTCAAAGGCAGCAGGGGAGGGGGGTACACATGCTGGGAACATGAGAGTTAGGAGGGATCGCCTGGCTCCTCTCCCTCTGCATGCCCAACCTCTGAACTTTCCCCTGCCTCCTTAAACCTGCTGTTCCCCTTAAACTCCTTATTGTATCAGACTGTGCTGATCAGCCTCACCTATGTGGGATCAGATCAATCTCTGGCATAAATCTGAGTTTTACTATCTCTAATCTCACGACAGACCATGGGGTCAAGTTATTTTTAATTTCAGTACTGAAATGCCAGGCAAAGATTTGGCTTACAAGCAGCAGAAAAAGCCAGCTTGCAAAAGTAAGTCCAAGAGACCTGGGATTTGTTTTCCATCAAAGGAGTAACTCTGTTTCATAGAGACATGTGAATTGTTCAGCAGTCACATTTTGCATACACCTTGACACAGATTAATTGGAGAACAAGACCACAAAGTTACTTTGACACCAAGTGGGTTGGGGTTCTGGACAGATGAACCTAGTGTATTGGGCTTTGCTTTTTGACTTCTAGGTTTTTTTTTTTTTGTTGGTAACTAGGGAAAATAGGACAAAATGCTCTGTTTGAAGTCCAGAGCACACTGTAAATACTTGAAGAGGGAAAGCATTTGCCAGCTTCTTTATTTCAGAAATGGAGTTGCCAGGGCTGGGAGCAAACTGTGTGGGCCTGCCATCTTCCCTTCCCCAGTAAGACGTATGAGACTAGCTTGACTATGAAGTCTGTTTGTTCGAGGAGCTTGGATCCCACACTGCACTTGTCTTTTCCCCTCTTTGTTTATTCAGTCAGGTCCTGCACACCATGGCCCTGCAGGACGGGGTTATGGTCCTTTCCCACTAGGTTCTTCAGCCAGGTCCCCCACACATTCAGGGGTTGTTACAGTTACATCAAATGAGCACTTTTGCAGAGTGATGTTTTCATGGATAAGATTTTTGCACTACACATCGTGTGGACCACCTTGACATCTAATACAAGCAATTATTACTTCATAAGAGGGATACAAAAGGGATTTACCACTTAAGGCCTTTTCGTGATAACTAACAGCTGTTCACCAGACCCATCAGAGTGGAAGGGTTTAAAAAAAACCCCAAACACCAAAAAAACCTCCCCAGACCACGTCAAAGGCCCCTCTTTGACAGCGATCCAGAGCTGAGAAATGTTACAGCCATTCCGATGGGAGCAGTGGGTGTGGTGATGCCGATACCTGTTTTAGGTCTGTACGAACCTGACGGGCAGTACTAATGGGGCAAAGCAGGCAACACCGTCACAGTGACTGCAATTAGTGTAGGCTTCAGAAACAATACCCTGTTTCATCTGAGATCTGTGAAATAGCAGAAAGGATCAGCAAAGTAATACTATAGAAGTAAATTGAAAGGCCAACTCTGTGTTGTCACCTCTTCCAGACTGACCAAGAACCTGCGGGCTGATTTGGATGTGCTCTAAATCCATGGAATGAGGGAAGCAAAGGAAAGCGTAGGGCAGGAAACTTCTCCAGGGCTAGATTTCTGAAGACACAGAGCTGTCTCTCAAAAGAAGAGACCCTTTTTGTACAAAGCACAGATATTCTCAGCTGTTCCGCAACAGTGAGATGATGGCACGGGGGCTTTTCCAGTTACAGTTCATAATGCTTCTGGAAACAAAGGTAGGTTTGGGAAGAACTGTTACAAGGAGGAACATATATCAAGTAGCACTGGTGATAGGCTTGGATTTGAGCAGATGATGACGTGATCTGTCTGTGCAAAATATCCCAGTTAATGAGAGGCCAAATATATACATGTTTTGAGCTTAGAATTCCTTGCCTTTGTAAAGTGTTGCTAACAGTCCTTTGACACTTGAATGTTCTCAACCAGATTGAGATGAGCTCTTGTTTTAGAAACGACTAATCTTACATCAGTTCTAGCAACAAGAAAGTGCCATGGCAAACTCCATAGTGATGGATGGAAGACTTCATATTCCATCTGAGCCTCAGTGACTTTTCTCAAGTCAGTCTTAGTAATTATTTGACTGAATTTCACATTGATTACTGGACTATAGTGGAGGTTCAGATTCTCCATTTTATCTCTTCTAGGCAGGTTGGGCTGCTATGTTTTATCCAGTTTTCTCTTGCCTTCAGTGCAACTTGGTTTTGACTCACAGCGGCCTATATGGAGCAAGAGAACCTGTGCTGACAAAGTCCCACAGCCCTTACTTCAGGGTGGAAAAACGTTCAGCATGCTTTCATTTCTAGTTTGGAAAAGTGCATTTGAACAAGAACTAAGTCACTGAAAATGCAGAACGTAGACTTAAATCAGCAGGAGTGCAAACTCCACTTTACAGTTTCATCACCCCCTTACCTGTGCTGTGCCTTGGTGTCTGATTAGGAAAGGGGAAGCTCCTATTTGAGGAGCTAATGATGGTCTCATGAGTGTCAAGGTTGTTAAAGCACTTTGCCATCCTTGCATGGAAAGTAGCACAGATGTGCAGAATTATCATCACCCCACTCATCACTAAAATCAGCTCCAGAACTAGGGGACTAAGACATGTAAGACTGAGATATTGGAGGCTTCTTTCACTACTCACCAGCTCAAGACAGACTACTAAATAAATTTTGGAAGGAAAAAACCTCTTCAGCCAAAAAAAAAAAAAAAGCCACAGAAGTGTAGCTGGAGGTAAAGAACGGGAATGCTGTTTTGAGTTGCTGTCCTTAGTGTCAGTCTGGAAACAGCTAAATGTATTTCTCTCTAGAAATTGTCTGAAGAAAACAACATTGTACCCATTAGGGACACTGAGACTTCTATAAATTGGGATTCTCGGACTACCTTGTAAATGTAGAAGGGTTGGGGCTAAAGAATAGAAATGGAAAACAGAGATGAGATTTCTTTAAATTGTGCCCTAGTGTCAAGTGCACAAATGGACTGAAGTAAAAAGTGGCAGAGTTTCTGCAAGCCCTTGAAGCATTTTTCAACTGAGATAACAGCAGTGGAAACCATTTCACAGTGACTTCTAAGCTTTAGTGAGTGTTCTATTACACACCGGGAAAAGAAATGTTTTCCAAGAATGGATCGTGGCACGACAGACATTTCTTGAAAGCAGTACTGTGCATAGAAGGTGGTCAGTATGTCCTACTGATGGTCTCAGTTCTTTGAAACAAAGTTTGCATACCATAAAGAAGTAATTTTCAGTTTTCAGAAGGTTTTTTTTGTCTGGAAAAATTTAGAGATGTGACCTCTGTGACCTGGTTGGCATTTCCACTGCACTTCAGCTACTGCTGGACTTTAAGATCTCTTACCCAGATTGTCTCAAGGCTACACCCCCCCCCCCCCCCAACCCAAACTTGCTATCATTTCACAAACCATTGCACAATTAACACACACGTGCACACTATAACTAGCATCCTTGCACTACTTTGAGACTACCCCCCCCCCCTTTTTTTTCCCTTTAACTAGGGGGAAGCCTTAATGTTACAAGCAGGTAGGGAACCAAATCTGAGTAAGCCAGTTTGCAGTAAAGGAAATGCTACAGAAGCTGAGCTGCAGTTAACAAACTTTTGCCTTTTAAAAATTATTCAATTTCTTCCTTAATTACTTTGCCTCATTTGTAGTAACATAAAGAAAGTGCAAGATGCTTTTTCAACAAGGAGAAATCTTAACTTTCTCCAAACCTATCCACTCCTAGTCAATAAATGGAGAAGATGAGGTGGTATAGTCATCTATGGATAAAGACTATGCTTTGGTGGCTTTTGCTTGTTGGCTTCGAGAGCCAAAATTCAGGCATTTTTGTACATATAAATATATATAAATATTTTTGCTTACTTATGGAATGTTTGTGCATGTTTAGGGCACCAGTTCAAAATGATGAGGGATGGTTAAGGCTAAGAAAATGAAATTCATTGCAAAGCTATAATTTTGTCTCCATTTTTCTCCTTTACGAAGGAGACTAAAGCATCTTCCCTGTAATAGTTAGCCACTGTGTAATCCCCCGTTAATACCAATTCTAGGGAAAACTACTCAGGACCCAGTCCCTGAGGCAAAAAGCTAGGACCTCATGATTTTAGCTCAAGTAATCCATATAAATTACAGCATACATTAGTGGAAAATTAAACATTCCAAGGCCTTGGACCTACTGTCACCTGAAAAAGAAAAGGCATTTTCTGTATGGGATGGCCTAGATCCAAGCCTTTAAGCATATATAGCAACGTAACAATTGGCCAAGGACTCCAGATCTATCTCGGGGGGCTACGACAGAGCTGGAGAGTGCTGTGCTCACTCCTCAGAAGAGCCAAGTGGCTCCGAGGAGGTCCTGCAAACCTCCCCATCCCTGCTGGGGGTATGTGCACCTTGCAAATGCTCCACCACTGCAGGGCAATGCAAGGAAGCTGGGCTCCCAGCAGCTACTCTTCATTCAAGCCATCCCATCAGCAAAGTTCCAGCCAGACCTTTCCTTTCTGCCCCAATTTTGACTACTGTATAAATTCACAGGATGTAATGAACTTGTAGCTACTCTTCCTATTGCAATATAGGCTGGCATTGTCTGAAGCAGGGAGCAATAAGAACGCCATATGCCTTCAGGTACCTCTGTGGAATTCCCTAAAAAAAGGAAACTGTGGGCTTATATTGCAGAACATTTGTTTTTCATGCCTCATGCTAGCTCCTCTCCCCCTTTGAATACTTACAAGACTGACAAGGCCCAGCTACCCCACATGCTCAGTCTGAAAAGGGGTGGTCTCCATTCTCTGCAGTGCCAAGAAGTTTTGAACTCATCCTTGGGCTCCTATGCAGCTTGGCATTGCCAAGGACTAGAGTGGTACAAACTCTCCTTCCTTTTGAAGCTAGGAGGTCTCGGTGCACAAGGTTATGTCCTTTCTCCCACGTTTCCTGGGTGGAGACCTTGTGGCCTGAGAAGTGAAAAGGGATGCTTAGGAAACCCACTGCTGTACACTGTGCAGCTGGCAGGCAGAGCAGGCCATGGGGGAAACAATGCCCAGAGAGAGAAAGGTATGAAGTTGGCTGTCCCCTTACTCTCCCTGCAAGCAGGTGAGATCTGCCTCTAAGTCTACGCCAAAAAAGTAAGACTTTGGTGGAAATAGAAAGATGGCAGTGCAAGGATGCTCTTTGGGCTAGTCAGTAATTTACTAACCTCTGCTGGATTCTTCCTCTGGTGTGATTTACATGCTATGCATTTGCATATCACATAATGATGAAATCTGCGGAGTTCTCAAATTTGTATTGGTTAGCCTCTGTTGCCTCTTGCCAGACAGACACCTATAACCTGGTGAGGTTTACACTGGTAAAGAAATCAATCAATCAATCACTCCATTCCTCTTGAATCAATCAACCTAAGTCATTCTTAGGTAAAACTTTTCAGGCTTGGGGACCTAAAACCAGCTGGTCCTCTAAGCAAGATGGTTTCTGCCCTGTAAGTTAATGCAATTCTGCTTGTGTCCATCACTGCTAACCTTTAGAATATAGAGGGTTTTGCTGATTGAGTTGTGGACTGAAATCAATAATGTATAGAGGGCAGGGTAGTATTTTACCTCAGTGTTGATTCTCCCCTGTTTCAATCATACCTCTCTCTCTCGGCATTGTTTTCCAAAGCTTCAGCGACCTTCAGATTCCACCAGCACCAAAACATGGCATTTCAGCCATGGGCACCAGCTCAGTGATGATGCTTGGCCCCTACAATGTTACTCAGAACAGGAGAACTCTTTGGGCTTGCTCTGTTTTTGTGAGGTTTAAGGGCTGGTTGCAACTGGACTTCTTTCTTGTTGTAAAACAGAATGCTATGTTATTTTGCTAAACATGTAATCTGCTTAATTACAACTACTGTGACAAGCCCCGAACTCTAACAAGAAGAATTCCTATAGAACACCCTGCAGTGATAATGGGAAACACACTGCTATTAGTGACTTATTTTTTTCCTGCCAACTGTGTGCCAAATGAAGTTCTAAAATGGACCAAACAAGTCTTGACAGTTACAAAAGGAAAAGAAAGAAATTGTTGTTCCTAAGAACTTAACAGTCCATTACATTAGATTTTTAAGCAACATTTAAGATACAGTTGAAATCAAGAAAAAAATATCATTGTTATACTCTGATTTCTCACCTGTACACTGACTGTGGCAGTTAAGAAGTGAGGCAGTATTACTTACTGGTTTACTCACTGTTAATATTTACAGCATTATTCACTGTTTGTTTGCGTATAAAATGTTTTGTCCTGGTTAAAAAAGAAAATCAATGTAATATATTTCCATTTTAAATTCACTAATGTATTTGGTTTCTCCTAATTTTGCTGTGTTCTAACTGGGATCAAATTGCTTTACATTACATTAATAAAAACAAAGAAAAGAAAAAAAAAGACAGAAAGAAAAAGTCTTAACTGGTCCTCAGTTCCTGGCTGCCTGCCTGCAAAGGTTTTGTTTGTCAATACGCTTGCTTCAGTGTTCGTGTATCTGAACTGCTTCGTTTAGCACACTGGGAGGACAGCAGCGAGGCCGTACAGGATGGCAGGCACTCTCACCCACAGCCCACGGTGTAGACTTACGTTGTTTGTCCCAGGATTGAATAACTCCAAGTAAGGTACAGAGTTTTCTGTAACACCTGCCTAGGACTGCTGAGCTACGTCAGCTTATGACAAGCTCTTAGCCCAAGAAGAACTTTACAAGATGACCCTGTTGAACAAATAGTATTGAGATGACGACTAACTTGAGTCTGTTTCTGGTGTACAGATTCCCACAGGGCATTCACATATGCAATTCTGTGTCAGCTTTTCCAGTGGCACTTTCTGCAGGACATGTATACATCCAGCTGCTACTAGGAACAAAGTTTCCACCTCTCTAGTGGCATCACTTGGCATTTTTGGATAAGGACAGCACTGGTGGTGTCACAAGTTCCTTGCTTTGCCGTTCCAGGTGTGGTATCATCTTCTGCTTACCATCCACCCCCTGCCTATGCCACCAAGAACAATGCATCAATGGGAGGGTGAGGTGTCTTCCAAGCCCAGAAGCTCCTTTACAAGTCTTTCACCAAACTGTGCGCGGCTATACCTTGTCACATGGTAGGCCTCTGACATTTTGTAGAGGATGTAGGCATTGTTTATAGCGATGCTGATGGCAAACCAGAATACTTGTTGCCAGGTCTTGTTTGGTTTGTGAGAAATGAAATACCTAAAAAGCCAAGAGAGAAGGGGAGGTAGAAGCACTGTTCAGCCAAACACTTGCAGCTGGGATGCAAGAAATAATCCCAGACAAAGATTCTGCAGTCACAAAGGGGAAGCAGGCCCAGGACTTAACACCTAGTGCAAGTATCATCTTAAGAAATTTTGTACAATGTATTGGACAGTCATTTACAATTAAGTTGCTCAATTTTGGAAATTTCTAGTAGTGTCTAAAAGAACAGACTTCCTTGCTCTCAGAAGCAAAACCTCAGCAACACTCTCACCTCTGTACCACTCCACGTAAGTAACAGTACCGATACAGAGTCCTTGAGCTTACCCGTGACAAACATCCATATGATGGGAGCTGTGGGTCTGAATCCCTTCAATTTGTAACTAAAAAAAAAGCCTCAGGCACGTTATGTTACAGTTTAGGGAAGACTGCTGATGCTTCTCCTCTTGTTTATCTCTATTGCGAGCAAAGAATGATTTCTGCTGCTGTCAACAGTAGGTGGGAGGATGTGGGGGTAGAGCCAGAGCGTGCAGCGCTGGTATGTGGAGCACCTCTCCATAAGGCAGAACTAGGAAGGACTGACATCCTTATATTTAGGTACTGACAAATTCTAGGACTGCCAGAATATTCGCTCCTCGGTCATAAGATTTCCCACTTTCCTACTTTTACTCTTTTAGTAACCATTTACATCTACTACCTCACCTCTTTTTCGTATTGATTTCCTCAGACCAGATCCCAGCATCGGTCTCCAGCAACCACCTCCTCCTCTTTCATCTCTCTACTGAATTCTTGCTGCCTTGCCCAGAACTGGCTTGAAAAATCCGTGCTGCTTTTTCTCTCTCCTCACTTTTAATTCTCAAAATTTTCTGCACCTCATTGCTATTCCCACAGCCAAGCTTCACCACTGCTATTCTTACTCGTTTCTGTTTCTCCCTGCTACATTAAGAGCTAACACTGAGGACTCTAACTGGAATTCAGAAGCCAAAAGATCTACATTCTGCTCTCCCAGATCATCTAGATCAGCTTTATGTCCACAGCTGAACATCCTTTTCTTCTGGCTCCAGGTGACACAAATATCACGGGACAGATAATCACCTAAACACCACCTGCTGATAGAGGTGGAGAGCTGAGCTAGCTTGCGAGATTTGTGGGGCTGGTAGACCCTTGTTGAATTCTCTATTTAGCCTTCAATTTGATGCGGCCAAGAACATCAGCCTGCTGGCTCAACTTCCCAACACTTCTTAAAAGTCATTTACAAGATAAGAACATAAGTCTCAATTTTTTTTTGACTGGTGGATGGGTAGATAGAGCCAAAACAACACTAGCAATACAGCTCCTGCCCTTGTGCAGAGCCAGCTTCAGATCTTTGACTGAAACAGGAGTTTCGTCAGAAATTAATTCCATGAAAGCAGGATTGGGCCCTCAGCTGCAGCTCAACATGGAGAACTCAAACCTTGCAGCAACAGAGAAGGAGTGAAAGAAATACAGACAAACGCACACGCACACACATATTCTTACTTACTTGCTGTATTTGTCATCATATTTGCAGATATAGCTAAGGTGAGCAGCAAAGGCTTCAACTGCCAACGGGCATGGAATTTCTCCGCTTTTTCTCTTAATTATAACTCCTGCATCAATTAGAAACATAACAGTTTTAAATCCACATCGTAGGTCTAGCAATTAAAAGATACAGTTTCTATATATGGTTTATTATAAAATAAACCTTATTGACAGTTTCTGCCCTAAAACTGGGAAGTTATCTGTAACACAGATACTAGTTTCATGGTTTTTTTTTCCATTGGCTGTACATTGAGCAAGTGGAAGGGGAAGAAGAGGGATCATTTTTCAGCTGGAAATGAAAAGCGTTAGACACAAACACTTTTACCATCTGTTCAGAAAAAACCCATACATTGCCATAGTCCCTCAGCAGCCCCCTGCAGCCAGGATTAGTCTCTCCTCTGTTGGTTCACAAGGAGTTGTGGTCACCTCTAGAGCTGTGACTTGCTATTTTATGCTTTGAGTTCCAAAGGTCCCAAACGAGTCCTCTGAAATTAAATCCTTTGCTTATCTCCACCCATGGGGGCCAAGAGCAACAGTACCTCCACTCTATTGGGTGCGAATTGACAAAGAAAAGAAAATACAGTAAGAAGGAGCCAACTGGCTAAACCCAGTCAAGACAGCGGTGATGCTGGTGGGTGAGTTGAAAGAGCCACAACCACAATATCTTTGAAATGAGAAACAGCCTGATTTGCTGCTGTAGAGAGCCAGAGCTCAGATGTACGCTTAGGTTGCTCAGTGGAGCTAAGCACACATTTCTCTGCCTGCAAGTGATGTTTCCTGCCCTGCCTGGTCAGCTGGCTAGGTAATTCAGCTCACCACGGGGCATGATCATCCTGCCTACTGCAGAAATCTGTGGTAAAAGGCAACAAGTCCCCTGCAGCTACCTGCCAACCACTCTCTGCACAAAGATGTGGTGCCTAGAGCAGGTTACTCCAAGAACGGGCCCCATTGCCTCATGGTGCATCTTTGACCTTGCCTTCTCCAACACTACAGCAGTATTTACGAGTCTAACGCTCTCTCAAGAAACTCCCCTAGCTCTTCTCTGACTTATTGCTCCCGTCCTCCATGTTCTCCCTAGCTGGGGCGGGGGCAGCTCCTCTTAGGAGGGAAGGATGAGTAAAACAAACTTATAGCATAGGAGTCTGTTCCCTAACTTTTGACTTTATGTCCCCGCAGGGTTTGATGGTCAGCCCTCCAGGGTATGGACCACCTCTTGCTCCATGTCTGTGGCACACTGTCTAGTGAGGATCCCTGCTCTCTCCCAGGCACAACACCATTTTTCTCTGGGTCTAGAGAAGCGCAGGCTTGGTCGCGTCCTTTCTCAGCATTGTTTCAGTACAGGTACAATTCTGGGCTTTCTCATTTCTCAAGCCTTCAAACTCTCATTGCCTTCCTTCTGCCAACTCTTTTACAGTCATCCCTAAAATGCTCCTCACGTTTTGATTACAGACTTCACCATTTCATTCCTTCAGCTGGAAGTCTCATTCCATCCATTATCTCTGTCAAGCCCCCTGTGCTTTCCTAGCTGGCAGGCTCTATTTTGAAGCAAGACTTATGACACATACTAAATGTCATGTTACAGCTGAGCCATGCAGCAATTTATTTGGGGTCTTTAAAGTCTGATTTTTCAAGAGTCCAAAATGATATCACCTCTAAATTGTTCAATACACTCTCCTTTCACCTCTGCCTCCCCAAGCTGAGTGTAAGTGTAGCCCAAGGGGAGGGGAAAAAACCCAATCAAATAAATAAATCCTTCATTACATTCACATACTTATTATAGTGCTTTTTTTAGCCTTTTAATGAGTCCTAGAAAAATCTGGCCAGCATGAGGTAAAAAGGGCTGATATACCACCAGCGTGCTGCAAAATCACTTGCCATCCCACCTGGGCAGGTCAGGAAAGGGTAAGGATGTTCCTGGTGCCAGCATTTTACAAAAAAATCCCCTTCTTTCTCCTCTTGCCCTCCTCTCTTCCCCTTTTCTTCCTTTGGAGGATTTATATTTCCTTTGCATTTGCTTTGTATTCACAATCCTTAAAAAAAAGCATTGCGGTGGCAGCTATGTGGGTACCCTCTCATTTTCTATTGTATTCCACGTAACATTCCTCTGTTTTGAGAATATAAATTGCTTTATAGGCAGATTATTTTTATAGCCTTTCCTAGGCTTGTTTCATAGCCATAGGCCACCTCTCCAGGGAAGACAACTGCCAGAGCTGGGTCGTTCCTAGCTGCGGGTCTCTGTGGCAAGCGGTCCCAAGCCAGCTGACTCACCGGCACCATCCGATGAGCTATTTCCCCTCCTGGTCCTCCCCCAGCATCGCTCTGTTCCCATCCCTGGCAGCACTCCAGGGAACACACCGCCTGCGCTTGCAGCCGCGGCCTGCCTTTGCCTGCGTGCTGGAAGGGGTGCCGGCTGCCGGCCTCCATGCTGCCACTGTGGACAGGCATCAGTTTTTGGGTTTGGGGGTTTTTTTAACCTTTTTTTTTTTTTTTTTTTTTAGTTTTTAAGCTGTATGCTTGTCAAGCAAAGCTTGGGAAATACCACCCCAAATGAAACAAGCAGAAAGATAAAGGGGTATATTAGTTTGTTTCCCCAAAACCCTTATTATAAGCCAATCTGTGATTTTTAGGAGCTAGAATCATGTTTTTTAAAAATGGAACCTCAGTAATACTAGCACCTTGGCAAACACTGAGATTGCATAACATAATATAACCAAGGGGGCACTGCATGTTCCAAGTGCTATATGGCTTTTCATCAGGACTTAGATTTGTTACAGTTCTTTATCAGAATTGCAGACAGTCAGCGTTGTACAAAGTCTAATGTTCAAGGTCTTCCCATCAGAGTCCTCTGGCCCCATCCCCACTCTCACCATACTTGGACACAACCCCCTGAATGTAGGGGTCACAAAGGACACATGGTTAAAACCCTAAGCTTCCCTGTCCTAAAACATACTTTTTAACATTATACTTCTTTCCCCAGTCTTTCCAGTCCTGGGCCAATCTCACAAGCTGATTTTTTCAGGAAACTAGATTGTCACCGGACACTCCTCACTCCAGCTTCTCCTGGGCTAAGAACCACACAGGGACTTACACAACTGCTTCATACAATTGCGATGCCTCCACAACGTCTCCCATCTTCTCACAAGTCACTTGTGAGATGCCAACAAGGCATTTGCAGCTCTTTAGTCCTTGCATATGTGACCCAAGCTTTGTTTTCTATCCTTAGCTATTGTACATTTAGCTTTTAAGTAGAGCTGGTTGGTGAAGAGCAGCTGTGAAAGCTCTTCTCGGAAAGAAGCTACTTCTTAAAAAGATCTTGGGTTCAACAAGTTTTTGCTAAAGATGTAATTTTGGTCATCCTGCTGTGCAGCAAGTGAGGTTGCTGCCTGCTCCATCCTGCTTCATATGAAATAAAGAAAAGATTGTAGTTATTTCTAGAACATATTAATGGAGATGCTGGGAAAGTGGGCACCAGATCTAGAGTGGAAAACCAAAAATGCAGCCTTGTCCCACAGATGGGGAGTACATACGTAACCTGCTTTAGAATCAGGGTAGCTTTTTACTTTCTGGGGGTCCCAATCTCTTTTGGCTTCTCAGTTCTTCTGTAATACAGGCACAAGGAAAAATTAAACTCAAGTTAAAGCTTATGGGAAATTAAACCCCCCCCTGAATTTTGTTCTGTGCAGAAACTTCATACTTGATAGCAGAGTAAGCAGGACATTTTTGCAAGACTAAAGGAATAAGACTCATGCTTTAGCATCTGAGATGATGTATTACGGCATGTTGGTTCAAAACATCCATAATAAATAACCTGCTGCACCTAAGAATAGTATTCATAGATCAGCTCTGACAAGTGTACTGCCCTCCTGGTGCCTCTGGCTTGGGTGGGATTTGCACTCCGAGTACAGGCAAGATCTACCTTCTTGACTTTCCTTTAAATTGCAATAAATAGCTCATTATTAGCTACACCCACCTCTTTTCTCATCCTAAGTTTTGTTTGGACCATCTCTTGCTTTCTGTTTTTAAGGTTTTCTCTTCACAGCCTCCTCCACCCCCGTCAACATTTACGCTCAACCAAGTGCAAACACCCACCATGCATTGTCAGGCGATCCCACTGGTACCAGTCTCTGTCCAACTACCCGGCGTGGGTTTTATTCCCCTTTGTCCCTACCTCCTCTCCCGTCTAAGACATGTGCTCAGCAGCTCTGTGCTACAGGCTTGCCTCAAGGAGCATGGATTCCTCCTCTTCCCCCTCTATATTTGCATGCCTTAGAGGAGACTTTGGTGGTCCAGCTTCAAGTTGGTTTAAACTAGCTTTGCTGCACTGCCTTCAGAGATGCCAAATTAGAGGCAGGCAATCTGGTCTTCTGCCTTCCTACCGAGTCTCCATCTGTTCCCAGCTCTCCACTAGAGACTCTTTCCCCCCAGCACCACTCTTTAAAAAGCCAGTCTCTGTTTTCTGCTCTGATTCATGGTGAACTATGATGTCAACTGTCCCAGCCAGCATTTGGTGAGCAATGTGTTGGGCAGGTCTTGCCCATCATACAAAGGTCCTCATCACTGGACGTTAAGTTACCTCACACACGCAACCTACAATCCCATCTATGCCAAAACATACCCAAGGTCAATCACAAGCACAACAGCTCACACCTCCATGTGCTGCTTGTAAAGGATGCTGCCAGGGCAGAATCTGCTTTCTCTCCTTCTTTTAACGGGGGTGTTAACACTGATGTTTACAAACAGTATTTTTCTAGTAATACTTACGAATTATAACCAAATGCTCCAAGCTAGCCTATAAAACCCAGGTGTAGTGATAACTCTTGTCCAGTTAGTGCAGTCAAATAATCTAAATCCAGCAAAGTGCATGAGGGGAACAGCACAAATCCTGATGGTGAAGGCCCCTCATGGGGAGCAACACTGCTCCAGGGACTGGCTTCAGCAGGGTCCCCAGAGTGTCCTGTTTCCTTCACGTACATATTTTCAGCATTTGTGCTCAGACACCAGTCCATCTGAGTCACCAAGTCTTTGTCCTGCTGGGGTGCCCAGCAGACTTCTTTGGGATAAGCCATGCTTTGCTAAGGTAATGAGCCTTCTGGCAAGGCATTGAACAACACACTAAGTCAACTTCTCAGCTTACCATACAGTCATTCAAGGCCTTAACTTTGCTTCTGTAGCCTGTACACATGAGAGAGTCACTCAGGATTCAGAACATGAGTGTACAAGATGCCTTTGAATTGGTGGCTTTACATTTAAAGGTTTAGGTTATTCTTATTTGTCTCAGGCAGTTATACATAAATCTGAATAATAAAAATGAAAAGAAACTGAAACATATTTTCACTTGAGGATGAATTTCAAAGAGCTAGCTAATCATATTGCATCTTACAGAAGTTTCCAAACCTTCCTAAAACTATCTGTATACTTTCAAAAAGGAAAAGATTTCAGTATCAAGAAGCTCTTGCAATTATTTGAACTATCCAAGTTATTTGTTTTGGTTTCTTTTCATCAACTGCTAAAACCAATTTAACATACAGCAGGAAGCCTTAATCGTATTCACTTCTGGCAAAAAGACATTTGTTTGTGACTAAGTTTTTACTGGATAAGATAAATTAATTGTAGGATCTGCTCAGAGTTCTAAGTACACCATGACATTTATTAATTTTTCTGTAGCAGCAATCCTACAAGATGCTTTGCAAATAGGGTTATACAACAACCATCTTCCCTGCTCTGACCATCAGTAAAGATATAATCTTTATACCTAAAAGGATACTGCCTCCACCAGCTCAGGCAAAGGAGGCTGCATTAGCAGTAGGCTTTTAACCTTTGTATGGGAAAAAAGAATAGCTGTAGGAAGACACAAAAGGGAAGTAATCACTACTGCTAGTGTTTATCTAAGATATTATGATCAAGCTCTTTGTTCAGGCTTATTATCAAACTCTGACTCATTTTGCCTTGTCACATAAAGCACGTGCACTTTTGAGATGAGCAGTAGGAATGTTGCTTACCTTGTTGAACCGGTGAATAGGCATTGGTCAGAAAACGAAAGTGCCCTTTATTGTACCAGCAGATCAAGGACATGTTTCCCTTCATTCTTATTCTGTACTGTCCTCTGGACTGGGGAGTTTCAGGGTTGTTCAGCATGGATGGAGGTAGGCCTGTGCAGTCACTCTTCCTGGTGCTCAGCAACCCACAGCAGTAAATCTCTGCATGTGAACAAAAACATTCCCTATCAGCAAGCCATTGCACGGACCCAGAAAGCAAGAGTAGTGGAGCAAGTCTGAATGACCTGACTAGAGGAAGAGCTTGTCCTACAACTTTCTCATCCAACAGATATGTTAGCCAACTGTCCTTCTCCTGTAATACCAAAGATTTGTGTTCTACATGAATGTGTCTGGAAGCTGAGACAAGTGCAGAAAGCCTGCTCTCTTGATGAAAGGTACTGACACCTCCTGCACAGTCATGATGAAATGACAGGGAAAAGAATTCAGGGTATCTTGCTAACAATAACATCTATAATCTGTGTAATAGTCTTCACAAGCTTAAAATTGGACTGAAAAAAAATGCTGACAGTGATATGTATTATGGAACAAATCAGAATTTATGATGCAAGAGTCTTTGACGTTTAACAAAGAGAATAAATCGTGGAGGGAGTGGGGAGGTAGGGAAAGCTATAGCATCTTAGATGTTAGCTGAAATAAATTCTCCTACATGACTCCCATGATGCTTTTAATCACACTATACATGGCTGACAAACTCTGGTTTAATCTACTGCTTCACTGTGCTGCCCAGTTCTTGAGTTTCACCTCATTACTCCTTGCACCTCCATCATCTGGTTTGTTAAGGAAATGCTGCTTAAGCAATTAAGAACCACTGAAACCACTGGTTGATTCAAAAAACGCTTGTGCCCAAAGGATGGAGAAGATGGAAATACAAGTTCAATGAAAACAGATTTTAGGAAAAGGAGATAAACCTAACAGTGCCATAGCTGAGTGAGCACTGATCTTGTCCTGCACAGACATCAGAGGCTCCACAGGCAACACATTCTGCTGTTCACAGCTTCTTGGCCTTTTCATACGTGAAAGAGGCAATGAATAAAATCTAACACCACAAAAAATGCCTCAATGCAGCCAGGTGGGCACAAACAAGGTTTAGAAACAACATTAATAACGACAATGCTTGAATTTGTCATTAGGCTGTGAAATAAGAACGGCCTGTTTCTGTTAGTCCAAGAGTAGATCTTGATCAAATTAATTGAACTCAAGGAAATCTTGGATGGAAAGTTCCTCGGTCTCCCCAGGTTAACCCACCTGAGTGGAAAACAATGATGGGCATGGAAGCAGGTGACATCTGTACACATCTTTCATATGGCAGCAGAGGCTGGTGGTAGTTTAGAGCTCATCTGTCAGCTAAGTCTGATCAAATTTTTCATTGTGCTGAATTTTGCACATTGCGTAACTGGATATCCTTACAGGGGAAATGCTAAGTCAGACTACAGCGTCTGGCTTCCCCTGAGCGCGTTACCTCAGTTCTTGGGTTTCCATTTATGTGGCTCTTCTGCCTCTGTCTTTCTGGAATGACCAAAGCTCTTAAGTGCAGGTGTAGCCTTTGTCCTTGGTTCTCATAGTGCCTGGCATGGTGACCATCCCCTCAACAGCTCACAGATACTACAGGAATACTAATATAATAATTGCTAATACTCATAGATTGGTCCAGTTGCTATGGGCAGGTCTACAAGGAGGTAAGGCTCTTTCATCAGAAATTTAAGACACTTATGTCAGAAGAAGGTCAACAACACAGCAATGGGGCAACTTCATTCTGAAGGAGTAAATCTGCACTCCATCGGTTATTTCTAATGAATATATCAGTCCCTGGAAATCTACATTCCTTCCACAAAAGACAATGAGAAAAGCCTGATGGCAACAGGCTTACAATCAATATAGGAGAAACTGCACCTCCAGTGGAAGGCTTTTTTTTAATCTTTTCTTGCTAAGAGGAACACAAACAGTGTAGGTCACATACATACCTACAAACTTTGGCAATAACATAGCAAACTTTTAGAAAGCTTTCTTCTAGCCAATATTAAAATCTTCCTGCTCTGATAACAAACAAGCCTGAGAAGAATTTCCCTAGCTGTCTAAAGTTTATGACTCACTGAAGGGTGATACTTACTCTCTCCAGGAGACTGCAATGGTTTAAAACCAAGCTAATAACTACATTATTGTGCTAGAGCTTCAAAATAGCAACAGCCATCTCTGAGATCCCTTAATAATTAATTGTAGCCTTTCCTTTAGCTCAGGCAATAAGCCTGCAGAAAGCTTCCAGCAGATGCTTCACTCCTCATACAGAATAATGGGAACCATTTCCTCTCTCAGGAACACACTGTGTAACATTCCTGCTGTATAGCCTAGAAAAGTGCAGCACTTCTGCAGATTTACTAGCATCTCTCATCATGGATGACGCCCTTAATCTGTAGAGTTTTTTAAAACCACCCAGTTACTATAGCAATAGACGCAATAAAAATTATGCCCATCTGGCTCAATGAAGTTTTTGTGTGTAATTAAATCGGAATCACAACAGGTGTTTGCCACATACACAGGAATCGGTGGAGACAGGTTGTCCTCCCCTGGTCTTCTTAAACTGTAACTGCAATATAAATGCCTACACCTAAACTAGCTTAGCGAAGATGAGGAAATGTGGTGTAGTCACCCAAGATTCATTCCCAGGGTCTCCAGGACCTGCAGAGCTTGTGCTGAAGCCTGCTTCACCACATATTCATTAGTACCATTTGCAAAGGCAGCCAGGCTCGAGCTAGTTCAGGCAAAAATACACATTCTGCAGTCATTTATCCTGGATGCAATGCTGGGTCAAGTCAGAGCTAGGGCAACGGTGGGTCCTGTTGTGGGAAGGAGATGAGAGCTTGCTTTAGTCCATGTGCTGGAGTTGCAGGATCCTGCAAAGCTTGTGGGAGTGCCACGGTTGCCCAGGCTGGCAACTCCTGCAGCTTTGCCAACCCCTGCGGCTTTGTGGGACAGAGCCAGCTGCTCCAACTGGTTCAGAAAGCACAAAAGGGACTTTCGGGGATCATATGTTTAAGGGAAGCATGGGACACAGGGCTTTAGGAGGTGCTGTTCTCTGTAATGGAAAACGCTAATGCTTAGAGGGGGAAAAAGGGATATGCACTATGAATGAATGTCACAGCAAATAATGACAGCTGTCTGCTTGCAGAACAGAGAATTTGGGACATTTCAGTGCAGGTCTCCAGTTCTATTCAGAGGCTAGAGAAAGAAACGCTTTGTATGTCCCCTGAAAAATAAAAAAGAGGTCTATTCAGGTTTTGGGTTTTGAAAAAGATCAAAAAGTGACCTGTCTTATTTTCTGAAGTTTTCTCAGCTCTGAGTATCTTCATAGATCTTAGAATTATGTTCACCAGCATCCCTTTATATTACTAGGCACTTATTCTTTCCTGTGGTACAGTGAAGGTGCTACACAGCAGGCTTTCAATAAAGAACACTGTGGGTTTTGCAGTAATGCCTGTGTGGGTTAGGGTTAGGAAAAGCAAACGATAGTTAAGGTTCCACGAAAGTCTTCACAGGATCACAGGATCCTATGGATTAAAGGATAATTCAGGTTAGAATGCAACTCGGGAGGTCTCTAGTCCCATCCCTGCTCAGAGTAGGGTCAGCTCTGCGGTCAGACAGCGCTGCTCAGGGGTTTATCTTGTCTGGTCTTGAAAACCTCCAAGGACAGAGACTGCACAACCTGTCTGGGCATCCTGCTCCACTGCCCTCAGGAAAAACCTTACATCTAGTCTGAACTTCTTTTGTTTCAGCTTATGTCTGTTGTTTTTCGTCCTTCCATGATGTACCACCGTGAAGAGCCAGCTCCATTCTCTCGATAACCTCCCTAGGGTAGCGTAAGGCTGCTGTTGGGTCCCCCCAAAGCCTTCTCTTCCCAGGCTGAACAAGCACAGTTCCCTCCCCATAGCAGAGCATGTGGTCCAGCCCCTGGTCAGGTTGGTGGCCTTCTGCTGAACTTACTCCAGTTTATCAATGCCTTTCCTGTATTGCAGGGGAGTGTTGTGCAAAACTGTGCTGAGTAGGAGGCAATAATCACCTCCCTCAATCTACAGGCTACCCTCCTGTTAACACAGCCCGCGGTAGTGCTGACCATCTTTGCTGCCAGGGCACGTTGCTGAGTCATGTTTGACTTGTTGGCTACCAAGACCCCAGGTCCTTTTCATCAAGAATTCTGAGAGGAACTAATACATTTTTAGTGGGTGCCTCTTTCTAGATTTTCCAGAATTCCCTTTAGTTCCCTTAAATGTCAGTTTAGGTTCCCAAAAAGTTTACAGTTTCTAAGCACTAGATTATTTAAATCTCACCCTATTTCTCTGTTGATAGTGTCCCCCCCCAACATAAAGCAGTTAAGGTCAATACTGATTGCTTTTTGTTTTCAGTTCTCAATGGGATCTTTCTACCACTGATCCTGCTGTAGCCCAGAAACTATATTTTCTTGAACGAGAAAAGTAAATTCGTCAGCTTAAGAATGGGTCTTGAACTGTCATGAGCACCTGAGCATAGATGCTTTTCAACAGGCTCTCATGACACTTCTTGGTCATGGTGTGGCCCTATTCAGATTTAGTTGGCTAAGCCACATACCAAAAAAAGCATTAAGGTCATAGCTGAGGGTGACTGTGGGATACATTAGGAGAGATCTCTCTGCTGAGTCCAGGCTTCTCTGCCTGCCTGTCCCCAAACATACTGCTAATGCAGTAGGATCCCAGCAGGTGCTGGCAATACATTAGCTGCTTTGCAGTAGAGTCAGTAAACACCATCATCTCCTCCAGGGATCTTAGTGAGTTCACCACTACTTGACATCTCTAGCATCTCACCTCTCCCAGCGTCTCATAGTCCTTCCAGTTCAACATCCCCCTGCAAAACCTCTGAGCTAGCTCCTAGTAACTCACGGCAAACACAGACAATCCCATGGCCTTAGTAAACAGAAACACTTTCACATTCTCCTCGTGATCTTCTTTATATAGGAGTGCCACACTATTTTGCAAAGCCAATAAACCTGCTAGCTTAGTGTCCGCCCCCCCACCCACCCCATAGCTTCACTCCTAGGAAGGTGATGGTGTGTACCAGATCCGAAATTTAATTTTGGAAGCAGCTGTCAAATATCATAAAAAGTCTCATGAAGCCATATAACAAATCATGAAGCAAACTGAAATCTCAGTATAGCATTAGCATATTTGATCAGATACTAAGTCGAAAAACATGCTTTAAAAAGACATTACTGAATTTGCTAGCTGCTAGAAGCTGTTAATTTGAATGATCTGTTCAGTGTAAAGACCATGAATAATTCACCTCTGTGAACAATCGGAATTATCTGTAAGTAGCCCTGCATCTTTTTCACTGGGGTTATGGACCAACTGGGTCATGCCATTTTGTCTTTATCCTGCCCCAGCTGAGCATAAAGCTCAAGTTTTTGTCTGTCAGTCTTTACATTTAAACCTGACACACCTCGGGTACTAGGAGCATGTGGGTTATCCTCTACCTTTTTTTGAACCCACATTTTGCATCATTGCTTTGGTAGTCTTAAAAATGTAATGCTTATAATCAGCTGTGAAAAGAGTCATTTACTAAAGAACAGTCTCTGCTCAGAGGAAAAACTCCAGTACACTATAAATATGCTTGACTTCTTTCCCATTTGGCTATTTGCGGCATTTGGGAAACCATGACTCTTTTGTGAGAATATGGCAGTATTCCACTGTACCCTGTGAGCTTCCAGCTTACCTAAAATAATATAGGAGCTAAGTAAGTCCTGCATGGAGCTCAACAGAGACAGCCCTCAGTGCCAGCACAGTCTAAAATGCTCAGCTACAGCACTGGTGCAGCTCACTGGCGTTCTCATTCTAAATGAGAATCAAGATATTGTCTCAATTCCCAGTCTTTCCCCCTGCTTTGGGCCATGTTTCATTAATATAATGCTTTAAGTGGGTTTAATTTTCGCAATGCCTAAAAACCATGCCAAAAGCAAAACTCGGTCGTCAGCGGTGTGTTGAAAAGGGAAATGGCCCCGTAGCCTCCTCGTATGTGATGCATAATGTCAGCCTCCAGTCTTACTGCTATGAAGGACCTATCCTACACCCCACACTGAGTCTGAAAGGCCATGCTGACTGAAGAACGAGTGGAGAGTTACATTGAGATGACTTATAACTGTCAAGAGTGCAGGAGCCTGTAATTCAAGGGGAGTCACAAGTCCTCAGCATTTCTGAAAGCAAAGTAACACGTGGCTTTTCCACACCCAACATGAGGGGGCATTTGACACAGAGGATGACCTGGGATTACTCTCTGCACTAGCAAGAAACTGGCTGGGAGAGCCATATCGACAGACATTTTGCTGGCAAGTGTGTTTTTGCTAATGTAGAGTTTATTATGCTTTCAAAACTAAAAACTGCCCTCCCAAAGCATGTTGATACCAGCAACTAAAGCAAACTTTGCTAAGGCTTTTGCAATGCCATAAAATGTTATCTAGAGAAGTCACATCTTTAACAGGTATTAAAAACAGCAAGGACTTCTAAGACACACCTTTAAGGATTCATGCCATCCCTAGTCTTTCACCACAGGAACAGAAAAATCACAGGCAGCTAGAAAATCCCTTGAAAAGTCCCCCAGGCCATATAGGAGATTAGACCTCACATTTCTAGGGCAAAGAACAAAAGCAAGGGCTTTAATAACCTTATTTAAAATGTTTTTACATCCTCATTTTGAACTTCAAGAAGGCTTGAAGAGGAAGATTTAAAGAGCAACTTAGAAAGCCCTCTGTATAGTACCTTTTCATGAATGAGAACTTTTCTTAGAGATGACCAACTTATCTATAGAAGGAATTGAAATATCAGTGGCAAATATCATTTGGGAGTTTTTTTTAATTCAGTGGCAGGAGGCCTCTAGGTCTGTCATTATTAAAACCCAGTGAGTCACCCGATACACACCTTGCTTCTCAAATTCTTCAAAGAGATTCAGGCTGGTAATGCTTGGGCCAGTGAAGATGATGTAGTTCTTCCCAGAGGCGTTCTGACAAAGGCTTTTGGCCACCATACTGTGAAGCTGCGGTTTGTTCTTCAAAGCATCCAGCCCGTCAGCACCGCTCCCTTCTTTGAGGTGGACATAAATCTTAAACAAGAAATGGTAAGAAAAGTCAGAAGGTTATAAGGAATCCAGAGGGAGCAGATGCAATTGCTAACATACCTGCTCAGCTCAACTGGAGACAAGCTGAGAATCAAGGCAGCAGATACTTTTTATAAACTGCTAATTAATCTAAAGTCCCTTTCAAGGGGCTGTTACTTTAAAACCACCTCAGGTTAGCTGGCACAGCTACTGATAAATACCACATCCTTCGCCTCAGCTTAAGGGCTTCCTGAGGTTCTTGTCACTGTTGTGCAGTTTGAAGATTGTTTGCTTGGCAAGAAAAGACTCCAGCCATAACTGAGATTATGTGTTGTACTGAATCTGCATAGGCTTCAATGCTGCCAGCAAAAGGAGAGCATAGGAACTTCAGTTTCAAGAAAGGCCCCTACAAGATGACCAGAAGGAAATGGCCCATTAGCTTTGCTGCAGTAATGTGCAGATTTATTTCTGTTGGCAGCAACCCCTAGGCTGTGATGCAAGTGCATGTGCACCCCCATAAATGAGAGGAGCCAGCAATACACATACCCAACCAGCCAGAACATCCTCACCAAACTCGCCAGGCACAGAGCTAATTCTTAGATCCTTTACTTAGACCACGATTTGGAGACAACCCACCAAACCAGACTGAACCAGGAAGCAGGGTACAGCGCAATATGCTGCTGTTAATAGAGAAATGCCTGGCTCATTTGTAGCAGGCTGCAGTAGCTTTAGCGTGTATCCTGCTGCAGTACAGTCCACATTGCTATGCATTTCAAGAGAGCTGTCACCATCATCTGTAGCATCTGTAGGTGGACATACATGTTTGTGTTAGAGTGCAGGAACATTTATCCCTTAGTAATGTGACTATAATTAATCAAAGACCGTCCCACCAACTGAAAGAGCACTGAAGTAAAGCTATTGCTTCATTCCTACAAGTGATCCCTCTAGAAGAGGAGTCTTCTGCATTGTCATGCAGAGGGAGAGAACACATCACCCTTCTTTTGTACACAAGCCTTTGATTTTATTTCACTGACAGTATTTTACAAGCATAACTTTCACCAAAGTTGAACATCTATTAAAATCAACTAGGCATCTGACCTTCATCTTGTTCTAAAAGTTAGCAGAAATAACCTGCTGGAAAGAGAAACGGGAAGAAGCAGACACTGTGCTCAGTCACTCAAACAGCACTGTAACACCATGGAGCTTGTAAAGATTTAAAAACACACACAAATGCAAATTTTCTGAAAAATTTGCTCAGGCCTGCCCTCACGACTTTGGCTCTGAAATACTCAAATCTTTTAGGAATTCCAGAAAATTTTACCTGTCAGAGAAAAAGCTGAAACTTGCTCAGTACTTAGGAGCAGGGAAAAGGATTTTCGCCTTGTCTGTTGGAGTGATGGATCCACAACCAGCTTTTCTTAAACTTGTTTGAGACTTCAACCATCCAGAACATACAGCATTGCTTTCCTGTATATGCATCTGTTTCTCTTACCAACACACTCCTTCATAAAGCAAAGTTCATTACAATGCTCAGAGAACAAAAATGCTCATGTTTACAGTAGTGCTCCCAGTAATTTATCTCAATGATCTTAGAGAAGAAAAAAATTCAATTAAACAGCTTCTCCCTATTTTAGATGGTGTATCTCCTAGCACTAGTATTCTAGGCATATTAATGTAATATTCCCTAGCAATTCATGCATCGTAGAACAGACCCCAGAGGAGTGTGTTACGTAGGTAATCTCTGAGAAATGAGACATAATTTGTATTTTGAAGTAATTGACATGCTAAACAAAGATGTTGGTGCAAGGCGAATGCACACTAATTCCAAAAAGAAGTACAGCATATATTAAAAGGAAGTCTTAAATATACATTATTTATCTTAAAAAAAAAAAAATCTCTATTTTGATAGAAATAGTTTCCAGATGAGGACAAAGGCAGGAATGTTTGTAGACTCCCTGATCATGCTCCACTCACTTTTGAAAGCTGTCAAACTTGTGCTTTCCCCAATGCTAAGGCTGAGGACTAGCTAATTATGATAAGTCATTTAGGTTATTAATTAGGGCTCCAGAGAGCAGCTTAACAGTGGAATGCATACAAAGGGCAGACTGTTCCAAATTTACAGAAAAGGTATTTCATGATTATGGGCATCGAAATTAGGATTAGGGTACTAGTATGACAGCACAGAGACCACACATCAAGCCCTTAAAATCTACAGACAAGGCAGTGGAGACAAAAGATGCAGACACATTAGTTTTGACCTTGGATTACCACTTGAGCTGAAAACAAAGCAGGAATCTCTAAGTCTAGGAAAGTGTCTTACACCTTCCCTCCCCTACTGCAGTAAGTCTTAGCCAACCAAGAGTCTCTCCTGCTCCATGCTCACTTCGTGTTCCCCATAGAGTATCCCCCAAGAGATGAGACAGTCTGCTGGTGAGTCAATTGGTCCCTCACCATGGGTTGGTTTGGGTCTGCAAGCACCTACTTCAAAGCACATGCCCACCATGCAACTTTCTACTGAGATATCACTATTTTCCTACTAGGAATCTACATACTCCGTAGGTTTTGTTAGCGGAGTTCCCTGTGCACCTGGCACCCTCCCTCTGCGCTCTGCTCTCTCTCTAGGGTCCTTGTAATGGCCACCTTGTGATTCTCATCCCTCCCTTGCTCTGTTCACCTTCCCATTGCCCTTTACTCAAACATCCATACCCACCGCTGAACCTTCCCTCCTCCTCCAATGTTAAATATATCCCCTTTTTTTCTCCTTGGGCACTTCCTTGCCTACCCAAGCACAGCCTTTATTCTTGGCACAATTTTTCTTGTTTTGGAGAAGCATCATTCAAAGCTTTATCATGCTCAGCTCTATTGGGAAGATGGGTGACAGCAGCATAATGTTGGAAGATATAAAGGCTGCTGTGAAACAGCGGCTGGGTACAGACAACTGGCAAAGGCATAGCTTCAAATATCCTTGCAAGTGCCTAGGATCCCATATGGCTTTTATTTTCCCTCTCCCCAACCTCTCATCCAGCTTATTTCGTTCTACCTCAAATCATTAAGATCCTGCCTACTGAAGCCCACAGCATTCCTCCCCATTCTGTAATGCATTAGAAGTGGTATTTAACAGTTTGCAGTCTGCAGAAAAAGCACAGAATTGCCAGAAAATGGCTGCAAGACTTTCACAAGCACAGTCAGAAGCTATTCCCCAAAAACCGTTTGTTAAACCACTCACCAGAGCTCCTGGTTTGCCCTGTGACAGCGTTAGTGCTTTGTGCCCTTTCCATGTGCTCCAATAGCAAAATGTTGTCAGAAGTACAGGCTCGACAACTGCTGCTGGACAACAGATGGAGGTGTTGGCAGCAACATCCTCTGCTTCTGCGGGTGACAGTCAAAGCAATGCTTCTCGAATATCTGCAAAGATCACTTTTACTGTGTATCTTTTTCTAGTGGTTACTGATCCATTCAATCTACAGCACCAAACAGGATAACTTCTATAGATGTGACATCATCTGTCTTAGCAGGCAACTACAGGCTGAAGCTCTATATCCTGCAGTGCTGGGACAGAAACGGAGCTTTCTCTAGTCATGCCTCAATTATTTGTTTCTTACAAGAACAGCTACACATTCAGTTCTGCCATCTCTCTATCTACTGCAGCCCTACTGCACCAGATACTTTCAATCCAACATGTTTTAATCCCGTGCACACAATACCAGCTCTCTCTTCTCACACCATTTAACTCATCCTTCAAACCCTCCTCTCTTCTGCCTTCAGTCTCCATGCAGCATCCTAACAATATCTTCCCTTTAAAAGCCTGACAGTAAGAAAAGATCTTCACAGTCTCTGGCTCATCTTTCCTTCCACCTACAACTGCTTCTGCCTCCTCCCATCGCAAACACAAAGGTAGGTATCAATCAATATACCGGAATGCCCGAGCGACAGGGTATGGGTGAAGACTGTGCTGAGCTCTTCCAAAACAAGAAAAACACTGCAAAGTGGCCTGGAAAGACCATTTGCCTACACAGAGGCAATCAGAAAAGACATCGCATTTCTGAGCAGGAGATTTCACATGTTGACAGATGAGAGGCAAGTCAATCACCTGTCATTCAGAAACTCAAACCAAGTATGTTCAGCTACAGAGACAGACTGCTAGAGAGAGTCTGGAAGGAAGATCTGAGAGTAGGCATCTGTGCTACAAGCCAACAGGAATTTCCTTGCTCTGTGCTAGCAATTTACTGTATGGAAAATTCATGTGGAAGGTTCGTGAGGTCTCACTAGAAACTGGGTAAAAAACTGAGCACTTAGGAACAAAAGCTGCACCTTGACTGCACATTTAAGAGTGCCCTAGAAACTAAAATATTGGCGATTCTGCTTATATTCAAAGCTCAGATGGCAAGTTGAAAGCACTTGTGAATAGCACATCCCAAATACTCCACATTCATGCATAATTGAAGCACCCCAGGGTACAATTCTCAAACAAAATAGGTGACATTTGGAAGAAAAAAAAAGGGCAAGGGTATTAATAAACAAGAGGAAAATTTACATTGTGCAAAAAATCTCACAAAGGGCAGACCTAAACAACCACAAAACAGAAGCCAAGTTTTTAGTTATAAAACAGTTATAAAACAGACACAGTTATAAAAGCAAGATAACAAAGAATGGTACTGTCATAGTTTTTGGATCCTAAATAGCTATTGAAAAAATAACTTAATTTTTCTATAGACTTCACAGCCAAATACTCAACTGCTCATTCCCAGCACCACTCCCTAGACACTGCCTCATTCTGTCTTCCCCTCTTATCCTAAACCTCATCTCTGTTGCCATTACCATCACTGTTGGGAGATCCTCCCCTTCAGTCCCACCCCAAACCTTCTGCAGCCCATATTCCCCCCTTCTTTAACACCCTCTTCCCAGCCAGCTCTTAGGTCTAGCTCTTCCTCAGCAGCTGTTGGCACCACTAATGGTGTTCTTACCAAGACTGGATCTTTTCATTTGCTTGAGCCTCTCTTCATTCTCTTCCTATTCCTCTAAAGGCTACTTTGAAAATGCATGCAAGGGACATGCAGCTTTCCCATTCTGTTCCCAGCTAGCTCTTGGGGTTCCCCCTACAAAGCTCTTTCCTTGGTCCCCCTCTCTTCTCCCTCTGCCTCCTATTTTGAATGAGTTCAACCTGCATTAACACACAGATCCAGCTAACACCTTTGTGTTGAGGACTGGCAAATCTCTGTTTTGTCTGCACGTGTTCTTCAAATTTTCTTACAAGATGTATTGGGTCTGCGTGGCAAGATTTTGGTAGCGGGAAGGGGTGAGGGAGTGCTACAAGGGTGGCTTCGGTGAGAAGCTGCTAGAAGCTTCCCCTATGTCTGACAGAGTCAATGCCAGCTCATGTCCAGCTTTTCATCCACCAGTACACCCAAGTCCTTCTCCGCAGGGCTGCTCTCAATCCCTTCATCCCCCAGCCTGTATCGATACCTTTCTTAGAAAGGATGCAACCCCCACAATGCAATTGCTAATCTATGCACTGGTGCTGCTACCTTCTTAGCGCTGCTTTGCCAGGCTCCCTCTGTGTAACTGGCAGCCCAGCTCCGGTCCAGGATGGAGGCCTCGCTCTGGTGGCACACAATTGCATGGCCTTGGTTCAGTTTTTCTGAGAAAATCACTGTTGAGCTATAGGAAGGTGTATAAGTGCGAGTATGTAAGTGAGAAGGTGTAAGTGATGCAAGATAAAAGTAAAAACTATCAGGAGTGCTGTAACTGTCGAGGACATAACATTTATGTGCTCAAGATAATACTTAGTTGCTCAAGGGAGAAAATACTTACATAAAAAGCTATAAAATCTTAAGAAAAAACCAGAAGAAGACAATTCAGTAACACCAAGGACCCAGCTCATTTCCAAGGAGCAACAGAGCTGATGACCGCCTGGCCTGTGCAGGCTCACTGGGAGCAGGGAGTACCCTGGTGCCTAGCTAGCAGTGTGTTGGTCCCAGCAATCTGCTGTGTGCATTACCCAGTAAACACTGCTGTACCACCCTGCCTGCAGAGTCTCCGGGCAGCCGAAAGGTGCCCGAACTAAAATGACTCGCTGTAGGAGACTTATGCCTTCATCTTGCATTTAGATGCTGAGCTTGCTAGGGCAGGGATTGTCTTTTTGTTCTGCCTACAGCACAAAGGCATGGGATCATTGAGGGTCGTTCCTACGGCAAGACTATTAAGTGAGGAAGAGAGGAGGCTCTGGTGCTTTTATCCTCCTTCCTCAGGCAGAGCTGCACTGAGTGAGAGCAGCTGCAGAAAGGAGACAACTACGCGTGTAGTTTTATCATCCGCAACTCCAAGCACCACAGGCAGGAACTAAAAAATAACCTTCACTTCCACCTGAAAATAGACACTAAGACTGCGTGTAAACTCAGGGAGAGATCTTTGCATTAGGTCACATTTAGATGTTTGTTTTTCCCATTCATCTGGAAACACGGTAAGATTGTAAACTCCACAGAAATTAACGGGGCTGGCCCATCACACATCTGCAAAACTACCTTCCCACTTAATATTGGCAAGCAAGAGGATAATTGACTTTTAATCAAGATCCGAGATTCTCAGATGCTGACAATACAGAACTGCATGCATTAAAAAGCCAGAGCCTGGTGGGAGCCAGAGGAAGAAAGCAGATAGGATTTTCCAGCCACCAGTGACTGACAAATGAAGGCGATCAGATTTCCTGGGATCCCCTCGCAGCCAAAGCCTGACCTTGAGAACCTCCTCAAAGCAGCCGCTACATCTGTGCATTCCAGATGCAACTGTTCCAGCAACAGAGAAATTATCAGGGCACTGTTTAAAGAAACCCAAGGGCTCAGACTAATCTCTAAACAGAACTTAAACCAGGCTGAACACCAACATTTCTGAGCAGCTTTATTAAACAAATGCACAGATGGCCAACTCTCCTGCAACTCTGACCTTGAAAACAAAATTCACTCCAGGCTTATTTACCCCTCCCTTTCCCAGTGACTGAATGCACTTATGTGGTGTGTTGTGAAATTATAAATTCTTTGGGGCACCATCTCAGTTTCCCTAAATTCTGGAAATAAGTTCCTACTCTGTAAAACCAACAGGGTTATGAAGTATTCAAGCCGACTGTACTTATCATGTTTGAAAGCAAGAATGAACTACAGCATTTACTATAAAAGCATGGTGTTTACATTGGGGTTTTTTTCTGCAACTGAGAGCTCTGCCACTGATCTGTGGAGCGACCTCAGACATCTCCCTTCACTGAGACTGCTGCTCTTCAGGGAGAGAGCCATTTCTTACCCTCTCATGCAGGGGCCACCCTGATCCAGGTTGCAGTCTTTAAATTCTGCTGTAGTGCAAGTCTCTGACCATTCAGTAAGGTGGGAAGACTCAAGCTACAGAGACACAGTCCTTTTCCTTAATCTGTGGTGACTCATCACTTCTTCAGGGTAAGCAGTGGAAGGTGGAATCTCAAATTCAGTCCCAGCACAAGGATCTAAAGGACTTCATAGATCTGAGGGACACGTTTCACAGAGATATTAGTGAAAATGAAATGCATTATTGCAAGAACTTTCTGCCAGTGAATAAAAGCGAGTGCAGAGCCCATATATAGTTTGGGGGCAGGGAGGGGGTGTGGGAAGGGAAGAGCATCCAGAATAGCCTCAGAGAACAAACTTCATCCCAAGGAATAGGAAAGGATACACACATCCATAAAGTCATTTCTTCTCCACGATATCATCACAGGTTTGTTAAGTGAATAATTAGGTTGATGAGCTAATTCCATTACCGCCTATCATAGTGATTAATATTGCCTGACGGTCCCTTTGCAGTGCTTTCTACCATCTACATACTGCCTTCCATTTTGCTGATTGATGGCTCTTTGGGTCAGGGACTGCCTTTCGGGTTATCTTTGTGCCATGGCCCTGTGGTTCAGGAGGAGGCACTAAAGGAACAGCTCATCCTGCCTGACTCCCCATGGGGTCCAGCACATGGCACCAGCTTCCTGTGCTTCCTTCTCCATCTGCAAAATGACCAGAAAACCTTCTTGTGCAGGAGAACAAGGACTAGGCATCACTTAGGAACAGTTACCCACGGAAAAGAAAGAGAGAGCATGATGTGCCCTGCCAGGACAAAATAATTAGCCCTGATCATATTTTTGGGAACTCTCAGCAGTTTTTTATGAGCTTTATTTCTATATCTAAAATGATGAAGAGTCTTACCAATCATATTTATGAACATCTTTTACAAGCCAAGTGTTCCAGACTTTTTGAGAGAAAAAGAGAGAAGTAAAACTGACACAACTAGAGTTTTGATTTAAATAGGATGACTTACTCAGCAAATACGCTAAGAAAGAAAGAAACACTTCTAAGCTACTGTGATCATTTAAACTGCAATCAAGATATTAAAATACTGGTTCAAAAAGTGTCTTAGTGGTAACACATATGTAGGGAAATATATTGGAGGGAAATGAGGAAAGCAAAGAGAAGATGGAGCAGAGACGGACACCTGAGGTCCTGCAAGCTGAGTTTGCTGTTCTCACTGAATTAGAAAGAAAGAAACAAGAAGGCCCAAGCCCTCTCCTGCAGCAGCAGCTGCTGCCAACTTGATGTCCAGCATCAAGGATGGCAGAAAAAAGCAACAGTATCAGGGCAGTTTTGCTGCCTGCTTTGCCAAAGTCAGCTCTCCTGGAGCCCTTCTAGCCCTCTGAAAGGTTTTGTTCATGTTCCCAGCTGCTGTAGACGTATATTTACTTTGTTTGAATGATGTGTCCTTCCTGCATGTTCCCACTTGGCCACCTGACCGTGCAAAGATACTCAGCAACAAGGCTATTCGCTGCAACAAGATGCTTTGCTTGAGGAATTCCAAAGCAGAGATATGATCTGAAATTGTGCATCCGTCTTAAAACAGAGACTTAACTGTCAGTGTGCAGCCAGGTTATCTGTATTACAGAAAAGTAGTCTAATATATACACATTATTTATATTATGCATATATAAGCCTACGCACCTTCTTATATCCACAAGCAATATTTGGTTTTTATGCCACTTCTGTTCCATGAATGGCTTATAGGGCTGGATTTTTAACCAAATGCCATTTGCTTAAAAAAGCAAATGATGAGCCATCAAACAGAAGTATTTACTCACCCCCAAAAAAGTGATTCAGAGTTTTTTTCATGAGAACAAGACGACAGAGGACTTTGGGGGGTCAAACAGCTAAAACTACTAACATTAACAACTGCCCTGTGAGCTGCCAATCAGGAGCTGTTCATGGAGCAGCTCAGCATGTGGCTTCAAAACACTGATATCAATTTTACATTAGGAAAACAAACAAACCAACCCTTTGCATCGTAGGAAAAGCAGATCATGGGGAAAATGGGGATGTCCTCAAATGGACATTTTTCAACTCGTCATTCAGGTTCAGAGGACCTTGCTTCTGGCCAGAAGCATCACAGCCTTCTTGAGATTCCTTCCATTCCTGAGAGCTAGTCATATGTAGCTCACTTCCCTCTTCTTCCTGGGCTGCCTCACCTTTTTATAGATATTATTCAGACTTTTGAAATTGAATTAGCCTGATTTATGAAGTGTTTATAGTCATATTTTATCCTGAATAAAATGACCTTGATGTCATCATGTGGAAACAATGAGGGAGGGAATTCGTCCAGACCATATTACAGAATTTCTGCATATTTCCAAGTAGGTGCTCTAAGGTTTTTCTGACAGCATACTGGTGATAGACCAGTCAGTCCTTAATATCAGGCAACAAGTCTTTCCTTCATGATGGCAGTTTCACAAGAGATGGAGGGGAAGGTGTGCACATGAAGGGGGAAAACATTGGATTTTTTTCTTATTTAGATCAATTCTCTCCATATGTTAAACACAGGAAACACCCCCTTCTCTGTTTTAATACAGTCAATACACCAAACAACTACCAAATAAGTGCTTTGTATTCTGCAAGATCCCTCATAAGTGTGACGGATAACTGAACGTAGCATTTCAAGCATACCATAGTTGAAGACCCCCATCCTCGCCAGAAAAGGTTTTTCCATTTTAGCATGAATGTTCATGTATATTCTTTTTCACTCTTCCCTGAGGTCCCTCTCACCCAATCATTTTAGCATGATGATAATTACAGCCAACTCATGGAATGAAAATAGAAGGCAGCTGGTAAGATGATCCTGGATATCATCTGGATGCAAGTGAAGCACGAGTATTTAATTCATTAAGGGAGCAGAAGGATTAGGGTGGTGCTGAGCATCCTTTCTGTCTAATTTGACATTCCATTAATTTACTCTCTCGATGGACAGGACGGGAGGCGCAACGTAATTATAGCTCAGAATGTGAAACCTCTGGCATGTCTGAAGACTTATTAGTTTGATGGCAGTTGGCTGGGGGGAGCATGGTGAGAGAGATCAGCAAACTTTGTGCTCGCTGTACCCATTACTCTTCAGTAATAAGCTGCGTGTGGGACCGGTGGAATTCACCTTGGCAATTAAGGACACTGCCTCTGTATAGCAAATGACTTTCCAAAAGCCTTGAGAGCAGAAACTTCCAAGGATGCTTCACAAGGTGAATCTATTTTGTATTGGATGAAAACAACTGCTTTAAAACCTGGATGGAAGATGTATGAACCTAATTTTCTTCTTAGAGTGAATAGCATTACTGAAAATGCAAACCCCTGTTCCCAGTGAGCCTCTTTTCTTGCATAGCTACTCAAACAGTCATAGTGATTCACGGATCAAATTTTACTGTGAACAAATGTTCAACCACAGCAAATCCACAGGCCCTGCAGTTTTGACATGCATTCAGTCTAAGCAGGCAGTGTGCATGTCCTACCTGCACCTCCTACCTGCACCTCCAAACTGCTGCTCTGGAGCATGCAGGACACCACGTTTTCACAGAAGCTCTTGGGAAAAAGAAGTTATCAGAAAATATCTGCCCCCTCACCTCTAGGTTTCAAAAAGAAACGGCTGGATCTTTCAAGAGCTCTCAAAATACATCAGCAATTGGGGAATCCAAGAATTTGAGAAGTTGTCCCCAATGCTTTACAACACTAAAACCAAATCCTTTAACATGTCTCCCACTCAAGCTCATATCTCACCTTGAAGTCACATCAGATTTTATTTCTTTGGTAGAGAAGCAGAGGTGTGAAAAGAGATGTAATAGGAAACCCCGCTAATGTTTCTCACAGAAAAATGGACATCTTGATACCGTATTGATTTAGTCTATTGGATACCACTGGCTATCAGATGCAGCATTATACTTAGAGAAGCTGACTCATTAAAAATTACAGAAGTCACAGTACCTAGACATTTAGATAAACTTAGGATGTACAAACAGACAGACCTTTTAACTCCATTTCAATTTAATTAGCTGAGGGCTGGCAGCCAGATGGACAGTATTAGAGACAGGCACCCTCAGTTAAATCAAACAGCAAACAGAGCATCAGGAACCTGTCGTCACTGTCCGTCGGATCTAGTATCTGCAGCAGTCAGAGGCCTGCTGCATTCAGACTGCAGCCCCCAGCAAGGCAATGAAGAGAAGTTGCTGTTACCTTTGGTCCTGCAATACATTTAAGGGCCTGCTGGAACTGGATCAAGACATCGGAAGAGGTAAAACCCACCTGGCAGATGAAACCGGTGGATGAGCACTGCCGAACCCAGAGACTGAATTTCCTCTTTTTCCTCTTGCGCAGCTCCCTCTCTGTGCATGTGGCAATGAAAACAGGATCTTCGTCAATCAGGGGCTCATGTAGTACCTGCAAGTGGCAAGAAAAGAGGCAGGGGGGAGAAACAGAAGAGTACAAGATTGCTGAAAAAAATGGTGCTTTAAATTCTTCCAAGGAAATACAAACCTTGCATTGTGCTTGTGTGCATTACCTCATACAAAGGAGCAAACCCACTTTTGTTCAATGCTACCATCCAACAAAAACCAAAAACCAAAGCCTGGCCACACTCCATTGTGGATGGCTGCTCCACACGTGCAAACATTGCAAGGCATGGCTCTCACTTCTCACTATCAGCTACTGTTTAACATCCCTCCAAAATGTGGCCTCTACCTCCCACTATCAGCTACAGTTCAAAATGAGGCAGGGGATGGGGGTGGGTGGGTAGAGATTGTTAGCAGCATCCTTCTCCAAGCTTCATCATCAGCTTTGTCTTGTTTGGCAGAATGTCTCCTACCCAAACGTGCCCTACAATATGTTGTAAGGTACACTCCTTGGTTACAGCAAAGGCAAACACACAGCAGAGGGAGAGAAGTTAAGGGAGAAAAAGATATCTTCTAGTGCCACTTAAGGAGGTGGTGAAGAGACAGAAAACATTTTTCCTGGTGGCAGCAGCTTCAGGGAAGCCTCTCTTGCCTCAGGAGCTGAAAAATTTGACAAAAAGAGACAGAAAGATGAAGGACCAGAGGCAGGAATAGAAGAAGACAAGGCAGACTGAAGCAAGTAATGAAAATCTGTGAAAGTGAAGAAATTTCTGCACTCTGCATTCAGATGATATAAGCGGTTTCCTGTTCCTTATAGCTGTTTTGTTACACTTCTCTCCATTAATTCTGTAGCAAAGTCACTAGGCTTTACACCACAGAACCCACCTATAGAAAACCACTACTGCCTCCTTGCAGCTCACAGGTAGCTATGCATAACATACACATCCCTGACTGCATGGTGTGTGAGTTGTCTAGCAAGTCACTTGTGAGAGTACAAATGCTTGGAAACTGTTGAAAAGTCTCAGCTGATGAATGCTGATCAACTTCAGACCTCTAAATCTAAATTAGAGCAAGCCACTTCAGGCTCCCCTCCTAGTACATGAGGGAAAAGCAGTCCCAGGAGGTCATCATTCACACCCTTTTAAAGATGTGCAAAATAAAAGTCAGATGGGTTATGATCTAAAGGAGCCCATTCTTTTCCAGTGACCATCACCCCAAGAGACAGGCTCAGATACAGGTATCCACAGTGCAGAGGCTCTCACCCTCAGACCAAGCCTTTCCACATCTGCATGCGTGCTACTTTTGTGCACATCTGCACGCAGCCAGTGGTGGAAATGAGAACAAAGCTGCATTAAACCTGGGAGTGATGCTCGTAGGACAGATGTGGTGGGTAAGCAGTTAAGCACCAGTGACAAGCAGCTGCTGGCCTCCTGAATACAAGACGTTTGCTGAACATCACTCTGTTAGCCCAAAATAGGCACCCATGCCCTCCCGACGCAGTGGCGGCTGCACACTTTCCTTTATACGCACTCCACTTCTTAACGGCTCATAAAACATTCACAGGACCATCTGAAAGCACTCTCATGAAATGTTCAAATTATACACCAAAATGCAGATGCGAGCAAGGAGAGCTGCACACAAAGCTATTTGTTCTTAAAGCTGCAGCTGCCCCATTTCCCCACTGAAGACAAATCCTCTTCCCCTCCCAAGGTCCACATGAAACACCGCTCTTCCTTTCTGAAGGCCACCAGAGGCATTTCACACTTCCACCTCAGGGAATTCTGACAGCGTTTTGCAAATATTAAACGTGCCCTTATTTGCTTTTGCCTTTCTGCTTCTTCCGTGCAGAGGGGAGAACCACATCCTTTGGGATGGGGTTGGATACACCATTAAGAATTCCTCAGCTTCTGGAAAGGCCCTCTTACCTGCCAGATCCCACTGAGTGGTGTGGTTCAACTGTTATAATCTCCCCCGCTGTAGGATGGAGAGCAGCAGAAAGAAAAGGCTGTATAAGCATCACTTGAGGACATTTTTTACCCTCTGTCATTAGCTCAGCTCCCTCCCTCTGCGCCACAGCATCAGCTCTTCTCACAGCAGCTCTACTGCATCCTGCTTACCCTTCACACTCTTTTTGCCTTCTAAGACACATTAAGGCCTGTCAGCCTTAAATTTAGAAAACAAATCTGAATTTTTAAAACCTCTCCCCATCTTCCTCTTCTCCCTGCCCACGCTCAGCCCTGCCTTCCCCTAGGACCCAGAGCTTCCCCTCCTTTCCCCTATCGTGAATGTTTAAGTCATTCCTATTTCTCCATAAGAAGACTAATGCTCCACTGAAGTCCCTACCGAACTGCTGGGAAGCGGGAACAAAAATGGAAACAGAGTAGGGCAAGATTTGCTGTTGCTGCAAAGAGGCAATGTGGACAGGCAGGGAAACTGAACTGAAAACCCTGGATCTTGCTCTTCTTGCTTCCTCCGGAGCAGGTGGGGAGACAACTGTTGTCACCCCTCCATATGCAACCACTGCTTCAACAGCTGTGAAGGACTTTGCAAGCAAGGCACTGTATGGGCTGTGCCTGCTGCTGGAACAGCTGATCCCCATCTTGTTTTCAAAGGGGGCAATTTGTTGCTTCTGGCACTGACATGGTTTTCTTACGACAAAAGTTAGCCCTGTTGCCACTGGCCAGTCCTATTAGTTTGTTCACTCTCTTTCATTCTCAGCCTCCTCGCTCCTCCTGTAATCTCAAATCCACCTCTTTGCCAAATCCCCATGCAAAGTGGTATTTGCTCCTTCCCCATTCCCCATTCTTGCTGTCGCAGCAATGACTGCTTTTCCTAGAGTGAGCTTACTGCCCCCATGGCATATTCTTTCCTGCTTCTCATCTTCCTAGATAAAAATCTACTTCCAGGCTTAATTGACTCCTACACGTATTCCTGGCTGCCTCTTCACCATCTTTGACTCACTCCCCAAGCCCTCCCCTCTTCCTGTTCTGATTTCCTTTGATGCGAGATATCTTGTGGATTTCTTCAGAGAAATCATCCCCATGTTCTTCTCTCACATCCCCAGTTTTGTTCAGGTCTAAGAAGCTCCTCATCTAGTTGCTTTGCTCCCCACAGCTATCCCATTGCTTTTTTTTTTTCCTCTTCTTTATAGCCATCCTCATCCCTGCTAGATCTTCTTGCCAAGCTTTAACTCTTTGTTTTCCCCTCAATATGTACATGCATTCCAAGTGCTGGAGTCCCATCTTGGAGTCTTCCCTCTCCACCAATTGCTCCATCTCACAACATCTTTCATTCACTGAACAAAACAGCTAGCCACTGTCAGGAGTGCCTGCCTGCCTTCTCCATTTTAGATCACCTCCAAAGCTCTTTATACTCCACAGTTCCACCCATCCTGCTCTCACCACAGCCCAAATAGGCTTGTAGGCAAAGCCCAGAGCCACTCTTTTGTACTTGGACTTCCTGGACTCCACTGCCTTAGACAATGAACCAATATGTCCTTGAGATAGCTTATCTTCTCTTAGCTCCATGGCCATTCCCAACACAGGCTGTCTCTTCAGCCCATCTCCTGGAGAAACTGCCTCAGCTTGCCTTGTCTCTGGCTTTTGGTGGGTACCATCCAGTTGCAAACAGAGTCCCCTGGATGCACCTGCATGCACAGATTCAGGCATTGCTTCTGCAATAGTAGCTTGTGCTTCTGCTTCTTTGCTCCAAAGCTCCTGTCTTAACTAAATTCTCTGCTAGTATCTGACATCTCTGCTTGCACATCTAGTTGTCAGTTCTGATTTTATTATGCTGCATTTGAGAGCATCTCCCTTCCCTTAAGATAACCCCTTACTATGTCTTTTTTTGGTCATTGCAGACATCCCTCTCCTCCTGCTGCAGATCTTGCTGGCCAGTGAATCTGAATGTCAGTCTTTACCTCCAACTCCGTGCAAGGTCTTCTGAGCCAGGCAGTGTCTGCATTTTCCATGCTTTCTGAGTAACAGCTCTAAAATGTTATTCATTTGAGAGTAACAACCCACCCACGGAGTCAGGTTTTCATCCAAGCCCACAGCCATTCTGCAACAGTTTTCCTTTTGGCCTCAACATAAAGCCATCTTGCCCTACAGATTGCCGCCGGAAAGCCATTCTCCTAGTCCATCACACTGGCCACATATTGCTTTTCTTTATTTCTCTCTGATAGCTCTTCTTCTCCAATGGATCAGACAGATTCTTTCTCTTCACTTTCAAAGACCTGTTTGGTCTATCCACATTTTAGTGATCCCCTTTGCCATCATTCAAAGGTTACCTCCCACCTCTGATGGGGCCATGATTTCACGCTCCTCTGCCCATTTGTTCAGTCTTCAATTGACTGCCTTTAAAGAAAAATCAGTTCTTACAGCACTCCATTACCATTAGGTAATTTAAAAATAGCCATAAAGGTTCATCATTTTCTGCTGTCAAACTCTCCCTAAAATCTGGCTTCACCGAGGATCAACCAGCCAAGAGCTACAGGACATCAGAAATTTACCTTGCTATTCAATATTCTTATTGCTCCTCTGTGTGCCTTCCTCTTACTCCATGTCTTATACTTGGCCGTCGTCCTCTGAATACTTACATCTTTGTGTTACACTCACAGAAGCCCTAAAACAGAACAGTCCTGGTTTGGGACCAGCATCCTTACTCACAAATAATCATTCTGAAAACAGTAAAAGTGAGATATAGAGGTGTGACTTGAGCAAGATCTTGTAATTCGGAAATGCCCAATACCAAATCAACATCTAATGATGAGGACACAAAAGAGCTACGAGTTCATCAGCCTGGTTTTGCCCCTCTGTGTTTTCAGAGAAGCTGTTGTGTCATGTTGTGAGCTGGTTTGGAAGAACTATGTTGAAACTGCTTAGCTGTACCCTATGATACCACCAAGAGCGAAACACAAACAAGCCCCCATAGTGGCCATATTTTAGCACCATGCCTTTGGAGCAAGAGGTTAGAGTTACGTCTCTCTTTTTGCCAGGGAGTTCATTGCTGCCTGAGGTAAGGACTTCAGGTGGCTGTTCCCAGCTGACATTTCACTGGGCATATGCAGAAATGTTTGGTTCCAAAATGCTGAAGAGAAGGTACTTTGCAGCGAGAGGGAGGAGGAGAGTGCCCGGAGTTGTGCTCCTGACCTCTCCCACACCAGTCAGGGGCAGCCAGAGACAGCGATCCTGTCTAGTCACATCCCACTGACAAGCATATAAATACTCAGCAGGCACAGAAGGATATTTGCGCACTGATGTTATTTTCCTGAGCTCCTCTGGTTTCTGGAATTCATGTATATCCTTGGCGGGTGAGTACCCTTGAATTTGTTGCAGTATACCTCCTGAGCTCAGGCAGGGCACCTTCCCTGTCTCCAGGCTTCCACTCGTCAACAGAAGCACAGCTACAAAGCTATGTGGACCTCAGCAGCAAAGAGATGACACTGATGGCAGGAACTGACCCAAACCTCCGCCTCTTGTTGCTCAGGTAGAGGCAGCGGTAATTTATACAGAAGATGCCGGGGAGGGATAGGATGCGGAGGATATTCCTGTCGTTCTTATCGAATCTACGTCAGAACACCTTTTTTTTTACTTCAGAAATTGAAGCTAGCACTGCTGATACACAATTATAATGTTCTGGGCTTTCAATACCTTCATAAGCTGGAGAGTAATTATTTCCTTTTGTTTGCTCAGTATATTTAGCAAAATAATTATAATTCACTAGACTGTTTTCTTTGTTTTGGTATATTGGCATAGTTCTCTCTTTCCCTCTGCTTCCTTTCATAGAAACCGTGGTGTCATTTTTGCATGCACATTTTGGAGCGGGGGAGGGGAGGTTACACATGAGAAAAAAACCCTAGATATTTTCTGAGACAGAAATTCCACTTAAAGAAACTTTTCCAGCTCTCCAAAAGGAAAATATCAAATCTGTAGCAGAAATAACTGTGAAAGCAGATGCTGCACTGCCTACCTGACAGAGATGGCCTGCTCTGTCCATAGGGCGAGTTAAACATGGCATCTTCCTAACCCATGTTCTGTGAGTCCACAGAGGAAGAAAATCGGTAATAAGTCTACCTACAAGCCCAACGGCTTTGCTGCACTCAACAGCAAGGAGTCCAAGTCATTCCTCTCCTTGATGCCACTTACAAGACGTTAGCCTAAAGCTTGAGCGTAGATCACGGCTCAGGCACAAACCATCCAGATACCATAAGTCTTATGTTTAAGATACAGGTATACCTTCAGCAATGAATCCATTTTGAACTTGGGATTCCAGGTATCACTGATCACAGAAACCTGGGCCCCTCTTCCCAAAACACTTTCAGAGGCAGCACATCCAAAAGCCCATCTGAATGGGTCTTTCCCCTTGTCTTTTCCCTTTGTTTCTGTGCAACTGGGTTATTCTTTTTAATTATTTCTATTATTTCTCACTGGGCCTGACATTCTGGGTTTGATGTTTACTGCAGTCTGCTAATCTGCACTCAAGGCAATTTCCAGGGCGAGGTCTTTCCTGTTGTTTTGAGCAGATGGGTCCACGTCTCCTGAGACAGGTAGCGTGCAGCCCTGCCTGATGGCACCCAGGAGGACATTAGGCACAGGGCTCCTTTCGGGAGGAGGCTTGGAACATCCCCCAGTAGGCTACCATTGCTACACTAGAGTATTTTTAACAACAGATTCAAATCCTTTTTCTTTCTCACAGAGTTATTTTTGAAGCTGTATTTTAGTGCTTTTTGTTTCGCTCAATACCACTGAAACATGCTGTATAGAAATCACTGATGTAAACACTGAAAGGGAAGAGAGAAGTGAAGAGGGAAGCAAGAGAATTGGGCTGTCACTTCTCCTTCCCCCCTCGCCCCCTTTTTTTTTTTAGAGTAGCATCTCCTTACCAAGCTCAGCACAAGCATACATTTTACTTGTGGAGATTTAGATGTCTCGCCACTGCAAATAGGACGCTATGATTTTGCCAATTCAGTTCTCAAACTTTGCTCGGGAGTGGGGAAGGGAGAAGGGATATACATGCAAATCAGATTTTATCCTTTAATGGATTTGCACTCACAGCATGTCCCACAGTACACCATTATAAGCATTTACATTAGACACAGTGATCACATTTCTGAAGCCTTTATCTTCCGCCCATTGAAGTCAGCGGCCATAAGGATTAGATTTCATATCTTAATGAGAGCTTGGTCCCAACAATACCGTGTCTCTCACTGCCTGTTTTGTCTTGATGGAAATGCACCTTGCTGGCATGGCTTAGTGAGAACACTCCTCCCTCCTCCCTTCTCCCGTCTCTACCGTAACAGCTTTTTAGACAGCTGTGTTGTCCTGATTATACAGGTATGATTTTTATTGTCTATAAAATAGAAAAAAACTGTAATCACTCCCAATTTACTTTAGGCGCACTTCAATGGATGTGATGCATCTGTGTCTTTATTAACTTTGTGCAGTGGGCAAAAATGTGATGCTTCAGAGGGGAAACAGGAAGAAAAAGAGGAAGATGGACACAACACCCTTTCCAAATGTCTAGGTGAAATCTTTATACTCTGAAAACAGAGAGTTGATTGAAAAGTTATTTCAAGTAGTAACATTTCATGCTTATTCCTTTTTCTTTCCAGACTTCTGAACGTGGCCAGTAGGAACAGCTCCAAAAGGAGATCATTTATAGTGGAACAAAGTTTAAATAGTGGATGATGAATATTAAGAAAAGATTTGTTTGCACTTTTAATAAAAAAAAAAAATTATTGAACTGTACAGCTGCAGTCAGACAACCACCAGCTACATACATTTCTATGTTTAGTTCCTTACATTGTCTGCCCAGTCTACAGAGCAGTCTCCCTACAGAATGGCCTTCTGCTGTACCCCTAATTGTATCTGGAAATGAAAATTCATTGGAATCCTGTTCACTTTTATTCCTGGTAGCCTGGAAATATTTCCAGTTCGCTGGCACTTTGGTTGCAAATCCACAATCAGTAAGTTATTCCACAGAAGCATCACACATCATTAAAAACCAGGGCTGGCACAAGGCACAGGCAGTGCTGCTGAGGGCAGCTGACAACCGCAGCGAGAGAAGGCACTTGCCCCCCTGCTTATTTTCCCTTTGCCCAGTCATGGGGAGGCAGCTGTGCTGCTGGACCATACGGCAAGCACCTACTGCTAGGGTCAGGGCCAGTCATTCCTAGCAAAGTCAGCTCCTGCATCCCACACTCAGCCTGTAGCGGGAGCAGCTACAAGTTCTCCCTCCGGCCCAGCAGCACCAGCTCTGCCCTTTCCACTCACCCTCACAGGAGCAGCCTGCAATCTCCCATCCTCAGGATAGCAAAACCTGGTGGTGCTAACCTCACTGAGAAGTCTCCAAGCTTGTTTAGACCACTAAAGCAAACAGCCCCAGCTCGCAGAGCATCATTCCTATTTCCAACATGCCATTACCTGCACTGCAGAGCTGTAAGTCAAACATTGCTGAGCACTCGCATAGGACAGTGCTGCTCTCTCTCATGTTCCACGGAGGCACCGCAGCACGGCTTCACACTGTGAAGCCGCAGCTCTTTCTTCCGACAGCTGTGCTCCGCGATTTCAGTCAGCGAGACAACCTAGAGCACGTAGGTTAAATGTTCCCTGCCAACAGGTTAACTCTTACCTGGGCTTGCGAAGGTCTGAAAGCGGAGTCAAAGCCATTCTGCAGAGAATCCAGAAAAGGCTGGATTTTGTAGAGGCCATGCGTTGTCTGGCTCGAGCGGAAGGCCACAATGTGGAAGTACTTCAGGATCTTCTCAAACCGTGATTGTGTCATGATAAGTGCAATGCTCTTGTTGCTGTAGAAGCCGCTGCTCCAGATGCTGAGAACGGACTCACAGTGGTGGATGCTGGTTGATATCATGTAGCCTAAGAAGGCCTTCATTTCCGTCAAGGTGACGTCAATCCAGGCATCGTCACTACCAAACCTCTCCTGGTACTTCTTGGCATACATGTTGGTTTGGACCACCATATTCTTTAGTACGTTGTCAGGGACAAAGAGCTGAAAAAAGTCCATGGCACTGGCAGTCAGGGGCATTTTTCGTGTTGGACCTAGGACAAAAGCAAGAAGGGAGGATAAGCTCACTCCCGATCATCACAAGGCATGCCCGATACCAGCAATTTAAAGCAGGATTAACTCTCCTAAAGCAGGAAAACAAGGCCAAGGTGATGGCATGTCAGCTAATTCCTTTGAAAGTGTACCCACTGACAGATCTCATCAGGAAACTCCCCCCCATATCCTCTGTCTTCCTCCGATATGATACAAATACGACGCACTCTGAATAGTTTCTTCCTCTGCTCTGCACGCTCATTAGTTTGTAGCATGCAGGTCTGTGAGGCAGCATGCATTTAATTTTTCCACTTATACACTATCTGTACTTTTTACCCTCAGCATCTGTTTTGGCCTTTTTCTGGATAGTCCTTTACTTGTCCATATGCACGTCAAAGCAGTGTCTTCCTCAAAACAGCCCAGAAGGAAGGTGTCCGAGCCCTCCAGAGCGAGAGTGCTGCCCCCAACCCAGCTGACATGATTCTGGGCACTAGAACCTGATCCCACCTTTCCTTTTGCACCTCCAATTCCTGCCCAGTTCACTGTCATTAATCCTGTGACTTTCAAATCTGCTTCTGCTCCACACACAGAGCCATGCAGATCATGTCTATGTGCTTTTGAGTTCTGTGCCTCTGCCACCACACTGGAGCCTTATCCTGCATTCTGACATCCCCAAGAGAGCACGTTACCAGAACAAGTCAAAGACACCACATGGCTACTGTCACCGTCCCACATCACAGGGAATATTTTTAGCATTACAATGCATACGCTGGTCCTCTTCCTCCCATAATGTAATAAGCCTTGCAGTCCCATGCTGCCATTACTCTAGCTTTTCACTGATCTTACACCTTCTCTCCAGTTTCAACTATTCCGTAAGAAAAGGAGGGGGAAAAAAAAAGGGGGGGGAGGCTCTAAGGGTTGGCAGCACTTTATCAGTGTAACAAGGTTATCCAGTCAGACACCAGATTACATTAAACTGAATTAGGAACATCGAGCCTGCTATACCAGGGATGCAGACACCAGTCCTTACAGCCCTCTCTCCTCTAATCCCTTCCATAAACTAATTAAGCTCCATTTTAAAAGTAGTGTTTTTCTTGCTCCCACCCTGTGGCAGTGCTTTAGTCACCAGGTGAGGACTATGGAGATGGGGACATTCTCTATCCTCCTACCAAAGCAGTGAAAATCTATACACCTGAGACGGGCAGCGTGGACAAATCCAATGGATAGGGCAATGATTAAGAGCAGTTCTACATCCCTGTGCAAATGATCCAATAAATACTGCGCCTTAATTTAACAGCCTTCAGCCTTGGGACTGTCTGAAAAACACTCTTACAGATCAAAAGCAGGAGGCACACAGCTTCTCATTTGAAGTTCTGCCTAACAAGAGTGAGTCTTCATTGCACTATGTGGCTGCTTGGATCTCAGCGTCAGCTCTCCCAGCTCAATCAGAGCATGAGATTTCCCATTCTACAATCTGGCCCTGCAAAAATCCACTACCGTGTTGGTCAGGTCACATTCTCCAGTTCCCCTGTATCTCAGGGCACATCCTTAGTTACAGCAACAGCTATAGCTTGCAGAAATTTTGCATGAAACAGTATTAAGAGGAACTACACAAATACTGTGGTTGGACTTGCTCTTAAGCCTTAATGTTTGGGTGCACTCTGGTGAACTCAAGCTATTAGGACAGCAAAAATAGCACCAAGACATTGAAAGAGTGAAGAGTGAACCTTCAGATTGCAAAGAATGCCAAAAAAGCAAACAAAAGTAGTTGGGTTTGGGGTTTTTTTTTTCCGAGTGCAGTGGGGAAAGAAACATATATTTAAAGATCACTTTCCAATTTTAAGCACATTCCTCTATATAGCAAGACCAGAGTAAAGAGCCCCACACAAACCATGTTCTGGTAAGGACAGAGCAGAAAATTTCAGCTTAAATGATAAAAGGTTTTCATTATGAAGTGAAAACTATCAGGTTAGAATAGATATACTTACTTAACCTTAACTGCTATTGCAATAAAAAGTCTCTTAACAAAGACTTCTCTTCTTTTGATCAGATTTATACTCTGCTAGCACCCACTAGACTGTTACAGCTGACGTAAAATGCTCCACAAATGATTCTGTATGAATGACTTACAGCACATCACTTCCTTCTTCCCCACAACTTAATCAAGTTTTGACATTCTACAGTAGATATGGCCTTCTGATAACAACACACTGCACAGACTATATTCCTAGTTATACATGAAGTCTTGAGTAGCTACTGAATTCAACTCCAGTGCCCAGGCAACCTTCACGGTAGAGCATAGAGATAGTTTGTAAATTCTTGCCTTGAGAAGCAGAAGCTGGGAGTGGGGATAACATTTTAAATTGTGCCTACAGCAAACAAGATGCATTCATAAAGCATTCTTACGAAGTTAAATACGTTGGTCGTGAGACAGGTGGATATGGACAATAGGTATGTACCAGACTCCATCTTTCGGAAGTCAAGAGTAGTCAGAAGCACAAAAAGGTACTTTTGATGTAATTAAATTTCCAGTAGCTGCACAAGTTTACCTTGAAAAGTGATTATGGAAAAATGCCAGGTATACTGGATAGGACAATCCTTTCTTACCCAGCAGTTCTGCTCCAGCCACACAGAATCTCCTATCTGCTCTCCTTCTCAAAATAATTATGCAAGATTTGTATCCCATTGGTCATGCAGAACCCACGCAGCTCTAAAAGAGTGAGCTGAATCACTTTTCTGACTCAAACATCAACCTAATTGTTGACTAAATATAATTCTGAAAGCCCCTGTATAATCTCATTGTCTTAAAAAACAGCCTTTATTGGCAAAGAGAGCACAATTGATTCATAATTTACTGATATGCAATAAAACAAGAGTGACATTGAATTTCTGTAGGAAGAGAACTGAATTTTTAACATGAATTGGGTTTTGCATAGTTAATGACTAGCCTAAAATAAATTATTTAAATATGACTTTCTATCTAAGTACACAAATATATCCCATATATAGAGCCAACTGCATAAGAAACTTAAATAGCAAATTTGTACTTTTTAAGGATTTTTACATTGACTTAAATGGCACTTACCCAGAAAATACTGATATGAGAAGAGTTCAGTGTCCCATACATGCACCGTTTACCTTTCAAAGCTTTACTCGGTCAAATAAAATAGTGGCTTTGCCTAGACTTCCATTCTCAGAATGAATATACAATTATGACTGTATGTAAAATTCAATTTTTCTCTCTCCTCTGCCCTAAAGTGTGTGCATGGAGAATATATTTATTTACATAGAGTTTTTTGCTTTAAAAACCAATCAGGATCTCCAATATAAGTTATACAGTCAGAGCACAAAAGCACTCCTGGAGTTTCCAAAGATGCAGCTAGACCCAGCATTCTGTGCACACCGAGGGTGGGGACAGAGCTCTACTGAGTAACCTCTGGCTGGGCAGCACACACGCCAGCACTAGCACTTTGCGCTTGCTTTAAGTAATTCTGCAGAACATGGAAAATAACATAAACTTCCTCTGTTACGATACAACGTGCACAGACAAACTCTCCTTCTCCCTTCTTACCCTGTCTATCAGCAAAAATCTGCATGTGCAATCGGCAGCAATCACCTTGCAAGTCACTACTGCTACTAGATCCTATTTTGACCAGATGATTGGTTCCATTTTCTGTTTTGTACTCAGAAGGAATGTCTCCCCCAGAGCCATAGCTATTTAAATTGTGAGAATAGACTCAAAATAAATGAAGAAGCTAAGCAGGGAGAGCCATTTGTGTTTCCGTCCTGGAGATGGGATTGTGGAGCGGACGCTGGCACCTTGCCCTCTGACTGCGCGCACTGCAGAGCCCATTTTGGCTCAACTCAGCTCAGAGCAAACTGCAGCAGCCTCACTGGGTCCGACGCCTAGTGAGACAGCAGGCTGCATGCTCAATTTCTCAGCAAACATACACATTGCAGAAAAACCAGAAAGCTTTAAGAAAAAGTTCACGTGAAACTTCTGTGCAACCATACTTCGAGCAGACCCTGCGCGTCCTCCTACAGTCTTCGGTCTTCCCTGTCGGACGGATCCCCACCACTCACATTCTTCCCCCTGCTCCAATCCCACCCGTGTTTCTAGCCTTCCTTACTGAGCAGCACGTTAGGAAAAAAAATAAGAACTCTTAAGTCAATTAACTGCTTTTTTCCTTACTTAACTGGTTTGCAGGACTAAGTAATTTGAGTACATTTTTAGTAAGTTAATTTATCCTTTTCCATTGTTCCTGTTCTGATTAGCAACCTGTTATTTAGTAGCTCAGAGTTCACAGAATAAAAGATGGAAAGTTTCAAAACCTACTGTAATCTATCAGTGCTTACAACGTAACGTACAAATCTTAAGGAGGTCAAAAGCGTTGTCATTTTGGGCAGGATAAATCAGATGTGTAAGAAGAAAATGCAGCAGAAGAAAATTCTCCTTTTGCTCTGCTGCGCAAAAGACTTAGCGCTCTCATTCAAAGTGTAACTGAGGTTCATGATAAATTATCCCATTACGTTGATAGGTCTAGGTATTACCATATGCATGGCAATCCAAATTGCATGGTTTGGAAACAAATGTTGTACAGAACTAATCCAGGGTAGACTTTGAAATTAATTTAACTTCATTAGCAACTGGGCAGACCCCAATACCTCTGAATGAGGCACAGGAGTGGTAGAAGCATCAGTTTAAGAATTTAGAAGTCATTTTATTGTCCTCTTTGAGCAAAAATCTAACAACTTCTAGTCATGCATGAGGGTAGCACATTTAGGTGTATTGTATACAGATGCAAACCTAAGAAAAAACTATCCAAAACCTGTTATTTTTTGGCAATTGGGAAGTATTTTCTCCTCTGACATATGGCACAACTTTCAAAGACCAGGGTTTGAAAAGCCAATTAATTCCTTTTTCCTAAGTCCAAGCAGTTAGAGACTGTTTTATATTCCTGAGAAGTTACCTTTCCAAAAGTACACAACATGATTTTGGGGCCTTATTTAAAGAATAGCAAAAAATGCTGACAGAAGATTTCTGTCAGAAAATACACATTCATCAAAAAAATCATGATGTTTTCATGGAAAGTGTCAATTGATGAAATATGACAGACAGTGTAAACAGTTTTTCATCCTTCTCAATGAGCAGAGACCAATACAAAAAGCTGAAAAAATAGCAACAAAATCAAAAACAATGTTCCAGTATTTCCCAAGCGAGGTTTTTCAGAATTTCAGTTTCACACTAAGTTCCCTCCCGTAAGCTTTGGAAGCACTGGAGATTATCTGGCTTGCCAGAAAATCAGTTTTCATATCAGCTCTATTCTTAATGGCCTGGAAGAAATGTACATCAGACCATTCTCAAACCATAGCCAGTTTGACGGCCTTATGACAAGCCTGTCAAGACAGCTTGAAGTAAGTGCATGTAACAGTTCTCTTCTGAATTTTATTCCAGTTTATTTCAGATACTGCTCTCCTGTAGGAACTGGGCAGCAAGTATCCAGGTCTTTAATGTAGGATATTATGCTGCATGTATTTCGTTCATTAAAAAAAGCAACCAAAGCTTCAGTGACAAGTCTATTTTGCCAAGTCAAAGGAGTCATCCTAATTTATACCAGCTGTGGTTCTGACCAATATTTTAGAGCAAGTAGATGCTTGCTTTTGTTATTTTGGTAGGTAATCTAACTTTCCTTTAGGACTGCCTAGCACAACAATTCTATATAAATGATCAAAACATGAGCCATCCTGTGCAGTTGCTTGGAGCTCAGAGACAACCTACAAGGATGCAATAAAAAAACCCAAACCAAAACAAAACAAACCCCACAACTCCCAAACAGACACTTTATTGGCTTTCTTACACGAGAAAGAAGAAACTGGACGTAGTCCTTCCAAAGATGGTTCTCTTCTTAGACCATAAGGGCGCTCTCAGTAGCTCATGCTTCTGCGTAAGTTTTTACCAGGTCACCTTCCCCCAGAAGCTTACTTTGCTCCTTTGCCTGGGCACTCAGTAGCACACACTTTTGCTCGATATTTGGTTTCGGTTAAGTTTATTCCAAGCTATTTAGCAAAGCGTGATTTGACTGCACTTTTCCAACCTCTATAAGTAAGCCTTTGACAATGCCTCCACGTCTGTATGCAATAACCGTAGTCACAAAAATTGTTCCAAACAGCTTCCGTGAAAGGGCACCTTCTCTTCCCTCCCCAGCATTAAAAAGGATTGTTTTCCTCACAGCGTCAGCAATGAAGTGATCCACACATTGCAATCTGACTTCTATCCATAGAGATAATTAAGAGCTGGGTCTAAAAGCAATCCAAGGACAAATGAAGGAGGACTGAAAATCAGCGCACAGCTGCTCCGTGCTGACTCTGGTCAAAAGGGTCCCTGGCCTCCACACCAGACACCGCTGAGTTATGACAAGTTAAATAAAGAACTTACTTAGTAAACCAAACAGTAAAATTTAAACTAAATGGTAAAATTTAGCAAAGTATTTAGTAAACTAAGGAACTTCCTGCAGTTCAGCTTGTTTCCCTGCTGTACACTGCATCCAGATTCTCATCTAGCTTTCTTCAGCATTATAGCAAAACCCTTGAGAGTCAAGTCTAGCATGTCAACCTGACATAGGTCAGGGACAAGTAATGTACCTGTTCCCACCCAACACAAGACAGCCTTCCCACTCAACATGACAGTAGCCTCCCAAGGCCCAGGGTGATAACCAAAGCGCCCTGCCCATTCCTCCTGCCCCATGCTGCTGTGTGCTAGCTGGCAGTTCAGCCCAGAAAAGATGAAGAACTTCAGTTGAGCACCAAGAACAAGACTGGAATGCCAAGGGTAAAGAATTTTGGCTGTCACTCAGCAGCTTACCATGTGTGATAAGACACTGTACGAAAATAGTTAAATTTCTGGGCATTTTCAGGGGACCAAGCAGGCAGGTCTTACACCTTTCCCATTGACCAAATGTATGCTGTGCCACCAACAGCATTGGTCTGAGAATGAGAACACATGAGAGATGTTGCGGCAGTCTTCCATGGAAGTGTGGCTTCTTGTAGATTTAAGCCACGGTCAAAAAACATTTAATTAAGAGAGTATTCTTCGTGTTTACCATCATGTTTAAAAGCTACAAAGCCTTCAAGCTGTGACAAGTGAAGTAGAAAGAATAAAAAGCCCACTGCAGGTAATGTTGACACCTTTAATTATATACTTACTTAATTTCTGTGGCGAGATCTTACAACCTACCAATCACCATTATCAACATCCAACAGAACCTCCCAAACACTGGTACAAGATCCTTACGGTTAAAATAATTCAAAAAAGCCAAACACCTTAAAGCAGCAGTCAGCGCTGAAACAGTACCATATCGCGTCAGCTTACATAATCCTTTGCACATTATTCATTTTGGCTGTGGGACTGAACACACTTGTCCCTCGTCAGGGGAATTCCTGCTGCAGCAGCTTCCATAGCAAAAGTCCATTAGACTTTCTTTTGCCACTGCAGTTTTCTGTTAACATTTTACTGCACTCGACCACCAGAGCAGATTGGCTGCTCCTGGCAGTCCAGCTGACACTGAGCATATCTAGCAGGTTAAAGACAACCATCAACGTGCTGACTTCACACATCATCTGTAATACAGCTTTCGGTAGACCACAGAGGAGTTACACATCTGGCTGTACACACAGCTGTGCACATTTATGAAATAACTCTACAAAGCAGCATGGATAGTTTTATGTCAGCACAACTTCCATCACCAGCTGGGTGACCCTCATAACTAAATCCCAGAAGGCTGCTTTGGGGTGGTCCCATGGGGGGATCCCCCTGCACTGGCAACTCTTACAGGTGCAATCCACCTTTGCATCTTTCTCCCCCGGGCTCCTGGTCTGTTCTAGTGCGCACTGTTCACAAATACCATTACCCACATGCAACTTGCTCCTTTCCAGCAATTTAAAAATAAAAATCCACCTATATAAGTATTAGCAATATTTGATGTCAGGACCCTGCCTCCAAATGGAGGGATTTTGCGTTTGAAGAAGTGAAAATAGCCTAGTATGTTTTCCAGGCAAATCATGAGGACATTTAATTTATCTTTTGTAAATAAAAGTCAATAAGCAAGTGACCCAACTAATGAGATGCTGAAAGCCTTCACGTCAACTCCCACATTTGCATGCAACACATATGCCGCTGAAAAATGAACCTCTTATATTTGAGCAAGTCTCATAAGGAAATGGTTTTCTGCTTTGTTCAAAAATTGGTTTTTTTTTTTAAAAAAGAAAGAATGTATCAACTGGAAATTCAGACAGTTCAGTAAGAACAGTTCATGCAAGAACATTCATTTCAGTACAGAATCTCCTAATGATTCATCTCCATCCTACAAGAGCTAAGGTAGCTACAATAGCGGTCTTTGCAATTGCTTCCCAGCAGCTACAGCCTTTTCTGGACAAGACAGAGAATAGTTGTTAGGGTTAAGCACATAGTCCCCAAAGCGTTCAATGCTACATCCCATAAACAGAACTAAGCACCTACTGCTGCACCCACTTGGGAGAGGGTAATGAGCAGGGTGCTCTTGCTGCAGCCTGGCTAGAAGAGCTCAAAACCCAGAATCTGCCCAAGGAAGCTGGTGCCAGGAGCTCCATGGGGATTATACTCAGGCTTTTTTTCCAAACCTGCTTCCTTTGGGTTGTAACAGCCTCCCTTGGATTTTACTGCTTGCTGTAGGAAAAGTGTGCACATGCATTTCTAGGTGAGCTTCATGACCTGCCCAGTAAGACAAGGTTTCTCTGCTGTGATCACCCCAGACTAGGATGCAAAGGAGCTCTTGTCACTTTAGAGATAATAATAAAATAAATCAACACTTCAGTCACAGGCACCCTCATTTGAAGGCTGCACCACCTCTACCGAAGAAGATCATAATGCATCTGCATTTACACAGCTGCTTTTAAACTTGTAATTTCCCCACTTTATATTCTCCATGGTCCTCCCCAACACCCTCAAAAACCTTGGGACAAGCAGTTACAAGCCACGCGTTCCTCACTGGTGCATTAGGCTTAGGGGCAGATGAAAGCCTAAATATTTTCTTAGGACACCTAAGATGCAAGTGGAGGTCATGTATTTGCAATCCTTGCTAGGGCCATGGCTCCTTTACACATGCATAGGATGCACTTTCTCCTCTTTTACTCCTGCCCCTGTTGTTAGACTGCCTTTTTCCATCCTTGTTCTGCCTGCACTTAGAAGTGACCAGTGCCACAGGCTGTCTGAACATCTGAACTCAAAATAGCCAAGCGGCTGGAAAGTTCAATAAATGACTTCTATATACCATGCACATCAACATCCCTAATCCTCTTACCACACGCAGGATACATGACACACTCCACAGCACTCCAACTGCTTCGGCTTCCTAATAACTCATAAATGCACAACTTCTCAGTTTTAAGAAACCAGAGCATTTCTTCAGCAGCAAAGTGTGAAGAAAAACAAAAAAGCAGTCATCTGTGCAAAAAGGTGGATTTATTACTTGTACTGCCTGTGTTACCTCCAGGGTGATGCAGACGTGTTTACAAACCACTGTACCCCCAGGGAAGGCTTTCAGGGATTTGTATCTGCACAGAACAAGCCAGAAGCACAACTTGGAGCTAAACAGCGCATGAAGTCGGAGTGGGATGCTCAGCAACACAGCACCGCTCATCCTCAGCAATAGCAGCCCCTCAGCAACACAGCACGGCTCCTGCAACCTCTGCCCAGCTACTGTGTGCAGCCAGCGTAACTGCTCAGCACCCAGTTCCCCCCATGGCCCGCGCCGTGCTGCACAGCTCCCAGGGCGCAAGCAGACTAGGAACTAGGTCATGGAACTAGGTTTGCAAAGAAGAGCATCATGGGTCTTCACCCATAGCCTTTCAGGAGAGATGCTTGTTACTTTGGAGCCAAAGTCCATCTCCTCAAACACAGACTTAGTATGCTGCATTCTGAGATCAAGCAGGGAAAAGATTTAAGGTCATCAGACAGGCACTGCTTACTGGTAGCCATCCATCACACCAGGTCACAGCTACACTTGGAGGTCATCTTCTCCACGCTTCTTGGGGGCTGCCAACATATGAACCAATAAAAGCTGAACGACCTCGTAGGACTTAATCACTGTAAGAACATACCTCAGCTTACAAAATGAGGAAGTAGCTTGTATTTCTCATTTTGGACCTAGCCGCAACAGAGATTTCATACAGCAGAGATCTTCAAAGAACTTCATGCTGTGCTCCCATAAAAAAAAAAAAATAAAAAAATGGTTGTTGGTGATGAAATCTGGGTCATATTAAGTAGTGCAGCAGAAGACAAAGCCAATAAATCTTTCTGCTATATAAAAAACAGGCCCAAACATCAGCTCCTTGAATCTGCAGGTATAATTATACAGGATGCATCTGCAAGGTAAATTTAAATTAATAACATGGGAACAACCACTGCAAAGCGTGTCCTTCTGTTTGCCAAGTGCCAAGCACTTCACATTAAGGATTCCTACAGAGGCTTCTGGGCATTATCACAACAGAAATAATAGCTTCCCATTCTGTAACCACGGATTAGGACATTTATAGCTCAAGACCTCAGTGACTGGAGCTTCACATTTCCTAACTATATTCTCCCTCTCATAGAAGAAGCGCGTAGTCTTCACAGTAGGGTTCAGAACAGGTCTTTGGATTACTATACCAGAGCTAAATCCTCCATGATTTGGAAAAATCTGTCTGGAACAAAAGCCTGTGACTGATTAGAGGCCATAGGCAGAGTCAATGGCATGCTTAAGATAATGTTTTACTAACATAGTAATAAGGAAGTTTCTGAGTATGTTTTTTGCTCTGTAAACCCTGGCCCCATGTCCTGTCCTGCATGTTCTTATCTACTTACAGATTGATTTTCTTAAAGGGGAAAGATGCAAGCTGCTGTTTTCGTATCAGGCTGGCTTATGATTTCATGATATGATGAAGGAGTATATTTACTCGGTCACAAGTAACTGGAAAAGTTCCCGTTTAAATAAAGGCTGTGAATTTTGACTGCTGCTCAAAGACAGAAGTAGTGCTTCCCTTCCAAACTGCCTGCCCACCAAGCCAGAACAAGTATTTCCTGAGTTCAGGAACTGGGAGTCAGCCTCCCTGAATGTTTTACTCTGTGACTGATATGCTCTGCTATCTTAGGCTAATCGTATCATCTGTGCTTCTGGCTTATCCATGTCTCAGGCTGGCACTGGGACTTATGCCCTGTTTTCCTTTGCTCCATTCTGCACATTCCCAGCCTTCCCCAGCTGCTTGCTGTTACCTGACCCCGACCTTCCCCACCCTTCCTCCTGCGTTTTTGAGGCACTGCCATACCTCAAAGTTTCCCATTCTCTTGGCATTTCACTTAAGTGATGAGATGAGGCTTATGTTAGTATGAATTCCTCAAGTCTACAACTGCTGTTTCTAAGGATACATGTTTTGAGACAAGGATTAGCTGTCAGATAAAAAAGGTTGTCAGCTAGGTCAGCATTGGTTAGGAGTGTGTCCAACTGTATGTTATTCAGTTGTAAGTCACAGAATAAAGATCTGCACCTGTGGCTGCTCAAAAAGAAAAATTAAGATGTCCCAACCCCCTCTGGTTCCTGTCCCACTTCTCTCCCTTGCTCCCAAGCACTGGCCCATGTGAATTAACACAGTCCTGACATCTACAGTCATACTTTCATACATCATTTTTCCACTAAACCCTTTCTGGCAAGGAACACCTAATTAGCAGGTACACACAGATCAAATGCCATAACTACTGGTGAAGGAGGTCTGCCACTGGAGACTTTTCTCTTTCATTTTGAAGACAGTGTAATGTTACATGAAAGTGTTGAAAGTTGTATTCCCTGCCTGTTTTCCTACGATCCACAGGTACAAGCATGCTGTACCTACATCCTCCTCAACCATTCTCAACATAATATAAGCAGCGTTCAAAATCTTAAAGTGTGGATTCAAATTCTGCAGGCTTAAAAACAAAACACCAAGAGTGACGTACATATTTCTGCAAGTGAGCAAAGGCAGAAATGTACTCTTCTGTATAGCCCAGCCAGCCAGCCCACCAAGATCAATTTAATTTCATAGCAGATGTGAAATGATTCACATAGAGCTGCTGTTGCAAGTCCCTTTCTTGCCTTGGCCAGTCCCTGCTGGCAAGAAAGTGCCCAACATCTGTGGAGCACATCAGTGTTTATTTTTACATTTTCTACAAGGAAGATTCAATTCTCTAGATGCCTCATAGCCTCCACTTAAATAACAAACTATTCAGGGTTATTTAAGCAAGCTCTGTGTTCTCACATGGCAAAACTCTTCTTCCTTTTATTGCTACTGACATCCAAGCATCTTTGCCTCTTTACCACTGTGTTTTCTAGAAAGCTGAGACCTCCCTTCATGCCCTGAGACACTGCCTCAGTCACTGTTCCTTTATCAGAAACCCCAGTGTCAGCTTGCTCTCTGGGACGGATGAGCCTATGCTGTTGCTCCAGTCAGGATAACAGCATTGCAGCTCTGGTGTCAAGAACGCTCATCTGCTTCCAAACCTTCTTTCATTTTCTGATTTGCTTTTTAAGTGCTCTTTGAATATGGAATCCCCCAGGAAAAGAAGTATCCAAGAACCTCAAGTTTTGATTGCTAAGTCTCTTCCCCACTCTCTCAGCTCTGTGGGCAGGAATAGCAAGGCAAATAGAGAAGAAGAATATAGATCTCCACAGGGAGCCTCCTGCTTCCTAAGCCTTCCAAGACCTAACTGCTAAAGCTGGTTTTATATTATAGACAGATTTGCTCCTTTGCATTGCCCTTCCACTTCCTCAGCTGCTTGTTGCTATCTTCACAAAGGCCTCTCATTTAAGCAACATTTCTCTCCATTCATTCTTTATTTATGTTGACCACCTCATAAAATAAAATTAAGAAAAGTAAGAGACCTGCTGCGTCTCATTCAACCCCATCAGCTTCTTCCATCATCTCTGATGTGGCTCCTTTCCTCCTCACTAACTGTGAATGGCCCTGAATAGGTAGCATTTTCCCTTCCACATCAAGAATTTATTACATTCCTCCCTTAGGGCCAGATTCTACTAGGTCCTAATTGCTATAACCCCCATTGAGGTTTTAGTGGAGGGGAAAAAAAAAAAAAGCCTTCAAATTATTAGCAAGGCTGGGCCTGGAGTGTTTATAACCTTGTGTGATCAAAACCTCAAGCCTGCTAGGCAAGCTAGAATGTTATTTATTTGAGGAGGAGAGAGAACACAGGGAAAGCAGGTGAACATACTGTTTTTCATCACAGCTAAATATTTGATCTGGGTCTGGTAGTACTCCTGGCAGATAGAGCCAAGCCACTTTACAGAAATTCTCTTTCTGGGCCTGGACTACAGCAGTCTGGCAGAGCTGGACACAAATGACCACAGTCCTGCTTGCCAGGCGCTGCCTGCTTGCCCATATATCAAGATCCTTTCATAGGTCCTAGCACAGTGGTTTCCAACATGGGGTGCCAGGGAGTGCACAAGACAATCCATTGGGGTGCCAGAAGAAAATATTTTTTTGTACTGTAAACAGATACAAAGATGAAATAAACACTATTTAAATTTTTTATTTTATCTTGTCTTTTTTTAATTTCTATTTTTGTGTATGTTTTATAATGTACACAGTATATTAGTACAGTACTGCATGTATATAATCTATAAATAAATAAATATACATAGATTGGGGGTACCTGCTCAAAAAACTTCTACTGATGGGGTGCCTGATCAAAAATGTTTGGAGAACACTGCCCTAGAGTTCTTCAGTAATTGCATTCAGGACTGAAGCAGCCTAGCAGACACAGTTCACCTTCACTCTAGCAGAGAGCTGAGTGCATGCTCAAATCCTTCAGCTGATCTACCTGTAGGATTTGTACCAGTATAACCAGTTTGCTTTGAAAAGGAGTCATTTCCCTAGAAAACTGTTCTTGTAAGAACAGGGGAGTGGTGGTATCAGTCAGAAGTACTTTTGCATTGGCGTAACAGTTTTCATGTCACTCTGCCTTATACATGTAACAATTTACTGTATCATTAAAGTAGTATCACATACGCATTTATTTAAGCATGTGCTTATATGCTTCTCTGGATTCAAAGGATAATGTACTATATTAGCATCCCTCGACACTCACCTTTGAGTTTTAATTTCCATCACTCACAAATCAAAAGGATGTTTAACAGCCTTGTGTTCTTTTCTAGTGGAAAGAAGTTTCCAGAGCACACATTCACTGTGCAGTCAGCCATGCAAATTATTAATCCTATAAGCAAGGCTGAGGCTGCAATATGCATAGTGGTAGGAAAGGAGGAAAATGTCTTTTTACTATAAAAATGCACTGTAGTGTCTCCTGCAGCCCCGCAGTCCTCCTTTCAGGGCCTTACGACTACCACTCAATAGATTCTGGTTGCTCTTCTCAAACCTTGGCAAGTGAATTGAAACTGGGTGTTCTTCAGGGAACATGGGTTTTTCCTTTTGATCATGGGTCTTAATGTTAGTTTCTACCACTTATACTCAGATCTGATGCCAAACTTACTGCTGTTCTAACTACATAAAATGTTTATTAAGACCTAATTAAACACTGTGTTTAGGGAGCAATCCAGTCACACAACTTGCCATTGAATTTTAGGGATGTAGCAATGTCAGGCATTTAAGTTCGTCATATAGTGGAAGCAAACAGGTTGTGCTTTCAATAAACCTCAAAAGGGATCTCTGAAGAAATTTTTGATGCTACAGTTTGGGAGTTAACTGACAACAGTAATCTCTTCTAGGGTCTCTTCGGCTCCAGTCCAGTAGAGAGCATTTGAGGCAGATACTTAACCTTAAGCTACAGTGATCAAATTATTCTTAGCCACCAGGGCAACACTACATGGAAGCACATGTTTTTGAAGTGAGATTACACCTTTCTTATACCCCAGGATTGCTCCAAACAAATGACTTAGTGGTATAAGTATTATAATGTCAAGTGATGCAGTCTGTAAAAAAACAGGAATAACTACAAAACAATGAGTACTGAGAAGTACAGATTCCTCAAAGACACAGCAAAAGAGGCGCTTAAAGACTCTTCTTAGAAAAAAACTAACTTTTTTCTTGAGTTTAAAAGCTTGCTTACTGTCTCCTCCCCCTTCTAAATTACAGACAAGGTGACTTACAATGGCTGTCTACAGCAGTGGTCACAGAAAGCAAAGCTTAAAATATATGGGTGCGTTTCCTTTCTTTAGGAAGCATTCAAGCTCCATCAGTATGCAGAACAGTGAGTTCAGCTAGGCTCAAAGAGGAAAAGAAAAGCAACAGCTACACCAAAACTGCTTAAGCAAACATAAAATTTTGTTTTCTTGGTAGAAATTATCACTTGGTTTTGGGCACATCCTCCTGCCTCTAGAACCAATGTCTGGGGGATAAGGGGCTCCAGAGTACACTGTGCAGGTGAGGGAAGAACCAGACATAGGGGACCCCATCCCCATCCCCACCAATAGAAGTAAGAGAGGAGAAGGGAGAGTATTCCTTAAATGCTTGCCACAAAGAATTGGGCCCATTACTCAGTGCATTAGCCTCTAAACTTCCATTAGTCCCTTCTGCTAGGCAGCAGGAACACAGATGCATTCACACCTCAGGCCCAATAAAATGCTCACACAAAACTCTATACAGGGGCAGCTGACACCCCCAAAGGCCAACCTTCATCCAAACAGAAGGTTGATTAATCATGGGATAACCATACCCATAGATAAGCACCACTCCTGTTAGATCTGAAACTCAAATTTTGAGCTGCACACTGCATTCCTTCCAGCTTTTTAATCCTAAGTTTGATGTTGTGGTGGGTGTGACAGTTGTTCACATATTGCATCTCCCACACAAGCAGATCTGGAACATCAGCTGTAGCGGGTGTGGGTGAGCAACGTGGTCAGGGGCATCTGGCCATCACTTTGGTATGTTAGAAGCAGCAGCTGTCATCTTTATGTGACACTATGAATGCAAGAACAGGCAGAGGCTGGTTTCACATAGCCTTGCCTCTCGACATCAACTAGCTTTTTAATCGCCGGAGATTCTGTTAAAGCCTACAGGCTCTTCTCACTACAGATGTGCTGTCTAATAAGGATTGAACTCAAGCAAGCTATCTTTCAGCAAGGGCAATTCAAAAGGCTGTCACCCCCATCAGCTATTTTTGCATATGGTAGGTGAGAACTCAATACTTGGAAGACCTTTACCTTCTCCTCCCACAGGACAGACCTGGGCACATGGGGCAGAGCAAAATTGCAAAAAGCCTGGCTTACTAAGCAGCAGAATTTGAACAACGAACCCCCTGCCCCAGACTACCTCAATTTTAACAGGAACAGTGGAGACACGGTGTCCAGCAGAGCCCAGAAGAATAAAAAAAAGGAAGTTCCATAATGACCAAGAACATCATGTTAAAATGCGAAGTATCGGCAGGTTCTATATTAAGATGTAAGAGAAATGTTCATTTTTATGACAGCAAAGGATTCTAGGATTCTAGGAAGTGAAATACAATTAGAGAAACTAAATGCTGTAGCAGAGAAGAGCAGGTTAGGAAAGGTTATAGTACAGATTAAAAGGATTCAGCAGAAACGGAAAGCTTCAAAGTAAAGTTTTGAACAGCTTTTGTTATATTTGTTTCTTGGTCCTTTTCTGATTAAAGTATTGTGCTGAAGCATTCTCCCTTTAGGTGCCCATTTCAGCTTAAAAAGAAAGAATCCCATCTCCCTTTTATCTTAGGAAGAAAGCTGACATTAGAACAATTGGTAGTGCACTGCTCGATGTCAAGCTGCTCCAGGTCAATACTCAGACCCCTCTTGAGTCAACCTTTCAGAAAAAGACCTGAAGAAAAGGCACGGTTTGTATTTTAACATTTCACTCACTCTACTGCAATATCTGCCCATAAAATGGTATCAAATGTTTCTGCTTCAGCATACAATACAAATGGCTGCTTTTAGAAAGAAACTAATGCTCACTTAGTTTCTTTGCATTGATTCAGGGAGTGATAGCCAACAGCCAAAAAGAAAAGAAAAAAGAGTAAAAAACTGGTACAATCTCAACAACAGCATTAACAGTGTCAAGTCCATTTCATATTCCTAGAACAATTTCATATTCAGTACCCACTTTGACAGTACCAATTCAAAAATATCCATAGCTGAATATTTTACACCCACCATCTGTCCCAGAAAGCAAATAGGTGCTTGCACTGTAATTTGCACTTAACAGAGCTCAACATGGTTTGTATTTACCCCAGTCTAGTGGGACTGCAGGATTAGGTACTTCTGGCTATACTCCCACCCCTCTTAACCAGAAACAGCTGTGCCTTGTACAGAAAGATCCAAAATGCTCTTTAACCAAATAAAATGGGGATGAAGGGGAAGGAGGAGGAAGGGAGGCCAGTGCAATTTTCAGGACACAGAGATACATAACCTAGGCGTGCTTCAGCTGTCAGGGCAAGGCTTTTGCCTTCATTTTCAAGGCAACTAATGAGGTTCATAAGAGTGTAAGTTTCTTAAGTCTGAGGACAGGACACCAGAAGCTGCAATACCTGTGGCAGAAACAGACACAAAAATTTCAAATCTTGCAGTTTAGTATATATTTTTGTTTCTAATCCTCAAACACTAGGAGCCCCATAACAAGAACCTAAGTGAATCCAAGTTCAAGGTAACACATTAAGCTGAGAGAAGAAAGACTTTCAAAGAGAAATAAAAGACTTGGTGACTTTAAACTTGTTACTCTGATCTCAATGCTCCTCAAAGACTGAATAGATTTTGGAGGAAGGACTAATCAAGGACATCAAGACAAATGCAGACCATTTGTATCATAGACAGGTCACCTCAGAATCATTTTTAGTGGGCAAGCTTCTAAGATATTACTTACAGGATAGCTGAATTTATCTGTTCTGTTTCTAGCTAGGTACTTGTTAATTGGCAGCAACAGGGATGAGTAAGAGTATTAATGTCTCCTCTCTACCCACATCCTTGACTGAGAGAGGAGTTGTCTGGATGAAGGTAGGTGACTTTGGGAAAGAGATTGTTTCATTTTTTACTAGAACACGGAAATAGAACCGAGTATATGATCAAGACACTAACAAGCAAAGCTGGGCTGATCATCCTACTAGATAGTAGCTGGATTTGTCGGCCAAAATAAATCTTACAGACCAATAATGAAAGTTTTCTCTCTAATTATCTGCTCAAATCAGAGACAATCTCTTATTCTGTAGAAAAGTGATGCACAACTGACTTCTAAACCAGTGGTTTTCTAGGTAGCACTAGGCAGGTTTTTAGTTATCTTTAGTGGAGATAGTGACATATTAGTACCTTTGAACAAGGAATCATAGATCTTACTTGGAAACCTGTGCAATTTGCCAACAAAGAGTTGATCCTAAGCTGGGAAAGACAGAGAACTACTCCTAGAAGAAGTAGAGGTGTATTCTTGCAAGGGAAGATTGTGAAGAAACCTGTTACTTTCTCATTTTTAGCTGGGGCGGGGGGGGAGCAGCAAATCTTTTAAATATACTTGAGGTAAATATCAGGAAAAGAGAAGACCTAAGCGCCAACAGTACTCTTTGCAAGATTAAACAATTCTGCAATGCTCACAAAGAAGTGAAGAAACAACCTTCTGACACGGAGTCCATGAACTGGAGAAACATGGAGTAGGCATTCTGTTGTCCTTTCTTGCCAAGACATCTGTTACATGGTCATCACTCATTGCAGGCATCTGGACTTAGCTGGGCCTGTTCCAGACCTGTGCTTGTCTTCCTCCACATATCCATCCTCATGGTCTACAGAGGTTTGTGTTGGGGTTCAGCTGCAAGGAGACTCTTCATACCTCAAAGAGTCATGGACAAAGGCCAGTAAAAACCTAGGCACCACTGGATGATGCAGTAACTAAGTGCCTCCAAAGTGTAGCATTGCTAATCTCACAAGTATTTGGGTAGTGTTGTATCAGACATCCCTGGTATAAGATTAATGTTTTTAACACACAGAAGGAGGCTCAGAATCAGTCATTTGAGCAGAGATACAAGATTCATGGATACACAACTCATTAACATAGAAGTGAGGCTGAGAACAATACCCTAAGTAACTGTTAAGTGTGCCTGGGCCACTTTACCGGGGCAAAGGGAAGGAGGGAGTTTCACCTTAACAGATCAGGAGGCCATCTGCAAGCACACAGCTCCTTCCTACAAGCTATACAGCCATCTCCCTGCTTCCAAAGCTGATGCACGAGATGCAAGTAGCAAGTCTTTTGCATAGCACTCCAACACACAACCTGCCACTAAGCAGCTTCCCTAGTGTTTGCATCTATCTTAACCAATCTAAAGCAGAGAAGAGTGCTGGAAGGGACCTCAGGAAGTCCTTTAGTCCAGGCCTCCAGCCCTGTTCAGCACACATACTAGGTGTCAGTCTATTGCAACAGGTGAGCACCACTTGCTCTTCGGTTTCCAGTGACACACCTCATGTCTTCTGCAGCACTGCGCTGTCTGTCTGAGAGTTTCTATCATGTCTGATTTAATTATCCATCAATTCAATTTATACCTGTTATTCCTTATATTCAGTGTTCAGAGCAGGTAAGGCAGATAATTCCCTTTCCTATAAAAGCCCTTACTTACCCATATGGCCACTTAGCTTAAAAACAGAATACTGAAAGGTGGTCCAGTTAGCAGATTTTCTGCTCCTCAGTCCTTTCTCTTCACATTTGACTATTTGCTTCTCACCTGGGTTGGGGACCCAGAATATCCCTCCTAAATGGCAAGCCAGTCTCATTGCAAGTCTTGCACACTCTGTTTAAATAGCTGGGGAGGATGTTTGCCTTTTCACAACATGACACTGAGTCACATTTGTCTGGTGTTCAGCTTCAACCTCCAGTTCCTTTTCCACCTAAACAGTTCATCCCCTCCATTTTCCACTTCTGCTGTTAATCACTACTGCCTTCACACTAAGCATTTCTCTCTTGCACCATGCCATTTCCCCCTCCCCGGGCTATTTCAGGCTGTCAAGAACCTTGCAAATTCTCAGCCTACCCTCCAGTGCACTTGGAGTCACTCCCAACTTCATGTTATCTAAAAGTTTAATAAACAAATTCAGTAAGTAACTCCACCTCTATTCAGGAAGGCAGTTTCCAATTCTCATTAAATTTAAAAAAAGAAAATTCTTCCATCAGAACATTTAAGCTTTTGCCAGATCTTTATGCAATACATTTTTGGAGATACTGGGCCAGACCTTATCAAATTCAAATGGAGACAGAAACAGACATTTGCAGTAATGACAATTTTAGTGAGAATACCTGACAGGGACTAGATGGTATTTATTCAGTCAGATGCTTCTGCACCTGCCTGCTTCTCCCCCCTATATATTTTAATCTCTGCAAGGCTCGTTGCAACAGACATAGTATAACACAAAGCACAGTGTGAAACTCAGAGCTAGTAATGCAGAGATGGTTCCTGCCTCAAGAATCTGCCTCCTATTCAGTATAGAAAACAAGGAGGTAAGTCTGACGGGGAACGCAGCGACCATGGCGGGCCTCCGCCAGGCTCAGATAGCTCCTAACTATGCACAACCGCTCCAGGTGCCAAAACCACCACCACAAGCTGGTACCTTGTTTCATACATGAGAAACAAACCACCCAAGGTAATCTGAAGCAAAAGGAACTTGCAGGGCACTTATGAAGTAGAAAGGTAATGAGAAAACAGCACTATCTCCCAGTTGCTCTGTGACAGGGTAAGGAGACCCCAGAGCCACTGGGAAGCGGGCTGGAAGAGCGGCCCAACCAAGCCCGGCCAAATTCCTTCTCAACACCTTTTATGTAGAAAAGGCACTACAGAAAGTCATGGCTTTTGCCAAAGAGGTGGTTTCAAGGAGCTGCTGCCAGTGGCCCAGGGGCACCACCATGCCTGACTGTCCCTGCCCAGCCACCCCGGCCCAGGGCCCCATGGCAGCCCCTGCCCCAGCAGGGCTGGCCTCCAGCCCGCCACAGCCCTCCCCTGCCCAGCCATGGGCCCGGCCGAGCCGGGCCCACCCGCAGGCCCACGTCCTGACCCGGCCTCAGCCCGTCCCTAGGGAGGGACATCTCTGATGTCAGTTTAAGCGTGAGTCATTACCCAGTAGTACAGAAGCAGATGATGAAAGGCCTTTTTTGAGAGGGTCATTCCTTATTTATCAAGCACAACCCCCGTCAAGTGGAAAGAGCAGGATGTCGTTCACTCCGAAACCCATCGCTTTTTTCCCAATGGGGGAGATTTGCAATATGCTTAAAGCCACCTCCTTTCCTTGCCCTTAAAAGAAAAGACTATTTGCAGCAATGTTAGCACCATGAAAATAGCTACAGATCACTCAAAGGCACTCTAAGTCTTAGTGATTAATTTCTTTTAATCTTGAAGCCAATGACAAGAGGGAATTAATGCAGATCTCACGAGTATAAACCTTCAGATGTCGTATTTTACTTCATCTCAAACCAACCAATAACTACATAAAAGAACAAGTTTATAAGTAAGGAATAACTGTGATGGCTAAGAAATGGGGAAAAGTCTTCAGTTTAAGGAGGCCGTCTCATTTAGTGATCCCGTTCAGGAGTACCGTCCAGCAAGCCCTTTGAAAGGCTAAATAAGAATTTATATCCACATATGTATTTATATCCATAACGCAACATATCCAGCGTGACAGATGTAAAAGCATCTTACATTTTTCAAGATCATCTTGGCAATCCCTCACCCCAAACCAAAGGTGGTTCATTTTCGCTAGGCCACTGCAGCAAGTGAAGGTTTACGAACCACCACCCTGCCCTCTCGGGAAGGCTGGCCACCCCTTCCCTCGCAGTCCAGTTGAACTGTTTTCCCTGTACTGGGGCAGAATAAGTAAAACTAGATCCCCACCCCAAATACTATAAGCCATATGCATAAGTGCATACATGTATGAGTTTCAATACATATAACCTCTCCAAAGTAGTTTTTCTGGGCATGGACTGACAAGATTACCATTCCCAAGCCGTGTATCGGCAGGGTGCATCCGGCAGCAGACAGCACAGTGACATCAATGGGAACAGCCACATGCCCAGAGCCACACACTGACCCCAAATTGCACACCTACAAGTGCTACCCTCCAGGAAGTTAGCCAGCATCTACCTTTCAAAAAAAGCAGAGATGACTATACGCACTGGATAGTCAGACTTTCCACAACAGTGAATTTCGTAATTAACTTAAAAAATAGAAAGATATTCTCATTTTTTGCTCCAATTTAATCTTTCATACACACCCACCTCTCTGCCATATGTAATCAGAAATGAATCATGGTTATAACAGCAGCTGCTTTAAGTCTTTTTTCTGCTTTTTCTTCACTAGAAATAACACTTCCATTTGTGCTCACTGATGAGCTTGCTGTATCTTTTATCTCAGTCCAGTAATCTTCCCATCCAATGCACAACTAGTTCCCCCCATCCATACAGACAGACATGATATTCTTTGCTTCTGTGTCTCCTGTGTATCCCTCTCTGACATGATTTTTGCATCCTTACAGTGTTCCTCATGGACTACGCTTCAGTATGCCGAGTTTTCAACTGCACAGCTACAGCTTCGTATTGCTTGCTGAATACAAGTTGCTTGGTTTTGTTCTTTGTCCTTCTTAATGGCAAATATAGTTTGTCAATACAGGTCACGTGAATCCCTCACGCTGTCCAAGAAAGCAGAATCAAAAGCATGTTTTTTATCATGAGCCATTAATACCAGTTGTCTTCACAGAAAATCAGGAGATAGTCCAGGAGTAATTTATACAGAGCCAAAATAAGCTAAGGAGATTTCCAAGCCTATTTCCCTCCAGTCCCTTAATCAAGGAGCTCCGGCCTCATTTTGAAAAGACCCACTCAGTTACGTGTCCATTCATTTTCAGATAGAGCCACTGACTGATTAACATCCTGTTCTTTAAGGAATATGAAGTGGGAGTTTGGATAAGCTCCTAGAAAGGATGCCTTGCCACAAGGAAGCGAGACATCAAATGCTAGTATTCTCATGAATTTGTCTTAGCCATGCATTCCTTTTGAGTCCATCTCTTCTGTTTTCTAATAACATGCCCAATTTTGGGCAGTATTCAGAAGGATGAGGTATTTTAGGGTTTATATTCCACTGACCTCTAGATGAGATGCGTAACTGTATCCATGATTACCTTCCCTTTGGGTAGCACCTTGTATTTCCAAACTGCTAAATCCATCTACTCCAAAGTTTTGGAAGCTTGGGCACGGGAGGGAAACAAAACACCTACATGAACAAGCATACCTAAGAGAAATTTCCAGCTTCTTTTACCTCTATGGCATCCAGGACAGCTTCCTGTGGCCTAGCAGTCTGTACAGAATTAACAAGTCAACTCCACTATTAGCATCTTCATTAGACTCAGCAGAGAGGCTAATTTCCTCTCCAGGTTGACTTAAAGGTATGCAGACAAGGAAATTGTTTGCTGTACTGTTTCTGTGATGTTGACAAAGGGACATGAGTACCTGTAGGAGCTAATGTACTTCTTTTAAATGACCCCATCAATAGCTGCAAGGGGAAAGACTCATTTTATGCAGTAACAGATCTAGGAGTAAATATGCTTTTTCTCTGTAAAAGGCTAGATGGTGTCTATGGAGAAGACCTTGATCTGCAGTGCTTATAGACTTTCATGTCTCAAGTACTGACCAAAACTGGTTCTCTGTATAAAAGCAGAGAAGTACAGGGTTTTTTCTGTGAAGTTCATCAACACTAGGTTATTCCCCAAATGCATGGTTAATAGCAGAGGTACAGGCAAAAGAAGGAAGGGAACACAGATAGCTAACTTGCACTAAATTTTAGAATCAATAAGGCTGTCATGTTGTGCACTTGATTCACGTCAGTGATGATGGAAGCAGGAAAATGTGCTCTAAACCCAGTAAAACCACCCGAAAAGCACATTCAGATTTCCTAAGACATATGAGATATTAAGCCTCTGCATAATTCCCTTATTTAGCAAAACTTAAAACCTTTAAGTCATCCTATGAAGGCTATGCAAAGTAGTAGTGTACATCTTTGTGATGTATTTATCATATCTTCCTGGAAGTGTTGTGATGCTGTCATTATAAGTAATTTCTGCTTAAAACTTAAGAACAGATTGCATATAGATACGCAATTTTTTTCCAGTATTTTCCATGGTTATGCAAGTCAATAGCAGCTAAATTCTCTGATGACATAAATAAGCAAGAACAAGTCACATCACTGGCACTTTATCCACTTACAGTCAGAGAATTTGGTCCAGATTTTTCTGAAGCAGTTTCTGCCATAAGTGACTAAGTAGCTTCCATAGAAGATTCCACAGGTGAAAGAAAAGCTAAGTATTGACCTCAATCTAATAAGACTAAAGCCTTCAGATTCTATTCAGGACTTGAACCTGATCACCACCACTGTTAGATGGTGGCATGTATATGGCCCTCTTTTATGGCTCAGCCTGACCCAAGAGCTCTTCCTCCAGGCTCCCTGCTGCTGGAATGCTGCTTTGCCATCTGCCTGCCCACACTCTTGCGAAGAAGAGTATCTGCATTGGATCTTCCCCTTCATCCTGCAAAGACTTTCCACAATTCTCTGCCCAGTTACAATTCTAGCCATTCAAATAACAGCTAAAAGCCTTTCTCTCCTTATCTGTATCACTTTCCTCTCCTTTGATTATTTAACTGAATTGTTTAGCTCTGCTAAAACTATTTAGAACACAGGTCAAATGAACAACTCCATGCTATATCAATATATATTGTACCATATGATTTGCTGGAGACTAACCTGGAGTAAGTAAATTCATTTTCCTTATTTAACATTAATAAAAGAACACTGCCCAAAAAAACCCAATCAAGAATGAAGTCTTATCAGCTGACATGCAAACAGACACTTGTGATTAAGCATAAGAAAAACCTTTTTTACTGGGTGGCCACAACCTGGAATTTAAAGCTGTGCGTTGCTTCCTTGACTTTAGCTGGAACATGCAGGCTCATTTAATCTCTCAGATAACATACCCTCCCTTGTGCAGAAGATCATCTCTCATGTGGCAGCCATGATGGAATAAATGACTCTTTCCCATAACCTGGTCTTTCTGGAAAACAACATTCTCATAAAAAAAAAAAAAAATTAAAAACTACTTTAAATATTCATTTAAACCTCTTCTAAGGTGACAAGGAGAGCCTAATTGCTAGACATGGTCTATGCAACTTCTCCCTGACGGCATGCTGTTCTACTGGAGTGTGTTCTTCAAAGATGGTAACTACGGCACATTTAGTGTTTCAGAGAAATACTCTGGAAATCCATAAAAAGCTAGTTACACTCTCTAAATGCAACTCGAAGAGGAGCTGCTATGCTCTTTCAGCAAGGAACATTCTTAACATCTTGTCCTCAGGTCTAGGCTTCAGAACAGGGTTTGGAGGGCATAGAAAATGAAGAAAACAGTAGCACCGTTTGGCTGTAACTTTGAGGACTTCAGCATTAACTTTTGCTCAGACTCCCCTGCTATTGCTGCTACCCTAAAACATTATCCCCAACAATAACAAGTGCTCTTATATCTGCAGTCCAATTTTTTGATCGCTGAACTATACGGATATATAGGAAGCATTGGATGCTAGGAAGAGAACGCCAGCTACCCCAATTCAGGAACATCAAGCTGCAGCGATACCAGGATATTTGCACCTTTGCAGACCCTCCACGAAAAAAGACCAGAACCAATAATGCCTCCATTTATTATGGAACATTTCCTGGCCAGATTACTGAGCTAACAAAGGAAAGCACCACCCAGAGCCAGCCCACTCTCGAAGGAATGAAGAGCACACCAATTAAGTCTGAGGCAGGAGTGACCAGAAATGAAGGGTTTGCATTGACTTACCAGCACTTACTAGCTTGTCACTAAGTAATAATAGTTGCTTGCTTGCTTTCTCCATTTCAGTTATGCTTTCCCTATCCCAGCAATTGCCTTTCCCAGCAATTTGTTCTCTTACTCTTTCTGCACTTCCATGACTAGCTCTGTCCTGCCCTCAGAGGAAGGGAAGCCAGAGGAGCCCCAACTATCTCTCCTTTCAGAATTAAAGCACTGTTTGGGCAGAGGTCAGACCTCCTTTCCTAGAAGCCTATCTATTTGTAGGTTCACTGCCCAACAAATCAGTTCTGCTCCCCCTTCACAGTGAGGTTTGGAGAGAATGAGAAGGGAGATGCTGAAACGTGCCTGGATCCAACATTTGATCATGGATGCCATCATCCTTTTAAACACACATGTTGACGTGCCCACAGACCTGCTGTAGCCAGGCACTCTTTGTGAAAGGAAGGCATTTCAGCAGCTGCCTCCAAGACCTCCTATCCACTACTCCTATCCCAGTACCTCAGAACTCACATTACTGCTTTGGTATTTGTGATGGGCACTTGTTTCCTCAACCTATTTTAATCAGAACTACACAGTGTCACTAGTTACCAGTTCAAAAATCAGGGCATCACAATATGGTTGGGATTTTTCTCAGCAACTAAAGAGAAAGATTTCACAGAGTAGCTTCACTGGAAATAACACGAAGTGCCAGCAAGCCATCTGTTCTAACCTCTGTGTTAACTTCAACAGCTATTTTGGATTTCCACAAAGGAAGTCAGCTAACGGTATTAACGTGTTTGGTTTTTTCCCCCTAGGGAGTCTAAGCACCCAGTATTTTTATTAAATGGAACAACAGTAACCGGAGATCCTGAAGAAGGGGTAGAAAACAAAAATCAGGGACACAATCAGCAGAGTGTTGCATAGCGATGCCATCCAGTAACTTCTCTCCTGACACAGAAGTCAATCCAGACCTTCCCCAGTTTGTCAGAACCTGTCACATGGGCAGGTGTCACCAAACACACACAGTGACTGACTGCAGATTGAGGACATACTGAACCATCTAACACTGCCAGCAGCCCCCAGAACATCTGGGCCTCTAGTATATTTTTGAGATGAAGTATGAGTTAGCCTGTCTGTGCTCAGGACTATTTTTAGGGAGGGATACAATACTTTAAGACATCAGTTTAATATTGAGGCTGGGGAGGGAAAGGCAGTATTAAGTAATTTACTCAAAAAAAAAGAAAAAGAAAAAGAAAAAAAAGGAAGTGATACTATTTTCTGCTTGTAGTTAAAAAGACCACAAGAGTTTTGTAAGTGGCTCTTCATTTTTTTTTCTTGGCAGCTTTAGCTCATTCTCATTAACTAACTTAAACCTTTTCCTCCTCTGCACCTTCCATTTCATGAAGGGGCAGTCTCCCAAACCGAACACCTTGACACTAGGTTTGATCCTAGTCTGATTCAAAGATTTATTTCCAGCATGAGACTTCAGTCCACAAGGCCATTTGTCTTCTGGCATCAGATGACGTCAAGTACTTGCCACTAGGACTCTTCTCTTGAGATTTTGACCAAAGGGCTGCACTTGGAAGTTTTGGAGCTAACCAAAGATAAAATTTATCTCAGTCTCATGAAAACATCTTCCTTTTAAGTTCAGAACCTAGAAGGAAAGGATTCTTACATCCAACACATTGGAACCATGAACACGGTTTTGTTAGTACTCTGTGGCTGACCCTGCATTTCTTGCTTGTACTCCATTAGTGACTGAAAGATGTGCTGCCACTGCAAGGGACAGCTGCCTTCACCTCAGTGGAGACCTTTTCCTCAGCAGGTATGGATCCCAACTTTTGGGTCAGAACAGCGTCCAACAAAGTGACAATGGTGCCAGTACAAGTATGCTTAGCATGACTCCAGTTATGATATATGCATGGTCTAAAACCAGTCGATCTACAAACTAGAATTGTAAGAGCTTAGTTATATACAATGCAGTAGTTTCCATAGCTTGGAATTTGAGTAGTCAAAATAAAAATATCACAGAGGGTAGACATTTCACACACATCAAATCATGACACTAACTGAAATTCTGCCAAACCAAATCACCATGCTATGAACAGCGTGCAGCATCTATCATCATCATCATGATCAACAGAATGAAAGGGCAGCAGCAACCTCTTCTCCATCTATTACTAGGAAGAAATATTCACAGCAATACCCATACACCTTCCTCAAGAGACGTCCGCATCTATTTCTGACAACCATAAATCAGACTGCTTTATTTCAAAGGAAATATGAATTCCTGAATTAATAGGTCATCAACTTAATTCTTTTCCAAACCAGCATTAAAATGCTAATCCCAGTTCTGTCTATGTTAAAATGGATATTACTATAAAGTAATGATATGAAGAAATAAGCCAGCAAAGGCAGAGAAATTAAGTGATAATTGATGCTGAAACAGCATCACACCATGAAGCCTATGGTCCAGAACCTGATCTTAGAAATGCTTATGAATAAGAATCGTCAATAAAACTTACAGAGTTGTTTAAAGAGGAACATCAGCTTGATCTTTAAACATTTTACAGGCTCTAGCTATTTCCAGAGGTAGATGCAACTTCTACTTGCACATCAGTCAGAAGCATGACAGAACTTTCCCCAGGCTCCAGTGCCAGCTCCACCTTACTCCCCCATCCCACGCTGCTTCCTCAGATAGGTTTCTGCCTGTCCCACTGCACAAATTCCAGCACACTACACCAAGTGTAGCAGCACTCTTCTGCATTTACCTTTTAACGGCAAAATGAAGGAATTAAACACTACCAAAAAAACCCCAGCAAAGACAATCAACCTTAAGACAGGCAAACTGTCAGCTCAGTTAGGGATGACAGCAATCATCACATCGTGTTCTGAGATGCGAGTGTTTTATTTCACATCCCAGCTCTTCATAAGCGTTAATCTTTTTTTGCAAACCCTTGCTGCTACACAGTCAACTTGGTTGTTGAGGCCTGCAGACAGATACCTTACAATGGCTCCCTAGGCAAAACAGTGGTGCAACTTGCCACACAAGCCAGTCCACGGAGCTCTCAGTGCCGTGCACTGCTGCTGTATGTCACGTCATGCCAATTCACCACTCTTTTGGGATTCACTCCGGCATAAAGCCGTGCAAGACGGGTTGAGGTTAGGGACGGCTGCACAGAAAGCCTTGCAGCCAGAGGGAATCCGCGTCCCGTTCCCACAGCCCTTCTGCACAGCACAGAGGCAGGTCACCCGCATCGCCCCGACCAGCGGTTTTCCCCTCCTGCAAGCAGGGAAGAGGAGCCACCCGCCACACCAGAGCGCGGCCAAACGGGGTCCTGCGCAGCACACCCTGCCCCGGGGGGAGAGACCCTGCCCCGGGGGGACCCCCGGAGCTGCTGGCGCTCGGGGCACCGCTAAGGCGCCGGGGAGGGGATGCCTGTGACTAAGCACAGGCATGGCCTCCCCTCGCCCTCCCGCTCCCTGCCTCGGCCCGGCTCTCCCCGCACCAGCAGGGCCGCTCCCGGGAAGGCACCGGCCAGGAGGCACCTGCCGTTCACCCCCCCCCCACCTCCGCCCCCGAGGCCAGCGGCCGGGCACCGGCCCGGGCCGACAGCCGGGCCCGCAGGGGCTTCCCTCCCCGGCGCCGCCGGACACGGCTGCGCCGCGACCCAGGCCTCGGCACCGGGCTCCGGACACCCCCGCTCCCGAGGGCCGCCCGGCCCCGCCGCCCCCCTGCCCCGGCAGCCCGCCCTCCGCGTACCGCTGCCATCCTTGAAGTGAGGGGGTGGGACGTCTCGCAGCGACCGGGTCCAGCCCCCCTTCTCCGCTTCCTCCTCCTCCTCCTCCATAGGGCCGGGGCCGCCCGGGACGGCGCTGCCGCCGCCGCTGACCTGCCGCTGCCGCCGCCGCTCCGCCGGGGTGGCCGCCGCCCTGAGGGCGCGGCGCCGGGCCGCCTTGCCCCGCGGGCCCGGCCCCTCCGGGCGCCCCTCGTCCTCCTCGTCGTCCTCCTCGTCCTGGGAAGAGGCGGCGGAGCGAGAGTCGGCCGAAGTGCTGTAGAAGGGGTTCCCGCTGCTGTCCTGGCCCGACTCCCCGAAGACGTCGTCGGAGATCTGCAGGCTCTCGTAGCGGGAGCGGGCCGCCTCCAGCAGCGACAGCGCCTTCCTCCGCGCCGGCCCGCCGCCGCCCTCCGCCATCATCTCGGCCGCCGCCAGCAGCCGCCCGCGCTCCCCTCGGCCCGGCTCGGCCGGGTCCTGCGGCCGCAGGCAGCAGCCCAGCAGCAGGAGCGGATCGGGCACGGCGGCGGGCAGGCAGGGAGTGGGGGGAGCCCCGCCGCCGCCACCACCACCACCGCCACCGCCACCGCCGCCGCCGCCGCCACTGCCGGGGCTGAGCCCTGCCTCCCGCTCCCGCCCGCACCACCCGCCCCTGTGTGTGTGCAGGGACATGGGGGGAAGGAGCCAGCTCAACATCTCCAAGTACCACATCCAGCCAATTACCGCGGCAGTCCGCGCCCGGGAGGTGGGGTTATATGGGCGCCGCGGGCCGCCGCGGGCCGCCCACCGCCCGCCCCGCCGCCCGCCGCCGCTCCGCCCATTTAAAACCACAGCACCGGCTACGGGGCGGCCGCCGCTGCGCGCCGCCGCCGGAAGGGGGGTCCCTGCGCCCGGCCCCGGCCCTCGGGGCCCCGGCCGGAGCTGTCCGCCCGCCCGCGGTGCTGGAGCCGGGCAGGGCAGAGGCAGGAGCGCTGGCCTCGCCGCCTGCAGGCCCCTCAGTAGCACCCGGTGGGCGGGGAGGGGGGTGAAGGGTTCCCGCCGGCAAGGGGCCGGGGCCTCCCCAGGGAGGAGAAAAGGCGCCGAGGTAGGGCCCGCGTGGGTCGGGGCCTCGACGGCGTGGCCGGGGCCGAACCAGCTCGTCGTGGTTTCGCGACAGGCGAGGGAGCGTGAGCGGGGACGCGGCGGTGGGGGCCCCGCCGTCGCTGCCCCGAAATAGGGCACAGGGCTGCAGCTCTGGGGCGGCCCTCGAAGCAAAGCAGGGAAGGTGCTGGAGCGCAGGGCTGAGGGGCGTCTGGCACCTGGGACCCACCGGCCGGGTGCTGGCCGGCTGCAGGGCCTGCCAGCCCGCTCGGGCTCCGGGGATGCTTTGCGTGGGCCTGGGGTGACGTGGGTGCTCCTGCCCGTTGCTGGACCCAGCGCTGAGCACGCTGCAGGTCGTGGGGCTGAGCACCTGCGGTCTGTGGTTTGGTGTCTCGGGCGACTATACGGTGTGAAGTAACCGTTCTTCCAAAATTGCCACTGATCTGAAAGCGATACGGTGGCACAAGAAAAACGAGGGAAGTGAAAATACCCGTGCTCTGACTGGGTTAGTTAAACAATATTCAGAAGTATCCCTGGAGTAATCTAAGGATTTCATACAGCAGCTGAAGCCCCTGGTTGTGCAGCAGTCAGAACGGTCCGTCTGATGTTACAGGAATGTTTGAAATCTCTGATCAAGGTTTATTATTATTACTATTGGCATCCCACTGTGCTGGTTACTGTACAAACACTCATTAAGAAGACAGTCCCTGCCTCCCTTCTCGCTAACAGCGATAGCAGCTATCGAGCCTACCCTTTCACAGCAGTGTTTTCAAAATAAACAGTAATCGGATTCTGTGGATTGATTGTATGCAACTGGAGGGGGCATATTATTTGCATTTTTTGATGCAAACTTTCAGCGTAGGTTGATCTGAAGATGTGTTAGTGCTACAGATTTTACAAATTCTATAATACTGAATGCCTCCATCTTTAAAAAACAAAAATTAATGTCCTTTGATGATTCTCGAAGACTCCAGCAAAACCTGTAATATGTTAAAAGCTGGACTGTGTAGGTGTTTAAAATACCAGCCTTAAGTTCTATTCAGAGATTTTTAAATTGCAATGACTTCATTAAAACTTTAAAGTTCTATGTAGTGCATACAGCCAAATCCAGAGAAAAGAATCCCACCTCCTATGCATCCATCCTTAAGCAAAGAGAAAAGCCCAGCATGATTTGAGGGGTGAGATTTAAGCCATATTTCTACTTTGAAAAATCTTGTAAGTGTCTTACTGATTAAAAAATTACTAATTTTATATACAAATGGATTTTTGATTTTTTTTTTTTACTGCAAGCTCTGCCAACTTAGGCTGTAACTTGGGCATCACACTGGGTTCACTTCATCTCACTGGTCACCAGAAATCATAGCTCTGTAGGCCAAGCTGTCCTTTTAATTGCATCCATGCCCCCCTGTGTCTTCAGAATACCCTGACGGGAAGGCATAACTGGACTTGGAAGAATTTTTCTTGCTGGTAATGACGAGCGACCAGGTTGAACGTCATGAATGCAGTTTGCTGGGTTGGCATGTAGAAAACCACAGATTATTCTTCACAAACGTTGTCTGTTTTATATGCAGTTCCCATGAAACAAAAAATAGTCATGCCCTGTGATGACCTTCTCACAGAATGGTTTTTAAGACTGAAAAAAACACTTTAAAGATGTTCACAGGTTCTTTGTACTACAGACATTGAAATAAACTTCTGATTTGTGGATGGATGGAGGTGTCCATCCAGGTGATGTAGACTTCACCTCAGCATCCAGGTTTTATGAAAGTGTCCCTGGACACACAAATGTCTTTAAATTTGCTATTTTTCAGTAAAGCACAACAGCTCTGAAGTCCAGGACAGAAAAAGAAAGTTTATCAGAATGGGCTCCCAGTAAAAGTATTAATGGGAACAGTCCAGAGACTGAAGAAACCCACACAGCTTTCTCTAGCTGCTGGTTGTAGCAAAGATGGTTTCTCCCAACCTTCTCGCACACTTCTCTTGCACACTTCACTCCAAAAACAGGCTCCCATCACAGCTGACTGAGGCACACTGCCAGGACCTTCCCTCCTAATGGCAGGCCAGATGTCAGAACTTCAGCTTTCCTTTTTTGAAGAGAATGCTGGACACAAGAGCTCTGGGAGGAGATCACTGCACCAACGGAGAGAGACAGGACTGACCCTTGCAGTTACCAATCCAACAGGACATTTTAAGGATGGAGTCTCCTGCCGTACACGCACATACGCCTTTTGGTGGTGGAACTTTCCCCTCTTTTAGCCTAGTCTGTACAAAGACGAGGCACTCTTCTGCCTGCCCCACAAGCAGAGAGACTGCTTTAGTCTCTCATGCACGCATGGGAAGATAAGATCACTTTTGTGAGACAGGACCAGAGAGGTTCCCACGCAGGGCTGTGTGCCTAGAGTTTTGGCTTGCCTTATGGTCTAAGACATAGCTGTTGATGTGTTCCTCTCAGACCAGCCACACAAACTGCCGGTTGAATTACCGTAACCCAAAATGAGGGTTCTGGATTGTGAAAATTGCCATGTATGACATGCTAGTAGTCATTTGATCCCAAATGATTGGGGAGAGGCAAAGATAGGACAGGTGGTTCTAAAAAAGGTCTCATCAGCCCACTGGGATTTTATGAACAGTTGAGAAAAAGGTCACCAGTGGTGGTTTGCAGTTGAAAGAACTAATCATATAAACCTAATGGAACATTATAAACATAGCTGTCTTTTCTCCTTAATCACTTACACTTGTGTTTAGCTGCTAGAAAACACTACTAGAGTAAACGGACTTTTGTATCCATGGCAACCTGTGGATCCACTTTCAGTTTGCCTACAGAGAAAATGTTTGGGGTTTTTTTCCTAAAAGTTTTCTGGTTTTATTGCAATAGCAATGGTGCATTCTGTACGCTCCTTCTGAGTCTGTGTCGTGCTTTAACCCCAGCCGGCAGCTAAGCACCACCCAGCCGCTTGCCAGTGGGATGGGGGAGAGAATCAGGAAAACAAAAGTGAAACTCCTGGGTTGAGATAAAGAGAGTTTAATGGAACAGAAAGGAAGAGAATAATAAAGATGATGATGATAATAATAGTAATAAAATGGCAATGATAATAATAATAAAAGGATTGGAATATACAAAACAAGTGATGCACAATGCAATTGCTCATCACTCGCCAACCGATGCCCAGTTAGTTCCCGAGCAGCGATCCCTCCCAGGCCAACTCCCCCTAGTTTATACACTGGGCACAACGTCCCGTGGTATGGAATATTCCTTTGGCCAGTTGGGTCAGCTCTCCTGGCTGTGTCCCTCCCAAATCCTTGTGCCCCTCCAGCCTTCTTGCTAGCTGGGCATGAGAAGCTGAAAAATCCTTGACTTAGTCTAAACACTACTTGGCAACAACTGAAACCATCAGTGTGTTACCAACATTATTCTGGTACTGAACCCAAAACATAACACTCTACCAGCTACTAGAAAGAAAATTAACTCTATCCCAGCCAAAAGCAGGACACCCTGCCAACCTTCAAGGTTAAGACTATATAGGCCTAGGCCTCTCATCCTGTGCAAGAGGTCATTAAAGTCTTTAACACTTGCCTTGCAGCCCCAATGGCCAACTGTCAGTGGCTGATTCCTTAAATTATGTTTCAACCAAGTGATAAACTATGTTGAGGAAGATGCATGTTGGATCACATTATGCATAGCAGAGCACACTGAGCAGTGTCAGCACTAGCAGTCAGATGGTCCTTCGTATTCACTTTGCAGTTTCAAACCTCGTTCTGCTTCTGCTGCAGCCAAAGGTACCATAATCCCATTGCCTTGATCGGCGTGGTCTCTGCTGGGGGTGGGATTGGGCCCTGTCTGGGTTTTGGCTGGGATAGAGTTAATTTTCTTCTTAGCAGCTGCTATAGTGCTATGTTTTGGATTCAGTATGAGAAGAAGGTTGATAACACACTGATGTTTTCAGTTGTTGCTAAGTAGCGTTTAGACTAAGTCAAGGATTTTTCAGCTTCCCATGCCCAGCCAGCAAGAAGGCTGGAGGGGCACAAGGAGTTGGGAGGGGACACAGCCAGGACAGCTGACCCAAACTGGCCAAAGGGATATTCCATACCATGGCCCGTCGTGCCCAGTGTATAAACTGGGGGTTGGGTTGGCCTGGGAGGGATCGCTGTTCGAGCAGGGAGGGATCACTGCTTGGGAACTAACCGGGCATTAGTCGGCGAGCGGTGAGCAATTGCACTGTGCATTACTTGTTTTGTATATTCCAATCCTTTTATTATTATTGTCATTTTATTATTGTTATTATCATTATTATTCTCTTCCTTTCTGTTCTATTAAACCGTTCTTGTCTCAACCCCGGAGTTTTACTTTTTTTCCCCCGATTCTCTCCCCCATCCCACTGGGCGGTGGGGGAGCGAGTGAGCGGCTGTGTGGTGCTTAGTTACTGGCTGGGGTTAAACCACAACAGTCCCTTGTTTTGTTTCTTGGTTAGGTTGCTGAGGAAGACCACTTCAGTTTCACACTTGCCTGCTTTGGTGGTTCTGTAGCTCCCATAAATTGACAGCGGACTGTCTGAAGGGCTCTGGCTGAGAAACTGAACCACCGAAAGATGGCAAATCATAGGTTTCTAACTCTCCTCCTCTAACCACTTCCCTTTACAGTGTTTAAAGATAGCTAGAAATGTATTAGGGTTTTTCTTGGTACTGGTCTCCCTTGTGTTTCAGGAGGTGATAATCTCTCACTGAAGACAAGCCACAAGAAGAGGATTGTGGGCTACTTGGAGCAGGTCCATTAAATCTACATGTAATATGGTGGGATTTAATACTTAATGGGATAAGAAAAGTGAGGCCTTGTGCCTGTAGTGGGAAGTCCTGTATTTCTCACTTCTGAGTAATATACTCATCATAGTTAGACATCAAGCTCTTTGAGGAAGGGTCTTGTGCCATCATTGTACAGTACTTTACACTGTCAAACCTTGGCCCAGATCCAACAGAATATTGACATTTCTATCTCCTCCCTAAGCTTCCTCACTTCCTATTGATTTCACAGAGTTTGTAGACCTAAGCCCTGGTGTGTGCCCAGTCCTTTCACAGCACAAATACATCAAGATGGAATAATATTTAACCACGTTACAAAATTATTCTTTTCTAATCCCCTGTTCCGCAAGTGCAGCCTGGAATCTGAATTTCAAACTGTCTTCCATCTCAATGCCCTCCTAAAAAGAGTCTGAGTCAGATTCGGATTTCTTCATCCAGCGTGAGCTCAATAGGCTCCAGCTCCCTCTTCCATTATTGCACTGCCTCAGGTGAACAGGAAAACTTGGGAAAAAGGCTTTATCAAGACTGAAAACAGCCATGACTTGGAGCCAGCGTACGGTTTCCTCCCATGCGCCCAAGAAGATGCCAGGAGGGGCTGTCCCATCCTTGGGAGAGATCGTGGATCAGGCTGGTTTTTCAGCACACCATGTGCCGTCCCTACTTTGCAGGGAAGAAGTCTGTACAACCACAACCAGTCACGTCACATTGCTCTCTACGCTCCGCAGTGAAGGCTTCTGTTACGTGCCTGGCTGCATAGCATGGGGAAAAGCAGCTCTGTAGGCCTTGATTTCCCACCATACTGCCCTGCGTAATATACCTGCTCCATGCAGGGAGCTGTGGAGCTCTTTTGCCTCCTCCCTACCATTCTCCTGTTGGAAGTAACATTGATAATAGGTGGGGTTTTTTTTTTCTTTCAAAATCATCAGGTATTTACAGCATATGGGATGTTGGCAACAATAACAATGCTTGTCTAGATATTGCATTCTGATCTTCAACTTTGGGCCCTCTTTGTGTTTGAACCCTCTGTTTCTTGGATTGATATTTTACATTGCCCAAATATGATGTTAACTCAAAGCTCAAGGAAAAAAGCAAGTTGCTTTTTTCAAGTGAGACAAAGGGAACAAATATGTTTTTTTCATAATATGGAAAAGAGAGGTGATTTTTGACACTTCTAATGCTGAAACAGGTGTGGGCTGAAATTTAAAATTTAGCAGAGAAATTTGAGTGTTTCAGTGATGAACACTTTTGATTTGCTTGGCTTAAGAGCCCTTGAAAACCATGTTTTGTGCATGCACGGTACATTTTTAGCAAAAGTTATATTATGAACAAGCCTCACCTAAGCTCCAAAGGGAAAGATAAGGTGTATTGCTCAGGCATGCATGGAAGATTAGCTTTTTCATCAATAATTTATGGACGGTCCATAGAGTATGCTGCAACGGTCCACAAAAGCCCTGTCTTGCTCTCTGGTGCGTGCATGGAGCAGAAGCTATATCCAGTAGGCCAGAAGCACAGAACTGTGCTGCCTCTTAAAAATCCGAGTGCTCTAATGCTGCATTTGTTTTTCCATTGAAAACCACGCAGTTTTGAAATGCGCTTTTTGAAGGGCTGAGCCCATGCACACGCTTCACAGTAAGACCTGATCCAGTAAGGCAGAGCCTCGTGGGAGCACTGTTAAAGGCTGCAGTCATTAAGCCCATGCTCTACAACAGCCTGTGTCCTTCACAGTATAAATCATGTTCAGCTTTTGATCAACATGGGATTGGAACCTAGAAAGTCCCTGGGACTGGGTGTGTGGTAGCATCTGGAGGATCTTTCTTTAGCTAGTTAATTCTATTAAAACACACTACAGGATCATTAAGTTTGCAGGGCATGATGCCCAAAGCTAGTGATAGGAAATTTGCTCCTCAGGACCTACAACTCACAGTCAGGTCTGTGATAGCATGTTCGCTCCTTACAATGCAAATAACACACTCCAACATACCTGTATTTCTACCATCTCTAGCCCTGTTTGCTGTAAATGACAATTTCAGGTCTTATCCTGAAACCAGGACAGTTCATTAGCTCAGTAAAAAAATAAAAGCTTTTTCAGAGAAAGCCACGTTGTGGCAACACACGAAGGAGGTGATCGGAGAACAGGATCCCATCCAGGCTGGCTCTTAGTTTGCTGACTTGCATAGCATTTGCTTTGCCATGGCTGTCCTTGCTTTATCACCACTGGTCTGCAGATTTCCAAGTTCACCTTCTTCAGACCTTCCTAGAAGGATGCTTCAGCTGCCAAGCCAGGTGCCTGCCTGCCTGCCTGTCTGAGTGCCTGGGTACAGCCATATTCTGGCTATTTGCTCTACAGGCTACACCAGCAGCTCAAACTGGAGGGTTCTTCAGCTGCAGAATTTGCTCATTCTTTTTGTGTATCGGCTTGTAAATTACATTTCCAACACAGAAATAGAGTGGCAATATCATTAAATCTTAAAAACATCAATAATTGATAATAAATATTTGATAATTAATGATTAGTTAATAATTACCTTATCAATATTATTAATAAACCATTAAACTTTAGAATAATAATATCATAAAATAAGGATAAGGTGCTATTGAAAAGTGGCCCCAAAGGTACACTAACATTATCAATACCTCTTCTTGGAGACAGAAAACAGCTTCTAAGTGGGTAGAAGAGCCACAAAGCCCAAAAACAGTTCCTCGAGTTGTTTATCCTTGCCATCTACCACCACTTTCCTTTTCTATGCTGAAGTACATTCTGGGTTTTAGCATCTTTTTCTAAAAAACCCTTTGAAGCCACCAGGAAATACAGTATCCCATCTGGCAGTTGCCAAGATGCATCGATTAGTGTTATCTAAATAGGCTCCAATCCATCAACAACCTATGCTACACTTTCTCATAAGAGATCACCTCTTTGGTTCTGTGCTAGTAAGTTGTCAGACAATTATAATCCTATTGAAATGGGTAGTCCTTGCAAAGCAGTACGGGTTAGTAAAGTAAGTTTAGGCTGACACTCTGTTGCATTTCATCAGACACCAAACAGATTCATTTATGTTTTGGTCAAAAGCAGCCCCCTTGATTGCATTTTTTAGGGGATTCAACTTCTCTCCAGAGGAAAAAAAAAAGAGGCTGAAAAGGCAAAATACCTTCTGTATAGGGTGATTTGAATTGCTTAAGAATCTGAAATGGAATCACATCTTCCCACAAAAACAGAATAATGTTAGTCACAGAGTATGGCAGATGACTGTTAGTCACCATTAAATTCGAAGAGTTTACCCACTCTGTTCAATCAATACAGCCACGAAAGAGACGAGTTTCAATTAGCTCCTGCAAAAGCAGTCTTTCAGAAGTCAAAATCTGATCATAAAAGGGAGTAATATTGAAAATGTGTGAGGGGCCAGGGAAGAAGAAAGTGAGAGAGACTGGTTTCATTAACAAAAATAATTGTTAATCTCAAAAATACCTTCTGTTTGACATCTGTTAGGAGATAATTTCTTTTTCCAAGCAAAGGCTGAAAGTTCAACCATCACAAAATAAGTGGGCTTTGCTCTTGAGGGTAATTGAACATCTGCAGCAGTGAATGAAACATACAAACACTTCCCAGCTCTCAGGATTTGGCCCATCAAACGGTCCTTTCAGGGCACATCAGTGACTGCTGGCTCGGCACACTTGGAGTTTCTATTCTGAGATGCACTTCTGGAAGCAACCAATTCCAAAAGCTGTAGTCTCTGAATAGCTTGTAGTGTTGTTAGATATAGGATATTTAAAAGACATCTGGAAAAAATGTTTGTGATCCTCTGTCAGAAATGGTTGATTTGCATGCCAGTTTTTCTCCAAATATGCAGTCAGGATTCGAAAGAGGAACATTTCCAAAGAGCATTGTCAAGATAAAAACCAGACTTCTTGGTACCGCGAGATGGAGAAAACTATTATCTGAAATGCATTTTTAGAAGTTCTCTCTATGTGATGCTGAAAATAATTTTACAAAAATGAAAAAATAATACAAATCATCTTTATGTCAGATTTATGTTCTCCCTTTGGGGTTTTTTTTTTTGCTTTTGTGTAGCTTAGATAATTTGGCTAATGCCTGTTACTTTCATACAAATGGGCATGCCCTAACGACCTCCCTTGCTTTTTCACAGCTTGGCAACCTTGTTGTGTGTTGGGTTGATTACATTTCAAAAGAAGCTTAAAATTTTCTTTAAAAAGCCTGTTCCCACTGTTTTAAGAAAACACATGAAAACATTCTTATGTGGTGGAATCCTACTCTGATCTTTTTTGCAGGGAGATGATGTGGTCTGAGAGGCATTAAAGCAATGCTGGTGACCAGCTGCAGCTAACTCAAGCCAGAACACCTCTCTTCGTGTATGTCGTATCATTGCTACACAGTGGATCACTGAATGATTCGCCATTGCGAAGAGCTGCCGGCAACCCCCCAGCTATTGCACTGCCTTCTTCCTGACAGTACCAACCTACCAATAAATCCAACATATGAGTTATAAAGCCACCATTTCTTGTTGTATCTCAGTTTACTGCAGCGTGTTGTCCCATGGTATGGAGCTACTTGCTGCTCGCTGGGACTTCATGGTATAGCATTCCGGTCCTCAGACCTTGGAACATTTCCCGGTGGCTTTGCTTGGGGATTACTCTTCTTAAATCGGCAGAGACTGCTTGTAGGGATCACTTCAGTCTTCATACTCATTCTGTCACTGGTCAGACACTCGAGTTGTAGTTTGTCCGGAGTATCACCACTGTATTTTGGTCAGAGCATCGACTAGCTACCAGAACTCTACAAAGATCAGGGCCCAGTACATTGGCCTGGATTTGAACAGGCACCTTCTCTGACATCAGGGTATCAGCCTTCTCTGTTGTCTGCTTTCTCAAAAAAGGGACAAAGAAAACACAATTTTTTTCATGTTCTTTTAAAGAAAAAAAAATTCCTGCTAGGTGAGCACTGCTTTGCTGAGATTGTTTTTTTGGGAAAGCTATGTATGCTGAAAGCAGCAGAATGTTCATGGAAATTCAGCTACCGCTGTAAATCTGACAGTGCTTCATGTGTCATGTCCTAGTCTGCTTAATTTCATGAAGTAAATGACAAACCACGGTGGGTAAAGGCACTGGGTCTTCACTAAATTCTGGAGTGACGTTGATATTTGTCAGACACTTAGCTATTAGTCCTTCAAAGTTGTTTTGTAACACAGAGTCTAATAAAAAAAGAAAGAGAAAGAAGAGAAACCCTTCTGAATGCCAGTTTAGTTATTGAAGCTTAAAATAGATATTATGCAAAATATTCTAGCTGCTTGCTGTCAAATCATTCATTTGTTCACTGCAGTGCCCACTTACTTCTCCTCGCTTGGGTCACCTGCCTTTTCTAAGCTCTTTATGTGTAAGATCAGTCCCTGGAGGAGATTACACAAATAACATATGGAAATACGGTGTTACTCTCCTGATTTACACAACATCTGCATTTTTCTTCGTGTTCCCCACTTTATGTAACTGTTGCTTGTTCCTCTGGGAAGCCTGCCGTCACAGCTGAGAGCCTCCTTCGCAGTCTGCAGGCTGAGGACACACATGTTCCCTGCACTTCCCTTCCAAACAGCCTTAAATCGGTCTCCGAGCTCATTTGGCACAGCCATCTCATCAGGACCAGTAGGGTTTTTGTCACTGATTTAACTGAGCATAGGTTCGTGGACTTCATCTTCCTTGTAAGGTTTCCCTGGTTGAACTTTTGATTTTAGGAGGCTTTTCCCACAGTGGCTCACTGTTTGGTTTTTTTTCAAATTTTCTTCCCCTCCATGCTCAAAATATAGAAAAGAAATTACAAATTAGTATCACTGCCTGGTATCTATGTGGGGAGCAATGAGGAATCAGTACGTTACGTTTAACTGACTTAACTGACATAAAAATATCTTGTGGTTTTTTGGATTTATAGTCATTACTCTTAAAAAAAGGTTGCATGGCTTGATTTTCACCCTGATCATCCTTATTGTAGGGCTGCTACAATTACAGAGGGAACATTCTCTGCTGACTACAATTCCTTACCCATTAAAGAGGGGAAATCACGCTGCTCTGTAGACACAGCCTTCCGTCACAAGCTGTACTGTGTAATAGCTTACCCTTCTCACAGGTATGGACTGAATAGTCACGGGGCCACGGAGAAATGTCACGGGTATGCTGTTAACCTAGTGATGTGGCTATAGTCCTTGTAGCTTCTCTCCTTTCTCCATCCCTGGGTAAATTTGCACCTGCCCTTCCTGGGGCTCTGTTTTCCTATGTTTTCCTACATAACCCATGTCATTGCCTTCCAGAGAGAAAGCAAAATCTAGTTCATGATTTCTTCCCATCCTCATACTGCTACTACGTGTCTTCTCTGACCTCTGTCTTCTCCAGGAAAACTTCTCAACTGCTTTTGCATCCTGGACATCTTCAACAGCTTCAACACCTACTAGCAAGGTGGTACCTCAGGAACTTACTGCCAGAATTATACCCCCTTCCCAAAGACAATTAGTCTTAGCAGTACTTGAAGACTGGTATGTAAATTACATTTCTCTGGCGTCTTGAACTTCTTAGTAAAATAAACATTTGCTGCAGGCAGCTACAGTACAAGTCAAACCAGTTTATTTAGTGTAGTTTAATAATTTGATACAATTATTAGGTTTATTTTTGAATGTTCAGTCATTTCACAGCCTAAATCCAAAACACAGCACTATACCAGCTATTAGGAAGAAAATTAACTCTATCCCAGCTGAAACCAGTACGTATGATGAATGTAGCTGGATTTATACTTTTAAGTATACTTTTGCTTAATTTCAACTCCTTTTTCCAAGCAGAGACTCTACAAAGATGAGCAGAGGTCAAATCATCTGCTGTGGGCTGTAACACTGTCCCTTTTCTCCCAGTTCAGTGAGCTCAAATCCCATAAATCTCCTTGATCTTGAAAATCACAAAAGTACACTGAAAGCTAAAAGAAAAACCTGAGCATTTAGCTGTCTTGGAAATGTATTTCCGAATATATATTCTGCAAGATTTATCTTGCAAAGGTTGTTAAACAGATCTGTTCAGTAGCCGGCATATTTTGTCTGGTGGTTTAAGTAAAGAGGCATGGATTGCACTGAGAGAAAATAATAAGTAAAGGCTACTGACAATAGCTGACCACCTATCTGCACTTCTTCAAGAATAAGGGCATATACCTGAATTTATATAATTGTGGAAAATGTACTCATGTTTTAAGGAAAGTCTGGCTACTCCTTCATCACATAAACATCCTCTATTTATCATTCGCCATGTCAATGAATAGTCGCTTGTTCATGGGGATATGTGTTTGCAGCAGGTACTAAGTGAGCTCAATCAATAGATTAGACCAGATAATCTGGGGCTGTAACTGTCTGATTCAATAATATTCGGCCCTATTAGCCTTATCTGGCCATGAGATGCATGCTGATCACGTTGAGGAAGCTCCTGTTTGTCAGTGCTTGCGTTGCCGTTTCTCCCCTCCTCTGCCTTGTGCATGGCATGGGGAGCAGCACAGAAATGCAGGCTCACCGAGCTCACAGCCCCGCTACTGTGACACACGGACAAGATCCACCTTATCTGTGCTGCCTTTCTCCTTCACAAAGGCTCTGCCGTGTTCTTTCAGAAAAGCTCTTCAGACACAGTGGAGAGCCGGCTGCTGGCTGGATGAGTTGTTCCAGCAGTGACAGCCGGCTCCCAGTGACTGGATGTATGCCCATCACGTTAATTAAGAGATTTGGTGGTGTCACTGGGTGATGGGTATGTGTCAGGTTGCTTGACGGAGAGTGTCAGATGCTGTGCTCAGATGCCACAAGAACGTCCTGTCACAAGACAGGAGATGGGCCATGTTGGTGGGCTCTCCATCAGAAGCATCCCTCTTCATGGAGCCTCCTTTCCACGAAGGCTCTGCTGGGCAGGATTTCAGATGTCTCCAGCACTGTCTTAACTTTTTCTGCATTAACTCAGAAGCAAAACTCATTCCCTTGATCAATGCTGAATGCAGAGTGCACCCATCCATCTCTTCTTTCTTTCTTTCTCCTATTTTTGTTTTCCTGTTGATCTCTGCCACCACAGGAAAGCCTGTGAGGTGTGGGCGTGATACTACGAAGCTGGAAGATACAGTGACATTTCTGCATCCCTGAAGGCATTCTCAGCAATCTGCAAATGTTGAAAAAGGATGACACCTTCCAAAATCAGTTGGTGTTTTTGTTCAGGTTATGACATATACACTGAAGGTAGAAGGCTGATCATGATGTGTTTTCAGGATGACTCAATACCCAGGAATTCCCGTGAAAGAGATGGAGGATATGGGAGATTTACAGTAGGGCAGGTGACCTGCTGGAGAGGAAGACCAAAATACAAAGAGTCCCAGAAAGAGGGAAGGAAAGAAAATAAGAATGGTAACGCTGGGGCAGATCAAAGGTCTCTTTGCCTTCATACTCGCTCTGTCAAGGCTAGTAGCAGAAGCTCGGAGGAAAAGCCTAACAGGGCAGTGCCGTCACGCTGCCATGGTTAACCTCCAGCCTTGAGCTCTCCTCTGCTTAGAAACTTCCACAGGCTGATGTAACTACATCCCTCTGTCTAAAGGCCTTGGTAAGCTTTATTTCCAACCATTTTTCTAATTGCTTTTTTGAGCAGACTTGTACTTTGGCTTTCTCAACACCCTTTGCGGCATGCTGTGGCAATGAATTCCACAATTTAAGAGCAGTTTGTGAAGTATTTCCTTTGTTTTTAACCTGCCACCTGATCATTTCGCTTGGTGTCCCTCAGTTCTTGCATTGTGAGAAAGTCAATATTTAGTCCTCATTCATTTTCTCTATAGTGTTCATGATTTTTAATATATATTATTTACATTTTATTTTGAAATTATTTTATAGTTATAAATTATTTTATTTATATACCTTTTCTAGTTTTACTATATCCTTTTAAACATTGATTAATCAAAATTGCATGAAGTTTTCAAGGTGTGCGCACGTTGCAGACTTTGGTAATGACCTACTGATGTTTTTTATTCTATTTTCTACTCCTTTCTTACTAGTTTTTAGCCTCCTATTTTCCTTTTTCATGGATGCTGAATATTGAACTGATGTTTTCACGAATTATCCAGAAAAAATTCAATTTCTCTTTCACGAATAATAGTTGCTGATGAGAACATAACAATAATGAGGTGCAGAACTTCAGAACTGAGGTACTTTAACGTAAAAATGGAGACAAGAGCGTGGAAAAGGGAACAAAGATGCATAAATTCATATGAAGATAAATGATACAGACTTCTTTTTCCTCAGCCCATCATCAGAAAGAAGTAGCTGGATGAGAGGAAACTACAGAGAAGCAAGCTGCAGAGTGAGAGGTAAGAGATGACCGAGATGTGGACTGTACAACCTCTCTTTTCACATTTGGATGAAGTAGACATTATGAATGAGGAATAACAGCATTTAGTGTAGTTCCTGATGAGGACAGAAAATAATCAAAGATGCCGCAGTTGTGAAAATGATGGCATTTCAGCGGCGACAGGAGGAGACGGAAAGATGAGAGAAGAAATGATGTAGCTATTCAGCACGCAACTGCACCAGGGACCACTTGTCAGCAGGACCCAGGTGCAGCCTAAGAAGATGGGGAGCGAGGGGTGAATGTCAGCAGCTGGTAGGATAAACGGTCTCATTTTGATTATTGCCCTGCTGCCTATACTAAACACACAGTACCACAAACAATAAATGCAAAACTAGAAGACTAGTCCCAAATTCCCTTTCCATTATTTTTTAAAATGTGAAAAGATGAAATGAATGAATGAAATCAATTCTTTTGATTAAAATTTTCCACACATTTAGTGACAGCAAGGTTCTTTACATGTAATATATTGGCTCTGTTAATGAATTACATATGAATTTACAGCCATTGTTGCCTTAAGAGGCTTCCAGCAGTTCTGTCTTAGAATATTTCATGTGAAAATTCATGTGCTCCAAGCATTATTACTCTTTATTGCACTTAGGGGATTATGGTGCACATATGTTGGCTTTACACTATCTGAATAGTTTAATCGTTTCAGTCCCTTGCAAGGAGATGACCATCAGTCAAAGTGATTTTTATACTTCTCTGTTGACCCCATGAACGTCTAAATGGCTAAATTAACCTGTTTTTCTCCTGACTACTCTAGTAAAAAATGTTACAGGACTAGGAATAGGATGGAGACCAGACAGTTTCTCCCTATTTACTTATAAATCTGATTTTTCCTCGTTTATTATTTTTAACTGACTAATTGATTTGGCTTCAGTTAGTTACTCTTGGTTTCTTTGAAGTCTAAGGGAATAAAATAAATCTGGAAAGCCTGAAGAAAAATGGACAGTCTTATGGAAATAAATGTCTTTTTTTCCAGCTATCTTTGCTTTAAAAGAATTGTTTAGCGTAACATAGCAATTTCCAGAATGGTCAAGTCAGTGAATTACAAAAAAAAAATGTTTGGGAATTGTGATGAGTGTACTCATTAGCATATTAAAAGCAGACTTAAATGGGGCAAAGAAGCCAGCACTGAAGAAATCCAGGTAGTAATAGCATCTTTGTAAACTGATTTATTCTGTCCCTTTATATAAACAGGTCAGAGTGAAGAAAGGCAGCTTCTTCCAAACACAAGCAAACACCACGCTGTTATCCAGAAATGATGCAGAATTGCAGCAAGTTTCCCCAGAGTTTGGAGGGTATCTGCTTGTCCCACTACTTCACTAGAGGTCTCGCACAGAGATAACGAATGACCCTTACAGTCCTCTGGTGCTGTCCCCCGCACACCAGAGATGGAAAATCTTAGGAGAGGAAAACCTATTGTGCCTTACTGGCAATTTTCCCTCTTTCTCTGATGAGAACAACAAAGACAACATGGTGCATCTTGTTGTCCCTAAGCATTGAGAAGCACTAGCACTACACCGGTGTAGCCGTCCACGTGGCTGGCTGTGGCTGGGAGCTTCTCCTCAGGCTTCAGCAGAGCTTCCACTCAGGATGGGTGGACTGGGCTGGTGTGTGCTCAGCTCTGCCAGTGCTGAGGCCACCCAGGCCACCCAAAAGAGATGTTGGGTACAGGCTAAAGCATCCAGCAAGCCTGGGTACTTCTGCTTCCCGTTCAGAGTTCCCTGTCACCCTGGCAGCGGGGACATCTTCAGGCCAATACATATATATGTCTACGCTGGATGAGTCTGATCTGGAAACCAGGCTAGCCTCCGTGTCGTAGACAAAGTTTTTGATAGTTGGCAGCACTAGTTGCCTGCACGCTATTATGAATGGCAGTGAAACAGCAGAGAAAATCTGCCTCCATCTCCTCCAGTGCCTGGGGTCAGACTCTGTCTGTGTCCAGAACAAGAAGCTGTTGCCACTTATAGAAGCTCCACTACACGAGCAGAGACCCTGGAGAAATTATGAAGTCTCTTGGGCCCCCATGAATTGGAGTGCATAAAATAAAATGCTAGGGCAAGTCTGAAGTTCAAGGCTTTCTTTTCCTTAAGACAGCTCTGTTTCCACTTCACTTGTTATTTGAATCATGCCTTGACTACTTTAAAAATCACCTCTTGCACAGCAACCTCTTCTCATATTCTGATTTCAGTCATCCTCTAAGGTAACTAAAAGGTAGTGGCTGCTGGTTCAGGAACTCACAGCCCTAATTGCTGTCCCTGATAGAGAGCAATTTGTCTTTTTTTTTCCCACGTGGATGCACTGTGAAATCACAGCACACTTACATAAAACAGTTATTATCTCCAAAAGAGTAGGTCTCTCAAGAACTCATGTCAAAGACTTAATCAGTGTAAGAAATCGCATCAACTTGAATTGCTCTTCAGTGTGGCAAGTCTCTTCTAGACCAACCCAGGAAAAAATGTCAAATCAGACAAGAGTTGTATTCATTTATTTGGCACACTGACAGCTCTGACTTCATGTATGGAATTTAATAGCTATTTACTTCACAGATCCAAAAGGTATGGGCCAAATGATCACTGATGTTAGTCCACTGAAGTAAATGGAATTAAACCAGGGTGAATAATCTGTGACAGTCTAACAGAATTCATTAATTTAAAATATTTTTCTCATCCATTTTGTTGCAATGATCAATATACTGTGGACTGCCTTTGTGGATTTGGGGGGACGGAATGAAGTCTGGAGAAACTGAGCAGTGATTCCAGGTGATGGTGTAGAAATGCACACAAACGTTTCTGGCCTCTGAACCAGGAGTCTTATTAGGCTTATTTGGCTGAACGAAAGGATCAAAAGAGCATCAAAGCATGGTGAGAATTATAAGCTGGGCAATGTAGGGCAGAGTTAGAGAAGCAGTCTGCCCTGGGATTATAATTGCTAACCGATAGGTCCCTGGGATTATAAATGCTACCTAAGGGTTCTCATGTGGTGCGAGTCCTGGAGAATGGGTGCCGAAGGCTCCCAGGCCGCCTCCATATTCTGCACCAGCCCGGTGATGCTGGCAGCCTGCTGCCCAACAGCAAAGCCAAAAGGGCAAGGTTTGCAACTTGAAGGAAAAGCTACAGAGTCTTTGTCCGGGTGTCCGTGTGCTCAGAGGGACAGGATCAAGCGCAGAGACAGCTGCGGAATGCGGGACTTGTCCTACCCAAAAAGGAAGAGGTGATCCACTCTGGTGACAGTCCCTTCTAAGCCTGCTAAGTCTTACCTGAAAAATGGCAAGAACTGTCTTAGAGCAGGAGAGATTCAAAGAGGTGCCTGAGCTGAGACAGCCTGCATTTACTACACTGTGTTCAGTCTGAAACAGAACTGCTCCCAGAGATTTTACACATTCTGTCCTAAGCAAAAAGCATGTTCTCCTTGCTCTTTGTAAGGAATTGTAAGAGTTTAAAGCCCTACACTTGACTTATATCACTATCTACCCTTTGTTTCCCCTCCTAAATGTCAGAAATACCTGTAAATAAGTTCAGAATACCACGAGGAGACTCCTGCAGGAGCTGGGTCAGTTCATTAATGCTCAGAAACACTCCCACCCCCATTTCTTTGCATGACTTTCTTGCTCTGTCCCCACTCCTTCTTGTCCCTCTCACTGCCACCCCGTGCCCTTCCTCCTTAGGTGTTGGTAGAAGTGCCGAGCAGGCGGGCAGGACCTGCCTAAGGAGCGTGGGAAGGGAGGCAAAGCTGGGTTCCTCAAGCTTGCTAACTGTGCTGACAGGCTGAGTTATTTTTCAGATACAGAGACACACGGGCAAGAAGAAGTGGTGGCTCAGGAGAGTGATTGTGCCTAACAACTCTTTCCAATGCCCTAGATATTGCTAGGGCTCGGGAAGAGGACTCTGCTCCTTTCATGTAAGACGTCGGTAAACAGCCTTGGCTTGTAAAGGCAGGAGGAAGGGGACAGAGGGAAGGGGACATGCGGTGCCGACCCCTGCTTGCTCCCTCCCAGCCAGGGTAGCATACGCTCCTCTATTGTACACTTCGGTCTGCACATCTGTAGGGTTTCACTGTTCCCTGGAAAGCAGCCCCACCGACCCGCACTCCCCTCCCGCAGCCGAACACATGGCTTCGGGGTACAGTAGTGCCCTGGAGAACCCCCGCTCACCCGGACGAGCCCTGTCCCTTCTGCTGATCTGAAGAAGAGAGGCCGAGAGCCAACCAGCCAGTAATTAGCACTTGGCTAAAATGCTTCTGTGCTGAGCAGCCACCCTGCTCTCCGTGGGCACAGTTACACCAGCAGTGCAGCGTAGGGCTACAGGATCGGGCGCTCCTTTCGCCGCCCCACTGTTCATTTCTGCTTTCTCCCTGCTTGTCGGTGTGGCTGTGGGCACTCTCACTTTGCCTTGCCGTACCTCTCGAGGTGAAGCTACAGCCAGCCATGCAGCTGTATTTTGGCTACCATGGAATAAGAGCAGCAACTTGGCAAGCTTACCTGAGAGTTGGGCTGCAGACCCAGCCGCTGCCAGGTGGGATCCAGTACTCCATTTAGCCAATCTCAGGTACGTGATGTTCACCCACACCACCCAGTTTCATGCAGCACCTCCCTGGCTCAGCCAAGACCATGGTCCTGCAGCGCCATGTAATGCACCACCGTGAGGATCGCTCCCTTCCCGGCAAGTATTACGGTGCAAAGCAGGTGCCGGCGTCCTGTGGAGCACACTGCTCGTGGCTCTGAGCTCCCCGTGCACCCACACTCCCTCCTCACTGGGGGTCCACCTAACCGGAGGTGGTGCCCAGGGTGAGAGGCAGGTACAAGAGGTAATTATGGAGCGACTGGCCTGCTGAGAATATTCCCCCAACCACTATCAGTCTGCTTCCGCAAGCATAATTATCGATGTCCTATATATGCATATGCATATATATATATAAAAGACTGCCTAATCTAAATTCTCCATCTGTGTTTGTGGTAGGTTTGGTGCCACTCAGATGACCTCAGTTCCACAGCTGCAGTGCATCCAGCCTTCTCAAGAGCACACACGTTTAGCTGCTAAGTGCACATGATGTGTTCATTTTTCTTCTTTTTTCACACACCTCTTAATGGCAATTTGGTTTGAGACTTTTAAAACAGGCAGGATGCACCATTGTTTCTCTGCAGAACGTAAGAGGGAGGGAGACTTCTGCTCTATGTTTATTTTATTGGAAGGAGTAGGAAGGTTGTCATAGATCAAAATCTTCTGGCTGCTCTCCTGGGAAGGCACCACTCCTTCTGCGGGGTCTACGGAGCTGCAAGAACACCAGGCATACAAGTAAGAATGAATAATAGATAATAATTACTCAAGATTACTTTCAGTATTCATTTGTTTGCATGGCATAAGCTAAACTCTCAACTGTCCTCAGACAGTGAGCAGAGTGTTATTTAAAAATGCCTGCTGGAAACACAGCTAGTTGCAAAAACATCTGTATACCCATTTCCCCTAAAAATGTGATTTCCCCCCTAAAAATTTCACAGAAATATGCCAATTTCTTTCACATGTTCAATAGGGAACAGTCATAAATAGCTTGGTTTTGTCTTTTCTTGATAATTTCATTCAGATTGCCTTGTTCTCATTCACCTAATTTTGACTCAAAATATTAATGCTGTGCTACATAGAATGTTATATTTATCCGTACATGTACTAAATTTATTTATATTTTATAATGTTTCAACAATATTGAAGTGTTTCAGTAGAATCACAAAAAAGTGTTTAACATTTAAATTCAGCTAAATTATGGATTTAAGTTTTTAGTATTTTAATTAATTTTCATTTTGATACAAAATACAACTTCTTTTTGCAACTTTGTATTACCTGCCCAAAGAAACTGCAGTTCTGGCCCATTTTTATTGTGCATCCTTCCTGTGGATGTTGGGAACTTTCTGAAAAACTGCCTCCTCTGAATGTAAGTCTTTACATTTAGGACCCTCATCTGCTGAAGAGCCTCTGCCTGTGGCAGAGAGGCCCTTTTTAGGCTGAAGGCACTTATAATAACAAAAGCTGTTAGTATTTCTTTTTAATTTATTGATTACTGATCTGTTTGACTTGCACATCTGTCATTGTGGAGTCTGGGCTCAGACACATCTAATAATAAAGAGAAGTATAATCCCATATACCTACAGCTGTCTCTCTCCCTCTTCAACGTTGGTGATGTTTTTCACATTCCAGAAGTTCTCATATGCCACACAAGAAAATATTAGTTTTCCAGTCCCTGAATGCCCTAAACCTTCTCAGTTAGTCTGGTTATTTTTAAAATGACTTCCATTTCTATTCAATTTCAGATTTGACTACAACTAAACCCTTTCTTTCCTCTTCTTTTCTATGCCTATAATTGAAAATTAGAACTCCTCACTTCTTTGCTCAACTCAAAGACAGCATGAATGCTGAAGCCTGAAAGAATGGAAATAGAACTGCAAAGAAATTTCTGTATATTGTCACCTTATTTAACAGGGATTCAGCTTTTTAATAATCCACCGTGTGATTAGAGAATTAAAGAGCAAGGAAAATCTGAAAAAGCAAACAAAAATGATAGAGACCAATTACCAAAATGAAACAGACTAATGCACCCTAAGATGAATGATGCTTACTTAAAAATGATATTTTATTGAATCGGGCATAACTTGACCTATATTGGAAACAGAAGGAATTATAGTGATTATGCTGGACTAATGCCAGAAAGCAGCTTGGCTGCATTATTAAGCTCGAATGAATCAGCTTCCACTATAAAATGCATCACTAAACAGACAAGGACAGGAACAAATTATAGAAAGGAAAGTGAGGGAGTCGAGAGGCCATTTTGTCACTGCATCGTCAGTGTGCAAGCATTGATCATTCGTCTTGCTGCGGACAGTCCAGGGAGGTGGGGAAATACCTGTACTCTCAGGAAACCAAATCAAGCCTTGGCACGAGGTCACCATGGAAGGATTATAGCCGATCATATCGAAACCCACGTAGCAGCTCGCCGATCATTACATTTAACAGGATACTGGGGCTGGATCAAGGTCCTTCAGGAGGAGGCAGCTCCTTTTCACCTGCAGGGATAGTCTCGTGTTGTGTCTGTTTGCCGTCTTGTTTCTAACAAGGCAAACCCTTGAATGCAGGCATTGTTTGTTAGAGATGCTGAGAATACAAATATACAAATATACTCGTAACATAAAATACAGTAGCATAAGGTGCCAGAGTGAGAAGGGCAATTACAAATGGAGATGAATTCAGACTTGGTTATGCCTTTCTTACCTCTGCGATGCTAGTGGAGTTGCTCAGTTGGGACTAAAATTAAGTTTTTAAGCCAAGAGAAATGAATACCGCTCTGTGGGCCACAGCAGGAACCTATATGTGACTGTCACAAATGCCTGTCATATATGCGTCTGTATTTTAAAGCTAGGGTTCTCAGGACCAAGAGATACTAAACCAATAAACAACGATGGCAGAACACACTCCAAGCCACCTTTTGCTTCTAGAAGACAGATGCAAACTACAGTAACTAGTTCTTGGGGGGTTTAATGTGTCAATGTGCGTGCGGGGGTGGAAGTGACCTCGTGCTACCTTGGACCAAAAGGTGGTTGAATGATACAGACGGATCTTCTAATTGCCAAGATGAGGAAGTGCTGTAAAAAATAACTTGTTATTAATGGGTCGTATTTAGTCAGTGAGAGGTCTTTTGGAGGTACTATAGGGTATGACCACAGATGCTGATATTTAATAGTAGAACTGGAGACTGGTCTTGAAGCTTTCACCTGCAGAGATTTCCATGGTGCTAATTTTTGCTGGAGGGTTGAGAACAGCCTATAGAATTCACACTGGAATTTTCAGACCTTTATTGTGGTTTTATAAGCTACAGGCTTGTTCTCTTCTGTTAGAGAGTCTCTCATGGGCTTGATTCACCATCTGTAATTTCCTTATGGCGCTGAACTTTAAGACATTGGTTTCTTCCACAACTTAATCAGGCTCTTTTGGAAAAAAAAGGTACAAATGATGATATTAGTCAGTATTTTGAAACTGTTGTTTCTGGCTAACATATGTACTAGGTGCAGATATATTTACGAGACTTTGCTTAGGAAAAAACAATGCAAATAGAAAACTTCATTTTTCTATAGACCAAGAGGTGAAATTCTGGGATTTGGGGGTGGGGGGTGAGGGTTGAGTAAATTAAGAAAGAAACTTAATTGTGTCAACTTTTTTGTTTCAAAAACTTTCAAATACTTCCACCCAATTTTCACAATTATTTTACTCAAACCATGGGTTGTGTTTCAGCATAGGGAAGCCCTCTAAACACAACAGAAATATGCTGAAATTAGAAAATTAGTTATGTTGAAACTTTAACTTTTGAAAATTTCTGATGGTAAAAACATTGTCAGAACTGACACTTTCCTGCAAACAGTTTCAGCTTGAATGAATCAGCATTATTCCACAGGAAACCAGCTTGCTGAAAATTACCTTGGCGGTCCAAAGCTTCATTCAAAGGGCCAAATGCATCACAGGTGTCATACACTGTAACTCTTTGATGCAAAAGAGTTGTATCATCATCTTCGCCCAAGAGTAAATTTGGCCTGAGAACTATTTAGGAGAGTTTATTTCCATGTAATCCCTTTCCTAAATGCATAAATTTTGACTGATAAAAAACTCTCTAAGGAGCTCTGTTATAAGTTAGGAAAATATTTTTCTTATTTAATTCAAGCAAGCATAATTTTGATCAACTAAGGGGGGGGGCTGAAATCTGATTTTTCAGTCTCAGCCCAATTTGACTTTTTGTTTTTAAGCTTAAACAGAATTTCTTTGGCCATCTGAGTCCTTCAGCTAAATGTATTTTAAGAGAAATCAATTTAGAAATTAAATGCATGAATTACTCAGCAGTGAATAGAAAAGAATTTGCTTTTTTGTACTTGGTTGAGTCCAAATATCTCTTTAAGAGCTAAAGCACTAAATCTGTTTGGAGGGAAATTAGATCAGCTTTTTGAAAATACCAGTAGTTTCCAGTGGAAACATTCCTATTTGGGAAGAGCTCTTTGTTTAAGGTTTTAGGTTGATCCAAATTTGGACTGATCATGCACGCCGCCTTGTGAAATGTTAGACGTGAAGGTGATTCCCTCTTTTGATGCAAAATGCCCCTGGGTTCACAGCAGCATGAAGGAAGACGAGTGGTAAAGAACCCAGCCTTTGGAGGGGAGGGAGGCAGTCAGGAATCCCAACCAGAGCTGGTCCTTCCACTGACTCTGGCACATCCAGGATCCCATCCTTGTTTGTAAAACCGGAAAAGCAGCATGATTTTTGTGTTCCCTGGGTAAGCGCTGAGGTTAGTTTATGAACATTTATTAAACATTTAGAGTTCACCCAGTGGAGGGACTGCTACAGCTGAATGTTTTACAAAAACTCCAGATGAAGGCTGCTGCAAGATAACATAATCTTCATCAAGGGCAGTATTTAAAGAAAACCAATTCATTAATATTTTTGATCTCGAAATCAAGAAGAAAATTACTTTCATTTAGCACTTTGGTGGGTTTTACAGGTAGCATTTTTGTCAGATTATATATCTGAAGGAGGAACATTTGAAACTCACTAACCAGAACTTTTCCTGTATTGACTTCTTTGTTGATCTTCCTCAAAGGTACACATCGCATACTATAAAGGATTAAGTCAAAGCCGCAGTGGAAGTGGTAGTCTGTGATACTCTCTAGTGCATTGCTCAAGAATGTGTGGGAAAGAGTGTTGGCTGTATCCTGTAAGCAAACAGACCAGTGTTGTCCTTGGGTTACAATGAAATTAATTTTATCGGCTGCAGATGTGGCCCACTGTTTTGAGTCACGTGCTAGTAAAGAGAGTGAACTCTGCATTTCTGATTGCTCACCCGTAATGTTCCTTATCATTTGCTGTACTTGGCCGCTGTCCTGTCTATCCCCAAAATACGTGTTAAAGCACCAAAGTCGTTCAGTATAGACTAAGCAAAAAAAGATGTCCTTCAGTTTAAGATTAGAAATCTCTTCCTCCCCTCAAGATGCCACACAGAGGCAAAGCTGGTTTCACCTCTGTTTGATGTTAGGCATATCTGATGTCTCTGTCAAAAGCACCTGTCGTACTGTGTTCCTTTTGACTAAACTTTGCTCCTTTAGCTTCTCCCTTAACTCTGCAGGTTTAAGGAGAACAGGGAGGAAAAACTCAGTTTATTAGGTTTTTTTTAATTCTTTGCTACTAAGCTCTTTTAAGGACTGTAAGTTGGGGAAGGAAACCAATCATGCTGAGCTATAGATCTATGTTTTTTCACTTGGAGAACCAAGAAAAGATGTTCACACCAGAAGCTTCTTTGAAAAAACACCCCTGCAACCACTGCTTGGCATCTGTCTGAAAAGATACTGATATAGTGAATGGATGAAAGGCATTACAGCATGAGGTTCACACCAGATGCATTTGCACTGCATAACTTGGAGCTGGTTTTGTCAATAATTTCCCGCATGACAGAGACAGCGCTGGAAAATGTTAGGAGCAGTGTCGTGTTTGTCTCCTGCACACACAGGCAGCTTAGACATTTCTGCTGCAAGCAAGGATTCGGAGATCAGCGTTGCTCCCCATCGGTCTGCTGACCTAGCATGACTTATGTCTGGGATCAGGTCAAGCGCAGTAAAGAACCAGCACCCTCCTATAATGGTCGTGCATGGGCAATATAGTGCACATTCTAACAGAGAGCCCCTCTCAGGGGAACCGTTCAGGGTGTTGTTGTAGCTCTCAGCCTTCTCCTTCCCCTGAGGGCCACAGGAACGTGTCCCAGAGCGTCCGACAGAGCTGGAGGCAGGTGGTGACAGTTTCCACCCTCGGTGCCCTCCATGGGGGTAGGAGCATGCCTACATTTTCAGCAGATACCAGAAAAATGTGGGAGAAATGTTCCACGGGAAGAGGTCAGAATTCACTTATTTGTATATAGAGACTGAAATTAAGAATGAGTGACAATTACCAAAAATCCGGATGCTTTTTTACCTTTGTTAGGCAGGTAGCATTTGCTCACAGTTCCTTGTACTCTTAGGAGATGTTGCTATAGAAATACTAATATCAAAGGTAAATACCATGGTAAAAAATGTCGGATGATATTCCTGAGTGCAGCAGCTAAGGTGGAGACAAAGTTTCCCTGTCGGTGAAGCGGCCACGGGCGAGCTCAGTCCCCCACATAATTCCGAGCAGCTCACGGGCTGTCCCACCTTTCCCGTTCTTTGGATCCTCCCGGCTGTCCCACGGGCACCCCTCCTCCACCGACCGACCCCGGCAGAGCCAGAAAAAGGCATTAGCAGAGGTCATTAATGAAAGTTTCTGGGTATTCTTAGAAAATTGCAGCATTAGTGGGATGACTTGAAATATTTATTAACGTGGGGAATTATGTCGGTTTGCGGATTTCTCTCATTACCCTATTTTTTTTTGTTGGTTTTTTTTTAGCTTGTTGCAAGGCTACTGAGCGGGCCTATGATGAATCCAGCAGCAGTGTCTTCAATCACAGAAAGTGCTTTTAGAAAACATTATGGTAATGCTTAGCACTAAATGCTGTTTGTCCCTGAAAAAAGGAAAAATCACTGTGAAGAAAACAAGAAAGTAGCACAGAGACAAGAGTGTTCGCTGCAGGAAAAGCGCTTCTTCACTCCATCTGCAAATGTTTTTCCTACGCAAAATCAAGATGGCTTCAAGCAATAAAATTCACATGATGAACAGTCCCCAGGCTTGAACACAGGTAACGGGCTAGTCAAATGAGAAAGCAAAATCATTGTTTTCATCACATTTCCTTTTGCTCACCAGGGATGTCTCAAAAGGAACATGCAAGCATGGTTAAGGAACAGATATATGGGGCAAATTTTGAGCTAGTTTTTAAAATTAATATCTAAGATTCATTTGCAGGTCCTTTGTAGGTGCTGATGAGTGGATGCCACAAAATTTGAATCCTCTCTTTAGAGATAGTTTGCTGACTTTCAAATGTCCTTCCTAACTACTTTCTTTTGCATCATTCGGAGTCATGACATCCTCTGCAGATGCTACTGATGCCTGCCTACTACTGTAGGCTGGAAAAGTACAGAACATGTACAGAATCAAGTTAGAGGAGGGGTTTTCAATCTATGTTCTCAAGGCCCATGTAGAATCTGACTCACGTAGGAGAACTGCTACCAGAAAAATCCTCTTTGAGACTTATACCCACTCACATCACCTGAGCACAAGCGCCCACTCAAAGTGAGTCTGAGCACTGATGGGTGAGCGTGCTTGTTTAAATCATTGTTGCAGCAATGGAGAGGTTGTTAGAGTTACCTGATGAAAGGAAAAATTATGATAGACTTCAAATTGGTGAGAAGAATTTAGGTGATTGGCATAAATAGGCAAAAGAGCAGTTGTCATTGGTGTACGATGCCAGGCAGAAATTGCTGTGTGGGTGTGTAGCTTTGTGTATGTTCGTTGTGGTTGACTTGGCTTAAGTCAATAATTCTGCTGAGGTAAGTACCTGAAATGCCAGAGGCAAATCAATGAAGGAAAAGGCAGGTATCTAAACTTCTCCAGAATCAAACAAACCCCCAGTGTAATACCTGCATGATTACAATCTAAAAAGAAATTGGCAGTTAGTTTTGAGCAGAATTTGACTTACACTGAAAGACTATAAAAATATACGAATTTACTACGCAATAAAAATAATCAAAGGATTTTGATGTTATTGTTGGTTTTAGCAATCAGTGTAATGATTAATCATTTACCTTCCATGAATCTAAAAAACCTAAGGGTACTAGGGAATGAACAGAGATGTAAATAATTGTATAAGCATAGACTTTAGAAATTTTCTGTTAAACCTGCCACATCTGTTTGTCTTGTCAGTGGGGGAACACATTGAAGAAGGAAGCACAGTATGTAATAACAATAATAATAACAACAGTAATAATAACAACAATAATAACAATAACAATTTTTAAAATTTAAATGAAGGAACACAGAACCTATAATGTATATTGACCATTTGAGTCATTAAGGGAACTCTGAGGGACTCAAAGTCAGAGGGAAAATATAGGCTCAGGATTATACCATGCAAATCTGATACTACATGGCAGTTTCCCACTAATGCAAAGGAAAGCATTTCATTATTGATAAGCAGAATGCATTCTATATTAGTAGCTGCAGTCAACACAAGGGCTAAATTAACAGGCATGTTTACCATGCACATCCCAAAATTGGACCAAAACCAATAGAATGTGACTTGAAAAATCTTCATTTCAGACATTGTTCACAAATCTGGATATGTGACTTACAAATGTCTTGGTCAGCCATCCCCTTCGGTTAGAGAAGGGATAAAGACAGCATTGATAAGATTTCTTCCTGAAGTTATGTGTAATTATCTATGGAGGTGCAAAAGCTCCACAGTATTCTCTCATTCATTTAAGTAGGATTCCTCATGTGACTAAGTGCTCATTGGCAGGAATAAAGATTAATAAAGCCTGCCCCTGAAAGATCTTCATGCTATTGTCAGATGGATTTTATTCTTGTACAGTTTATTAAAAGTAAGATATCTGAAACTGGAGCATTGTTGCCTAGGTTTGATTAGATATATATGTAACATAGTAAGTGCATGTCCCTGGACTGGAAGTACATCACTTTTGGAAGCAAATTTCTAGGGAAATTATTCCTTTGTATAAACGCAAAATGTATTGCTTCATTTTTGCCATCATTATTACTCTTACTCTTATTATTGTTAGTGCTAATGAAAATGCTCTCCGGAAAATTTCTTGCTGGAGTATTCATGCACAAGGACACTGCTACCCTTTTATCCAATTCTAATTTTTTTTAATGAAACTTTTTGCACCATTGTCCCACCACAAATTTTTATGTTTTACAGTGTATGAGGAATTAAGGAGTTTTTTGATGCTAAACAAACTAGTCATAGGATTAAAAGGAAGGCTGAGAGACAGCACTGTGGCACATGCAGAGTAAAAGTAAAGCCCACCACTTCTTTCAGAGAGCTCTGGAAATGGGCTGTTATGCTCTGTGCAGCTGGAAATGTGCGAGATTTCTCCTTGCTTTGGTTAAAACTTTATTTCTATCCCTTATGCCAAGAAATGATTTCAGAACCACTGCTCCTGTTGTCCTTCTGCACAACATCCTATGGCCTCAGGAAGCCCTCTCCTCTGAGTGACCTCTAGAACAACAGAGTACTCAAGTGTCTAAATGGAGTTCAACTGAAATTCATCTTCAAATGCCCATAACTTTCAGTGAAAAATGATGCCTTCCCCAGAATTTTAAAATGCTGCAGAAAGCACACATCAACTCCTCTGAAAAATACTACACTTCCACCTTAAAGGGCTAGATGGCAAGAACAGACAATCCCTCAAATGAATGAATTCTGAAGCCCTGGACTGCAGTAATGCCATTTGAGAACCTGTCAGCAGTTGCAAAGATGAAGCTGGACCCCGACCAGTTTGGTTTTTATGCTGAGAAACGTGCATGTGTGCTGAAGAAGCTCCATCTAAAGACAGCAGCCATCTGTCCTGCTTTCATCGGCCCCTGTGGCTTTCCGTGCACATCCAGTGAGATGCTGGTGGCATGGCAAGTCATGGTTCCCAGAACCCCCGTAAGAGAAAAGCAACTTACAGCTGTGCTCATGAAATGAAACTGCAGCTGAGATGAGAGGAAAAGTGCAGTGAAAAATGAGGACAAGTTGTAAGCCCTCAGAAACTAATTGGCACCACAGCCAACTTCATTCACTAACGCATGGGCATAAAACCAAATTGCCTTCTCATCATGAAAATACTGAGGGGTTTTTAATACTGTTCTTCTAGGCTTTCATCCCTTTTATTATTTTTCCCCTACAGTTTTGTTCTTTCCTTCTGCCTGAACATTGATTTTCCTTTCCCCCTTTTCTCTCTTAGTTCTAGCATTTTTGCTTTTCTCTGCCCTTTTTTTCAAACACTTACTTAAACTCATGTTTATTTTTTGCCCTTTAAATCATCCCTTGGTTACTCACAGTTTCAAACATCCTTTTTCCCTCTGTCAGTTTGTCTCTCTCACCTTCCACCTACTCCACTAAGTCACACCTACCCAAACACAAAGCTATTATTTTTTTCTTTTTTGCCTGGAAAATTTGAGTGAATGGGCAACGGGTGGGAGTGAAAGGGTATTCCCAGAATGGGTGTCTTCAGCTTCAGCCATCAAGTTCTCAATGAAAACTGATCAACAAATGGGTTGGGGTAAAGGCAGAGAAGATGGCAAGGAGGTATTTGAAGGTCTCTTTACTAGACTGGAAAGTTGGGGGCAAAGATGTTCTAGACAAAAGTTTTGCTTGGAAATACAGCACCTTCAGCTGAAAGTATGTCTTATTACTTAAAATCTTTTTCCACTGGAAACTCAGTTTTCAACCAACCTGACTCCACATGGGAAGCAGGTACATGGCACCAGAGGACAACTTGTTCCCTGAACTTTGAGGATGATCTATTTGATCTCCAGTCAGTAAGCAGGGCAGTGCCCTGCCACACAGTGAAGCATCCACAGGCTGCTCATCCTGTCCATGCCACAAAGTCTAGTTAGACAGAGGTAATTTATCTTTGGAAGATGTCTGGTTTTGTCCATTCTACAGTACTGCTGACTGCGGACTGGGGTACCCAGCAGCTGTCTGCATGAGCAACTAATTGGGGGTGATTGGAGCAGATCAGATGAGGCTCCTCTGTCTACACTATACCCGAGCCAAAGGGCTTACCTTCAACTACCTTTGCTCAATGGACTCTTGGACTCCATGGTCCTATCATGCCTGTGGTTCAAAGCTGTCCCAAGGACCGATAACTCTTCCAGACCTTTCTGTTTCCCAGTAAGGATGGGAGGGCATTTGGTACACAGCTGGAGCAGAGCTTCCCCTTTAGTTGTCTCTGAAGCAAATCCAGTTCCTGTGCACAGATGCCACTTGGTGAACCAAACCAACAGGTGATAAGTGGAGACAATCACAGAATTCTCTTAAAAACCTCACTACTTGTCCGAATTGAAATGTTAATTTAGACACAGGCAGTGAAGACAACTGCTGAGATTCAGGGCTCTATGTGTCTAACTTTTCAGGCTAATAACCCCCTAGGAGTTCACAATAATCTGAGAAGAAAAGACACACACACACACACACACAGGGTACTCTCTCTGACATAGAAATTTTCTTTTTTGTTATCTGAAATTTAAATTAAAGTCATCCAAACTGAAAGAGTTTTTGGCTATGTGCGAGGCATAACAAAAGTCACCACTAGCACATCACAGCAACATATCATAATGAACTCTGTGTTTTCATGCAGCAAAAACATTCCTTCGGTGATGAACCAGGTACATTTCTGTGATGAAACATGAGAAGACTCTACAAAGAAATGCTAGCTTTGTTCCCTGTAATGCTGTTGGTCACATAACAACACACATAGAAGGAATTTTCTGATACGTGGTTAAAGCCTTGTCTCAGTCAACTAAAAGATTTTTTTTTTTATAACTTGAGTTCCCTGTCAGCCATTACTTTGCTTCAAATAGATCACGTGGTATTTTTGTTACCTTGCCTTTTAAAAATATATATTAACACTGCAGAAGGAGCAGTTTGAGTGAATGGAAGTCTGGGGAATAACAATGCATTTGATTAAATACCACACTTTTGTTACTGAGAAGGACAATTTGGTGGTAGCAGGCTCTGTGTACCCTTACAAAGATGGATTGGGCATGCAGCACATCCAAAAAGCCAAGGCTGGGGAACAAAGAGGCAACTCCAAATATTTTCCAAAACCAATTTTCAACCTCTCTCTCAAAATGACGTAACATATATAAATCAACCGGTTCAAAGATAAGCAGTGACATAAAGAGAAAACAGAGTAGGCTGAGTGAAAGATCTCACCAACCAAAACTTGTGTGTCTTCAGTCGTAAGTACAAGCCCATCGGAAATGGATTTGCTGGTGGGCTGGGAATGAGGTTTTTCCTCCTACCCAGTCAATTTGGCTTCTCTGCTGGCACCCTTCATCACTAACAGACTGATGAGAAAACCAGCCTTGGGCTCTGACTCCTCAATATATATTGTGGGACAAACTAAGATACCCACCTCCACTATCTCTCTGAAGAGCTCTTCCCCCTCTGATTTAATTGCCACCCAAAGAGGAACAGTTTCTAATACGGCATTTTAGGACAAAGTGCCATCCAGAAACACTAACAGGCTTGGTCCTGAGAACTGGCCCAGGGATGGAGCAGACATCCAGAGGAAATTCTGTGTTGTCCCCATTTGAATGACTAGCACTTACAAATAGAGATTCATACTGTACTAGATGGGCCACAAGATGCTAATAAGTCTTGAGCAATGCAGCCCTGATCTGGATCTAAAATGACAGTCAAATAGGAATGAGACATACAGCCTCTCCCTCAAGTCATCTAATCCTTTTTCTGTGACATGATTTTAATATAATTCTTTGCATTCGCATAGCGTGGCTTAATCTGAATCAGCTTTCTAAGCAAGACCTGATATGGGCTGATCATTTAGCCTCTCCAACCTGTTCTCTCTCAGCCAGACCTGATTTTAGGTCTCCTTAACATTTTCTTCTGCTGTTTTGCCGTGACCTTCAGCAGCTCTAGCTCCTTCTGTCTGACCTAGATGCTCTGCTTCTGTAATCTGGATCCCCAGCTCTCAGAGGTCACCCTTGCTCCATGGCTCCTTTCAAAGCTTTCAGTAAGCTCTCACAGAAAGCTCTCAAAGGAATATAGTTACCATGACATGGAAAAGAAGGAGCTCTTGTCATTAAAATCTGCTTATGACATAGCAGAAAGAGGATAGGAACAAACGGTCACTTTTCATAATGAAGGGAAATTACCACCAAGAATCCCAAAGGTTATATGCTGGGACTTGTGAAACAGCTACAGATGACAGGAAAAGGAGGTGCATACATAGGTGACAAACTTTTTGTAATGACAAAAAATTATTTTAGTAAAATCAGTTCTAAAGCTGACTGCAAAAAGTGGCTGAGGGATTTCACAATACTGAATAGCTGCAAGATAAAGTGGCAGATGAAACATAAGGTTAAGATCATTGTATCATCACATACGGGAAAAACACTTCTAAGTATACATAAAAGTGAATGGGCTTTAATTTAGCTATTGACATTGGGAAAAAAAAGAATGGGAGTCACAAATAGAAACCATCATTAATTAGATAAATACACTGTGTGCCCACATTTTTTCAGAGAAAAAAATGTCTTTTTTTTTTCTTTTTTTTTTTTCCAGAAAAGATATGGACAAAGGAAATAAGTCTGTTCAAAGCTATGGAAATAGCTCAGAGCCTTTTAACTTGGAAAAGAGATGACTGAGGGAAAATATGACTAAGGTTTATGAAATGATAATGGTTTGGAAAAGGACAACAGATCTTCACTGCTTCTCATAATGAAAGAATGAAACAGCACCAAAACAAAATAGCTGGCAGCAAATATAAATAAAACAAAAAGAAGTGCTTTTTCGCACAGCAGGTAGTTAAACCATGGAACTCTTTGCCACAGGTGTTGAGGAGACTAAAGCATGAATGGGTTAAAACACCTGCTAGATGTATTCATTAATGCAGAAGTTGATCAAGGGTTATTTAACATACGCTCCAAATAAGTCTTTGAGGTGAAGAAAACCTCCTGGTCCAAAAACCTCCAGCTGTTGTTGATGTTTCAACAGCTGAGGCATCAAGAAATAGAAGAAATATTGTTTTATAGTTCTCCTTTTTCTTACTTTCTTCTTCTATTGGCCAGTATCAGAGACACGATGCCGAGTTAGAGGAGTCTTTGTTCTGACTCGGTATGGGCATCCTCCTGCAATTAAGGAGAAAAGGCTATACAGAAACTGTTGACCAAAAGCACCTTTATACATTGAATGAAGAGAAGTAAACGCAAGGTCCAGCTCAGGTACTTCCAATATGCAGTCAATACAGCCTCCAAAGAGATTACACAGACGGCAATGGTATTTGGAAGTGCAGAAAGTGCATTGCCAGTGCAGAACCATCCAAGGAAAATTCTAGCCAAGGAAGAGTCTTGTTCAGATCTTGTGTTGCCCAGATATTTGGATGCAGGGTTAACATAAGCGCCTGTGTGAGCCATCCTGCTCAGGGCAATTTTGTGAACCAGCTTCCATGATCAAATACTCTGCTGCATGAGGGAGGAGCTGATGATGATTTCAAATGAGCTATAAATAAACTGAAGGACATTAAATAAACAAACCACATAATGGATGTGATTGAGATTAGCTATTATGAGGAACAATAACAACTTCTCGTGGAGGAAAAATGGAGCGCGCACAATGATGATTTTGCTAACAGCCCAGGCTTTGTGTCAGGTGTAGAAAGCAGACAGCAACAGAAGGAAATATGAGCTACGTGTATTTATTGCAGCAAGCCAAAACCACTGTAAGAGGCAGGCCAAAAGCTGTTTACATAACTACAGGGGGAAGAAAAAGGAAGGAAGAAATGATCCAAACAGGATGCTGCATTTCAGGACATAAGGTGGGAAGTGTTAGTCACAGCATCAGGCATGCACGTGTTCAGTCCAACGAGAGGAACTGTCTCTGTGAAGGCACTGGCTCTACTTTCAAAGCTATCTGGTACAGTGTGTTTTGAAAAGTTGCAGTGAAAGATCGTGAAATGATACTTTGAATGGCGGGGCACATCATGTCAGATGGAAAATTAATCCTCCCCTTTGCTACTGAATCACGATGAACAATCTCTCTAAAGTACTGCGAAGTCTGGAAATTTCACCAACTACCCTCTTATAAAAACAACATTCAGTTCACTTCCATTCACCCAAAGAGTTAAAAAGCCACAACTTTTTCTGGAAGGAATGCTACCAGAAGCTTGGAAATTGATGAGGTTTCTAAGTGCCCAATAACAAAAAAGATTCTAAGAAAATGCAAAAGTAGGTGACATGTAAATTCAGGTAATCAGCATAACAGATTAATGTTTTTAAGCCATCTATTTCAAAGTTCCTATGTCCCAAAGTTCAGTATCAAATCAAGATTTGAAGGCAACAGCTACAAAATTATTAAAAATCTAGCAATTCTTACCAGTCCTATCAGTAACAGAAATTTCAGCTCAGGGTGTATTTATAGACCAGCATTCTGAATCCAGCTATGACTAACTGATTTTTCAGCTTTACTTTGCGGATTTGGTAGAACTGGCAATAATGTGCATACAGGCAAAGTTTCACCACTGTATGTCAGATTAAAAATATGACTTTGACCAGGACATCAGAACTCCAAAGGAAATGTTTTCTACATCATACAGGGGCAAACCTGATGTATTTGACTTCCAGTTGTAGCAGAAGAATTCCCTGAGAATGCAAAAAGAAAGCTCAGCATCTCTTTAGCTTCAGAAGTCATGCTTAGAAAAAGTAGTGCTTTAGTGAGTTCATTTGTGTCATGACTAATTTCCTCAGTTTTTAATAAAATTGAGATGTGAGCATCTCTTCCAAAGGCAGAGTGTCCTTTGTACACTTATATAACCCATAAACACTTCAGAGGAGTGAGGACCAGTCCCTACGGCCACCATGGCTTATCTCTGTGTTGCGTGCCTCAGACTGGTCCATCGGGCACTCTCCGTTCCCTGGAAATGAGCTCCACGTCTGTCATATGTTGTTGCAGAGCTCAAGTTACCCTGCCAAGGCAAGTCACCGATCACAGATCCCCAGGGCAAGTATTTTTGTTGTTTGCTTTCCACAGAGGGAGTCAAAGCGAAGGGGTATGGGCAGCATTTACAGCAACAGGAAGGATCTGTCCTTCACGGTGACCCAAGGGTGGGTATGGGTGAACCAAAGGATGAACATGAACCTTAACGAATATATGTGGGGGTGACAGCTGAGGAAAGGGATGGAGAGGGTCAGCGTAGAGTGACAGTCTTTACACAATTCATCCTTCTACATAGGAGACATGGGATCTGAGCCATCGACAGGTGAAGTCAGAAAGCGTTTTTGGAGCACTGGTCTTGAAGCACAAAGGAACAACCACCTTGTAAAGCTAACACACAAAGACTGGCTGCCTCCTCAACCAAAGATATGCTGCTGCACCTGCAGCTCCCAACTTTGACTACAACTGTCTCTTATGAGGGTGCAAATACATATAGGGGTTTAGTCTCTCCTCTTCATTAGTGGCAAAGCTGCTCACCTTTGCTTTTCTCAGTTTCAGAAAAATAGGTCTGATGTACTGCACTGCCTTGTGAAACTGAGAAGTTGTCACATCTCATCACAGAAACAATGGTGTCTAAAAATGGGTAGGTCACCGAATGAGGCTGAGGTTTCCAAGGCCAGGGCATTGCTACTTAGGTTAAAGAAGCAGGCAGTTTTCTATTTGCTTATGCCAATAGCTGCATATATCATAATCCATTAAGGAGGCTTTTCTGGACAGTCCTGGTTCATAGGATGCCATTCTGGATTTTACTGTTCCAGATGGTGAATATCAGGGAAAGCTTCCCCAGGGTTTGTCTTCTGTCATTGAGCATTTAGTTGGCATTAAAAAACAAAAAAAATGAAACAGACAAACAAAAAAAAGAAGAAATCTATCTGTGGCAGACACCTAGCAAGGCAAGTTTCATCCTAAACAGCTAAAGGGTTATATAATTAAAGTCAAAAAAAGCAGTCTTATCTGGAAAACGTCAGGCAGCCTTACTTACAGGCAGTGATAGGAACTCAGTTCCTGCCACAATATGCTCTTTCATGTTTCTTCTTTTTATTGTTTCATCTGTGTAACTTTGTGACCTGATTTTACACTGGTTGTATTAGTCTGGTATTAGTCTTCTGTAAAATCAATGGGGATGCTGAATTAAAAAATATAGATTAAAAAGAAAAAGAAGGGGTTTGCCAACATAATATTAATGACTTGTCAAGAAAGCTAAGCTTGGCATGCGAAGGCACCTTTCTTTGGCTATCCAAAATAATTTCTACAGTAATTGGCTTCTTTCTCACATTTTTGAAGGATGTATCCCTAGTACAGTACTATACAACTGACAATTTATGCTCCTCATCGAAGTAGGGAAACTGCAGGAAAAATAGTGCCTAAGACACACTGGGAAAAAATGTCTGTAACATAGCTACTAGAACTTTCTTAAGCCACTTCATTAAAAATTAAGAGGTGAGGATACTGCAACGAATCATTCAAATGGGTAAAGCCCAGGCTTCTCACAAACTGCAAAGTCATTGCAATAGTCAATGAATGGAGAAGTTATTTCCCTGGGTGACTGTAAAATAACTTCTACAAAACAATCTGCAGCTATTGTGGAAGAGGTGTTTTTAGCAGCTGTATTGTTCTAAAGGGACACAAAAGAGCCACAGCTCTGGATTTTGGCATGCCACCCCTTGGATTTGGGCCTACATGTGCATTGACCTAGAATGTGATGCCCTCTGGCTTTGAGAAGGAGTGGGAAATGGTGACAACCAGAACCGTGGTTCAGGTATTTCTTAAGCTCTTTTTTCTGGTGGCTTTGTGAGGGATTAATTGACTAGGCAGGGCAGACCGTGGCTGGTGTAAGTGCCTGTGCAAGCAGGCTCCGTCCAGCCAGTTGCCGGTGTCATCTGCAACATCTGCACATCTTCACTGCTGAGTCCTGGGTATGGAGAATCTGTTCAAGGCAGAACTGCCTGCACACGCAAAAGTGATGCTCCTGCTCACCTCCCATGCAAGGAGAGGAGCCTTGCAGGTACTAGGAAACAGAGGAACTATAAGGCAAACAATCATACAGCTTTCCCACTCTGTGAAAAAGAAAGAAGTCCAGACTATTTTCTAGTCCGGTGGTCAAGGATATCACCTGTAAGGACTGATAGCTCATGCACAGAATCTGTACCATAGATAAGGAGGCATGGTTTTTCCATCAGCAACACAGTTCATCACATAAAAGAGAACAAAAAATAGAAAAAATAGTACCGGGTAGTGACCTCCTGTAGTAACAAAATTATGCTAATGCAATAAAAGGTACAGGTATAAGAAAGTGCTGCATTAGCAATGAATGGATGAATAATCGCCACAGTTGTGCTTTCAAAAAACTCCCTATCCAGTTATTTTACAGAAGCCTTTATAAGAACATAGAAACCTGTGCTGGGTGATCCTAGGGTAGTATGACAGCTTACAACAGCCACAGGACCAAAACCACCAAAACAACAGGGCAGTCGCACTTCCATGGCCTGTGATACTCTTCTTGTGCCAACTCTGCTGTGGGCCAGCTCTCCTGAACGTCTATCTGCATTCATGCCTCACTACTCTGCTCAGAGCTGCAAGTCCTTAAGCCTTAGCTTAAGGAGAGGAGAGAGGGAAAGGCCAGAGGTGGGCCATGGCCTTTATCATCCACAGATGGACAGTGCTCTCCATGGAATTGCCTCACGTTGGGAATCAATGAGACGTGTGTGTTTTTGAGGGATGTGTTGAAAGAAGAGATTGAGAAAGAAGGGAGCAACCCAATCACCCTTTCCAAAGCAAGCAACACTTGCCTCATGTTCCCTCATATATGGTGGGACCTCCGTTCCCTTTCACTCATGCAGAAGTTGTCATGACTTGTGTTGACACCGTAGAGCGGTATCCTCCAATGTTCTGTTGCTGGCAGACTTCTTCAGAGTGACTTGAGTTCCTTCTAGCTTGTTGACTGGCTTCCCCATTGTGCTCTATGCAGCTTAATCACATGCTGTCAGACACTAATGGGGATGCTAATGAACTAATTAACATTTATGGGTAGCTGAGCTTCCTGGGAATGCAAGGGGAGCTGCTCTTCACATATGTCACTAGGACAGCCTCTGCTCCCAGCTTAATCAGAGATTTCCACCTGTTGGTTTTTTCTCTTTGGCAAACCTTAATGGAATAGAAGGATCATGTGAACCAAAGTTGGGAAGAGATGTATTGCACAATCCTTCTCACATCACAGATCCCAAGAAGGTGCATCCATCAATGGGACAGGCAGTGGTGGGGAAGAGAAACAGAGGATCAGCCACCTGAGTACAGCCATGCGCATCCCATAAATCACCCTAAGAAGGTGGGCTTGATCCCCGTGGTAGCAAGTTTTAGAGGAATGATATGTTTCTCTTGCCTATTGACCACAGCAAGAATGAGGAATTAAATGCCTGATACATGAGATACAATAGACAAATTAATTGAGTGTAAAGGGACATCTTCAAAAATTGATTCCAGGTTTTAGGCAAGACACAGCTTGTCCAAGAAAGCCAAAAATGCAATGGATATTATCTTCAAGGAATTACTGATACTGGTGTAATAAGACACGTTTATGAAAGAGTCTGGGTGTTAAAATTGAAATATCTCTGGCTAATTCAGAAATGGGGAACCATGCACAAGGCCTGCTAATGGACTGTATCTCTGCAAAGTTAAAAAACAACATATGAGACAGAGCTGCCGAGTTCCAATGTGTGACCTGTGCTTTGGAAGAGGACACCAGATATGCCAAACTCCAGTTCTTGTGATGCTATTTCTGTGTATAGCTGAAATGGAGAGATTTCCCTTGATTAAAATGGATTTTAAATCTGGCCCAGTATTCACAGGATCCACTGGGATATCTGGGATATTCTTCTAGGAATGTTAAAGTGAAGAATTGGAATGGAAGAGGGGAGAGAAAGGGGAGTGAAAACTGTTGGAAAACAGATAAGAGAGGGGGGGAAAGAGACAATTAGGGAATCTCAGAATATGTATGTAGGCAAGAGAGGCACTACACAAAAATAAGTGAGAAAAGGCAACATAATGAAGGAAGAGAACATTTCTGTTCACCTCTCTGCTTTCTGATAATGTCAGAGGGACAAGGCACTACCCCTAGTAAAACTCTCGTATGGTTATAGAATGGAAGTATGTTGGTGCACTTCAGGGAATAGTCAAAAAATGACTATACGTGTTTTGTGTGGTTTGAACTGGCGATTTGATAAGAAATACTGGAGATACCCATCCAGCTCAGTATAAGATTTCAGGGCAGGGGGGAAAGAAATAAAAGTGATGAATTTTGCTGCAGCTGCCACTTCTTTTGAGTGTCATGCAGTTCTGATCCTAAGACAGGACTGCAATTTGTTAAAAATGTGCTCCTGTCTCCTGTGTGGCAGTGCCCTATCAATCATCGCAGCAGTGTTAAGATTTCTGTGTGCAGGTACAACATTGCCTTGTCACAGGGTTGCCATATGACTTTGAGGAAAGGACAGTCCTAAAGCAGGGACGTTTTTAAGATTATACATAAATTTCAGGAATCCTTACCTTAAAATCAAACCTAGTTATCTGCAAAGAAGGGGGCTGAATAAAATGAAAATAGTAAATAATATTTTAAACAGTTGATTTCAATATTACTAAATAAAATTCTATTTTTTCCCTGTGATTGGATTTTTTTTTTTAATTATTTTGTTACTGGGATAAAATGGGAAGCTGGGAACTGGTAAAGCTGCATGATAGTAAGGATCAGTTCTTCACTCTGCCACTTATTCTATGCACAGCTATACACAGCTAACATTACAATTTCTGTGCCTTGGTTTCCCTATGAGGTAAGGAATAGGTATTCCTATTAATAACATCATGATTACTTTACAGGAGTGAGATGAGGCATTAGGAGTTTTCAGATCCACTGATAGTAAATGCTAAAAGAATTTCAAATGTTGTTATTACAGTAACTGGGTTTCCACAGAAGACAATAAACAAGCTGAGAGAAAACAGTAAATAATAACACTCTTGCACGATTGACCTGACTTCCCCAGATACAATTCCTTCCAAATAAGTTGGGCCTGGTTTTTTGTTTCTCTTGAGTTAGTATTGCTTCTCATCTTTGCTGCTGCACACGTTATACCCGGACTCTGTCAGCTGCATAGCCAAAAGGGTGAGGGGAGGGGGGGAGCTGCACTGCTTCACCCCATCTCACACCAGCCAAGGACACGCCAGCTGATGCTATCTGGGCAGCTGCTATCCCTTCATCTGCAATGGTAAATCTGTGTTTTCTCTCTTTGTATTAAAGCTGCAGAGAGGCAGAAATAACTGGGGCAAAGTTCTTAACGGCAGAATTGCGTAGCTTTTATTCCCTTGTTACATAACACGTCATGTGAGTGCCTGAAACACCAAGTTAAGACTTATCTTGAATTTAATGATGCAATTGCCCCATTCCATAGCAAACTGCAGGAATCACTAATTACATCTCTTAGAGGCCAAGCTATTCAGCTTACATCAAAAGAGAGGCTGGAAAAAATAATTACTGTTAACAAGTGAACTGAAACTATTATGCAGACTTCCCCAGTGTGCAGAAGCTGTAAGCCATAATCTGAATGAGATGGAGGATAACAAACAGCAAATGGTGTTAGAGCACGTGATATTTCCTGTGTCCTCTCTTAAAAAAAAAAAAAAAAATTAAAAAAATAAAATCTGATAGGTCAATGCAAAAAATAGGAGCACAGATTTCTGCCCTAGGGTCATAAAGACAAATTGGGATGCTGATGAGACACTGCTCTCTGCAGAGCCTCTGAGCCGAAGGAACAAATTAAATTATTGCCATCAACCAGCCCAGCCAAAGACCAGTTCAAAGACCCCTTCCCTTTTCTACTCTGCCTGCTTCCCGCTGGTCCTGTCAGCTCAGATGTCGTGAAGAAAATTCTCCTCCTTCTCTGGTGAGGAGTGAATGTGTGCTGTAAAGACTGCCTTGAAATAAAACTGGGCCGCCCGCCAAACCTGGATTCAGGGCTTCAAGTTGCTCTAAAATAAGCACATTTACCTTCCCCCACGTGGTGAGAGCCCATCCCACGGCTGTCTTCATCCTCTCCACCTCTCCCATGTTCTCTCTGCTCGCCTCCAGTGCCTCACCCCATACCGTACCCTGTTTCCCAAGCCTCACCAGTACTTTTCCAGGGCAGTGCTGGTCCTAACGCTGGCTCAGTCTTTGCACAGGGCACTGTAGAAGAGATCTGGGAGCTGCAAACCCACCACCTCCCACAAGAACACATCTGTTGCTCCAGCATCACTACTATCTTGTGCCACAGTGCACATCAAGCTGTCTTTCCTTCCAAGGGAAAGAGACCTTCAATTATCTTGAATTAAAGCCTCCATGTCAGCAGTGTGGCTTGGCAGGACGCAGGACTGGGCAAGGTGGCACATGGCAAGGTCCTTATAAGCACATGGTTACAGCAGTCGTCAGAGTATTTATGCCTGAAGCTGGATCTAACTGTAAGCCTAAGTCTTGGTCTTTTGTTTCATTAATGGGGACATTGTAATCACTGTTTGGGGTAAGAAGAGATTTTTTTGACTTCTCAGGTTGTTAATTTGCTTTGACGCATCTGAGTCCTTTTGAGTATTAGCTAGGGAGAGGTTTCAGTAGAGTATCTTTCAGGGATTCAGTAAGTATCCTTGTTGTCTTTACACACCGTCAAAGACAGAATGTGGGGCCAGCTGAGCTGTCAGTCAGACTTTATGTAGCAACTGCTATAATCTGAAAAAAAATAGAACCCAAAAGCTGAATTGGAAACATTTTTAATTTACAAAGGGGACTAGAGAAAACATTTTAGGAGAGGGATGTTGCAGAATGGGAGAGAGCTGGAACAGTAAAGCAGAACTGAAACCTCACCTGCCATACTTTATGAGACAATGAGAGAAAATAGCAGTGAGTTATATTGGTAGCAAGGTGACCCAAAGTGCTTTCATGGTTGAACTCACAGCTTCCACAAAATAGTCATGGTTTAGGGCCTGTGAGCCAGAAATAAATTTAAACCTTGTATTTTTTTACACTGCCAGCAGTATTCCTTTCTTTCTTCTGTATTCTCCTGTCCTTGCTGAGTATGACACTTAGAGCCTGTGATCTGTGGGACTGTTAGAGAAGAGAAGCAGGTGTGATGATAGCTTTAGTCTATTTATATCTACTTGAAATGTACCTCAACCTTGAAAATTCTCCCAGGCTCTTTTCTCTCTTTTTCAAACAATGTCATTGTTGTGGACAGCAACATACCCAGTTGGGAATCACTTACTATAGCCGTGTGAAATACAGCTTACAAAATCTCAGATGGATACAAAACCACTCAGGCAATGGAGATAGATCTAGAGGTACCTGGTCAAGTGGAATCAAGCTGTGAACAGCAAGGGAAAAAGTCATCGCAGGGCACTGGATGACTCAGCACTGCCAAGAATTTCAACAGCAACAACTTAGAGGTGGGCTTCAGAAAGGCTTGAGAGTATTACAGCCTCATCATTTTCCTCATGAGGCTCTCCCATGATTCAGACAGGAGCTATCCCTTCCCTTGAGTTCAATCCACTTCCTTCAGCATTCCCAGATGTCCTGTAACTCTTCCAGGTTCATTTCCTGAGGTTTCTTTACTTCAAATGCTTCACACAGCACTCCTGGGCATCTTAACAGCACCTGTATATAGGTTTACTGGGTAAGTTCAGACCACTCTGGCTCCTTCATTATCTTTCTTCCTCTGTTTTTGCCCTCTTGGCTCTCCTTAGCTGAGATGCAAATATGCTAAAATGCAAAGTAGTGCTCGGTATGCTCTGGGGCTTCCCCAGTGCCATAACCTTTTAAAGAGAGCAACCCAGAAAGCACTCTTCAAAACACCTGTCAGCCCAACTCTGGGCTGTACCCCATAACTGGGAGGTGTGAAACTCTGATCTCAGGCTGAGAAGTGCTCCTAACTTCTCTAATTGTCCATCAAGTGTTTATGCCTGGTCCCCTGTACGTGCCCCCAGGGATTCATTCAACTACTGAAAACCAGCCATTGTCCATTCTGCCATTTGGCTATGGCGAAGAAAAGTGAAATAGGAACTCAAGGAAACAAGTGCTGTATTGTGAGACTTAATATAAAAATTACCAGCAAGCAGCGTGTGTGGGAGCCCTGCGAGCAGCTGACAGAAATGCCTCCCTCACGCTGGCGGCTCCCCCGCAGTGGGGTGACTCGTGGGTAGCCAGCTCCGTTACTTCAGCAGATAGGGCCACAGGTAATGTTGTGTGCACCCCGGCACCCTGCCCTGCACCTTTACGTTTAACGTGGGTCTGGGGAACCCCAGCAGAGTACACCAGATATCCAATGCCCCTCATGCAAGACTTACAGAATAGGACCACACATATTTGCTCATAAAGTAGAGAATGGCCAGTAACTCTGATCAGTAAAGGAGGAATAGGAGAAGTTCTTCACAGCAAATGATATTTAGCACTCCTGTTTCTAATCAGTCTCCATAGCACATCTTTCCCATATCTCACAGGAACCATATACTCAAAGACGGCAGAAAAGATGAAACCACGGTTTTTGCTTTTCAGAAACTGGGTCAGGCTGGGCATTGTCTTCTTGGCACAATGATTCTTTGTTTTTATAACAAACACTGACCACTTCATCAAGGCAAGTCCTTTTAATCTGTATAAAGAAGTCATATCTTGCATTCAGTCTTCTCCATGAGAAATTTAAGCTTATTTAAGCTATTTGTGTTCTTTATTGCACAGCAATTATCCTGCTGTGCAGGGATGGACTTAATGACCAAACAGGTAATTTCTGTTGCTAATTTCTTTGCTTATATCTCAGGAGGGTGCGTGCTGAAAATTCTTTTTAATAAAAAGAGCTTTCTTAACCTAGTGCACATAATTACACCACTGGTAAAGCACAGATATGTTCTACTTTTTAATAAATGACTCATGATTTTGCCTGCCTTGCTTTTCAGATGCTGAATGTGATCCATCTTGTAGGGACCTGATTCTTAAGAAGCCTTAAGCACGGCTTTTGAATATGTGGCCCCTTCAAAGTGTTACAAACTGTCTAAACCAAAAGCACCATAAAACTAGTTGATTGAAAATTTCATCTGCAGTTACACTATCTTTCTATACTGTAGCTGAGGTCAGGGGGAACTTTTTTTAACAAAGGCACTTGGCTGCACAAGTGTCCTGACAAGAGACAGTCATTAAGTTTAGATGGCAGAGGACAAGCAGAAAATGGTGGAATCAACAGAAAATATGAGCTCATGGCCAATCATTTATTGCCATGTGTAAATTAATTGGTAGCCTCAGTGAGAATCTGACAAAGCTAGGTTAAGGACGGAATGAGGATTGCAAATCATAGCCTTGTTTTTTTTCCCAGCTATAACTGTACAGCATTAGACAATGACAGTGACTCACAGCAGTATGTGTAGTTCAGGCTACCGTATGTGTCAGATACAGTCTCCTTCCGCTCAAAAATTTTGCCTGAGCAGAATGAGGGGATCTTTCCTATGATTTCTGGGCAGCTGGCATTATTTCTCACTAGCTCCGACCAGGATATATATCATATATCCGGAAAGCTAGGGTATTTCCTCAAAGCATCAACAGATCAGATGTGCAGTGCTTGACATGCAGGACCAACACATGAACACGTGGATGGTTTAGCGCATGTGCTCGTAAACCCTACCCTTCTCAGGGGCATCAGCTGATGAGCACATGCGTACACACTCAGCAGAGTGGGACGTATCCTAGAAGCATTGAATACTCTATAGGGCTCATTGCAATTATATGGCTCATTGCAGTTAGCCAAGTCTCACAACTTAGGGAGTGTCACATGTGTTAATTTAACAAATCCAATACAGAGGCAGTATAATTTTCTGAGCAGATTAAAAAGGTTGGTTCCCAGTGACTAATCATGCCAATGCTCACCTACCGGCACGTTAACTGGAAACCGTAGCATGACAAATATGAAAAAGGAATGACACATACAGTGTTTCTATGAGGAGTTCTCAAAACTGTCAAGATGTGCAAATTTTTTCACAAATATTTGAATAAAGAGTAGAGAGATCTTTCCCCTGGCAGTGAGTCAAATTATCTACAAGTGTATTTTTGGTGATTTCAGGGCAAAGATAACATTTCCTTATACAGCTGCATCAGAAAGATGCTTTAAATGACTTCTGAAGACTGTCAGTTTCTATCTTTGGAGAGTGCATATGAATCTGTGATCCGCACAGCACTTGAATTAACAGCTGTCTGAACCTAGTCAAGACCTCGTGGACATTAGCAACAGAGAGTGCTGATCAGGCACCATACAAAGGAACGGAAAAACCAGACCATTCTCTTTTAAAATCACCTTGTCACAGCGCAGGAGAGCTTAGTGTGGAGAGATGCCATGCCAAGTTAATGACAAGCGTCTGCTCAGACACCTGCTGTCCTAAACAACTTGACATGCTGTAATCATTGAGCAGTCCTGGGGTGAAGCTGGGGAGGAGAAGGCTGGTGGCTGGTTGGGGAGGCAAACGGCACCCACGGGGCAGCCGCCGGTCAGGGGACGGATCCTGCCGGGGGAGGCCAGGTAGCAATGGGGTGCCTCACTGGCCCTCTTCCCCATGAGCTCTGCCAGTGGCAGACAGCTTTAAATCGCCTCTCAACTGGTACGTAGCCCTCCCCTGCTGATCCTCTTTACTTTTTTGGGCTGGCTCCCAGCACCTAGCAGCCATGAGAGGTTGCCAGCATTTCATGATGCTGCTCCCGCTCTCCTGGGAGGAGCTGGGAGCCAGAGGAAGGTGGGCTGAGGAGCAGAGCTCGGCCTCTTTGGCGTACAGCAATAAAACTGCAGGGTTGGCAGGGACGAGAAGGATCTTGCCAGCAGGGGAGTAAGAAAGATTTTTAATTTCACATTTCCACTTTGTTTCTGATCACTTGCTCTGTTACAGGCTGAAGTGCCAGTGCATACTTCAGCACAGAAAATGGGAGGCTGAGAGGGAGCCTGATCTCACTCGTTGCTAAGAGAGTAACCTAATTTGCAGCAGATGGTGTTTATTGTTACTTCCCATCTGCATGAGGATTAAGAATTCTTCTCAGAAGAAAACGATGCAGCCTGACAGCATCCTGGTAGGAAGGGGCAAAATTAATTCCAATCAAATATAGCTTTTCTCACAAAAGACAGGTTTTTCTGAACACTTGAGTAAGCGTAACTTAAATAAAGTTTAGGATTTTTTAAAAAATAATATCACTCTAAGTTTCTAGCTGTGCAGAGTCATTTTTAAAAATGTACGGGAACGGAGTCGAGTAAAGGTTAAGCACATTGCCTCTGATCAAAAAGGAACTTAATGTCAGAGCTGAGATTAAAGTTGCAGCTCTCCAAGGTCTTAGACCAGGATGCAGTCCCACAAAGGAACTGAAAGCACATCTTGTAAGCATCCGTCCTTGGCCCAAGCACTCATAAAAGAGAGCTATGGGTATGCTGTCTATGAAGGATCGGTCCCTTAAAACCACAGATGTCTCTCTTATGTTCGGCTCCCATTGACCGATGTTGCCTCATGGCTCAGCATGTCTTTTTGTACATATTAAGAAACTAAATTTTTGCTCTATAACTTGGTATAATCCATCTGAAGTCATAAGAGTTATACCAAGGCGATTACTACATTGAGCCTCATTATAGTCTGCCTGGGGTTTTTTTGTATCCCATACTGTAAAATTCACACCTTGCAGATACCACTGCCACTATGAATTTCAGTTTTGCCCAGACTTTAATGAGCACACAAACATTAACACAACTACAACTTAGAAACACAGATGAAACTTTGAAATAGACATGGAAGGAACTGACAGTGGACAAAGCAAAAAATAATAGTATTCAAAACAGAGATAGCAAAAGAACAGAGAATTAAGTGATAATTTGATCAAATATGTGTTCATGTATAATGGCAACTTGCCTTAATATGTGGGCCAGTCCCCAGACTGTAATGGTTATACTGTATTTAGAGTGTACTTTTACTTCTGCTTTCTGTACGCTTGCTTATAGATTCATTTTTTTGACCAGCATGCCCTCTTTTCCTTCCTGCAGTTTATGTCCTAGAAGAAAAAGCAGAATCTGGCTATTTTTCTGGCATTTCTAGAAATCAGGCAGCCCCTGGCAGATGGCTGGTGGTGCACAAGCAGATTGACTAGGTATGTCAGGGAATTCGTGGCATTCCAGGCAACAGGAGTGTGTCTGAGGCCAGCAGACCTGACCAAAACACCTGCCTGGACTGCAGTAGACAGTCATCCCTTGCATGGCGGCTGCACAGTTGACCTGTACATTCACAGCAAATCTGAAGCAGCTGGGGTATGTCTGATATCTGGCTTATGTGCTGCATAAATAGAAATCTCTCTCTAGGATTTCTTGAACAGAAGTCTGGAAGTCCTACACGCATCTGTAGCAGGTATTTTAGTGGTTGGTAATTTAATGCAAAAATCATGGCAGCATTAAGTCATGTGGTATATTGTCTTCTTGAGACTTGCAGTGCAAAAGGCACAGCAGTAGTGGCACATATATATATGGTGATGTTGGCCAGAAGATGCTTTGCCTTCTTAAAGTACATTTATTAAAATCCTCAGATGTGTATTTTTCCTCTTAACTGATTTATACAATAATGGCATATCTGAGCCTTTTTCATTGTTTCCTCTCTTGTGGTGTTATTAGGTCGACTCTGTGTGTGAGTGTACACCTACGTGCAATATCTATTATACATACACCACAACTCACACATTTTCCCATGTGGAGTTTCTCTTCCAGCTTGGTTATGCTCATGCCTCTTAACTGAGCTGTGCAAGAAACTTTGCAGGCTTTGTTCCCTGGGGTCTTATAATGGAGGATCTGTTTGCTACCTAAAAAGTCATCAAGTTCAACACAGCTTGGCTATCCCAACGAGATCTATGCTTACTGCACACTCATAAAATTTGCTCCCATTTCACATGGAAATGCTTCTGCTCCAAACTTTGTGCTCTTTAAGTCATTTTTTTACCGTTTGGAAAAAGTGCACAGATTTCTATGTTTCTGTGAACCATTAGTGACATCCAGTGGCTACCAGTGCAAACGCTAAAAACGCATAACCCCTGTTGTCAAGGGACACCTAAACTTCCATCTCTTTCTCTAACAGATAGCTATTAGAAAAAGGAGAAGGGAGGAAAATTTGTGTTTCCTGGCTCTTCCACAACACATTCTTACTGTGGATTTGATTATACCTCACTGAAGTTGCAACATACAACTGTTATCTTTCCTTTGTGATAACTGTAAGAAACTATTGAGCTCCCTTAAGGAAGCAAGTGGCTGAAACCATGCCATCTCCAAACAAAACACAGATACAGATCACAATGCAAAACAAACAAACAAACATGTGAAACCACTGAGAAATATAAACCAGATACATATAAGGGTGTCGTGGTTTAACCCCAGCCAGCAACTAAACACCACGCAGCCGCTCACTCACTCCCCCCCACCCAGTGGGATGGGGGAGAAAATCGGGAAAAGAAGCAAAACCCGTGGGTTGAGATAAGAACGGTTTAATAGAACAGAAAAGAAGAAACTAATGATGATAATGATAACACTAATAAAATGACAACAGCAATAATGAAAGGATTGGAATGTACAAATGATGCGCAGTGCAATTGCTCACCACCCGCTGACCGACACCCAGCCAGTCCCCCGAGCGGCGAATCCCTGCCCCCCACTTCCCCATTTCTGTACTGGATGGGACGTCACATGGTATGGAATACACCGTTGGCCAGTTTGGGTCAGGTGCCCTGGCTGTGTCCTGTGCCAAATTCTTGTGCCCCTCCAGCTTTCTCACTGGCTGGGCATGAGAAGCTGAAAAATCCTTGACATTAGTCTAAACACTACTGAGCAACAACTGAAAACATCAGTGTTATCAACATTCTTCGCTCTGAACTCAAAACATAGCACTGTACCAGCTACTAGGAAGACAGTTAACTCTATCCCAGCTGAAACCAGGACAAAGGGTTTTACTAGGTAGTGTGCCTGGCAGAATAAGACAAGCTGAAGAAACAATACAGAATGAAAGAAAAGCAACAGCAGTGATCTTCTGGACAGTCATAGCATCATAGAACCAGAGAACTAAGAGATCATTTGGGTTGGAAGGGACCATTAAAGATCATCTAGTCCAAGCCCTCTGCCATGGACAGGCACATCTTCCACTAGACCAGGATGCTCAAAGCCCAATCCAGCCTGGCCTTGAACACTTCCAGGGATGGGGCATCCACAATTTCTCTGGGCAACCTGTTCCTATATCTCACCACCCTCACCGTAAAAATTTTCTTCCTTATATCCAATCTAAATCAACCCTCTTTCAGTTTAAAACTGTTGTTCCTTGTCCTGTCACTTCAGGCCTTGGTAAAAAGTCTCTCTCCATCTTCCTTACAAGCCCCCTTTATATATTGAATGGCTGCAAGAAGGTCTCCCCAGAGCTTTCTCTTCTCCAGGCTGAAAAACCCCAACTCTCTCAGCCTTTCTCCATAAGAGAGGTGTTCCAGCCCTATGACCATTTTCATGGCCCTCCTTGTGAATAATGTAATCCTGATGAAAAGCTTTACAAGCACTTTTGGGCAGAGCACTGGCTAAAGGAGGTTTGGATCCACAGACAAATACATTGCGCTGTTGTTTGAACCCTCTTGTCTTAAAAAAGGTAGGCTTTTGTACTTTGTCGTAATAAGCACATTATCAAAGAAATAAACAACTCAACCATCTGTTTCCCTTCCTGATGGAAATGAGTTGATAGTCGCTGAATTTTGGGTAAGAGTGTATCAGATATAGGCAGTTATCTAAGTTCCAGTTTTGCTACTTTTGTGCTGCCTGGGATATCACTGAATTCCAGTTAGCCAGCTAACGAGTCAACAACCCAGAAGAAATTTTCAGATGAACTCAAAATAATTAAGTCCCATTTTGAGAGCTTTCCGCAGTGTCATCGTGAGCATGTCAGGAGGAGGAGAAGGTGGAAACCCACAGCCTTTTTTTAGTTCTTATTTGGGGCACTGAGGTAGGATGTTGTAAGTTAAGCAGCTCCTTTATGCTACGATTTGTTTGCGCACGGCAACTCAAGCATGACAGAGCTGAAGCCCCCTCCTTCCCTGCCTCCCCTCCTGCCTCCTTCCCTCCTCATCTCTCTGTACTCAACATATCTTTGATGTAAAGTATTAGTCTATACTTAACACATCAGGGAAAGGGGACGGTTCTGAAATATTTTAACAGGATATGGGTTCAAAACATGTTTTAAGCTGGTCCATTTTCATACTGCAGTTCTACATTCCACATGCATTCACTATAGATCTTACAGCACGTATCATAGAATCTTAGAATCATAGAACAGCTCAGGTTGGAAGGGACCTTGAAAGATCATCTGGTTCAACATTTCATGAGAAAGGGAGCCCAGATGAAATTACCTAGCGCCCTTTCCAATCGCATCTTGAAAACCTCCAGCAATGACAACTCCACTACATCCCTGGGGAGGTTGTTCCAGTGAATGATTGCTCTTACTATAAAAAAATTCTTTCTTATGGCAAGATGTATGTTTGTTTATATCATACATATAAAATCCTATTTTAATATAATCACAAAACAATGGCATTACTGCATTTTATAGTTGGCTTCCAAGACCCACCACTCGAGGAATTTGCAAACTTCTTTACCTTGTTCATTTAGGACCAAGGCTTTTTTAAGCATAACTGCAGCCTCACTGGCTGCAGCAGGATTATTTACACCTTGGAGTTAGGCACATGTTGCAGTGACTGACAGTTATCACAGAAATCAGCAGCATTCACTCATTGACTTCTGTGTTCAGGACTGCAACCAGGGACATAAACTCTTCTACCTGTATTCATGTAAGCAATTCTATTCCCAAAAGAAAACAAAATAAAGGCACTCAGTAAGATGCCAGTATTAGGAAAATACCCTTTTCTGCCTTTAACTTCTATTTATTAATTGGTGTTCATTGTTTTTAACATCTACTGAAAGCAGCTAACACAGAACTTCTTTTCTTCCACAATTTTGCCAGAGTCACAAGCGATACATTGATAGAGATATCATTTTAGGAAGGCAAGATACTGAAAATAATTAATCAGCACTGGCACGTTAGTTTGTCTAATACTATCTACATTTCCTGAAGGTTCTTGGTACCTGGAGTGTTTACCACAAATTAATTGTAGTATCTCTGTCCCTGCATGCAGCAGACTGTCACGCTTTTCTCCTTTATCATAAATTGTATGTAATGCCTTCAGCTTTTTAAAACAATAAAACCAGAGAGAAATCTTAAGAATGTGGTGGGAGGTAAACCTGGCTGCTTTCCTTCCCAATTTAACTGATATATACTGGAATGGAAGTATTTCCAAGATAGTGGATTAGTCATTGGCAGCCTTCAGGAGAATGATGATACAATTATATGAAACATCATTTGTCATATCATTACGCATCCCTTGAAATGTTCTTTATTTGAGAATAAGAAGGGATGCTGGAATCTTTAAAATTCAGCACCCACACAAGAGCTAAAAGTAGCTCTTCTACTGTCTGGCACCTACATCATTCCTATTCAGATAATAGCAATAATACTGAGACAGACTTTCAGATGCTCTCTCTTAATTCATCTAATGGTTCCATTAATGGTATGTTATCCAAAACGTGCAGATTAAATAGTGATTACGGTTTTCACAAGAAATCATTAAGTGTCATTCTTTGTGGTTGGGAAAGGATGATGGGAAAAAGAGTTTAAAACTGTGTTTTCTAAGCCCAGAAATCTGGGAATGACAGAGACGAGAGGAAAGGAAAGGGATGAAGGGGCTTGGAGTAGAAATAAACTAAATAGTCCTAGCACAAAAATAATGGAAGTAAAGAGAACTTCGTATGACTCTCTGGAATGGCTAATTCCCTCACTGCTTTGCTAGTCTCTTCTGTCTTGCAGAAACTTTACTTTGTGCACCACTGAACCAGGTGAAGATGGCTGTTCAGGGACAGCGTGTGGAAATAACCCATGAGTCCTAATTCTGGTTTTACTGTTAACTTACTGAAATTGCTATATTGCAGTTTCCATTGGCAAATGATTAAATTCCACAAACTTCATATTTAATTTACATTGATATCAATTAATATGAAGACTGTAAAGAGCTCATCAAAAAACAAATTCAAGTGGACGCATGCTTTTTGTTTCCTCAAGGAACTTTGTAATTAGAGCTTTGTAAACAAAAACATAAATGGCAACAGTCGGTCTTTTCAGAGCAAGCTTTGTCTTGGCTAATACATAAGACCTTAAAAAAGTAGGGGTAACTCCCTTGTTAAGGAGTTAACATTACAAGCTGGTTAGAATTTTAATGTCAAGCATCCAGCTCATTAAATCAAAAAGATAGCTGAGCAGTAATGTGGCTTTGTTCCTGTACCAGAATGTAGACATTTAAATATCACAACATAAGAAAACCTTTTTGATCTGATACATATAGTCATAGCCATCGCAAAAACGTGCCAGTGTGGATTTATGTGGTGGCTGTATCTTTTCTGCTCTCTAGCTGACAACACGTGACAGCTATAAACCATGCCTGCCAACACTTGAGATCTCTGAGAGGGTTGGACATTGTGAAACGCGTCAGTCTTGAAGAGCTTTCCAAAGGGACAGGGTGAAAGCAAGCGGGGGCAATTAGCATGCAAGAAGCCAGCCAGCAGGTGCACGTGCCCACCACGTTCATCACGGAACTGCTCAGTTCTTCATACTTCTTTATACCTCAGGGAAGTCCTAATGAACTCAGCGCCAGCCGTGAATCACTGGCATGAATCGTTGCTGGTTACAGGCCAGCTGGGCTCTGCAGAAGCGCTGCCGGAGTTAGGTGGGGATGTACACATTGGCTCTGCTGGAATCCTAGCTGCCCAGGAGGTCTGGGGGTTCTCCAGCCCAGCGTACTGCTGCAATGCCACTGAACCCACGCCTGTCAGGTCCGGGGGGTCTTCTTCACCCTTGCCAGCGGAGCAGCCGGCAGAGCTACAGCGGATGCGCCCTTACAACTGTTTGGAAAGGCACTGGGCTCGCTCCTCATTTGAGCTCACCGAGACATAATTAAATCCATAAAATGTACGTGTGAGGAACAAGATCGTTTGCTGTCTTCCATCCTGAGGCGGCAGACAGCAGGGAGGCTTTTTAGAGCTAAATTTGTCTTCACTAAGACGTAAGTGACCTTGAACAAAAGATTTTGAAGGAAACAAGACCCTAACAGAAGAGCCTGCTGAAAAGCTGCAGGACGGAGGAGGTAAATTTTGCTCTGACTCAATTCCTGATGCTCAGGACCACGTGGGCACAAACTGCAATAAGTTCAAACATAAGGAAAAGCTTTTTTTTGCTGTTAAGAGCGGTCAGACCCTGGCACAGCTTGCCCAGAGATGCTGTGGGGCCTCCACCCTGGCGACACCCAAACCCTGAGGGGACAGGGCCCTGGACCTCCAGCTCTGGGTGACCCTCCTCAGGGCCCCAGGGGGCTGCACTGTACCACGTCCTGGAGCCCCATCCCAGCTCCGCAGCCCTGGGTCTCCATGGCTTGTGCCACGGCCCTGACAACTGGCCCCCACAGCTTTACGTGATCAGGTCAGTTTTACGTGCCGGGGGCCCGCCGTGGGGCACCAGGCACCCACTTCAGCAGCATAGCCCAGCTCCCCTGACTTCACAGGGTGGCAGGAACCAGAAAACTTCCTCCGAAGAGGCTGGGCAGGCCAGCTTTAAAGGCCCGATGCCCCACACCTCGGCACGGACTCCACTCCACCACCCGCCCGCCCCGCCGTTTTGAGATCCCTGCCGCGCCCCACCCGCCCCGGCCCGGTGCCGCCTGCGGGGCCGCTGGGAGCCCTCCAGGGGGCGCTACCGCGGCGGCGTGCGGCCGCGGCGCCTCTCTTGGCGCACTCCCTGGCCTGCCGGACGGTGCTGTGCTGGCGGGGGAGGCGTTGCTGTGGTAGCGGCGGGTACTGCCGCCGCCTTGGGCCTGCCGGGCCGGGGCCGGGGCCGGGGCCGGGGCCGGTCGTGGAGGCGAAGAAGATGAACCTGCCGCGGGGCCCTGAGAACCTCTGCTTTGACAAGGACGAGTTCATGAAGGTGAGCGGGGGCTGCGGAAGGGCGCTGTGGGCCCGGGGGGGCCTCCTGAGGAGCGGCGTGGCGGGTTCCCTGGGGCGGTGAGAGGGGGCCCGGAGCCTTGGGTCGGGATCTTTTAAGCTCCACCATGGGATTTTTTTGCCCGGGAGAAGCGCTGAGTGTGTCACTGAAAGGGGGGGGGGGGGGGGGGTTGCACCTCGGGGTTGTGTCCAAGCAGGGGCTGCGTCTGAGCCTGGCGAGGCTGAACCGGAGTCGGAGCGGAGGGGGAGGCCTGCCCGAGGAGAGAGCCGGCGGGTTTTTAACCGGGGGATCCGAGTGCCTCTGTCCCGGGCCGGGGCCGGGTGCTGCAGCTCACCTCCTCGGGCAAGTCCGAGTCATACTTCCTCCAAATCGTCCTCGGCGTGCTTTGGAGCCAAGTTGCAGTTAGACTGAGAAGCAGCGTTTAGGCCTCGTTGCTTGGAGAGGTTAAAGTAGTTCGTAATACTGTATTTCGACTTGTGGTTGGTTTTGTTTAAAGCGTATGCAGGGAATATGCAACTCTGTATTTTGGAGAGCTAGTCTTTTAGGTACTCTGACCCACGACATTGTGTGCTTTTGAGATTAAAGACCAAGACTTTGGGAAACTGCTGCCTTAAGTAGCCTTTTTGCCCCCCAGAGCTTTAGTTTGGTGGGCTCACTGGCATATGGAATACTTTATTTTGGGGCGGGGAGGGGTGTGTTCCTGGTTTGAACTTTTTACTTACATCCTCCTCTCTTTTCTGTTTCGTTTTCAGCCGGATTTTGATGTTGATCACTTTGTATCAGACTGCAGGAAACGTGTGCAGTTAGAAGAGCTCAGAGAGGATCTGGAGCTCTATTACAAACTCCTTAAAACTGCTATGGTGGAACTCATAAATAAGGACTATGCGGATTTTGTTAATCTCTCAACAAATCTAGTAAGTGTTATTTAGTTGTACTGCGTAGTTCAGTCTTAATGCAGTTTAGTGGGCTTTTTATTTTTCACATGAAAACTTTAGGCCTTTTATTTTGCGTTGTTAGAATTAAGACGTCTTGAACTGTGACCCCTTGCACTGAGAGAAACTGAAAGACCCTTCCTGTAGAACTTAGCTACTGTACAGAATTGCTGTTGGCCTGTAATAAATGCTTTAGATATATGCTTTTTGTCTTGAAAAACTAATTCATTAGGAAGTCAGACTCAAGGCAAGCTTTTTGTTCAAACTGCCAGTAGTTGTAAAATTGAAGGAAATAGTTAAAATAGAATAGGAATTACACAAATAAGGCCATTCCGAAGGACTCTTTTAGGAATCTTTAAACTTACTATACAGTCAATATATCTTAAAAAAAACCCAAACAACCTGCTTGACTGAAAATTGTAATAATTTTCATATTAAAATGTCTTGCTCACTGTGTCTTCTGCTCTTTCACCCCAGTTCATCCAGGTTCCAATTATACAGGTTCAAAGATTGAGATTTAACATTTTTATGGGAAAAAAAATTTCCATAGGTCAAGATTTTCTTTAATTTTTGGCTTTGTGTGACAAGCAGTCTGATATCTTTATGCCTTTATTTGAGGTAACATATTTTTGCGTTGCATTTAAAACTGGGGACTATGAAGGGATATCTTTTCTCGGTTCTTTTTTAGTATCTGTAAAATGATAGGCTTTGTCAGTAATTCCCATATGAAGTTATCAAAAAAGTAATTAATGTTTTTATGGTAATTTCTTTAGGTTGGCATGGACAAGGCTCTTAATCAGCTTTCAGTACCCTTGGGACAGTTAAGGGAAGAAGTTATGGTATGCTCAAAACGATCATTATACACAGCTTGGTAAACTTCAGCTTGCTTTCGTACGATGTACAGAATGTCTTTTACTCATATTAGTAATTATTATAATAAACTTGAAAATTGATGACCTAGAGTGGTAGTAGGAGAGGCATTGTGTTTTCAAGCAGTTGTAGTAGCACTAAATTTATATTTTCTATAGTGCCTTTCAACCAAGAGATAAAGGACTCCTTAAACATGAAAATGAATGGACTCTTGCAGGACAAGTCTATGGTGAAATACTGAAACTGTTTTAATATTTGCATAACTTAAAGATGGTAGTAAATAACTCAGATGCAACACAGTCCCATTAAGGACTCTTTTTGCTCAGTCCTGTGGTTTAACCATAAAAGATCACCCTCTTGAAGGTGAGTCTTATTCTGGCTCTTCCACAGTGACTTGGTATTTAGCAAAGGGCAATTTTTTATCATCTTGGCAGCCAGTTCAAAAGGATGTTTGCTGCATAAATGTGCCTTCAAAATATCACAACCTTGATGTCTAAAACAGCAAATAGGTTCAGTTAGCATAGAGAAGTATTTATTATGTGAAAAATGCTACTTAAATCTGATTTATAACTTCAGTTTCAAGACATAAAATCATATTGGTTTTATTGCCTGGTTCTGGGTGAAAGGTGGTTTGTTCTCTGTACGGTACTAAAAGAACACTTCTGGTTGAAATAGTGATATTTGTGATAGCAGTACTTAAGGAGCAGATTACACTTTCAGTTATTTAGTCTTATTTCTGGCTTTTTCACTTAGAGGGCAGTTGATGTGTTGTAGCTTTTATTAGTCCTATATTCTTATTTATCTGTCTCCTGGTTTAAGTTTAGATATTTGAGTTAAGGTTTTTTTTAAACCTGGCTGGAAAGCCAGCTTGACATATTGACTTTCTCTCTCACAGAGTCTTAAGTCATGTGTCAGTGAAGGAATTCAAGCGGTAGATGACCGGATGGCTAAACAAGAAGATATTAGAAGAAAAAAGGTGCAACAGATAAATTATTACCTTGAAAAGATCCTCCTTAGGATGACTTTGTTTTTGTCGTTAACCCAGAGAAAATGAAATTTTAAAAGTTCTAGACTGTCTAGATGCACACTGTGCAGGATTTTGTACCTGTAAAAATACTTGTTGACATTTTGGTTGACAGACTTCATTTTTTACAGTGTCTAGTTCATTATAAATCTTTATTTTACTTTATTTGCCAAAAACATATTTGTTTGATTTGGTTGGGGTTTTTTAATTATAGTTACTCTTATTTCTGCTTGTAGTAGTATATAAACTTGCTTATTATGAACGTAATTGAAATACAGCAGTTTAATTTTTATATGGGGACACACACCCCAACACTTGTCTTTGTGCTTAACTTGGAAAAAAATCAGGGATAAGAACAGCTGTTCTACGTCTGTGACAAATGTTTGTTTGTGGGGGTTTGTGGACTTATGTGAGCAATACTTCAACTGAGACATGACTCAAGTATTAAGATGGAGGAAGAAAACTTACACCAGCAAAAAAACCCCAAACCTAAAAAACAGTCCAAACTATCTTTAGGCTCATTAGGTAATGTAAATTGGGATTGGGGTCAGACATGAAAAATCTTTCTTCAATTACAGATGTGTGTCCTGAGACTTATTCATGTTATTCAGTCTGTTGAGAAAATTGAGAAGATTCTACATTCCCAAGGCACTAAAGAATTGTCCTCGTTAGAGGGAAACAGGTAAAAAATATGTAACGTTCAGTTTTGTTTGTAACTGTGGACTAACTTAATTTCATGGTATTGTAGATGAATTTACAAGCATTAGGATATATGTTTGGAAATGTAACTCTGATGGAATAAGTGACTGTTATATTAGTATTTTCTCAGTTTTAGTCTTCTCCAAACTGGTCATTCACAGAACATGTAACTTAGCCTCCAAAGTTCTAAATTACTTGTAGTGCTTTCAGTAAACATTAAGTTTGCATGCAATAATTTTTTTTTTTTTCTTGGAAGTCACTAATCCTGTTGTGTCTGAAATACTCTCTACAGTATAGTTCATTCCAATATCATTTGGAAGTAAAATGGGAGATAACGTTTCTCGTTTTCTCTGCTTATGTATGACTGAAAGGACTGTTGGAAGAATAGTCTGAGGCAGGCAAGCCACACATGTAATGCTTCTGGTACGAGGAAGGTTTGTGACAAATTCCAGTCACACTTCCAAGTTTTGTTTTTTAACAACTACATGGAAAGTGTCCTCTCCTTCTGCCTTTGCTGAGGGATGGAAGATGTCTTTCAGCCAGTTTTGGAACTGATGTACCAGCCACACGCTTGAAATAGTTGACTGGGATGCAAGTGCAACTTAAGCTGGAGGAAAAAAGACAATTTTGTGAACGAACCTCTTTGAATGTGGGACTGTCTCTTCAGTTTAGTGCACTGGATCACATGGTAGTGAGTGGGGGGAGGTAGACAGAAGAATAGGTTGATACCTAGAGGGACAAAGCATATGCAGATGTTTTCAGTCAGGGTGAGGCACTTTGCAGAATTATGTTTGGAAGCAAGATTGTACTCGAGTGGCTGAAAATTTGGCTAATTACTGGGAGTATGTAGACTTGAGAAGGGTAGGACTGTTTCTCTAGAGATAGCTGTCATTAGTTTTACCACATAAGAGAAAGGGAAAATAAGAAACAAATCTGGATGGTGAAGAGCACTTACTGCAGTTTCTGAGCTCTGCAAGACTGACTTTTCATGTGACAGTAAACAGCACTGCCATATAGAAGAAAGAGCTTCATGCTGCTGAGGCAAGATCTTATGTTCCTCTCAGCTTCTGCTTCACCCACTTCATATCTTAGTAGCTCCAAAACAACTCTAATCATGTAGTGTGTTCCAGACTATTATTGCATGATGGCAATAATTGTGGTAGTACCTATCAGAATTCCGAATATTTAGAGTAAACCACAAAAACTGGGGGAGAGCATTATCTATCTGCTGCAGGTGAAAGTGAGTTGATTTGAAAGGATCTAACTGTGTAGTCTCATTTTGTATCATCTGTCTTCTAGCCCACTTTTAACTGGACAAGTTTTAGAGAGAATTGCCACAGAATTTAATCAACTACAATTTCATGCAGTACAAAGCAAAGGAATGCCCCTTTTGGACAAAGTGAGACCAGTAAGTATTGCACAATAGCCAGCTTAACACTTGTGAGATCAAACAAAATCCATATAATTGGAGGACAAATGCCTGTTTCGACGGAGTTTTATTGAATTAATTTAGGGGGGTAAATGGGTTTCAAGAGGTCATTTTTATCAGTTGACTAGAAGTATTGCTGCTTCTGAGGGTTTGTGCTTTGTTTGGTAACTTCTGTAGGATAAATTACTTAGAATAAGAGTAGGAAATACAACACGTATTTTTGTCAGCCGAATGTATCTTGCAGTTTGTCTGCTTACTAATACTGAGGCCTAGTTCTAGAGACTTATGTTGGTTTTGTTAGCTGCAGTGTACAGACCAGAATATAAAGGGAATGTGCCTACAGAGTGGCTGGCTTGAATGTACTCAGGTTTATCTTTTGGTGAAATTTCTTGCCTAACTCTGGCTATTCAGGCTGGTATACTGATCTCCCTGTTTGTAATAATTATCTACTGTAAAAGATGAATTGATGTTTTGGTAGGTTTTTTTCTTCTATCCATTCATTGGAGAGAGGGAACAAATGAAAACTGGTGCTTAAACATAGATGTTATGGGTATGGAGACGGGGCAATGCTTTAAGCTGATTAGCATGGAGCTGTCATTTTTTGTGTGTTGTTGTGTGGCTTCCTTAATGATGCTTGCCAGGAATTCTGTCCTGTACCTGTTGTTGCTAAGAGTCATCAGACCATAGGTTTCATGACTAGTCAGCAATTGGATTACTGACTTCACATGTACAGAGCAAATTCTGTGGAATCGTTTTACAATGGATGGACACAATACAGCATGCAAAAAGGCAGAGAAGAAATTTGGTTAAATTGGTAGTTCAACTGGGACTACATTAATGTGTGTTGCTGAACTTGCTTCAAATACAGAGTTGTAAGGGACCATCTTGGGCCAGGAGTGTATCTGCAGGTAGTGTAGCAATGAGTTGCATCTAGCGGAAGAGATGTAGCAGGACGTCAGGAAAAATGGTTAGCAAAAGGGAGAATATATGTTGACTGAAGCAGCTGTTAGGCAGAAGCCAGAAGGAATCTAATGATGTGTCATTTTTTTTGCCAATGTCACTCAATGTCTTTGGTTTGCAGTAATTTGACAAGTAGTGCTGAGAACACACTATCATTTTAGTTTTTGGTGGTGAGGGATAAATGCCACAGTTGTTATCCCTGGTGACTTACTGTAAAGCTTTTGTGTATTATCATACATCGTGGTTCAGTTGAACAAGGAACAATTACTAATGTATTTCTTCAGGATAAAGGGGACCTTGGGTAAGTTACCCCATAACTTACAACATATAGAGGAAAATAATTGCCTTTAAACCTTATTGCAATAAATACTGTGTTAAATAGCATCAGTAACCCATTCAGCTTGTGTTAATGTTCATTTAATGCTGACAGTTATCAAAACTTGTGCATCTTCTGGAAGAATTTACTTCAGCAATGCTGGCAAGGCTTTGCTTTTGGTTTTTTATTACTATATTTTCTTTCTCTTTATAGCGTATAGCTGGAATAACAGCTATGTTGCAGCAGTCTCTGGAAGGGCTGCTCTTGGAAGGCCTTCAAACTTCAAATGTTGACATAATACGTCACTGTCTTCGCACTTATGCAACAATTGACAAAACACGAGATGCAGAGGCATTAGTTGGTCAAGTGCTTGTAAAACCTTACATAGATGAGGTAAGATAAAATCAGGAATCCTAAGAAAATGAATTGATTTGCAAACATGCTTATTTCTCCTGTTAACCTCCAGCTTTCATTAGCAGCTTCAAAATGCCTTCATGGAGAGAGCAGGAGAACTGAGCCCCAACACGATGTCATTTTGTTTGTTGTTGCTATTTAAGAAAAAAGGGTGGAGGAATTCTCTCTGCCTGTCACCAATTTCAGGTTATATCCAGTTGGGACTCTTTCTTACCTACATTTTTCTTGGGGCGAGGAATCCAAAAAACAAACCTTAAACGAAGCATATGACTGGAGTAAAATCCAGTTTATTCTGGACCAGGGTGCATCTGTGGGAACTGGATCGGATCTGGGGTTTGCATTTCTCCATGGCTGGCTCAGTAGCAGGCAAATGCAGTAAAAGCAGTTCTTAGTGCAGTGTCCTTTTCTTCCCATTGTATGAAGAAGCAGTTTCTGCAGTTCCCAGCTGTACCAGGACATTAGCAAGAGCAGGAACAAGTGTTTGTTTGGGAAGCATTTGCTGTTGTCTGGTAGGAAAAATGTGTCAGATGGCCAGTTTCTCAATTAACAAGAAACTGATTTTAGTAGGCCATCAGTTTACAATACCGAGTTGGACCAATCACAAAGCACTGATTGAATTTTCTGAAATTAGGGGACTTTCTGCTAATTCTCTTGACTGTGCAACTTGTTCCTCACTTTCTTGTAGCACCATTTGTTCTTACCACTTCTTGTGGCCTGAACAGTTGGTGACTAGTCTACACTACTTTTTTTTCTTTTTGTTGTGGTTGATGATAATGTAATTCCTAAAAAAAAAAGAAACAAAAAAAAAAAACCAAACCAAAAAAAACCAACAAAAACACAGACAGTAACCTGCCACAATAGTGTAACAGTGAGCAAGTCAGTCAGTTGTGCTCAATTCTTCTTGTATGTCAGCACATCTGCAGTTGCCACTAAAAACATTTTTAAGGGCCTACAATTATATTATGGTAACTCTAGTTTCAAGCTTCAAGTAAAAATCTAAAAATTCATTTTAAGATATGTGATAGTCTGCTGTGTTTGAAATGACTTGATGAAACAAGTTTGTTACATTTTTGATGAATGTTGCTGTAATACCAAGACTTCTTTTAACGCTTTTCATTAGTGTGTTGTGAATTATGTCCAGGTTGGGTAACAATTCCATATCGTTTCAGAGGATATTTGTTCCCTACTGAGATCTGAATCAGTGCCCTTTTACAATGTAATTACTAGTGCTGCCTGACTGCCCTATTGCAGGAAGTTTCCCTGGCTTTCACTAGATTGTCAGAGTATTTCATAAATGCATTAAATTCACTGTCCTTAAAGAAGTTAAACTGGGCCAGCACCAGGGCTATAAAGTTGTTGTTCTAAAACTAGCCTTATGAATCTTTCAGCAGTATTAATTTTCCTGCTCCTCTGAGGAGGAAAAACTGTAAAGTACAAGAGCTGCCTTGGCTGTTGCAAATATACACTTGCCTGAATTTGTGCATGTTTATAGAAGGCGGAATAGCTCTTCCCCTCATCATCCCCTGTGTAATACATAGCACACTTCAGTGGCTTTGAGTCCCAAGTTATGCTATTGATGTATCTTTCCCTTTGCTGTCAAGATTTTCTTTTACTGTCATTACTCTTCAGATTGAGATATTCAACAATGTTCTCTGTGCTCAGTAAACCATGAGAAGCATGTTGGGATGTGAGGTACTTCTTTCTGCTTTCAGGATATTTAAAACAGTTCGTTCTCTACTGGTATTTTATAAAAAAAATGAGACCGCTTACAGTATAGAGTTAACATTTTTATTAAGACCCAGAAAAGCAATGTGAACATTGTTTCTAAAAGTATTGAATATGTTTCTGCAGACAATAATACAGTTGCTTTTTCTTACACTGATGTGCCTTTCTGAACATAAATGCAAAAATGACCTTAAAGTATTTGCTTCTTTTTTTCATTTTGGGGGCTATTTGCCCCAGTGTTCCCAATCAAGCAAGTGAAGAGTTAATCTGTATAACTTTTGCTGAAGGAGTTGTTCTTCTAAATCAATATAGGGAAAAGAAATTACTTTTTTTTCACTCGGTAATGTCTTCAGCAAGAGATGGACTTGTTACCTTCCCCTTCCCTGTGAAACAATAGTATGTCTGATAACACCTGAGCTGTATGTCACTGTCAGTAGGATGTTTCTTTTCTACTGTTGTGAAGGAAACATTTAAAATTATTCTGGTTTTACTTTGTATGCATACAGATTACAAAGCAAAGCCAGCTCCTAGCTTTTGGATGGGAGAGGGAGTCAAATGGTGGTGACCTCTTAAGGACAAACTTCCTTTGGGTGCTTGCTAATGCTGTAGCAACTGCTACAGGTCGTCTTCTCCTCTTGGTTTTCTCAGTATCTATTCTTTCCCCACTTCTGCACCATTCCGCTTGTTTATGTAGCAAGAGGCAAAAGTGTTCAGACAAGTGGAAGAATACCAAGAAATACAAGCTATTGTTCTTTTCCTGTGTTGTCCAACTACTGTCTGCTTTCTCTTTATGGCAGAGATTATCCCTTTTCACTGAATATGAGGTACTGTCTGGACAAACTTCTTTCCTAGCTGCATTAAAGGCTTAGCATTGTCATGGAAGATTCTTGGCTATGGGCTTACCTGCATTTGGGGTTGGACCAACAACCTCTACATTGAGAAGAAATTTTTTACTTTATTTTGAGGTTTCATTAGCTTTTGCCAGTCACCTGTTTAACTTCACAGGCTGTTTCAGGTGACAGCAATGTGTGCACTGTGTGGGGAGCCAGACATGGTGGCTAACATTTAGAAGGAAGGAGCTCATTCCCGTTCTCAGGGCCAGTCTTGTCAGTTAGAGTGCTGCATTAAAGGAAGTAATAATTCAAGCTGGCAAGTTATACTTGGAAACTGTAATATAAAAGAAAAAGTAATATACTGACTATCCCAATATTTGGGATTATAGTGGTAGGAGTTTTGAGTGAGTCTTGCATTACAGTATTTTATATTCACTTTTCTGACATTTAATGTTGAACTCTTCCTGGCAGGTGATTGTGGAACAGTACGTTCAATCTCATCCTAATGGTCTTCAGGCTATGTACAATAAACTCTTGGAGTTTGTTCCTCATCATTGCCGTCTCTTGCGTGAAGTAACAGGGGGAGCTATTTCAAGGTAAATATCTTGGGGTTTCTTTCAGTTGTGCTAAAGTTAGAGCAAGTATCATATACTTTTGAAATGCTTTGCATAATTAGCTTCCATGCACAAACAACTTATCTGGCCTTTCCTGAAGATTCATAGTCAAGTTTGATTTCTCTCTCATGTCTGTGTTTTTCAAAACAACAGTGAACAAACTTCCTTGGTGCTGCAGTCCAGACCTTCAGAAGAGGGAAAGACAATCCTTTATTTCAGTAATAGAATTGAGTACTGTTCATAATACAATGTGTCTGATACCTTGGTTTTTTGAATCCATGAAATATGATTGTACATTTCATCTAAGGAGAAGGGCATAATAATGCTATTAAAAAATATAAGCTCAAAAGTTATTGGGTTGTTAGTGCACATCAGAAAAGTGGGGATGATCCCCAGAGGTTTGACTGATTTATTGCATGTACTGGAGCTACAGGTTTAATTGATTTGTGCTTCCACTGTCTTCTCCAAAAGTGCTTAATTCCTTATGCAATTAAATTGCCTGTTTTGAAGTTTAAATAATTAAGGTCTACTGAATTGTATCCATTTATTCATCTGTTTGCAGGCTGGTTAATATAGTAGACTGCTGTAATTAGCAGAACTGTGGATGTAGCCCCTAGGGACTGCAGAATTACTTTTCTAATTAGTCATCCATTGCTGAGCTTTTTATGACTCCTAAGTTTTACTAACATTTCAATTCTTTTAATCCCTCAGCAAGGTTTAATCTTTCTTCTTAATAATGGAATGTTTCTACTTTGTACTGTGGTGTACTGAACTGGAATTAAATGCTTGTATCTCTTCTACTCTCAATTTTTAAATTTTCATAATCAAGGTAGCTTTTAATCTTTTGCTTCGAACCACAATATCATGTATAAATACAGCTTGGAACAATTATGAAAAAGTTCTGCTTCTTTTCATTGCATTAGTCACATTACTCCTAGTTAGTACCTCTTTGAAGTTTGGAGCTGTTAAAACTTGAAATATACAAGTAAGAATAGGAGTTCTCAGCTGAAATGTACTCATTTTCCAGAACACACTTGCAAAATATATAACTGATAAAATTTTAAAAAACTTTGAGAGTTATAAAAAATACCTTGCATTTGATGAGACTGTGGGATCAGATAAGAAACCTCGAAGGAAGAATAGTTTAAGGGAATCAGCATACCTATGTAAAAAAAATTTAATTACGTTTTGTCTAATACAGTGCAGGTGTTTTTAGTTATCCCTACCTCCAAACAGAAGCTTGGTGGTAAAATATAACCATGGAATAATTGCAATTTCATTTCAGTGAAAAAGCAGATATTGTTCCTGGATATGATTTCTTAGTGAATTCAGTGTGGCCAGAAATAGTACATGGTTTAGAAGAGAAATTGCCATCGCTGTTTAACCCTGGAAACCCAGATGTGTTTCATGAGGTAATTAATTTTAATTATTTCCATTTGTGATTCCTTTGACACACACACAAGAATTGAATGAGTCATGTTCTCTACCTTTTTTTTTCCCTGCTGCTTTTGTGTGAAGTCATGTTGTTGCATGGCTTGGAAGAGGAGGTTATCTCAAATCACTTGATTTAATTTTCATAGGAATTAATTCTCCCCTCAGGTTTGTCAGGAAGGCTCATACAGAAGTTATTGGAAGCCATTTAGTCATGTGAATTCGGCCTTAGTATTTGTTTTAGGAGTAGATGTTCATTCTTAGTTGTAGAATTACAACATAAGTGAAGGTGGGAGTGGACTACTCCAGTGTTTGCCCAAGACTAGCACCTCTGTATAGCAAGGGCTCTCATGTTAATTAAATACCTGTGTTACAACTTGCTCTATACTATGGGAAGGTTAAAAAAATTCTTTGTTTCACTTGCTTGTTTTAGCTTTTGCTCTCTTTCAGAATTGCAGATTATGTTGTGATTAGAAACACAAGTCAACTAAAAGAAATAAAAATACTTGGAGGCAGTGTAGTATGGTTTAGAACATAAAAGAAGCATTTTCTCTGATATCGCGACCAATTATGAAGCAAGCTTACATTATAAAATGAATTTAAAGTACTTGTCACTCTTGTATTTTCATCATGGGCAGTGCTGCTCTGCCTTTAATAGATCATCTTTTACTAATGTTGAAACCGATTTCTTGCTCTGGTATGAAGATTGGCTCTGGCAGAGCTGTATTAGTATGTCACAAGTAGAAAATACAAGCTTTCTGCTTTTCTTCATGTCCTGTCTCTCTGTATTTAACCATGATTGCTGAAATATTTGGATTTATTTTTTTTTCCTTGCAGCTTGACTTACAATTCATGTGAAACCTTTTATTTTCAAGATGGAGATGGCAGGCAGTGATAAATTGTCTGAAGGAAGGCATAGTAGGCAGATCAGGACAGATGACTTAGGGAAATATTAGATTGGTGGTGGAGGTTTATAAGGCAAACAATTCTTCCTGTGTTCATGCAAAACTGCTTTTACTAAATACTTACATATTTCTTGGAATTTAAGATCTCTTTCATACAGATACATTGAATAATTGAAGGCAGGCAGGCAGGCATTACAGTGAATGTTTGCAGGGCTGGCTCTGAATAAGAAGCAAATGAAATAGATGTTGAAGAAAGTTATGGTAATGCCATGCAAATTACACTATAAGGTGTTTGCCCACCCTGGTGAGAATACTTAGTTTCCCATAAAGTTTCAGTCACTCTTGAAGTTTTCACCTAATGCCCTGCATACTGCAAATTGTGAGCTGTGCTGGGCTTTTGTTGCCTGTGCTGCTTGGTTTACACAAGAATGTATTTTATCTTCAGAAGAGCTGGGTTTGCTGTTTTAAATGAATTATTTTTAAAAGGCTGTCATCTTATATTAAGCTGATATTGACCAACAGTGACATTGTGTTTATTAAAAAAAAAAAACCAAACACAACAAAACCAACATAAAAACCCAACACCCCCCATGACTTTCAAGTAAATCATGTAGTAAGTCTAAAGTACTTTCCAGACTGCTTTTGACTGCTTAAGTGACTCAGAGTCTAAGTCATTAAAATATTTTATCTAAAAATCAATAAGAAGTTGAAATGCCAAGTGTAAAAATGCTGTTATGTCTATCTAAAGACAAATAGCTCTGAATTAAGAGGGGGTAAAAAAACCCTTTAAAATTGTTTCTGCACTGCTGATAACCCAAGTAACGGACCACAGATTTTAGACAATAATCTTCTATCTCTGTTTTCTAGGTTCATAGAAATGCAGAAAAGTCTTTTTCGCCAGGTTTGTTTGCATATGTATATATGTAGAGGATTAATGCTGAAAAGTTTGGATATGCAGTATTATCTGTTAGGAGGTTTTTAGATGTAGAGCAGGGGAATGGAAAAATATTTTTTTAAGTCCTGTGAAAATCAGACTGGCAGTGTTAAGCATGTATGTTAAAATAACTACTTGTGCAGAGTTTTTTAAAATTGTTTCAGGTTGTCATGCCCTTATTTCTGAGTCAGATTAGTAGATTTACAGGTATTTGAAAAAAATACTTCTTTTATCCCTAAACATTCATTTGAGATTTTTTAAGTTTAGATTCCTCTGAAAATCGCTCCATTTTGTTTCCCACTTTTTAGCTTCTCTTAAATAACTTTGTGCAGTCAATCCAATCCTAGAAGCTGAAATGGGAACCATCTTGCAGTTAGTTCCCTCTCTTGGATATAATGTTATTGATAACTAGATAAACATCTCTTGAGTTGTCTTTTATTCTGAGAGTGATAGGTCTTCTCAGAGTGTTTGGTTTATATCTCTGACTAATACTTCAGGTAGCAGAGCATTAACGGCTTGTTTGCCTTTGCACAGTGCTGGGTTTATTATCTAAGAAAGGAGGCCTGAAAGAGCACTAATCTGTCATTCATTCTGGATTTAACTCCCGTACCTTTTATGGTTCCATTGTGTTATAAATACAGCCAAGTTGGGAGAAAAGTAGTTACCTAAAAGCTTTTGCGTGCAATTTCCAGAATACTGCCTTGACACACTGAAACTGCCATGTCACAAGAAAAATATGCTGTAATTATACGTTTAACAGAAAGTCTTGAACTTACTGAGATACACAACACAAAAGTATGCCCATGTCAGAGTTTCTGAGAGCAGAACCTGTAAGCAGCAACTCAGGGGCTTCTCCTGAGAATGTTTTACTGCTTCTTAAGAGGCAAAATCACATCGCTTGCGTAGTGCTCTGGATCATGGCAAAAGCCTTGTTGCTACAGCCTAGCTGCTGCTCTTGCCTCAGTGAAGTCAGAAGCACTGAGAGATTCAGTCAGGCTTATTTCATTATTTCAGCAGTGTCTTAATGAGCATGTATGATTAGGTTTTATGGCTGTTTTCTATTTTTTTTTTTTTATAGAAGAAACTTGCACATAAGCCAAACTGTTTTTCATTGCACAGAGGTAAATTTTAACTGTAGCTGTATTTTGATTTTAAATTGATTTACATAACTTTTGTGTTCTGTTAGCAAGGCCTGTTTTGTGTGAAATAACATTTTACTGCACTATTTTGCTTCTGGTTTTCGCTCAAGTGTTTGGCTTTCTGCTTTGTGTATGATTTAATTTATTATTTCATTATTTTCAGGGTGTTAATAAGTTACTGTTGAGAGTAAGCCCTCAGTGTATTTGAGGATTAATGTAATTTCTCTTTGCTTGCAACTGACTTAATGCTATTTGTAAACATCTTATTAGAAGTATACACTGGGTGAAGTTAATTTATCTGAAACTGTTTAAAGTTCTTCTGCAAATATTTTGTATTTGCAAAACATATTTTTAGAGAAAGAGTTCTAGAAATTCCTGTAATACAGGCCCTATATAACAGAAAAAAATACCATGCTCTCATTCTTGTGTGTGTTTGGCTATGTGTATTTCTGGGTTTTGTTCCTGATTACTTCTGTTTGTTGAATACCTGTATCTCCTGTGACTGACTGTTCTTAGTGCTGTGCAGCACTGTTGTTCCACCACAGTGATTCAGCTCAGAAATACTGATGCATGTCTCTGATCAGTTCTGCTTGTTCAGGGTACTTGGACAATTTTATGCTTTTTAGAAGTGTCTTGCACTAGCTTTTCTTATCATAGAGTAACACCTACTAGTTAATTGGTTTTGGTTTCACTGCAATCCAGGATTTTAACCTTGTATGATTAGATGATGGGGGCAGTGTCAGCCCATTCTGAACCTCAAGCTTAACTGTAGCGTGATACAAGAGTTCTGCTGAATGGGTGGTGGCCTTCCTTGTTTGCTGGGACCCTGTGCATGATCGGAATGCTCATTCTCTTTCTGCAGAAGTACACTACTAGTATGGATTTCGTACGGAAATTTGAACGACAGTGTGGCTCCCAGGCCAGTGTGAAACGGTTAAGATCTCATCCTTCTTACCACAGCTTTAACAACAAATGGAATTTGCCTGTATATTTTCAAATAAGGTTAGTATGCATTTTTTTTGTTCACTCTTTCAAAAGTAGAGTTCAGTCACAGCGAGATGATCTGGCTTAGGGTCGGATCTCCTCATTGTTCAGTTTCACTTCTCAACAAATCATAGTAGAAGTCAAACTAAGAATTTAATTATGAAGTCAAGTAACTGTTTTGTATATCTCTCAACAATTTAGCAAAATCACAGCTCTTCAATATGTACTGTGTTGTAGTTACACTGAATTTGATATGCTACTCATAAGACTTTCAGGAACAGATCTAGGCAAGTCTTGAAGTCTTGTTTCAAATTCTTTTTCTCCAGTGTCCCTGGAACTAAACTGTATGTTGAAGGATGCCACTTGTGCAAATCCAGAGGAATACTTACTATGAGGGAAGAACTCTTTCTTCCTGGAAACACAGAATTAAAGGACATGACAACATGTAGCTTTTCCAGATCTAGCCATGTTTCTGACATCCTTTTTGTCTCACAGGATGTACTCTGTAAAGTGCTGGGTCTTGTAGCATTGCCTTCCCAAAGATTGCCCTTTTCCTGAGGAGCTAAGTAGTAAGTTTTAGCTTACTTTTCCAGCAGGTCTTATGTACCTGTAGTATTACCTTTTACAGATCTTGCAGCTAGAAGAGACCAGAGAGACCCCCCAAGAAAGCTCCGTTTTAATTCTAGTAATGCTAGAATTTTAATGAACAAAACAGAATATAAACCCATGCTTTTAGAAAATGTAGTCTACACATCTGATTTGAGGGCTGGATAGCAAGCCTGAAGGCAAGAAAGAGAACTGTTGATTAAGTCTGCTATGACCTAAGTGTGCTGTGTGTGTGATCTCTCGTCATCTGCAGCCTTCTGAGCATCTCCCTTTCTCAAAAAAAAAAAAAAAAAAAGAAAAAAAAGGGTAGATTTCCAAAAGAGAGGGGAGAGAAATTGATGTTTATTTTTAACCTGGATCACTTTAGTGGCCTTTTTTATTGCATAATTCTAGAACTGGCAATAACAGTACAACCGTAGCCACATTTATACAGTTTCTTTAATCCAGGATAAATGTACATTGCTGCTGAAAAATTCCATCCAGGAATCTTATGAGTGCTGGAGCTAATATAAGATAAGTGACAGGAGCATGGGGCTGGGAACAGGGTCTTAGTGTTTTGGTGGTTCACTGCATTTTGTAAAATGGTAGCCCCAGCCTCTGACATCCTTGCTTGCACATCAGGTCCTGCAGCTGTGTAGTGAACTGATATGAGGATCTGTTACCTTCGGCAAAAAAAGGCTGACGTTCAACTCCAATCAATTTCTCCAAACCACTTAACTGTACAAATATGCATGCTGGCCCAAGGGAAAGGGCAGCAGTACTCACTACAGTAGCAGAGCTGAGTGCACAGACTAAATGTGTCAGTGGAACTGTAGCCATTATAAACCTTTTAACAGATGTGTATCGTTAATAGGTCTGTGAGTCTGCCCCTTTTGTTTGAAAATGCAACTTTTAGAAAAGTGACCACTTGATCAAGCCTTGATACTCTTGCTCATAAAATTGAAATGGGGCTTCACCATATTCTTTCTGTTCAAAAATGTTCTTTTCCATTAGGTATTTTGAGCTCTGACTGATTAAAAAAACTTTTAAAAAAATCATTTTCCTTTAATCCAAGATTACTGTAAATCTAAATAGTGCACTATTTCAATAAATGGTTGGATGACAGGAGCTGGTTCATCTTTCACTGTGTTATTCCTATCTATTGGAATAATGTGATAACTTTTGGAAGTGCCCATGAATTCTTTAGTGCACAACTGTGAAAATAATGCAACATATTCATTATATATATCAGGGAAGCTTTTTCTTTGGTGTATGTTAATATCCTTAAGTCATACGGGATTACCCAGAACAATCAGCCCTCACTAAAGTCTTTACAAACGATCCTTTGAGGAACAGATCGATGTACAGGCATTTCTTCTGTAGCAGTGCTAGCACAAACAGCCCCAGTAACTCTTTCCCTTGCCATTCCTTCAGTTATGTCAGTACAACTAATAGTGGAACTGTAGTGAACCACACATTGGGGAAATTTTTTTCCTATGTAAGAAACATTCAGCAAAAAATTGTCATTGTTAAAAATCTGATTCCATTCTCTAATCTCTTTCACCATAAGACTTAAAGACAGTGCTCTGTCAGTGGAAGTGGTGCATATGCAGGAGTGAGGCTTTGAAGCCATTTCACAAATATTTCTAAAATATGTTTAGTTGCTAAACGTGCATCTACTCCATTAGGAGTTTGAACAAGAAAAGCTAGGTGTGCCCCTGTTCTGATCTGGAAATGACAATTAAGAGGCTTTAAGAGCAGCCCTACAGGTTTGTAGTTAGTAAGTTTGATAGAAAGGGTTACAGAATTACTATGATGCACATAAAAACAAGAAGGGGGAAACCAATGACAATAGAACTTTCTATAGGGGAGCTTAAAACAATAGCTTTGTTTCACCATTTAGAGGGAAAACCTGGTTAAAGAAGAATTTTCTGCAGCTCATGCTTGACAATTTTTAGATGAGGGAACTGCTATGTTGTTTATCCAATATGGTTTAAATATGGAAAAGTATCAGAGGTTTTAATATTAACTTTGCTGCTATACCGAAAAAATTGGGGAGGCAGGATTTTTTTTACTTTTTTGAAGGGTGAATTTTTTATAAAGGGGGTCAAGGTATCCTCTGAGGAACTATTGATTTTTATCAGGTACAGAATTGTTTGCAGAACCTTATGCCACTGTATGTTAACAAACATGTAGAAAGCTGAAGCCTCCGGTGTCACATGACATATCTGAAGGTCAGCTAAAGCAAGTATGAGACAATGTGTTCACTTTTACTTTAAAAACAGTAACAAAATAAAAAGCTTCACTCCTCAAAAAAGCTGAAGACTTGACACTCTGTGAGCTATCATTTTGATAACGTTTGCAACTGTGACTAATAATTTCCCAAACTATAAGCTTCGTATCTGCCTGTAAAATGTCAAAGGTTCTCTTCCAAGTGTTGGTCTGGTTTATATCCCAATTTATGTTGGGCAAAAATAACTCCATGTTTAAAATTTGTGTATGTGCATTGATAGCACATTGAAATAATATTGAAATAAACATTGAAAAAATGTTTAGGCATCAATTTAAGCAGTTGTTGAATTGTAATATTCAAAACTTTTCTATCTCTCAGATTCAGAGAAATAGCAGGGACCTTAGAAGAAGCACTTTCAGATACATTAGAGGAAGCACCAGGTAAACTTTTATTGCAAAAAATAATTTCTCTATTGTGAAGGAATCCGTGGTGTAAGTAGCAGTGGTTACTGTCTGTCTATTGAGTATTTAGTAACATGTATCCCACAGGTTCACATGAGCTTTCTGTTTAATGATGAGCTGATTAAACAGTGTAATACATTTTTATAGAGAAGGCAATATGAGAGTACTGTTCAGTGATAACTTTACTTACTAAAAACACCCCTTTTGGCAGCAGCCATTAACATATTTGTGGAAGTATCCCCTCAGTGCAAGATGGAACTAAACTTGCATTTGGCATCCTCTAAGTGACAACCAAAAGGCTATGCTGTGTTATTGGGGCATATTTTTCTTAATTGTTGTAGGGCTATGTAGAGGCGAAAATGGCTCTCTGTTGGCAGCATTTAGGCTTACTATGGTTTATAGTGTTGCTGTCTGCTCCAAAAACATACATTGATTATGAGAAGATGATGAGGCATGCACAGGAAGGATATGAGTGGAAGGGAAAACGTGGTATATTCATTAAAAGTATATTGTAATCAGAAAAACTTACTTCAGTTAACAGAGTAAATACTTACGAAGGCGGCAGCTAAGAGCCACATAAATATGTGTCTCTGTGTGTGTGTGTATATATATATACACACACACATGCTCTCTGAAGAGAGCAAGGAGAAAAAAATCCTAATGGAGACGAAATGCATAAATTCTACCACTTCGAGGCGTTTGCTTGGAACTTGCATACACATTTCTTAGCTCTCTGGTTGTATACTATAAAATGTTAGTGCATGAACTGCTTTAAAAGTATTTGGTTTAAATATGGGTATTCCTACTGTTTTTTAAATAAATATTTCTAGCAGATATCTCAGATATAACTGTGACAGGAGCAGTAGTTTAGTGCTAAGACAGTATTACTGTTAAGGCTGGCAAGCATGTCTAATACAACTTCTTCATAAGACAGCCAAAAATTATGCTGGAGACATTATCTCCTGAAGTGGATTATTTGGCCAAGCTGTTCCTGCCTTTGTTGCAGGCAAATTCTCATTTGTTGCTTTTGCCTGCACAGCTACAGCAAGACTTAGTGGAATTTTAAATCTAAATCAATGAGGAGCTAATACTTTAAGAGTTTGTTTCCGACAATGCTTAATAAATCCTCTTTGCTATCTTTGTGATTGTGTCTTTTGGAATACTCTTTTTTTACTTTTTTTTTTTTTTTTTTACAAAAAAAATCTCAGGTAACACAATTACACTGATGTTACAGCTTTTTAAAATGTGCTTAGGAGCTTGACCTTTGTTGTCTGATTGTTTCTAGCTGGCAGCTCATACTGTCTTTTGGCCACTCACATGGTCTGGACGAGTCTTCTGAAGTGCTGGTCAGATCAAATGTTTTTACCGTTACTAGCACACCGTCTGTGGAAACTTAGTCTGCAAATTTTGGCACGCTACTCTGTGTTCGTTGGTGAGGTAAGAGAACAGCATGCTCATGGTTTTGGTGATTGGGTATGTCCATCAATAAGAGACCTTTTGAAACAAACTATGTGACCTCTTTTTAAGCGCTTTTTACCTGAATTTAGCATTCTTTAACAAGAACACTCTCAATCAGTTCATGAGTGTGTTTTTGTAAAAAGTATCACTGCAAAATATGTTATTAACCACAGATTTCAGTGCTGCTGCAGTATTACTGTCTGATGGTTGCCAAGGCTGTACTTCCATGTATGCTTAAGGCTGCCTCTGCCACCGAGAGAAGTAGCCATAATCTTTAGGGGTTTTTCTGTTTGTGTAAGTGTTTACTTGTTGATACAGTGAACAAGGTTGTGAAACTGAGCCAGGTAAAAACTAACCCTGAAAAAAAAAAAAGGGGGGGGGTAAATTAATCTGGATCAGTTGCTCAGTGTTGAGACTGTAACACTGGAAGTTTCATGGGCAACTGACTCAACATCAAGGATTCCCTGCTTCTGAGCAGGAGAGGTTGTGTGCTTTGCTCTTCTACTCCCTGCTCCCAGCCATACAAGTTTCCCCCTGTTTCTTGTGTCATAAGAAGACAGCATGATAGAATAATTTGGTTTTAAAGGGACTTCTGGAGGTCGCCTGGTCCCAATTCCTGCTCAAAACAGTGCCAGCTTAGAAAAGGTTGTGCAGAGCCTTTTTCAAGTTGAATTTTTAGTATATCCAAAGATGGCAATTCCACACCTCTGTGGGAACCCTGGTTCAATGACTGACCACTTTTACCTCATATTTGATCAGAATTTCCCTTGCTACAGTCCATGTCCCTTGCATCTTACTCTGTCACTGTACCTCAAGGAAAAGTCCGATTCCCTCTTCTCTATACATGCCCCTTAGGTAATTGAAGACAGCAGTAAGATCTCTCTTTATCCTTTTCTTAAGACTCAAAGACTCAGTTATCAGCTAAATTGGCTCATGAAAAGTACTGGTAAGTGCTGGAGTTAAAACAGAGTAGTTGAGTGAAGCATGTGCCTGCCAGCAGAGGGCTAGAGGAGGTGGGAGAAAGGGGTTGTTTGACAGCAGTGACCGGTTATGGTTTTTGTATTCCAGCATATGAAAATAAACCGTTTCCGTGAAGCAGATAGTGATCAAATTTTTGGCCCTGCACATCCCTCCAGTGCAGAAGTTCATTTGAACACCACACAGGTGAAAATTGCTGTAGGACTGGACTGCCCTCTACTATAGTGACAAATTTGCTCCAAATCATCCAGCTCCTTAGTGCACCAAAAACAGTTTTAAAAATATCTTTTTTTAACGTAATTTAGGAACGCTAATATCCCTTGTAAGTGTGGCATTCTAATGCTGAGAATTTACAAATCCTTTATGTGCTGTTTGTCCAACTTTAACTGCCTTCACTGTTGCTAGGGCTCACATCTCAATTTCATGTTTCAGGTTTCTGTAAGGCCCATTTCCAGTGAGAATATGAAGGAAAGCAAAAAATCAGTGCCAGTTGGTAGAAAGGAATCTTCTGTCAGCCTCAACCCTAGTGAGGACCAAGGGAACGGGGCTTCTCCAGAAAGTCAGCCATTGCCTTCTATATCTAGTACTCAGTTGGTATATGTTGCTGCAGATCTGGACAAACTCCAGGATCAGGTTTGTTCTTGTGACTTTACTTACAAAAGAATCTTTGTTGATCTATGTGCCAATATTGTTTGGCATCTTGTTAAGGACATTAAATTGTTTAAAATAATGTACCATAAAGCAATTTTTTTATCTTAAATGCTAAAACTGGAGTAGTCTGATATAGAAAATATCACCTGAAATAAATGGTCTACTCTGTGCTTATTTGGAATGGCAGATTACAGAGAAACCACTTCAGGTATTTAAACTCCTTTTATCAGTAGCTGCTGGACTTAACCCTTAAAATAACGTTTCTGCTCATTTTTGCTGCAAAGCGTCACTGTGTCAGAGTCTTACCTTTGCTAGCAAAAACTCTGGAGTGTGGTGCAATATTCAGCTTCAATATTATGTTATCTTTTAAATGTTTACTGGTTTTAGTCTTTGAGGTTCAAAAAAGTTTTATCATTATGATTATACTTTACTAATGATCCAGAACCTTGGAAAAGAGATGTATGATATCAAATTTTCTTCCAGTAGGGGTGAATTCTGTATATTTTTGGTCAATAAGGCTGATATTTCTGTAATTTGTGAAGTTGTAAGTTGCATCTGGGTTGATAATATTTTGTTAATTCTAATTATTTCCTCTGAGGGCAATAGTAAGATAGGGGATTTATTGCATAGGCCTTAATTCCTGTGAATATTGTATTCTTCTGATACTGATTTCCCGTAAATGCAGTAAAAATGTAGAAAAGATTGAAGGTGTCTTTTGATGCACTGGAAACATAAAGAATGTAGGAAAAGTAATTAAAATATGTTTATAACATGACTGTATCTCTTGGGTTTTTTTTGTTCAGATTCCTGATATCTTAGAAATGATTAAACCAAAACTTGAAATGATTGGCTTCAAGAATGTATCTTGTATTGCAGGTAAAGCTGAGAGGCTGAATTCAGTCTCTTTCCCCTTTCTCCCAAATCCCTTCTGCCTGCCAACCAAACAAAATCAGCTTTTACACACAGTTTCATTATTTACAATGAAAAATTTGAAAATAATAATGTTTTTATTATTTAATGAAGCTTGCTTAGGTTTAAATTGTTAAATAGAAACTTTTGAACAGATGTTGAGTCTGGAAAACGTTTGATTACAATTAAGTGAGTCTGAAGTGCTTTGAGTTTTTAGGGGAGGGGTTGGGTTTGTTTGGTGGGTTTTTTTGGAAGTAACTTCTCATTGTCCAGTAATTAGGATGCTTCTTCAGGAAGTGGGGGACCTAAGACGAGAAGATTCATATCATACCTTTAAAATCCTACTTGTAAAGGAAATGGGGAAGAAGTAAGGAGAGGCTTTCCATTATCCGGTTGAAACTAAAATATTTTTCTAAAAAGATTTTTCTCTCTCTAGCCTGATGAATCATGTGAGGAGAAGAGTTATCAAAGTTTCATAGTTAAATACCTTAACTTCAGAGGACAGAAGCAATTAAGTATTTTAGCCTCTCTTTTTCTGGTTGTTTGGTTTTGTTTTGTTTTGTGGGGTTTTTTTGTAGTCTGATCATTCTTTATGTGAAACATGGAGTCTGATTTTAATTTAGTAACTAAAGCCAGGCATGTAGCTGGGTGAGTGAACTAGTCCCTGTCTTCAAGTACAGCCAGAAGTTCTGTGCTGTGAATTCCACTTAAATCTCTAAATCAGGGTTATTGGTAGATGTCCAAGTCCCTAAGAGAGGTAGGAGCTTGTGCACATCCCCCGCTCAGTAGATAGTCTGCTGTCAATCAGAGCTTTGAGTTGAGCATGTTCCAGACACTCCTACAGGGAATTTAGGTACTGTGAGAAAGAATTTCACGACCACAGTTTCCTTGGTAGGTCAGAGCCTTTTGATTGGAGCCCCTTGCTACATTGTTAATACTGAAAAAACTGTGAACCTGGAGAATGTTACCTGACTCCTATTTTTCTTTCTGTCCCTCCATCTGTTTTTCTGGCTGAGGAATGGTTAATGTTACTGATGATGTTTTATAAATGGCTGGTGTGTATTTATTTAGTAAGCATCCTGTATTTGACACCAGCAGCCATCTAGGATAGTGAGCGAGATTGGGATGATGGTGGAGTTCATAAGTTATGTTGTGATTGGGCAGGGTAGCTCAGTTTAAACTTTAGCATTTTTACTTCAATAGGAGCCTTGGAAGACTCAAAGACTTCTTTATCAGCCTGCGTGCCTACCTTGAATAACAGGATTATCCAGGATCTCAGTGAGTCCTCCTTTGCTTACCTGAAGAGTGCACTGGAAGTTCCAAGACTATATAGGAGAACCAACAAGGTCAGTGCTGGTTGCAGATGAAAAAAATAAATCAGTAAGGGCTATGCTAAGAATGCTAACCGGGTAGTACATTTATGAGTTCTTCAGGCCTGTCCATATCTGCTTGACAGTCAAGAACCCTATTAAATACCATGAGATAATTTAGTGATTTACTGTTTACCTCATTGCAAAGGAAAAAAATAATGGTATTTTCAAAATTCTAGGTAGGCTAACAAAGATGAGAGCACAGGCCTGAGATGGAAGGAAGAGCGAGGAGTAGAACGGTTAATGTGCGAAAGAAAAAGTGTTAATGAGAATAAATGTGTTGCCCTCGTGTCATAGCATATACCATAAGAGGCAGTGCTGCTGAGTGGCAGGCTTCTTTTGGGAGGATGACTCTTCTGCCTGCTATGTCAAGAAACTTCTTCCCAGTGAGCTAGCAGCTTGGATTTGATTCAAGAAGTATCTTGCACAGAAGGAACAAGATGAGAATGGCTAAAAAGAGTAATTTGTTGAGAAACTAATAAAAAGTAATGGTGAAATACAGTACCAAACCCAATTGTCTGATCTTGGCTTGTTCTACTACTGTGACATGCCTTTGCCAGTCTGTCTGCAGAGTTGTGTTGGTAGTTAGCTTGGTATCATTCAGGCAACAGAGAAAGATTTGATTAACAGGAACCACAGACTGCTACATCCTTGCCTAATTTGAACACAGAAGGCTGTTCTTTCCCATTTACCCCTCTCCCCTTGCTCTCTCTTCCTGCTTGTTTGTGGGGTCGTTTTGGTTGGGGGTGGGGTGAGGGTTGCCTTGGCTCACCAAAATCAAAAGCACTTTCCTGGCTATCACGAAGAAACTGTGCTGCCACCAGCAATGCAGTGGCTACATGGAAAAAATTAGAGCTGTTAAGTCTACCTCTTTCAAAGGTATTAAATTTTCTTTGTGTGCTAAATATTTAGGGTAAGCTGGAAGAGAAGTTGTTCCTAAGGGAGTAGTTTATTACTTCAGTTTATTACTAAGGTTTCTCACTGTCTTAGTTTTAAGGACATACTTAATCAGAAATTGTATTTAAAAAGCAGAAACAACCTCAAGGCTAATAAAGTTCATCTATGTAGTGACTAGATTGTTCTGTCTTTAACAAAGAATATTTTTACTTAAGGAAAGAGTAGAACAAAGTATGTAAGTGCAAGGAGAGTGAAAAACCCAACAACCCTACACTGCTTAGCTCAGTTATCTGAAAGCAAACTCTGCATAGTGATTTAGCGGACTGCCATAATCTCTCAGTTGTCCATGGGATGTTTAAGCAGATGGTGGGCTAACTGTGCCAAAACAAAGACGCAGGACTTGGCCACCTTCAAGTCAGTTGAGTTGCTAGCTTGAGCTCTGTACTCAGTGAGTGTGACTGCATTGCTCTCTTGGCCATCAGTCTAACTGGCTTTGTGTGGTGCAAAGCCTGAACTGATAAACAGGAGAGAGACGACTGGGGTAGAGAAGGTACTTCATTACAGTCATGTTAAGTGCTGGCAACTTTATTTTTACTATGTTCTATTACTTTGATTTTTCACCAGAATTCAGAATTTGGCATGAGGATAGTCTTTGCAGGAATTGGATGTGCAAAGGCTCTTTTGCTTGGCCAACTTCTAAGATTTGGAACTCTAAGAGGTTAATGAGGTATTTCAGGTGTCAGATTTTGTGTGTACCCTGGATATGTTCCATTGCTTTGCAATGCATGAGATTCACCCAAGCTATGTATGGGTCATCCCTGGAGAGATGAAGCACTCTGCAACCAAAACTAGCTGAGAAGAAGATATTGAGGGGATATTAGTTATCCCAAAAGCATTCTCCTGGAAAATATACTGAGGGAGCAGGATGGTATAAGAACAGAAGGAACAATGTCTTCAGCTTAGTGAAGTATAGTACAAAACAGTAGGCATTTTTGAAAAGGTCTAATAGTCTGTTGTGGACGCTGAGTCTGCTCAGCTTTCTCTGAAATCAGCGTGAGCAGAAAGGGCATTCAGGATCACGCCCTGATAATAGGAGTGGCTGGCTGGCACATGCATCTCAAAAAGCTTTGGTCATTTTGAACCTTGTTTTATATTATATCACATTGTATAACACTACCGAATGATTTTGTGATGGTGTCTTTCCTATTTACAATGACCTCTACATGGATTTGTCATGAATGGAGTATGTATCTCTTTGCTTAGGTGCAGGCTTAGCATTTTTATATACGTGCTAGAATTTGGTGTTGATGCTTTCAGTAAGTAAATGGTTCTTTTTCCCCATCTTGTTTCCCTGTCATCTACCAGGAGGTGCCAACTAAAGCTTCACCTTATGTTGATAGCGCTCTTAAGCCCTTCTACCGACTACAGAATGAATACAAAGATACATTGAAGCAGCCCATGGTTCATCAATGGTTGGAAGGTGCCCTCTCTGAAAGCACGCAAAAGTAAGACAACCATACAGAACATTCTTTGCATTAATTAAAAACTCCAGTGTCCGTTGAATGGGCACAGGAAAAAAACAGAACGCTATGAATTAGCATAAGTGTAAAAATCCAAGAATATACCCTTCTTTTGGCAGGGTGTATTTCTTCAGATTTACTCTGGTGTTGGGTATTCAGCAGATGAAAAGCAGGGCAGGGAATCCAGAGACCTGGCTTCTGCTCAGATCTCTGCAAATGTGACATTGTGGATAGGGCATTTGAAAAATTGTTTGGCTGTAGTAATGCAGCAGTGAACTAAAAATTTGCATTTTGTTTCAGAATCAACATAAAACCTTAACCTCATGTTATTTTCAGTGAACAATGGTTGAATTTTAAAGAAACTTGAGTTCTGCTTTTCTTTGACTTTTTTAATGTATGTAATGATTGTCCAACTTTTTAGTGGTTTAAAAAAAAAAAAGTTTTGGATTTTTTTTAACTGCTGAAGAGATAACTGTTCACAGTTTAATAAGGCAGTCATAAAGCAATACCTTCTTTAGAAGATATTCTGCTTCCTAGTTAGCATCTTGAAGACTTCTTGAGCATGAATATCCATCTGAATTAAGTTCATTATTGGATTTTGTTTCTGTCTGTTTGTCTAGCTGTATTTTAAATTCATACTGCTGTGGGATGTTGCATTCTGTGAGTTCAGACAGTTAAACTGAGTAACATGAGAAGGCAATACTTTTTGGAAGTTTTTCCAGATGATTTCACTGGATACCCCCTACTTCTTGCATTGTGGACAATTTATTCCTTGTGCCAGCTATAATTTTTTATATCTCTGTAATCTTGCTTCAGACTAAAGAGTCCCCTTGCCGATTTTGATGTTTCTTTCCTCTTCCCTTCTCTATAGTTGTTATTTGCTCGTTTTCTTTGTCCTTTCTGGTCATAGATGGTATGGTCAGAAGAGTCCATGCAGGTTAAAGCGTGATGCTGTGATTTCTGTCTGTCCTTACATGGTTTTCCTAATAATTCTTAGCATATTGTCTTGTCTGTTGGCTGCTGCTGAGCATTGGATTGATGTTTTCTGAGAATTAGCCTCATAATACCGAGGCTTCAAACTATAGTCAGAACATGAGTTCTTGCCTGCCCTTCGCCTCCTTATCCCTCCCTGCTGCTCCACTTCTGGCACCTCTCAGGTACTTATTAATGCCCAATGCATCTGCAGTGGTTTGCACTCACTTTTTTGGTTATTCAGAATAAATTTAAAATTATAAGACAATTTTGACACTCAAATATTCACCGACTGTGCTTAAAATTATTCTTAAGTATTTTGGACAGGGCCAAGCATAGATTGGTCCGGATTCCACTGGTCACTTCCATTTTGCACAAAACCTGCTTTTTCAAGCTTGGTGTCTCTTTTCTTAACCAGTTATTAGTCCATAAAAAGAAGCTTGTTCTTAACCCACAGCAGTTATGTTTAAGTAACGTTGCTGAAGGACTCCAAAGATTTCTGGAAAGTCAAGTTGCATGCTTGTAGAGCTAAAATATCTTAGAGAGAATTCTTGTCTGTCTGTCAGTCTATGTACCTCTTTGTGTCTAGTAAGCCTTGCTTTTAAAGAAAGCTTCAGTAAATCTGGTGACACCACACAAATTAAGTAGCTGTTCTGTATTTCCTTGGATCCAGCCAGAGCTTTTTTCCCCCCAAAAAAGCGGTTTCTCACCTTCCATGTCAGCATTGCCAAAACCAACTTAAGTGCTAGGTTAAACACAGTGGTAACGGTTAAACATGGGTAAGATCGGCAGTGTCATTTGTTAATTTCTTAGAATTTTCTGTTGAATTCCGTTTTCATAATTTGTTGTTACTATTCTTATCAGTTTGTTTTAAAATGTCTTATCCTCACTGAACAAGAAAAGAGGCAAAGAAACTGAATTTCTTAAATGGAGGAATATCGTAGTTTCTTCATTGAGAATGTAGATGCAAGTAATTAATTTAATTGCCTGCTGTGACAATATCTTCTGGCATCTAAATGAGAAAAAACAGAAAAGAGCATAAACTGGTTAAAAACCTGTGAGGACTAAACTTGCTTATATGGCAGAAGAACTTCAAAGTACAGCAGAAGTAGGAAGTCTTCACAAGTGAGTGGTACTAGGAAATACCACAACGTATGAAAAGAGAGCACGGTTGACTTCTGTTGGTATACTTCTACTTTTTGTAGAATGGTATCTTGAAACAGCTTCCATGGCACTGGCAAGCACTTTTTCTTTAGCTATTCCTATCTAATTATCCCTTAAAAAGCTTGCCTGCTTTCTGTTGCCTCCCTTTTTAAAAGTAAGCACTGGGAAGAATCTTTCAACTTCCTTAATTCTTACAGTAGTTGTTTGATTATGGATCCTCTAAATTCCCACTGTTGCTCTATTTTCTCCTCTTAGCTATTCTTAACAACTCGCTGTCCTGGGCATCTGTTAGTTAATTATATGATATTATGCCTTTCCATTTAGGCATGAGATTTCAGTCCATAAGGCTTTTGGAACTTTTGCTGATTAGTTGATTTGTTTACCTTGTTTGATTCTATGCTTTCTTTATTGTGGATCCCAGTATGTGGGAAGTGGTATTTTATTCCGTCTATACTATTTCTATCTTGGCATTACTGTTTTTCTGACTTTTCCTGCCAGCTTCCTGAGAGTCCTGTTTAGATCAGTTGCTTCATTTTAGAAATAGGCATTTCTGACTGGTGTGCACTTGCACACTCTCATATGCATGCACACTTCTATAACTTGTCTAAAACTATGTATTTTTTGGTCTGTCAGGCTGTTATTCTTGTCCTGCTTGTAAAAGGAATTTTACTTAGCGCTCTATTGGTTGTAAATAGAGGCTGATTCAGACTTTTTGAAATTGAGCAATTGCATTCCTTGGTCTCTATTGAGTTCAAACGTCTTGAGCAGGCCAAAAATGTTGTGATAAGAAGGAGGCTTCAACACTGAATAGTAATCTTCAGATTGACCTCTGGAACTAATGATGGAAATACTGATTAATTGATAATGATGGAAATATAAGTAGCTTCCTCACAAGGAAAACCATTCCTACTAGCATTGTTCAGCATTTTTCTCAGGGCCAGTGATGTACTAATGTGTATCAAGTAGGCTTTTCTGTAACAGTGTAATTTTTTTCTTTCTCATTAATCTTCCTTAATTTAGGTATTATGAAACTGTATCTGATGTGCTAAGTTCTGTTAAGAAAATGGAAGAGAGCCTAAAAAGGTTGAAGCAAGCCAGAAGAACTACAACTTCAAACCCTGTTGGTACAAATGGGGGCATGAGTGACGATAACAAAATCCGACTACAGCTGGCCCTAGATGTTGAGTATTTTGGAGAACAAGTAAGTTATGAGGAACAATTTTGTTTACTGTTACTACTGATTTTGGAAGGGAGTGAGATATAGGAGGAAAGGGAAGCTTCGCTTACTTTTTTGGTTTGGGGGGGGTTGCATTGTTTTTTCACATCTGTATAATGGAGGTGACTTGAGACCCTGGTGATTGTAGATACCACTTGAGCAATGCATGCTTTCCTGTCCTTTCTTATACATATGCATAGCTTGTGTTGCTTACTATTCAAAATTCAAGTACTGCTTAGGTGCTTAGAAGCACAAAGAAGAAACACTGTGTGGACAGATCAGAGGGCAGGGACCTTCCTTAGCTCTGATGGAAACATCTTTATGGCCCTGCTTTTGTTTGCCTTCTCTCTGGGTATTTCCAGCCTTGAGTTACTGCATAGTCAAAGGTCTATTCCCAAGAGCCTTGAAAATGTTAGCCTTATTTGTTGTGCTGCATAACTCTAAGTTCCTTTCAGTGCCAAATATGAAACCTTAAACAGCAAAATAAATAAAAGAAGAAAATATTCCAGGAAGTGTGTGCAGTAGCTACATCAAATTGTATAGGCATACTGTTTTGTACTCATTTTTTTCTGAAAATTATATATAGAAATAAACAAACATTCAAGTGCAGGTCCATATCATTAGTTGCAAACAGTTGTCATCAGTCTTGTTTATGAGCTGTTGATGCATTATAACAGGTAGATAAAGCCTGTATGTGAGCAAATGCTTTTCTTATATCTGAGACCTACCACAAAGGAAGAAGATTTGGGTGGAAGTACAGAACTCTTACTAACAAGAACTATTATTTGGCAGTTTTTGACTGGGGTTGGGCTTTTGTTCTTTTATTCCTATTATGTGCACTAACATCACTCCGATGTGAATTTAAGCTGAACTGGGATAGATTATTCATAATAGTTTAGGAGCTGTTTTGGTACATGTGAACATTACAAAGAGTTCCAGCAGCAAACACCTTTTCAGAGCCATTTCATTATGGTTTTATTTAGATCCAGATTTTTCTTCTTCAGTGCACTCTTAGTTTTCTCATGGTTGTATTTTTCTAATTGTCAGAGCAATAGATTTCCTGGGTAAGAAATGACTCGTAGCAACCTCTCTGTTTGTAGAGTTGTTTTCATCCCCCAGGAAGTTCGAAGCTAGAACCATAGGCCCTTGCAGCCTATTGAAATGCTTTCATCATCATGCTGTTGGCTGTTCTTGGATGTATTCATGTTTATCTTTAAAGTTTTGCCCAGAAACCTCATTTGGGGTTTGAAAAAATTTCAGTTGAAATCAATGCATATGAAAACAAAGTTACAGCCAAGTTTCTCTCTCTGTTTCATTGGAAAACTTCCAACTGGCTTTAGTTACAAGTTGCCTAGAAGATGGTTCAATATTTCCCTGCAAGACACTACATTAACTGGAAAGACTTAACTGAGCGAAGTTGGATACAAATTTTTTTATAGTGTGCACTATATGCAGTTGTGGTTTTTTGCCACACATTGATGCAGGACAACACATATGCTTTGCTAAATGTTTTAAGTAGAATAATTAGTGAGCTTTTGATGTTTTAAAGAAAACTGATGTTTCTTATATGTCTTTTCAGATACGAAAGATGGGACTGGAAACAAGCAGCATAAAATGCTTTTCAGCCCTTACAGAGCTGGTTCTAACTGCCAAGGATCAGGCTACAGCAGAACAATCCTAGACGTTTTTGAAAGCATGTGATTGAAGATAAACAATGTCCCTAAAAGAAAGAGAGAGAATTTAACTCTTCTTTATTTTACCAAATAAGTAGCAATGAAGTGCTTCCTAATGAATCTCGAGCAACAAATCAGCGCATCTTCTGTCAAGATAGGCTTGTTTCACCAAAAGACTGAGAATTTACCATAGTTTTCCATTATATGGAAAGCAATCAAAAGTTCTAAACTTTCTACTATAGAATAAAAGTGGAAGAAAATGTTTTTTTATTTTTGTTGTACATCTTAAAATGTAGAAGAATGAACTTATATGATGAAAATAACATGTAATAAATTGTCTTCCTAACTTTTGATGTCCCATATGTTTTTAAATCAAATGTATTCATTGATGGCTGTGAAAAGTTTTCAAAGGGACTTTATTCCAGCTCTTCTGGAATAAAGAAGGTGCTTACAGGAATAGGAATCTGCTATTTCTTGTTACTGCTTTGCACTTAACCTGCTTTCCCTCATCATGGGATATGGTTAGCTCTTGTTTGGGTTTTGAATGTTTTCATTTTACTGATTTGGTTTCATGGACCTTGTTTGTGAGAAAAAAAAGCATAAAAAAGCTCTTAAAATACTTTAAATTTAAAAAATAATTTCTAGTATCAGTATCTAACTTCTACTGGCTGTTACATTCAGGCTACCTGTTTTCCTTCAAACTAAAACTTAACTCACTAAGCTAGAATTGACTCAGAGTTGGCGTATTTCTGATTTGTATTATATTGTCTATTAGAATTCAGGGGAATATTTTGCCTGAATACGTGTAGAATTCTTGTAACTTCAAACCTAGTTACTTCAATACAAGCTGCATCTTTATATAGCAGGAAATTTGAAAGTGTTGTTAGGGTTCTAAATGGTAGAAGGATTAACAAAGAGCTCTCTTGAACCTAGAGTGATTTGCCTATTGACATTTCTCTTTTGTATGTGAGGGACAGGTAACAGTCTGGGCACAGTAGGAGGTGAATTTGAGCCTTTGAAATGAGAGAATGCTCTGTGTGAGTGAAGGAAGGTTTTGTTTGTGGTTTTGTCTTTTGTTTGTTTGTTTGTTTTTTACCCTGTGAAAATTTAACACTGGAATTCTAGTTCATGTTTATTAATTAAAAATACCCATTTCTTCCTAAAGTATTTAGAGAGCTTGGATCTTAATGGGGGAGCCAAAGATGATGCAGATCTTCCAAGTACTTAGAGATACGGAGTTCGTAGGGCACAGCTGTTACGTAGCATTGAAGTTGTAGTGAGCAAACCTTTCACAGCATTGAGGCTTTTATTCCTCACTGTTGGAGAATTGACCATATTTTAGTTGAGCAGACACAATTATGTGATCACTGCTTTTGAAGCGATTAGGGTAGGTGATTATTATGACTTCTCTAAAATTAATTTTATGAAGGGGGGCAGTGGGGAAAGTACTACTGCTTAAAATTATGTTTGTTCTTCTTGGATTTAATCTGAGTAACGGAGAGCAGGATTTGGCTCTTCTAATTTGCTTAGCATCTCTCTGTTCATGGCAACACATACAATTGAGAGAGCATCCAAATTTATTTCTGCACACAGCAAAGTGAACCAACTTGCTGGGTGTCAGGTCTGTTTGTCTTATTCAGTGATGTGATGAGATCGTCAGCCAGCCAAGGGCTTAGGTATACACTGCTGAATGAACATAACTCTTACTGCTTATGGACAAGAAATTTGTTGACTGTATTGTATTTTTCCAGGCTTCTAACTGATGAATCTAGAAGGCTTGGTCTCCCTGCATCTCTTCGTTTGCTTTTATTAAGAGTCAGGAGTAGAGGTGTCTTGCTACCACTAGCTACTGTTGTTTTCAACAATTTTTCTTATTATAAAATGAAGGTGTAAGTTGTAGTCTGAGACTCAGGTTGCAGTATTGTAAATGCGTTGTGCAACTTCTTATTTTGGAAGGTGAAGTTTAAATTTCTGTAACAGCTGTCACAAAAGTAGTAGATTCTGAGATCTGTGCATACTAGTGATTGAAGATAGAACAGCTTTGTTTGTATCCCCCAAAATCAAGGATAAGGATGCAATCTGTGTACCAAACCAAAAAGGCATGAAAAGGTCACTTGCCCTTTTGTTGCATGTGATTTCCTGCATCTTCCTGCAATAGCACAACTTCCTACTTGTCATCATCAGCTTGCTGAGTATACAGGCTGAATTCTGTTCTTTCCTTTGAAGACCAGCTTGAATTTCAGGGCAGGAAATAACATTGTATAGCAAATCAAAATTATTGAATGGTCCTATGATTGCTGTAAATGTCTACATTGCTGGTTTTATGTCAGTTCCCCATCTTTTATTTTTGTTCACTTGAATAGCATTTAGTTTTCATTCAGTGGTATATGACATCAGTTAAAAATTTGTGTGATGCCCCTCTTGAAAGAAAGAAGAGGTGTGAATCGGCTTTGTCTTTGGTAAAATGAACTTCAGCATTTTCAAATACTGTGGATCAGTGAGGAGGAGAGGTTCTACGGTGTAAGTAAGTGTGTTCTGATAGAGATGTCTTCTGCTACTAATCCTCTTTCTTCTATTCCTCAGATTTTTATGGGATTTTTTTAAGTGCACTTCACTTCATGACAGTAATGCAGATTTTGTGCCTTTTTCTTCTTCCCTTCTAGGACCTCTAGAAAACTTGCTATGCCTTTTTAAGTCTGGAAGGAATTTAGCTGCAAGAGGTTTTCTATAATAGCATTGAGGAGGGAAAGAGTGGTGGCATGTTTTCCTCTAAAATGGTAATTGGATTCTCAAGTGTGTGGGTTATATCAGAAGTGGACCAGACTGTTTTAACCTCATCACCTAAAGATAACAAGCAATATGTATGTTTGGCTGGACCACTCAATATTCAGGAATACTTACTCTCCTTTTTCTATCAGCAGTTGTATTTTCACGCTTGAGCCAGAGGGATGAGGAAGCAAATTGCCTAGGTTGGTTTTTTTTAAGCTTATCAGCATAATTGTCAGCTATGCTCAGGTATAAACTGTTGTTTTATCAAAACTTAAAAAGCCTGTCCTTGTCTTTGTTTTCTTTCTCGAAATCTCCCACCTGTTAGAGCATGATTTTAGGTGCTTCACTCAGTAGACTGTTGAGCTGTAGACTGCAGCTGACAGCTCAGTGTGTGAATGATGCTTAGGATGCTTGGAATGTGCCTCATGGTGTGCCTGGCAGAGGAATTTGGTGGGACGGGAGGAGACCGCTGGAGGAGAGTGAAAAGTATAAAATGCCATAAAAATTTTAGGTGTAAGATTGATGTCAGAAACAAGTCGCAGGAGAGCGTACATTGTTGGGGAAGCGGAGAGAATTAGTTGGGTTTTTGGGGGGTGGTTTGTTTGTTTGGGGTTGGTTTTTTTTAACCATTTGAATATCTGGGAGAATGGGTACATGTACAGGTAGCTTATCTTTTTGGTACTGTAGCACTTGTTCCAGCACCTCTCTCTTCCCAGTCCTTGCTCTGGCCAGTATACTTTAGTAGTATAGTTCCCTGCCTCTGTCCATCCTCCCTTCCTTTTCTTCTCCAGCGTGTCGGTGGAGAGGTGCTCACCACCACAGAGTTTCTTTTCTGAAAAGTGTTTAGTTTTGTGGGTGGTGGGTTTTGTTTGTTTTTCTGCCTGTAACCACTGAATAGGGTATGGAGTCCTCCAACAGCATGCAGCCCCCGCCTGTGAATAATGGCATTTTGTCCCAGAACTTACTGGCAGCGTGGCCAGGGGCTCCCTTCCGTTATCCTCCATCTTCATGATGGAAGTGGAACATTTTGTGGTCTGAAATTTTATTTGTGGCTGATGCTACCATCTGACTTCCAACAAGTAAATGGGATAACTTTTAAATTAGCATGGACACTTGGAAGCTGCCTCTTTCATGCTTACAACTGTATCTTTGGCTGTGTTGCATGATAATTTGCAACTTACTGTCTTAAAAAACATAAATCTGACTTGGAGCAAATTTCAGAAGCCAGAACAAGAGATGTAGTTATGGACATAAACCCAACCGAACTGTGGCAATGCAACTTGGAAATGGTTTTATTTGCATCTTTCCATCTCTGCATATTTATAGTTAATTGCTTCTGTATATAATACAAGTACAGTATTTAGATGTTGGAGCATCTGGAATACATACACTGTAATTGGATAAATATGCGGATGCTATACCATAGCACTTAAAATCCTAGTATTCTCGAGAGTGAGTTGTGGTTTTTATTAGTCTTTTCCATTAAGCTAGAAGGATCTGTCACGTATCTACATCACCGATAGCAAGCCACTGCCATTAGTGGGTTTGGATTAGACAGACATTTGGGCCACTGTAGATGACTATGAGCTACCGTGCTCTGTAGGGTACATCTGGCATCATACACCAAAGAGGTTTGCGGTTCTTTTCTAAATGCCATCAGTGCTAAAGACAAATCTAGAGATGAGAGGTGGAAATCCTTGTTCTGCTGAGAGGCTTTCCGTAGTACCAAGATTTCACTCCCAATTCCTCGCTTCCTAATTCAAGAGTCATCTAATAATCTGTTGTTCCAGTTTAATGTTTCAAACCTTTATGACTCTGCTAAGAGTTGGATTGGACCACTGAAACCTTTTTATTCATGTGTAGCAGCGCATCCACCATTTATACTAGTATAGATTATTGCCATTAATACTAATTTTTAAGAACATATGGTTTGGATATGTTAAAGTTGACAGTTCTGGGCTTTAACCAGTAATGTTCTTTTTTGCTGTAAGGCTGTAATAAATGCCTCTCAGATTAGAAAGTAATCCAAGGAATGGAATTGTATTGGAATAGTAGACCTTATTTTTTTTCTAAAAAAAACAACCCAGAGATAATTCTGTCAGGCTATGAGAATTTATCCAGCACAGTTCATTAATGCTACCAAACCCTATTTTTAGCTTTTCCATAGAGTTAAGAAATGAACGTATCCATCTGGGCTGCAGAAAGAAGAAACTTCCTTTGAATGTGTTTTTGCTTCCAAGGCAAAAAATCTTGTCTCAGTGGGACAAGTGAAGCCTGCCCGTGCTGTTGGCAGCATTTTAAAGGAAAATGTTGCTGATGAAGCTAGAAATCTCTGTGGATAACTGTAAAACTTTCATGGTAATGTAAAAGGGGGTCTCTCTTGCAAAACTGACCAAACTAAAGATTAAAAAGTGACCTCTTAAAGAATGAAGAGGTCCTTTTCTGTACCTTTCTATAGTAAATGCTGCTTGCACTTATAAAACTATATTTTTTAAGTCAATGCCCTGCTGGCTACTGCTTTGTCCCCACTGCATCGAAAAAGGGAGCTGAGGGCAGAAGGGAGACAAAGTGGGAATAAGGAAAGAAGAGAAGCTGGAGGAAGAGTTGAAGTCACCTCAGGTGAAACAGTTGAACAAGGATAAAAAGTTGCAATGTTTTAGCTTTCAAAAAGCTGTATTTCAAACACTACCTGCTTCGTCTCAAAGCTGAGTAAAGCACTCAAGATCATAAAAATAGCTGATGAATAAGAAAAAGGTAATGGGAAATGTGCATCATTCCTCTCCCTCCCCATCCCCTGTGCTTGCATTTAAACCCCAGGTAGAGGGTTTGTTACTCTGCCAAGGAAAAGCACGGCCCTTGACTTCTCTTCAAAAACAGCTAAAAGGAATGGCTTGTTCAGTGTTACATCCAGGAACGCCACATCTTCCTTCTGTGCTGCAGGGTCTTCTGGCTGATCTGTTCCATCACCGGTCAGTTTGAAAAAGGCTTTATTTATTACCTGAAAGCAAAACACATGAGTAACTCTGGAGTCATCAAAGCGTGATAGTGAAGAGACAAATGAGAGTTTGAGTAAATTATAAAGCACATGAAGAAATCAATAACTTTGATCAGCTGTAAGCAGCACAGGATAGACTCCATGGATGTTTAAAAAAGATGCTGCAGTACTTGTTCCATAACATGTGAAAAAGCTCTACAACTGTTTGTACACTTGGGCTGTGTGAAATCCTGGTACCCTTGAAGCCCCTGACAGAACTTCCAAGGTAGGGCACCTTCTCAAAATAAAATTAAATAAAAGTAAAGGCACTCAAATTATACTTCTGGAACATAATTTTCCACCTTGTTATGAAAGACAGCCCTCTCCCATCTTCCCTGTGGGATTTTAATGCTGAAGCCTGTTTTCAGGTGAGATTGTGTGCCGCATTGCACCTCTGTGTTTGCAGTTTCTGGGAGTAGGATGGAGGATTATCCTCGACAGCCCAGTAGCTGCAGCCTCTACTACGCACTCCAGCTGTGGTGCCTGGAGGTGTTTGAGCCGGAGGTGGTAATGAATGTAGTCTAATTTGTACATACAGTGCCTAGCACACTCGGATCTCGAAGTTCATCTCTGTGTTGCATGTTGTGTTTGCTGCAATGACAAAATTTGAATAGTTTAATGCAAACCTGTTGCTGTTAAGAGGTTAATTTAAGGAATATTTGCGTCGTTCAGTCATCTTGAAAGTCCCCTACCGAGCATGTGTCCCACATGGCTCTGACTGGTTTGTCCTAGGTAAATTTATACAGTTAAAGAGGCTGAAACTGAGCAGGAGGCTTATTTTTTAAATATCAGTGACATATACTGTACCTTTCCAACTGTTAGATTGGCATCGCTTATTTTACTGAGATCTGCCCCCTTTCCCAGCAGTGCAGGCAGTTCCATAGCTGCAAGAAGCTCCTGTAGATCAGAGCTGCCTTCTATTGTTAACTCAGGCAGCGTTAATTTAATTTCTCTGCAGAAAAGAGAGAGAGAGACAAGTGAGTGCTTGTTCTCCACTATGAAAGCATGGTGTTTGGGCAGTCCTGGGGCATGGGCATGTGAAAACAGCCACAAGAAGTGCTCGGTATGTGGGGACAGACAACTACAAAGGGCCGATGGGCATCATGTTACTGTTTCCAAGTGGGAAGTCACCCTAAATCTGCCCTGGGTACGCTATTAAACCCCAGATCATCCCACTTCATGGGTCCTGCATTGTCAGCTGTGGAAAGGCACTTGCTTGTTTCCTTGAACTACCCCCAGAGAAAAAGCCGATGGCACCAAGTCGAGCTCCCTCGGCGTGAGGTCCGCTGCATTTGCAGGTGTTTCTCTTTGTGCTGGGTGTTAAACCCTCCCTGGCAGGATCCGACCCCAGTCAGTGAGCAGGCAGGCCTGCATGGTACACCCTGTCCCGTTCGTCCCTATGGGAGGGTGCCCGTGCCCATGCCCTACCTTGGGGACAGCTGCTGAAGCCAGACCGACGACTGCGACAGCAGCTCCGACTCCACGTGCTCCAGGTCGCTGCCGTTGATGGGCTGCAGCAGCACCAGCAGCGCAGTCTTGCTGATGGGGACTTCCACCACGGAAAAAGTCCCGCTGGCATCAGTTTTGTACTTGAACGTCCCTGGGACTGACAACATAGGGACCAAGACCTTCGTGTTTGAATCCACCCAGAACTCCTGAGGCTCTTTGAGCCGTGAGGCTTGTTTAATGTTCACTGAAAAACAGATTGAGAAAGAAATTGATTCTTCTCTTTCTTCACTCCTCCCCTCTGCCCCTTAGCTGGTACATATGTTTGTTTAAAAACAACACACTGTGCATTAGACAAGGGCTGTGTGTATAAAATCGTGTTTAGCTACCGTAAACTTACGTATCCTGCCTTTAACGTGCCTTCTGGTGGCATCAGAGACTGGTGCAGGCTCACAGCACAGGGACCACGACCATCATGACTGCGGCCAATTCTGCTACATTTCTACTGGCTTTGTGCCCTTTCCTGGGCACAGCATTTCTGCTTGCTTGGTTGCCTGCTTCCTCACAAGCTGCCCCGTGGCTCCCAGTTGGCTTGCAGGCCTACACGGAGGGTCTGCTTGGATTTTCTCTCCATCCCTTGAGTGGCAGCGATGGCACCTTTGGGAACACGTCCATCAGGGCCAGCCTGTGCTGCAGGAGCACTCTCAGGCAGCCGGGTGGGCTCGGGGGAGGGAAGGGAAGGCAGCACGAGCTCTGGCTGAGGTCTCACCCTTGGCGATCTTACGAACCAAAGCAATGGGAAAGGTAGTAAGCATAACACCGAAGTGTTGATTGAGCCAAGGAGGTTAAAAAGGACATACCTGAATGCTTGCTAAACCTTAATATAAATTTCTTACCCAGTTCACAAGTATGGGAAGCCTTGCTCTCACCTCCCGCTGCTTCTGCGCAGCTTTGCATTTCAACATGTTATCTGCTCACTGCCATAGATCAGTGCTGCTGCCCAGTTAGACAAATAATCCTGTTGGCATTAAAGAAACTACTGCCATCAGCGAGAAATGCTGTGCAATCCTCTCTGATTCACCTTCCCACACTTTTCCTAATCCTTAGCTTCCTAGACAAGGAAAATTTCTTGGAGGCCATCTCCCTCCACCTCTTCCCCGTTGCCCTTGCCGGCCCGTGGCAGGGTGCAGGCAGGACCCCCGGCACAGCGACGGGGAGCAGGGCACTGTCCGTGGAGCAGCGGTCCAGCCTTTCATCTGAGCCCTTCCCTCTCGCCGCTGGCCAGGCATGACTTTGCTTCCTTCCTTCCCGGGAGCAGGGCCGTTCCCCGTCCTCCACCCAGCCTGCCCCCGAAACGAGCAGCGCTGCCTCGTACCTGCCAAGCGGACGTCCACCACGAACAGCAGGTTGGCGGATGGGTCGATGCCTGTCAGTAAGCACTTGCTTCGGCCCTCGCTTTTGGCCTCCATGAAGGCGTTTATTTGCTTTGCTGCCTCGCTTGGGTTTGTAAAGTCAACAGCTCGGGCGTAGAGAGCGTCGGCAGAGGGGAGCAAGTCCTGCACGAACAGTTGGGACAGAGGTACGCCGGGGGCAGAGAACAGGCAGAGCGTCTTGGAAAAGAGCAGCTCCTTGTCCCTGCTCTTGACAAGGCTTTCGATTGTCCTCAGGCTGGAAAGGACTTTGTGTCCGTCCACCCTGGAGGTGCAGTCAGGGTCCCCAGAGGGGGGAACAAATCCCAGCAAACCCTGCAAATCATCTGCCGTCTGGTTTGAGGCACCCAGGTAGAAAGACACCAAGGAGCTGTAAAGACTGGTTGGGGACAGGAGCACGTTTTGGCCCTGCTGTGCTTTCTGCAGCACGCTGTAAAACCGTGCAGCCAGGGTGTCCACAAGGTCCTTCACGTAACTCAGTTTCTGCCTCCCGTGGCCGCTCAGTCTCAGGGCTTCCAGCTTATCCTCGTCATTCAGGTCATCTTCGTAGGCAGGTGTGGTTTGGGACTCGATGGAGATGGGGACAAAAGTTTTCTTTCCCTCCTGGACCAGGCTTTCTAGCTCCTCACAGGTACTCTTGTTGAAAGAAAACAAATTGAAAGGGTGGACGTAGACCCGGTCACAAGTCACTGCGGTGAGGCACACCAACAAACAGAGAAGATCTGCTACTGGGTTCATGTTGAAAAATTGCTTCCAAGGTGTCTGCTGAAAGAAAAAGTGGGGAGGAAGGAAGACTGATCAGCCTGTTATAAATACAGTTTCTCTTACTCGCAAGGTGAGGTGCTAGTATTGCGTTGGAGTTACAAAGGCAGGAATTTCAGTATTTAGTGCTGGCTGGTCTGACTCTGCCCCCTGAAAAGCCCAGGGTGAGATGGCCACCAGTTTCAATGGCGGCAGGTGGGGAAAGGCGAAGCACAGATTTGCCTCCATTACCCGCTGCAGTACCCTAACGATTTAGCACGGGAAGCAATACAGTTGGGCATGCCAACTGGTTAGGCTTGCAAACTAAAGTGTGCTAGTTCTGGCAAAACATTATAATAATGCAACTATATTGCTTCTGGGACCTGGCCAGAGCTGTCTCTGTGAACTGCTGCACTAAATCTTGCTGACACACGGACGGGCTAAGCGATTTGCCTGCTGTTAAGCGGGAAGTGGGTTTGGAAACCAGGTCTCTTAAGGTCCAACCACTGAACGATCCCGCTTTGTATGTCTAGTCAGCATAATACTTGGCACTAGCAGAGTTTTCATAGCCCGGTGCAAACATTCGTTCTAGCTTCTAGGCAAACACACTCAAGGCTTCCTTATGCAAATGTGCTAACGCTGAAACCACCTTCTTTATCTGAATACAGAGTTGGAAGGGGTAAGCTGAGTTTTGCTCTACTGTACAGGCAATCTTCTCCTGCGCTAAAAGAAAGACCACCTGCTGCTCTTGATTTTCCTGATGAGTAGAGAATTTTACTGGATGTGGATGTCACTGGTGTTTAGCACAAAGGCTCTGATATGTGTTGGGAGTGAGAAAGTCATGGGCACGCATACACGTGCAAAAGCGCTGACAAATTTTGCATTTGTATAATTCTCACTTTTCCTATATTCAATTTTTTTATAACTAATAGCTCAGCTGTACCTTCCCTGGATTTCTAGTATACAACTTTGAATTTCTGAATTTGAAATCCAAATGTGCTGGAAATTATGCATCTATAACACTTGTCATTGGCCAAAACGCTGTTATTCAGAGCTGTATTTTTATTCTACTAGTCATTTCTTGTTTATTGCAGCTCTGTTCACCCTCTTCGGCCCTTTCCAAGCTCTGCAGAGCTCATTGGATGGGCAAAATGCTAACAGCCTTGCCAGTAATCAAGCTCTGCTCTCCGCCTTCTTTCTGCAAGGTTCTTTGAGTCGCGCCAGCCTGTCAGGTATTGTAATTCTGGTAGCCTGAGCCTTTTGAGAGGACACAGTGCAATGTCTGTCTCACCGACACTTTAATTTACAGGGTGGAAGTGTCTGGGTTTAAATCCAGCCGTTCAAGACCTGGCACCTTCCCAGCCTGATTTACGATGTATAACCATATTCATTTCACTGAGGGATCCCCAAGTGTTTCACGCCTAATAATACCCCAGTTTGCAGTATCACCACTCTCTTGCAAATACAAAACCTAAGATGCGCAGATGCTTGGTAATTAGCCATACCTTGCTAAGTACATATGCCTGCTAACGTGCACATCTACATTCCCAGGCTGTAGGCTCCTATCTGACAGCTTGGTTTGCAAATGGAGTTTCTGTTGTTGTGATGGTCCCTCGGGATGTCTGAGCATCTTCCTAGTGAGTACCTGCACATCAGGCCTGAAACTATTTGCTCCCCAGAGGCATGCAGGGGAGGACCTGCTGTAGGTCTCCAGCCCTGTGCCTTCATCCAAGGATTGCTCTTCCCCATGAACTCCCACCCCATCCTCTAAATTAGCGTGTAGGCAGCGGCAGTCGGTGCTGCTGTCCTCTCTGCTCTCTGCTCTGTTTTCCCCTCCCCAGCCCTGCTGGCAGCAGCTGACATGCATCACAGAGCTTCTTCTGTTAATGACCTGCTTATGACAGGTTAAAAAGTTATCTTGGGAGGTGCCTTCCCAACTTTATCCTCACAGTTAGCCCAGCCACAGTGCTAGTGCATTTCTAGACTACTCACTGCATTTTCCAGATTGGGACAGCTCAGGAAAACAACCCAAAAAGCTACAAACTAGAGGCACTGCCCTTCCCACCCTGTCGTCTCCATCATGCAATTCTGTTGAAGGATTTCTTAATCTGTCCTGTAGCAGCAGGGAGGATGACTCTGTGCCACCCAGTCAGGCTGTGCCATTAGGCACCGCTAGTGCCCGTTGGTTACTTCTCGACAGCTGCCAGAGCCACCATGCCAGCTCTTTTCTCATGAGCAGAAGCGAGAGGAGCAGTTCTCACTACCAACACTTACACTAAGCCCCATCTGTGGAAAGCTTTTCCCTAAAGAAGTCAGCCCTGAGAGTTTCAGAAAAAGCATGAAAACCTGAGTTGAAAAACTGGCATTCAGAGTAAATCCAGTGAGCGTGCTTACTTGCCTCTGTCCTGGTGTGTGCGGCCCCTCCAACACCGTCCCGCTCGGGCAGGCTCCTCACGACACCTCTTCTCCCTGGAGCAGGGTGATGTGATTGCGGATGGATTTATGCCCTTTCCACGGGAGGGCCCTTTCTACCTGCCTGCAGTGGCATTGCGCAAAGCTACTTTACATCACAGGCTGGGGGGCCGAAAAAGTTAGCTCGGACCAGACAGGACCCGATGAAACCTGGGCACGGCTTAACACCAGCTGTGTAGAAAGTTCCAGGGGGGGATACACAACCTTTAACCGGACCCAGCACGTCTGCATAGCCTGCAGTTACACATTTACTAAGACAGACACAGGTGTTTTACTATGCAGAAGAACCGATTATAGGACCTGAAAATAACTCAGCTCGTTTTGTGCCAGACTGAAAGGAACACAGATTTCTTTGTGCCTGTATTTGTTGTACAGTCAGACTAGATTTTTTTCTTCTCAGATAAATTGCCTTTAATCTCTACCTTGCAGCCTGGGTACCCATCAGTGAGTGGGACATGTACGCTACTGCAGAGTAAAATGATTAAGCTCTCAATTTTTACCTTTTCATTCCCTCTTGATCTATCCAGAAGATCAAAAGTTTGTTCTTTTTCCTCTTCAAAACAAAATGTGTTGAAAAGGAGAGGATGAAATATAGATGGATTAGGTTGCCAGAGCCAGAGCACAGAGACTTCATCCCTGCCAGGCTCAGCTTCCCAAGTCCCATTGGGCAAAAGGGGTGGGATTTGGAGTGCCCCTTCTTCCTCTTTAAGCAAATAAACAGTGACTCAAACTGGGAATGATGCATTTGGGTTAGACTGGGTCTCTTTCAGTACCCCTGTTATAGTTAGTAATTAAAATCCCATGGCTCTAATGGGAGTAGGGCTGATTTAACATCCATGCCCTGATTTTAGAGGGCCAGGCAGGCGTGGTTCATACTGTGGTGCCCAGTTATGTGTTGGGTTCAAGGAGAGAGCCGAGAGGAATGTTCTCAGTGTACCTGGGCAGTCACAACTGGTGGAGCTGAAGGTAGAGACAGGGACAGCCGAATCCTGCCAGCCTGAGCACAGTGTGCCAGGTGCCTAATGCCAAAGGGATGGGAAATTTCTGTCTCTGCAGCCCTGCCCTTCATTGAAACAATCCGATCACCTTAGCTCTAACGAGGTCTGAAAGCGGTTCTGAGCACAGGCCCGTATGACATGCTATCAGCACACAAGGCTTAAACAGCTTGAAATATTCAAGGTGTTTTGTCCTCTTGCTGCCTGAGCATCTCAGTCAAGGCAGCATCTGGCAACAGAATAGTCCCTGACCATTTGTACCATCTCCAGACAGCTATAAAATGCGTGCAGCCCAGCCACGGATCCGGGCAATGGGAGAAGTAGTTCCTCCATTAAAACTGCATTTTGTTCAGCTAAATGCTAAGAAAACAAGTTAGGTTTTGGATGGCAATCCTCTTTCTTTCCCCTCTCGCCCGGAGAGTCCTTCCCGCAGGCAGGCTGGGGGGAGAAAGCTGGTCCCTTCGAGGCCAGCGGAGGTGCGGGTGGGACGTGTGACAGCACAGCCCGAATCCGTGTCTCCTGCACCGCCAGCCACGTGGGTCCGCGTGAGGCACTAGGCACCCGCGGCGTGCACGAGTGGCCGGACCACGCTGTGCCTGTGAGCTATAGCTGGGCTGCTGCATCCTCCTGGGAGAGGCTTGAACACAGGGAAAAAGCAAACCCAGCCTGATACTCTCAGCATCGAGGACACAGAAACGAAGGCTGTTTCAGTGAAGGGCACCTTTGTGTTCTGTAAAACTCTGAAAAGTATCCTTATTAACAAGAACTATTGACTTTGGCTGATAAGCTACAAGTGATGCTAATAACATATACTACAGCTGCCAGACTTATGTGTTTGCTGTGGACAATAAACACTGGAAAGGGAAATCACATAACCCACAGCCACTCCACTGTATTTTTTTTCCTTAAATCATTATGCCTCTGTGCTGTAGCACCCAGAGGGCGTTGCTGTTTGGGTATCTCCTGCTTCCAGCTCCCCTGCAGACCATGACCGAGTCATGCTGCAGCTGGTGATCTCCTTTTGCTATAGGTACCAGCCCCAAGTCAGGCATCCCTGGCTGCAGGGGATGCTGCCCCGCAGAAGAGGGGGAGCAGGAGGCACCTGAACAATAATTCCAATGTGGTGCTCTGGTGGCTCTGTCACATAAAGAAAGTTCAGTTTTTAGTTGCAAGTTCTCAGGGGTTTCAGCCAAGATGACTTTTGGGGCTCTTTTGGTATTTGTGCACTCAGTTCTATTGTTTTCTGTTGACAAAAAATTGTCAATGTCTTTGAGGAGCGCAGGAGTCTTTCTTCTGTCCCCTGCCCCCCCCCCCCCCAAATCAATAAAGTCATCAACTTAAAATACCCAGCTTTCTCCAGAAAAAAAAGTTTCACCAGAAAATGTTCAATGACCCACTTTCACCACAGTGCTCCTCCTGTTTCAGACCACCGGGAATTCGGCTGGCTTCAGTAATGAGGGAGAACCTTTGATTTCATTACATTTGTGCCCTGCTACAAAGCTCAGAGACAACTCCCTGCTAATTTTCTGGTCACTTATGCTCACTCAATTAATATTCTCCTATTAGGATGCATCACGCACTACTGCACTTCTTAGATCTTTGTCTTCTCACAGTTCCTACTAAAGGAGAAGCTTTCAGACTATGAAGAACATAGACTGCTATACCTGGAACACACTTTATCCTAGTAAGACTTACTTACAGTTAGTCTTTCATTTTACTTCTGAGCCATTTTTAAGCAGGAGTGCACAAGCATTATCCCAATTACTATGTGTGGACCCTGTTGTCAGGCGCTTTTTTGTTGGGTTGCCACGGTTTTAGGAACAAGCGTGTGCTTAAAGCTAGAGCTTCGACTTCAGAAAGAAGAGAGTCTCTATCCTGCCCTTCTGCTCCAGTGTCCGAGGATTTGGCTTCCTGAAGAGAGCTGTGCTAGAAAAACTGCATTGGGCCAAACTTGGGCAAAAAGTTTTCCAGCAACTAGGAACCGAAGAAGGTGAAGACAAGGCTGTTCCTACAGGCATCCCCTGTGCAAAGCAAGCCCAGGGCCCACGCATGTTTCCTAATGGATCTCTCCCTGCAACAGCCACAGTAAAGGTACAAAGAAACACAGACCTCTCAAACCTGCTCTTCAGCGAAGAGGTTCGCGCTCTCCTTTTGCCCCACTCTTCCCGATTTTGGAGGGGCAGTCGGCTCCCCCTTTTATACCCACTCTTGCATAAGCAGGGCCCTCCCTCCCTCCTCCCCCCCACTGCCCTCATTTCACTTCAAAACCTGCCTCTGTTTTTCCTGCTTGTTATTCATGGTTGCTGCTGAGAGGGAGCAAAGAAGGGTGGAAAAACACTGGTGCTGCCGTTGCGGGTTTCCTCGCAGCCGTGCTCAAATCTCCTGGTCAGCCTCACTCTTCTGCAGTGCTAATGGGGAAGCACTCCCCTGCCCCAAGAAAAGTTCTCGGTGATGGTGCTGCTAGAACATCTTCATGTAAATAACATCAAATAGGATTCAGAAATTTTAACCCTGGCAGAGGAACACTAACCCTACAGCCAGCAGCATGTAATTCGGTCTTGAATGGGAAAATGATTTTGTAGAATTTAGATTGATTAGCCAGGCAGCTATTCTTTCACTGAAGAACATCATGTCTCCACTCAGTCGAAAAGTGTTTTCATTGATCCAGATTGTTCTGGGAAAAGCTGTATAAAATTCAGCACTTTCTGTGGAGACGCCAGTAAATATTTTATTCTGTTTTGTTCAGTTTGTTTTCCAGCTTTCCCAAATTTTGCTCTGAGATCTGAACTCAGAGGGGCCACATGTATTCCTGTGATGATGTTCTTGTCTCGTGCAAGGTTATGGTGGGAGTCATGGAGGAGGGGTAATAAATTACTCTGCTCACAGCCTTGGACCACAGACCTTCATGTGGGTTCTTGCTAGGTTAGGTTGGCATGTCTGACCTACATAGATTATGAATTAATATATGACTAACTCAGACATAATAGCACGTACATGATCATATATCATTCATTACTAAATTTGAGGGTTTCTTTTTTTAAGACTAAAAGTACCTTGAGTAAGAAGTAGGCCACAAACAGTTGGTTTATACAGCCTGTGGGTTGACATTGGTAATCATCAACCTCTACACCCCATCAACATTCATAATGTTGCCTCTCTCTTCTGCTTTGGTAAGGGAAGACAGCGTGAGGTCTGGACAAGGCACCCGTCGGAGAGGGCAAACAGGTGCTGGGAAAAGGACAGGAAGGCAAGGAAAAAGAGGATGTCTGTGTGGGAGGATCCGACAAAAGGAAGACAGGGAATATCGCTTCATCAGCTGGTGCAGTAGTTGCCCCAGGTGTGGCAGGCAGTCGTGATGGTGGAAGGACCACTGCTTGTGAGACATCCAGGAAAAAACTTTGTAGAGCAGCCCAGGGCCTATGGAGACCACGGCACTTCAGTTTGGAAAAGAAACCGCTGGTATAGGGAGTATAAACGTAAAATGATGAAGATGAAGAGAAAGTCCTGAATCACTGTTTTGTAATGATGCCAGAAGCAGCGGCGTCCCGGTAAAATTATCAGGCAGCAAATGTAAATGAAAGGAAGGACCCTTTCACATATATAAACTGCAGGAGGCACCGCCGTAGGATGCTGCAGAGGCCAAAAGTCTTAGCGGGTACAAAAAGAGATTAAATGAAATCACAGAGGGCACGGCCATTGGAGGCTGCAGAACATGATGGCCCAGGTGCGATTGCTAACTGGGGAAATCCCCAGACAGCTGGCTGTCATGAATTTTAGCTTGATCCATATAACAGCTCTCACACTCCTCTCTAAGGGCTTGTCTTCAACTGGCGATAGAAATAGAGATGTCTGAGCTGAGGCCAGCTTATGCTGGCTCATTTTGCAGCACAGACTGGAGACACTCTTTCAGCAGAGCCATGCCAGTGAAACATCACACCCAGCGAACTTGACCCTCAGCCTCGGCGTTGCTGGGCTGTGCTCCTCTGCACAGCACGTTTAGGAACCCGCTGCTATCTCTTCAAAATCAACATAAGCCCTAGAAAATATGAACAATTTTCAAAAACTGCAGGTAGGCTCTTCGTATTAGGTAGCCACTTTTCAGGTTTTTTCTCTCTTAATCAGGGTACGTGTACCAGCCAGTGGCAGAGTTACTGCACTGGGGTCTGAAATGTGTCTGTCTCCTGCCGGACCGTTGGGGTCTGTTCTCACTTCAGCTGCACACAAAGTACTCGGTGACTTTTTCCAGAGTAAATAAGTAGGGAAGAAGGGGTACAGCTCTGGCAATGGATCAGGCAGGTTTCTATATGTTAGTAATCCAATTTTTTCCCCCATTCTGAGAGAATTGTGGCAAGCTGCCACAGGCCTGATTTTATTTGTTTATTTTTGCTACCTCTGGTGGGGAAAGGCTGTGCAAAGTAATTTTTTTTTAACTGTTTTAATAAAACTTTGATAAGGAATAGGTTTGCATGTGATTTTCCCCATGTTTTCTCTGTACACCTGACCTCTGCCCTTGTTGGCTGGAACCACTTTTCTGTGAAAGCAGCTGGTGAGCGTGGGGGATGTACTCAGCTTGCCCAATTTTTTGTGTAAAGAGGATTGCAAAAATGCTTTTCAATAATAGCATTCAAAGTACAGATGATGAAAGAGAGAGATTATCCTGCTTCTGCCATGGGTTGTCACAGCAAGAGCAATGGAGAAATTGGTAATGTGGCTGCCACAAACCCCAAGGACCGCACGTGCCATCCCTGTGCCGGGGCAGAGGGACGCAGCGTGCCAACCTGGATGATGCCAAAATGCACATAGTGAGTGGGCAGCTGGAGAGCTGACTCAGGTAGCTGGGGATTTCCGAAAGGGCACAAGTGGCACGGCTCTCCCACCTCACAGGAGCAGAGGTGCCTTGGCTGCGCCGGCTGCCCCGGCAGCCAATGTCCTGGTGGTGCTGCAGAGCCTCCGTGATGGAGGAGCGAGCCTCAGCATCTCCGCATCTCTTTCTGCTTCTCAAGGAACAGTCCCTTTGGGGGAGGTCTGTGTGCTGATGTTCCCCTATCTGTGGAGCTCGTCTAATGATCTAATACCTAAATGAGCTTATATTAACACTAACACATGTTGTTCCAGCTTATAATTACTTTTGGTTTGTTATGGCTTCTGTTTGCAGGCCCTGAGTGTAGAGATCGCTTTGAATTTTGTAACCCTATTTTTTTCCTCTCCCGGTGGAAGATGCCGTTTTTATTAGCATTTTAAGAATGGTCTATGCACAGCCTGCACATGCACACAGAGGCATGACCATGTGCCCACTGTGTGTGTGAGCAAAGGGAACCTCCTACCCTAGGGCTCTCAAAATACTTTGCAGTCTAACATTTATATCGGTGATCTAGAATTGATTTGGGGTCCTTCCACCTGGCAGGTGCTGTGCCTATGAGGAGCAAGAGACAATCCCAGAACAAAGCAGCCAGGACAGAGTGAGCCTGTCCTAAGAGGGAAAGTGGACATGAAGAGGTGACGTGACTCACCTTCAGTCATGCAGCATGTTGGCAACATCTCAAGAACAAGCAGCCAGGTTTCTTGACTCCCAGCCCAGTGTGTTACCTATTTGATCACGCTGTATCTTCATCCCTGGGATGAGAGCTGCAAGGCAGAGGAGCAGGGATGGCAGTGCCTGCACAGCAAGATGTCTGCCTCAAAGAGCTGGGGCCAGCTTTGTTATCAGAACTAATACACTTTCCATGATACTCTCTTGATGGATGCCTTTGTGTCAGGGAGGGATTTTGCACTGTCCCAACATTTCCCAGCTGGGTCAGCCACTGAAGTCTTCAAGCTGTTCCCCAAGATGAGTGAGGGAAGCAGCCAGGTGACCTCTGTCTAGGAGATGCCACAATATTCAGCTCCAAAAGGCTCCACCACCAACCATCCTGCTCCCCTCAGTATTGTGAGGTTGCTGCATAAAGCTCAGTGAAGATTTACTCCCTGGGGATCTTCTAAGTTAGACCCTGGGAGGCTAATCTTTGCTGGCACTACTGGGATTTTGAAACTCTCATTGCACTTTTTGGTCCCGAGTCAAATTGTCCCCAGGGCTCCATGCACCATAGTTGTTGTCTCCTAGCCTGGAAATTCAAAGCATAGCCATAGAAAGACATTTGCAAGCTGGGATACCCCTATTCCCCAGGCAAATTCAGGTTCCCCTTCATCTTCTTGCCAGCCTTCCTCAAGCCACCTCCACCCCTCCTCCTGCTCCTCTGCCCGCAGCTTCTTGCCCTGGGTGGGCAAATAGTTGCAAGCAGCAGGACTCTGCTATTTTGGCTGCTATTCGGTGTTCCTCTGAGAAGACTATATGTTGTGGTCTCCTGCCTCCCTCGAGGAGTGGTTTTAATTGCCTACAGTTTATGCAGTTCATTAGTGAGAAACAGACTGACTCCTTCCCCACTGTGGGGGTTACGGGACTCTTCCATTTTGTGGAGTCATAGCCACTGAAAGGCAGCTCCCACACAGCCAGCCAGCTATGGGGGCAAAACTGCAACACTCTTGGGCCAGCAGCAGCAATTTTCACTGCTCCAAATATAATCTACAGTATAAAAAGGACAGACCCATTTGCAACCTGAGATAAGGGTGTGGCTTTCAGATTCGCTTTAATTTGAGGGGTGTACAACTGATGATAGCAAAATTGTTGGCCACATTGGACTCCCTCCCGCTTTCAGATTCTGGTAGAAAGATGGAAAGGTAGAAAGCAGAGAGAGAGAGACTGAGCCAGGCAGCATTATGTTAAGGCTGCCCAGGTTGCTAGAGCCTCGCAGGATCTCTCTCCTCGGGGCCGCTCTGCAGACCCATCGCCTCCTTCAGGACCAGCTCCAGCCATGCCACGCAGAAGTGGGAACCAACTTCCCACACCAGCGCAGAGGTGGAACTATTTGCAGGTCTAAAGTTTGCAAAAAAAGGCGAAGAGGGTGAAGACAGGCATTCATCCAGCTGGTTGCAGAACTGCAGGGATCATGCCAGATCCCTCTCTCCTTAGCCGAAGCTGCCTCCGTGCGGAGTGCCTCCGCATCGCTGCTCCCAGGCTGTGCTGAGCGCCTGCCGTCACGGCTGCAGCACCAGTAACATTTGGAAAAGTTATTACCTTACTGCACTTTGTTAAACCAATAATTCTGAAAGCAAGAGGAGGGAAAAGTTAAATTTATCCCCATGGTAGTTTTTTACAGGAAATAATGAAAGAGCTTGTAATTGAAGTTTCTGGGGTTTCGGTAAGTGGCAAAAATCAGTCTTCTTGCAGATCAGAATTTCCTGCTCTTCTGTTTTTACTGGATGATTTTTAAGCAAAGGCTTAAATGTTTGCTGCAGTTTTGGCTTAATTTTATTTTTACTTTGCTTTATTTTTTTCCACCTTTTCAATGTTAACTGTAAAAACATGAAATAACATTTTAGCGTACTGCTTAAGGGATAAAGCTGAGGAACAGAAAATTCAGCCCAGGATATTCCTAGTGAGAAAAGAATTAAGATTGCCTCGTGATCAGGATGCTGAAACACACCGCGATGAAAGTCTCTGAAACTCATAAGCTTCCCCCCCCCAAAAGATCGGTGGGTGCTCTTACAGCTATTCTCCCAGGAAAAGTTGAGCTCCCGTAGGCATTGCCTCTGACTCAGGGGGCTGAAGACATGTGGCAACTTGGCTCCTCTCCCACACTGCCACTTGGTGTTTCACAGTCTAAAGAAAAAGAATAAAAATAAGCTTAAAAGCTCTCTTTTGTTTGTAAAACGGCCCCTCCTCCAAAGTAATGAATTAATGCAGTGGTGTATGCTTAGCTCTGACAAAAGCCTGGAACAACAGCTCAGAAAGCCGTGCCTGTTTGGCTGGGTAAAGCACTTAGATGGCTGTCTAACCATGATATTTCAGCTGCCAGCACGGATAATGTCGTTGTTACTTACCAAAGCACACAGCCCAGTGAAAGCAGCCAGGCTGTGGCCGCTCACCACTATGCAGAATGATAATGAACATTCACAGTAATTTTAGGATCCTCCTTTGAGTGAGATTTTGATATCCTGCAATTCCTCCAAGATTTTTTTTTCCTTAATCAGCTCCGGGCAAGATTTTCAAAGGGCACTTCTTAAAACCCCTCCCCTTGATTTCCAGTACCCTTTACCTCATTGCTCTCCAGCACCCTTTTTCTCATTGCTCTCCAGCATTTTTCACTAGGCAGTCCACGACATTTTGTAGGGCCATCCAGTCCTCAGGCCTGGCTTGCAGTCCCTGCACAACCCCTAAAGCCCTGCATGACCTTTTTCACCTCCCCTCCCTCCACCTCACTTCTGCTTCTGGAAATGAGGGAGAGAAGGATGCTCCAGCCCCTTGTAGCGAATCCTGGAAACGCCAGAGAAAGCGTATATTACCTTATTGCTGGAAGCCAAAGGAAAAGTCCTTAAAAAACCAGCCCCAAGCTGGGCTCGATTTTATCTGGTCTCCACTGTTGTTAGAGCAATATAACATCTCCTCAGTTAGCAAAGATGTGTGCAGGAGCATGTGCAAAGCCTGCCAAGCTGCAAGCCACCGGGCAAAAGTCCATGCTCTGCGTTGAGCCAAAGTAATGGAAAGTCTAAGAAACAGCATGGTTTCATGTGACCATGACTGTGGCATTTGGATTCAAACCAATGCAAGGTTCAGAGGGCGCCAAGCAGTATGAAACAAGACTAATCTCAGAGACAGAACAAAGATGTTTTATATAACTTCATACAAATTTGGAGGAGGAAGGAAGGAAGGACAGAGAGTTGCTGAGCTTCACAGATGGTACCTCGGTCCACGTAATAACATCTACCTACCTTAAATCTTTGCAAATATAAGGAGAGCTATAAAGGGACCAAGACAAAACCAGTCATGTCTCTCAAACCCCTGGAGAAAGAGCACAAAATGAAATAATCTAGCCTAAACCAGTCCCTTAGGGAAGGTCAGATGACACTGAAGGCGCTTAGCCAGAAGGCAACAAGCACTGGAGAATGTGGGATCAGTCAGGTCAAAGGCTATGGATAAACCCTCCAATGTTAAACTGATGACAAGGCATGAGGTTTAATGACAATAGGGTTATGAAAGACTTAATCAGGTTGTTGTCATTTGAATAACCAACTTTAAATCCTGAATGACCAGGGTCCACCTGATGTTAATGGGGAAGGAATTACATAAGTGTGACTCAGAAAAGCACACGCCAGATGCTGAACAGTGGGGGCTGAAAGTTAGAGCTGTAGCATGATGCTAAGCGAGGAGGCCAAGGAGAAGTGGAAATCATAGTTTCCTACATCAGGCCTTTTGGGTTCCCTTCACGTCACCTTCTACTCTGTGAATTACAGCTGCAGAGAGAGAGAGAAAAAGAGTCTCTCCCAGATAAAAAGCAGTTAAAACCACAGAAAACCAAATGAGACTTTCTGCCTTCTTGATGAAAACAAGATCCAAGGAAGTATGACCCAATGGCATTGATGATAGAAAAAGAAATGACAGAAGTGACTCTGCTCTTGTTCCTATCAGCAGCAAGTGTGCCTCAGGCTCTGCTCTTAGCAGAGGATGCTCACCAAGAGCCACTGCTTCTTCAATGCAATGCCCACACAGTCCCCTCTGTGGATGTCATGGGATGAGCAGTGTGGCTAGGCAGGAGGGTGATGCTTCTGGGCAGCTGCAATTCACTGGTGTTCACACTCTGTGTGCTTTGGAGCCATGGCTGAAGGTAGCAGATAAAACTCCTGGTGTGTCAGGGACAGGCATTTAATGATTGTGTCTGGAAGAAAGCAGTGTCCAGCTTTAACATATGTTGCCAGCTTGTGCATCACTCGTGCTGCTACGCTGTCACCTTGAAATCTTGCCTGGTGATGCAACTCATAGAGAGATCTCTGCAGACCGCAGGAGCCTAATGGTGTCCAGAGGTGGCCTGTGGGAATTAATTGCATTCGATCTGACATCTAGCTCTCAGGCGGCAGCACCTTCACACGCTGGCAGGCACTCACTTCACAGACCAAGGACAGACCTACCTTATGGCCCCTGCTGGGAGAGGGCCGGTGGGCTGGAAACCTACTGTCTCCGAGACAGTGTCATCATGGAGGAAGGACTTTATTACTCAGGGCTCTCCTGTATTGCTTTAATGTCACAATATGTCTGCTGCAACGGCGTGCTAAATTAAAATGTACGCAGCCTGGTGTTGCAGCCTCTTACTGTCTGTGTTCACCCACTGTTCCAGGGAGTGTTAAAATCTACCCTGTTTTTATTCAGTGGACCAGCACACCTAAGGAGCAAAGCTGTTGTAGGTCAGTTGTTCAAATCCTGCTGGCCACTCTCCTGAGCCAGTAACAACATATAGCTGTTGTCTGTCCATAACAGAGTACCAGGGGACCTGTGTTTCACTTTCCTCCTGCCTATAATGGTCCCTGAGTATCTGCAAAGAGCACCAAGTGGCAGCAATTACAAGAGTCATCTTAGGGGAGAAATGCATTTCTCACTGCTTTCAAAAGGGGATTTGATGGTAAAAGAGCAAAACTGCTTAAAGTCCCTTTCCTTATAAAATACTTGACTGGGGTAAGTATGTAAGTAAGTGATACATATGTTTGTATGTTTCTGCCCTTCCAGACCAGAGAACCTCAGGGATGAGCCCATGATTCTTAACATGTGACTAGCGAAGAGTTGTATTTTAATCAGAACTGAGCCATTTTATTAGCATTTTCTGCTCATTTCTCTTTTTTCCACCTGCCCTCCCCAGGCACCATCTTTCCTGGGCACTTTCAGTGCCTTGACACCAAGGTTGAGATCTCAGAGACGTGAACTTTCCCTGCATGACATGAAGCAGCAGGGTGAGGAGAGGGAAAGGCTATCCCTGCCCTCTGGGAGAAAGGCTGCAGCATGAAAACATGCCTTCCTACACACCAGAACATTCACATAAGAGAGAAACTGCAAGTCCCCTGCAGCAGGATGAGCCCCCGTAGAGCTCAGCTCACACATTTTTGAATGCAGCTGAACTCTGAAAAGCAGAAACTGCCTGAAGTGATATACGGTTACTCTCCTTAGGCCATAGCAGGTGTGGAGGCTGCATGTCTGGGATGCTGAACATCTCCTTCCCCAGTCAGCATGTTAGTCTGGTGATTGGGAACATGCCTTGGACCACACAGAGGTGTTGTGGATAAAGTTCGTTCCTGGTTTTGCCACTGGCTGAATGTGGGATGTGTTGGCACTTAAATGCCTTTTGCCTGCCTTAGCCCCGTGGCTGGGATCCCTCTCACTTGACTATACGCATTTAATAGCTGGGCATCTACCCTGATCTAGTCCATGAGGGTCCATCTACAGCCAAATGAAAGACGCAGTCATCTCCATTAGGATCTTATGGATGAGTACACAGTGAATCACTTTCTGGAGGTGCCGATCTTCTGCACTGACTGTAGAAAAAGCTGAGGTGAGTAGCTTGGACTCTATTCTGCAGACCTAAAGTTCGGTCAAATGATGGCCACATTTGGAGCACGAGGCCTGCCTCTTCTCACACATTTGGACAGCATCCATACATTTGGACAATGGGAACTCGGTCTCAGCAGGGAGCCTGCAGACATCAACAATGGATGCAATTATGGGGAATAAACAAGGGAATATATGCTCTGAAAAAGAACGCTTTCCTCACAGCACTGCTGTGAAAAATAGCAGAACAGAAAGGAACTAATTCTGTTTCACCCAATTGCTCTCCATAAATCATCTCTTGGCAGCAAGCTCGACTGGTCCACCAAAGGGCCAATTAAAGCAAAGGGAGGCTGAGTGCTGTTTGTAGTCAGGGCTGTGTTTTGTATTACAGGAACTGTAATTTGTTCCAAGAGGGTGGCATCTCTTCCCTTTCCAAGCAGAGAGGAATATCCATGCCCGTCTGGCTCTGAGCCTTGCCGTTATTCCTTCAGAGCATCCACGGTGCATTGACCAGCGTCCTCTCCAGCGCAGTGTTTTACTGTCCAACGTGAGATACGACGCTGCAGCTTAAAGCCGCGTAGCAGAAGTACAGTGACAGACCAACAAGGTCATGAAACCTGGAAATCAGCAGCAAGTACATATGTTTTTAAAACCCCCTGTTGCAATGCATACAGAACTCCTTCAATGCGCGGTCCATTAAAATCCCTCCTCAGGGTAGCATTTCCTGACACTTTCCCTGGGATTGCCCTGCTGCTCGGTACACGTCCTGCTCCGAGCCCTCCCCACCAGCTGCCACCACCCCTCCTGCACACCCCCAGCCCTTGGACCCCCCGCCGGCAGAGCAGCCCTGGCCATGGCCACCTCTCAGCCCTGCTGTCCCTCCTGCATCTCATCCGATGGGGACAACACCTGCCCGCCAAGACAGCCCTGCCACCGGTAACGCCAGGCTGCTCTCCCACCTGTGAGAAACAGCGGCTAACACCCCTCCGCGCGGCTCTGGTTTCTCTCCCGGGGCTCGCCTCCGCCAGACGACGCCGAGGGCTCTGGCTGGGTGTCGCGTCCCTCGAAGCCATCCCCGGCCCGGCGACAACCTCCCGCCCGTCCCGTCCCTGACAGGGAGCGGTGCCAGGCCCCGTGCACGCCCTTGCCCGCCAGGCGGGCTCAGCGGCTCTGCCCCGGGGGGAGGACAGGGCACGCCACCCGGCCGCTCCCGCTTCCAGCGTGGCCAGGGCTGGCCGCTTTCCTTCCCTGTTTGCTTTCAGGGTGTTCATCTCTGCCGCCGCGGTTCGGAGCAGCCGGGAGGTCGGCCTCGCGCTGCGGTTCGAGGAGGCGCGACGGAGGAGGGCTGGAGGACACCACTGGCTTCCCCACAGCGCGCTCTTCCCCAGCCTCCCTCTTTTCCTCCACAAGGCGCGAGAGGTATTTTTGCTCCCTCTTCTTTTTCCTCCAGTTCCCCCTCACTTCTGCCCCAAACTGCCTGCTAAGCCTCGGCTCCCCGGGATCTCTCTCTGGCAGGTGGGAGGGAGCCATGCCGTACCTGTACCGGGACTCGAAGCCAAGGCCGCCCGCACTGCCCGGGGCCGCGCGTGCCACCCACAGCTCAGGGAAGGCCTTCGAGGAGCTGAAGCAGGAGTGCCTGCGCGGGGGGGTCCTCTTCGAGGACCCCGACTTCCCCGCCTGCAACTCCTCCCTCTTCTTCAGTGAAAAGCCACCCGTTCCCTTCATCTGGAAGAGGCCCGGGGTGAGTATGCCGTCGCGCAGAGGAGGGTGAGCCTTTCTCTCCTGTCACCCTGCCAAAAGTCGGACGCCGCCGTTCTTTGGGATCGCACCGAACGCGTGGCGTGTTTGGGGAGACGTGGAGGCGAAGTGCGGGGCGGGAAACCCTTCCCACCTCAGGGGCAGCGGCGCGGGGTCGAGATGTCACCCGCAAAGAGCTCAGGCTGTGGGACAAGAGGGCTGGAAGGCTTCACCCTGTTTTTAAGATGTAGCTTGTTGTATAGCCACACTTTACGCATGTGTATTTATGTACATGCATAAACAACTCGTAATCAGCCTTCTCTCTTACGTTACTGCCAAACAAAAGCAATGTTAATGTGAAAATAAGAGGACATGCAAGGAATTCAGGGTAAAATACATTATGATGATGTTCTAACTATGTAAAATCAAGTGTTGTTAATGTAGGAAATTCATAATTCAGGTTAAACTTAAAAAATTCAAACCTTTTAACTTTTAGAGTATGAGATTCTTATACCTACTTGCTCGCTTCCATCATGAAACACTGAGAGATTACGAATACGTGCCATAGTTACTGAGCCATTCAGCAGTAGCCAAGGGCTTGATGAGTATCTGTTAATGCATCTTGCATAACAATCATTAATAACACAGCGAGAGCCTGAAGCTTCACTAGTCACATGCTCTCAGATCACAAACCCAACATCACTCCAGGTTCCTTCTCCCCACTTAACTCTGTAACTAATAGCCACAGAAAATTTGTGGCTACATTTCATTCATTCGCTAATGACTGATGTTTATTCTCTTTTTCTTCATAGTCTGAAAGCTTCTCCCTTAGTAGAAAACTTTCCTTTGGCGACACTGATACCAAGGGAACAAAATAAGCTTAAAGAAGGGTTTAAATTTTGGCTTAACTTAATCCACAATGATAGGCATTCAAATGCCTCAGCATCTGATAGTTAACATAGTGCCACTACAGAGCAGAATTAAAGCTATTGTTTCTGGACAAGTTTCAGCTATGAAAAAAGAGGAGATCCCTACCCATGGTAAGTGCAGCCCCTGCAGGCACTGCTGCCTGCGTTGCCTACCTGTGCCCCAAAAGCCAGGTGGGCTGTGGGGTTGAGATGCTTTTGGTGGGGTGACTCTGGAGTGCTGTGGGGTATCAAAAATGCAAGTGCCTGTGACACTAGATCAGAAAGAACGGTTTTCCTTTGGCCAGCCATTAGGTGCTAGTTTGTCTTTTTTTCCATTTGGGGCTTCACAATAGTTAAACTTTGCTGTAAAATGTAACCAGGAGCAGCTGAGAGCCTGTGTGTCCTTGTGCATGGTACCCAGGGTCTGTGTGTTGTAGTTGTCGCAGTCTTCTTCAGGATCTTTGTACGCTGAACTGGAAACATTTCCAGGATGAATAAGTTACCTGAAACGGGATCTGCCTTCACACTCCAATTCCCACCATGCAAAAAGGTGAACTTTTGTGAACTGCACAGCAAGAAATAAAGCTCAGGGAAGGCTGAGAGGATGTGTAAGGACAGGGTGTTAGTTATGGACTTCTCTGCCTCCTCAGCATTTAAGCTAAATCAGTTTCATCTCTATTATCCATCAGGAACAGCAGCAAAATAGAGGCACCGCAACACCATTTCAAGTTAACACGTTTTACTTTGCAAGTGGGATATAGGTCTGGAGCCTGTGCCAGGTTAGTTGCCACAGCTCAGCTGGTGAAGCTGTGGTGCCAGAGACCGTGAGCACAAGAGCACGGCCGCTGTGTAGAGTATCTGTGTTCAAACTGCTTTTCACAGTGACTGGTTTTTACTGCCTCTCCTACCAGTATTTTACAGTAGCTTGGATGAAGTGTAGCACAATACAAGCAGGTAATTGCAGGGCCAAATAACGTTAGTCTTCAGATTTACACTTTGTTAGAGTTTAAGCTTTAGTAATGAGAGTAGAGAAGGCTTTCTCATTATTTTGTCGTGCATATACCTGCATGTATACACGTTTGTACGCAGTGTGAACAAGACCTTCAGCTAGCCCTAATCCATAAATCTCCCACTGCAATCAGTGAGCTACATGGGTCTGCACCAGATGAATATCTCGCTTTCTACATAAATCTTAAGTGCTCTAAGATTCAGAAAGATATTTAGCAATTTTGTTTAGCAATCCCTTTTTATTACAAATTAGACTTTTGAAACTCTACCTTATCAAAATTTTAGAATAATCTGAAGAACAGAAGACCCTTTTCTCATTGTATTTCCCCTTTTCCCTTCCCCTTTCCCTTTCCCTTTCCCTTTTCCCTTCCCTTTCCCCTTCCCTCTCCTCTTCCCTTCCTTTCTATTTTTCCTTCTTAATTTATATCTAAATTCAACTGCTGGGATAAATTCAACAGCTCAGTGTCTGGGAAAGTTAGACATATAAGTTGAAGAATGAAAAAAAACCAAAACCAAAAAGGAAAGACAAATGTGTTTTACCAATGCCAAATGAGTCTATCGTCTACAGGAGGAAGCAAGAAGGCACTTCTAATATGAACAGCCACTGGCACCTGGTATGACAGGTACTGCATGCTGGAACCAGGCAGAGTAATCACAGAAATAAGGCCACCTAAACAGCCTCACGTTCAGTCTGTCTTAGGTCTCCATGTACCCCCTCTACCAATGTGAGACAGAGTCACAGGGGATGCAATTAGTTTTCTTTTGAGTCTAAAGAACCACAGCTTTGATGTAGCATCAGGAGAATCACTGATCGCTTTGTTTCATCTCTCTGAGAACTGCATGTCCCTACTTCTAGGCAATGTCGTTGTGCAGGTGAATCCTTGAATTACTGTGTGCTGTGGGTGAATGCAAGATCCAGCTCTGGGTTTTGTCCTTTAACGTGCTGAAAACCCTGATACATATTATTATACCATCCAGTCTGAAAATCACTTTAAAATTAATATTATTTTTGCAACATCCACTCAAAAACTGTAGTGTGGTTTTCTTTTGTGCAGCAGAGAATGTGGCACAGGTGCAGTCAAAATCCTTTCAATTCATTTTTATTGATTTTTTATTATTATTGGTTTTGTTTGCTTTAGACATAGGAGATGATGGAAAATGGTTCTCCATATGTCAGTTGTAGAGCTGGGTAGTAAGCAATGAGCCATGAATCTAATGTTCAGCCCTATGTCAGTGGAAAGGTTTTTTTATCTTGTCCCTTGCTAACACACAGAGTTTCTTGGTAACAGCTAAATTTAGTTCTTGCCACGAGAACTAAGTTCCCCAGGAGCAATGGTGCTAAAACAAGGCATGTCATTGAAGATCAGCCACTTTATCAGCTGTTGTTATATTAATGTCTAAAGGCAATGAGCCGTGTTTTTTATTGTTCACATCCAGTCCCAACAAGACTGAGTGTATTTAACAAGCAGGTGGGCCAGGTAAGGAGGAGCTGCTGTTTGAATTCCCTTTGCTCTACGCATTGGGGACATGCCGTGCTGTGGTGCCTCCTCCCCAGGGCACCTGTGGCTGAAGCACAACCTGGCTGCCACCTCCTCCCCACCAAAGGCAAACAAAAAATATGCAAGCCAGCTTCCTCCTGAATATTGCTTCTGCAGGGTGAGTTTCATGGGAGCAGTGCTGGTTCATTGGGGAGAATGTCCTGGCTCCAGTGGTGGCTGGCAGCAAATGCCCCAGCAATAAGTGTGGGAAGCTGAACAAAACTATCAATATCCTGCTCTGATGGCCTCACAAAATGCAGTGATATGAACTAAAAGCAACTCAGTTTCCTTCTAGGCAAATGCAGGGGTTAAATGACTGAATGTGTTCTATTCCCCCCCCCTTTAATTTTTTCTTTTTTTTTTTTTTTTTTTTTTTGTCAAGCTTCTGCCACTTAGGCAGAAGAGTTTGCTTCATGCCATAGGGTCTGCGACAACATATCAGGACAGACTGATTAACTACTGGTATACTGCTCTAGTAAAATATTAGATACCCTCCTCCTCCCTTTTCTATTCAGTTCAATCAATTAAATTCAATTTACAGTTCATGGGAAAGAGGAGAAGAGAGGGGAATTCCTGCCACATTTATTGGTTTACCACTGTAATTTTTCTATCCAGCTGTGGTGCTAATAACTGAACTAAAACAGTCAAATGAATGCTTGAGAATTGCTTTAATGTCACCATGACCATGAGTCCCTCTGAGCACACAAAGGTGGGTAGTGTTAGCTCGTCCTAAAAATTAACTCTATAAAACAAACAAGGCTGGAGTCTACCTTTGTTGTTTGCTTATTTGAGGAGGAAATGGTCTGATGGTTGTCAGATACTGTATGTTCCAGGTTTTATGTGCAGGTAAATAAAAGGCTTATTAGTGCATTTAAAGGTAAATTGCCAATTTTAGGGTTTCCAGCCGTTGGGGGAAAACAAACACCCCTCCACCCCAACCCCCACCCCATTAATCAGGATTGTAGCCTAACATCAAGATTCTGGACCAGGTTATTCTATAATGTTTTAACAATTGCCTACAGATGAATAAAGACTGCCAGCCTTTCATTAGCAGCCAAATAATTAGGAAAAAATGGGGATAGTTGATTCTTTAATTGCTCTACACTGTAATTAATTAGCAAGGATTCCCCACCTAGGTTTTTTGTGGTGGCTACACTGCTGCAGGATAATATAGTTCACGTGGCACGCATGCCATGCTGCATGTCTGGGCTCAGAGTGAGGGTGGTATTTTCCTGGAGCATTCTAAGTCATTTCTGTGTGTGTCTCCCACTCTCGCAGGATATTGTCAAAGACCCCAAGTTTATCCTCGGAGGAGCCACAAGAACTGATATTTGCCAAGGGGATCTTGGTGAGTGATTCCCCCTGGGTGGACATGTTCATGCCTATGCCCCTTGAGGAGCAGCAGGAATATCCTTGCACATGAGGGGATGTTGTCCCACCTGAACTGGTGGGAGCCGTGAAGCTGGAGGTACCACCCATGCTCACCTTGCCCGCAGCCACCTCTTTGGTAGTGCCCTCCCATCGGTGCCAGGGACCATCCTGGTGCGGTGGGATTCAAGATCAGGGAAGTATCTCCCTTCCCTGAGCGTACTGTGAGCCCGAGGGAGCCTTTTGTCTACCAGCACCTCCGAACTGCAGCACTGTCTGCCCTGGCCAGACAGCGATGTGCTTCCTGGGGACACACGGGCTGGCTTTTGGATTTCAAGAGGGGTGGCAGTTAACTGCTACAAAATCTCCTCTGGCCCCTACACCACCTTCTTTTCCTCCTAAAGGGAGGAAAATGAGGGCTTTTTTTTCCCCCCTTCTCAATTTGCAGGTGACTGCTGGCTATTAGCAGCCATAGCTTCTCTCACACTGAATGAAAAAACACTAGCAAGAGTGGTGCCACTTGATCAAAATTTTGGGCCGGATTATGCTGGAATATTTCACTTCCAGGTAAGATGAACATCTGGCACAGCATGAACACATTTCCATCATTACATGTCATGGTCTATTTTGCAGTGGGGTTGCCAGTTATTGCAGGGGAGACATTGAAAACACAGGGATTGCTGAGCTTACGCTGTTGCTCATGTGTTGAGACACAACCTAGAGGACTATGTCAGCCTCCCACAGGCATGCACTTAGCCATTTCTGCTCTGTGAAGAGATATATGGCTTTAGAAATCATTTCACATCTTCTTGGGCACACAAAGCCTACTTAGGGTATAAGGCCTTAGAGGAGTTGGACTGGGATCTGTAATACATGTGTGTCTTAAAGGTGTCTTCCATCACGTGGTGACCACTTGTGTAGCTACATGAATGATGTTATCCAGACAAGGAGCTACAGTACAGCTCTACACTTTTAGTCTTAGTCTTTTCTTAACATAGATTACCCTTCCTTCAGAGCAGCCTACCATGGTATAGTGGGAACGGATGATTTACATATGGGTTCTAATCAAGCCTATGATTGTTTCTAACTTACAATTAGAAGTGCTGGGACACCAGAGTCCTACGCTCAGGAAATGACATGCTGTCAGCAAACTCATGCCCCATCCTTTCTAAATAGTTTTGGCAGCACAACGAGTGGCTGGATGTCGTGATTGATGACCGATTACCCACCTTCAAAGACCGGTTGGTTTTCCTGCACTCAGCTGAACGCAATGAATTTTGGAGTGCCTTACTAGAGAAAGCCTATGCCAAGTAAGTAACACTGTGCATACAAAATTGGTTATTTGTACATCCATCATTCACAATTTGTACATAGATTATCCAGTATTTGGGGGGGGGGGGGTTGCATTTGCTGCTGCCCTGATATAAAGATGTTATGTCTATCTCTTGTGACCTGGTCCAGCTTCCAGCACATCTATAGATACAACCCTAGCTGATAGCAACAGAGTTGGATCAAAGCCTCAATCCTGCCATTTGTGTCTCTGCTGAGACCTCAGTTGATGGTTCTGGCAAACTCTATGTTTTTAAATGATTTGGCAGGTAGCAATGCACTGACACACAGTGATATTCAGTCCTTGCCGACCTGACAACTGGCACTAAAGAAAGAAAAGCCCCAGGCTTTAATGATATGGAGAAATGAATTAATTAAAAATGCCATTAACGAGGAAAGCAGAATGATCCCAGTACGCCTCCCATATATCCTGGGTACATTCTGGGGTACTTCTTTTGACTTCAGTGCTGTTGTTGCAATTGTATGCCTGTGTGAGAGAGAGGTCTTGAACATGGGTATCTTCAAACTTTTGAAAGCATGTCTCACGGTCAACATGTGTTTTCCAGGCTGAACGGCAGCTATGAGGCTCTGAAAGGAGGCAGTACAATAGAAGCCATGGAGGATTTCACTGGGGGCATAGGAGAAATGTATGAGGTTAAAAAGGCTCCTGACAATTTCCATGAAATCCTGGAGAAAGCTCTGAAAAGATGCTCAATGGTGGGCTGCTCTATTGATGTAAGTAAGAAATGGGGTCTGAATTTCTCAGTTTATTTTTGTGGTTTCTGCTTTAAAAACCCCTGCTTTTTAAAGACTGGTTAAATTAATGGCAAGTAGATGGATATGCACTTAACTCTGCAAATAATAGCTATGAACTGATAGATATGTAATATTAACGTATGCCTTAGTACGGTTGTTTAAAAGAAAAGAAAAAGATTCATAACTTTTCAGCACGTGATGGCCACTGTGTTTAAGGCAATAATGACGTGAGTATGAGCACTTGGTGAGACTGAATTTTACTTCCTGACTTATTTGGTCACTTAGCATTAAAATTGGCCATAGCTTTTTGAGGACTTACTGGTTCCAGAGACTACAAAATTGGTTTTTTTCAGCCCCGAATCCTGTACCAACACCTATGGGAACTTGGGGGACTCAAGACAATTTTCAGGATTGGTGTGTGTGTTTGTAAAGAGGGGCTGGGGCTTAGGGTATGTCAGGTTTATCCCTCCAGAGACTAAAACCTCCAGCTTTCCCAGAGGAAAGGTTGCTGGTGGGTAGCACCTGCATAGGTTACTTACACTGCTCTGGCACTGTGTCTGACCCAGGGTAAAAGGGGCTGTCCATGTGTCCTTGGCTTTCGGTGAAAAATGCCCAAGCTGCTCAACAGCAAGAGTGAAAGCCCTGTGGCTGTTCCTTGCTGACTTTGCTCAGCGGGAAAGGCAGTTTGGAAACAAAAGTGTCCCAGGTTTCTCCACCAGAATGAGCAGATGAAGAAGGTTTCAGAGCAAACAAAAAATCCCACCAAGCACAAAATGTTTCATTTCCCTTTTGGGCACTTGTAACAAAGGCAAAGGAAGTGCCCAGGCTGGGGGAGAAGGAGAGAGGCTTTCCTTTGCCCTCTGCCCAAAAGCCTCATTGTTGAACATTTGGCTGTGCTGAGGGAGACCTGTTGTCTCAAACCCATTGCCTGCCTGACTGAAAGCAGGGCTTTTCCACAAGCTCTCTCTTTTACTCAAGACTCTGCACTCAACTTTGGGGTTCGGTGTTTTCCGATGTGAGTTTCCCTTTCTCTCCTGATGAAGCTTTGCTGCTTGCAAAGACTGATCAAATATTTATTGAACTAGAGAGAGAGTGTGATACTCATCTGGCTGATGGGACCCTTCACTGCTATCACTGCTCCATCAATGTCTTTTTACAAGAAATGAGGCCATACCAACACCTGATCTCAGTCAGAGAGCACTTTTCCCACCCCTTAGCTGACACAAACTACATTTGAATGGGAGTTAAGACTGAGATCCCAGAAAGTAGATGATGTTGATACAAAATCACAGGGGCAGAGAAGGTGTTTCAGCCTGGAACCACCTTATTTTCCCTCTGAGTGAACAATGCTAAAAAAAAAAAAAAAAAAAAAATCCTTTCTTTCCTCAAAGGGCACCATTGCACCATCACTGTCTGCATCCAGCAGACAGACCAGTTTCCTGTTCTCAGTACTGGTTAGCCACTGACTTCCCACCTGATGCTTGGAAGGGACCAGGTGGCACCACTCGTGATCTCACTCTGAAGAGAGAGATTCACATCTTTTTTTCCCATATTTCAGACCAGCAGTGCTGCAGAGTCAGAAGCCAAAACCCGCTTTGGCCTTATAAAGGGCCATGCTTACACCGTGACTGGCATCGATGAGGTACGTTCAGCAGTGCAGGGCAAGGACAGACCTGGGTAAAAAATAAGGGAGTGTCCCCCAACCTCAGGTGACGGGGGAGTTATCCTGGGGGACATATCCAAATTCCCATCCATCTTTCCCTCCCACATCTCCTGTAGCAGTCTGTACCTTTTGCCCAGCTGTTACACCAGCTTGCCCAGCCTCTGCACACTGGAGAAGTCCTGCTCCCTAGCTACTGATGCTTGGTATTTTCTCTATTTCCTTCTTCCCCAGGTGAGCTACCGGGGCCGGCAAGTGCAGCTCATAAGGATAAGGAACCCCTGGGGACAGGTCGAGTGGAACGGCCCTTGGAGTGACAAGTATGTGTGCTGTCCCATAGACACTGGCCTCGCAAAGATCCCAGCTGCTGACCCACAGCTGGCTTTCTGCAGCCCCAGCTATTCCACAGAAAATTAAATCAAGAGTTTGCGCATGCGTTAACAGTATTAGTGGCATACTAACATATCACCCTCAGTATTTTCAAAGCTGCTCAATTATGGGGACACTGTCAAAGTTGTTTAGCCCCCAAAATCTAACATTAGCAAAAATCATGCATTAATATTAATGGGATAAGTTAATTTTAAGACACTCCAGATTGGAAAAATTATACGTTTGGAGTGACTTTTTGTTTATTTTTTGCAAGCCTGTTGCTGTAGTACTTGTAACACAACATCCATACTTTGTCCTACTGCAGATAAGCTGGAAACTGATATTGTATTACCCCCTCTAAGCAGCTTATGAGTGTCTAGTTGCATTTACTGTTCTGGGTTTCTAAACACCTCAGGAATAGGCAGGAACCTTACAGGTTGTATATGACCATTAAATGAGACCCTCTCCATGCAGTACCCACTGAAGTTGTGGAAGGACCCAAAAGTACAACAGGACTGGTCTGAAAACCAGTCTCTTTTTACTACCAAAGGTAAACAAAGTGCAAATAATACAAAAGAAAAAAAATTATATAGTAAAAAACAACACTACATTCCTCCCCAGCATACACTTTCCAATATATTTTTGCACATATGCATGGCTTCATTTTTGTTTCACTTTCTTCTGCTAAGTTTTTTTTTTATTCACACAAATGTAGAGGACAGGAGCCATAACCTGCCTGGCCCTTTAAAGTTGCTGTGACATGTAGTCATCTGTAGGACTACTTTGAATGTCCCTGTCGTTAACATGACTCAGAAATAAATGAAATATTTCCACATCAGCTCTGATCCCTTGTTATCTTGAAAAAGAAAGATGTGGATAGTTGGCATATATAATGAGTGATTAAATCTCAAACAGAGGTTAAGATCAGGACAGGCATCTGACAATTCGTGCTGTTTATTGAAAAGGCTGTATCTGTAAAGCAGAGGTCTGATTCTGCTCTTGGGACATTTTCTGGAACTCAAGATGCAGAGGGGCTTGCAGGTCAATACAGGAATCTGTATTAACACTTTGCAGTGGTTGCTGAAATTAAAAACCTCAACACAAGGTGCCTGCTAATCCCTGTTTATTATGTCAGATTGGAAATGTAGTAGGGCATTTCCAGTTTTTCCAAAAAGCATTAGCAGGTTTTTGTTTGGTTTTGACCTGCTGCAGCTGGAGTTGTAGGGGTGAATGAAAAGGAGGCAAAGACTTTACCTGGAACCCAGTTACTCCAGCAAATCTCTCTACGGGGGAAGGAGCCTATTCAATTCCCATTGACTCAATTTTGAAGAAACATCTGGCCCTAAATTACTGACAAACATAAAAAAGCAGATGGTGCTACAGGTGGAAAACAGATTTAAGGAGGGGTGTGACTTACCAAAAGCTTTACCAATAGCCCCATTATACCCAACCCCAGCACCTGACAGCAGTCCCAACTCTGAGTGCAGGCAATAACTCATGCAGGATCATCCTGGAGCAGCTTTAGGATCTTTGGCCTGGTACTGCTTCCAGCTACATTAGTTGGGTCTCTGTGACCATGAGTGACAGCAGGAACTGGGAAACCTCTTAAATGCATCTGTGTTCTTGTGAGCCGCTCACGTAAAACCCATCTGGAAGAATAACAGCCTACTGCTGTGTCCAGCCAGTCATTCTGAGGCAGGCAAAATTAATTGCCACATACCTGTAGTAAAGCTTTGTTTTGTTTTCTTGCAGCTCTCCGGAGTGGCGTTCAGTCAGCCTGTCGGAGCAGAGACGCCTATCTCAGGCAGCACTGGATGATGGAGAGTTCTGGTAAGCCACAGGTTTTTAAAGAAGTCTCTATGTGAGGAAATAAATGCTCCGTTTCTGCCTAGGAGAGGGCAAATAGAATGCTCACTTGGTTTTCTGTGTGTTTCGTGTGTGCCCGTGTCTATTCCAATAACAAAAAGCACTTTAAAAGTCACCTTAGTCAATGGCATTAGCATATTTCAAATACTGTGTGTCTCCCATGAATGTAACACCCTTTAAATCCTTCCCATGAGCAAAGGCAGGCTCTACAGAAGGGACCATTGTATTGCACTGTATCACCGATGAAATGCGTTCAGGGTAGATATGGTACTGGAAGGGAAGGGAGTCCTGAGAAGCGATACTACTTGTTACAGAAAGTAAAAGAACGCCAAGATATGTGTGAAATGATGGAAAATTTTAAGAAAAGATGAAATGAAATGGAAAAAAAAAAAACGTGGTAGAAATTGCTTTAGAAGTGTGAAGTGTTCTTCATGCCAAATTCACAATCTCAGACAGAGCAGATGGCTGACTTGCACATGATCCCCCCTATATCAACCATGCTGTGCACTACTGACAATGTGTCTGGTCACATTTTCTAGGGCCAGATGTTCATCTCTTTTACACAGAGGTAAATCTAGAGAGATATGCAGTGGGGCTATTCCAGATTTTTCCTGCAAGTTAAACTAAAGTTCAACTTTAGGCCTGAAAAGGGATTTGAGATAGACAAGGCAACACGTTAAATCACATAAAATGATTTATCCCAAACTTTGATAGCTCTGGAGGGAAGTAGGTCCGCTGGCTTATCCGTTACTTAAGTATTTTTACATAGGATATTTTGAGTTATTTTGCTATTGATATTGCAAATGCAGTAGGGCATTTCCAATTTTTCCAAAAAGCTTTTGTGGGGGTTTTTTTGTCTGTTTTTGACCTGGCTACAGCTGGAGCTTATGGGGTGAATGAAAAGGAGGCAAAGACTTTACCTGGAACCCAAGTAATTCCAGCAAGTCTCTCAATACAGGGCATGACTTAAAGCCTGACTGTGTAATGGAGGTGCAAGTGTGCAAGAAGGTGTCAAATGAGCAATGAAATTCATGAAAAAGTTTTCTGTCCAACAGAGCTAAGCTGATAGTTAAGTAAGTCCTCGGAAGGCCAATAAAAATTAATGAGGTTGAGCATAGCCAGACAAATGTTGGCCTTCCTCATCCAGCATCTCAGCCATTCAGAGCAGAAACAAAAGCCATTGGGACTGCAATTTCCACTGAAGGGGTTAAGTGGACAAAAACCACATGCTGAAGATAAGAAATGCTTCCAAAACCAGTCAGGCAAGTTTGTTACCAGCTAAACCCTCCACCCAGTCCAATAGACTTATTTTTCCTAATGTCTTTTGACTTCTGTGTATTTCTCTAAGGAGTGTTTGCCTCTTTGCCCTCTCTAAGCCACACCTGTATGGTTTCCCCATCAGGCTTCACATACAGGCTTTGCATGAGCAATAATGTGATGTATCCCTGAAGACATTAAAATGGTCAGATGAGGAAAGAGATGAACATAGCTGCTTCTCTCCAGCTTTCAGTTTGCTCCTACTGTGGTTTCTGCTGATGCAGTTTAGCTGAGGAGATGGTGCATGAACCATATTCCTGCTTCTGCAGCTGAGGACCTTCAGCCAGTCTGTTCACCACTCCTGGTGGTGACTTGGCTTGCCTCCCTGGAAAGCTGGGGTAATCTTTATGAGGTGCTTTGAAACCTGCTGCTAGAAATGCGGTCTGATAAGACCTTTTGTCCCTTTTGTTCTTTGGATTTGTGAGGACTGAAGAAAATCTTCATGGTAACATGCTGAGGGCCTGCTGACCTCATTAACTGCCCCAAAGATATTTTGGCTACATATTAGCAGCTCAGATTGGTCTTGTCCAGATGCTTCTACTAGATATGAAGAAGGCATCCTGCTGTTGGCTAAGAAATCAGCTTCTTACCCTAGTCCCTTCCCTCCTAAACTCAGAGGGTCAGAGTCTTCAGTTGCCTTCACTGGTCCACAACGGCCCTAGGGAAGTCAGAACAGGTGTTTTACCTCTTAGGAGCCAAATCTGATCTATAAAGTGCAACTCCTTCATCTGCTTTGCAGCACGTTTCCAAAGAGCCCAAAATTGCATAGTGTGGCCAGGAATCCAAGTGACTCGGAGGCAGATTTTGCTGTGCTGCCCCTGCTCTAGTGTACTGACCATCAAAGTGAGAATTAGCAGTGCCTAGGACTAGCAATACATGGGAATAGCCGACAAGAAAGAGGACAGAGCTCAGGAAAGCAAACCCTGCTGCCCCTTCCCACACTAAAAACAGGTTGTAAAATGGCCCATAGCAAGTGTAAATTAATAACACCACAGACATCTATTTCTTATGCAGCAGAAAAATGGAGCGAGCTAGCTGTGTTTGGTGAGTTGTGCTGAGGGCTAGCTGGGTCCTATTTGCCACTTCTGCAGATAAACATGCAGTCTTGGACAGCTTTTGCTTTCCTGCTACTCCATTTTGTTGTTAGGCATCAGCTACTGGAGGAAAAGGATTGTTACAGAAGTTCATGTTAGGGAGGAGATCAATTTCTGTATGTTATTTCTATGGTCCATGGAGAGAGAGGGGCTGTTAGAGATAGCAATTCAGAGCAGAGGACACATCTGGATGCTAAATTGCCCTCAGGAAGGCCTAATACCTCTCCCCTTTTACAGAGGGAAGTTCAGCCTACGAAGTCTACCCTCAGTCTTAGAGTATATGGGCCTCCTGTCTTTGCAGTGCCCGCCATGCAAGCTGCTGTCTCTTAGACATCTTCCCTGCTCTGTTCCTTCTGCCCAGGGCTGCACACCATGCCCAGTGGTGCTGTTTGCTCAGTCCTGAACACCAGGCTCCTTGGCCAGCAGGACTGTTGGTATCTTTTTGCCCTTTTACTTGCTAGATAAAATCACATGGCTTATCTGCTCCTCAGCACACTGAGCAGGCTACTTTCAACCAGCCCAGCCTAGCAGCTCAGAAACATCCATATTGTGGCATTTGCTTCCTCCTTCCCATGGCCATGTATATGTGTCCACCTTGGGTATAAAATATATGTAGTGCAATCTACATGACACAGTGTTGTGGACACATATTTAGCTAATGGTCACAAGAGCATTCCAGACGCCTTTAGAAGGCCTTGAACAGAATAAACAAGAAGACAAAAAAAGAAAGATGCCAATTAGAAGAACACAGGTGCGCATTCCACGATAAAGGGAACTTGGCACGAAGAACCTCAATTCAGCAGTTTATCTTGACCAATTTGACCGAGACAAGTTTCGCATGTTTTAGTTAGTATAACCAATTGTGTCCTATGTTTATGCGCGTGTACAGAGTTAGTATAACCAATTATATTTTAGCTTATGGCGTGTGGACACCTGATGTTTAGCTTGACAAGGTATATAAGCATGCTATTTGGGCAATAAAGGGAGAATAACTTTAACCGTATCGGTGTCCTGTTGTTACTCGGCTCACATCTCCTGATGGTTGCCTGCAACAACACAGTAGCAGGCAGCAGTGTCTATACTGCCTTCGAGGGCAGGGTGGAGCCACTACTCAACTCCAAACACAATTTTTTCTCATGTTTGGTGTATGTTTTTGCTAGGACAAGGTCCCAGGCACCCATAAAGGAGGGGAGGGTGGGCAACTTGAGCCTAGGCACCTTAGCAGAGGCCCAAATGTGAGTTTAACTGCAGTGCGGACAGGCTAACCATACCATGGCTTGGCTAATCCATCACCATGTGTCCCTTGTAGTGCTGTCGTGCATCTGACATTGAACACACAGCTGATTTGTAGGCAGACTTAGCTCCTGCACGATGCCTGCCATCCTTTGGTTGACTTTTTGGCAGTATAGATGCAGCCGTTAAGGCCAGGATGGCATCGGTGAAATAACTCTTTCCACCATAGGTTTTGTGCCAGTGTCACTTCTTTTCATCTTATACCCAACTGTAATTGAATAAAATCAACAGTTACAGTGCAAAAAGAAAAGTGTAAGAAATGTCAGAATGAGACCCCGACAATAAGGTTGCTTGTGTTTTACACCACAGTGAGGGAGAGCTAGCTTCTCCCCTGGTGTACATCAGCATATCTCCATGGTCACTGAAACTATTCAGATCTACACGAGCTGGTGATCTGGCCATGGGACTCTGGGAAGTAAGTACTTCTGCTGGGCATGCTTCACTGAAGTGAATGACTGCCTGCTCCTTCCCATGTCTTTCGCTCAGGATGAAATTTGAAGACTTTCAAGTGCATTTTGATAAAGTTGAGATCTGCAACCTGACTCCAGATGCCCTGGAAGACAGCACTGCCCACAAGTGGGAGGTGACCATCCACCAAGGGAGCTGGGTCCGGGGATCCACTGCAGGAGGATGTAGAAATTTTCTAGGTAAATAGATACTGCTTTGAAAATGAGAAGCAGGCACTGAAGTCTTTACCCACCCTCAGCCGCCTCTCCTGTTGCCCGTAGCCAGAACTGCGGGTACAGGCCAGGCCAGCTGCATCTCAGCTAACAGCAACCAGCCAAAGTGACAAATGTTCATATGGTCCCACTTGAGACTTTGTGGTAAAAGAGCTGCTTTCTTTGCTCCCAAGTTTGTTGGATCTGATTTGCCTCTCATTTACATTTGCATGAGCAGGACTAGCTCCAAATAAGTCACTTAAACTGCAGCAGTAAGTGTAAAATGAGACAAAAATCCAGCTCAGCCAGCATGTTTATGTGGCTCTGAAGTAGCATCATGGATCTGAACTGTGTTACTCCAGACTGGCACCAGCACTATGGGATCATTGTAGCTATGTACTTTTAACAAAATTCCATCTGACAACTTTATTTAATCCATGGTAACTTAATAAAATATCAGGCCTAAAATCTTTTCTACACCTAGTTCCATGAAGGATTTTGGCATTTGGCTTATTTTCTGCAGAGTTTAGTGGAAAGAAGCATGACAGCTAATGGAAAAACTAAATTTGAGCAAAACCTCAGCTTCATTGTCCTTTTTGTTTTCTTTTTTTTTTGGTAGTAGTAGTGGTGGTATTATTCTGAGGCAAGAAACTCTCTGGTGTTCTTTACATTGGCAGAGACTTTCTGGACAAATCCACAAATCAAGCTACATTTGACAGAGAAAGACGATGGACAAGATGACTGCACATTCATAGCGGCGCTGATGCAAAAGGACCGCCGTAAACTCAAGAAGGTTGGCGCTGAAATGCTAACCATCGGCTACTCTATTTATGAGGTACTCTATTGCTTTTACAGCGCAGTAGCTACACTATCAGTATTAACATCTTTCTCTGGGTTTGTACCCCTGCCAGTCATCGTGTATTTTTAGGGCCCTTGCTCTTAAAATAATCTTCTCAGTTACATCAAGCCCCACGGAGAATTTTGATGTGGTTGGGATGGAGTCCTCTCAGAGGAGGATTTAGGAGTCCCCAGGGGGGGCCATGGGTTCCCAGGATAGACTCTTTGGCCCCATGATTCTGTCATCCCCTGCCTGGCTCCTGGAGAGGGGACATAATTGCTGCTTATGAGCCTCTTGGGATGCATCACACACAGGGGTGCCCTCCCCTCAGTGAGGTTGGGATTGGCAAATCTGTTGTCACTGCTCTGTGACACCCTGCCTGGGATGGTGATACTTAATGGCAAGGATTGTTTAAGCAGGAAGACAATGTCCCAGAGCCCTCTTAGACTGCCTTCTGGGTGGGAAAGGACCACTGGTAACATGTCCTTGCCATAAGGTTGGGAGCTAGGTAGCTGCGAGCACATGGGTGAAGGGATGAGAGTCAGCGCCAGAGCCAGGGGAGAGGCTTGTGCCAGGCAGAGTTTGGCTCTGTGATTGGGAAAGGGGCAAGGATGGCCACCAGCACACCCTGGCCAGTGCAGCGCTGCCTTCATTTCCCCTCCTAGAGCCCTGGCAGAGACGGACACTTGGGCAAAGACTTCTTCAGGTACCACCCCTCCAAGGCCAGGAGCAAAACCTACATTAATTTAAGGGAAGTATCTAACAGATTCAAGCTGCCGCCGGGCGATTACATTCTTGTTCCCACCACGTTTGAGCCGCACCAGGAGGCAGATTTCTGCCTGAGGATTTTCTCTGAGAAGAAGGCCATTACTGAGTAAGTCAGCAGCGAGCCCCGGGCCCTCCAGTGCTCGCCTGTGCGTGGGGCTGGTGACTGCTGGGGGGAGTCTGGCTGCCAGGCACCCAGCCCTACAGCAGAGCCCTGGCATGGAAAGCTCCTGATGGTTTGGGGTTTTTTTTGCATTTGCCCATTTTTGCTAAACCTGACTTTTTTTGGAGAGGAGGTGGGGAAATAGGACTTCCCATAGTGAATCTGCTGGAAGCTTGACAAGGAAGGGTTGCTAGCTGCCTGATACTGTTTGGGAATCTGTGAATGCAGCAGTGTTTGTTTCCTCTCAAAGTTTGTCCAAATGACAATTTTATATGAAAAAAGGATATTGAGGAAAAAGTGTGTGCACAGTGAATAAAGAATGAGATTAATTCTTTAGTGGACAGCATGCACAGCTGTGCCCTACCTGAGTCCTGCTTAAAGTCTGTTTTAAGGGCTTATACCAAAATTTAAACAGTGCAAAAATCTGATTGTCTGATGAATTTTATCTAAACTTAACCTGTTCAGTAAAAAATGCAGTTTTATCATTCACCTCTGGAAGAAGTAATAAGCAAGCTTCCACCCCAAGCAGATGTTGAATATCTTCGGATACCGAATAAGGTTTTGTTTTCTCCAGGGATCTGGATGAAAACGTTGCCATTGATCTCCCTGAGGTAAGTCTACGAGTTAAAATAGCAAGAGAATAGCTCAGCAGAAGCTGGCACACGCTGCTTTTACTGTCTTTGGCTAAAACCGTTCATTTCACAGGAATGTTACACAATTGCCAGCTTTGTGTATGTGACTGAAACAGACAGTTCTGCTGAATATGGTAAAAGAGCTGTAACAATCAAAATCATAATCATTATGCTTCTGCATCCGCTTCAAGGCAGTCGGCGTCAGCCGGCACCAGAGGCATGTATCAGCCACCATGGGTGTGCTGAAAGCACACCCGTTAGCACCAGGGAGGCACATGGCCATTCACATCTTTTAAAATCTTATGTATTATGAAAAAATAACAGGCAAGAGAATGTCCACAGACCTACATTCATTTTGCATACAGATACATTTATTTTACTTATCAATATCCACAGGGCTTGGGAGGGAACGCTTGATACATGTGCGTGCCTACTGAAATGATTAAATTCTTTTTGTTTCTGAATGGCCTGGTCTGCCTGCTGAGCACTAATCGCAGCTGAGACTGAGTCAGCTCCTGTTTAAGTGTATCCCTGCAAATAAGCCCTTAATTGTGGTGTGCCTTCCCATGGAAACAAGCTAAGCTAAGATCTCTTGTGTCCCTTTTCGGTACAACTCTCCTCCAGGGACCAGCTAATAAACGCACCTCCATTTCTGGGATCTCGGGGCCATGTTCAGTAGTAAAGTAAATCTGTTCACCTGTCCCAGTATCATTAAGGGACTTCATCCAGACTTGAGCAGAAGGAAGTGAGGAACATGCATACGGTCAAAAAAAGTGTAAGCAGTCAAGCAGTGTCACCAGGGCCACTCTGGTGACAGTACACTAAGTAGCACCTATGTCATATCTTCTGTGGGTAGAGAAAACAAAGCCCGATTCTTTGCTTCCTGTACTGTGCTGTTGCCTTCTTTTTCCCCATTTTTTTGGCTCAAGAACTCCTCTCTGTTCACATGGTCATCCCAGCTATAGCAGTGGCTCTCCACTATTGGATCTCTCTGCTCATCAGTGTAGACTGAAGGCTGGACTCTACACCCCTGCGACTGCACTGATGCACTCAGCTGGCAGCCAGCTCAGTAGAGCTGTGGTTGTTCAAGGACCCGGGGAAGCAGACTGGTGTGGGGGTGGGATGAGAGAGAGCTGTTTTCCAGGATGGGTGCTATTGGTTTTGACATAGCCAAGGCAATGGCACACTATGCAATCGCCCAGGCGAAGGAAATGGCTGGGGTAAGGCTCCCCTCTGGCAGCTAGATGGTTGGGATGCCTTAGGTCTAGCAATGTTCAGGAGCATGTGTACCCTTATTTTAAGATGTACTATGGTCCCCTGGTGCACAGAGAGGCTACGTGCAGGAGAAATGTCATGTTTTACAATTCTTATAATGACTTGTGTGGTTGATGTTGCAGCCTCTAAACCCAACCCCAAGCCCACAAGAAAATGAAGACGAGAAGCAGTTCCGGGCACTGTTTGAGCAGATTTCAGGAAAGGTGAGTGCAAAACCCTTGTGCGTCCTAGCAAGGTGTAGAAAGATGGGAGACACCTCTGCACCCACTCAGGGCCAGGTGAAACGAAAATGACGTGTTTTGGGAGAAGTATGCTGAGTTGTAGTGTGTTGTTTGGGCACCAGATGTCACCATGCCTTATGGCTAGATGGAGAAGGGGACAGTCCCTGGTGAGCACACAGGAGGACCACAGCTAGAACTCACGCTCTGAGGGAGCCTACCTGGTTCAGTGTCCAGCCGCAGTTTATTCTTCGAATCAATAGTTCCCACTTGAGATCTCCTTCAGACAGCCTTATGCACAGCAGCACTCCTGTATTTTGCCAGCCATTTAGTTTTTAGCCTTTTCTGGGTTTTGTATGGTTCTCTTTTCCTGAGTTGCAATAAAGTACAGATGGGCGATGTTTGTGTTTTCTGAGGTCTTTGGTATGTCTGATTACAGAAACATCCAAGTAACAGATGCTGCACTTTTTTTTTACTTTAGGACATGGAAATAGCTGCAGAAGAACTCCAATATGTTCTGAATGCTGTATTAAAAAAAAGTAAGTGCTGATAACCTCTACGTTAAGGGCTGTAAAAAGCTTTATAAAAGCTGCCATTAAATTCGCTTTCAGATAGAAAAATAGAGGCTGTGTTATGGCTGCTGCCTGGTGTCCTCCAGCCAGCCGGGGCAGAGCCAGGAAAACATCTGGTCTGTGATCTAACCACGAGCTTGCCCTGCCTCCAGCATGATCCATGTCAGCTCAGTGAGGCCAGCTCTCCATTGCACTACTGCTCTGCTGTGGAGAGACAGCCACTGGCCTGGGACTTGTAAGACCTGGACATAGTTCGTGGCCCTGCTGCAGGCCCTTTGTACCACGGGAAACCTGTCGGTCTCTGAACCTCAGCTCCCGATTTACGAAACAAGGACAGTATTTCCTGTCATGTCTTCAGTAAATACCTCTTCTGTCTGGACTGTGACTTCTCTACAGTGAGGGCTGTCTGCATCTTCCAGTGCACAGGTCCTCCCACAATGAGGACTAGCAGCCAGCTGTCTCTGCTTATGAAATCCTATTTTCTACTTTCAATTTATAAAAGGCAGATTTGCCCAATGACTTCTTATTATTGTCTCTTTTCAGCAAAGAACATCAAATTCAAGAACTTAAGTCTCATTTCGTGCAGAAATATCATTTCTCTTATGGATGTATCCTTTTGAATAAGTGCTTGTGAGGCTAAATGAATACTGAATATATGTCCATAGCATTACCTGTCATGGATATGAGATGAATGTGGTAATGTCATGGTGGAATACTACCCAAAGAAAAAACTTATGTGAAAGTTGTATCCTGATTTTTATTTTAGAAATTTAGACAGACCATTTTCTACTGCAGACTTAGAGGCAGATGCTTTAATGCTGAGAACTTTTAAAAGTAAATCTCAGATTACTTCTGTACAGAACAGTGCATTTTTCAAGCTGTGGTTTATTTGAAAAAGGCCTAGAAGAGCTAACTCAAGAAAAGTCTATTGTCTGGAGGGTTAAATTCACCAGGCAGAGTTGTGCATGCAAGTTATGGGTCAGAAATCAAGAATCAGCAGAGTGTTGAAAATTACTGATATCAAAGCTGGGAGTTTTTTGACAACCAGACTAAAAGCTGGAAAATCTGGTCTTTCAGCTAGATCCTGGAACTCCAGGAAGCAGACATGTGGGTGAGAGTTGTCTGTCCAAATTTAGGCATTTGTGGTGTAGGTGTCTACATCTAAGCTAGACTTCCTTTGTAGATAGCGAAAGGGATGGTGTAATTATGCTTGTTCTGGATGCGCCTAACTGTGAGGGATGCTAAATGACTGCTCAGACATTAGGTGAGATGAATCACAGCCCTGGTACGTCCCCACTAGATTCATATTTTGCAATGTTCTGGTGCCTGTTGAATTTGTTTAGCATGGCTTCTCCTCAGGTAGAGCTGGTTTTTGCAGTATGCTTTCCTGGTAGACAATTTCGTTACAAGTGAAACAAAACAGTTAGATACAGTCTTAACAAGGCAAGTATCTAACATTTGGTTTGTATCTTGCTTGTTCAGCTGAGAAGTTCTTATCTTTTGCTTTTGCTGCTCCAGTCCCTGACAGAGGTAACACCCTCTCAAACATTTCTAACAGAAAACCAAAACAGACGAAACTTTATCCTGTTAAAGCTATGTCCATAATATTAAAATTCAGTGCAGATCAGTCATCATGCATATGCAATGAGAAACAGGGGACCAGTCCTAAATTTCCTCCCCTAAAAACCAAGCTTCAGCAGGGAGCTGGTCCATGTTCACATCTCATCCTTACATGGTATTGGGACAGAGCCAGGGGCTGCATTTAACCCAGGAGCATGGCAGCAGTCCTAGGTTTACTATTTAGGATGTAACTAAATAGTTTCCATGATTTGCAATGCTTCCAAGCAAATCTCTGCATAGTTTTGAATAAATGGAGACACAGCTCTTCCTCTGCTTTGGAAGCACAAGGAACGCAGACGCAACCATCCCACTCTGGGCATGGTATTTGGAGCACAATGGAGGAGCAAAATGACACAAATGAAAACCCGAGTCAACACTGAGTCCCCTCCGTGTCATATGCCACCAAATTCCCTGGCTACAGTCACCGTGCGGTGGCATGGAGTGGGGGCAAAGTTCTACATGAGCCCAGAAGAAGAACCTGGCTGGGTAGAAAGATAGACATTTTGCAGGAGTGATAACATCCTTGGGATCTGTGGGTGCCCTCAATAATGTCACCAGTATAGGTGCTTAAATAATGGCAGGCATTAGCTAGACCCCACTTGGCACGTTTTGAGCTTTGTGAATGCTTGCTGAGCTAGTGTCCCTCTGAGCTAGGACTTTGTCCTGGCAAGTAAGGTAGAAAGGGGAAGGGGAATGGGTCCATTCCTGATTTAGCATTTCAGAGCAAGTGCCCCATCCTGCAGCTGAGCTGTGCTTGGACGACATCAGTGACCCAGTAAAATAAGTATTAAGACCCTCACATTTCAGGCAGAGGGAAGGCCAGGCAGATCTAATCACTGCCCCTCAGAACTGCTGTACAGGTATTTTTTTCAGACCAGAAGGACCATCTTTTGCCAGCCTCACGCCACAATTCCCATTAATTTTTGACTGAACCATTGCAACAGAGCCTGGTCTCTAGTTAAAAATACAGACTAGCACATTGATTGACTAACTCCTTTGAGTACAGTAGCAATTTGTTTTAATCAGGAAATTAAATTCTCTGAATCATTTATATCCCATTTACATCCAAAGCTGTTCCTGCCTTAGAACAATCTGTCTTTCTTTCTCGCGTGGAGCCTGCATTGCTCAGCTGTGTTTTCATATCACAGAATGTTCCCCAAGTATCCCAGCCACAGCCATGACTGTAACTGCTCAAGCTGCACCTCATGAGAAATCCCAATATCGGTTTCAGCAGCACCATAGGCTTTCCAGGCAACTTAACATTTTCTGCTTAAAGGAACAGCGCTGATAAATTCAGGCAGAATTTGGACCTTATGTAACAAATCCTTTTCCTTAATTCAGATTACCAGACCAGCGGCAATGGGAAACTGGAATTTAGTGAGTTCAAAGTTTTCTGGGAAAAAATGAAGAAATGGATAGTAGGTGACATTATTCATTGTATTTGTTTCTCCATTTCATTAGCTATTTCCTGCATAGTTTATTATGTATGTGCAGACAAAAATGGAGACAGGAGTGTTTACAAGCCACGAATTTTAACTCAAAACAAATGTTTTAAAAGTATGGAGGCTTGTTTTGGATAGCCAAAGACATTCTTAGCTTTCCATGATGCTAAACCATAATGGTTTTCTGGAAATAACAGAGATTTTTGCAAACAAGTCAACTATGTTTGGGATAAAGAATACAACGGGCACTAATAAGCAAGCCAATCAAAATGAAACTTAAGGAGTTTCCATTACTGCTATTGTACAGAAGAAGAAAGTGATGATTCATGACTAGTAGGAAGCAATCAATTCCTAAGTCACTGCATTTCCATTATTGATCTCTCAGGATTCAGCTGCACTGAAGTCTGGGAAAGCGTTGATTCTAATTTTAAATACATTTCCCTGCCACTGTATATGGCAGTAAGAGTAAGCAGAATCAGGCCACAGACTGAATATTCAAATAAAGACATCATAATTGTTTCCTCATGGTCGTTAATAGTTTCTTCTGAATTCGTGCTTTACCCAAGCATTCGAAATATGCAGTTCTCTGCTTCTTGTCTAGCCCATCAGAAATGGAAACACTTTTTCTGGGTACTAATGGCACATGTCTTTTAATAAAGGACACATTGTTTTTTAACAAGGGGGCTTGAGAAATCCTCATATCCTGTAGGAAGATTTGCACGTATATTTGCTGGAAAATTTTAAGCTGAATATGACGACAGCTTTAAAGAACTCATATTCCAGGGGAGAGTCATGTTTGTCATCTCATTAAAAGGATGGAATTTAGCTCCAGCTTAATAATTATTTAATATTTAGGTCAAAATTCAAACTGTTTGTTCCATTTCTCTTGGTTGTACCATGAATGTGGCTGTTTAGATCTTTTATACCTAAAAGCAAATGAGTAAGTAAGTGACAATCTTAACTTCATGTTAAACAATTTGTCTCTAGCCTTCAGAATTATAGAGAAAAACATAAAAAGAGATTAAAAGAATGCATCAGCCAAGAGTTAAAAGACAAAGAACAATACGTCCTTCCCAGATAAAATCACTTTTTAAAAAATCATGGAGTTTTTTATGAAGAGCAAGTCATTATTTTTGAACGCTTGGGTTTGGCAGTACTTTTTTAAGTTTCACAACAACCTATTCATATGACAAAGAGAACTGGGACCTAGATTTGCTCCTCAGTTACAAAATCAGACTGGATCTAGAGCAAAGTCTTGTCAGCTTTCTTAATGCTTATGCTACACAGAGATAAACACCTTGCCTTTCTATGCCATATCTGTGCTCCCTTTCATATGCAAATACTGAACTTTCCATGTGCTCCTTTCATAACAGAATATCTTTCTTCAATTTGACTTTGATAAATCTGGCTCCATGTCCTCCTATGAGCTTCGCAGTGCTCTTAAAGCTGCAGGTAAGGCAAGGACCGCATTTTATCTGGGAAACCTGTTGGGCAGATCAGGTGAGGGTGAAGAGGGCTGCGACCAATTATGCACGCCAGGTGCCCCTGAACAGAGAGGAGGTCTAAACCCCAGCGAGGACCTGGGCACCTAGAGAGGACATTGAGTGGACTAATTTTGCCCCGGGTATCCCCAAACCTGCAGGGTGCTCAGTCAGAGCAGTCTTTACATTTTTCTTGAGCTCTGTTAAACTCAACAGGGCCGCACATGTGCAGGGTTAGATCCTGAAACAAACCACTTCAGAGTCCATCTTGACTCGAGGGTTGGAGGAACACTGAGCGAGCTGTTTGTTATGAAGAGCAGTCAGTGCATTTGTATTTCATCACAAATTATTCTTATTAAAGCACCTAGTTTTGCAGAAATCCCTCCAAATTTCAAGGAGACAGAATGGTCCGTCATATGTCAAAAAGTGCATGGACTAGAAACTGCAGTGACTGCAAAATTTCTTGTTCAGAGTTTGTTATTCATTGCAAGCTTAAATAACTTTGTGGTCAGATTGCTTTCTGGATGGATGTGTGCCACAGAGTATCCTCCCATTAACTGGTTTTCAAGATTAGTTAGTAGAGATCTGCAGATTCCTCCCTGGCCTATGAGGTTGCTCACTTTTCCTTTGTGCATGTGTCTTTGGGAAGGATACCAACTCAACAACTACCTGCTGCAACTGATTGTCCTCCGATACTCTGATGAACAGTTCCAGATTGAATTTGATGATTTTCTGAACTGCTTAATTCGCTTAGAGAATGCAAGTCGTGAGTATCTTCTTCCTCTGGAATTTCTTGCCCTTTGAAAAAAAAAAAATGTTCCACTTTCAGCTGTCATTGAGCATGTTGCACAATATCTGAGATCAAGTGTGTACATGGCTAACAGAAAGGAGCTGTGTTTAGCATTTGCTTTTAGGATGATTTTTCTCCTGTAAAGTGAAAAATGTTCTGCTGCTAATGGAAAATTTCCCCATGTGAATAGAGCCTGCTTCATAGACTCTCCAGCAACATAGAAGGCATGTGAAGAATGCTGGCAAAGTCCATCTTATAGCCTTTCTTGTAGCTCACTCATGAGCTTAATTTGGGATCACAGAAGTTCAAGGTTCAAATATTGCTTGTGCCTCATGCAGAGAGATAATTGGCATGTGCTTGGGCAGATATCTCCTGTAACTTTTACATAACTTATCCACTTTTGCCTGAAGATATGGTTCCCTGTACATTGAGGCACCCCAGGTCTCAGTTCATTTGTGCACAGCGTCACTCTTGTTCCAGAGCAGCAGTAGTAGAGATGGGTAAAATGCCTGGATAAATGCTGAAGTGATCATTAGTGTGGCTCCAAATTCAAATCAAACACAACTCACTCTATGAGAAGCAAAAACAACTTTCTTGCCTGTTTTTTTTGTTTTGTTCTTCTCTTTACTTTCTGGTTCAATTTGTGGCAATACAAGTATGAAACTACTGAGAGAGAAAAGTTAAATAAGATATATAAAGAAATGCAAACTGCTTGGCTTCATTTTGGGGTATCATCCAAATCCAGCTGTTTAGCACATCCAGGACACCCTCTTCCACTCAAGTCCTGAAGCGAGACTTGCACAAAGGCTTTAAGTCAGCAAGACATTTCCTCTTGCAAGGACTTCATTTTGTCAGAGCAGCTACCACCACCAAGCAATCCTAAGCCTTTGTGGCAGGCCCTCCCTCTCCTTGGCATGGCCACCCGTCGTTGTGGGATGGGGAGCTCATGTATGAATATGAATGAGGTGTATTTATAGCAACAATGTCCTGTTTTTCATTTCAGGAGTATTCCAAGCACTGAGTGTGAAAAACAAGGAGTTCATTAACCTGAATATAGGCGAGGTATGAGCACAGCTTCATAAACACTGACAAAATGATGGGGCTTCTCTAGAGCTTTGTCCTCTTGTAAGAACCTGAGTATTTCTGCATGACACTTCAGGTGACATCTATGTCCATGGGAGTGCAGGGGGGGATCTGCCATAGGTTTCAGCAGGGCTGGGATTTTACAGCACAAGCACTGATTACATCTCCTCTGTGCTATTTCCTTCCTTCCTTGCCCTGTGGCATATCGACAGCTTCCCATCTCCCTTTCTAGGTTCTCTGCTTTTTCCTTCCTTGCGTGCCAGCTTTTGATGGGGGAAAGGGGAAGCAGCAGACAGGGATGGGGGGGGGGTCTTTCACTCTCCCTGAATCGCCCAGGAGTTCAGATTAGCCTCTCCTGTGCATGTCCATCATCTGCTTCTCACACTGCTCAGCACAGGCTTCTTATTTTCTTGTGCTCTATTTGTCTCCCTGTCGCACATGTGGGTCATCGCTCACTTTACACTAACCCAAAGCTTCCTGAGGCAAGGCACAACGAATTCCCTGGTAAAACAAACGTGGGAGCCCATGTGGACTGCTGGGATGCAAACAAAATCACTGCCATTATGGGCACCTAGTGCTTGGAGAGCTCTGCCTTCTTCCCTCCAAACACAGAAGTAAATGCTGGCTGAGGTGTCTCCTTAGTGACAGGACATAAAAGCCTAGTGAGCAAAGATCCTCTTCTCTGCATGGGGTCAATTCAGGGCAAGGCACTGCTTTTGAACATCTCACTTTCATTTGGGGAAAGGGAGGGGGAGGGAGAAGGGCCTGAATTAATTTATTGTAAAGTTGATCTTTATTCTGATATTAGTTTATCAACCTGGCAATGAACATCTGAAGAAATCTGACTTGGATGCTGGGAGCTTCTTGCGACATTGCTGCCGAGAATTCTGCCCCAACAGCTGAGGTCCCCTTCGCGTGCAAAGTTTACCGGGAGATTTCGTGCAGAGGAACATGCATGCTGCCCACCCTTTCTGGTCTCCAGCCTTGTTGATGAGTTCAACAGTCAGATCACATTTTGTTTTTATTTTTGGTAAAGCCTGATACTGGATTTGTTACTGTGAGAGGCATTTGGACGGGGCATGCACGCCTTTCAAGAAGACAGAAACTGATGTCCCTGAGTGACCACAGGTTTTTATGAAATAGGATTGTATTTAGTTTCAGCACAGCACAGACTACAGTGATTAAAAGTCTTTATTGCTGCTTGGCTACAGATTACTGTAAGGTGCTTTTGAAAATATAAGGTTGCGTAAAACTTTGTTCAGTTTGGAATTTATTTCCAGGCATGCTATGTGGCTACATAACAAGCCCCCTGTCGTAGCCACATGAATTGCAGTCTGGTGGAGTGCAAACAAAGGAAGACTAGGGAATGTATGGGTGAAAATTCATCCCTGAATATTTATGACAGAGGTCCCTGGTCCAGGCTTCCTTAGAAGGATGCTTAAGCTAAGGTTTGACATTCATCGCAGATTTAATTTAGGGAAAAATTGTTGCATCTTACCTTCCCTTAGTCCTTCCTCTGTTACCACCAAAGTTCCTCTGCTACACACTTTGCTCTGCTGCCAGAGCATGTCTCACGAGCCAGTTGCTGCAGAGTTGCACACAGCTTGCCTTCATCTTCAGAGAAACAAGTGGCCGCCAAGACAGTAAGCTCTTGTGTGGAGCCATTTTCCTCCAGGCAGTCTGAGATTGTCCCCCACACCAACCATGCTCCAGAAGAGCAACTATAATAATTTTAGATTAATTAAATGTACCCATTGGTAAGGCCCCGATCTCTGCAGCTATTGCTATTTTGCATCTGTGACTTACATAGTATTATTCATGTGACGTGGGTAACCAGTGCTGACTTAAAAAATAACAGTAATAGCAGCCAGCGACTTAAGAGGTCTTCATAGGATTTGTTTCCCTGATTATCTTCATAACTTGTGTCTACTTTATAATGAATCAACTGTCTGGATTTGTTTTCTAAAACCTTTCTTGCAGTGAAACAGATGGGCCTAGAATAGCCTTGCATTCCCTACCATCCAGGATCACTGAGACAGCCAGGGGTTTGTTTTCTCTAGATTTAGACCTAATGAGCAATTCTGGAAGGAAAATCAAGCTGCAGTAAAGGTGGAGTTCAAATAATGAAAAAACATAGGGACCATGATGTTTAAAATACCCACTTTCTTTTCTTCTAACAATTATAATCTTGTAACTACGCAGAAAACGCTCTGGAGCTAACTGGAAGCTGAGCAAAAGCTAATGGTTGCAGTATTTGATTAACCGACGTACTCAGCCCCATGAGGTGTATTGATTTTCAAATGTGCTGATTGTCTGCCTTTTTGACAGCACTGGAGGCAGCTGTCTAAATTTGTGAAAGTTTGGATTAATATCTAGACTGTCCTATAAACATTCGGCCACATACTTGAAACAAAAAATCACAGATCCTTAATTGGTTCATTGTGCGAGCTTAGATGTGGATACAAATTTGTGGTAATATAGCATTGGTCACAAGCTATGCAGAAGAAAAAAGATGTCTCAATGCCTGGCATAGCCAGTGTAGCCTTCTGTTCCTCTACACAGAGCTGGGAATGTCTTGGCGGAATCAGGATTGAGATGAGAAAGTGATACATATTGCGGCGGGAGCAATGGGGCACAGGTAAAAATCTCCTCTGCATTTAAAAGAAAATTCATGCATTTAAGAAAAAACCACCCTGACGTGTTTTCTGCCCACTCAGAGCAATTGCCTGCTGACTGTATCACAAGGAGTTTGAGAGCTAACGTCTGAGTCCTTTACAAATCGAGCCTCTTTCCTGGCCAGCCAGCTCGCTGCAGAGCGCCAAGTCCCCATCCTACCTTGGGGTTTATGCAAAACCCGTAGCCACAGCAGAGGTGCATGGAAGGGGAGTTCAGCACAAGAAAACCTGTACGTACGACTGGGCTGGCCCAGGGCCACCCAGAGTCTGTTGCAGCACAGTCCCCATCTCACCGCTTTGGCTGTAAGGAGATTATGGGTACTTGCGCTGAAAGCCTTGCTAAAATCAAGGTGAAGAACAGCAAGCACTCCCCATTGTCCTATGCACTAGACCATTTTCCTTCTGCATTGGAGTAAGGCCCACCTTAAAAAGAGAAAATTAACCTTAGAAGTAAGTGCATGTGAAGACAGAGGGTTATATAAGCCCCGGTAAGGTGTTTTTTTTATTTGCTATTATACTGCTCGTGTGAGTAACTGAGTGGGCAAGCGAGACACGTTTGACTTCACAGCCCCATCCGAGTAAGATAGTCCTTCTCAGCACTGCACCCGCCTGGTGTTTGAGCAGGAGGGCGACTCAGCACCCAGAAGCAGGCCTTTGGGCTTGCTGGTCATCTTTTCTTTTAATCAAGGATCTTGGACTTAAAGCTAGACCTTGCTGCCATCTCTGACGTGAGACGTAGATATGTTTGGCTCTGTACCATTACAGGAGCTACGGCAAATCACTTACGATGCTCTGAAAGCTGTGTGAGTGGTACATTCCCTAATGTGGTACCCACAGACCTTGTCAGCAAGAACTGGCTCATGCTGGGAGCCCTGCCTGTCTGCTAATAGCAACTTTAATGGGGAACACGAGAGGCATTTTTCATAATTCTACTACTGGAAAAAACTAAAAATCACCTACCTACAGGGCTGCAATCTGAGCATGCTCTCCCGCTCTCTCGCAGAACCAAAAAGCTCTAAAACCTGCTGCTAAAGCCTCAGGCCAGATGTTAGCAGCAGCTGGCTGCTGCCCTGGTGCTGGTTGTCTCTCCTCTGCTCCCCTGTGCCCTCTCAGCAGTCTTGGCTCCCCAAGATGTTGGGCAGTGCTCCGAGACACAGCACGTTTCTGAGTTTAAAGGAACAACATCAACTCAAGGCATAAGCCTTTTGAGAGGGGATTCAGTTGGAGTTTGTCCTGAGCTCAGCCACCTCCACCGCCCTAACCACCCTGCTGGTAGATTTGGCAATGGCGTTTTCCTGTCTCGAAGAAGGTTTCCTGCCAAACCTGTTGCTGAGGCCAGAAAGGGTATAGTTAGTGAAAACCACCACGAAGAACTGCCGTAAAAATGTAAAGAAACCAAAAAGCAGTGAAATTGCATGCTGCCATTTCTCCGTGCAGAGATAGAAACTGTCAATAAACATTTTGGGCACAAGAGTGGGCAGAAGCATCCCATGCTTCTTCAAAAAGCTTGCAGGGAGTGGCTCAGCAATGCTGAGTCTTTGGCAGCACTACTTGCCTCAGAAAATCATATTTTTTTCACAGGCCTATTTTAATCCCCCCTAGGTTTTTTGGGGGGGGCCTGCAAACTCATGTGTCAGCACGGGGGGTGCACAAGGCATTGTAGGGCTGGAGAGGGGGGAAAGAAAAAAAGTGAAATCTAGCCATCCCGCTCCTGACAAAGCCTCCATATTGTGGTGTAGTAGCATCAGGCAGGAGAGATGCTAGAAGTGATGTGGCGGTTCACCCCATTTATAACAGTTGTGGTTGCTTCCAGTCATGAAAATTAAATATTTGTGAATAGATACCGAGTTATCTAAATCATTTTCATTTCAACTGCATCATCTCCCCACTTCTTCCCTGCCTCTCCCCTAAAATATTTGAGTCTTTGTGCTTTTTCACTTGTGGCAGTGTATGTTTTGGAAGCACATCAGAGTGCTGAGGGCAGTTTATAATGTTCCCAGTAAGGCTGGAACATCAACATTTTTAAAATTAATTACAAATACTTGCTGATTGAGGTAAACACACAAGCTGTCACCAATTGCCAACAACTATCTTTGGCACGTCAGCCACTTATAAGGGCAAGTGTGTTATAAACTACTCTCCTAAAAACTCTAATTAATTTTCATCCCTTGCCCTTTGTATGGCCCTTCAGGGGCAGTCAGCTCCGCTGAGCAGGGTTTGGCCTTCTGGGTAGCCTGGATACCTCTTTGAGTATTATCCGCAGAGGCAGAGGAGTCAAACAGGGCAAGGCCAGCAGCAGGCACTAGTCACATGCCTGTTCTTCTTCTGGCCCAAAGAATATATAGCCCTAAGTCTTCATCACCATTTTTTTCTTTGTTTTTATTTAAAATGCCCTGAACCAAAGTAAGATGGTGTATTCATCTCCATCTCCCCCAAATACAGAGTCAGGAATGGTGAATATTTTCATTTTCAGGTACTTCACGAGAATAATCCAAATGTACTTTTTATTCCTGGTCCTTCAGGCAGGAAAAAGCATTTATCCATTCAGACCCAACAAAGTGTCGTGACCAAGAGTGTCCATGTTCCATCTGCCCCCGGGATGCCGCCTGCTCTGCCGGCAGCCGGGGAAGGGGGGGATGCTGCCTGCATGCCTTGCCCGCGATGCAGCGTTTGCCATGCGTGAGGGCCAAATTCCCTCGCATCTTTGGGACAGCCCACCAGATGGGACAGGGATAGGGGGTCCCCCGTGAGCACCACGTGGCCACCTCGCCTGGCAGACAGCCCCCCTGGGGACGCAGCCCGGTCCCTGCCCTGGGTAAGGAGGGCACTGCCAGCATTTTGTGACAATTTTATCCAGTTGCTAAGCAGCTGGGTCCCAGGGACAAAAATACAGCAAAAACAAACTGTCCCGAGGGAAAACGCTGCTCTGGGAGGGCACTCTCCGCTTCGGACCCAGCATCTTCCTCTGCCCTCCTCTCTCAGGCACGCACGGTTTCGTGGGTCTGTGCCAGGGGCTGAGCGAGGGCGATTGCACGGGCAAGGCTTTGGGAAGGGGGTCTGGCAGCCAGGGTCCAAGCTGAGCTGTCTTCTCTGCTCAAGGGGGTGGCAGCCTGTGGAATGACGAGGGCACAGACCTCTTCCAGCCCCCCCCCCAGCTGCAGCCGTGTCTGTGCAGGACAGCATTAAGCACCGCTGGGGCCAGAGAGCAACACCGTGTCCAACTCTCCAGCCCAGCACTCAGGGCACCCACTGCTGGGATGCAGTTTCTGCTCTTCTCGATGGTTAAGTGTTTTACGGCATGTGTTCTCATTGTCTGACCAGCAGGACCAGCAAATCATGCTTTTAAATACTTATATGCTCCCTCCACCACGCCTCACATCTCAAAGAACTACTTTGTTTCAGTGCAAAGCGGAGTAGCTCCAGCTTAAGGAGCTGAGAAGACCCTTACCACCACACCACGGTGTCTCATATCCCAGTGGTTGGAGCAGAAACAGGAGATTATGGGCTCAAAACCCTTGAGCAATTCAAATAACATTTACCCTTCTCCAGTCTCCTCTAGCTGTAAGACACTCAGCCTTTCTGCATCAGTTTAATACTCAAATGAAAGGCTGTCAGCCATCCAGGAATTAATCTGTGGGACCTTTACAAAGACGCATCCTTTCCACGCAGCATGCAAGAGTGGGATGTGCCATACCTCAGCAGGGCATTTTAGAACACAATACTGTGTAGCAAAACCATTTATTGTACAAGGGAGCACCAACACAAGTCTTCAGGGATGCAGCCACATTGTACTTCAACCCCCTTGGTCATCCAGCAGCAGGCTGCTGGGACAGGCACCTCAGCATCTGCTCCAGCTTGAAAACAGATTATCTGGTGCCAGAGAGAACGGATTTATCATGACTGATCCCATTCATTTCCTAGAGGATATGCCAAATGATTGAAATAGAAATGGGGTCAGCAATTAATAGGGTAGCTCTCAGTCACTGTCACCGTATGGTGATACGATGATGGCTGGTTTATATATTTACCTGATAAATAGCTTACTGAAAGTTTTAGCAGAGCACAGGTCAAGGAGAGTGAAGACAAAACTCGAGGGGCTGTTATACAGAAACTGCCACCCTCACAGATTTCTTCTCCAGCGTGAAAGCATGCGTAAATATTTCTCCCGTTTCAGGGGGGGTTTCTTCATGTCACTGGGGAAAGGGGAGTGGGTGAGTCGCAATCAGCTGCAGCCGCAGCTCAGCTTTCTGCCCTGCCAGGCTCAGCTGAAGAGCATCTGACTTTATTCCTCACAAGGACATCATATACGCTACATTTTCTTGAACTGGGGTGGGCAAACATTTGAGCACAAGAAACAGAGGTTAAGAAGTGTCTTTATGAAGGTGCCTCAATGGCAGTGACCCAAGCCGTGTCCTACGCTGGAGCCAGGAGCTCTGGGACATCTTCAGTACTGCCACCACAAAGGCTGTTTCAGTTTCTGATCCTTTTAATAAGTCCAACTTTCTCTGCAGCTCATGGGTAATGCCTCCCCAACGCAACCCATGGTGCTCTTAGAGAGATGTTATTCCTTCCCGAGGCAGGAAATTTCAAGCTTGTCAAAGCACTTTTCTGAGCCAACAAGAGCTACAGTAGAAAAATTTTAATCAAAAACAGGTGGACAGCTGGCTGGCTGGCTGAAAAAGCATCACAGCGCAGTTTACATAACCCCGGGGGGAAAGACATGTACTCAGTGTGAGGAAAAGAAAATGAGCCCTGGGTTGAGTGTGACATGGTGAGCCTGCAAGGAGCTGGGAGCGATGGATCCCTCAGCAGCTTGCACTGACGTCCACAAACATTTCATTGCAATTCTGGCTTAACTGAGTGGCGATCCAGTTTGCCTAGCCCACGAGGGAGCAAATGTGCTGCTCCCTTCTGCCAGTGCGATGAAAGCACGCGAGCCATAAACAGCCGTGGTAGTCACGGGTTTAAGCCTTGGGAACAGAAGCAAAGGCTCCATCCCTGCCCCAAAGGGTCTGAGGAGAAGAGACCTGTTTGTCAGGGGGACTGAGGAGCCCACCGACGTCCCTCTGGACGTTCCCTCTGGGAAAAGGAGGCCATCTGTGTGCAGCTTCTGGGGATGGGACAGTGGTCGTCGTTATTTTAGCCTATAAAGACCGTCAGTAAAACCATTTAACCTTATTAGTCAAACCTCTATGGTCAGCATTGGAAAGAAACTTTCCAACTGTGTACAAATTTTGCATTCAAGCTGACCTCATGCACTTCCAGGCACATCCTAGAGGGCAGCCATCTAACTTCTGCATTGCCTAAAACCAGCTGCCTATTTGGGAGTAAAAAAACCGCTCAAGGTGTCAAAGCCCACCCAAAGAGCTGCGTGCACAGTGCGGCTTTGCTGCCGGGATGCAGCCACGTTGCACCCCAAACACCTCAATAAGGGTAGTGTGAGGGGCTGGGTAGGCAGCGGCTGGACCCCTCTGTTGTGGGTGGATGCAGGGATGTACCCACAACACCCAAGGCACAGGGACAAAATGCCCACGTAAGGCAAACATGGCCCTGTCCTTATCTTCCTCCGCAGACCACAGCAAATTTCTCCAGCAAGACGCCATTACCACGCAACACCTGGGACCTAAGACGGCCCAGGAGGCACCAGACAAAGTGCTTCTGCCCTGGTTATGGCAGAAAGACACGGCCCAGGATTTGGGCTCGCTGAAAAGATGCTCTGTGCCTCATGTGAGGTGGAAATTGCTCCACTGCTGCTCAGAATTTCAATCTGCATTAGAAAGACACCTTCCTTGCTGGCAGCCTTTACAGTTGCACTGTCAGTGCCACAGAATTTCATCTTCTCCAGAAACCTCTGAAAAAGTGAGAATTGACAGCTTTTATATTGGAAGTTTCAGCTTTTATGATTACAGAGAATAACTGGGAAATGGCATTTGAGCAGACCTTAAAGGTTCAGAAACCAGAATACAAATAAAGATCAACCCCAGTTTATTATTTTTTTAAGTCTAAACCCTGTTGATAATTTTAGTGGCCCGAACTCATGGCTTGTGAATGCTTTGATGTGTTGTTACTGGTCCTGACATGAAATAAGCCTACACTGGCTTTGTTTACAGGCAGGGATTTCCTTCCCTAATAAATGATTGAAAGTGTTCAGACAATTAAGTCTCCAGAGTTGTTAATTTAGTAGTTTCCCTGATCACTAACAACCAGCTCTTGAAAAACATTAACACCAAACTACCACAGGAGTGGGAATTAGTGGTTTAAAGACCTTTGAAGACCTAACGTTAGTTTTCTAATGCTGCATTCTTTAACTGAGTGGTATTCCTTTTCTCCCCATAGTCTTTCAGCTCTTGTGCTCAGATGCACAAACAAGGGAGGGAGACACGGAAAACCACTGCTTCAGAGGCATGTTAAGATATTTATTAAGTTAGGTGTATATACTTTATATAAAATATGTAATATAAATCTTTTTTTCATGGACCCCTGAAGGGAAAGATGCAGGCCCGTGCGTGTGTGCCCACGTGGGGAACCTGGATGTGGTGGCTGTAAGGAAGAGCCCACTGTGGGCAGTGCCTGCGGCAAGTGGGGGACCAACCATTGTGGTTGCTCTCCATCAACAAAACCCATCATGCCAAAGGCCCTATCAAGCTTGCATCACTTGTTTTGTCTCTAAATGGGAGCCAGCCTTCAAAACTCTAAATATTGGCCGAGTGGCTGGGCCAAGCAGGCAATAGCGAATACAGAACTCGCAGCAAAATGCCCTTTTTTTCCAGTCAGTCCCTTTGCTGTGTAGGTTGGTGAAGCCTCTACAACATATTTGGTTATCTTGAAACAAGGAACTGGCTGTCCCTGATGTCCATCCATAGACCTGAAGAATGCTCTGCACCCTGCAGGTATTTGCTGCTTATTTCCGTGCTTCTAGCTTGCATCCTGCATATTGCACATGTAGATTCATTCTCAAATTCGCATTAGACAGCAAAAAAAAAAAATATCCCAGGCATTTTTGCCTCTCCTTGGCGTCTCTCTCAATTTCCAGTCCCTGCAAGCCTCAGATTGGGTAACTCTATGCTGAAGGCAGACACCTTCACCTTCCATCTAAATTATGTTTAAAATTCAGCACTTAGCCTTTCCCATCTGAAAGACAGTTTTAGGCCAAGCAGCATCAATTTAGATGATTTATCCAGGTATGCTGCAACTCAAGAGGGCTTTCGGTGCTCCCGAGGCTAAAATTAGATGTGCCAGCTAGGTTTTGGCATTGCGGGCACATGGGGCAAGATGCTCAGCAGTGGGATGACTGCTGGAGCCCGGCGGTGCCCCCCTGACCCAAGGGGTCTGCCCTGCAGATCACCTGGAAAGCCACAAAACCGACCTTCAGTGGGACATCGTCAGTGGAGAGGCCTCGTGCCATCTCCGGGCACAGGGCAGGGTATTTAGCTGTGTTTGCAAAGGAGGTTAAAAATAAAATAAACTAAAAGCTATAGATCCATGAGTAGAAAGAGCATCCAAAAGCGGCTCCACGGCTGGCCCCGTTTCGGAGGTGCTGCCTCTCTTTCTGCCAGCCGTCAGCAGGAGCACGGGTGAAGCGCCGGGTCTGCCTTTCCTTGGAGGCACTATAAGCCGCTTTTTTCCAAGCACAGGATTTTGGGGCTGCAGCCGCCTGCCAGAAACACGGCACACAGAAATGTCAGGGAGAGAGGATCCCTTGCCCCGGGAAGGCTGGGCAGCCCTCCCCAGAACAGGCCGCCACATTCGCACAGCCGGGATGTGTCCTGTCCCCCATCGATCCTGTTCCCACTACGTGTGAGCATCCCAAAACACCCGTGGGCTACGGAAAGCTCCTTGCCAGGCATGTTTGGCAAGTGAGAAAGCCTCTTCTGTTCGTTAGTGTCTTTTGAATACAAGTTTCTCCATAAACTCTAGTCAGAATGACTTGCTCCAGCAAACACTTGCTTTTATTGCATACCGGTGGGTGCCACCTCTGCAGGACACCTCGGTGCGGGAAATGCTTTTGGGTTGCTGGTGGTACTGGCCAGCTGCCATTTCGTACCATGGAGTGTCCCTGTGCAGGCGCCGGCATGAAGTCTATCAAAGCGTGGGGACATTTACTCCACTGCTAGCCCGTGCTTTCAGCTAGTGTCCACAAAGACGTCTTTGCCACTGTCTCAGGTGACTTACAAAGGTCTATTTCTTGCACTCCCCACCATGAGGCTGCTTCCAAGTGACTTCAGCTGATGCTTTTTGCAGCTTTTCAGGAGGTTAAAATGATGCTTTGAGCTGCGTGCCGGCATTCAGCCTGAGGTGAGCGTTGCCATTTGGTAGCAGGATCAGAGCCTCCTGCTCTCACTGGAAGTCTCGGAACAGGAGTCTCGAGGTACTTTCTGTTACCAAGAGAATATCCGAAGGATTTCAGTGCAGAAAAGCTCTTTGGAATAACTTCAGTGCTGGACAAAATGATGTCCTGTAATAACAAAATCTGCAAGTTCATTTGTTGGGCTACAGCTCATAGTCAACTGAGAAAGGGGTGTCCTCTTTGGCTCTTCACAGTGAAGAACTGTGGGCTGTGAGTAATTTGGGAAGGGAAACACTGCTGTCATTAGTGTCCCTGAGGCTGAGACAGTCCATGAGGGGCATGAGCACATGGTCTTTACCACGATTATTAGCAACAACTTTTGCCAGGAAATGTTCATGTTCAATTTCTCTTTTCATTTTCTATTTCATATGTAAAAAAACTAATTCACAGGCCCCCATGGTCTTCATCTAGCCGGTCCTCAAAAGACGACAACAAATGTCAACGTTACTGTCCTTAGGCTCGTATGTGCTCTACACACACACGACCAGCATCCCCGCAGGACAACCTGTAAGGGCATCTGGAAGTGAAGCGAGTGACCTGACCTCACGCCAAGTTTGCAGGCAAAGACCTGAGCGGAGGTATCCCGCAGCAATGCCCCGATCAGCTCTCCGCGGCTCCCATCCCGGCTCACCCCTTCGGCACCGGAGCAGGAGGATGTGCTTCGGGGTGGAAGCCCAGCCCTGCCACCAAAAGGGACAGCAAAGAGCCGGGCCGGGCCGCAATCTGCTCTGCGAACGTGATAGATGGAGCTGGCCCCGGCTCTCAGAGTGTTGCTGAAAGGGGAAATGCTGGCAGATTTTCAGTGTTTCGATTGCTGTTATCAAGAGTGAGCATTTCTAAGCCCCGATTTCTTGAAGTTAAAAATATACGTATATATTTGCTTGCGTCCTGTTGACACTTGGTGTCCTTCAGGACCGTGAACGCCCCTTCCCTACAACCACCACCGATTCTGGGTCCTGCTGTCTCCTGCAATGACGGGGCATGGGAAGAAAACACGTCACACAAAAATGGATCAGCCGTAGGTAAGGGCTTTTGAACTGAACACATTGTGGAGGTAGCTGGTTGCAAGCACTGAGGCTGTTCAACTCAAAAGTGATTTTAAACATGACAGAAGTAACTTGAAGCCTATGAATCTTTAAACAGCAGAGCTCTGGATCAATTAAAAATCTTTCAGTGCACCTCTCCAGTAACAACTTGTTTGTGCGCCACATGCTTTTCCTCTCTCTTTAGTTGGATTATAATTACTCTGTTTACAATGCTATGTGTGGTGAATGCACTTGCACATTTTGCCTGCTTTTCTCGAGTCAATCTGGCAGCTAGGTTCTGGTTCTCCCCATCTCAGAGAAGTCACCTGGGGAGCTGGTTTGCAGCCGCTCAGCCCTGCACAGGTTGCCTGAGCAGAGCAGGGAACTGAGCCGCATCGCCCATGTGCTGGGAGGATGCTGGAGCTGTTGGGTTTTGCTTTTTATCTTGCTTTTGCTGCCCTTTTTTTTTTTTTTATTTAAACTGCGAAACACCTCGGCCTCATCTTGAGGGAGTGGGAAGCTCTGAAATGCTGGTTTTTCCCCTTTCATGGGGCAGGAATCTGGTTTGCTCCCCCATCAGTCGCAGCGCCCGACCCTCGTCTCCCCAGGGTGGGTGAGGATGTGGGGTGGGTACGGTGCTGGCCTGGAGGCTGAGACACCGTGGGTGCTGGCAATCACCTCTCCCAGCCTCGTGGGAGCCACTGGCAAATTGTTTCTGTTGGGTGCTGGTCAGGCTGGGCTGCGTGTCCGAGGAGTACGCGGAGAGCCAGAGCTCCGGTCCATCGTGGTCTGCGGGCTGGTGGTGGTGTTACAGAGACAGGGAGACGCTGCAGAGGGGACAGGGTGGATGGATGCTGCTGGCTGTGTGCGGCGGCACGGCCGAGCAGCCGCTCCAGAGTCTCCCCGTGATGGATGTAGCGGGGAGACTGCTTCTGAAACACTGGGTGCGACGTGTCCTACAAAAGCATTTATTTTAATTGGAAGTTTAGTAATTTCTTCTGTAAGTATTTCTACTGCTTGGCCAAAACTGGTGTCTAAAATTAGCTTCCCCAGATAAAGACATTTTTGTCATATTTGGTACATTCCTATCCGAACACTGAAAGCCAGCTGTTTCGGCTGGGTTACGGAGACAAATCTGTTTGTTTGTAACTATACTGATCTGGTATTGTTAGTCCTGGAATTAATAGCTTTTTTATCTGTCTATATCCTATGCTCATTTTTTCCATACTAAGAGAATGCCAGAGGAAGCATTATAAGGGCTATATAATTAAAACCAGAAGTGCCTCCCAGTGAACTTAACAGTGAATGCTCATGGCATTTCTAGCAAAAGTAGTGCCCTGGGGGACTCATTGCAAATGAACTAAGGAGGACTCAGCGCTGCTGCTTTTATGGATTTCAACCGAATGTACAGTTGAAAGGAGTCACGATTTGGATTTTTTTCATGTCAGTTGAAGTCCTCTGTAACTGCGGTCCCCAACTGTTGAGTAAAACCTGTGACACCAGATTCAGAAGCCACCCCTGACTCTGCTGCTTGTCATCGTCTAACTTCCCTTACCATCACGACCCAGTTTTGCCATCTACTCTTCTGGCTCTACACCAGTCAAAGTCATTTGACTTCAGGGAGCGGTGCGGGAGTGAGAAAGGAGCTGGGGTCCGGTGTGAGGAAAGGGCAGTGGGAGGCTGGTGACCTTGCGGTCCCTCCCCGATGCTCACCTCCAGGCTGATGCCAGCAAAGGGACTGAGGGCTGGCTCTGCACATCTCAGGGCTCTGCACCCTTTAGTGTGGAAAAAAAAGATGTTGAGAGGGACAAAAATAACATATTTAAAGAATGCCCACAAAAATCCAGCGGTCTCGTAATGGCCGTGCTTTGCAAATACTTCTGTGCTTGATTTTCCAGGCATGCGTGAGAAGTTTGCACAGGGAGTTTTAAACCGAGTGTTTTAGGAGACTTTGCTGTAACTGGGGAAGCTTTCCTGTGGCCTGGCCACCGAGGTGCTTGCTGCAGGGGTGGGTGCTTTGGCAAGAAGGCAGAAAATTGGGGAGCGGCTAACAGCTCCCGATGAAATGCTTTTCTGCGCTGAGGGTCATGAGGATTGCACTGGTGGGCTGCAGACGGGCTTGGGTGCCTGGCTTACGTGCTACTGACAGCTAAATGCCTCGAAGGGAAAGCAGCCCGTCCTGGCACAGGGCCGTATGCTAAGCTGCTTCTGCAATAATAAACCATGCTGCTGCGGAGCGAGCCGGCAGCCCGAGAGGGGAAAACTTCCTTTAAAAGGGCAAGCCCAGTGCTGGAGCTGGAGGCGGGCAAGCTAGTGCCCACCTTGCCAGCTCCCAGTTCCTGCTCCATCCATCAACACTGAATCTCCCCTAAAGCCCTGGAGAGCCCGCATAACCCCAAATGGACAGCTGTCTGCTAGAAGTGACCTAGACCAGTGACTGTCTGGGCCGGGAGAGGTCTCAGTCCCTGGAGCACGGACGGAGACCTGAGGGACCTGGCCTGGGGCTTGGGCAAGTTCCTGCCATGCTGGGAATGGAGGGAGCAAACGTCGTTCCTGGCAGAGAGGTGCTGGACACGTCAGTGATGAGGGACCGCATGGGGCTGCGGGGCAGAAGTTGATTCATCTAAGAAGTCATAAGCAAGCTTTGCTTGCTCCCAGTCAGCACTGGTTTTGAACCAGCTGGTGGAAAGACCATACAGGAGCATATGTCGCTCTTTGCTAAGCTTGTCCTTAGTCATCTGTGCTCCTGTAACATTACTGGTGAAATCCTTCCAGCTTCCCTGGGGCTGTTGGCAGGATTTCCACGCAGTCAGTTGAGTTGATACCACAATTAATGGGTGAATCTAAAGTTTGGGTCAAGGCTGGTGGTAGAGATATGGTACAAGTTGACGAAGGACTGGGCACTCAAAATGGTTTGATCTGGGAGTTTTTCCCCCTTCCTCAACTACTTTTAGTCATTTCTGGAGGAAATGCAGCCAAGGTCTGCTGAAATTTAATACGCCAGGTGTGCCTCAGTGAAAGTGCGTGCCTGGCACCTAGCTATGTTATTAAAATGTCTTGCAACTTCACATCTTCTTGCTAAGATGGCACTGCATGACTTCAGTGACAGCAAGCCCATTCTCTTGGTGAGATGAGGGCGAGAGAGGACAAAAGAGAGGACAAGCAATAAGCAGTACTCCTGTGTTGGCAGGGCAGCGGGCCAAGAAACTCTCATCTGTTGGTACTTTTGCTGTGACTTTGGCCAGACTCAGTTTCTGGAGCCAGCTCAGTGTGTCTCAGACTGCAGGTCATGGGATTTGCTGAAGGGCTTAGAGGCAGCGGCGCAGCCCCGGGCAGCAGCTACCGGCAGCTCAGTCCCTCCAGCAGCTGCCAGTCGCTGCCTGCACTGCTGCCAGCCTGCTGGGAGCTCCTCGGTGCCCCAAATCACTGGCAGCAGCTCGGTTTCTCCAGGATGGAGAAGTGAAAAACCAGCTGTAATTCCTGGCCACAAGCATTTGCAGTATTCTGTGCTCTGGAGGAACTGAGCTGCAGCCAAACAGGGGTGGAAGCCAAAGGGTTCGGTACAACGCCTGGGCCAGAGCAGGGTTTCTTAAACATAAGCTTATAGGCACACACCAGAAGTTTCCTTCTTGGCAGATGTAAGCTCTGAAAAATGTGGCAAGGAGAGCAGGATGTTCGGTCAACCCTTTAATAACACACAGCTGTAATAAAGTCCCGGCTTCCTACAAGTCAAAATAAATTTTGCCACCAAGCTAACTGGAGCTAGTGCTTCAGATCACGTAGCTGGGAAATGTCAGGGTGGAGAGGACGCATGTGGTGAATTTTCTCCTCCCATTTGAATTTTGTTCTTTCTTCTGTCACCTTTCTTTCTTCTCCCCTCTCCATTGCAATGCTGCACACCATGGCATCTTTTCATAGCAGCTGGCATTCTACAGCAACAAAAACAATCCTTGTAACGTACTTTGTATTTAGCCGCAAGTGGGAAATTTTCAAAGGCTGCCTTCACTCTGGTTATTGGACTTCAGAGAACAAGCCCAGGAGACATATGGCCAGCTGAATGTCAGGGTCACCGGCACTCTTGCCACTTTTGGTAAGAAGGGAAGCTAAGGCTGAGGTCAGGCCCTTGTGTAAACCTCTGGTTGGTCACTGAAATTGTTGAAGCATCCAAAAAACACAAATGACTCTTTCCTTCCCCCACCCTTTTTTTTTTTTCATTCCCTCATTCGTTTTGGAGACCAGCATTATAGGAAAACTGCAGTAAGCTCTTTTCAGGGCAGCTACATGGTTTTTGACTTGTTGGCATCCTAGTAAAATCCCAACCTGCCAAGGGCATTCAGCCCTGTACCTTGGTCCTGTACGAGGTCCAAGTTTCGCAGCCATTAGGCAGCCGAGCTGGTAAATGCTGTGATTTAGAGGTCGCTTAATGGAATCTTTTGCCCCAGAAGAAATTCAGAGTAAAATCCACAGTGACGCTTACAGAAAAATGGTAAGCTTTAACAGTAACGTGTTGGGCTGAAGGTGAGTTGAGACACGGCTGCCAGGCTTTGGCCAAGCCTGGCTCAGGGGTAATGGGCGGTTGTCCACCCCAGCAGCTGCCCTAAGAGAAGGTACCTTTACTGTGCTGAACACGTGAACTTGTCCTGGCAAGAAAATCAGGCTGCTGGTGAGGAGCAGGATGACCTGTGGCCTGTCCCTTGGCATCTTCACCTTGAACAGCGGGGAGGAGAACAGGAAGGACCAATGTCCTTGGGAAGAGGATCTTAGGGGACAGAGGGTCTGTTGAAGGAGAGGGATGAGCTAATCGTGACATTTCCTTCTCTGCTCCATTAGGATGGAACAAATTTGGTCTCAGATCAGTATTCTTTGGGTGCCGTTCAATACCACTGGGGAACTGCCGGTTAGGGATGCAAACAAATCTTGTGATCATCTCCCACCTCACATTCACTGACTCTAGAAGGTGCTGTCAAAGCTTCCCAGATGGTGGGAGGTCAGATGAAGGTGTAGATCCTCGTTATGAACTACTTGGTTATATTACACGTTGAGGTGTAAAGCCCGCTTGTGAAAAGCGGACAATAACAGAGATTTTCAATGGAAATGTAGAAAGTGTCCTGCTAAGAAGAATCAGAGAATTACCTGTTCTGTAAAGGCTTTCCCTGGCATTAACTCAATATTAACTCACAAACATAGGACAGCCAGATTCCAGGTTTGTCCTCACAGTAACAAGAACATACTGATTCAAGTGGGTCATGGGCAAACTTAGACAGCAAAGCCCGGGGGCTTTTTTGTGAATAATGCCTACAAAGTCAGGTTTGTATCTCAGGGTACGTGACTTGCGAGCTCTTTGGGGGATGCTGTTGCTGAGCAATCACCAGGACTCTGCCTGCTGGGTGCTGCTCCAGCACCCACAGCCGTGACCTCAAAGACAGCTCCGTGCTGTCTGAATCTCAGCAACTATGACTGAAGTCACCAATAAATAAATTGATCGCTATCCTTCAGCAGGCAGCTGCAGCGTATTTTTGACTCTGCCTTTACAAATCTTCAGTCAGTCAGGAGACCTGTGGACTCCACAAGCCGAGACAGCGCCCAGACGCTGTGGATTTGCCTTTATTAGAGAGGACCTTTAAAGGTTAAGACGGAGCTTAAACAAGACTGAAACAAACTATGTGTAGGCCAGATCCTAAATATAGTTGGAATACCGCCCCTTAACTGGCTGCTGCATCTCTCCAACCCAAATTCTTCTTCAAATGCCTTTTTAGTTGTTGGTAGAATTTCAGCTGAAGTATAAACTGAATTGAGTTGTTTTTCAAAATACACTTCTGGAAGAAGTGGATGTGGGCACGCAGAAGAACTACCCTTGTAGCTGCACGTTTGATTCTCTCACACTTTGAGAACTCGCTGCATAAGGCAAAAGGCAGAAAGAGAGATTCCCCAGCGGCCTCTGCTAGCACCTTCCTTTCTGTGACATGCTTTTAAAACTCATATGCAACTGTCAACTGACAGAAAAACTGCCTGAAACTTTGTCATTGCCAGTTCTGGTCATCTGCACTAAGTACAGTGAGCCTGCTGATAGGAAGTGGTGAAAGAATTCATTATTTTGCTTTGCTTGCGTGCATGGCTTTTGCTTTACCTATTAAACTGTCTTTATCTCAACCCATGAGTTTTTGCATTTTTACTCTTCCAATTCTCTCCCCCAGCCCGCTTGGGGGAAGCCAGCGAGCGGCTGCATGGTGTTTAGTTGCCAGCTGGGGTTAATCCACAACATACAGTTTTCAAATTGCTCCTGCAATATTGATCCAGATACTGCTTTGGATTACCTGAAGATATTGGGGTTGTGTGTGTGTGTGTGTGTGTGTGTGTGCAGCACGCGCCTTAGGTGTAAGTCGGAGTGAACTACAAATAGATTTTAGTCTTTAAAAAAAGTCCCAAATCTCATCCTGTCTCCAGCTGTCAGATAAAATGACAAAGCAAAGACACTTCCCCAAACAGCCTCACTTAAAAGCTTGAAAACAAGCTGCAGTGTATTGATTTTTTTTTTTTAAATCTGAAAAAGTCAGTTTCTAAATTCTAGACCAGATCACTCTTGGCTGCCTCTCAGGCAGGTTCAAGATGCCCCAAACAACTCCAGTGGCACTGAGAAAAGCAGAGTACAAAGGACAATACACAAAGCAGCACAAAAGCCTTGAATGTTCTATTTAAAGTGACTTTATTAAAACATTGTTAATATAAAATGTGACCAAGTACAATTTTTTTGTAAGAATGTTTAATAAAAACATATTAAAGAAAAGAAGGAGCATCAACTCTTGTCAAAGCACAGGAAAAACCTACCAGGATAAGTAAAAAGTTCTGCAGCATGTTCTACCAGCTGGTCCCAATGTGTATTAGGGTCAAGTTAGCCGATGGAAGAGATAGGCAGCCCAGGTTCTTCCCTAAGAAGCTTTAAGGTATTTAGAGGTTTAAAATTACACTCCTCAACAGCAGGAGACTTGGCTTTCAGATCTCCCCATATCAAAGTAACATTAGAATGCACATCTTCACGTTGGATTTATAACTTTTCAGCAGCTGAATGTACAGAAAATTAGATTCACTGGTAACCATAAACCCCAGGGTTAACATTTGTCAGCTTTGAAAAGAAGGTGTAAGTCAATACTAACTATACACCTAAAGAATTTGTGCTAAAGTTGTTCTAAGCTATATTAATGCTGGATGCTTGTAGCAAATGCTAAAAAGGGTCAGCTAAGAAAAAACCAGCAGTAAAGTCCATGCTGGTAGAAACAACAAGTGTTTTCTGAACTGCTGAATGCAGAGATAATATCCACGAATTACAGGAGTTTGTACCTCTCAGGAAGCATGTAAAGAAGCTTTCAGAAGTCTATAAATAAGGCTACGCAATGCCTTACGCTCTGTGGCAATCTTCCCCTTTAGCTAAGAAACCTTATAAGAAAACACTAGAAAAACTGGAGGTTTGGGGCTTGGTGGCTCTATTTTTGGGGGGGTGGGGTGGGGGGTGGTGTAGCTTAAAGCATTTTCCTTGATCAGCAAGTAAGTTTTAATGCTCCATCAGCATCCTCTGCTTGTTCAGAGCAAGCAGCACACCAATTAGAGGCAAGGATTCTTCCAGGACATCTCAAACTCTTCCTGTAACAGGCAGAAGAAAATCCTGAAGCATCCAATTCTGCACATTTAACTGCCCCTGGCCCTGAGCCAAATGTCAAGTGCTAATCCATGAGAAGCCTAGCACAATTATGGTCTAGGAGATGGTGACCTTCTTATAGCCTTGGCTGGGACCCATTAGACCCATTAGAGCCCTGCGTTTTGCCTTCTACCCCAAACAAATGCTATGGGACTATTGCTGAGGTAAAGGGAAAGGTCAAACCTTTGGCATTGGAGCAGACCAGTCACTGGCTGTGCGTAGGGGGAATTAAGGCTTCAAGGTGAGGTAAACACAGTGAGAGTCAGTGTGTAAATCATGCTGCATTTCAGAGACGACAGATTCAAATGACAGCTAGTCTTGTTCTCTACATTTTAAACACCAAACAAAGGTAATTCGAAAGCAGAACTGGAGGCAAGTCTGCTGAGGGCCACCTTGAGATGCCTCTCTGCACCTCGGGAACAACTGTAACCCAGATGTTGAATGCTGAAGAGAATGTACCCACAAGGAGGAAAAAGCACCAAAGTTGATGAGTCCTTGAGACGATAAGCTGCTTAAACAACAAAGAAGCCTTATACTGCTATGACCTCCCATAAACATAGTGGTTTCCTGACACAAAGGTAATCTACACTCCAGCAATTCCCAGTGCTGTACTTCCAGCACTACTATTATGAAGAGTTATGCTCTAGTAAGGAGGCAGTGAAATAAATCATCAAGCTTGTGTTCCCTGAAGACAGTTTCTCCCGTTTATTAGGTGGTGTCCCATTCCCCTCCACCCACCCCCAAGTCTTTAATCCAAAGATCAGAAACACCTGTCATTTCCCCGGGTCATTTTTCTAACACTCTTATGTTATTTTAGCTGATTTGTAGGGTACACACACAGTGCTTCTTTGGATCCATCATTTTGGCAATGCCTTTGCCCTCTTCAAAAGAAAAGTGTTTTCAAATAAGTGGTAAAAAAGTTACTTTCAAACTAAATGAAATATAGAAATCAATGCAGTTCTTCTGTATGCTTATTTTTCATACTGTTTTTGCTAGTTATCTGAAGTATGGAATTATTTGCTCATTTGGAACCATTGCATGTGCAATGCTATTTCTTACAAGCCATGCTAGCAAGGTTTTGATTGAAAACAGCAATCTGGTCCTGTAGGTTCCATTTCCAGGATATGGAGACTCTGATTTCTTTTTCTTTAACATGTGTATGGTAACTTCTCCCATCCTCTCAATACAGTAGCTACTAAAAATTTTAACAGATATTAAAAAAATATCCAAATGAAACCACACTTCTATCACTGTTTAAAAACCAAAAACGCATATGGTATTACAAAAGTTTATACAAAGGCAACATTTAAGAGTTTGAAAGTTATTTCTAGAAAAAGACACAAATGCTAGTAAATTAACATACAAGGAGAAAGATATTCCACTCCTTCCCCAAAATTGGTTTGATCTATTTTGAAGTATCTTTTACCAGTTGTCTAGAAAATCAAAGCCAGTCTTCAAGATAACATTGCTTGTACTAGTCTGCAAGGAAAAAAAAAAAAGTAGTAAGATGTGGTTGCTAATTATGGTATTACAAACTCAGTACTTGACTGCCTGCCTACAAAAGAAAGTTTAAAATGTTGTCTGCCAATATTTCAAGTTCTTCACCTTGCTCTACAATACCCAAGAACCTACACCAGAAAATGCTAGAATGGGAAAATGCTCACAATGACCAAAAAGGCAATTCCAGATAAAAAAAATGAAATTCTTGTAGTGATCTGCAGGCAACGTGTTATTTTTTTTCACCATGGAAAAATTCATGAAGATCAACTTTTAGACTAGAGTGGGTATTGCAGAGAATGAAACAAACAGAATGTAAGCATCATTAATTCAATGGATTCCCTATTGCAATGACAGCCAGTTTTTTCCAGAAAACTACACAGTTTAAACTTTGTTGACAAGTTATTTACTGGGCTATCAAGAACATGCTCACTCCTGCAGTGTTGCACTTTTAGCCATGACATTCATGGTGATTTTAGTGTTCAGGAAGACTATGCAAGGCACACAGCTGAGTTTCTGGATTCTCTTTCTAGAGCATGGCTCTCTTCCCCAGAATAGGGAAGATAATCCAGAAAAGAGGAAACAAAGAAAATTCTGTCATACTATCTTCTCTGCTACTCTGTTCACAATTTGACGTGGGAGGATTGTTTCTCCACAGAGAAAAATCAGGCCTTTCAAACTATTTCAGTTCGCTAGAAAACATTCACAAAGGAATTAAAACTGCAATAAACCATTTGTAGGAAAACGTGATAAAGCCTTTAATTAACTATAAAGGACTACCGTGGTCACAATTAGTAGCAAAACAGCTCAAGAAGCATTATGTCTTAGCTTCAGAAAAAAAATAACTAAACATAGGGCTCCAAATACTGAAGTGGCTTAAGTAGTGTTCTGTCCTAAGTGCTGCCACTTCCTTCTCTTGCAAGTATTTACCTCATCCTGCATTTTTCTGACCTTACATCACCTTGTTTGGAATTTAAACCATCACTGTTGGGAAAATATGGTAGAGAAAAAGCTATGTGACATGCTTAAGGTGTACAGTAATATGTTAGGCTTATGCCAGAGTGATGCTACAGATTCCGAACAGAACTGCACAGCTCTGTTTGAAGAATCACTCTTCTACTTCACAGTTTTCAGGCTTCAGATCTCTTCCTTTTCTTTCCCTCACCATGTCATGTCCTGTTGTCCCCTTTCTTTTCTCACAGATCAGCATCAGCTTTCTAAATAGCTTCAATTGGCTATTGAGCTGCTTAAGGTTATTTTTTGTTGTTGGGTTGTTTGGGGTTTTTTTATTTAAAAAAAATCAAAACCCAAACATTGAGAAGGCTAATTCTGGAAGCTCATTCCATTTCCATTTTGGACTTCAAGAGAAAACACATTTGAAAGCAGCCCAGCTGCCTGGGACAAAGCACTGGGAAGTGGCCCTTGGGCTACCGCTTAAAACAGCTGAGAAACTAGTTCGCCATTCGCTGCTATGCTGTGTGTACCAATAAAAGTATCCTAGACTCTAGTTTGTCTACTTACCAAGTTAAAACACTTTTTTCCATTGAGTGTTTTGCTGTTTCAAGAAAAAAGAAACCAACCAAAACAACTCTTTTACTTGCTATAGCAAGCTCTTTACCCCAAACTGTTAGGTGGCTTGCTGTCAGTTAGCCACTGGATACCAGTGTTTCTGGTATTGTATTTAAATGATGCCTTTATCCTATGCACTTTACTATGTTAAAAAATACTTGACTGAAACAAACAATTTCAGTTAACATGTTGGTTAGATAGACTACTTTAAATTTGCAGGATAAAAAGCCAGCAAGCTTAGCTATGGCTTAAGGCTTTATGGAGTCCCTAATCTTCCAGAGCGGCCTTGTCAGATTTTAATGTGCTATACAGTTTTTAAATCTAAGGACAGCGGATACAGCAGTCCTTACCTGTCCAGGCATTTGTGGATCTGTAAGTATAGTACCATCAGTATCTTCCTTGTTTGTCCTAGAAGATGCCAGGTCCTGTGGTGGGTCAGGAAGAAAGAAGTCATCTAGAGAACTAACAGGGAGTTGAGTGGGTCGAGGTTTCTCCCATTCAAGAGATACAGAAGGTAGGCTGGGAGTGACAGACTTCTCTGGTTTAGTTACACTGGGCTTCTCGGCTTTTGCCACCTCCTTTGGAGTAGACTCTTGTCTGTAAAAAGAGGGAAGGGCTTTCTCTCCTTTCTCCATGGACTTGATCTGGCTGGGGGTCAGGGACTGGAACTCAGACTTGTCTCCTTCAAACTTTGAGCGCTCTGCATTTATCTTCCAGAAAGAGGACTCTTCTTCCTTTCTGGATGCTATCAACCCATCAGAGCCAGGGGTCTTACTGGCCTGAGAAGATTTAGGGACTTGGACACCAGGTGCTGCTTTAACAGGCTGCCTCTGTTCATTTTGCAACTGGGCACCACCTTGCTCTTGTATGGACAGAGATGCAACGCTGAACTCCATTTGACTCTATTCAGGGTTAAAGAAAAACAGTATTTCAAAGCCCTTCACAAAGACAGTTTTGAACTTCTGTTCCTGATGCATATAGATAACACATTTGCCCACAGCTAGGCAACTCCCAGACAGTAGACACCACAGCAAAGCTAACTTATTTTCTCCATAAATGTCTATCTTTGTAGCCATGTAAAAATAATAATTTTTAAAAGTCTGAACTCTAAGCAAACATAAGAGTCCTAGACCTGCTGCAGAGGAGTCAGAGAAAGCAATCGTATTCGAGTTACTCAGTGCCATCCAAGATAGCAGTGCATAGCATGCACAGCGCTAAAATATTAGCATAGTGGCACTAAAACATTAGACCAGTTGTGGATGCATTTTGAAACTCATAGATGTTTTACATGAAAATATAAAGCAAAAAAGCTTTACAGCGCAGTTTAAAAGGTAATCTTCCATTATAGTCTTTGAAATAGTTGGCAACATGTTACAACTCCATCTACTTCCAAGACAAAGGATTAGATGTAATGGGTATGCGTAGACAAGTGTTTTTTACAATTCTAATGCCCTTCTGAAGGAAGAGAAACAACTCCAGCAGGACCAGTTCTTCACTTATTCCAGAGCCTTGTTTTGTTTTTACTTGCAGTGCAGATAGCCATACTCATTTCTGAGAGGTAACACTGGGTCAAGGAAGCAAGTGACCACAGTTAAAGCATGATACAGATCTTGCAAAAGCCACCCAAAAGTGAAGAGTACTTCAAAATGTTCATTTTACTTACCACCACTTCAGTAATCTTGATTGTCAACTAGCTGGACACTAAAGTTAAGCCTTATTTCACTGAGGAACACGTAAGCTTTGCTGTGTTTAGGAGCACAGCACCATAGCATGTACTGGAAAAGAACAACCTAATGTCTAGACTTCCGCTTGTAAAATGGAACAAACAATGAAAAAAAATATTTTAAATTGCATTTACTGTTAGAGTGACACTGTTGTCATTATGGGCCTAATTAGTTTTGAAAAAATTCAGAGGACATTTCAAATACTAGCTTTTGCTACAAACAGTTAATAGATACTTCTGAAGTTCATTACAGATTTGTGATGTTTTCCCCATTCTACTTCACTCCCTGGCCTTTCCTGAATAAAACCGCAATAGCATCTATGGGCCTGAGTCTAAAACAAGTCCTAGTTGCATATCATTTTCACTACAAGTGTTTGATCTCGAGTCCTACATTATTGTGCATGTTAAGTTCAAAGGGACTGTAGATCTAGCAGGTCTCACACGCCTAGTAGTTAATATTCAGAAACTTCTCAAAGTACAAATGTTAACTCAGCAACTGATTATTTATAAAACAATTTTTTTTTAAACAGTCAGCAGCTGACTACACATAATTTGATTCATGGACTAACATCTGACCTTTCTAAAGAATTAGATACATTAGATATTTTTCCAAGGTTATAGGCAAGGAAGCACCAAGTTCCGTGCTTTCATTAAGAATATACTGTGTTACCAAAAGATGCAGAACATAAACAAGCTATGATTATAGCTCAGCTAGAATAAGGCGAGTGCAAGGATACACGCAACTCTTACCAAACAGCTCGACACCCCACCCTGCCTGCAAAAAACTAAGGGGAAAAACCTTAGTGCTCCATTTTTTTATTTTTTAAAACAAAACTAATGATGTAAAGTTAAGTGCAGGAGATTTTTCCTTAGATAAATTCTGCATAAACAAACTATGGATGCATAGTTTACATCCATAGTTTGTTTATGCATGGAGCACCTCCCCTATGAGGACAGGCTGAGAGTTGAGGTTGTTCAGCCTGGAGAAGAAAAGGCTCCGAGGAGATCTTACAGCAGCCTTCCAGTACTTAAAAGGGGCTTATAAGAAAGATGGGGAGGGACTCTTTATCAGGGAGTGTAGTGATAGGATGAAGGGTAACAGTTTTAAACTGAAAGAGGGCAGATTTAAATTAGATTATTAGGGAGAAACTCTTTACTGTGAGGGTGGTGAGGCACTGGCACAGGTTGCCCAGAGAGGTTGTGGATGCTCCATCCCTGGCAGTGTTCAAGGCCAGGCTGGATGGGGCTTTGAGCAACCTGGTCTAGTGGAAGGTGTCCCTGCCCATGGCAGGGGGGTTGGAACTGGGGTCATGTTTTATGTTCTTTCATATGGGTCCAAATATCAACTCAGAGGTCTGGTTTGGAAGCGGCAGACCCCTTCTAGTACAGAGAAGAGCGTGGCACTGCAGCACAACTCCAGGCAGTTGTATCCTTTCCAACCCGCTCATGGATGCATGTTCTGCAGAGGATGCCCTCTTTGTCCTTTTAAAGCAGAGACCGTGGGGTGTACCTTCCCCTTTCAGAAGACAGGACCACCCGACATTTAAGATTGCATATTTGTGTCACGGTATGCTTCGGAGATCAAACAGTTCGTAACCTGACACGGAATAATCTGAATAAAAATACTTCTTCAGGAGTTTACTTTCTCCCCCAAGGAAAGCAAAGGTGACAAGACTAACCTGACAGGTTTTGAAAGCACTGCATCTCAGCATGATGTAAATACAGCCCCGAGAGGTCAGGTGGATAATTCTGCTTCTAGCATTTAACTTGAGAAGCCAAGAACTTCTGTACACCACTCACAAGTTATTCTATTTTCCTTGAAATATATAATGCTTCTATTTGACTTTCAAGGCTACTTAAGACATCTGAACCCCTAGGAAATGTAGCTGATGAAAGAAAATTATTAATATGCAATATTTTAAGTCACAAAATTGGCAATAAAATACTATAAACACCCTCCCCCCCAAAAAAACCCACCACAACAGAGCAGCAGTATAAGTAGGGAGATAATTTCACGTAGAGATGGAGAAGACCCATGCGTGAAAGATGCCATGCTGACATCTAAGTCATGAGCAGTACTGTATGTTCTAATGAGTCACTAGACACTAGAAGTGCGAGTTTAATTAGTGTTCTGCTCTCCATTTTTTACATCAGATTGCAAACTGGCAATTGATTGGGTCAGCAGGAGAGGGAAGGAAAGGACATTTATAAGACAGTTACCCCCCAAAACATTTCCTTTTCCTTTAGGTTTGCCAGCCATGAGAGTATCTTGATGCACATCTCTCCTGGCCCCAATCAAACTTAGAGTAGCAGCTATTCTGTAACGGGCCATACCACGTGTTCGCTTTCCTCGGGCTGAAGAAGAGCTGCTGAGATCTGCAGTTGCACACTTCACAATTTAGCAGCAGAACTGCACTTGTGGCACTCTACCAGCTGCCGCTTTGGGGAAGCAAACACTGAACGCTGCGTAAGATTTCATGCTCAAAAGTGAATTGTCATTTAGGCACAGTTTTGGATTCTAGAGATAGGGTTTCAGTCCCCAGCTGCTTTCACAGATTTTGTATGACTTTGAATGAGCTGCAGTTTCTGTTCCTTAATTCCCCATCTATGGAATAAAATAAAAATACTTTCTTTTTCCTACCATTTGTCCAAATTGTATTTCTGGGAACTGTTCAGCCCAGAAAGTCTCGAGAGTTTGCAGACAGGCTAGTACAGTCCCAACTGCAATTTCTAGAAGTTACCAGAATTCAAATAAAAGCTATTAACAGCAGTAGCATTTTAAAGATACTGCAAGAGCAAGTCATTCTCAACACATTGATAGAGAGACAGGGAGAGAGAGTTCATGTGAAAGCACGCACAAGTAGTTATTTTGAGGCAGAGCAAACCTAGAAGTCTGTGTTCTTTTCAGTCTTATCCCTCTGGTCCCAAACCCCTGCAAGGGTTAAAATAAAGGATGCCTAGGTCTTGGATCATCTTTCTGTCTAATAAATATAAGTAATATTAAAAATTGCAGTTTTTAGGAAGCTGCATGTCCATCTTTCCTTAAAAAGACCATATTAAGGTATTCAGGAATTTTATTTATTGGATTAAAAAATTTAGACCTAACTTCAGTCTCAAGGCAGCGATAATCCACCAAATCATCATACTGGCTGTATATACTCATGGGAAACAATGTATCCTAAAAGAGAGGCACCACACACTAAGAATGTAATGATTTAATAATACTGTATAAAATCAGGTCTCAGTTCTTAAGTCTATATTAAAAACAAGATGACCACAAAGAACCCAGGAGCTTTTTTTTTAAGCATCTTATTCACTCATCAGGAATGTGTAGTATTTTACTAAACAGTCAAGCAAACACAGCCAAAACAAATTGTTTTGCTTGGCAGCCTGAAAAATCCAAATTGTTGAGACAAAGACTGCAGAAACACTGTCAAAAGCAACTTGTTTTAAACACAGCCTGATATATGCAGAGGTAAGAAAGCCAAGTTTAAAATGATTTAGAAGATGATTTTGCTTTGCTGCGTGGACAAAACCAAAATAAATATGGGACCCAAAGCAGTTGCAGTTTTTGCTTTGTTTCCTGTGCACACCGTGGGTGTTTTCAGGATCTTTTCAGAGTCAGAAAGAAATCCCTAGTCAGCAGAGACCAATTGCAAGGGCAAAAATAGAGCAAAGCACTCAAAAACAATCTAAGTAATTTTAGTCCATATAGAAAGACAACGCCAAAGATACATAGCGTGGAGCTTTGGAGGAAATTTCATGATCTACTCTTTGGTGATAAGAACAGCATTTTAGTCTGCCACTGTTACTGGTTAGCCTGAGCAAACTCATACTGACAGTATCTGGTATGTGCACGGTTTTATGCTCAAAACCAGCTATCTAAAGATTGATGTAGGTAATTGAATCCTTAGCCGAGAACATCTGGCCATGCAGATTAAAATAAACCTTGAACACAGCTACTATTACCACAAGTTGTTGGTTTTTTTTTTTTCCTCAAGAACTAATAGTCAACAGTAGTCTTGCAGCACTGTGTTTTAAACATCTGTAGTCTAGATCAAAAAAGGAAGTGAAAACTGAAAACCTCAGGCATCACTCTTCTCTCCTTCCAAGGAAGCATTGCCATTTATGCCAGCTTGATAAAAATAATCACACTGAAGTATAGTTTGTAACAAACAATTCTAATATAAGGCTGCTAAAGAAGGAGGGAAAAAAAATTATTTTCTGCCACTTTCTTCCTATTTAAAAAAAACCAACACAAAACCAACTAGGACTTGTACAAAGAAGGATATTGAAGACTGTCTTCTAGTTTTAGATAAAGGAAACAGTTTGCAAACCACTTTTTTTAAGTGCAACATAAATTTTTCTTTCAAAATCATCGCTGGGATTAGATCACTTCTGTAGCAATATAATTACAGAATTCAGACAGAAAGGCAGCAACCAGATTATGGAAAGGATTGAAGACTGACACTTTCTTTTTTTGCTTTTTTGTTTGTTTGTTTATTTTTAAACACACTTTGAAGGCTTCTCTTTTCAACAAACGTCTGAGGGCCTGTTGAAAGTAGAAGCGAGCTGAATGAGGAAAAAGCCAGGAGTTAAAAAGAAATAAGTACAAAAAGGACTCTCTAAAGGTACCTTCGCAACTATTCTACCTGTATCAAGACCAACAAATTTTTATATGTGCATGTGTCAATTTTAAGCCTTTGGAATAAAACCTATTTTAGTTAATAGTATGAATTAGAAATAGATCCCAACTTAATTCCCATGCTGCTCTGTGCACTCAATGTATTACCTGAGGTGGCAGACTGAAATTACATTTTCTGCCCACTACTAAATTAATTTTCTTTTAAAAAAACACACCAAACCCAGAAAGTTCTGAGTTCAGGAAGAGCTGCAGAGAAATTTTGTTTCCAAACCCAGGCATGATTCTTGTTTTCCATTTATATCTTGGGGTCCGTGCTGAGTTTCACTGAATTTCTACTTCAAACAAACCAAGAAACCTCAAAGGCTAAACTCAGCCAAAACGTCAGCTTTCATCTCACTTAAACCTGAAGCCATAAATAGAATGCCCTAAATTCATAAACCTGGCTTTAGACCCAGTTAAAAATGTAACCCACATTTCAAGACGTGTTATGTTCATGTGGGGCTCCACCCATGAACTAAATCACTCCCTCCAATTCAATCTCTAGTTTTAAAATGTCAGTTTATTCACAGTGCCATGAGAACTCATTGCTTCCTGAGTAGTCTTCCTTCTGAGAAGTGCTACAGCTTTCTACTAAAAAATTAGTATTTTAAATGCTAACAGCTAACTCAGCAATTTACATTGTATTTCTGCTTTGTTAGCCTTGTTTGAGGGTTTAAAAATAAAGACGTAAGACAAACAGCTAAAAATGGTGGAGATATTCATGCAAGTGTTTGCTGTGATATAAACTACTTGAGCCATATCTCACATTTGTGTTTAAAATAAGAACGCAGAAAGTTTACTTTTGACAGAAGTGAAGTTATCAAGCCCTTCAACAATGTTCTGCCCAAAATGACAGCAATTTAGTACGCCATTCTCTGGGTAAGTTTGACAGCCATGGAATTAGGGAATCCATTCCACTAGCTACCATGAGAAAAAATTTGACCATACCTAATCAACTGGAATCACCACTGGCTTCACTTTAACAGCTGAGAGAGGCTCCAACTTGCAGAAGACATGCCCTCCCCTCTTCTCACTACCCTCTCAGTTTTCCTGAGGTTAGTTACAGACATATACTGATTTTGCTGCTTTATTTTTCTTAGCCTCAATGTCAAAAAAAAAAAGGAAAAAAAAAAGAAAAAAAAGACCCTATTGGTTTTACTGATTTACATCTCTGTTTTCTCCTTCTCTGCAAAAGCAGAAAGTGAACACCACATTCCCTTCCTTGGATAAGCCAGAGCACATTCATGCAAAGCTGCAAAAGAATGAAGGAATTTCATCATCATGGCAATAACATGCAAAAAAACCCAAACCAAACCCTCTGCATTAGAGAGACATCAGGGAAAAGAATATTATGGAAAGAATAACCCATCGGGGGGTAGAGCTCATGGAATGGAAAGAGCCTGACAGCCTGAAATAACAGTGGGAACAGATCTGGCTCACAAGACACCGAACGTGCATTACAACATGTCAACCTTATTAAACAGCTCATTCTGGTTTCTTCACTGTTTCCCCATGCTGGACCGATTGGGCAAGGATACTTGTTCCTCAGCCGGTACCTCATGGAGAAATTGCCTTCCAATATTATCTTATTAAAGTACTGGTTAGGGAAGAGATCAAAGAGTAGGCACAAAGGAAGATCTCCACCTTTAGAAATGGAAGACTCAGCAGTTGAAGGATTTAGCTGAAAGACTCACACAATATGAGGCACCGAGGAAAAAACAAAAGGAAGAACCCACACAGACCAACCAACCCACACCCTGTAAAGCCAGACAAAATGGATTCTCTAGAGTTTTGCTAAAGGAAAAGGTCATGCAACTTTTCAACCTACAGCTGAGGCACAGCTTTTCTCTCTGGTCAACAAGGAGGGAGTGGGAGAAAGAGGGAAGCACAGCTTGATTAGCTGTGACAATTATTTCTAAAGCAACCTCCTCCCCACCTCACTTTTCTTCAGCAGTTACAAGAGTGTTCCCATATCATTCTGTTAGCCTCCTTTCATTACAGAAGAGCATTAAACTAGAGCATCTATCCATTGCAGTCCCTCATTTTGAGACACCAGGAGGATCATAAAAATAATCTTAATCAGCAAGGGATAAACCACAGGCTGGGTTGAAAAAACACTTCACTAGACATACAAGCATTTAAAAGAAAAGACAACTATCAGTTAAAGAGAAAATCCATTTGAGTGCAGATGCATCTCTTCATGGATCACTAGTTGGTGCATTACAGGAACCACCATCTCCAGGAAGTTCAAGTATTTAAAACTTACAAAACCCTATCAAGACAGAGCTTAGAAATACAGTTAGAGCTGCCATGTTCCCAAAACTGAGTTTTAGGGTTTGCACTAGAAAGTAGGGGAGAGACAACACCACTGTCTCCAACATATGATTTATTTCACCTTATTGTTAATGAGGTCCACACTCTTCTCACTATTTTTCTTTTTGACAGCTCCACCCAAGTACACCCATACTAAAAGCGTCTTCAGTATTGTACTAAAAGCCAGTGGCTGCTGCTTCTAAGGGTCCTGAAAGACAGGAGGAATTGCCTGAGCTACCAGGCTTCCACTGCAGGAAATCCTCCACTGGCTCCTGAACCCACCACAGCTTACAATGGAGTTCTAAGGCCAGTGAAGACTGGCAATGGTTTCTCTTAAACTGCAGCACTGTATGCTGCAGGGACCCAGGAGTCACATCAAGTTATAGGTTAATCAGCATCTGCAAAGCACAGATGGGGTGCTAGCTACAGGCAGTGACCTTGAGCAGACAAGGCTGACAACAAGCCTAGGGTCAACCGGATTAATTTTGTGTTCACTGGTATTTCCAAATAATTACTCTGCATTAGGCTAAGATTATATTCATAAGCTCATACATGATTATCTACACAGTTCAAGGGCAAAAATTGGAGGAAACAGGGGAGAAGCAGCTTTCTCTGGCAGATAAAGCCAGAAAACACAAAGTCTGAAATGCGTGATTAAACTAACATGCCCACCATACCCAGTTGAGAAAGGCAACAAGCTGTGTTTTTGCTCCCAGACTTTCTTCAACAAGAACCACCAAACTTGATTTCCCATCACAAATATGGTGCAACTATATTTCCATTCAGAAAGAGGGAGAACTCTGGCTTTGTGTTAGCCTTATGAGAATCCCATCATAAATAATGCTTTAACAAAATACCAGAGACAAAGCAAGGAGAAAACAAAACAAAACAAAAACAACCAAAAAACCCCCAACCCACCACAGAAAACTACGTTATTTTTTGAAGGAGCTGCCTTTTGGAGAGGAAATAACACAATGCTTCTAGCATAGCCCCAGGTTAATAAGTTTCATTACATTCTAGTACGTAACAAAAAGATGAAGGGTAAGACAGGCTTTAGGAAAGAATCCAATGAAGTTACTAGATATCTGTACCTCTCTTACCCCATTTCCTAGCTACTTTACTCCTGACTTGAAAAGTGAAAGGCAGTTATGTTTGTACAATATCTGAGACACTGGTCTTGCTAAACATGGAAATTTGTTAAAAAAGTTTACAATGAAAAATCAAATAATTGATAATGAATCAGTTTTACGCCTGCACTTGAAGGCAGAACATTCATGAAGTACATGCTGTGTTTCTGTTGATGTAAATCGAAGCACACCAGTCCCGCTTCATTTGCGGGATGGTCACTTTATACAGCTCTCACAGAATAAAGGTGACATTAGTCTATCAAGTCTCAAAATGAAGACAATATAAATGCACAAGGAACAGTATAAAATGACAAACCAACATTAAAAATAAAATTGCTGCATATTTACCTTCGTTTCCCAGGAGAACGGAGCTGAGTGTTCATCTTGCCAAGTTATGTCCTGAAATAAAATTCAAGAATGACTAAAAATCAGATGAGCAGCTTTACCTGCTCAGGAGCATCATACAGACGACATTACATTGCACTGCTAGGAGCATAACAACCACTACCACAGAACTTGCTAAAAAGCGAGAGCACTACTTGGAGATGGGGCAAGATTATCAACTAGTATACCAATTTAACCTATAAAATAAATGAAGGTTTAACCTGGTCTAAACCTCTTGATATGGTTTCTCTACAAATAGATTTAAAAAATTGTTTGTTTGTTTTTTTTAAATAATATATTTCCAGTTTTCTACTAGGCATTTTCTTTGGTAGCCACTAGCAACACACAGGGACAGAAATAACAAGAGAAGCAGGGGCCTTAGGGAAATAAAGTCCCATTTCCTCCCCTCCATGGACCGAAGAGCACATGTGCAACCAGGCAGTCACATGGCAGCAAAACAGCTGTGCATCCATTAGGCCAAGCCACAGCTGGATCCAGCCCTGACAAGACACATCATTATGCCACTTCAATGACGATCAGTCTGAAATAAGTATTCGGTGCTGTTGAAAGAACCACACAAAGTCTAGAGTAAAATCCCAATCTGAAATAGCTTCTTTTAAGAAGCTATTTTTCTGAAAATAATCCCGATTTGGGAAGTTTAAATAACGTCTTCCTACATAGCATGCCCTCCAGAAATACACGTGACCCACATCGAAAAAAGAAGGGGTGGAAAATAAATAAATAAATAAATAACCGTTGCTCACATTTGTTCCAGACTTGCAACAAAATGATCACACTTCTATTCCTATTCGTGAATGAGTCTCATTTGTACATTGGATGTTCACGCTGGTAGAAGTAATGAGTTGCACCCTCCGTACTGAGTATACCACTGCTTGGCCACCCCAGTACATCAGGGGAGGAACAGGAGTCGGAACGGCGGATGGAAGGAGAAAGGCCAGGGAAGGAGAGGACAGGACAAGGCTTGTTTCACACTCCTGCTGTTCAAAGGGTAACAGAACTAGACCATGCTTTAAGCTAACATAGGAACCCCGCATCTTACTATGACTGCCCTTTTCTTCTTATTTCTGACCTCTGCCTTTATAGAAATAAGTTTCTCAGACATCTGATAGCTTTCTCCTGATCCGCTATCTCTTATTTCTCCCTAGGCAGATTTTGCTGGCCAAGGGCTATGAAATCTCAATTAGAAGTGTCTGAAACCATCTCCTAAACATGAAAATGTGTCATTCTCCAACTATTACTCACCTCTGAAACACAGGGTTTCTAGCAGCGAAGTATTTGTGGTGTATACATGAGGGTAATCCCATGCTCTTAAAAAGAACTGGGCTGATAGAGACCATCTGAAAGAAAAGGCCTGGGCTCTGCTGGACCACACATTCTGGCCAAAAATGAAACTTGGTACAGGAAATTTTTGCCGAGAACACAAGTATAATACTGGGTTCTCTCATTCCAGGAAATGGATATTCATATTTATTAATGTTTAAGGGAAACAAAGGGAGTACGAGTCTGCTTTTTAGTATCTGTTCTAACTTCTATCACTATTTGCACTGCAGAGTGCTGCTGACCCCATGGGAATGCCACACCACTTAGGTGGGATGCCTTGCAGCAAGCGAGTGTCAAATTATTTCAAAATCATTTTAAGACTGTATCCGTTGCCTCTGAAACTGGTGGAGTTGGCACTTCATTTCTGAAGCACGCATGACAGGAATCACGGTCCAGGAGGGAAGAGAGACAGAAGAGGCCCAGCCACGGGATTGAGTCTCACACACAAGGTAGGACCGTAACCCTTCTGTTCACATGGGGTCTGGACAAATCAGTACTCGACTTCAACCACAGTAGTAAAGGACAGAAATGAAGTCCAGCAAACAGTGTAACACTCCTACATACTGTCACAGCACCTTAAAGCTCCAGACACATAGCCATAGCTGTCAGTGGGTTTTACCTAAGGAGTTTAAAGTAAGCTCTGACTTCTTGCCATTTACAGGACATGCAAACCAGCCGTGGACCAGTTTTAATTCTGGGAGCAAGCCAAGACCATCCTCATCCTGGATCTGAGACAGCCAGTTCTTTATTTTCCTGTATTTGAGGCAAGTGTAGACAGCACTGGGAGGGACACCTCTTCACCCAATGCTCACTGCACATCCTCAACTCAGCGACAACACCGCAGCTGCAAGCAAGCCCTGCTGACAAAAGGCAGGGATAGAAAAGCAGCACAGGGAAGGCAGAGGGAAGGTATGAGGTTGTCATGGACCAGGATACATCATTCCCTACAGGACGGAGCAAGTCAGCTTCCCACTTCATAGAGCCCAGTATCTTCTCCACTGCCATTGCACTTGTTGGCACCTCAACTTGTAGCCTCAACCTCCAGCTTAGGCAGACAAAAATCTCCTGAAATGAATTAACAGTATTTTGGTACTCGTTGTTAAAAAGTTCTTGTGAGAGACAAAATCTAAGCCTTTCATAGATTATTTCGAAAGATGGAAGTAGTAGACACTTGTTAGGCTGGAACAGTTCCCTGAAACAAAACAACCATAGATTTTTCTTCTTAAAAGGATGGCTCATTGTATCTCAGGCTGCACAGCCCAGCACACCTCAGAGCCACTAAGTCTGAGGAGCTTTGCCCACATTCAAGAGATCATCCATAGGATCTAGCAAAGGATAAAATAGGATAAGACATGGTTTGAGGATACAAAGCTTCAAGGAGTCGGTGTCTGTAGTTATTTGGAGTGTACTTGAAGCTAGGGTGAAGGAGACAGTTGTCAGGTTCTGTCCATTGTCAGGGAAGGGAAGGAAGTTTGTGGCCTCCACCTCTTGTGCCCTCACACAGAGGACATGCAGAAGAAAAAGCGAGAAGCAGGAGAACATGGTTCAACAGTTTCCTGTCTGATGTGCCTGATTCATGCTTATCACCAACAAAATCCGAGAAGTTTGCTTTCTGTAGGATTAACAAGTTCTCACACGCTTTAAGAAAATGGGAGCAAAAGCATCAACTATTTCAATATTCACAAAAGTAAATTATGATTGGAAATTCTAGAGAAAAAGGCTTCAAGGCTATTTATCATCAACACAGATTAGAAGAGATCCATATCTGATCAGCTTTTGTTTTCAGCACACAACAAAGCCTTCTTCCAGAAAGAAGGCAAATAAATACACTTTTGTTCACCAGCATTAAAGAACCTATTTGTAAGAAACAGGGCCTCATGCAACATATTTCATAGCTGAAAAAAGAAAAGAGAAAGAGAGGCAAAAATCCAGTCATACACTTGACTTCAACAACCAGCTGCAGAATACATAAAAAAGAATCACAAACTACATTTGCTATATGTAGGCAGCTTGTTGCAAAACAGCATCTGAATTTCAAAATGGAAGACACTGGTAGAAACGTGCCAGCACGTCTGACATGAGCATTGCTCAGAGCAGCTGACAATAACAAGGCAGTCACAAACCCACCAACAAATGCATCTTAGAAGTGTTATCGGAACAGGACTTGCTGGTTATTGGGGTTTAACTGCACTCAAAAGCTGCATTGCATTTTTTATTTTTTAAAAAGCACAAGTCTATAATAGGCCCAACATAAAAGTTATTGCTACATTGAATATTTGTTGCTTTAAAGCATTTTTAAGTAGGAGATAAAAGGGTCAATCCTTTGGCTTGGTGCCAAAGTTCTTAAGGCTAAGCAAAACAAATACTCTATCTGCCTTCAGGTAGGTAAGTCAAGCTTCCCTATTAAAAGATGATGAATAAAGCTAACCGAACTCTCTCACCTGTCTTCCCTCCACGTGAAATGTTTACCACTTCCTAAAGCACATGGCATTTTCTTCCATGAAAAGTTTAGTTATTTCAAGTCCAATTCTTTCAGCTGCTGACTACCACTCAAATACTCAATATCCCTTTAAAAAAAAGAAAAATCAGACCTTAAATCCATGTGTATGTCACACACTTGTAGATAAAGAGGAACATTATTAAGAGAAGAGCGAGAACTTGTTGTAAACTGAATATCTAAACTATCTTTCACTGAACTATACAGGGAGCATCCAGTGGCAGCAACTAACATCAAACCAGATGCTTAACCAAGCTGACCTCTACAGTGGTCAAGGGTGATACCTCCCACACACTACTGTTTTTCCACCTATTCCTCTCATGATGGCTCATAATTTAAGGCGTATTTCAAAAATAGCCCATTTATATTACATTTATATTCAATCCCAGATTCTACTTCCAGATTTTCCTCTGCTCAGTTAACCTTATTTTCTACCACTACAAGCCCTAGACATAAACGGAGAAATGCCAGCAATTGGAGGCTTGTTGGGAAAGAGGAAGCTCTGCTTGAAGGTTGCAGCCTCCAAAAGCCCCCAGCCAGAAGGCCTAGGCTGTCTAGACACAGAAAATGATGGTGAAGCAAATAGTCTCCTGGTGCTGGGCCCATGTGCAATGATAGCAAGTCAATCTTCAGCAAACAGGACAAAACTTCTTTCATGAGGTGTTAAAACAACCCTATTAGCCTGGAAGAGATGAAAAATATATGCATGACCTAGAGCACGTGACTCTATAAAACAGAACAAGATAGAGAAGCAAGAGATGTTGGGTCTCTCTAAGAGGTAGTGTTAGAAAATACCAAGGCCTGCAACCCCATCAAGGTTATTGAGCTGGTGTATCCTGGGGTCCGTTTCAACTAGGAAGCCTTAACTCGACACCAGTGAACAGGTAATGGCTGGTGTTAGCGTTTGCATGCATCCTCACCATGACAGCATTGTGCACACAGGTAAATGCCAAGTCAACTGGGTGCCACCCAACCCAACTCTGTGCTTGAGAAAGAAATGCTGTCTAGGGAATCAGGGAGCCCAATTTCTGTACTTCCACTTCTTTCATCAAGCTTTTTGAGACTTTTAAAAACCTTCAGTTCTTTGACAGCAAGATCGGAGATTAAAAAAGCAGCTGTGGTGTCCTGGCACCGATCCTCTTTAGGAACTGCATTCACAGTGGATGTCCAGCTTCAGTTATTAACTCCATGACTGGCAATGCCGCAATGAGGATAAGATAATGGAAGAGAAGGAGCAGCGGCACTCAGCTGACTCTAGCCTTTTGCTAAGAGTCACACGTGGTGCTGCAGTGCTCTAGCACTACGAAATGAGTGGATAATGGCTACAGCATGCCACGGTTCTGTTACTGCACATCTATTTTCTGTCATAGCCTTCCCACACAGCCAACATACTGAAAGGTGTTTTTTAAAATGTAGGAGATGCTTATACTTTGAGAACTTACAGTCCTGGGCTACAAGTTCAGGACATGAGTTTGGTGTTAGATAAGTGCTGTGGTTTAACCCCAGCCAGCAACTAAGCACTATGCAGCCGCTCACTTACTCCCCCACCACACACCAGTGGGATGGGGGAGAGAACCAGAAGGAAAAAGGTAAAACTCGGGGGTTGAGATAAGAACAGTTTAATAGAACAGAAAGGAAGAAAGTAATAATGATAATAATAACAATAATAAATTAACAATACTAATAAAAGGATTGGAATATACAAAACAAGTGATGCACAATGCAATTGCTTACCACTCGCTGACTGATGCCCAGTTAGATCCTGAGCGATCCCTCCCCTAGGCCAACTCCCCCCAGTTTATATACTGGACATGACATCACATGGTATGGAATACCCCTTTGGCCAGTTTGGGTCAGCTGTCCTGGCTGTGTCCCCTCCCAACTCTTGTGACCCTCCAGCCTTCTTGCTGGCTGGGCATGAGAAGCTGAAAAATCCTTGACTTAGTCTAAACACTACTTAGCAACAACTGAAAACATCAGTGTGTTATCAACATTATTCTGGTACTGAACCCAAAACATAACACTATACCAGCTACTAGAAAGAAAATTAACTCTATCCCAGCCAAAACCAGGACAAAAAGATATAAGGGAAATAGTGGGGGGCGAGAAAGAGGGAACCAATTGTTCAGAGATACAAGACCACTACATATATCCTCTGGACCACCTCATCAAAGTGGTCACATGCATGAAAGTGGGACTGAAATGGTGAGAGTCCTGGATGGGTAAATCAGTATCTTCAGCATTCATCCTTGTATTGCTTTCTCCTAAGTCCTCCAAAGAACACGAGGTGAAAGAGATCAACTTTCCATGCTTAAGCAAGCACAGGAAGATCACTACAGATTTCAACATCAGTTAACAGGGAAGATGAGCTGTGGCTGGAAACATGAAGCTTTTGGAGCAGGTGTCAGCAAGAACATCATCAGACCAAAACACACTCACACTGAAAGCGCTGCAACATCATCAACGAGTGATTCTGAGGTATGCAGACTACTGTCCATCTCCTTGCCTCAGGATACCATCCATCATGAGACAAGGACAGTGGCCAGGACCAATCTAATTGCCCTGAGTAAGGGCTGGGTGACCACAGTATGTGCAGCAGTTACATCTTAGAAAGATGGCAGTAGTACAGCTCAGTAAGCTGTCACACCAGAAGAGGGCAAGATAATAAAGCTCTATAGGCAAAGCATTTGCAAGCCTGGAAAGTTGAACCGAAATGGCAAGAGACCAGGTGCCGTGGCTCTGTAACAGCAGGACAAGGAGGAACAATTAGTGAGCCAGGGCAAATGTCCAAGAATCAGGTCGAATGCCAGCAAGGGAGCAGGGGGAGAGGAAGCTATCAGATGAGGAGCCAGGAAAGGCTCCAAGGCTCAATAGTGCAGTTAGAAGAACTAAAATGGACGTGGAGGATGCCAAAATGAATGGAATCTCTTTTCTTCAGAAATACAATATATATTAACTCCAGCTTGGAAGTCAAGGAGGAAGTCAGTTGAGGCAGATGCTTCCAAAATTACACATTTTGCATCACGTAGTTTGATGAACCATGCTTTCTTTGGTTAATGGCTTCACAAACGCTAACAACAACACTATTTGTATCATAGCTGTATTTTGGGGGAAAGAGGGGAAAAAAAAAACAACTTGCCAAATTTCAGATGGACTCTCTAGCTGTTTTGTCAAGCAGGAAATGATTACTTCCATACAGTGTAGCACAACAACCTACAACTTGCTTGCTTTCCTTCCAGATCCACATAATTCAAAGCAGAAAGCACTGCAGAGCTGTCTGAGACTAGGAAAGCTGAATATACTTACTTTCCACAGTCATTAACCTAAACCCTTTCACAACTAACTTCAGGTTTAGGTTTCCTTTCAAAGACTGCTTGCACAACCAAATTTGCTGTCTTGCATCCTTCTATACTTCTTTTTCACCAGGAGTTATGGTCTATTACTAGCAAATATTTACCTAGAATTTCTGGTATCACGGACTAAACAAAACTGAGCTTGACTGCATGTTCTCTAACTGTAGATACGATGTGTGCGGGACACATCGTCACACCTTCCTGACAGGTGAAACACAGGCAGCAGTCTTCTAGCACAAAGCTGGTCAGGAACCACGATGCCAAGTATCTATGTGCTTCAAACGCTTCTTAGAAACCCCATTGCGAGGGATATTGGCGAAGAGACTAAAAGCAGCACTGTTCTCTTTAAATTGGATTGATGACTACAAATGCAGAAGCAGACTATTTTTTTCTGGTAGAAGCCACTAAAATTAATCAACAATAGGTCACTTTAAGATATTATATGAACATAGTGAAAGATAGCGGCTCTGTAATCATACCAAGATGTAAAAGAAAACAAAACAAAGGAAATCTCATATGGAGAGATACAGGATCTGAAGAGCACTGCCAGGTCTTTGCAAGCATTGTTAGACCTTCCTCTTCAAGGGGTCACGCTCGGTAACATGACCCACTGCTCCGGACCGGGTACCCTTATACCTGTGGATTTCTAGAAGGGCTGCCACGCTTTGCCATTAGACAGATGGCTCTCGGAAGCTTCAAAACCCATACTTTTTGCCATCTATCTTTCCACACCCGTGTTTTTCCTGGCATGTGACATGGAACAGGCTGCATTTTTTTTTTCCTAGGTGTTAAAAATACCAAGAGCTGGAATGTTTTCAGTGTTGTATTTTTAACTGTGTCTAAAATTAGAAACAAAAAGGAAGAGATTTAACTGGGTGTAAACATTCCCTACGGCCCGTTTTCAGCAAGGGGCTGTTTCCAGAGCTAGCCACGGCCGTGCCCCGCTTTGGGGGTGGGGGGGGGTGGGGGGCAGCTGGTACCGGCCTCTTCTGTAAGTCACCGTTTTGCAAAATCCACCTCAGAGTTACTTCTGCTTCTCTCAGCCAAACTCCCGGTTCGGTGCCTTTCCTGCTCTTACCGTCTGACCAAGTCCCCTCGCTTACGGTGTAACATCCCGCCCTCCCGCAGAGTCACGGAGGGGGGAAAAGAAGGGAATCTCATCACACACACACACACACCCCCCCGCACCCTCCCCGTTGCTAGCGACTAGAAAGGCCCGCTCCTCTCCACAGCCGAGCGCCGGTCTCGGCGGCAAAGACCCACTCGTGACACCGGGGCTACGGCCACCCCACCCGCGCGGCGGCGGCGCCGCCGGGCCCGCGGAGCTCCCCTCACTCCCGGATCCCGTCATGGCGGACCCCCACCCCCTCACACAGCCGAGCCGAGCCGAACCGCCGCGCCCCGGCGGCGACTGAGGCGAGAGGGGCGGGCCCCGCCGGCGCCCCCCTGGCCGCCTTTCTCCCCCCCCCGTCCCCGGCCGGGGCGGCGGTACCTCGTCGCCGAAGCGCACCACCTTCTGGCCCGTGTTGAGGCGGAGGCTGGGGTAGGAGGCGGGCGGCGCGGCGGGGCGGGCGGCACCGCGGTGCGCGGCGTAGCGGGCCTGGACGTGCGGCTCCACCAGGCACTTGTCGATGATCTCGTCCTGCTGGCGGGGCGGCAGCCGCTCCCACTCGGGCCCGTAGCGTTCGCGGATCCGTTCCTTCTCCGCCATGATTTTGCGGGCCATGGGGCTCAGCGAGGAGAAGTAGCTGAACCGCTTGCGCTCCCGCTCGTCCAGCGGCCGGTTGCCGTTCATCACCGCCGTGCGGGAGGCGGCGATCGCCGCCGCCATGGAGGCCATGGCCACCCCGCCGCCGCCAGCCCCGCACGCACCGAGCCGGCCGCGCTCGCACGGCGGGAATGGGAACGGGAACCGCCTCCTCCGCCCTCCCTTCCCTTCTCCGCTCCCCTCCGGCAAACGCCGCCTCCCCTCGCTCCCTATAAAGGCCGGCCGCCGCCCCGCACACCCCGCCTCCCGCACGCCCAGCGCCCGCGGCAGCCCCGGCCGGCCTCCCCCCCGGCGCCGGCTGCCCGGCGCTCTGGGGCGGGCGGAGGGGAGGGAGGCCGCCTCCCCAGCCTGCTTCGGTAACATGGAGCTGACCGGGTCGGAGCCAGCCCCAGGCGTGCCGAGCCGGAGCCGAGTCCCAGGCTGCGGCCGCGGCCGGGCCCCGAGCGCTCGTCCCCCGCCGCCCTTCCCCTCCGTTCCAGAGGCGGCGAGCAGTAGTAGTATTCCCACGCTGCCGCGGCCGGGAGCACTAGGAAACGACTTGCCTCAGCTGGCAGAGCAGCGCCGGAGCCAAGGACCTGCCTTTCCCAACTCCTAAATAAGTCTTACTCGTTTCTTAACGCGATAGAAGGTCCAGCAGCTCCTGTCAGAAGAGCCGTCAGGCCTGGGATGGGCTATTCCGTCCCACTCAACAAGTTCAGCAGCAAGTCTGTCCAAAGCCTCTGTATTATTTTGGCAAGATAAAAAAAAAGTTGCAGCCCAGGCGTAACAAGTCCGTGCAGCAGGCATTAGTTACATTGGTAAAACAGATTTCCTATAGGCTGAAATAACCAGGGTTTTTTAGTCTTAGGTATGCTACAGGAGGAAGACTGCTTTCTTCCAAAACGTTAAATGAATTAGGAGAATGGGGGTAGAAAGCAGTTGGTGAAGAATAATTGCAGCACAAACACCAACATCTTAAAAGAACATTTTGTTGCCAAACTGTTCAACTCTGAAATCAAGTTGCCAGCATTATGACCGGCTTCTGTCAAGAGCAGGGTTCTGTTTAGCCTTAACTTAGAGTCTTATTTTCCTAACGAATGTACTCCAGCACCCTGCTCGTTCTAGTGGCCCTTCTCCATGCTTGCTGCTGTCTGAACTCATCTTTATTGACCACAGGTGGCTGAAGTTGTCCACCAGAACTCCCCAATACACCACTATTGCTGAGGACAGCCCATCAGTGATGTGTAACATCTTTACAAAATTCTTGACTAAGAGCACCTTTCCTGGCATAGGCAAGGGTTTCCATATGCCTTTTCCACAGCCACCTGATCGTAGCAAATTTCATTAGTTGCAACTTGTATTACCCAAACTTTGGAACTCAGTATTTGGAAATTACAAAATACTCAGGATGAAATCGTATTCAATAAAATCCTTTCAGGTACTTTCAAATGTTGAGTTCTCCCTACTTGCTGTTCTGTGCCTCATTTTATTAACACACCCAAACCTCCATAACCTGCAAATTTCATTGGCGAACTAAACTACTAACCTCAGCATGCCTGGCAGCACACCACATTGTTTCTCCCTTTCAGATAGCTCCTCAGTCACTGTACACACACTCTCTTTTCCTGTATAAAGTCCTAACTTTGTATGTGGTACCTCAGCAAACGCTTTGCCAAACTCCCAAAAGACCCACAAAGTCTCCTGGGGGGGAAGCATAGTTCCTTTCCACAAAACCAAAGCAAGCCTACCAAAGACAGATAAATATGTCAGAAGATTTATTTGAGACTAAATCTACTTTGCCTTTTATTCTAGGTAGTTGCATGGGAATTTTTTTTTATCTTCAAATTATATTATGAAGTCACACAAATATTGAGGTTCAGATTAATAGGGTTTCATTGCTTAGCCTATTTTTTTTCCTCATTCTGCTTTCTTTAATATTATTCTTAATAGATAAATGGTTGGGGCTGCAATGCATTAATGTTTCCATTTAAGAGTTCAAATGATATCACTAGACCAGCTGTCTAAGATGACACAGAAGAGGATGGAAAATGATAATTAGATTTCTGCACATATCTGGTTCTTAGGAGGTAATTACAGTACTCTAAGTCATCACATACCAGCCAAGTTATATAATCCTGTTTTGTTTGTTAAACTTGTTTGAGAGCATTTGACAAGCTCACTTGCTTTCTTAGTCATCTGTATCACGCCCAGAGAAACAAGCCTTTGAAACACATATACACACACACACTCATAGAGGTGTAATACATGTTACACCTGCCCTCCCTTGATCTCCCATTAATATCATCTTTTTGTCTGTCAGCAGGGGGATGGGTATGAAGTCAGTCACAGGAGTAAAAGAAATGAGAATAAAACCCAGATAGCTGTACATGGGCTTTTTTGTCCAGAGAATTTTCTTCTTCCCTGCCACCCCTTCCTAGCTCCCTCTGGCCTAATCCCTGAAACAAGAAGCCTCTTATTTTATAGTTCCAAGAACTGTCTAGTCAGTACCAACATAGATTTCCCCTTTCTCAATTAATAATACAAGGTCTAAGAAAACTTACAGGCTTAAAGGAAAGATCATACTATTAGAATACAACCAAGGCATAAAGTTAGGCATCTCTTCCGGGCTACTGTACCCGTTTCTCCATTAGGTAGGCAGAAAATAACAGTTCCTTTCCTCCATAATGGAATCTAATAGAGGTTTCTGAAACTTCTAGACCTTTACATAGAAGACACCATAGAAGCAAATAGTGCTTATGTCTAGTGGGGTAAGGGAAGGTACTCAAGCAAGAGAATGGTGGGAAAATACCTTTGTCACAATTGGACAGCAACCCCATTCCTTCCATGAAAACTCACAAGCCTCCTTTATCCTTACTTGGAAAGAAATACCTACTTTTGACCTTTACATAAATTCTGATCAAGAAAGTTTAAAATGCATGTTCGTTGGTACCAGCCAGACAGGTGGTGAATTTTGCCTTTATTATGGTTTGGTTAATGAACCTTAGGTCTGCATATGAAATTCTGCTTCTATTCTTTTTTTTGTCTGATGAGTTTTACTTACTTACTCAAAATGATACCTATCCTCCCAAAAGCTTAGCAACATTACAAAGTGCATTAGTGCTCACTAATGGCTAACAACTTTGATTCCAAACAGGTGTTACCCCAGTTTTCTAGATTTCCTTTTCCATTTTGGGCACTCATCTGTTATGCATCCCCTGATCAGATACATGTACCTGAACTTACTTAGTTATTTCCCCTGCAAACAAGCAGAAGAGAAAAATAGGCTTTAGGAAAAATGGGCTCAGACATGGGTACACCATTTGCTTTCTGATATTTGCAAAACAAATGTTGATTTCTACAGTTCAAGATATTGCACATTAGATCATTATTCCCTTGGCTGGGAGTTGGGTCATGATTTTTTCATCAAATCTAACCATGTTACCACTGTAACTCCAGTACAGTCCATGCAAATTTTGAAATAGATTCTAGACCTACTCACAGACATACCAGAATCAGGATTAAATACATCTAATAAAAAAAAAATCTGCTTCCTATTCCTTCCCCTGCCTTCATGCAACATTACTTCTGCTGTGCTTACAAGTGTGGTAACAGTACCACAGGTTAGCTGGCAAGAAGTTAATAATGTAACAGCACTTCTTAGGGAGGAAGAGTTACTACACAGATAGCAACATTTGTTTCAGCAATAGATGGTAAAAAGGTGGTAAGTGGAAGGAAAGCACATTCTTTCCCTACCCTTGTATTTTCAACATACAGTCTTAGAATACAAGAGTTCATGAAGAAGGTTCCCACGGGTATATATGCACCACTGGTTTAATTTGAATTGGGAGCACACTTCTGAAGTGAGTCTCCTTGTTTTCTCCACTTATCACATTTTGGTTCACAGTGCAGAGAGGTTTCAGAATACATGTTTCCCCCAAAAGACGTCCAAACTGGAAGATGCATTGCTAACATGCTCTCCAAATGCAATGAGCAGCCAGTTCATAAACTAGACAAGCAGACAAAAGTAAAACCTCTGAAATGCCTATGTGGGAAGTGAGCTACTCGGACTGGGTGGGATGCACTGCTTGCTAATGTAGACAGTACGCATCTACTTTCCAGGATTCATTTTCTATCTCTATGAAAATCCTTCATACATGTAAACACTCAGGTCTCTAGCTACCCATAGCTGTCCTATTCTGCCAGTGATTAAGGTAACATAGTGAAATCTAACTTTAAATCAACAGGGCTTTTCTTACAACGGATGTCAGTGTTCACAGCAGCTTCTAACTTACCTTGTGGCACTTCCCCCCATGCCCCCTGAACTCGCACACACACTCACAGAGTCCACTTTGAATCCGATAAATACTTGTGTGAAATAATCAAGAAAAGACCCTCCATTCAATAGATCCATCCTGTTTTCAGTCCCACTAAAGTAGGTCACCTATATCAACATTCTTGATGCTTTGCTGCATTTCTTTCTTCATTAAAGAGGGGCTTGAGATTGCACTATGCTGTAGCCAGAGAAAAGTAACCACAACACTGCTATTGGTATGCTTGGGATACGCAGGATGTTTTCCCCTCTTCCTTAGTAAATAACTTACTCTTTAGCGTCTCATATTACATGGTTAGGACAGATATTTGCACCTGCCCAACAAAGCCCTAACCTCTGGAAAACTGGAAGCAAGCAAAGTAAAGAATAGAGTATTTGTGTAAAAGATGACAGCAACAGAATCACAGTTTAGACCATCAATACTAAACAAGTTGAAAGCTGTATCTAAAACAGAACAGTTTGTACACTTTCTGAAATGCTGAATATTCAGGCAAGAAAAAAAGTTGATCAAAGCCACTGAGGAAACCAGACATTCCTCCCACCGTTGCTCACTGTTTCTGAAATCACTTCACCTGGTAAAGAGCTCCAAAGTCACAAAGCTCAAGCTAAAATGAGTACAATTCACTTAGGACTCACCAGAAATATCATCACTATTACAATCAGAAATTGGTTCATGGTACTGTCCATGTTGTTTGAACTGAATTAGCCCGGCCTTACTGGAAGCCTGTCTTTCCAGAATGCTGCCAGACCCTTCCAACAAAAACAACCCAAGGAGCCCTAGCTAGCTCTCCCAATATACTGTCAATCCGTTGATATCTTTTGCCAACCTCCACCACTGGGTACCTGGAAAGGGAGACTGATATACAGTTGCTGTGTTTCTGACATTTACTTACCAAGAGCCTAACTCCAAATATGTCATTTGTTTGTTTTTGTTTCCAAATGATGTCTTCCTGAAACCCATTCTTTTAAGCTGACATCTGTTCCTTCACTGGATTGCATTACATGAAATGCCTGTGTATTTACCAATTACTCACACATGTATCGTTCACAAAGTTTTCCATGTAGAAGACAGAAGCTTTGGAAAAAAAAAAACCCACACAAACCAAACCAACAAATGGGAAGTAGCATAGCGGTATTTCCAACACGGACTTTTTTTTTTTTTTTTTTTAAATAAATTTTCACCTGCGGTATGTTCAGATCACAACTGTGATCAAGTTTCTTATTGCTCTTTGGTTTGGCCCTTGAACAACTACTTCCTGTTAGAGTACGTCTCAATACAAGAAATCAGCTGTTCTACTTCTTTTTTCCTTTTTAGTATTATTCATCACAGAAAGATTCCTTTTATTCTGGTGATAACTAGTCAAGTAAGTTTCCTCTATTAAAATAAAACCAAACCATTTTGACCATAATTTCCCCTTCAAAATAATTTATGAAGCAGTACTTCTTAGCCTTTTATTTGTATAAATTATACAACAACTATAGTTTTTTTTAGACAATGAGATGAGTCTGTATTTAGTACTTCAATCATCGTTCTCAGGGTTGGAAAAGTCTCTGATACTGACGGTAGGTTCTTGTAAGAAGGTGAAATACTGAAAGAGGAGAAAAAAAGAAAATTATTTATCTTTTGCTGAGTTTTATGATTTACCTGGAAGTTAACACATTAGCTTATACTTCTCGTCATCCCCTTCTCCAACAAATTTGGGACCTGAAGTCAAGAATCTGTTGCCCACAGCCAGCTCTTGCTTCTCATGACTCTTCACTCACTATACAGAACAAAAAACAACGACTGCACAGAAGAGCCTTTGGAAATGGCAGAAGTTAAAGCAAAATTTTATTGCTTTAAGTCTTCAAGCCTTACTTACCTTACCCACTATTATTCTTCTACCACAGACAAATTAGCTGCTCAGGTTAATTACCTTCATATTATTACTTCAAGTCCTTTGGGCTGTGGTTCTATGGATATTTTTCCCAGCATCAGGCAAAGCCAACTTTAGCATTTTCTCCACTCTAGCTCATTCCTCACCCATTATACATCTCTCATTTGAGCCAGCAATACTATCAGTGGGACTATGCTACAAAATGGTCTGTTAAAAATAAATTTTGGTTTTGGCAAGGTTACTTTTAACACAAATCAGTTACCTGATCTGGTTTGCTATGGATTCACACAAATTTCAGCAGTACAACTAAGAGGGTCAGAAACACATAGGTAGGGTTGAAATGACTTAAGCTGACTTTGCTCCCAAGACAGAAGTTCCCCTTTGGTAAAAATATGTCTTGGGGAAAAAAAAAAAAAAAAAGACATGAACAGAGGATTAGGAAAGAAGTTGAGTATATAAGTTGGGAGATTTACAGTAAAAAATTGTGGGAACCATAAATATTTTATATTTCCAAGACAACCAGGTCACAATATTTATGCAGACTACTTGCAATAAAAACCACAACTTGCTACACTGTAGTTTAAAAATGTCACTCCTTAATAAATGCCAAGTTTGACTGCATTTACATGTAGACTTTTAGCCCAAGTCTGACAAAGATGTCCTTGAGTCTTCTTAATAGCCCTCTTCATTTAGGAAGAGATTTTATAGTCTAGTGAAATTCACCAGGCTGAGAACCACGGGTAATTAAGTTAAAAAACACTAATCAGTACGAGATATTTGGCGCTAACAGCAGCTGCAAAGTTCCTCAGGCTCTCAGAATAACTCAGGTTAGACCAGACCTCGGGAGGTCTGTGATCTAACATCCTGCTCAAAGCAAGGTCAACTGCGAAGTCAGACCAGGGTGTCAGGGCTTTATCCTGTCAGGTCTTGAAAATCTCCAGGGATGGAGACTGCACAGCCTCTCTGGGCACCCTGCTCCGCTGCTTGCGTACCCTCAGGGTGAAAAGATTATGCTCAGTCTGAACCTCATTTCAACTCATGCATGTTGCCTTTTGTCCTGCCACCAAGCACTGCCTGGCTCCATTTTCTCAACACTTACAGGTACTGCAAAGCTGCTGTTAGGTCAGGGCCTTCTCTTCTCCAGGCTGAACAAGCCCATCTCACTCCTGTTAAGGCATGTGCTCCAGCCCCCTGACCATCTCGGTGGCTCTCTGCTGGATTTGCTCCGGTTTATCATAGTCTTTACTGCAGCTGCCCCCAAACTGGATGCAGTATTCTAGGTGTGGTCTGAAGTGCTGAGTACCCCCCTAAATCTGATTCTCCAAACAGCTTTTTACCCATCTAGCTGTCCATTCGTCCAGACCATAATGTGCTATCTTGGTATGAGAGTATTGTGGGAGTCCTTGCTGAAGTAAAAATAAACAACATCAATTGCTCTCTTCTCATCCCCAAATCTAGTCGTTTTATCACAGAAAGCAATCATATTGGGCCACACAATGTTTAGTAAACCCATGTTGACTGTCCCCAGTCACCTTCTCCTTCATATACCCTGAAATGCTTTCCTAGAGGACCCACTTCATGACTTTCCCAGGGACTAGAGTGAGGCCAACCAGCCTGTAATTTCCCTGGTTGTCGTTTCTGGCCTTCTTGAAGACAGATTCAAGATTTCCTTTCCTGCAGTCACCAAGAATGTCCCCTGATGTGCACAACCTTTCAGAGATTATAGATGGCCTTGTAAGGACATCGGCCAGTTCTCTCAGCACCCTTTAAGTGTCTTGACCCTGACGTGAAGGATACTAAAACTGGTTTTGTCTCTGGCCTGATTTTTAGATTTTGTATGGGGAATAACCACTAAGGGACAAATCAAACACACCAGGTTCATAATACTGACATGGAATTAATGTGTTCAGTATTCAAAAATCAATTCATATGAAAATAAAAATTTTAAAGCATTATACAAAAGTCTTGCAGCTATACTAAGTAACATAATTCTGTACATTCAAAACTTCCATTTACTTTGAAAATACTTACTCTCCAAATTAAAATAGCACTAAAGGATAAGCAAATTACTTTTGATATACAGTTTGAAGAGATCCATAAGAATGGGGAAAAAAACCCCAAATTAAATCACCAGATTTACTAATGATAAAAAAAACAATAATAAAAAGGCAAATTTGACCACTGGACAAAATGAAGAAAATATTAACCTAAATAATTTTCTCAGAGGATAACACTCACATAACTGAATGTCTAGACTAACTACTCTGTTAGACTAGAAATAAACTACTGTGTGTGTAAATTCAAATCTTGTCTTATCAATTCCTAAACAGTGTTAAAAAATACACTGAATCATTTACTAAGCTCATAATTTCTAAGTAACATTTTTTAGTATAGGTTTAAATTTTACATATTAAGTCTTTTGTATTTTATTTCCCCACCCCCCATCTGAAGAAAAAGATTTACCTTTTCAGATTCATCCAGCTCCTTGCTATTTTGCTAAAAGCTTCAGACCCTGGTGCTGTCATTGCTTCAAAATCAACCAGCTGAAAATGCAACAAAATAAAAAAGATCTTAAGAAATTAGAGAAGTTTTAAGTTCTCTAATTTCAAGAACTTAATCCTCAAATATTCTTAACATATAAATTCAACTTTAGAAACATATCCTTCCTTCTGTGACAAAAATCCAGTTTTTTTTTTTTTAAATCTCTTAACAAGATGTTTGTACTAATGAGTCAGTGCCAGAAAATATGACTGTCTTCAGCCCTTTACTACAATGTCCCAATAAAATGGGGATATTTCTCATTTCTACATACTGTATTCTGCAAAATATTGTATCACATGATTGGTAGATTTATATTGGACTTCCCAGGCATTCTGTATTACTTCTTTCCACAGTGGGTTTTTAGACAAGTTTGATTACATATAGCCAAGAACTCTGTGCAACTTCGTATCTACAGCTGAAAATAAGTTTTCAGCAAAAAAATGTTCACTCAAAAACATTGGTTCACTAGTACTGAAACATTTAAGGTGACACATCTGTGGTTCAGTGAACTTTGGCTGAATTCAAGGAAGGGTTCTGAGAGCATGCTACCTATATTCTTGGTAAGACAGCAGTAAGCTTACTAAATAGTCTGTGCCCAGACTACTTTGTTCCTCATCACCAGTTTGGAAGTCAGCACGCGTGCTAGGCACTAAAACTCTCTGTGGGTTTCCACACCCCACCACAACCAATACTGGAAGTTACATTGGCTGTGGCTACTGACTGACCTGTCAGGCAATAACAGGACTCTTGACTACTGGGTATCTTTGTCTTCAGAGTGGTCTGATAACGCATGCTGTCATAAGCCTGGGACCAGAAATACCCTTCTAAGGAATCTGGCAAAGAAAAAAAAAAAATTAAAAAAATTTTTAAAAAAATCCCAATTTCATTCAACTGGGGAAAACAATTTCTTCCAGCTGGTGAAAACTTTTCTAAAAAATGGCTTTGTTCCAATTCAGGCACTCTGTTTCAGGAAAAAACCTCAAATGTAAAAATGTCCCAAAAGCTTCCTGTAAGTCAGAAATCCTGCTTTTTAGTAATCCTGCAACTCTGCTTGCCTGCATTAAATCAGTCAGCAAAATGCACTACCCTATTAAGTCCTAAGAAGACGCATAAGAAAACCCACATAAGCCTTTTACCTTAGCTTGAACTCTCACAGAACGGTGCAGATATCAGCTTAGCGGCGTACTGAAAAGGAAGCTTTCTTGCTACTAAGCAAGCGCAGTTTGCTCTTAAAAGCTACTAGGAGTTCATTGGACTGAAAGGACAAACTTCATTGTTTTCAGGGCTTTCTAGAACAAAAGGGAAAGTCGCTCTTTCTTCAGTTATCCACGCAGGATATTTTCTTCAACAACTTTGATTCTCGCTGGAATTTCACTGATTCTTTTGACAACACATTAAAGAGACAGAGGTGCTCTCACTCCTTTCATGCTGAAAAGGTAACACAGCTAACAGACCAATAGCTGAATAAAGAAAGGGAAACCCTTTACTGAGCCAGGTGGTATAATATTCAAAAGTAGTCACTTAAAAACTAGGACTTATTTTAAATTAAGCACAATATAGAGGGGAAGGAGAAATCAAGAGAAGTTGCTAATACATTTCTACTTACCAAGCCCTAAATGCTCTGGAATACATTGAGAGCAAAGGCAGAAAATTTCTGTTGTGTGCCAGATGAGTCACTAATTCTGCCCAAGTATTCTCAGAACCCTTCTCAAAGAAAGCTGGAAAGAGCAGCTCAGAACACTAGAAATGCTTCAGTTACATATTTGTAATTACTGTGGGACACAAACTGCTACAATTTGACTAACCAGAATTGCACATACTATCTCTAAATCTCACCTGCTGACAGAACAGCAATGACATTTTCAAAACTCTCTCAGGCTGCAAGACACCACAGTATGCAGCTAACTCTGCACCAGTAAAGAAGCGTGCAATTTCTGTTCGTTCTTACAGCTCCTTCCTCACATTTACAAGTATGACTTTCTCCGTTAAGGCTGAACCAGTGTATTTTGATACTTGCCTTTCCTTTAGGGATTTTTCCTGATACTTCTTTTCCACTTGCCATTAGTGCTCCCATGATCACTGAATAAGCTATCACACTTAAAAAAAAAAATCAAGACCAAGAAAGTACAGTGAAAGTCTTTCCATAATGCTCTTTTTAGACTACAAAACAAATAGAATATAGTACTCTTTCATAGAAGGCTAGTAAAAATTACTGTCCTAGTTACTTTATTTTAGAAGTAAAAATAACCATGAAACACTTAAAAAGTGAAATCACTGTTACTTTCCAACACCACTGGAATGAAGTTATGATCCTATGGAATTTAACTACTGAAGAGCACTGTTTCTACAGTAGTCAGAATCATAATTTCAGACATGAGTTCTTAAGACTCCACAGTGCTGAAAACAAAGCAAACGCCTGTTCCCAAGAAGCTTAGCTGTAGCCCAGAAGAGTTTATGAACTCTACTGCAACAGAGCTAGAGGCACTGTAAAGCTGTTCAGTTACTTTAGGTTTTTTTAACTTAATTTTTTTTTTAAATTGGGAAACTCAGACAGAATTTCTGTTAATTTTTACATTCTGTAAGATAAAGGCAAAGTCTGATTATAAAAATGATGTCTCAGGATTTTTTAAATTTTATTTTCTTCTGAACTGTGTTTAATAATAAGCTTACAGATCTTAAGTGCTTTGTGGAACAGAGATTCATAATAGTCTTAGATGTAGCCAAGTTTGAATTAAACTAGAATTTCAGCTGAAGGGATCTGCGATGTGGGACTTTATTCTAGGGTTTCATGTGGTGACACTAACAGTTGCAATAAATTACTAAAACAATATTTTAGTGTATTTTATTAAGTTATCTCAAAGTATATTTCATCTTAAATACACATTTTGGTAAAGCTTCTTGAGTGAAATTACAGTGGTGTAACATAACATGGATTAGGAACCCAAGCATTACAATTTAAAAATGACACTTTTAAATCTGTGAGCTGAAGTCTATAAATACAGACTACTCATCATTTTAAATATACATGCAGCTATGAATAGTTACCACTGGCATTAGAAACTAGCTTTTAAACCAGTACTAAGTCAGTATCCATCGTCATGGCAGCACAAAATGAGAGACTGTGCAGGACACACAGCTCAACCCAGAGCTTTTTAGCTTTTTTTATGTTAGAAAATATATTAAGATACTGCAACACATGGACATTTTACAGTGTGTATCCAAGACAACAGACATGATGAAGACAATCACTTACCTAGATCCTCTTGAAAGTGGCATTAAATTATAGAAGTAATAAACTAATGACAGGATCAAGTTGCAAACAGCATCTACTTCCTAAGCAAGAGGAAAAAAAAGTCAATTAAAGATAATTTAATAGAGAGGTAATACCATATAAAGGAACACATACTGGAAAGTCTTACAGTACTATGATTTTTTTTTTTTTTAAAGAACCATTTCAAATGTGAAAAATGTCAAGCTAAGAAGTTGAAGTCTGATTAAGAGATGTTTAAGAAAATTGTTTTGTTATATCTTTAAAATTTAGGTGAAACAGTTCATCTACGCTGTGTTAAAGGATGAAAAAAAGCACAAGCTCAAATGTCACAAGCTCAAATGTAGTCAGATTCTCACTGCAACACAAATCAACACAAAAAAAATTCTAGTGCTTCTCATGAATTTGTGTTACTTCTCATCTTATATGTAGCCATCATGAGCCAAATCCTGAGTAGTGCTTATAAGGATGATGAAACAGTGAACACAGACCCATGAGAAAAATAAAGAAAATAAGGGGAGGTGGGGGAGGAACACAATGTGATACTGAGAACTTGTCTGGACTCTGTTACTGCAGCAAAGCATAGCAAATTTTAAAGTAACAGATAGAATTATGGCAACTTCTTATGGTATTTTTCATAATTGGGTTTAAGTAGTCGATTTTATTACTTAAAATCTCCGTCAAAAATTATTAGAACAGTGACTGTTAAACAGAATGTATAAAGACATAATAGAATTTTATCAAGGAATTCATCATTTCCATTAAACCTGCCTTACCCCCAGATCTGCAGACAGAATTAGAATTTTTCCTTTAGCTGTTAGATCCTTATATAGTGCATCTATTTCCGCATGATACAGCTGTGTTCTCTCTTCTGTTGTCTGAGTTTCTACCGAAAATAATATGTTCCCCACTCTATCGAGTAGATGAAACAAAAAAGGAAGTAAGAAATTTTTTGAACAGAACTTGATGCACAATCTAATATTGAGGGCAAGTTACAAATATACTACAGTTAAATACCACATCATAACCTTTCTCCTATAATTTTTCCTTAAGCAGGAGATTACATGCATTGCCCCCCTTTTAGTTTAAAAAAACCAAAACAAACCACACAACACTGATTTAAAAACTTTTTGTCACATTGTAAGTTTGTCTGAAAGAATACATAAAGATTGCTGTCTAATCACAGATGAAGTATTTCCACTGAAGAATACCTGACAAGCATTCTTGTTTCACTTAAAGTGTAGGTAAAAAATAAGAAATATGAAATTTTACAATATCTTCATGGGCTTGAGATTTTTGTATAGAATGTAAAGTGTAGTTTTGTTAACTTTTAAACTACCAAAATGGAATTATTTTGGTATAAAAGCAGTTACAAACTATGGATCAAAACAGACTGACTGATACAGAACAGTTTGTGCAGAACAGAGTTAGACCATTCTACTGACACCAAAATATTTTCCCCCCAACAGTGAGGCCATATATTTAATGCCAATTCACTGTATATAGGCATATGGTTTAGAATGTAAAATTAAAAACCGAGAGATATATTAACATTTCAGAGGAGAAGTTTGGCTTCCATGCCACTCATTGGAAGCATACAAGTTTTGGGAAAAATTCCAATGCATAGAATTTTAAATTTTAAATAAGCTAAAGTTCTTAGTTAGTAGTAGGACTGAGCTTCTGCTTCAGATTAATGCTCATTCTTCAGGAAGACAAGCAGCCAGTATCCATAAAGTGAGAAATTTACTATTTCACCCAAAGAGTAGCCCAAAGCCTCCTGATAGTATCCTCATACATTCAGGTACTAGCTAAATTGACATTTGCAGATGGAAGGTCTGCAAACATCTCAAAAATAAACATAAAAAAAGGCCAACAATCCAAATAGAAGAGAGTCTCTTCCATTCTTTGATCATAGACATTTCCATTCCATTCAGGACTTTTCAGTCACCACAACACACTAGGTCTCACAAGAAGAAATGTATTTTGATATGGATAAAGTCCAAGATATTTGAGATTTTTTCCCCTTCAGGCATTTTATAATCTAAGATGAGCAACAAGATATCTCTTCACTTTTGTGCTATATGTTAGAGAATCATCTCAACTGGGCCTACTCCATCAGTGTTATCCCTATTCCCTCTTTGTTAGGGAACACAACAGGAATCAGAATTCCTCAAATGAAAGAATTTTTAGTTATTCACAAAAATGCCACTAGTGAAAAACAAAACCCACTTTATTCAAGTAGAAATGGCATTTGAGAAGATTAATTGCTAATACTTCAGCATTACTTAATGTATCTGAACTCCTAAAAATAGCAAACATACTTATCTCCTGTTATTGTAATAGTGAATCCATCGTATTCTTTCCCTTGATCCTTGAGGCTGGGGACTTTTGTGTTCACAGTAAACCCATCTCTTGTTTTACTGTTAAACTGCTTTCAAAAGAAAAAAAAAAAAAAAAAAAGAGTAACATCAGAATGAACAGAGACAGACTGCCTAGCTATTGTTTTGAAACACCTAAAATACATGGACCAGAAATGAAAATGGACAAACTGAGGGAACAGGACAACTACACTATTTCATTTATCCTTTATTTCGTATTGAATGGCAACCATAAATATTGAATGAGGCGCACTGACATTCAACTTTACATATAGCAAATATAAAGCAGCAATGTTTATGAAAAGCAACTGTACAAAGCAGTCTGAGTTGTACAGATTTGTCCCCAAATTGCATGTTGATAGTAACCTTTTGGTGTAACTATGTAAATGCAAAAGCAGGAATTTGAGAGCCTGTTTTATGTTTACACTAAGAAGTAGCTGCATTAGTCCAAGTGTGGATTCCAGAATACAGCTCACAGCAACAATTTCTTAACTGTGATACAGTTTCAATTAATGTTTATCCTCATCAGAAGGAAAAATATCAAAGTTTAAGAATTTTACAAAGCTACATTATCTAAGCATAATACTGTAGCCAAAGAGTTGTATAAACCAGACAAAACTGTATTTAAGTAAAGCCAAAAGCCCAGCATTTGACATACAACATTCCCAGCTACCCAAATAACTGAACTACATCAATATTAGCAGACATTCATTTTATACAGGCACTATTAATGACTATTATGCAATAGTGCTGAATGAATTACTCAAGCAATTATTTATTTTAAGATAGAACTTGTGATCCAGGATGTTTTGTTTAAAGAGCATCTGCATTTATTTTAAAGAAACAAATCTAAAAGCCTCTCATGACAGACAGCATTCCACTTTGATACAATTTGGAATGGGATACAGGAGATTCAAGCCAGAGCAAAATGTACAGGTTATGAAAACCAGGAAGAGTATTTGCTGCCAGTTGAGACATTTATTTTGAAATAAGTCATGTATAGTCCACTATGTTTATGTATTTTCATCATCCCCTTGGAGTAACCTATATTTTTAACTCCACTAATAGCATTTTTTCTGGCTTACAATTGAACAGCAGCCATATCAGGTGCTCTACAGGGCCCTATTTCCACATTTGTGTGTCAGTAGGGAACATTTAATTGTCTATCCACCCCAACATCTACTAGCTCTTCATCAGAAGTTTTTGTTTAGGTTCACTTAGTATCTACTTGGCTTCATCTTTCAAGGCCAAGAACAAGACAGTAATATAAAAAGGACCTCCAAAATTACGGTATGTTCTTTGAAGACACTTATATTAGTAATACATATTAAAAAAAGCCATATAAAAATTCAGTGTTTGAGCCATGTAGCTTCTGTAAAGATATCTGTAGAGCTCAAGTGAGTGAGCACTACTACCGTGAACAAATCCAAACCCAGACAGTCTACCAGCAGTAGCAGCAATGTATCTTCAGAGAGCTCTGTTCTATGGCAATCTGTCAACTTCGCTTAGATATGAAATTGCAATGTGGACACACCCGATAAGAAAGCGATGAGTTTGTCTCTACTTAGAATGACTGTTTCTTCCCAAATTTTATTCTATTCTAAATAAAATCCTGTCCAATCCTTTAAAATGAAATACTTTGTAACAGTGTTTCCCCAAACTCAAATACTTGCACACTGCTCATCCTAGACTAATTTGGGGGAGTGGGGGGAGAGAGGGAAGACCTTTTACTTAAACGCAGCTCAAGCCTTATTACTTAAATTGAGATAAGAGTATAAATAATTTTGCACGTCATATATCCAAAGTCTTTCTATGAAGACCACCACCAGCAAGAAGAAAACCTGCAGGTTTCCCCACTCCTTTTCTGACAGTCTTCCAATGCACAAGAATGTAAACCAAGATTTCCTTTCAGATTAGCTATCAGTCACTAAAGGCAACTATTCCCCCTGCCAGCCCCACCACGTACTGACCTGCACCAATGCACCTAAGGTAAAAAGAGCTTCCATGTTCCCCATCTTTCAGACTCACATCTTCAATTTTTTCCTTCATACTGTACAGGCATACTGTGAGCCCATTATGGTGGATCTGACCACAGACCCTCCCGGTTGATAAGGCTGGCTTCGAAGAATTGCAAACATTTTGTCTTCCCATCATTTCTTTACCAATTCACAGTTAGGCCAAGCCTTTCAAATATACATCACACATCTGCATATATCAAAGGGAAGGTCATACCCTACATATGCAGGTTTGAAATAACCTGAGTTAGTGTTTCCAGTTATTCATTTTAAGCTTATACATAATGGTTATATCCTGAGGAACTGGATATCTCCCAGAACACATTCTATTATTTTTATAATCTTTTGAAGTTTTTATTTAATTTACCTTCATTATGGGAAGAAGATCTTCTACTTTATGTACCTTTTCCAAAGCTTCTCGAACCTCTAATAGTCCTTTTGGATTATTAGCACTGGAAAAAAAAAACATTAAATATGGAATCGCAGTGGTTGAACACATGTAGCATTTCTAGAAATCCATATAGCTTTAGCCTAATTAGCCATAGTGGAATAAGTTATTGAAAGTTATTTAATTATTTCTTTGCTGAAAATCAGTTCCTTCATACATGCTCTCCTACTCTTCAAAAAGCAATTTCCTCCTATATCAGCTCAGCTTATTTTTTTCAGTTTCAAACCTCAACTTCAAACTTTGCTGTTGGCCACTCTAAAGCACTGAACAGCGTTTCCATGAGTGCACGTGGGCAGGGGGTTGTTGATGAGGAAAGATGGAAGAATAGAGTTAATGTTAGAAATACTCTTCTCAAAATATATGCATCTGTGTAGCCTCAAAAGTATGTAAATACTACAGATGCAGGCACAGCTGGACCTTGAAGAAACCTATTGAACTACTGCTCTAGTATTTATTAATTACTATACACCCAGATTTTAAGAACAGAATTATTTTAAAAATCACAGCACAAATTGTTCTGGTTTAAGTTCAAATGCTGCTGGCTCACTCTAAACAAACTTGTTCCCAATAGAGCCAGACTTCCCAGTTATTACAGAACTTGCATATCTTCAGCAACTATCATAAATTTTCTAAAACTTAAATGTTTTCAACTGTCATATTTTCTGCACTTTCATTTTTTGATATTTAAGTAGCATAATGAGATTGAAAAACAGAACTCTATATTTAATAAATGGTACCAGGCCAATGAAAAATTAGAGCGTTTAAAGCTAAAAGAGTTTCTTAATTTTTAACATTATCAGAACACTGTTGCTACAAATGAGCCACAGGCGGGGAAGACATTTTACTCATAAAGAACTGATCAAAGTTTTAAATAGATGCCAACATCAATTTTCAGATTACTTTTAGTCACATTCTTTCATTCAAGATTCTACAACTGTCTTCTGTTCCAGGACGAAGTCTACCAACCTATCTATGTAACAGGTAGCAAAGATTCTCTGCTCCTTTACAACTACTTATCAAACACCAGTTTCAATTAAAATTACCTTCCATATCTTCTTTTCTCTTTTTTCCTCACTCCTACTATTTCATAAATTAATCTCAATATTCAGAGAAACTGTACACTATTCTACCAGGAAGAAACCCAACATCTTTAATAAATCATATTTTTAGAAAGAATTGAGACACACTCATGCCAAAACTGTGGGTACAAATTCAACACTGTTATTACTTTCTAGGTATACTGTAATTCACAATGTTTCTTCCTATTAGTTTAAGTTTCTTTACATGGCAATGAATAGGATTTTGCATTTCCAATAGAAAATAAGACAATTATAGATACCAAGAAAACTAGAACTTACTGAAATTAAGAAAATATCCCCCAGACTTTCTCAAATTAATATTATGTAGATTTCAAATCAGTATTACCAGGGGAGTAAGGCAGGGGAAAAAAAAATATATCAGTAGTTTACCCATGATAAACAAGGATCCTATCTTTGATAAAATGAAGAATTTTCTCAAAATATTCCAGGTACCGCATGTTAATGACCTGTCCCCTACAAAGAAAAGAAAAGGTTTTTTAAAGTCTTGTTTTTCAATCCAACATTTCAGGGCTAAGACACAAATATTACTTATTAATATTTGACAGAATTTTATCCACAAATGCTTCGTAAATTAAAGGATGAACTAGAGGTTTGTCTGAAAAGGTCAATTGCCCATCCCCCATTTTGAATATAGATTCCATAGTGAACTTGCAAAAGCTCACACATCATTAGTGGTGGTGTTCTTTGATAAAACTACATTTCACGCGATTTCCCCATTTTCAGCGTGCCCATGTCCAGTAAATCTTATCTATATGATAATTATCAATTTGTACAAGGATATAATCTTTCTTAGACAGTTATTTACACTCATAGATATTGCAGAACTAGGAGAGTTCAATCTGCACATTGATTTACTTTGAGAACCAACACTCTCCAGTTTACGTAGTTGCCTATGTATATGCTGATCTGCTCTGACAGTCCACATACATTTTTCTTTATTCACCTATGCCCCTCTATATTGAAGTAATTTTGCTTTGACTCCTAACAGTTACAAGTAGTAACTGTTAAACAAAAACATCAAAAAGGTGTTGTTTTTTCCCCTTGTACTACTAAGGAAAAAAATGTACATTAAAAACTTGGTAGAAATCTGCTAGGATTATAACCACTCTGAGAAGAAAAATTACATACCATTATTGCATTTGTAGGAGTCCTTCCTCTTCTCCCAGTCTACAAAACAAGATTTTATAAAGCAAACGTTATCGCTCTCTGTGGAAGCAAAACCACTGTCAATCACAGGAAGGTGTGTACACCTAGCTTTTTTTCCCACTCTAAATGATTTTTGGCAGCTTGTCCCTGTCTAATGTCCCATTCAACGGTCTCACACCTTAGTAGGCCTAGTCTCAGAATAACGGCAGAATCAGTCTTTAAAAACTGATTTAGAACACATATACATATCTGCACATAGGAAAGGGAGGTAGGGAAAGCAGAAGGATGAAGACAATCTATATACATAATTTGCCCTTGTTGTACGTCCCATCATTTTCCATCTGTATTAAAAAAATATCTGTACAACAGGCAGAAGCATGTCAGTATAAGGAACTGGATTTTCCCTTAGTGGTATCTTGGAAAATACATCCAAACCAGACCTATCATTCCATAAGGCAATCTAGAAGCAGTAGTACCAAGAAAAGACTTTTGGTGGGTGGTCAGAAGTCCTTTGTGTTTATTCCCACTCTTTTGCCTTGTTTAATAAACACTAACACCAAGAATTCAAAACTAGCAGTGTTCCAGACAGTGCCTTCATTTTTTTTTATAAGGATATTGAGTATATAATTAATGTTTAGCTGATCCCAAATCCTTGTTTTGCCTATGAAAATAACTTAAGCTTTCAAAAACATTTTCTCTACTTTAAATGAAACTTGGTAGCTTTGATCATTTAAGGCAGAAAGGAGAAAAGCTGAAGTCACACTTGTCTATAGACCCATGAAGTAGTAGTGACAGCCAATATACTTTCATCTGGAGAATGCTAAGATCTGGAAGCCTATCAAACATTGTGAAGGGCAAGATGCTTCTTACACACCTTTAACAAAAGGTCCCCAAATTGATTTAAAACAAACAAAGTTTTTGTTTTCTGACACTCCCCAAACATTTTGCCACTCTGGAAAACAATCTTTAATTCAGTAGTCACTGAATGCTAGTGCCTCCATGCCAAGACTCATTTGACAGGAATCACTGAACAATAATGGACTTTAAATGCAAAGAATTCTAAGTAAAGAAAAAGGTTATGTTAACAGATATCTAATCCAAATATTTTTCCACACAGAAATTACTGGTGTACAATTTAGACCAAACAAAATCTAGAGGCATCTTGAGCTCATCATGACTAGATCTGTTATGAATACTAAAAGAACACCCAACTGCTATTGTTACACTTCTTATTTGACTGAACAGCTTGTATCTTTGTATATTTAATAACCATGAAGGCTGCCATTTGTCAGCCTAAATCTACTGTTACACTTGCTTTTCAGGTAGCCATGCTATTAGAAGAATTCAGCCTTAGTCATACAGTTATGACAATAACTTTCAAATCATAAATCAAATATAAAGCAATGTATGTCTTCCTGAAAAACAGGCAAAAAACCATAAATTGATCTCAATTATCAACAAAAAGGTGTTAGCTCTGCAGCCTATTAATATCTCCAATGAGCAGCCATTTTACAGTTGAGTAATGCAAAAAAGAGATTATATAGATCTGTATAATCCATTAAGAGTAACTGTCACTTAGAAATCATAATGGACTAGAACATGCTTCAAAAGTAAAATAAAATATATTTTAAAAAAAACCCTATTACCGCTTAATATATTATTTCTTTTATCCCTCACCTCATGTGCAATCATCAGCAGGGAATCCAAAAGCAGAAACAAATCACTACGGAAAGCTGACCTATGAAACAGCTATGACTTGGGATGCAGAATGATCAAACAAGGATGGGTTTCCAGAATCAAAAAGGATGCAATCACCATCCAGTACTAAAGTATGATCAACTCCTAAGGCAGGGGGTGTTTAGGCTGCTTCGAGTCTATTGTTCCTTCCAAACAAGCACCAAATCAATAATTTTCAGAGAACCACTACCTAGCTATCAAAAAAGCATGACCAAAATGCTGATGAGATCCCCAAAAGCCAAGGCTGAGCCAAAACCAAAAGGTTAGAATTAGATTCACTGTGGGCCTACCATTCTGAGTGTTCATGAAGCTTATTTTAGATTACTATGAAATCACCAAAACAGCTGGAACAGTAAATGATGAGTTTTGCTAGCATCCTCTAATGAGAGAAAGACAAGTAAAGTACTTTGGCCACTGAAAAAGAGTTGCTGACACAGGGATCCAGTACAGGGACACATTTCCCCAGATTAAATGTTCAATGTTATTTTCAGCATGGTAATCAAGTGTTGTTACATGAATGCCCTTCTGCGAGCACAGATCACCTAGAAATTAAGCTTTTACTCTCCCATTTAAAATAAAACCAGGAAGAAACAGATGAAGTATGGAACGCATCCTTGTTTCAAAGTACAGATGGTTGTGGTTTCTGCTGCATCGTATGTGTGAGAAGAGAGAAATGCAGCAGTGGCAAAGATGGACAGAGCCTGAAGCCCAAATGTAACACTTGGCTTGAGGGAAGAAAGAAGCTTGAGCACAAGACTGTTCAAGAAGCAGCACATCCTGCAAGGCAACTACTGATCTGCAGTGGAGTTTAACTCTACATTGTAACTACTCCCTAAAGTAAAGGGGAGGCTGCTAGGGTCCATTCCATCAAGTGGAAGGAAGAACGTCGACAAATTCTCATTAGCCTCTGTATGTGTACATTGGAATATCACTGTTTTTCTCTGCCTGAAATAATTCTTGAGAAGGCTTTGCCTCCCTTACCCTCCTTTTTCCACACGGCTTCTCAAAAAAGAAAGAAATAGATATAAAAGCAGAATGATAGATCAAAGATTCAATACTTCCCATGGTGGGGGTGGGGGAAGAAAATAAGATGAAACCTGGCTAGATATTTACTTACACAAACACCCTCTGCTCCTGTGATTGACAGTGATGTTGCCACATTGAGTCTCACACTTCTACCACTTCATGGGAGGTAGCACTGACATGACTACAATACTGAGTCTTGCAGCATGGGAGAAGATGGAACGTACAACAGTGGTTGAATCTCTTAAATTTTACCTTTGTTTGAAAGTGCAACTGTTACCTTTCACAGGTTACTTATTTTGTCATTTTTGCTTTACTTTGGCCTGCTCTGAAAACAACTAAAAGAACTATGTTTTTCCTTTCTATTGTAAATTGGTATTACAGCCAATAGAACAGCATTGTTTCATTACTGCTGCCACTATCTTTGAGAAGCAGCGTTTGCAAAAATTACAACTGTGATGAACTTTACCTTAAATGTAAAAATTAGATTATTTGGGAATTAAAAACAGCACGTAAAAATATGCATCTTCTGGATCCTAGTTAGAACTTGCTATAACTCAGTTCTACAACTAAAATTCAGGAAAAAGAAGAAATGTCAGGAGGGAAAATTTGAGGTAAACAAAACCCAAATGTTCCATTAGAAAATATAAAATAAATATTAAAGCAAAACAATAAGCACATATACATTCAATACTGTAATATGCTGTTTCATGAACAGCTGGTAAGTTTTGGTACAATCCTTTAGTGTGTGGGGGAAGGCTGTTGGGTAGAACTCTCATACCTGATTAAGTTAATGTGATTATTGAAGCCTCTGCTAAGACTTCGGGCAGGCATTTGGTCCAACCAAAGCACAGGCTGGTCAGGGTCAGCTATCCTACAAAGACAAAGGACATTAACATTTGCACACATTTCACTCCATGTAATATTTTTAAATGAGCTTTGTTCACACACAGAATAATTTTAGGCAAAAGCTAGAATTCAGAGATCACAAAAAGAACTTTTTATTGAAACACATGTACGGTTTTCATAAGAAAAAAATCAACTCAGAAGCATTTTATGTTACTGGAGTTTCTTAGTTTTTGTTAGCCTAAGCTGCAATGCATCCTATGGTCTTTCACAGCTTTGCCTCAACGAGAAAATGCTATTCCCAACTCTTCACCTCTTCTAAAAAAAGAAAAACGGAGTCTTTTCAGAAGCACACTTCTTGTACCTAAACTATCCTTCTCTTTTATCAGAACACTTTATAGTTACAGTGCGGTAGCAACTGTTCATTTTCTCTTCTGTGATTTCAGCCCTTTGGTTAACTGAACCGTTATTATAAGCAACATAAGGCTTGTTCTCTCTCTTCTTCTACCATTACCTTCGCCACTTCACAGCAATATCGAACATATCTCTCCACTGCATCAGCCTGGTTTTCCCATTCATCCGAACTTTTGAGTTTGCCCAAGTCCGCTGCACAGCTTGCATTACTTCTAGAGTGGCCAGTCCCATTGCTGGGAGTGGGAGAGGAGGAGAGAGGGACAAACAACAACAAAGCCAGAAAGCCAATTAGAGCCAAACACTCGTTTTTGTACAGACAGGAAAATTGAAGCAGGAAAGGGATGTATTTACAGGAAAAGAATTGCCAACATCAATAAAATCTGGGAGAACATGATTTCCAGTCCCCAATTAGGTCGAGAAACTGCTGACATAATGATTATTTTCATTTTAAACTTTTTATCTGATTTCAAAGGAACAGAGCATAAAACTAACTTGCAGATAGCAAAAGGTATAGCATTAAATTATCACCACCTTGATTTTTTTTTTCCCCACTCAAATTTACAGAGCATTTTCACTATACCTCTATGTATTCTTTTATTTGGAAGAAATCCTGGTGTCTCATACTGCATCATGGAACCCAGATGATCAGCTACACATATGAGTTCTTGCACATCAGGCTTATATGTTTCAAAATTCTGAAATAACACATCTCTTACAGAGGAGAAAAACATGCATCAGACATAACTTGGCAACAAAAATCCTGAAAGTTGTAAAACACAGATTTGTTTGTCTGATAATCAATACCATTTGTGTGAGAAATACTTAAAAGTAGTATAAACAACACTCATTCCTCCTCCCACCCCACTGAACATACACAGTACATGGCAGTTACATTCAATATCTAAAATGAAATCCTGGTCTTACGGAATTCAGTGGCTGATCTTATTACTGTCACAACCAGTATTTCACCTTCAGACTTGCTCGTAATGATACCAAATAAAGTTCACAGATAATACATTATCCTCCAACGTTACACTCAACCCTGAGGAACTTTAACACTAAGTAAGAAAAGAATATGTATAGAAACCAGAAGCCTTATTCTGTAACTTCTCCCTTAATTCTGTGAAAGCTTCTTGTGCTAAAGAGGTGGATTCTATTCCATAACACACAAAAGCCATCAGTTTTTAATTCAGCATTTTTTCACATAGGCAAAGTGAATACATGAAAATACATCTAGAAAGTAGTATACAGCAGGAGAAATTGCTCTTTCCTTTAGCTATATATTTTTGAAGCCTATTCCAATAAACCCCCTGCTTTGTTGATTAAAATCACCCGCCTCCTAAAATACTGGTTATCTAAATTACTCCAGAGAAGATTTTTTCCCAGTGAAACCCAGCTGCCATTAAAAAAAAAAAATCTATTAATTATCTAGGAAATTACACCTATAAAAAATAAAAACACACAACAAGAAACTGTAAAAAGTGTGCTACATAACGCTACACTGAGCGCCTCAAGCTTAACTCCTTAACATTAATTGCACGAAAAAAAGAAATAGAATAGTTAATCAGTAAGGCCACAGAATATGAAACAACATTATGTGAATATTATTATGTGAAGACAGAAGTGAAGAAAGTCATCCTAAGTTTCATTCTTCCTCTTTTATGGGCTAAACCAACTCCAAACCCTAGGATTTTGAAAAGCATTTACACACTTAGTGGAATTCCACTTTCATATAGCATTAAACATTTATGATGTTATAATGCCTCGGAATAGCACTTTAAAAAAGTCAAATTGAAAAAAACATTTGGAGTAGGCTTTAAAAAAAAAAATTACTCACTTTATATGCGGCTGTAACCCTGGCTGTTCTTCATAATTTTCTATAAGAAAAGGAAGATTTTTGGCCCAGTGGTCCTTGAAATTTCCAGGAAGATCTATATCAATATTATACTCTGTAAGAGGGGTATCCAAATGTGCATGCAAGTATCTAGAATACTCTGGAGGAAAGAGATAAAATTAAATACCATTTGCATAATAAGTCTACTTGTGTAATTACATAAAAACAAAAGCCAGACTATATGTTTGTCAGTTATCCATCATGACTTTAATAAGTCATTACTCTGAGGTAATTTAATTTTGCTATTAGCTAATTTCAAGACAGAAATAAGTCTATTTCAACTTTTTACTGTTATACAGAAATGTATATTTCATTTGTGGTCCTAGATTTTAACTGTATGAACAAGAAAGAATCAGCGTACATTTTTTTAAACAGACATACTCAAGAGTGTTCATGAGAATGTATGACGGTTTCTTTAAAATGGCTATAGCTACAAGCATGCTTGCACTTTCAGGGTTCTCGAAGGATTTAAGTAAATTAAAAAAAAAAAAAAAAAAGAAAAACAATTCTAGCTTACCTCGAAGGTATTTCACTTTCAGATATTCTGGGCTGGCCTTCTGACCTGGTAGTGGATCATTTAACATAACTTTAGTCTGAGCTTTTATGCCTTCATAAAACTGTCCCATTGCAACGTGGCTGAGACCTTTCATGTACTGGCATACTTCATTGTACGGTTCTAGCTGTAGACATCTCTAGGAGATTAAAGAAACAAAGCACCCAGAAATCAAGAGAGAGAATGAGTATCTTCAAATAAACTAACCTGTTCGGTCAGAAGACCTGCATGAAAAGATTTACTGATTATTAAGATCCACTTCCATCACAATTTTCTTTCAAATGATGCAGAGCACTTAAATTGCTAGCAAATGTAAGAAAAAAATATTTTCACCTTCATTAAAGGGAGAGAAAAAAAAAAAAAAACAAAACAACCTGCCAGCGCAAATATGCTTTTGATCACACTTTAACTGTTATGAAAATAGATAATATTTGCTCTAATGATATTGGCACTACAGAAGTTTCAACATTAGCTGAATGAAATTAGACAAAACACACTGCTGACAATATTAGTAACAAGTCATTTTTGGCTAGTTCAACATATGTATTGTGCCATTTCTTCCACCCATACCTTTGCTAGTTCGTGCACTAGTACACTTCATTATGTTAGTCAATTATTTACTATAGGTTAAATACATAGCAAATTCATATTTATCATTCAAATTTAATGCTCTGGTTCTTCTAGTAGTTACATGTCATCAGAAGAGCATCTCCATCTTAAAGTTGAAATATCTTTTCAATTACACAAGTATCTACAAATTGTGTTATAGAAGGTGAATACGTCATAATGCACATGAAGTGTTCTCCTTGGGATAAGCACACACTCATTCACAAAGGGATGTAATCGTTTCCACATCTTATTTCATTCCTTGTTTTAAGGATGTGGACATATGATTAACATATGCCTTTATTGTTCTGTCTACAAAATGAGGCCATCATTTAATGCCAGTGGAGAGGCACAAGATTTTGTTTACCTATGGAAACATGCACATTTTTACAAGCTCAATGAATTACAACATACTCTGAGTTTTTCAAAACAAAGACAATACCTCAGAAAAATTAGATACACATTGGAACTTTGTATGCTTATTTTAAGCTTAAAATTACAAAGAAGACTACATTCCTTCTTCTGTCAGATATGAAAAAAACTTTAGGTTTCAACCCAAAATAAATACTAGCAAGAACACAATTACCAGTTTAAACAACAGATAAAACATTTCGACCAGAGCTTCGTTGTACAAATTCATAAAACAGTTAGAGGAAGTATCTTAGTTTTAGCAAAATTCCATTTTTAATTAAAAACTGTAAGGTTTTATATATATTTTAACACAGACTTCACAAAAAAATAATTTTAGTCCAAATGCACACACATACTCAGAATGAAAACCTTTGACATTTGTCCATTTTATTACACTTGTTGAATACTAGTCCTTGTTAAAACATTTTAATTTTGTATTTACTTAGGGCCTGCTTACCTTAAAATTCTTTAGCGCTTCATCTAAGCTACCATGATGATAAAGCATCATTCCTTTAAGCTGCAACGTCTGAACATGATTTTGATTTAGGAGCAAAGCCTTCTGGAAGCTCTCTGTAGCAGCATCGAAGTTGCCAAGTTCTCTAAGCGATTCCATAAAGTGGAAAGTGAAGAATATAGAAGGCAACAGTGACAACGAAATTACTTGTTAAAAGTTGTTTTAACACTTCCGAAGGGGATATCATTAAAGAGGAACACAGTATTAATGGAAAATGTCTCTAACAAAAGCAGTAATTCTGCAACGGTTCTTCAGTGGTAATAACAGAACAGCTGCACAGTTTTTCACTCCCAGAAATGTGTACTCTGAAATACAACCCAAGACAACCACAAATCTTCACAATCCCCAGTGGACATAAACCACAAAAATACATACCTATGGTATTTCTTCAGAAACTAAAAGAAACAAAACTTCCATAGAAAGCATTCTTGGAAAACACTAGCTATGACAGGTCTTTTAAACTTCTAAATATAAACACGTTTTTAAAAATATACTAAGTACTTAAATGCTGATTAAGAAGAAAGCATATGGTGTTTGAAAGCTGAAACTAACTAAAAATGTATTGACTGGAATTACTCCATGTGCAGGACAGCTTTTAGTAAAAATAGCCACAGAAACTATAATGAAAAAAATTAAAATAGAAATAGTATACAACTTTTCTTCAGATTTTTTTATCCCGTAAGTTTAAGATCATAAAATTCTTTCCACATTGTCCTGGTTTTGGCTGGGATAGAGTTAATCTTCTTTCTAGTAGCTGGTACAGTGCTATGTCTTGGATTCAGTACCAGGATAATGTTGATAACACTGATGTTTTCAGTTGTTGCTAAGTAGTGTTTAGACTAAGTCAAGGATTTTTCAGCTTCTCATGCCCAGCCAGCAAGAAGGCTGGAGGGGCACAAGGAGTTGGGAGGGGACACAGCCAGGACAGCTGACCCAAACTGGCCAAAGGGGTATTCCATACCATGGGATGTCATGCCCAGTATATAAAGGGGGGGGAGCAGGCCTAGAGGCGGGGATCCCTGCTCGGGAACTAACTGGGCATTGGTTGGTGAGCGGTGAGCAATTGCATTGTGCATCACTTGTTTTGTATATTCCCATCCTTTTATTAGTGTTGCCATTCTATTATTGTTATCATTATTAGTTTCTTCCTTTCTGTTCTATTAAACTGTTTTTATCTCAACCCACAAGTTTTACTTTTTTCCCCCTCCAATTCTCTCCCCCATCCCACTGGGTGGGGGGGGAGTGAGTGAGTGGCTGCGTGGTGCTTAGTTGCTGGCTGCGGTTAAACCACGACACACATCAAATTATACTAGATGAAATTAATCCAAACAAGAGCAATGCTAGAAAAAACCGAACAAGATTTACTAGTTTTAAATACAATTGCCAAAAAGAATTTTTAGACAGAACAGTGATTAACCACAGCTCTTTAGTTTCAAATAAATGCACAAACACCAAAGTCACTAGATTTGAAGCAGGAATTAATAGGTAAAATGCTATAATTCGTGTTGTACAGAAGGACAAATCAGACTCAGAATTGTCTGCTTCCACTAGAAAAAGAATTCTTTAAAAGGTATTTTTAAGCACTGTATTTCAAACTTATTTGATGCAGAAGAAAGCAAGAGTGAACTTAAAATACAAGGTTTTAGAAAGAAAGAATTTAACAGCTAAAGTTAACAGTGCCCCAGAGAAATGAGATTATTTCTGCCTGTTTTAAGACCTGAGTGTTCATGGGAAAGTAATTTAGACTTTTCATAATTGTCACTAATTACAGTATCCTCAGTTATTAAACAATATTCTATTCAGCTTCTCACCTTCTCTAACTGCTGAGCATTTAGAAAAGTCAATAGTAATTCTGCTTTGTACATTAAGTTCTTAAAAAAAAAAAACCAGAAAAAAACCTAAAGAAAAAAAGGTAGATTTCTGTACATTCCTTCCCCTATAATTTCTTGAGGATCAGAGAACTTTTGGAGGCAGGGGACAGTGAGAGGGAATAAAAGCAACAAATTTAAGCTGATTAGGAATACTCTGGTTAAATGACTTTTGCTTTGTAAAACAACAATGCAGTGCAAAATGAGCTATTTTAAGGCATGCTTTTTTCTCTCCTTCAAAATAAAACTCCTTCAGATTAAGGTTTCTTGGGCACAGGGTAGAACAGCTGATCAACTAGAGAGGCAGTCCCACATCCAAATACAAAATAAAAAAGTTAAAGCATTTATTGGAAATGTAAGACGACAACTGCCCGTCTTCCAGGCTAAATTACTATTATTTAGCACCTTGAAAGCACTTACACACCACAATAACAAGTACCACAGAAAAACTCATGAGGAAATTAGTGATTCGTCATTGAGTTCAGAATTTAGACACTGTGGTAAATAAGGCACAAGTCCACAAAGCAAAAAATAACAAAAAGAAAAATTTAATTGACAATGCTTTCAGTGAATATTCTACATTCTGTATGCTGATGGAAACAAAGCCTGAAGAAAAAAAAAAAAGAAGTACATGATCATGTAGTGCTTGCACACCAACCCTACCCAACTTAATCCTTGCTACACAAAAGCCATTTATGTTGCAGCAGCATCTATGCTGTAGATCAGTGCTTTCCAAAAATAAAAATGTAAAAGTGGAAATAAAAAGCTGAAAAGACACAGCAGGTTAGGAAAAGAACTACAACAGGCAGAGATATTCAGTCGCTGATTATTTTATGTTCTTGTCTTGTTGTATACAAACTATATGTACTTGTCTCCTTAGTAATTATCTGCAGATCACCTTTAAAGTAATACATTTTATTCAACTATAAATTATTTTATCTTTAATGTAAATTTAAAAAAAGAAAGAAGTGACTAGTTGCCTTACTAGAGATTGCTTTTTTTTTTTTAATTATTTGATTAATAGCTAAGAAACTACATGACTATTAAAAATACCCTAAACAGGAAATTAGCTAAATTCTCAGAATTGTAAATCAGTTTGGTGAGAGATAAATTGATACAGGATCTAGCAGTTCTATAAAATGATACGCACTATGCAATGAGTTTTTCATAAATGTAAGTAGCACAATAATCTCAGATGGCAACTAATGAGCATATTAATCAACAGTTCATATTAAACATTTCCATCATTTAAAAAGCATTTAGCATTCCTAAACCACACCTTATTGGAAACCGCCATTTATCTAACCTTTGAGTCTGGGAGACTCAAAGAACTACCGGAGACTGAATTAAAAATACAAAGCAAACCTAGAAATTATTTATATTGAACATATCCTGACATAGCCATACTGGCTGTAGGAGCTAACAAATACACATATGATTCTGCACAGTTTTGTAACAAACCTGTAAAACTTAAAAAGAGTGCATTTTAAAGAACACAATCAGATAGAAAACAGACTTTAAAACTATTTCTGAATGCAATTACCTGTAGGCTTGTCCCAAACTTTTATATGCATCTATGAAATCTGCTTTCTGCTTTAGAGCTTCTTTGAACGACTCAATGGCTTCCTACAGAAAGACACCAAGAGAAATATTTGTCACTGACATTCGTTTAATTTTAGCATCCTCAGCAGTTACTAGCCATGGATTTACAGTTATTTGCCAAAACCTTTGGAAGGAACAAACAAGGCATTAATTTATTACAAAATCTATAGAGTAATAATCATCATATAACAAATGAAATATTGCAACATTCTTTACGGTAATGACAGATTTAGCTGGAGTTCTTTGTCTAACATGCTATGAGAATGAGTGATTCTTTTAGCATTTTAACAGAATTCAGAGATGAAATCCCTTCAGAGCTTCCTTTCAAAGCTCAGCCTGGTTCCTAAGGCAAAGCAGTCTCTCCTTACAGTCTTCCTTCTTCATTCATAATACACATCTTGATTTTTGCAGTCCATAAGACTCCTTCAAATCTGTATTCTGCCTTTCATTGTTTTATTGCGCTCTGTGTTAGCTGCAGTTAGCAAACACTCCTGAGGGATTACTGCAGTTAGCAAACACTCCTGAGGATGTGTGATCATCTTCACATAATAGCATGTACTGTGAGGAATACAATGTAATAAAAATAAAATTGCTAAATATAATTATATGCATATGTTCAAACAAATCTTCTTCAAAGGATTTAAGAACTCAGGTTTTTAAACTGGACTGGCTGTATAAATTGGCAAATGCAGTACTTAGAATTAAGGGCGTAATTATCAACTACTTTATATTATGAAGGAATGCCTGAAAAGCATCTTGAATTCTATAGTGCAAGAAATTAAATGCTGTAAGAAAAGAAGCGGTATCTTCAGTCAATTTAGAGATTCTTATTCAGAAAAACTATCAAATATATTCTGAGCACTACAACATGCACAAAAATATCTATTGAACAAAAATAAAAACATAATCACCTATCATTACTGATAGGCAGCAGTATCTCCAAATACTTCACAAGAAACAGGTACAATATTACTACACCTAAAACATAAAGCCTAGTTTTAAGTCAGAAAATGGTGAAACATTAAAAAAAAGCATGGGAAGAACTTACTTCCCTGCTGATTTTAGAATCTGAGGGAGCAACTATGTTCCCTCAATTTAGATACGAGCATTTCAGAATCAACATATAACTAAAATACACATGCACACATGCAGGGCGCTCTATCAGCAGTCTCCTTGATTACCTTCTAGCTCATTCGAGGAAGAGTTTAAAATTACATTTTGAATATAGCCATACAGCTATTAGTAGCAGAGGTGCCACATACAAACACTTTTCAAAGCACTCTATAAACACATCAGTTATCATTGATTTATCAATACCTACCAAGACTGGCAGTATTTACATGTCATACCATGAAGTATTACAGTCAGCAATAGCACCTTTTCATTTTGCTTGCACTCTTTTGACTTAAAAAGTCTCCCTTATGCGAGAGAAAATATGTGTATCAACACCTACGATATTTCTACTATTTTATAGAAGTAACTTCAAATAGAGAACATGAACTATTATTTAACATAACTTTACCTTCAAAAGTCCTCTGTGAAAAAAGGTTAAGCCTTTATAAAGCATAGCTATAGGCTGATTCTTGTTCAGTTCCAATGAATGCTGAAAATCTTCATGGGCTGTTGCATAATCCTGTGATATAGAAGATTTTAGACAACAGAGGAAACACCATACAAATAAAGAGGAATACATTATTTCAGGAAAATAAAAGTAAACAACAGAATTTTGCTTAATATAAGAAGTCAGTCTCAGAGCTAAGCAGCAAAAATTGTCAAGTGCCAGTCAGAATATCAAAGAATAAGGAATGCACAATACACTTCCAACTTTTACAGCAAGTGCTATATAAAACATAGTAAAGGGGGAAAATAGCTGAAAACAGAGTGAAATCAGAAGAATAAAGTGGGAAATCAGCTGTTTAGTATTCACACAATATTTGAAGATAAAGTTACTTGGTTTACATTAAAGTGTAAGAACAACACACACAGATTACATAGCAAAACAGGATGTTAGCATTTTTGTAGGGGTTTTTTTGTTTGTTTGTTGCGTGGTGTGGCATGTTTTTTTCAGTATACAGGACAGTTACTGCCTTGGCCATAACTGTTTTCCTTTTTAGACTGGCATTTAACAATACTACTTAAATGCAGCTGTAGGTTATAAATCAAGTCAAATTCTTTATCCATATCCTATTCCTCAAACACACAAAACAACCCGAGATATGCATGCAAGGTACTTGCCCTCTGATTCTCTGCATTAAATAGATATGCAGATGAAATACTTGAATACCTCTGAACTGTCAGAAAGTCAGCTACAGGAAAATTAGGGCTTTTGTTGTTATTTTGTTTTATAATTTAAATAGGAAAGAAGCTCTTGAACAAAAGTAACAACTGGCACAAACAGCAGCAACAAAATAATCAAGAACATCCAGGCAAACAAACCAAATGGAATCCTCCAAATCCACTGACCTCAGATATGAAGTAAAGGGTACCTCTGTGCCTGTAGAGCCGTGCTGATGGTTGTAGCTGAATAGCTTTGGTGAGATCAGATAATGCTTCACTGATTCGTCCTAGTGGGGACAATATCTAAGAGTACAAACCAAAGACATAGTTTAGAGCAAACAGGCTGAATAGAGTTGTTTTAGAAATACAAAGATTATTCTTTTCCATGTTCAGCTGTAACAGAGTAACTGTATTTGCTAGAACAGGCTGGAAAGTTCTGCTATAAATTTCAGTACTTATTGCTTTTAAACACCTATCGAAGGGAAAATCTGAAAGCATTTTTCTCAAAAAAAAAAAAAAAATCAGTGTACATGAACATCACCAATAACATTTGGAGAAACCTAGTATTCCAAATAAAAAGAAGTCAGCCAAAGCAAAATACTCTATTTCAAGTTATTTCAACACATTCAACTGAAATGTAGTAAAGTATTCTCATAAACCTTTTTATCCTGACAAAATATTCCCCCCAATGGAAAGTGTGCTATTTTCCAGTTATTTGAATGCCTTTCACATTTTTAGATCATTAACAAATGTATTAACAAATCATTAAAAACATTAAAAATGTAAATTACCATTTCATATTGTGGCAGTTATACAGTATGCTGACTTTAATAAATATTTATGCTTTTCATTTGTCTACAAAGCTGCTTCTTGAAATCCATTTTCTGTAATTTAATTGGCAAAACAAAACATGATTTTCAAAATGAAAAGTATCTGTGTATCTGAATTATATTTAACTTATATGCATGAATATAAAAACCAAAACATTTGATTAAAAACTCATTCTTTACAAGTTTGGCATTTTACCAGCTAGTCCTAACAATAAATTTACTAAGGTGACACTAAGTGCAAACAGTAAGGTTCAAGTGATCTTTTGATTCATTAAAAACAAACAAACAAAGAAACAAAGCCACCCACAAAACCCCACACATGATCTTGCTATCTAGTATGTAAAAAACTAAACACTTAGACATAATATATGCTATTCTATTGGCTATAGTAACTCCATATGGTGTATGTTTCATTTTAAAAATGAACATTCCACAAATTACACTGTTTGAGAGCAAATACGTGTGTTTTAAAAGAAAGTAGGAATGTTCACAGAAAAACCACAGATAAGAGCTTTAGTCACTAAATCAGTGAAGAAATACTTGAAAACACTGTATAATTTCAACTTCTCCAAAAATCTGGAGAGAGACAAAAAATGCTCACTTCTGCTCGCTGTTCAAATACTTCAGGATGATCTGGTTCTAGACTAATCACCCTACTGAGCTCGAACAGAGCAAGTTCAGCATTTTTCATATCCTGAAAAGGAGAAAAAGGAGAAAAATAAACAAAGTAAACAACTGTGCATACTTAGAATAATATACTCTGAAGAGTGACGGACAATTAGATTGGCTAAATTTCTGAAAGTGTATCAGTTTAAATTAAAAGCCCTTCACACCTTCACTAATAACATTAAGATGCAGTATTCTACAAATAGCTGAAAAAACCTAAACCACCTGTCCGCTATAAACAAGAAAAATAAACTTTGCTTGTACACATCATCTTTGTGCTGTACCTTTAATAATTTATTAATATAACTCTGTGAATAAACATGAGGTTTATGGCTCCATAGGTACCTTTCTTGGCAGCAAAGCTGGCTTAAGCTCTTATGTGAACTTTAACACATGCATACTCTTGCCCACCAGTGTTTTCATCAGTACTGTCTATAACTTAATCCAAGTACTACTGGTGGATGGGTTGATGCCATCAGCATCTTGCTTATCGAAATTTTTATATTGTCCTCAAATTGTAGGATGGAAACAGTTACTTAACTTAAAAAAAAAAAAAAAATCCAAACTGGTTATATAACAAGTTCTGTATTAGATTTCATTGATCTTTTTCTTCTTTTTCAAGGCAAAGAAATTTTGCATGTGCTTAACATCAACTTTGTGTCTTGAAAGTGTCGCTCACAGAAACTTTTATGAAGCTGTCTCAACATCTAGCCAAACTGAGGAAACAAACTTATGCTGGTGTTAAAACCATGCAAATATGAGGGACTTCAAGCTCCTGTCAGCACCACTAAAGAATTAAATATTCTGCACAAAAAGAATTTTCAGAGAGTTATTCAACTATTCTTGCTTCTAGAATTCCAGCAACCATTCAATCACAATTCAACAGGCCACAAACTCAAACTACAAGGATCCATAGTCTACTTTTAAACTTACTTTTGCTCAGGAAGTTGTTTGAGCAGTCAGCTTAACTGTAAGTAATTTAACTTTGAATTTTTTCGAACAAATTCAAGGTGGTATACATAGAGAGGCATAGGCAATCAAGAAGCAATATAAAGCCTACTGGATTGCAAGAGTTGATGATGTTTCCAAGTTGCAATAAAAGACCTTTTCATTTCCAAATACAGACTAGATGTGGAGAAAAATTCAGTGGGACTTCATAAAGCTGTCTCTGAGAGGCAAGATACTCCTTGTTATCTTATTAGATAACTTTTTCAAGTGGCTGTGGCTCTCAGCCTTACTATCCACCACTCACAACTGTGCCTATATTCTCCTTTGGCACCCTTGCTTTGTGCTGCTTTACTTCCACAGTCCTGCAAAGCAAATGTACCCATGGCTTGAGTGGTATGATCCACTAGATCCCTCTATGTTATGGAGTACCTACCAAAGGTTGGACATATCATTATAGTAGGACAGCACAAAGACTTTGGGATGTACCTATCAAGTGCTAATCAGTCTAGCTCCTCCTGTTACAGACCATATTACAGTTTGGATTCAAACAATGCGGTCAGATAGAAATTTAAATAATTATGTACTCACATGCAGTCCTTTTTTTCCATATGCTATCCCTCGTCCATAAATTGCACTAACCAGCTCTGGTTCTTCCTGTTAAGATTAAAAATGAATACGATAATCAGCTGTGGTTTTGTTTTTTTGTTTTGGTTTTGTTTTTTTTTTTTTTAAAAGGTATCTTTCTTCACTATGTATTTATTTCTTGCTGATCTTAAGTAATAAGCAATGAACAATCACATTGTCAGGCAAAGAAATTGTGTTACAGTCCATGCTTTCATATGCTCACACCTTCCAATTCAATTCACTGGAATTGTTCTGAAGTATTTGTCTGGAAAATGAGCTAAACAGTGCAGTTATAGTGTCAGTGACCACCTATCCGAAGCTATGTACACATTAGTATAGTCTGTTGTCCAAACTTCATTACTTGTAACGTTATCAGTAATTATATGACTTCTTTTATCTAATGTCACTGAAGTGATAATAAACAAATACAATTCAGCCATTCCAAGCTTGTTTTGTTTATAACTTAAATTTGAAAATTTAAAATTAGGAAGCAGGCAACTGTGACATCCTGATGAAATTTGTATTCAGGCAGCAACTAAAACTAGAGATATTCTGCCAAAACAGTTCTGCAAAATTCAAACAAACCTTCCCTGGGTTAGATTTAAGTCCATGGCTTTCCAACTCAGGCACTTAAGAGGATGCAACTTACATAGTGAATCTACTTCTTGTTCAATTTTATTTACTCCAGCCATGGTTTCCCATCCAAATTTGAAGAACTACAACAGCAAAACTGGTTTCCTTGGCACAACAATGCCTACACAGTCAGTTTCCCTGAAAACCAGTCAGGAATTACGCCATCTTCACACCTGCAACCAACACAGCTGTGCTACAAAAGTTTGTAGCATAGGCCTGGTCTCATTTAATTGGGACAACTGCCAAAACCCAAACTCTTTCTTTGACAAAACAACAAATACCTGGCACACCAATGCTGGCAGCTTGCCAGACTTGAGCTGATTCCAAGTGTACACTTGCCAACATCAACTTCAGGTAACTTCCCTAATTTTAATACAGTGGCTAAGCAAGGCTGTTTTGTTCTGTTAAATGTTTTAATATTCACTTTATGTGTATTTAAAATTGCCTTATAGAAGACAGAGTCAACAATCATAGCCACTTTACAGCCTTTCAGGCATACAATAAGCATGATATTAATTTCAACTGAGATGTGTGCATTGCAAAGGTACTCTATTATATATACACTTCTCACATTATCTTTCTACAGTTGCTGTATCTTGCTTATCTTCACTTATATTAAGTTTCCTTCTTAATAAAGAGAAGGCAGGAAACATTATATACATCCAGTGGTTTTTGAAGCAGGATTTCTCATTAGGGTAAGAAAAAAAAATCATTCCTCCCATTAAAAACAAATAAAAGAGAGATCACTAAATACCTAAAACAAACAAACCAACCAACCCACCCCAACAAAAAAAATTCTGGTCCTCTGATAAATTCCCTGGAATAATTCCATTAAATTGCCACATTTTCACTCAATTTAAGTACAAGCCGTATGACATTTGAGTTAAAAAAAAAATACATGCTAGTATTTGCAGTATTACTTTCAGCTTGCATTTGTCTACTACAACCAATTTAGATTAAAAAGCGGGTCCATGCTTCTGGTAGTCCCAGACTCTTAGCCATAAAAATACAGTATTTGGAAATGAGCTTTAGTCGAAGCTTTTTAAACTGTTAGGGTTGGGTTTGTTTTAAAAGTGGCTACCTTCTACTTCACAGAAGAAGATTCTGAATTCTTTACTTTGGTCAGAAAAAAAAAAAATATGTTGAAGCATTAGTTATGTTTTACTTGTATATTAAACTCATCAGATGCTTACCACTGAAGAGGAAGAATAAACCCAACATACAAAAAACATTTATCATCATGAAAGCAACGCGGTACTTGCCACTAGCAATAAGTGATCTCTGTTGGGTTTTTTTCTGATGTTACTGGCAACATGCTAACTGTTGCCCAAAAAAATCCACATTAAAATATCTCGGCCTACACATTAAGAGGGCAATTAAAGGAACTTCAATTTTGCACAGGTCAGGTTTCTGAAGATGCCTTTTTTTTTTTTTGTCAAAGCGCCATAAAAAGTTTATTCCTACAGATGAGAAAAATACTCAGCAAATAACCAAGATACTGAGTATGCTTATGTTTGGATGGAAACAAATGAACAAATAATAGAATAATTACTCTCATAGAATACTCTCATTTTAAAATCCTTAACTGAATCTTTGTTTTACTAAAGCCATATGTTGTAATGGATAATTTCATAAAGTGGTATTTTAGGGGTCTAAACAGAAAACTTACCTGCAGCATTGTTGAAAAATGTCGTATGGCTTCATCATACAAGCCGCTGCCAATCAACACGTAAGCAATTGCTAACAAAACATTACAAATGTAAATAAAACAGAAAAAAATCTGTTTTTTTTAATACATATTAAATACAAATAACTTGTAAAATAAGTTCCTACATTGCACTGAAGATTTAGTTAGTCAAAGGATTTCTGAACTGCCACTGAAATAACTTCCCTCAACCATTACCTAGCATTTGTTAATTATTCAATTTATACTGTGCTCATCAGAATTGTTTTGGAGTTTTGTGGTTTGTTTGGGGTTTTTTTCTGTCCTTTTTACAAGCTGTTCAGGAAAGGGTCCATGTTGGCTTCTAAAGTACTTTGGACCAGGAAAGGTACCATGATCCCATTTAGTAGCCCTAGATGCTTTCTCCATTGTAAGTGAGCCTGGCTAACACTGGCTAACTTTTTTTGATAATTCCATTAGAGAACATCTGACGGTACTTGTTTGTGCACATCTTGCTAAACTTCACTAGCTCATAATAAGTTTTCCTTTATTTGAATTATCTAGAAAAACCTCAACTAAAGCAATTCCATTATTTATAAAAATGAGATTGAAAAACTACAGAATCTTTACCCATGTTAAAATTATGAAAAGCTTGCATATCCCCCCACTTTGGAGTAGAAGCCAGGTGTTTGAAAAAGAAACAGACAACTGTTTTAGAAACATGTTCCTGTAATCTCCACAAGATATAAAAATACAGTCAAGTCACAAGACTGAAAAGCTGTGGTTGTGCTTGCATGACTGAAGTTCAGTTCTGACAGCTGAGTATCTCAAGATTGTTTCATTTTTGCATGTTTTAATCTCCCACAGTTCTTAACTCTGGACTAAGCTCTGTCTACTCTGCCCACAAACCCCAAATATCTTGCAGACCAGAGCCATGAAAGTTGAAGTACAACTTTTCCCCATGCAGTTTGCACGAACAGCTGACAGTGGAACTAAGTGGGAATTCACTTTCCCCATACTTCTAATGGGTTTTAGCAATCACCCAAACAGAAAGGAAGAGGCGCCTATTGGCTTAATTATTTACTCAAACATGAGAACAGACAAATAAGCCAGTTAGAACAAAGGTATTTTTAATAGGACACAGACACTTATCTTTCATGCCAGCAGAGCCACATTGTTCTGGCAATGTTGCTAAGCATTGTTCATTAAAGGAGGAAAAAAGTTAAATGGAAGAGAAATAAGAACTGTATTTAATCCAGAGCTTGCCTCATTCTTAGAGCATTTCTATTATGCAGAAGGAAGTATTTGTGTGCAACATAAGCTTTTTCCTCAATACATAAAAAGCTTCACTTGGTACAGATACATAGCATTGCCACAAAAGGAAAGAAAATTGGCAGAGTGAAGGACCGGTTGAAGAGCTCTTGAATTTTCCTTGTTTCATTCTCCTCCAAGACTATGCAGTTCTTAATAGCATCTTTACAGTTCCAATCCCAGAACACAGAACAGTTGGCACGTGAAATAAAATCAACTCAACCATGCCAGTATTAAGGAAAAAAGTGGAGGAAGCAAGATAATAAAGACTCATGGTCTTGCTGATAATGAGTTTATTTTGTCTATCCAAAACTCTTGGCAAAACACAAGAGGTCATAGTCTACGTCTGTAAAACTATGGCAAGTGATTGGCAGCTAGTAGCTGATACAGTATCAGCTTCTTTTTAAATTTTATCTCTTCAATTAATCTTTTCATTTTCAATTAAACACTACAAAACTACAAGTACATACTTTATTATGAAAAATCTAAAGATTAACAATGGTCCATCAGCCCAAGTATTTGGGTACCAACATTGCTTCAGAATGCCCCATACATTTCATACTGCTTTTCCTCAGAACAGTTAAAAGTAACATGCACAAACAAGAAGGGCCCATGCTCCTCACACCATGACATACTTGAAATAAAGTGGGTAGGTGCCAGCCTACAGGCCAAACATGAGGATAGGGACCTTCTGGCATAATCTTCCAAGTCTATAGAGCAGACACTGAAAGCATCAAATATTTTCTGCTGGATGGAAGTTTGGTATTCCCTGAGTGATTCTACGAATATAGTTTGGTATGCTAGGAATATGAAAAAAGATTAAGCCCCCTAATTTTTCTGGATAAATCTGTGAAGGCAGAAATTATGTCAACAAAAAACTACTCAACTGTTTTAATTTCATTAGACAACTTATGAGTAAAGTTGCCCTTTGCTCTTATATAAGAGTCTGCTGCCTTCCTTGACATACATCCTCAACAATCTCTTTGCATAATTCCTCTGCTTCCTACAGAGGATACCAGTTTGGAGAAGCAGTGCAAGTAACTCCTGCCTCAGGTCCTTTGAGAAACATACTTCCTGTTGCTTTATTTGAAATGCCTCCATTTTCTGCACTGAGTGGGCTTTGGAAAAACATCAAGTAGCAGCCTGTATAAGGACATAATTCAGAAAGCCTTCCTGCTGCCTATAAGCATTGATGGGAAGAGTGTGTGGAGAGGGGAAGACAGATCCAAGATCTGTGCTTGATAGAAAGCATACTCCATTGGCAAAATTTTCAGAATGTTTGAATAGTTTTAGTCATCAATAATGACAGAAAAAGGGAAGCAAGAAGTTGCTGAGACTGTTTAACAGAATTTAACCAAAATGCTTTTTGAACACCTCCTTAAGCAGATGTGGTAAAGAATTCTAGTGAGCAAAGCTGAAAAGATTTTTAGGAAGAGATACACATATTTTCTTTGTAAGACCAGAGAAAACTCACTGTATTTCCAGACTTATTAGGATCACTTTAAAATTAATGCATCACTAAGGAATCATCAGTTTAGTTTCAAAACATTCAGTGCTAATAATTAGCACATAATTCACCTGCACAAACCTTATATAAGGCATCTTACCCAATTCTTCATTTGTGTTGTCATTATCAGTAGCAAATGGAAATCGTTTTTGCTCTGCAAGCAACTTCGCTTGACTCTGTAAAACATCATGTTTTTTAAGCGTTCAGCAAACAACAGCAAAGAATTTAATAGAAAACCTGTGTCTTAAATCCTTAAGAGAATGCCTTAAATCAAAAAGTTAAGGCTAATGTGATTGCTTTAAGGTAACTGAAAACAAATCCATTCCTAGTCTTCTACAGTGAGAAAAATTGCTCTTCAGTCAGGTCCTGCTGTTACCCTCTCTAACATAAGGCTAACCAAACCTTTCAGATGAAAGGACATTGTCAGCATTTTACCAGTGGCTCATGTTTCTATATTACACCTGCTTAACATGAAATTTTGGAAGTCTTTCTAAGACACGTGCAACTTTATAGGAAAGTTTATATTCTTTACCCCATTAATTAACCCTTTGTCTCCTGCAAAGGAAAGGGTACTACAGAAGAGTAAAACACTGAAGAGAGTATCACTCCAGCAATAAAGACAAGTTTAACTTAACAGTGCCATACTGAAGTAAAAAGGCTGTCCTTTTAACAATAACTATCAGTTATAGACTTTGTTCAGCCAATTGTAGCCTCATCTAAGATTTCCGTTCCCCAAATAACACGCCTACAGAAACCAATACTGCCAAAGACAACCCCTCAGAAATACAGAAATACTCTACTCAGCTCATTTTCACAAGTATTTTCCATAAACAGCTGTAAGCCTACCAGAGCAGTCTGTTAGAAAAACACAAAATGCTCATTTAATTAATAGGCCTTCCAAACTGTTTTAGGAAGCAAGAAGGGGGAAAAATAACTTCTCTCACTGCTCAGTTCTCTTCTTTTGCTTCAGCTAAACAGCACATATGTACACCTTTAACTTCAGAGAAGACAGTTAAACACCTTAAACTTCAGGGATCATATTTAACTCCATTTTCTCTACTGAGAGGACTGCACTTTGTCCTCCTCCCTTCTACTTTTTTTGGCTTGTTCAATCAAAAGAAGCCTCGTTATTCATTTCCATGACACAGACATTTCAACAAACTACAAAGCGCAAAAGTAACTGGCCAAATCCCATTGCACAGTTTCTGCCCTATTCATCTAATAATCTTAGAGATTAGAAGAAAGTTTGGTCTGCTCTAAAAACTTGAGTATTTTGGAGGGTATGAACTATTAGAAAATCGGATTTTACAAACCTTGTTTTTACTGAAATTAGAGATCATGTATGAGCTCTGCATGACACTATAACGTTCTGAGAATTATTACTGTACCTACTGCTGCACCTACAGTAACAGAATGGAAAAGTTCTTTTCCTCATAGAAAAAAGTCATTAAAAAAGCACAAGAATGAGCAAGGTTCAACAAGTATACCAATTAGAAAACTAAATCTACCTTGCAGACCATATATGACCATATATATTTACAAATCACACATCTGCAAACACAGCCTTTTTATATCATCAATGGCTTTCAGGTAATTTCCAGAAAACCTACTTCAGAAAGGGATCTTCAATATTTAACTCTGCAAAATATTATTCTTCTATAATTGTCTTAACGTTAGAAAAATGTCATTTTTACTAAAGTACAACCTCTTCCTTGGTGGATTTACAAAAAAGGCCTACACTTCTTTGTGGACAAAAATAAGATACAGCAGGATTCCATGCTGGGTATTGGAAAACAAGCTACAACCAAAAGAATCTGGCATTGCATTAATAGCCTATAAATTACAGAGCTGCATGTGACACTCAGCAAGAGAAGTACCACACAGTTTCCCCCGCCCTCATCTACCTCATCTGTTTTGTTATCATAGAATAACAGAATAGTGTTTTGTTCTTGGGGTGGGGGAGGAAGGGGATTCATACTTCTTCAACAAATTCTCAATCCAGTTATAGGTTAGACATCCTGCAGCTCTACATGCAAAAATTGCAAGTCATTCTGCCTTCAAGAAATGTGAGAAGAATTTTCATCATAGCACCAGCTCTCAATAGGTTGAATTGTTGCTCTCTTCAAAACATTTTTTTTAAATTTTTTTTTTTTTTAAACAGGGAAATTTCTTACAAACTACTATACATTAGAAAGAATTGCTGGTACCACTAGACTAGACTAGACAGAAGATCTGACCAATATCTGATGAAGTAATGTCTAATGAGAATATTCAAGTTAAATAATTGGGTTGGTAGATTTGCAGTAGAGTAGTTTTATTTCCAAATGCCACCTTTGGAGAAGTTGCTTCAAATTAGAATATTGTTTCCATGCTCCCCCATAGCCAATAATTCCTACAAATTTGCCAAGGCTTCTTTGTATATTCACATGGGAATTATTTGAAGATTTTCAATATCTGTGACTCTACTGGACTGACGAAGTAACATCAAACCTGTGTTCTGATGTAGACTGAAGATTATATTTGTTCAAGATCAATAAGTTAACAATAGTGTTGCAAGAAAAACCAAATTCAAAACTAATCCTCTTGAAGTTTCTCTACCAAGAGATACTCTTCTCTGTTAGAATACTCTCCACATACCATGTCTGTATTACATTTAGCAAAATATGGTCTGAAGCCTCTAACTTTATCATCTGTGCACAAAGTTATTTCTGTAGTGATTGCAAGTTATCACTCCTCTTACACGCATTTTGTGGTAAACATCCTCAAGTAGTTAATCTGGGTAAAAACTAACACACCTTTCCTTTCTCAGCCATAGCCCCTGCACCCTTAAAAACAAAAAATTAATTGGTAGACTAATCCAGGTGAAGGTTAGTCTTCAGTGGAAAAATCAGCTTCAATTAGTTGAAACTGCTGACAGCCCTAGAGACTCATGATGGAGTACTATGAAATCATACTTTCCTGAGCAACTTGAGCTCATTCATACTTAAGCCTTTTAGGGACCTATGCCTACTGATTAATAGATTCTATTTGTAGTTATTTGCCTGAACTTCATTCTAACTGGTTATGCAGCTGAAGTGATCTGCAACTTCAACAATCTATTAAAAATTGTTTTGTACATTATATTCTTGATAGCATACCAGAATTTTTTCTGTGTTGAGAGAAAGCACAGATTCACAAGGTGAAGACCCTCCTATGTCACAATCCGATTCATGGAAGTGCAAAAATGATGAATCTGGGGGAAAGAGAGAAAATACCTTTAGGAACTCAAAGAGTTACATCTTGCATTTCCTCACATTCATCTGAACAGCTTCCTCATTGGGCACTCCACAGGGCAGAACTTTCATGAAGTGCTTTCTGCCCACAGCACTATATCCACACAGCCAGGGAAGCAATAGTTGACACAACTGCTTTTATACAATTAATCACTACTTCTGCTTATGCTTTTGGCTAAAAATACATGAAAAAAAAAAAAAAGAAGGTGCTAAAAAAAAGCAGGGGAGGGTAAAAAGGGAGGAAGCTGGAAGCAAATAAGAGAAGTCTGGGGTAGACATGTCCCCATCTGGCATCATGATTCCATTCTCTGGCCCAAGAAATTAAAGACAAAATTATCATTCCAGACCCAGAGAGAAAAATAAATGGAATGGACCACACAGAGGCAGGGAAAGAGCTGCTGCTGGAAGTCCAGGAAACAGAGGTATAAGGAATGTAAAAAGCAGACCGAATAGTAAACTCTAATTAACTGAACATATATAAAGATCCTCACAGGTATATTACTAAGAAGGCCATTACAAAAAGTATAAGATTGATTCAAATCTATGAAAAGTCAAAACCAGCTTGTTGGCATATCAGAGAAAACGTTTAACAAAGGAAAGAAATAAACAAGTAACAACAATAATCAACAACACCCCCCAGATTGATAGACTATAGAAGTCACTACTTCACCTATATGGTGCTTTAATTGCTATCCCAACAGAACTGTTAGCTTTTAAATCTTCAGTTCTTAAAGCTTCTATTAACTTGAAATATTTCAAGATAGCTTGATGCCAAGTTTGAAAGGCAGGGGGGCAGCGTGTGTTTCTAATTCACTTTTATAGGCAGTGCTACTCTTATATACTGATTACATAAGGGTTGCAGTTAGTTAACTCCCCATTTCTCACAAGTACAGTGCTAAAAGAGAAAAAGAATCCGTTTTCTTATAAAGAGAAGTCAAAACAGCATCTAAAATAATTCCCTGTAAATAGAAACTTGGAACTAAGTTGAGCCATAAACGATAACTGGTGGGAGAAGTTTTACAACAGAAGCAAGAGTGGTGAAAAGCAGAAGGTCAAAGTTTAAAGTCAGAAAGTCCTGCAAGAACAGTGGCTCACCACCCATAGTTTCTAGAAAAAGTGTTACCAGTAAGAGGTTTCAACATTGCCCTTTGTTATTCACATTGGCCAAACCCTCCTGTGCTATGGCAGCATGATTAACACATTACTTGTTCTGTGTTGGTGCTCATAGTCACTGTCACATAGTCAGTGACAGTTCAGAGCCATCACTGTGGACTCACTGAGCAATTTTTGCTTCACAGACCAAAACAAAGAGGTGCAGGCACAGCCTACCTCCAGAATAATTTTCTGCGTAACAGCAAGATTTTAGTGAAGGAATTTTTTTAATAAGGTGGCAGGAATACAAACAGCTTTATCTGTTACAAGCTATAGGGGGAAAGAGACCCTTCATATCTTGCAATTCTTGGGGCAACAAACTGCTTTACTCATAGGGAAGAATGGATCTGCCTTTGTCTGCAAGTTAGATACAGTCAAACCTGTACCACACTGCCTCATTAACAACTTTATGAAAAAGCAGAAACACCAACCAGAGAAATTAACCTGGACCTTATAGTAGGCTACAAGAGAAACTATATGAGATAAAAAGATTCTCAGTTTCTGGGAAAGTTGTACTAAAACAAAGACTGAGAGCTTAAGGGAATTTTTCAACTGGCAATTTATTTAGCCACAGGATTTAAATAGCAAAGAGTGAACTAGTACACAGCTATTTCAGGGTAAGTATGCTATTCTGTAATTAAGGACTACCTTATTGTCAGTGCATGCAAAGCACCTGAGGTACCTGACGATTTAAGCAGAATTCCTTATATCAATCCCAGTTACGCTGGTCTCTTTAAAACAACATCCACCATTAAATCAAAATCTAGTCTTCCAAATACACCTCTGAAGGAGTATCCCAAGTCAATCATTCATGTGCTAGTAACAGAAGAGATGTAATCAAATGCTTTGCCATTTATTAACTTGTACGGTATACAGATTTTATCTCAACACTGGGTGAAGGTCTTTTTGGTTTCGTGCTTAAGTTTGAACCATTTGGAGCAATGGTCAGCTGAGATAACTTTCACGATCTGATTTAGTGTTTACATACTATGGCGCTCAGCTACTGTAGCCACCACACACAAAAAAAAAGCAGCTGATGTAAAATACCTACTTAACACATCTGATATAGATAAAAACTAACCAAAGACCTTTAAGCTGTGATGACAAAAGCACACATACAGAGGGGAGAAAAAAGCAGATGTAGTAAACTCATAACAAGGTATTTCTAGAAAGTTTGTAATTTTGAGCGGATTACACTAGCTATATATTGTCCTTAGGGACCACAGCAATTGTTGATATGAGCACAGAATTTATGGAGGGGGGTGGGGGGGAACGCTGCAGACAGCTAAGCAGTCCTGACACATCATTGGTTATTCTCATATAACTAACTGGGTGCCTATATTGCATTGAACTGATAGAACCTTTTTCTTCATCTGTATTACACGTACGTTATGATTCAGACTGGCATTTTTGTATAGCACATTCAGACTGTGCTCATGATCAAAGATCATAACAGATTACTTAAGCCACATGATCCTGATGCAACAGATATTTAAGTACATAAGAATAGTTTTAACAGTGCCCGTATTACAAGCCATCAATGAACTTGAAAAAGACCAGACTACCTGCTACCTGAACTTGGCGCTCGTAAAGAAAAGCATCCAGTTCACCAGCAAAACATGCATAACCGTAGCTGAAAATTAACGAAGCCATATTCAACTCAATAATACAAGCACAAGCCGCTGGCATGCCTGCGTACTACTAAGTGCAGGGATTAAAAAGCAGGCAGAGTCCAGCAGCTAGACTTGGCCGGCTGGCGAGTGGGACAACAGGAATCCTCCTGGGTGACACAGCAGGCCCTCCGGTTTACCAGTTCGAGGGGCGAGAGCTTCGCCTCAGCTCGCTGCCACAGCGGCAGTCTCTGCTCCGCGCTACCCGGCGGCACGACGCTGCTCGGGGGTGCAGCTTTCACAGAAGATGCCTCGGGATGAGTCAGCTGAACAGCAGCAACGCCTACAGCCCCAGCCGCCCGTCCTCCCGCCGCCGGGACCCCGCACCGCCCCGGGCCGGGCCGGGCCGGCCTCACCTCCCCTCGGCGCCTCAGAGGGAGGCGAGGCCCGGCCGCGCTTTCCTCTTCTGCCCCCGCCGCCCTCCGGCGGGGCGAGGGGAGGGAAGGGGGGGGGGGGGGAGCCGAGCCCGCCCCGGCGCTCCCCACTACCACTACCACTACCACTACCACTACCACCACCACCACGCCCGGGGCCTCAGGGCTCCGCGGTGCCGAGGGGCTCGGCGCCGCCGGGCTAACGGCCTCCTCACACACCCCCCCTCACCCCCCCGACTCACCGCACTCGGCCGAGTACGGCTCTGCCCACTCCCCCGCCGAGGCGCAGCCCCCCGCCGGGCCCTGGCGCTGCCGGTGCAGCTCCTGCTGGAGCAGGGACAAGGCCGGGTACTGCTCGGTCAAGGCCAGCGCGGCCCGGGCCAGGGCCAGGACGGCCAGCGGCACCCACAGTCCCCTCACGGCCCCGGCGCCGCCGGCAGGTGCCATCTTCCCAGGGCGCATGCGCACCACTTCCGCCTCGGCCGGGGACAGCGGGGGCCCAACCCACGGGACCGGCGGGGAGGAGGCCGCCGCCGCGCTGCCCCCTGGGACATGGAGTTTCGCGCCGGCGCCCCGTGGCCGACGGCGCTGGCGGCAGAAAACTACAACTCCCGGAATGCACCGCGACGCGGCTCCACCCCCTTCGAACGCGGAAGCGAGGCGGTTTGAAGCGCTGACAGGCTGGGGCGTGCTCCGGCGTGCCATGGCGGCGCTTGGCGCCTACCGCTGCATCGAATGCAACAGGGAGGCGGCCGAGCTGTACAGGGACTACCAGCGCGGCGTGCTCCGCATCTCCATCTGCGTGAGTCGGGGCGGCGGGAACGGGGGAGCCGGGCGGTGGGCGAGGGAGGCCGGAAGGGAGGGAAGGGGTGTAAGTGAGAGGCTGCGACGTCAGCAGGCGGCGGCAACGTGGTGGCGTGCCCGCCTGGCCCCGCCCCCTCGGCACGCCCCGCGCGGCGGAAGCTCCGCCCGTTGCCGGCCTCGCGCCCTGGCTCGCGGGGCGCGTGGCCCTGGGTGTTGCGTTCGCCGCGCTTCCGGCCGCCATTTCCTCCGGTTCCTCGAGGGTACCTGTGTGGTAGTGCTGTCCCGGTTGGCCTGTGGCGGGCTTGTCGCTGTGCTCCCTGGTTTTTACTCCCTGAAAGACAGATCTGAGCGCGGCTGCGTGGTTAGACAACTTCAGTGCGGCTGGGAAAGTGCTGGACCTAAACGTCAGGTTTTGACTGATGATTATTCAATGTACGTGCGAGGACTGCTGTATTACTTACCCAGCTGCAGTGGTTGTACTTTCCAAAATGGTATCAGCATGTTCTACGCAGTTTACTGCTCTCCCTTCCCACTCTGCCTCTCACAGAGTTCATTCTTTTTCCATGGTGTTTTCATAATGTTAAAATAACTTTATTCTCTATTAGTGTCTCCTACGTTTTCTTGGAGATTTTGTAGCTGCAGCAAAAAAACATCTTTTAAAGCACTGTTTTCAACTATTTCTAAGTCACTGTTTTCAGGTTTTGATACAGTTTATGTAGCCTTGTCACCAGTGGTTAGTTTTGACTTTTTTTTTCGTAGCATGTAAAAAAATGGATCACTTGGCACCCTATATTTCAGGGTGGGGAAAAAAAAATTTTGGAATGGAGGGATCTGCAAATACATCTTGACTAAGCCTTTGATTTTATATGTGATTGTGTTTCACAACATCCTGTCTGCTCCTTATAAATTTGGGAAACCTTGTGCTTGAAGCAATTGTTGAATATTTTGTAAGGAATTAGTTGTGTATCATTCAAACTTCCTCTGTGGTTGTTTCCCCTAGTTTTGTAGCCCTTGGCATTTTGAGAATGCTGATAGAAGGTGGGTTGATTTACTAACCAGGAAGCTATAAATGTAACAGGTGACCAGAAAGCTTTGTATGAAACCTGTGATGAATTCCTTTATGGGTTTATAACTTTGAGTCATTCAAGCATTCCTTAGATCAAAAATAGAGATCATAGGCAACCAGATTGTCATGGTCTGTGGCCAGTTTATATTTGGGGAAACGGCAGTTAGCTCAGGCTGAAAGATATACATGTTAGATCTCAGCTTCTGTTATCAACAAGAGGCTATGAAAACAAGATACGTACAAATTACTGATCATAGTAGAAAAAGCTGATTCACATCCTTCTCTTTTCCCAGCCCAGCAGTCAGTTAAAATGGCTTGTTGCTGTAAAGCATAAACCAGCTGCAAATGTACACAAAAATCTATGCAGACATTCCAAAAACTGGAGAGATCAGCAGTTTTCTTAGGTAAAAGACAAAGTAATAGAGATTGATTTCTGCTGGCTTTAGACATGCACACTGCAAGGAGAAATTGATTTTTAGTTGCATATTGTGTTAGTGTAATGTGTCATGTTTAGTGGTGGATATGGACTACATCAGATCATTGGTAGTCAAATAGTGTAGTCAAAATTCATCATTGGTACATCATAAAAATGTAAATGGTTTTCTCTGGAGCTCTTTCATGTGGAGCTTCGAACTCGTCTTTGAAATCAAGGAGAAGTTGGATACAAAAGGGCAAGTATAAAGCTTATGCCTGCAGCCATATCACATAAGATTTAGCACATGTTGTAAACCCAGGTCATCAATTATGGTTATTAATTTGGCTATGATAATCTGTAAGGCGAACTGGGAGCCAGTAGATGGCACTCAGTCCTCTTAGCATTTAACCATTTGAGGACCGAAGATCCTGGTCTTCCAGAGCTGTGCCATCCCATATAGAATCAAAGACTTAAGTCCCAGTTGCTGTGTTCATCACAAACGCCAAACTCTTACCAAAAGAGTAAAGAACAGAGTAAAAGAAAGCAAAGAATCACATGTTCCTAGCAAATTGGAATTCTGTCCACCTTTCTTCATGCAGGTCCAGATCGGTACCAGTTTTCACTTACTCCTACCAGGCTGTTTCCTCTGTCTGTGTTGTGGGTTACCAGGGTTCAGTTTCAGTCTTAGTCCTAGTTGCTCTTATGTGGTGCATGTCATATCGTCTCTAAGCCTTTCTCTCCATTTCTGGCCACCCAGGAGGTGCTGAGAGTAGGAGCGGTCCACAGGAGGAACAGGCAATACGAAGCACATCAGTAAAAAACTTGTTAGCTCATGGTTTATAAAGTGGATATGAGAATGTTAGAAGATTGCCAAATCAAAAGATTCCTTCAATTGAACTGATCTGAATTCAGCTTTGTCTGCATATTGCAGGAAAGCACTGCTGTTGTCTCCAGCTACCAAGACCTCATGGTTTCTAATAGGGCAATTCTTGTTTTACTTTTTCCTTTTCATTTGCAAGGATAGTTTTGTGACTGCACTAACCCTGTGCAGGCATTCTACTCCATGCAGGCAACCCTGTGTTCCTGCCAGAGACCTGAAAAGTTGGTCAGCATCATGCTATGGGCAACAAAAAACAGTCAAGTACAGAATGTCATTTGATACCCTTCACAAACTTTCATGAGCAGTGTTACAATGAGTTTGTCAGTGTTATGAATCATCTTGACCTGAAAATAATGACAGCTTAAAAGTCTTCTCCACTTCAGAAAATAAAAAGGTCCCACTTACCAGTGTGAAACATCATTTATACCAGGTATTTATAAAACTTAACAGTGTAGGCCTCTAAAAACTTAGGAAAAGCTGAAGTTATTTAAGAAAAATTGGATGTCTGAGGTAAGATTAGGTGTGATCACCCAGCCTGAGAACAGTTTTCATCTGTCTTTGTGGAATTAGAGCATTGAGTACTGCTACTCCATTGTCGCTGAAAAGAGAAAAAGTGAAAAGTACATAGAAAGATTGTATAGTGATACTCGAAGTGAGGCCAATGGACATTGTCTAGATAATTCTTTTGTTAAAAAGCTTTGGGATAATTGTGTTTCATTCCCATTTTCAAGTAGTACATGAAAATACTGACACATTAAGGAAAAAAAACCCCCAACAACCCAACATTTGTTCCACATGATGTGTAATATAAAGGGCCCCAGAAAATTAGGAACAAGCAGAACATTGCGAAGATCGTCACTGTTTTATACTGACCTACAGACCTGCCCTAATCCTAGTTTAAACTTATCCTTGATAAATTAATAAATCTGCATCTAAAAGGTCTTTGCCATTCTTGGGATGTTACTGTCATTCAACACCTTTGAGAACATCATCTTGAGGTTGAAGAATCTAAGTTCTCCCAACAGTCTGTCTAGTTGTACATTTATTTTTAGGATGTGTTTAACCTGATCTGGGCATGATTTTCAGGTTGAAGATTTAAATTTGAATGCCTAAGCAAAATACCATGTGTCTGTATTCTCTTATTAATCTGTTGAAGAGAAGAATGGATTTTTTCCAGAGGCAAATACTAAAAGGTTCCATTAGGGATCATCTGTTTCCAGCCCACAATATTAGAGTACAATTTTGGAAATTCAGCCTAATATTCATGGTGCTGCTTCAGTTTAGTTCTTGCAGCATTTGTTACTGCTCTTAAGATAATTAAAAGTGTCTTTGAGCTCCATATTCTAATTTTAATGTGGGCAAGCATTAAAGACCTCACAAGCGTTACTATCCACTCTGGAAATAAATTTGCAGAGGATACTGCAGAACGTAAAGATAGCTTCTTCCATCAAACATGGAAGTCCACACAGTACCATAAAACTCGGGATGGAAAGGTCATGTCTTTTGTTAAGAGCTCTGCAAGGTGGCTAACTGCCACAAATTCTTCAAGTTCTGTAACTTTTTTTTCATCTGCTGTGTTTAATCAAGGCCACTTTCAGCAGAAGCCTAGCCCAGACCTCTGGTATTGCGCATTCCTTCTTGCCTGAGATTTGCATTTAGTGAATGAACCTTTTTCTCATCCTGCATATATTCTGCTGTGGAAGTGCCATTATGAGAGACAGGTGGACTATTGCTCCTTAAAAAGAACGTAAAGGTACTTAAAAATGGATAATAAAATTCTGAGGAAACTCACCTCCTCAGGGAGACCTCTTCAGTGTGCTTTTTCTTCAGCATGATAACTGGGGGGTGGCAGGAGGTGTGGGGGGGTGTGCAGGCGTGTTAGGATTGCATCCAACGAAGGTGACTTCAGGTGGTCGCTTTGCAACTCATGGGGCTGGTTCTAGTCCTATGCTGTGAACATACTGATGTTTTCCCAATTCTGAACCAGAAGCGATGGTGAAAGTAAGCCTAGGTGGTTCTTTATAGTGATTTTTGTTAATTATTTTGAGATCCTTAAAACGTAAATGATCTGTAAATAATACAGCAAATCTTCACTGAATATATTACGAACCAGCCATTGACAACAGTAACAAAAAATACCATTCAGATAGCATTGCCACTGTAGCATTAATGCTATAGGGGAAAAAAACCCACATTTGGCTGACCTGGAATAAATTCTGCAGTCAAACTGCAATGAATATAAAAGGAAATTAGCAAACTTGACTTATTGAAAAATAGAAGGAAAAACGTAATTTTTTTTATTTGGTTTTAAATTACATATATGTTTTTTTGTTTAAAAATAAAGTTTTAAAGATGTTAATCATTCCAAACCCTAACAAAGGGAAAGAAATTATTCATTACAATATGTAGAGCTCAGTCAGGATCCCCCTTGTGTTTTGTAATAAGAAAGCCAAATTGCCTGAGCAGTGCACACTTCATTTATCTTTTCTGCAATTAAAAAATAATTGGAAAGCTCTTTTATTGCAGCAAGGCAGAGAGAGTGTAAATGCTTTGAATGCGAAGCATTTATGTGGCAAGGTAAAGAATCTGTCAAGAGTACAAAGATCATCCTGGAAAACAAAGTACGTTATTGTTCTTATTTACATAACTCAAATCTGCAGACCAAGTCACTACTGAAAACTGTATCATACAGGAAAAATTGTAAAACAATATTTTTAATTTCAGTTTTCTGAAATGGAATCCATCTGAAACTGGGCTGTTTTGTTTTTCAGCTTATTATGACACTTAGCCACATCCCTAATAAAGAACCCATTCCTGAAAGCAGCACAGCTAATTACGTTTTATTGCTTAAGGGCACAACTGGGATTAAGGGCATTCTCGGAACATGATGGGTCTGTGTTAGTTTGCCCTATGAACCTATGTAAATGGACCTATGTGCATGTTGAAGCTATGTAAATGTTGTTAAAATTTGCTGTACATATAGTCCAGCAAAAGATTGTAGCTTAATTTTGCTAAACTCCAAACCCTGGAGAAAGAAATACTAAAATGAGGCTGTTTCACTGGTGTTTCTAATGACCAGAGATTTGCAAACATATTCCTGATGTGGTTTTCATGGTATTTTTAGTTCAGGATGAAGCTTGGTAATTAACTATGTATTTTCGTTTTCTGCTATGTCCTATGGCTTCCTCTTCAAGAACATTTCCCCCTTCCACCACCCACATCCCAAAATACTTTTACTTAAAAATTCAGTTATGTTTTAATGTTGGAGAGAGCACTCTAAAAAAGTCATGTTCATGTACTTTAGGAACTTTGCCCTTCAGTGACAGTAGGTATTTCCTCAAATATTTATACACTGTATTTTATTTGGCATCCGTTTGTGAACTGCATGAACAAAGAAGATGTCTGTCTTTTGAGCAGTGTTTATAAAAGGCTGATAAACATGCAGTCTGAATTAACATTTCAGTATTTCTTTTGTCTTATTTAACACAACCGAGATGTTAAAACAGATGTTACTTTCCTTAACGGTTTTGGATTGCTTTGATCAGAAAGAATCTGATACACTACACTACAAAGAACATGGTTGTACTAGCTTTTGAAGATTTCTTTTTTTTCTTAAAGCTGCCTTTGCTCATTTTTTTTAAATATATTTTTTTAAAATAAGCGAATTTCAAAGTTATGAAAGTGGAAGGTTTGGGGTTTTTTTTGAAACAACAGACAAGCATAGTCAAATGTTCCTAAATAGTTGATTAGTCAAACAATTCCTAAACTAATACCATTTAAATTCATTAGAATATTGAAATACATTGAACACCCTTTTTTAGGGGAGCACAGTATCTATTGGAATTCTGTGTGTCAGTATCAAACATTCATGATTTTCCTTAAATTTATCAATTTGGAAGAAGATATGTAAATAGAATTTATGGTGTCAAGCTTGACCTTTCTCTTCTGCACCATAATCTGAAAGTACCTTTTAATCAAAGTAATGTCTGTTTTTTCATGGAAAGATACCAGTTATTTCCTGTTTCTGATGTCAATTACATATTTAAGGGAGAAATTAAAAGCTGCTTAAAAACAGAGAGAAATCCAGTTCCTTCTTTCTATCATTTTAGAACTGGTTATGGTAACTGAGGCATTTCTTCGAGAAAGCCCAAAGAAGATTGAAAAAGCTCAGTTTTGTTAAAGATGTGCCTTCTTCAGTCATGCTGAACAGGCCATTGACTACTGCTGTGCAGAACTGCAATTGGGAATGAGACCTGAGCACCAGTTTTGTAGCTCACTCTAAACTGCCTGACTAAAATCTTAAAAGGAAGCGTGAAAGCAGTTCTCTGTAATAGCTGAGCTGCTCATACTGATCTTCTCTGAAAGTGTTAGCGATTATTGATGTCCGTACAGTTACATCACTCCAACTAGATAAAGCCATCTAGTTAACCCTATGTGTGATTAAACTGCATTAACCCTTGCTTGCATTGATTTTGCTGAAATCAGGCTCTAGTCACAGGTTTCCTTCCTAGGCATTTAAGGCTAGTGTCAGATGTTTTAGCAGTACAGCTGGAAAAAATAACAAAAAAGCCAGATGTGGAGAAAATTTCATCTTAGAGGGTCTGTTAATTCTGTAATGTTCTCATGGTATAGCAAGTGTCATCTTAATTTTGTCCAGTTAGTCCATATAGGCAGTGCACATGCAAGTCTTTTGCAGTAAGGTGGTTTGCCAGTGTCACAAGTCACAGAGTTAACTCACGCTGGCTAGGTCACTGGCTGGGTAAGCACAGAAGACTTTTCCTTCACACAGTTGAGACTCAAATAGAAATAAAATATATTAAGAATAGGGCTCTTGTCTAGCTCTAGAAGACAGGCAGGGTTGTGGGGGTGTGCGTATGTAAAAACATCTGCAGAAGATTTGGTTGTAGCTGCCAGAAGCTGTGGAGCAGAAGACCCATTCTTATGGGTAACACCACTATATGTGTATTCATTGGTAGCAGTCTCCTTACATTCCTGCAGTAGAATTTCTGTATTGTTTGTTTTGCCTGGAGGGTTGGTCTGATATACTTTAATTGTCTAAAATTCATGTCAGCTGTCAGTAAAAATTTTTCAGTACCTCTTAACTGCAAGTTTTTGTTTGTGTTTGGTTGGGACCCTCCACTTGAAAAGATCATTCGTTACTCTTCTCAGAAAGATTTTTGACCCTGGTCAAAAAATGTTCTGTCGTAGGGAAATATGAGAGCATAATAAATCCTGGGGTATGTAGGATATCCTTCATCAAACCTTTATGACACCCATTGTGTTCAAGAGTAATCTTTTGTATGTGCTTGTCCAGTGCTTGTGTGAATAAGCCTATTAAAAAAAAAAAAAAAAGGAGTTTTCCTGTGCTACATCAACCCAGAGATTTGACATATGTAAATTACCACCTATAAGAATATCTGTTCATGATTTCCCTGTAGAAAGAAATGAAGCAAGACACTGCCTTTAATTATAGTTGCAATTTCTTTTTCATGCTATTAAATCCTGTAGCTGTGGTCTTCTTTTAATTATGTCCTTTCTTCCATCTCGCTTACTTTAATTTTAGACCTATCAAACTGTTGGTCAATTGAGTCAATTTTTGGATTCATTACCTCTAACTTGTGTACTGTCATACACAGTATTTTCTTTTCTAATCCAGATGAATTTGTTGGGCTTTTTCTTGAGCTGGACCAAGAAACACTGATTAGTGCCAGTGACATTCCATAGACACTCTATTCAACTTACACATTTGTTTGGATGTTTTTCTTGATATGGATGTTGGACTTTTGAGACAATTTGCTAGTTAAATTTTGCATTCTCCAATTCTCCAATAATAATTCTGGTAAATAGCAAGGCCTTTTAACTTTGGACACAAGGAATCCCTATAAAATTGAAAAAAAAATTTTGTTCTTTCCTGGGAGTTTGTCTGTAGGTGTGTGGTGTCTAATGCTGCATTTTTGACTGTTGCAGCATTTCAGAAAGCTGTGTGCATAGGTTTCTCTTCTGGCAGTGCAAAGCCGTGCACTCATTAAAATGGAAATAGAGATCGTTTCTATGACTCTTCTACTCTGAGCATGGCAGCTAATGTGAAGGCCCAGGGGAGCAGGATTAGTGGAGGACAGGTTGGAGGAAACAAGTAGCTGAACTGCAGGATCGGCAGCAGGAGAAAGCTGACCTGCAAGCGAGCACCCTCCTTAAGTGCGTTTGTTTGAGCTGAAGTGGTTGCTGTGATCAACTGCTCCTGCTCCTCAGCTCTCTGCTAGAAGTTATTTCCCCCTCAGGTCTGCTAAGTGAGCCTTTTGTTAGACTGTTATTTAGCCATCCTGCTCACAGGTAGTATAATAGCCTTTTGTTAGCCCTTCTCATTTCTCCAGTCAAGGAGTGGTCACCCATGCAGGTAAGTCAATAAATCTGAAGGGGGTTGATGACACGCAGTTCCCAGTGGTCAGGGTGAAATAACCTCTCTAGTAGGCACAGCGGGAACCAGCAGATGTATTGGAGAAGTAATGGTCTAGTGTCTTACCACTGTTTAGTAGTAACTTCTGACTCTTTGGTTATATCTGTGCGTGAAAACTACATTACCAGTATCCTGAATATATTGGTGTTTGGTCAATAATGGAAAATCAGTTCAAACATCCGGACAGTTTACCAGTACAGAAGAACAATGCAAGAGCAAAAAACATTTACTGTCTTCTTGAAAGGAAGAAAAAGGTAGAATATGAGGATAAAGCATCTCTGAAAAGAAGGAAGTGATAGAAGAAATTAATTTTCTTTCCAAAAAATACCAAAAAACCCCTAAAATACCCAGTAGATGAGCCATGATCAGTTAACCTTTAACAAGATACTGGTGCATTTCTTGAGTCTTGGAAAGGTAGTTTGCTTTTTTGCATCTGCAGGGCACAAAATGATAACTACATCCTTGCATAGTTTATTATCTGTGTTAATCTGAAGCCTGTAAAAATCAATAATGTATCTTTATGCTTTACAAGGGAAGTCTGTGTGTCAACTGTAGTGTCAAGGGAGGGGAAGCAATTTTTCTGGATGGATTGAAAACCTATTGAAAATGAAGATTACATTAAGGAAAGACTAGTAAGAATTGAATAGCTGGTTTTGATTTATGCAGTTGTGCTAAGATTAAAGGAACATTTCATAAACTCTTGTTTTTTTTCCCCCTAATTCTTGTTATTTTGTGACTTTCAGAAATCCTGCCAGAAACCTGTGGACAAATACATTGAGTATGATCCTGTTATCATCTTGATTAATGCTATTTTATGTAAAGCACAAGCATACAGGCACATTCTTTTCAATACAAAGATAAATGTAAGTTGCTATGCCTCCACCCTGTGACTTTTTTTGGTTAAAGATATGTTTAGATTTGGCAAGTTGATTGTAACAGTTGTAAAATTTTGGAGACTGTTCTTCTCCTGCTCTTCCACAGGTTCCAGCAAGCTGAACCAGTTATATCATGAACAGAACACATGAAATCTCAAACTACAGCTGTTACTAAGAAAGTTACTGTCTCCACAGTAGTGATGCCACAATATCAGCAAATACAGCAGTCATCTCACACGTTAAAGAGAAGAGAAGGAGCTCTGTGGAACTGTTCATGCAGTTTTCTACACCTTCTAATTTGCCTGTCATGTTAATTGATGTTAAAAGGATGATGTGCTAAACTACATTGGAAGAGAAAGATCTAATTTCAAATTAATTTCCAAATGAAGTTTCTGTTGGAAACAATTCTTTCTGAAATGAGCTGTGGTAGTATAACATACCATATTGACAACACTATGCCAATTAAAACTGTACTAATTTCTCCTGAGTTTCTTCCTGAGTAATTAACCATGCCCTCAAAACTATAGCAAAAGATAGTGGCTTTCACATGAAGCGTTGTTGATGCAGAGTAACCTGGTCAATTTAGTTGTGCTGGCCAGGCTGGAGTGTAGAGTTGTAGCTTTTCTGACAGAATTCCATCTTTTTACTTTATCGATTGATTTCCCAGGAGAGGGAAGCTAATCTAGAGCAAACTAGGCAAGCATAAGTGTATGCTGTGTTCATGTTGATACTTCTTGGCCAGTCCAGTGTTAAGCAATGTAGATAAACATACTCGCCTCATCTTTCAAGCATAAATCTGACTAAAGATTTTTAATTAATTCAATGCTTCTGGAGACTGGTAATGATGTTTTCCATGAAGCTTCAGGAAGAACTATTCCATCTGTGGAAATTTCATCTATTAAAATAAATTGAGTTGAATTTTAAACTGGCTTAGCCTGTGCATGTATGTGCAGTTGGCATAACTAGTTACTAATGGCAAAAGTAGAATGCACACACAGAGATTGCATTGGTTCATTTAAATCTGTATAAAATCAGAATTCACCCCATATACACAGGGGCTTATAGACTGTTTAATGTGGAAGTATGCTAACTATGGGCCCTCACGACATCATTTTTGCAGTCACTTCAAAGGATATTTTTAAGTTTTGTTTGGCTGTATTGCTCCATTTATTTTTGGTACCTCACCCTTATCTGAACTATTTTTGGTATAACTACACTACCAGTTTCTTCTAATGGAGATTGTCTCAGGGAAAAAGAGAAACAAGGCTATTTAAACTAGTTCATTGAACAGAGTAGTTGCCCTTAAACTGAAATTTTTGATAGTATAATTCTACTGGCTACAGCACAATTTTGTTTTTATATTTCTAACTGAAACAGCATTCCCAGTTTTAAAAAAGTGTAGAGCAGGCTTTAGAAACCACATTTATATACCTTCTAATGTATGGAACTGTTCATGCGGTTTTCTATACCCTCTAATTTGCCTATCATGTTGATTGATGTTAAAAGCATGATGTGCTAATCTAGTGGCTCAACAGAAGCAATTTGCTTATATTTCTAAACAAAAATAATAAACCTACAGAGGTTGTTTGTGTAGAGATGTTGAAATGTATTTTAAATACCAATTTCATACTAACGCTTTAATTTATACTGATTTAATACTAATGCTTTTATTATTCTTTCATTTACCAGATTCATGGGAAGCTCTGCATATTTTGTTTGCTCTGTGAAGCTTATCTCAGGTGGTTGCAACTACAGGATTCAAGCCAAAATATAGATCCTGATGACTTAATCAGATATGCCAAGGAATGGGATTTTTATAGAATGTTTGGTATAGCTTCTTTAGGTAAGATAGATGATTAGTTCATGTCACTATCTACTCTTTAAGCATTGAATAACTTTATGAGTCTTTCAGCAAGCCCATATTCCAAAAATTAATACAGAATGGATGTCATGTCCAACCCAGTATGGTTAAACGATTATCCACATACTCTCTAATTTGCCTTCATTTAATGCAAATGCATATTTTGATCCTGATTACAGTTCAGACTGATATGATCAGCATTAGATATCAAAATATTGAAAAGTGGCAGTATTCAGAAATCTTTGTCTGAATCCATTTACATAGTTTGAAGACCAATGTGGAGCTCAGCCTTATTCCATATTTTATGTTGATTTCAAGGTTTATTATTCATTAAGGCGATACAACATTAAGGATGATCCTTACAGAAGTAAACAATAATAGGGAAAAGCTGTATCTGTTCTTTGTATTTTTTTTTAATGAATACACAAAAATACAGAGCAGTGTCATTACTGGTAACGAGTTGTCATGGTTTAACCCCAGCCAGCAACTAAACACCATGCAGCCGCTCACTCACTCCCCCCCACCCAGTGGGATGGGGGAGAAAATCAGGAAAAGAAGCAAAACCCGTGGGTTGAGATAAGAACGGTTTAATAGAACAGAAAAGAAGAAACTAATAATGATAATGATAACACTAATAAAATGACAACAGCAATAATGAAAGGACTGGAATGTACAAATGATGCGCAGTGCAATTGCTCACCACCCGTCGACCGACACCCAGCCAGTCCCCGAGTGGCGATTCCCCGCCCCCACTCCCCAGTTCCTATACTGGATGGGACGTCACATGGTATGGAATACACCGTTGGCCAGTTTGGGTCAGGTGCCCTGGCTGTGTCCTGTGCCAACTTCTTGTGCCCCTCCAGCTTTTCTCACTGGCTGGGCATGAGAAGCTGAGAAATCCTTGACTTTAGTCTAAACACTACTGAGCAACAACTGAAAACATCAGTGTTATCAACATTCTTCACATACTGAACTCAAAACATAGCACTGTACCAGCTACTAGGAAGACAGTTAACTCTATCCCAGCTGAAACCAGGACACGAGTAAATACATTTGAAGGCAAGGGAGGGTTTTTGTTTTATTTCGGTTAATACTTTTATTCTCATACATTTTCTGTTAATAGTGTTTAAATCAAGCCCGCAGACTAAAACTAGCATTTCCCTTAGACATTCAGAGTTTAACTTAAGTCATTTGTTGTCTAATGTTGCTCGAAGTAGATTTTCATAACATGTCAGTAAAAATATCGGAACTCATTCTTCAGTAGTAATTCATCTATTACAGTTGTCATGAGAGTTGCTTTGACATCTGCATTAATTCCAGTGTTACAAAGGAACACAGTGTCAAAAAAAGTCTAATATCTCAATGATGTTTTCACCGTAGTGTTCTTTTTCATGCTGGATGGAAAGGGTTCATTGCTGGTGACCTTTTCAAAGAAGACAAGTATTGATTTTGTTTTACAGGTTAACAGACAGCTGAAAAAAACCTCTCCTTTTGTTAAAAAGGAAAAGTAAAGAGGTTCTTATGCTAAACTTCCTGTGCTGTATGGTGTCAGAAATTACAAGTATGACAATCCTACAGATAGAATTCTGTGATAGAATTATTCTGAATGTCATGATACTGAATTAGTTTAAGTGAGTAATAGTAATATTTGCCTATTAAAATGAACACAGGAGATGGAGGACATGTTCATATTTGCATCTGTCTTTTAAATAGCAGTGACTCAGTTGCATTTGGGACATGTCATTTCACTGAAATTCATCCAAAAAAGGACTTGATTTTGGCGCTTCATTCTCTCTTTCCAACTCCTCTTATTTCCTCGTAGAACAAACTTCATTTTTGGTTGGCATTTTTATTACCTTATGGTGGATGAGACCTAAAATGCTGAAAACAAAGTCTGACTTCATTTTACTTCTCAAAGCACTGCTGTTGTCCAGCTATGGAAAGCTTTTGCTAATTCCAGCTGTTATTTGGGAACATGACTACACACCTGTGTGCCTTGCGTTTATAAAAGTGTTTGTCTTGATATCAAACTCTCAGGCAATTAGAGGTATGGTTTTGCTTTTTTTATTACTACTTTATTTGTACAGAGTGTGTGTGAGAGAATGCAGCTGTTATAGAAGTCATTATTATTGTTATATTTTTTAATCGGTATCAGATATGAAATAGCTCTAGCTTGAAACTGTGTTATTTAGACTTTAATAGAAAGTGAATGAAACAAAACACTTTATTAAAAAAAGAAAAAGCACCTCTTATCTCACCATCATCTCTGTATATGCTGTATTATATCCATCAGATCCATCAGTTAGAATTTTAGACAACTCATCATGGATCATTGAAACATAAAATAGAATTCTTTGTGTGTCTAGAAAATGAAAATTTCATGGTAATTTTATGCATGGCTTTGGAATGCAGACTTTTAACAGATTTGTGTGATTTCTTATACATACAAACTAATATGAATTCTCACATGGTTTCTGTGATCTTCTTAAATGGTTAAGTGATAATTTTGTTCTGTTTTCTTTTGCAGTTACATTGAACTTGAACCGACTGCTCCCTTGGTTGGCCATCTTCTTTGGATTAATTTTGGAAAATGGTGTGGTGTGCTTGTTCCAGAAAATGGGATGGGATGTTTGAAACGTCAGCCCAGATCTGAAGAAATACCAACAACATGACGATCATTTTCTGAGAATGATCTCTGCCAGCAGGCTCCAAAGACACTGTTTTCATAGTGATAAAGAAGGTGATAGATAACAAAAACTTGCATTAGTGGTGAGCGTAGACAGCTCTAGGATGAGTTAAAATGAGAAACTTTAGAAGTTTGGCTATTTAATGTGGTGAGCCATAAAACTTCAGCCTTAGCTTGTTTATTTTCCCATTAAAAAATATGAATGTGTCACTATCCTAATAAGCTTTATAAATCTGCCTGCATAGCTATGGCTGTAACAACAAAGGTACACTAAAAAAATTCAGCAGTGCTACCAATCACTGCATTTTGGCAGAAAGAGGAGAATGAATTGTTCCCTTAAGAGGAAGATATAAAAAAATGTAAAAGCCAAAATTGATATTTCTGCAAAAACAGATTTTCAAAGAGAGAAGTGAACATGTGCAAACAGTTTATTAGAGAAAAGGTAAGTATTGCAGAGTAAAACTACAGTGGGAAAACTAAGTTGCATGCTCTGGAATGTTTATGTAACAATCCAAAATAATAAAATATCTAGTTCTAGACTAATCTCTAGGAACTATAGTTTTAACTAGCTTGAAATTTTATGTGATCTCATAAATCCTGCTGCTTTATTCTGAAAGCTGAAAAGAGAGTGGGAGGACTCTGATCCCCAGCATACACGGTCGTTTGGGATACCGCTTCTTCTGCATTTAATGTTAAGGCACATCCCCCACACCCAGCCCTCATCTAGCAGCAGGTTTAGTGGAAGCAAAAAGTGAAGTATGAGGCTGCTCAGCAATACAGTAGTACTTGTTAAAAAAAAAACCAAACAACCCACAACCACATGTTTAGGCCTAAATTAGTGATGAAACATTTATAGAAGTTCTGTACCTTTTTCTCCAGCAGGCAAAGAGAGGGCTAGATGGCCCACAAAGAAACTTGCAGAATTGGTTTCTGCAGACAGTAATTGGGACACGAACCTACTTCTTTTGTGCAGACCAGTTTCCTTTACGTTCCATCCAACGTTTAATTCTCCTGCTTCAGTTCTGGAAGGCTCTACTATCTATAGGTACTACCGCCATTCTTCATTTTCCTCAGATGCCATCTCCTATCCGTGTTTTGCAAAATGCATCAAATAACATTTTGCAACATCTTCTATTCCAAACAGGCTTAGAGTAAGTCTAGCTTATGACCACAGAAGACATCAGACGTGTTTGTCTGATGCAACTGCCCATGCCATGGTAAGTTACTTGGGTCAGAAAAGCAAATGGTTGCTGATTCTGGCTGACACCACTCATGTGCCATTTGTGTTACACTTTACACGAGCATGTAGCAAAGGCAAAAAAAACCAAATTGCAACCTCTTTAAGTACATGAGACAGTTTAACACTGCAACTGCTCCAGCAAGCACATAATTGTGAAGGTGTATGAGGGATCCACCTTGCTACTAGTGTGAATCAGTGGCCAGACGAGTGTAGGTGTGCAGTTGCTCACGGGCTGAGCAGCAGCCTTGGCAACACAGTACCTAGAACATGCTTTGCTTTACATAATTAGATTTGGGGAGATACTCTGCCCCCAAAAGCTTTTTTAAAAACAGTATGTTGCCAAAGGTGCTTTGAGTAGTGCTCATCTTCCTCCTACAAGACCAGCACATGGTGTTGCAACAGAGACTGCAGGTTGAGAAGGTGCAAAGGGAAAGAGCAGTAGATGTTTTAGAAAAGCTTCAGGGATGCTGGTCTGGCCTGCTTTCATTTTCTTCCTGTCAGCACTGTCACTGGTTTCAGTCTAAAGGCTGAGTGGAGTACATTTAAATGTGACTATTGCAAGGAGAAGATTTTGCATTACATGTAATGTAAATATTACCTAGTCAGCAGGAAAACCATGAATATAATGTATATAAATTTTGCTTTGGGACAGTTTTCTTAAAGTTTATTTTGAATTTAAAATAATTGATCTCAGGACATTGTGTGAGTTTTATTCAGAAGACCTAGAATGGACATGAACACATTCTAAAAGAAGAAATGTTTATCTGTTGTGTCATATATGCCAATAACATATCAGTTATGCACTCTGTAATGCTATGAGGAGCCACCACTGTCCATATGCAACTTTGAGGATGGAGAAGAAAATCAAGAGCCACAGAGCTGTGGAATGAAAACAGGTGTTGTACAGGTTTTCAGTCTTCAGAAGCATTGTTACTGTCTAGTAGTGTAGGACATTCTGCCTTGTGTGGTTTTATGGCTACTCATTTACCAGAACTAACATGACAAATACACCAATATTTTGTAAATCTAGGGGGAGCTAAAGGATGCCCGGGGGGAGAGGGCAGGTGTATGTGCATTTTTTATGCCTTTGGAAAAGGGTTCTATATGGTGCTTCAGAGAGAACTGAGACTATTTTAAGGTCCTGACTGTTTTAAAACAGTCATCTCTCTCTCACATTCCTTTTTGTCTTTTGAGCAACTCTTCTTTCATAAACTATTTGTAATGAAATAGTCATCTGTGCTGGAAGAGGTATGACAAATAGCCTGCCCTTTCTGTATATCTTCAGTTCCTTCATTAACTTATGGGAAAGGATTTACTTGGGTTAAAAATATAACAGCCTGCAAATGAAGCCATGTAAACTCTTCGAGTTTTGCTTGGAATCAAAAGGGATATCATGGCATGTGGAGCAAATTTCAGAATTCTGTCGGATGAAATGCACAGAAGAACCAGTGATGTTACTCAGACTTGGGTTGAGCAATGGTTTAGTGATTGCGTAGTGGGAGCTGGGAACTTTAACTGGGTCCATAGGTCAGGTAACAAGTATTTAGAAATTACTCTATACGAAATTGGAGAATTAGAGTATAAGCTAGGGAGGGTTAAAAGAGAATGTAGGTGTCAGGCAGACTTCTACAAAAATAAGAGTTGAGAAGACTATAAAAACTAGGGGTAGAATCTCAAAAAAAATTAGTATGTAAGAAAAGGTGCGGTATAGATGAGTATGAGTGTATGATTAAGCAAATATATGAATGTCCTAAGTTTTCAAAGGATGAATATGAAGGAAGAATATTATTTATTGTAGACATTTTTCTAATAGTCTAAGTGATAACATGAAATGGCAAAGGATGTCTTTCAAACAGTAAAGTCTATGGGTTTCCCTAGAAAAGTTACTGATAACCTCATTACTTGTGGTTTGCACTTCATCCTTGAAAATACACTTTTATAAGCAGAATTACCAGTTGTACAGAGATAGAATTAGTCCTGTGCATAGGAAGAGCTGTGCAACAGCAGAGCTTCTCCCTTCATTCTGCAATAGTATGTGTTGCATTAGGTTTTGCTGATGGAGGCAAGGGCTACTACCCTTGTGACCTCGCGCAAGTACAGACAAGCGAGTCCTTTCTTCCATGACAAGTCGTATCTCAGGCATATAAACCGCCATTTGTTAGCCCAGTCTTCACCGAACTGAAAGTAAAATAGGACATCTGCACTGGAAAACTATTAGCAGCTGATTTCTCATAAAACAAGAAAGCCATTGTTTTTCAGGAGCTTGCATGCTTTTGCAATCCATCAGCTCTCCCCCAACTGGTCGTGTTAAGCACCACAGTGCCATCTGGAGTTGAAAAGCAAAGCACTATTGTTTCCAAAACTGGAAGGAACATGAAAGCGCTAGAAGTACATATTCTTAGATTAATTTTTGTTTTGTAAAGTCACAAATTCGAGCTTTGAAAATTAACATTCATTTTCAGTTTGGAGAAATGTTAGAGTGAAGTTAGCAATGCAAAACGGGTCACAAAATACTTGTTTTGGTGACTTGGTATCAAGGCCAATTCATCAATATATGTACCATGAAAGCTATAAAATGCAAATTATTTTAGCATGGCATCTCTTTGTTTAAGACATAAACAGTCCTGCAAACTGGGATTATTCTGAGTAGCCTCGCTGAGCTCAGAGAAAATTCATGTGGCAAAAGACATAGTGAATACATTCCTCCACTGCTAAAATTCAATAGGAATTTTGTTGCTGAATTGATTTGAAACCCAGTTTACTGCAGTTAGAATTTGCAGGAAGCTGCAGATAACAGGACTCCTGTTTTCTCTCCTGCCTCTTATAATGCTGTTCTGACCTTCTTAGTCTTTCCAATAACGCTTACTATATTACTGAGGTGGCTAGAAAGAAGATCTGAACACGAGGAGCTTTGTAAAATCTTTTCCCTAAATTTATAAAGCTCTTTTGAGCCTTGTCTAGATAAAAGGCAGGTCTGCAAAGCATCTAGAAAATACTGGCAATGATGTTTTAATTGCTATTCATCAGGATAATAGATACTGTGGGGTTTTTTTCCTGGGTAAAAATGTGGTTTAAATTCCTTTACATAGTAGCGTAAGAGTGTGAACTCATACAGTTTGTACATGTGCTGGCTGCTGCAGAAATAAATCCAGATGACCCCCATAATTTCTTATACTCTCTAACCATAATTCTGAGTACATTTTTAGGCAAAAGAGCTGTTGTCCATAAGCTGCACAGAATTGCCTGCCATAGCTACTTGAGCAGAGGAGTGGGGACCTGAATTAAGATCTGAATCCTAATCCTGGCTATAAGGCCGACTAGTGCTGTGACCTTGAGCAAGTCATATATGTGGCTCCATATAATGGTTGTACCTCCACCATTACAGGATTTGGGGGAGGATTAATTTGTTCATGTCTGCTTAAAAAGATGAAAAGTATTAAGTCCTCTCAGCTGCAGGTTGTTGGGAGTCAGTCAACACCATGAATGTCAGATGTTGAAACACATGCCAAGAGCCAGAGAATGTGAATATAGAAGGTGACAACGTTTAAAGTCTTCATTATGTTATGGGAAGCTTTAATTCTGGCCCTTGCTGGCATACAGTTCTATAACATACATATCTGAAGACTTTTAGGAGTATATACAGCAAATTGTGAATCCGTTATTGTGAATTTTAAGTTACTCCAGCTGCTGTGTACCAGAATAAATCTGAAATTAGTTAAAAAACTTGGAGGGGAGGGAGTTGGCACATTAACTGATCTTACTTACAGCTATCTGAAAGGAAAATTAAGGTATCTTATTTGACAGTTTGAGGCTTTGAGGTAAAAAGCACGGGTAAGTCTTGCATAAGAATTGTTTTTTTAAAAAACATATCTTTTCAGTAAATGAATCTACTAACACTGCACAAACTTAAACAAGAAAACAAAGTCTCAACAACACAGAAGTGCTTCTACTCACCTTGCACTCTCTTCTCAGAACTGCTAATTCACTCTGTAAGCGTCTGTGGATGTTACCTTTATAGTGATTCCCTGCCACACATGCTGTAGCCCATCCGATGCTGTCATACATGCATCACTCCTAAACTTTGATCCCTTCTTTGGTCTCACTTCACTTCCAGTATAAAGCTTTGGTTCTAACCTTCAAAGCCACTGATGTATCACGGGTTGGCTACAGCAGAGATAGCATCTCTTTCTCTCAGTAGGACTACAGCGTTCTTTTGATCACCAGAAATCAAAAGCTAAGAAAAGTGTAATAATAACTAGGAAGAAAACATTCTCCATCGAGAGCATCCAGTGCATAATAAAGTGCCACATACCAGCACCAGAAGAAATGGCTTGGACTTTGCAGGACAGGCAGCAAAAGTGAATGCATCACTTTGAGCATACTGCTTATCAATTTTTTAAACAACAGGAATATCTATTTCCCTGTGAGGACATTTCTCCTACTTAATAGTGTGGAAATGGCAAGTGGGTTGCACAGCAAGGAAAACACAATCCATCTCTTACTCATTCCATCCTGGGAGAGAGCAAAATGAAAATAAGACAGTGCTGATTAGTGAAGAATTTTTTCAGCAAGGGTGGACAGATTATTCAAAACCTTTCCTTTGGAAAAACAAATTAACTTTGCTGTCCATGAACACAATGGTAGCTATTTGTTTCTTTACATAACCTCATGACAAGACTTAGTTTGTATTAAAACTCGCGTCTTTTCCAACTTTATTTTATCCTTCTTTCACTTTAAGTGGATTTTTCCTTAAAAACTTTCCTGCTCAATTGAGTTGTGCAATTTATCTAAATGATGTGTGTGTGTAGATGGGGAGAGAGGGAAGGTCAATCCTATTCTTACAGCCCGTGCATTTTGTGCCTTATCTATGTAGGAGATTGTGCAGCTTCTGACCATATAAAGGCCCTACACTGAAAGAAAAGGCCACCTGGGAGAAAGACACCTTATCCCCACAATAGTTTTGACTATTGTGCAACAGGACAGATTGTATCAGTTTCAAAAAAAAAAAGTCACGTACCTGATAAAACAGCATCAGAAACATGTACAGATCATGTCTCCCTTCCCTCACTGTTACTCATCTGCTTTCATTTAAAAAAATGCCAGCCTGGTGATGCTAATCTAATTCAGCTGCAGGAGCGCTTTGACAGAAAGTTCAGCAAGGTGTTTTTAATCCTCTACAATAAGTTCTGCCAGAGGACAGCAGAACAGGAACCCCTCACGTGCAGATCCTTCCTCACTGTAACGGTGGGGCAGAAGGTGCCATCTGCCATTTCATGGCATTAGATGGGAAAGTGGTGGCTCCTCTAAACTCCCAGCAGCTGCTCCTGAGGGCTGAGCTCTTTGTCCTGCCCGAGCTGGCAGCTGCCCCTGCCACTGCTGATGGGAAGAGGTTTTTTTTCACAGAATCAGATGGGGCTAGAAGTGAACTCAGAAGTCATCTGGTCCTTCAGCCCTCAGGCTGGATGGGTACTCTTGACATGTTCTCACTGGCAGAGTGAGATCCAGGCTCTGAGAGACTAAAGCTAAGCCTCCTTTCCTAAATTAGGAGACCTGTCAGCTCTTACTGCTTGCAGTGGCTGTTGGATGCCCAGCTGCTTTTCAACTATGACCATTTATTCAAGCAATACAATTTTATGAAAATACAAGATTTTATCTGAGGAACCCATTGTGAAGATGGTGGCTTGATCTTTTAGTAAGTTTGTATTCTCGACTTTTATTCTCCAGGTTGCACGCTTCCAATTCCCTGCTACCCCCTGCAACCGCCTTGCTAAGCCAGCAACATGAAAATCCATCAGACAGATTCCTTGGCTGTCAGACTGTAAAGCATTTAAGACTTATAAATAAATAAGGCAGCCTGTACCTCTTCAGATCTACTACAAGCTCCGTGTAAGGACTTACACACTGGGTTACACACAGTTAAGTTGAAACAAAAATATGATCATTGCCTACAAGTGAAAGCATTTAATTCAGAGAATGAGAGAACGGGCATGGTGAATTGAGATCCCTCTTCCTGGAGAATAAACGCATCTGTACAAACTCCCTGCTAATTTGCGAAAGAAATTGTGGTGTAAATTTCCATAGTCGGCACACTTTTAAGCAGACGCTCTTACAAATTAATGTCTGCAGTAATAGTGAGATACACTTGGCTTCTCTAATACTGATTGACGTATTCTGTCCATACACACCTGCATTTGAAAGCATAGAAAAGATTTTTATTCTCTATGAGAAGAAGTGACATTGAAAGCAGAGAACAGTGCTACATTTGCAACAGAAACAGAAAGGACTTTCTGAATGACTGGCTAGTGATAAGTGGCATAGAGGAAAAAAGTCCCATTGTGTAACCACATAAAGCACTGGAGACGAGACAAATCTATTTACATATGAAAACTCAAACCTCAAGTAAATCCTACAGAAAAGGACATGAGACAGGATAAATACATAAAACAGAATTCCTTCTTCCCCACAGAATTCCTTCTTCCCCAACGCAAATTTCTACCTCTCATTTATCATTAAATTTTAATCCTTTATGCAAGCGCGATGACTGTGCTGTGACAGTCCCCAAAATACACTAGACCTTTGTTCATAAATGTCTTTCCTCTTCTAAAAATGCACACAAAGGTGTAAGTTATATAGTGAATAGGTGCTATATATTCAATTTCTCTCTACAGGTTATATTCTGTGATGCAAGGTATTTAAGGAAATGCTTCTCCAATTTGAGCAACATGACTAAGTATCAGTCAGAAAGAACAAGGGTAATTCAAAGATACAAGCCAAGATTGTTATTATTTGTACAATAGTAAACAGAAGAAAAAGGAATATTGAGACTCTTAGAGAGAATATAGACATGCTGTGTTCATACAGGATAAAAACAAAATGGTAACAGGACTTCGATATTCTAGTGCTATGAGAAATTAATTCTCACTCTGATTTGATGTATTATTTTTCTTTCAGCTGATTCTGATAATGTCCATCCCTTATACCAAACAACTATTTTAATATTTCACTAGTTTACCTTTTGTGTAATGTAGCATATAAAAAATAATTTTATTCCATGATAGGAACTGCCTATGATGTTACTTAGTAGTAATGGAACAAGTTAGAAATGTGGTCCTGTTTAAGCTTGTACTTTACCTGTTCAAAACTTTGCATCGCTCCTTGTTAATTCACCTCTGCATGCCCTGCCTGAACTTTCCAATATCTTAAGCAACCCTAACAAAATTGTAGGCCGTGAGGGCTTTCAATACAAATAATTAGTGCTACAGGTTTTTGTTAAATTCCAGATTCAGTTAAACTGAAGACATTGTAAAGAGTTGAGTTGAGAGGAAAAATAACTAAATGTACTGTCCCTATCATCCAGGTGCTTTTATAACTGAAGTAACGACCTTATGATGTTGCCTTTTTGTAAGTGACTTAAAAGATTCTGCTGTTTGACCAGTCAGAAGGGTTTAAGCAAGAGCTGGTAGGGCTCAGACAGGCAACTTTATTGTTTGTGACAGTGCCTGGTATCCTGAGCCAAAATGAGCTCTCAAACTCTTACTCATGCATCTGGCCAGATAATCACAGGGACGTTTCTGACCCGTGGAAGAAATGCTTGTGATTTCTGAAAGAGAATAGCACTGCAGGGAGGATTGAACTACTGCTAACATGAATTTAAGGCAGTGGTTTGACACAGGATTGAACCCTCTATGCACTAACAATTCTAAACAGTCTGGTTCAGTCACATTTTTTTTAAATTCTAATAATCCACGATTTGCATGGGATTTCTCCTCTCATTTTAAATTGAGGAATTCTCAAAGATTACATTCTCTTGAAGACATTATCTTAATAATGCCTTAGCATGAATGCATTTAAAACCCATGGCAAAAGTTCAGTGCAGAGTTGGAATAGTCACAAGCATGAGTATTTCAATAGCAAATGGGTTTGTCTCTTTAAATTGCATACCAACCTTATCTGAAAAATGTAAATTCTACAGCTAAAAGCACATTCCTCTGAAATCAGATGTGGGCTTCATTACTCAGGGCTGGTTGTTTCCACATTCATCTAATGACTTTTCCTGAACAGAAAGTCTGAAAGGGAGCCAAAAAAGTAAGGCAAACAGACTTCTGCAGTGAATATTCATCCCCTCCAAAGTTCCTCTGTCATTTAAAAACAAATGGCCAAACTCACTGCTGGTCATCTGGAACAAGAACTCCCTCCTAATCCTAGTGCTTCCTTACAAGGCATAATTGCTGCGCAAGCTGCAGGCACCAGTCCAGCACACATTGAGCCTCACCTAAGGTTTAATCCATCACATCTGTCCTGGAGCACATCTGGGTTCTGCGGGGCCTCCGCTGCTCTTCCAGACAGCCTCAGCTCAGGAGAGTTTGTCACCGTGTCCGCACAGATCCCCCAGGTTCTTTGAGCCAGGGCAGAAGCTAGTCCTCGCAGCAGACCCTGGACGTTCACAAAGCTAGCTGTGGAGTTGGGGTTTGCCAGGATCATAGAACAGCCTGTTAGGAAGCTTTAGCATGTAGTTTAGGAGCTTTGAAACTGCCAGAAAATGTTAAAATCAATATAAGATGACTCTGCAAATACAACAGAGCTTTTAACTAGTTTGCTAAGAAAACAAACAAGCTATTTCCTTGGGTCATGCAGCATTGTCTAGAGTTAAATTTAGTAGCTTCAAATAAACCAAAGATAACAATGGATGGAAAAATGTACTTCTGAGGAGTTGTTTTCTGAGAAAATGCATGTAGCGTATGAAAAGGAATATGAAGCTCAAACTGCTGTGGTAATGTATCCTCTACGGGCAGGCATCACTAAACCAGGAGTAAATTCTTTTGAAGTGGCTGAAGGACACAAAGCTGCATGTTGGAGAAGAAAAGACCTGTTGATAGGGTTCCCTTTGGCATGTACCCGATTAATCCTCCCATTTCACATTCCTCCCCAGTGGTCAGCTGAACGACAGAGTGGGGGAATTAGTTCCCCTTGCCCTCAGAGCAACCTCATTCCTCAAGCAAGATGAATGGCTTTAGCTAGGCAGCAAGGCAAACAAAACGTGTTCTTTCCAGTTAAGCAAAACTGTGTACCTGCAACAAATGACGGTAACATTAAAAATACATGACAAGTAGCATATACCCAGACTCTAAAACAGGTTGGAAAAGGACATGAAAAATCCCCCAAGCTGTCAGCAGCAGAACTAATGAAACATTGGATCTTAAACAACTTGTGTCCCAGGACCTCAGTGTCTCCTTCCAAACTGCATGAAGCTCCGGCCTCCAGAAACTGTGACATCCCTCACCACAACACTCACCCCTTCCAGCATCCCATTTAGTCTCAAAGGCAACACCTGGGGTCTTCTCTGGGACCCCTGCTGTATCCCCAGTTTTCATCCTCACTCGCTAAAAGATGTGCTGAAGACTCCCCACCTCCTTCCCACACCACCCACTGGCGCCCAGCACCATGGAAGATACGGCACGTGCCCTGGCTGCTGCAGAGCTGCCAGCAGTCGGGTGACCACCCGGCTTTTGCTTTCTGGATGCTGGGTGCCCAAACAGAAATTAAAACCTGAGTTTTACCTGTGATCCTGTCCGTGGAAGCAGCAGAAAGTCTCTCCCCTCCTCCAGCTGCTAATTTTCACAAGGTTTGTAAACACAGCAACTTTCCAACTTCTATCAGATGTGGTTTATAGCAAACAGACTGACAGAACATGCATGGACAGAGTCATTGCATAAGCTTTGTTTCCTTAGGAACTTGACTAAATATGAGGCAAAACCTTAGGTTTGTAAAGAGGTACTAAGTGGATCAACTTTCTTATACTGTCTTCATTGCATTTAAGATTTTGCAAACTGTATTATTTACAAGAAAATGTAAATATAATTTAAAAAAAAATTATTTTAGAGGGTCATGCAAAATTATTTGGTTACCTATGATTAGGAACTAAATCAATTACAAATACTGTAATAATAGTAATTTTTGCCTAATCCTTCCCTTAGTCTTCCAGTTTCACGTGACTACACTAAATTTTATATTAAAAACTCAACTTTAGTGAGCATCCAAGTCCAAGCTACACATAAACAGTGTGATTTTGCCCTACCTTTACTGGAAAACTCTATCTTTGAAGCAACACTGATCTTTTTTACAAGTTATTCAAATGACTGCCTACTGCGTTTCACTGCGTTACAAAGTATTACCTTTGAAAACATTTGTAGTGTGTATTTGAATACCTCTTATATCTTAGTATAGATACCATGCAGCTCTTCCACAGTCTTGGAAATACAGGAGACCAAGCAGCAGTTCTGATTTAAGGAAAAAGATCCCTGCTTCCATGTCCCTCCACACTAAAATCAATAGGGCTGATGGTGAATTCACCAGGAGCTGAAGCTGAACCTAAATGCTCATCTATTGTAGGTGCCAGGGCATCAGCCACCCATTTTTTATGACACCCGCTTTCTCCAGAGTGCAGCACCTCTTCCAGACTCCTCTCTTTTTGTAGACTAAGAACATTTCCAAGGGACTAGACTGTAATATAATTATGATCATATGACTCTTGCAGTTGTCATAGCAATAAAATGAGGGTGGTATGTTGTTTTAAAAAAAAAAAAAAATCTTCAAATATAGATAGCACAGACCTAATACTTCCTTATTTCCAACTGTTTTACCATATTTGTAGGCCCTTTGGAGAAAGGCCAGTGAAGAGTTACCCATGGCAGACTGCCTTCTGAACCGCTGTACTCACAGTTTTCCACCTCTGAGCCGCAGGAGCCTGGCTGTCCTTGTTTGTTTCCTTGTAAACCTGTCTTTTCCTGCGCCCGCTCCATACTGGCTAAGCTGGCCGCACTGTGGGGGACTGAGAGAGTTGTGCGGTATTCACTGGGTAGGGAAGTTTTCAAGAGTTTCTTTCGTTATACCCTTAAAAGGCATCCTTAAAAGGTTATGTGCAATTCAAATTGGGGTTACAGAGTAAAAATGGGAAAGGGATTGTTGTCGGTATGTGGTTTGGACCAAGGGTACCAAGCTTTTGTAGTAACACAGCTTGTTCTGTCATGCACACAACGAAACTTACTTGAAGCTGCATGTAACAATTACTCAGTGTTGAAGCTCTACTTTCTCACCAAGGACCTCTCTTTCAAAGCAATTTCCCTACTTAATGCTGTTACAATGTAGTAAAAAGAGATACAGCTCACAACTGAAACACCAGGCACAGAAATCTGCCTCTGGAACAACTGCGTATTGATTTTATAACAAATTTACTCTTTTTAAAAACCTTTGTCTAGCTAGCCAGCCTTCACAGCTTCTGAATTTGCCTTCGGAATATAGACTGTAAACTCTCCCGTGCAAGACGGTGTTATTAAAAGGGACAAGGTGCTGAAAACTTAGCAAGTCCTAATAATCTATCCTTTTTTCCAGTGCAGATAATGTTGTGGAGTGATGCCTTGAAACTTTTATGCTTCTCTTGGTACTGCAAATACCAGCCAAACATTCCATGTTCCCCAACTCACAAGCATGCTGTATTGAAATTAGAAACATAAATAATTTTGCTTTTTAAGTTTCATTTATATAAGAGAAAGTACCGTGAATTTTGATTAAGTCCATTCTCACCAGTGGGACTATTAATGAATGGCACTGTGTAAGTATCTGTGAAACAGAATCTTTAATTCTAGTAGAGACAGGATTTTCTCTGTTGAATTAAAAAACAAGTAAAATCCAATTAAGACAGAGAAGTAGGAAATTCCCATTCCACATATAGGCAGGTAGAACCTTTTCCACTGTAATTTAAAAATTGCTCCCTTCAATCCAGGTATTTAGGGGGAGGTTGGGAAGGGGGGATGGTTTGGATTCATTGAAGGAAATGGTAAATTAAAATACACACAACATTAAAATGTTATGCTAAACATCATGCTTTTTATTTTTTGGGAAAGAGCAAGAAAATAGCAGTACTTCAACAGTCTAGAAAAAGCCTCATCTAAATACCAAGAGCACAGCAAATTATATTCAAAGCTGACACATTCTTAAGTCAAAGCATGAAGTTGTATGTACAGATGTGTGTGTATATATACTCATACATATATACACACATACATATACAACTTTTTAAATATAGATGTAGCCATTCGGATTACCTGTGTTTGCCTTATCATTCATTTTAGTTTTGGGTGAGTGAAGTAATTAGACCAGAATTAACATTTAAAAAAAAAAATCCAACCATTGCCACAGACTAGATTAAGAACTTATACACATACACAATTACAGCACAGTCTTTACTCTTGTGGCCTTTAAATTCCACTAAAATAAGCCGGTTTTAAAGGGAATGCACAAAACCTCCACCCTGGAAGTCTCTTGGCTTTTATCACTGCAACATCCTAGCCTTTGCTAAAAAACTAAGAGAGGAGCTACCCCGGAACGTGATCTCCAATTCTTTCTGTAAACTGTATGCATGCCAGACATGAACCATGCAAAAACCCTTTGAGATTTAAGCCCTTAATTATTAGCTTGTGTCAAGATTCAGGCACTATGTTTTACAGCAATCTTTAGAATTAAAGTTAAGAAATGAAAATCGCGTTGGGAGCTGATTTTACTTAAAACAGAGAAGGGTGAAGACTCAGATAGTTGGCAACTCTCATTTTCCAAGCTGATTAAGCATTACATGTACACACTATGAAATAATAAAAACTTAACCGAGTGCTGTAGTAAGTTCTGAAAACAAAAATAAGTTATACTTCAAAGAACAAGTTAGTATAAAAAGTTTTAACATATGCAAAGTATGTGCTCAAAATACTTATTCTGCATTTTTAAAAAGAGCTGTAGTCTACCTCACAGAAACAAAGTTCACCCAGTATAAAATATTGCAGTTTGTCCCATTGTGTCATATGAGAGGTTTCCTTATTCTTCATATGATCGAGAACACTTGCACAAGAGTTCATGTTATTCCAAGCCACATAGTGGCAGACAGACTATGTTTGAATCTGTGCTTTTACTATGCAGGACAGTAAAAGCTAAGCAAACCATTTCAGAACAGAGTTTAGCAGGTCAAAGAGCTATGTTGATGCGAGAAATCCAGACAACAGTATAAAAGTTAATGCCAAGTGGCAGTACCAAGAAAGTGAATTAGATCAACAGAAAAAAACTGCTGATAACATTCACTATCACATGTACAGCTTTGTAAGCTAGGAATAAGGAAAAGTCAAAATTAGCTTAAGGAGAAAAAAAAATTTAAACTGTGTAAACAATCCGCCCGGTACAAAACTGGATGCAGCTGGTAAGAGCAGATCTAGCTTAGTAGAGCTGAGGATGTGCGTGCATCCAGATGCCTGTTCAAACTGCATTTATCAATACCGTTGACCAAAAAAGAAAAATCACCTATAGCTATTTACACCACAGCGGAGGCTTCCCTCCCCCCTTACAAAGTTATTACAACTCAGGAAGTCGCTGCTGTCTTCTACGATAAAAATTCCAGTTATAAGCTACCAACGTTTGCAAGTTGAAAACGCCCACCTTGCAAATTAAATTGAAAACTCTTGTCAAGCATGTCTGAGGACTCTTCAAAAGTTAGAGTACAGCACTTTCCTCAAGTGGTATTTGCATGAATAACTTGTACTGACAGCCTGTTAAAATAAGTGAATTTAACACAACTCGGGGTAGCTGGGCGTTCCTCCTCAGGAAGGGGGATCTGTACAGATTCCAGTCGTTCTTGCTGAGGCGTGTTACAGGGAGAGAAGGACAAAAGAACCTCGGTCAGCCTGGAGGTGAATCTTCCTGTTTCTAGAAGTATTCCTCCTCTTCATCAAAAAAGCCATTTTCCAGAGCGTACGTGCAGTCTGCGTTAGAGTCAGCTTGGCAGGCACCTTTGTATTCTTGAATCGATTCATACAGGGAGTACAGCTGACACAGTAATGACATATCTAGCTGTCGAAGGCCAACCTGAGGGGGAAAGAATTCAAACAAACAAACAAACAAACAACAGTATTACAATTGTGATTTTACTGGCAGTATAATGCTATGTATCTTTCGTTGCTAAACAAGAGGATCAAGCTTCTTTCCAACTTGAACAGTTACGAAATATGGAAGTATAATTCATTTTCTAAGGTGACAGACTCCCCACGGGATAAACTGGGCAAAAGAACAAAGCGATGCGATACAGAAGAACACGAGCAAAGTGTTCTTCAAGATTTTGTCGTATTACAATGCCCTGCTTAACTTCCAACAAGCAGTTCACTCCTATCTGAAGCATTACAGATAAATTCATAAACTCTATATTCCTCATTATGCAAGAGACATACTTTTCCAGTAACTCTTTCACACATCTTTCCCACACAGTGTCATAGGCTCTCTGGTTTGTTTTTTTTTTTTTTTTAAAACGGCCTGGATTAAAACTTGCAAATGGAGCTCTGCCTGGTTTTCTGCTTCCCAGCTAAGCATTTCTACTATCCTTTCTTTTCTGTATCAACACACATAGGCATCTGACAAGGCTAGGTATGTCTAGCACAATACAGCGTGCTACTTGAAGGCAGCAAAACTAAAGCAGAGTGAGATGAGGACACGCGTTGTAGCCTGCAAACCTTCAGAATATTTTCATGTGCTACTCAAGCATAGGCTTGATTTATAATTAAGTGCCTAATGGTTTGGTCCCCAAACTTCTAAAATATTAGTTCCAGACCTAATTAAAGATTTGGAGCAACATTAAAAAAAAGGTTACCGTGTCGCCTGCATCTTTATGTCACGTACAAAACCAGTAGGTTGCACCACAAAGCAAAATAAAGCTAGTCATTTAACTCCAAGCAGTTTCCCTCTCTGGCAACAAAATGGAGAGTTAGTTTGATACTGTCACCTATCCAAGTCAGATCAAATTAAATCCAGGTTTTGTCTTGCAGTAAATTAAAACCACTACCCAATTTAACATTTTCAAGAAGCAGCCATTTCTGCCTAAATTTTCAACTAAGCGTTAAGCTGACAGGCTGTTCCTAGTGAGCCTCAGTTTCATCAAATTAAAGTTTTCGCTACAACTCATATTCAGAGGAAAAAAAACAAATAATAATGTTAGTAGCCTTTACTGCAGCCTGAATGCCAGGCTGTATTTTACCCAGAATGAGAACTCTTACCTCAAAAACCTCTCCTTACATGTCTAATTCTAAGGACAGATACACTCAGCACACAAGAAAACCACAAGAAGCTAGCAGGAAGATCTTCCTTTGGCATTGCTGAACTATCCTACTAGCTCCTTCTTCTGAAGATGGAAGGAGGAGAAGTAAGAAAAAGTATCATACACCACAACACAGTTCCAACTCAGAAAAATAGGATATGGCATCTTTCAGGACCAACGCAAATTACTTGGTGAGGTCATGAAGCCGAGACATGATGTCCCGTACAGACCAAACATGAGGACGTTAGGACAAGACATGGAACAAGAGGTAGAATGCTGCACTAGCTGCCAGGAGGTGACAGACGAGCCTTTCCACCACATTGGATCTATGCTGCTTTTCTTACCATTTTCCTCTGTAACCACCACAACAAGTTTCTCTCCCCTTGTTGTTTAAGCATGCACCCCAGGAAGCATATGCTACTCTTCCTTGCTCTCTATTCTGTAAGAGGAAACCAGCACTTGTGCAAATCTCCTTCTGAAAAAATTTGTAAAACAAAACCCAACCAACCAACCAACCAAGACTGCAGGAGGGAAAATAAAATGGAGGTATTTGTACCATATCCAGACCCCTCCATCTAGCCCTGCTGAAGTAATTTCTTCAGATTCGTTAAGCTAATGACTGTTTACCTGCCCAAGAATAAAGTCTGAACATCAACCTTTGGAGATGGCAGGCGATGAAGTCTGGCTTGCCCCACCTAAACAAACGGCTCGCCTCAGGTAAGAAAGGATGCTGTGAAGCTGGACTTAATGCTATGATATGCAAACATGAGACCCACCAGGCAGACTTGCATTAGCAAAAAATGTTTGAAGGACAAGACTGCGGTGAAGAACGGTTCAAAGAGCGATTAGGAGTGAGTCAAGCCAGAAAACTCAACCTGGAGACAGACGACCGGTTCCTCATCTCCTGAGGAAAGCAGGCCCATTTGCACCAGCAGCTCTCCTGTTTCAACTCCATAAAGCACTTCAGTGCTTTCTATGAAGATCAGTTCTATGCAAAGCGCAACCTCCAAGATAGAAATCGCTCAGCAGAATTAACTTAGCAGGCCTTAACACCAAATAGTTACATTTAATATCTTATTTTTCTGTAGCAGCCACTAGTGTCAACAATCAAACAAGAACAGTAAGTCTATTGAGAAAAATGCAGCCTCTAGCTCTTCATGACTTTCAAATATGATCCCCAAGGTAGCAAAAGCCTGAATAAATGCCTGAGCCTTTATGCACAAGCATAAAGTTTTTAATCCCAGCCAATCTGCATTTGACTCTAGAGTTTTATCATAGCACCTACAAGGCAACCTATAATGCACAGTCCCATGCAATCGACTCTGTTCATCAGGATCACAGTTCTGAAGTGACCTCTCCTTTCATTCCTCCCCCTCCAAAGCATCTAAATCCATCACCTTCTCATCTTCAAAACTTACATACATAGTACCTTGCTTCATCATGCAGGGAAAGATGCTGCCATGCATTTCTTCCTCATTCACTATTGAAAACTCAAAGCAAGCTCGTTACTCAATAGAAATGCTATCTTTGACTGCTGCAAGAAAGAGTGTTCAATATAAATAATAAAGTGCTATTATCTACTTGATGAAAGGCAGCCTATTAGTACGCGAGAGTCTCTCTAATTTGTACTGGCCACAAAAAGTACACCTGGAACTGAGGAGACTGTTGCTTGAAAGCCTTTGATGTGTTCAGAGGTAAAGTATTTCTTTCTTCAGAAGCATTTTATCAAATTATCATCAAGGATAACAGAGTATCAAAGGGCAAGTCTAGTTGTCAAGCATGTCATTTGATTTTTCATTTGGAAAAAATAGATTAGACTTTTGTAATGAGTTATATTTGCTTTTTTGGAAAGGATTAAGATGACTAAGATCATACCCTTGTTTCCCCTTAGAGCGCTGTAGAAAAAAGCCCCAGCGGTCGATAGCCACTTGCGCTTCCCGTGCTTCAGAGCAAACTGGCAATCCTAACACACAGTTTTAAGAATATCTCAAACCGCGTTTGAGCTACTTGTTGAAACACTGGTGGCAGACTTAAGATTTCAGCACACTACATTGTCCTGAGCACAGAAAGCTCCTTCAACAGAGTTTCTTGTACTCGAACACTGTTTGACCACGAGAAAAAGGGCCTTAAAACAGGCGGATTTTCAGCAATATCGTATTTTCTGTGTTTCAGAAGACTTAAGTGCACAACGCTTAGGTTATTATTAGTCATTACAACCGCAGCCGGCACCAGCAAAGCACCAACACCCAAAGCACTGTTTCATCAAAAGGTGCGCCCGGAGGAATTCCACTAATAACGCCGCGCTACAGAATCAAAACAAAGTCCTGAAGAAAACTATGTTTAATTGCACTTCACCCGAACTGAATGAATCAATGCTGACACCCTTTTTTTTTTTTTTTTTTTATTTAACCGACAGACAGCCTTTTAAAATGGGTGTCAGGTTCAAATGGATGCTCGTTAAACGGCTCTCAATCCGCAGACGGAGGAGCCCCACCATTACAGAGGCAGGCCGGTAGAATCGAGGCGGGGGGGTGTCCCTTACCCTTACCGGCGCCTTTCACAGTACCCGCACCCCGCGGCAGCCGGCCCGGCTTAACGTGGGCCCGCATCCCCCCCCCTCCCTCTCCATAGTGGGCTCGACGGGCCGCGGCCGGCCCGGCCCGCCGGGACCCGGGCCGCCGGGGGGGGGGGGGGGGGGGAAGCTGCGTCCCCCGCCGCCGCTCGCCACGACTGCCGCCCCCGCCGAGGCCCGGTCCCGGTCCCGGCCCGCCCCGCTCACCATCTCCTTGCGGAGCAGGGCCAGCGCCGCGTCCAGGTTGGGAGGTTTGGGCGGCCGCGGCGAGCCCCGGCCGCCGCCGCTCAGCTCGTCCTGGATGCGGGACTTCTGCGCGTAAAGCCGCTCCAGGTCCCGCCAGCGCCCGCCCTGGCCGCCGCCGCCGGAGGAGGAGGAGTTCAACAACCCGCTCAGGCTCTTGGGCAGCGGCGGCAGCCCCGCGCCGCCACCGGGCCCCAGCAACCCCGGCCCGCTCATGCTGCGGCGGCGGCGACCGACGGAAGGAGCCGCCTGGGCCCCGCTGCGGGAGGCGCCGCCCGGAGCCCGCCCCGCCTACGGGCCGGGCCGGGCCGGGCCGGGTCGGGGCGGGGGTGGGGGAAGAGGCCCGGCGGGCGGGACGGAGGCGGAGGCCCTCGGCGGCGGGGGAGCCGGGCCGCAGGTGCCCGGGGGTGGGCGGCGGCACCCGGCCGCCTCACCGCCTCACCGCGCCGCGCCACGGCGGCTTTGTCTGAGGCGAGGTGCGCCACGGCGGCCCGCGACCCCGCGGGCAAGGCCCGGCTGCCGGCCTGCCTCCCGCCTCGGCCTGGGGGCCGGGGCCGGCGGGCCTGTGACACCCCCCCCGCCCCGAAACAGCCCCCGAGGCAGCCGCCTGCCCTCGGGCTGGGAGAGGGGGAAGGCCGCGGCGGGGACGCGGCTGAGCCCCCGGGCTGGGGCCGGGGGTGCCGGGATGAAATGCAGTGAAAGCAAGCGGGAAAGCGGATTAAATGCTACAGGCGGAGGGTAGGCAGCTCTTCTGAGGCGATGGTGTTGCGGCAGTCACCTGGTGACACGGAGGTGCTCTCTCCTTCCCATCGAGGTGCTTCCCTTCACACCCTCACAGCCGGGCGTTGTGTCAGAAGTCCTTATCTCCAAGCGTTGCGCCTACGCTTCGGTGTACCTGCTCTGTGAATCAAATCTCGCCGTCCGAGAGACGGCTCGCTCCTTTTAATCCAGGTTTATTCACAGGGCGGTTTATTGCTCTGGTTTACAGAAATACCGGGAGCTTTTCGTGAGAAGGGTGGTTCTGGGCAGGGGGTATCTGGCACGGGGGTCCCTGGAACTGCCAGTGCGGGCACGGTCCTGTTACCTCAGTGGGCCAACTGTTAGGTGCGTTTCTGCGCCTTCCCCCCCCCCCCTTTTCCCTTGACCTGTTTGTATCTCTGGAGTCCCTTGAATAAATTATGGCAATTTTGGATCATCCAAAATCCAAAACGAAGCAGGGTATAAAATTGGGAGTTCTGGGAATGCGTTGCCATTGCAAAGCCATGTGGTTTAAAGGTGCAGTCCTGTTGCCACAACCCTGCTTTGTTTGTGGGGTTTTCTCTTCAAGAAATAACCAGATACAGTGATTTTGAGTTAAGCCTCTACCTTATTTTCAGTTTTGTTCCTAGACTCACATGGCTTTTTCACGGTTTAAACGTCATCAGACTCTGCGACAATTGTTTTAAAACCGCTTCCAGTGGAGGAAGCTTTTGCCAATCTTTATTCATGTTTACACGCTACTTTAGGGATTGATTTTTCAGATGACCTGATGTGCTTTTTAATGCTTTGTACGTTGGAATCAAGAAGATTTTTTTTTTCCCCTGTTTGTCATGATGCCACTTCTGCCCAGGTCGATTGTGAAAAATAAAATAGTGATGATGATAGCTTTTAGGAAACTAAAGGCATTTAAAACCATCCCTACTGTAGATTAAAAGCATCAACAAACCCCTTGTCCTTCCAGGCCAAGGGTGCCTGACAGCAAAAATATTCAGTTTGCTAAGGATGTAGGCACTGTATTATCTTACTGCTTATTAGCGAATACATTCGTTTGTTCTCCTTCCAGCCCCCCCTGCCCTTTTTTTTCCCAGATGACAGCTATTTGGAAAAGCTTGTGAATATTCTTATTTTATCTAGACCAGCTTATCTTAATTATTTTTTTCAGCTTGCCTGATCCCATTAGATTCTAAGTGCATTTTCTTCACACTCGGGTCCTTTAGGCACCTTGTTGCCATATCTACTCTTGCAAAAATCTTTATGCTGGCTTACCGCTCAACTTTGTCATCTGAAAAATAAAAAAACCTGCTTTTTGTGTTCTCGGTGACCCTTCTCTCAGTTGGCAACCTTTTCTAGCCTTCATTCATATTAAATTTGTAACTATCCTTTAAAATCTAAATCTACTGCTTTATTTAGTCTGACCTAGTTATAATGTGGTGATAATGGAAGCTGGAGTCTTTTGCAGTTATGTCTTTTGGTTATGGAGTAAGCTTTCGTTAGCTGTACAAACCTCTCAGTCTTTGTTGGTTCCTAGAATTGAACTACGGAAACGTGTTACTCATCTAAACCATCCTTTGCTAAGGATGTTAACCTAAAAAACCCCACATTAAAAATACATGTAGTTTATGTCATAAAGAATTAGGAAGTGCCAGAAGAGAGGTGTCCCATACCATTTCTTTACGCAAATGCATTATGCTATATTTTTAATTTACATGGGAATATGTGATGTGTTTTCCTTTCCTCGTTCATTAAGAGGATACACAATGCCCATGTATCATTTGTACCTCATTTCCTAACACTCCTCTTTCCCAATGCTGTGATCTATATACATTATAGTGTATCTTGAATTGATATATTAGGACTGTTTCCTACAGCCTTTTCTATGATGCTTTCCCCTTTAATAACTGACTTAGCTACAAACGTTAATGACATTCTTTATGACAACCCTGTGATAGAAGGTGGTATTGTTATCCACACTGGAACCAGGTCACGGGGAGCTAAAGGTAGGTCAAGGTAAAAAACAGTCTACTAATTTTAAGTGCCTGGTTTGTGATTCCTAGGGATGATTTTCCACCAGACAGAACTGACAGAAGGACACGTGCCTCTGCTTCAGGCTACCCTGCGCAGAGCAGCACCTTTGCTTAAAGCCACCTTCATTAGAGATTTAAAGTAAGACTCCAGATTTTGCAGTGATGTGGCTAATGTCACATTTTGTCCACTTTGCAGCAGGGATCTCTTAAAACCTGCCAAACAAGATGCCCCAGAGCTCATCTGTCAGTGCCATCGGCCTTTTTAAGTCCTTTTTGTGTTTGCAAGATGTCTCCCATGGGGTTAACTTGCAGTCAGGATTGCTTGTCAGGATCCAGATACCACAAACTGGGTGTATGCAAGACAAATTAATAATTAGTGACACATGCTTTACTCTTCCATTTGCTCCTGTAATCAGAGTGCCTGAACATACTCTTGTTTCTCATGAGGCCTATGGTTTTTATCACTGGTGTGGAGGAACAGATATCATGCTGTTCTGTGGTGCTCTGGAAATGATGTGAAATTTGGTCCTTTGGCTAAGGAGAATTTAGAAGATGCTGGGTAAAATTGGCACCTGATATATGATGCCATGTAGTGGCATATCCAAACAGAAATTAGATTTTCAGCCAAAGATCATTCAATTCTTAGGCATCATTTTTCATCAGAAATGTGGTTTGAAATAAAAGTGGTCAAGAGTCCTAATTTTGACACTTTTTTCCCCAAGTATATTTCCATACCTATGCCTAAAAAGTGAAAGCCCAAGCATGTACTAACACAGAATATCACAGTGGCCTCCAGGTAGGTCCCTGGCAGAGCGGTACCCTTCGATCTAGAGCAGATACCCTCCTATTTAAGCTACCTGACTAAACAGGAGCGATAGTGGGCTGTTATCTTTTTTATAGGTCTGCTACCACAGAGATACACAAGAAGGACACCTCCACCTTTTTCTGCAGGGTTCAGAACTAACTGCTAGAAACACAGAAATATGGCGATTCAGGGATCCAGGCTTCAGTTTAAAGTTCCTGCTGAAATCTGTTCTTGTGGTTATAAACCCTTGTGTGTGCCACTTGCTCTCCCAGCCTGCTCCTCTTGCCCTTGTTGCTGGTTTTTCACCAGTTCCTGTCCTTGTCCTCTTATGGACCCTCTTCCAAAGCAATGTCCCTTAGCTATGGTCTCTGATGCCGTAGTTTCTATCCTTTGTTGCGGACACATATTTAGCTAACGGTCACAAGAGCATTCCAGACGCCTTTAGAAGGCCTTGAACAGAATAAACAAGAAGACAAAAAAAGAAAGATGCCAATTAGAAGAACACAGGTGCGCATTCCACGATAAAGGGAACTTGGCACGAAGAACCTCAATTCGGCAGTTTATCTTGACCAATTAGACTGAGACAAGTTTCGCATGTTTTAGTTAGTATAACCAATTGTGTCCTATGTTTATGCACATGTACAGAGTTAGTATAACCAATTATATCTTGGCTTATGGCGCGTGGACAGCTGATGTTTAGCTTGACAAGGTATATAAGCACGCTGTTTGGGCAATAAAGGGAGAACAACTTTAACCGTATCGGTGTCCGGTTGTTACTCGGCTCACGTCTCCAGATGGTTCCCTGCAACAATCCTTGCCTTTTGCTTTTGTCCCTCTTGCTTCAGCTGCCACACGTGCACTCTCGTGGCTGCCTTCCTCGGCTTCTCTTTGATACCTAGTGCTGCCCTTAGCCCTCTGTAGTGAAGTCAGACTGCTAATTCTTCCTTTTTCATGGAGAACCAAAAAAAGCAAAATTTTGACAACAGGAGAGAAAGAATGTCCCTAGGGCATGGGGGGTAGGTGCTTAGGTGCAGAAAGGTGATTAGGACTGGGCAGAGCGAGGGCAATAGATTCTGAAGGAAGCAGGAATCGGAGGTGACACAGAGGGACTGGTCTGTAGAGATCTGCAAGTGTGTGTGAGTTACAGTTACACCACTGAAGGCATCTTCCAGCCAGCTATAAAGAGCATGTAGGGTTATTTTTTTCCCCTTTTTGTTTGCAGCTGCTCAAAGCAGAGCTCTGTTTCCTCTCTCCTTTTCACAATGAGGATGGTATGGATTTTTGAACTAATTTATGCCCAGCTTAAAGCAGTGAGAAGCAGTATGGAAATCCGAAGAGCATGTGAATGTGGCAAATAGGCAGTTACATTTCTGCAATGATGAGGGGTCTCATTCCTCTCTCTAGCTCTTTTTTTTTTACATTGCAGTCAGTTACCAAGTGCTGCTGGTTTGTGTTGTGAAGGGGAAAAAAAAGAATGAAAGTCTGTATTTTCATATCAGAATCCTGGTTCAGGATTATAGGAAGGATCATGCTAAGGAGAAATAAGGACTTGATCTCATAGTAAAGTTGATGGGACTTACAGTTAAGGTAACCAACCATTTATTTTCCTGATGATGCCAAAATATGACTTGTTCACATGTCTGTTTAACCTTAGATCAAACTATAAATTTTCTCCACAGTACATCACTCGGTGCCCTGCAACACTGGTTTTAAAATCTCCTCACTCTGTCCTCTCACTTTATTAAATTAGATGTGGCAGTATCAGTCTTTTTTTCCTACCTCTCCAGTCTCATAGATTCTTCCCCATTATGTGAAGTCTAGCAGAAAAAAAGAGTTGCTGTTTAGACCACACCAAATTCATATTCCTGCAATGTCCTTGTCTTCAGGATTTCTGTTGTAATTAACAAAGCAAGCCATTTTAGTATTTCACATCAGCTGGTAAAAGCAAATACACCAAAATTAAATGAGAAACAATGGTAGGTTGTAGGAGTTAATCATTTCGGTATTACATGAAAATTCATAGGCATGACAGAACCCAGCAGAGTTTTGTGAGATAATTATGTAATAAACTAGCCTCGTGCCCACAGCTCTTAATGGCTCTGAACATCTTCCCTTCATCTCCTTTTACTGTGTCAAAAATACAAAAGAAAAGAAGGACTTCAAAGTGCCTTTTGATGTTTTTTTTTTCCCCCTTTCCTATAAGTTCAATCTAGTTCTGATAAGCATTTGCCTCTTCAAAAAGAAGGCTTGAGGGGACATTTATTGCCGCTGCTCTGCTGTTAGTTCAGTTTGTTAGCCTCACAACACTGCGCTTCTTACTCTTAACAGTACCGACTTACAGGGACGGCTTTCCAGAATCTGATTACCGAAAGCAGATAGCCGAGGGATCAGAGCTACAGGCTTTAAGGGTATTTGTCTTATTATCCTAGTGACACTGAACAGACCCTTTCTTTTAGTGAGATCTGCATCGGGGTCAAATCTGGAGGATGCTGTCTAAGCTGGGCCAAGGTCGTTTGAGGTAAAAATGACAGGAGTTCTAAATCTGTGTGCAACACTGCATGGCAGAGAGAAAGCTCTGCTGAACAGGTATGGCTGGGGGTGTGCAGAAGAGGCAAGAAGGATTTGTGCTTGCAGAATGCAGAATATTGCAGATTCTCTAGCAATTTGATATCTGCCTTGAAGCATTTATGAGTGAGGAGGAGTCAATCATTTTTTAAAAAGAATTACTTATTTTTCTGTAAAATGGTCAGTTGTAAGCAAACATGAGAGTTCCTATATACTATTATATTCAGCTAATGTTAATAAAGAGATCATATTTCTTGGTTCTTTCTTTGGTGTTCTCCCTTCGTAAATGTATATATGAGATTTTTTTTCCCAGGCTGAATAGAGAAATCTGTTAGATAACATATTTCCACAAGATAGATGTAGGTTACACCGCTCAGGAGATAAACACTTCTCTTCAGCAGTAAATGGCTATAATGCTTGCTGGGGAAGGGGGGGGGGCATAATTTTATATTCAGATGTACCGGTGTTCTTGAAAAATGACCTTCCTCTCCCACGATGCAAGTAGACAGGTTTGTGCCTCAACTGAATTGCTGAATAATCAAATGCAAAATTGAGGCCATAAAAGAAAACAATTCATACCCTTCAGTTCAGCTGGGCCAAATGCCATTATCCCACACTGCCTTCCACCTGCGCTGGAGTACTACCTGGTGCTATAAACAGCCTGTGCTCCTGTGCGAGCTCTCGGAAGGGGAGAATGATGAGCAGATTTCAGCAGGACCTTTTCCTTCCAGCAGCTGGGGTTGCACGGGATGGATGAAGCTACAGCGATGCCCGAGAGCACAGCACCCGAGAGCCGAATCGAGGCTGGGCCAAAGCTTGTGCGGAGTGTCCTGGTATGGACCTGGATCACTTTGTCTTGTGCTGAAACTGAGCCGCCTCTGAGGTGGGGCAAGGGCAATAATTTAACAGTGCATAACATTATTTCTAAACAGTTTAGAGGAGAAAAGTACTCTCTGTAATTGAAAGTTCATTTAGGTAGAGAGAATGTAATTACCTGGCACAGTTAGAGGAGCAAAGCTATTGTGAGTCTCTGATGAAAGCTGTCATCAGTTATTTAGTGGCCAACAAGTGATTAGAATTTTTGTTTCATATTTCATACAAGAACAGCACATTCAGCAGCCCAGTGACCCCTAAATTTAATGCGGGGGCACTCGCTAATTACTGACTCAGAGGCAGATGTGCTGCTAGCTGTACTACGATTATTGTTTCTTGCAGCATTTTAGTGTGTGGCACCCAAACAGCAACAAGACTGACCCTTATTTAGAATGGGCAATCAACTTTTATAATGTATAGGCAAAGGAATAACTTTAAAATACTGTTAGGATTTTAAAATAAAATATATTCCATGTAGCAGATGTAATGCTTGAAAGGAACTTCTTGGCGTAAATACTTAGGATACCAGATTTTTAGCTGACATGACCCTGTCGGAGAAATACTATCAAAGCAGTTCACATTTCAAATAGCGCAAAAATGATTTACCCATCTTCTTTCCCTCCTTTTCTATTAGAAATGTCCCTCTCAGGTCCTGCAAACTGAGTGGTTGCTTCTCTGACTCCTATCCAAGAACTGGTAGAACTCCAGGGGGAAATGCGATAACAAATATCCGCAAAGAGAGGAAGCTGTGAAAACCAAACATCTGTGCTGTAAAGGAGATCAGATCAAGCTGATCACTGCAGCTGTAATCAGTCACCAACAGGAACAAACAGGTATACAAATGAGTTAGAAGGAAAGAACGGGGATTTCTGAAGTATTTTTGGCAAGTCTGGAAAAATAAGAATCATTCTGCCTGGGCAAATGCAAAAGGATTTTTTGTCTTTCTTTGCTAAATTGGCCAAGGAAGAGGGAAAACTACCGAGACTGCCTGAAGAGGAACCATCAGAAATACGATTGCTAACAAGTCCAACACTTAACCGTGAAAATGGATTTTGGATAACATGACATTGTACAAGTTCATTGTTTCATGATGTACAAACATGCAAGGCCACAAAGCCCCTCCCCTGTGAGAAATAAGATTTGGAGTGCAAAGTATACATGCTTTGAGTTCAACTTCGCATTTTTACATGGTCACTTTTTGCAGTACAATTGCTTTTTAATTAATTATGAGCTTTCAGAACTTTTGGAATATCAGTGACCTGAAATAACTTTAAAGTATCTCGCAATTCTTGTCAATTTTCTACTGTAAGCAAAAAATAACAAGAACCAGCTCTTTTATGTTTCAAAGATTATGAAAGCTTTTAGAATGGAATCGACATAATTCCGTCAGTGCTCTGAAAGCAGGTTACTTACATCCTGTGGCAGTCACTCTTTTGATGAAGCCAGTTATATTTACCAACTTTATTCTTGCTGAGTCATTCTCTGCCCTGGTATTGCTTTGAGGCAGGGGGAGAGAGAGAGAGAGAGAGAAAGATGATAATTTTATACCACTTTTTGGTGAATTGTCACAGATCAGAAGATAAACAAGTACTATCTTATAAATACTGTGATTTTTTAATCATTTCAGAACTGAAATACTTTGCTGTCTCTGCTCTAAACTTGATTCTGAAAATTAATTACTTTTAATTCTCATTCATATAATGAAATACCAGCAAAGCCCTAGCTAGTTAAAACTGCAAGAAGCACACAATTTAAGATAGTTTCCAAGATTTTCATAGGAAGATGCTGCCTAGTATGTTCTGGAGACCTCCGGCATTCCTAAGAGAAGCCCCACAAAGCGTGATCCAAATCTCAGCGAAGTCAGTGACAGTCTGTCCACTGACTTCAGCTGTAGAGGGAATTGGGTTAGGGCCTAGGACTGAAATAAGCTCCGTATCGAAGGCCTGTGCATGTCCTGCTCACTGAGTAAGTGATACTCATCCTCAAAGATGAGCTTATGTCAGTTTTTAGTGGAGGCGGCAGCCTGGTTGTCAAATGTATCCCAGCAGCAGCGATGACTCTTACAGCTGTTCGTAATACCCAACACAGCACAGCATAGAGCCAAATCAATACCTATGGGGGATTTCTGAAGCCGGCACCAGTTGTCAAGGGAGGTATGGCCCCTTTAGCTTTTCAACCTGTACGTCCACACCTTCCTGAACTACAACTTGGACTGTTCTTGGGGAAAACGGGTTGCTTGGGACTAGTGCACGCTTGTGACGTAACAGCCGGAGATGGGTTCATCTATCAGTGCAGCGATGGTGTTTGGGCTTTCTTGTTCATCTCTGGAAGAAACAAGGGTAGGTTGAGCTGGAAACGGTTGGTCACACAGATCATTGTGACCACCCACTTCTCCCTGCTCTTAAAAAGCAACTGGATGTCTGTGGTGTCTGAATGTTGCATGGTTCAGAAAAGAGCTGACGAACAAACTTGCCGTCACCCTCTTCCCTAGGGGAGCTAGGTCCTTAGAGCAACACTGATTTACCAAATAGAGCTGGGAGGTGTGTAATAGTCACATAAACAAGGATCAAGAAAGACGGTGTCATTTGTAATACTGGCCTGCGTAAAGGACACCATCAGATAGTTTTACCACAGAAAATGTAGGGAATTTGAAGAAGGATTTCATGAAACTAAATATTAATAGGGATATTTTATCACATTTCACAAATAGCCACTGAAGTGTTTATTTTTTTTAGCTGAGGGCAAGCACTTAACATGTGTGATTTACAAATGCCACTTCCCATACTGGCAGTGATATGAGACGACCTGAAGGACTGCAGGTGGCCGTGCCCTGGATTGGTGGTGTACGGTAACATCCCTGTTTCGCTGCCAAACGCTCAAGCTGTGCAGATAATGTGTCTTTAGTCTTGTCCTGATTGGTTTTCATGCTATTACTCCTTCTTGCTGATACAACTGAGTGTACTTCAGCCTTTCTCAGTTTTAATCTTCACTTTTCCTCAGGTCTTTTCTTTTTTTCTTTCTTTTTTTTTTTTTTGATAGCCATATAGCAATACCTTTACCACTGCAGACTAAAAAGTCTGGTTTGATATAATCACTCCTTTTCCTCAAAACTTCTCCTAGAATTGTTAAGTGTGCTGCCACATCCATTTGAACCTCAGCATAGCAGGACTACAGCAGAGCAGTTAGGTTGCATAATGCACTTCTCTAAATCAACTTCAGCAGATGGGAAGGAAAATAGCTTCAGCTAGCAAAGCGCAACTGCCCTTGGGCACTTTTCAGATGGCAGTGGAAGTGCAGCCCAGCAATGCCCTACTGTCTTAGTTTTGTCCTCTCAGATGACAGAGGCAGCCTTGCCTGAACAAAGGATTATTCCCCTCTGGCTCTTCCTCTCCTCCCAGTTTACAGAACTGTTCAACTACATACCTTTAAACATTTCTTGTATGGTAATTTTTCCTCAATCATCACGCATTGCTTCATTTCTACTGGTATTTAGGAAAAAAAAAAAAACATAAATAAAAAATTAAACACTCAAGTAAAATATAAACAAGAACAACATAGGTTAAAAGATGACTAAAAATAGTGGTATTAGTTAAGTCTTGTTTTATACTCATCAGGTAGGGAACCCACAGCTGTAAGAAGAAATTAGACCTTATCAGTTTATTAAAAACCCATGATCACAACTGGTTAATTTATCAAAAACAGAAGGGAACACTACCAAATGAGGCTAAACACATCACTTAATTCAACTCCACTGAAGTCATTAAAGTCATACTGGCATAAATTTGTGTTTATCTGGCATCATCTGTTCTGTGGTATGGAAGCAAATGGTTATGTAAAAATGGTGGAAAAATCAAAGCTGACTGTTGCAATGGACCTTTAGAGAAAACAAGCTACATTTTAAGATGGTTGAAACAGACTCCATTGGTTTTGAGCAAAAGCTTCAGCTGCAGAATTTGTTAATGCAAAATGAATTGCATACATGAACGTCAGTGGCGATGTCATGGGTTTTAAAGTCCTGGGTCAGCTAGTCAGTGAAGGAGGGACACATCCATGATCTGGCTGGAGGTGCTGCTTGTTCAGGCTGCCTCGTGCTAAAAGGGGGAAGAGCTCAAGACTGTTTTAGCACCCTTGCCCCAGAGCGAGCCGTGGCTGTATCTAAGAACCTGCCCGAAGGGCTGTGAGAAGATCACAGACTTTTCTCCTGTCCTTGTTCTGGTAAAACAGTAGCAGTGCCTGCCCTCTTTTTCTTCTCGTCCTTCTTCCAAAGATTCAGTTCATTTCCAACGCTCTTTCCTCATATAATTTATTGATGTCAGTGGTTGGGAAATTGCTAACTACTTTAAGCTTTTATGATTTTCAAAAAGACTACAGCCCTGTGTGCACAGATATTCCCTTATGTGTGTCCCCTGCAACTTAAAGTGTGCTAGACCTAGTTTAGGATGACGGCAATATGGGCCAAAGAACTGATGAAGCTACAGAGGGTTTAGGGTGTCAAATACTTTATAGTCTAGGGACAAACACTGACTATTAGAGAGCCTGGGGCAGCAAGGTGCTGAGCCAGATTTAAGCCTTTCTAAGCCAACTTGGTCCTGACTGCCTATATATGCAACAGTTGGGTTAACTTAACTTTGAATTTCCAGGCTCTAATTCCTCCTGATCTCTTTTTTTTCCTGTGAAGTTTCCAAAGTTTAATACCACTCTGCTCTGTATCACCCTTGCATCTTAACCCAGCGCTGTGTATTATTTCCTTCACATTTCTGAAACTTCCTTAAATGAGTCATTCTGCAACATTTTGCTGTGCTTCCTTGTCTTGCAAAGGTTGAATATATTTATCGTTACTTTTTTTCAAGTTTCAGTGTAATGTGAAGCACCAGGGGAGCCCTTCTAGCTTCTGTTTTCTCTGCAGGAGTCCGTGCTTAGTTTGTCGTCTTCGCAGGATACCATGTGAACAGCAGAGTTCATGATTGACATGGGAAGCTCACAAGGGCTATCGCTATCAGTGCAGGTACAGCCAATGCATATTTCAGCACTCTGGCAGGGGTTTCTACGGGTCTTGTGATCTTTGCAGGGATCCTTATGGGAAATTCAATGAGGAGAGTCTCAGGAGAGGTTGGAAGACAAGAAAGATAGGGGCAGCTTTGAGGGGGTTGTGTTGGTGGTGGAAAAGAGAGATAATGACATTGAAAAAGAAGCAGTGAAATAAGAAAAAGGTAAAGAGAGAAGAAGAGCCACTTGTGAGGTTAAGACCTCTGCAGGGAATAAGGACCCGAGTTCAAAGATCACTGGGGCTTTGGCTGGAGCAAAGATAATGGGGAAGAATAAGCAAATTTGAAGTGTACACTTGGGGGTATCACCCCAGCAGTAGAGTGAGGTGTGTAACCAGGGAGACAAGAAAGAAAGAAAGAAAGAGAGACGTGGCAAAGGGAAGAAAAGTTTGCTGGAAACAGTGCTTAGAAAAATAGCATCCTTAAAAGAGTTATTAAAATGGTCAGTAAGACAGAAAGGAGAAGCCAAAAGAAGGGGAAAAGGAGAAAAACAAGAACGGCTACGCTGAAATGCCTCCAGGGGAGAGGGGGCTCTGATTCCCCCATTTCTTCTCAAATTTCTGTTAATGTACATAGCAAAGAGCTCTTATTTTTCCATTCGCATCTGTTTGCACCTTTGCACATAGCTTTCATATGTTTACTCATATGTATGCGACTTACTTACAGATGGGTACACCCCATTTTGCATCACCCCTGAGAGTTTTCAGAGAAGTTACAGCCTCAGCAGAACACAGCTGTCAAAACCGTCTGATGGTTTGCAGCGTGAGCAATCTGGTGGGCAGTAACTGATGGACATTTCCGACACCCCATTTCTCAACAATTGCAGGAGTTTCTTGTTTACTTCTGAATATACCTCAAGATTTGATTTTTGACTGCTAAAAAGTCAGTTCTTTCATTAAGAGCTGTTGGGGGTTTACAAGCCATGTGCCTAGGTCTAATGTGTCACGGCTATGGAACATTCCCAGCCAAGACCTCCTTTGTGCTGTGTCCTCCTTGGGCAAGGACTGTGGAGTGGTTTTCAGGGAAAGGTTATAATTTCATCTTTTTCCCCAGGTCTTTGTCTGAAGGAATGTGAAAGGATTGGATAGATGGGGGACGTGTTTATTTCAGGAAATATCTGCGTCTTCTTCTGTCTCTGAGAGGGAATACATTTGGCGATGTGTTATTGTTAAACTATGTATGTGCTCCCTGGAGAGCCTTGTACACAATGTACCAGATCTGTCTATAAGAGGAATAAACAGGTACATGCTGGTACAAAGCCAGGATCTGTAACACAAGCTCAGCTCTCCATTGACAAGGAAAGCGCCAGTGGCATTTGCGCAGGACTTTGCAGCAGCTTCTCACACAATATTACACAGGCTGAGAAAAAACAGTCCCTGAAGAAACGGATGAAGAGGCGTTCCTCAGGGATTACTATGTGCCGAGACTTCAGGAGTGGTGTGCAGCATCGGCAGCCAGCGTCCCAAGAGCAGTAACAGTCCTCTTGCCCAAGGCACTGCCGTCACAAATAGGCAGCCTGCCTCTCTAAAACTAGGGGCAGAGAGACAGTTAAAGGCGAGCCTTGACATTTGGAAATTAGTCAGCCGCTCTGTCTCACTCCTGCTTGCCTGTCTGTTTGGCAGCAGAGCAGGCTAGTGAAAATGTTCCTCTGATCACAGACGGTTTGGAAGCAAAGTGGTAGATCTACAGCTGGAGCATGTGTCACCATTACCTTCAATCAAAAGCCTTCACTAAAGGATTCACTTTAGCAGCACAAAAAATAAAGGCTTGTCTTAATGTTTTGTCCCTCTCCTTCCCCCAGAGGAACGTCACACACAGCCCAGTGAAGGGGATGCAATTTCAAACAAGCTTCTCACAAAAGAGCCACACTCCCCTCCCAGGACTTGTACCTGCCTCCCCCCAGTTCAGTCCCATCCCATAGTTCTCCAAGGCTCCCAACTGATTTTCAGGAAAAATCAATTCCAATCCCCAAATCTGTTTTATGTCCTTATAGAGCCCAGACACGAACTCGAGGCTCTTTCTTCTCCACATTGTTGCTCACCTCTATGTCAAATGCTACCTTTGCAGAAATTCTCATCCCAATTAATCCCCTTTCCCTTCTCCCTCCCTGTCCCACTGTTTTCTCCCTGCAGTACCACATGTGGCTGAGGCTCTTACCATCAGCTCAGCCTCATTCCCCGTGGAGGTCACAAGACCTCGGGGTGGAGGAAGCTGCTGCTGAGAGAGGAGGAAAAGCCAAGAAGCAGTGAAGCCCTTGCAAATGTGAGCTGGAGAGGGCTCTTTTCAGCTCTCTGCTTGTTCTCGGATGTGCTTCTTTTCAGTCTGGCAGCTCTTGGGAGAAACAGGCAGAAGGGCCTTTTTTTTTGCCTCAGTTGGCTGGTAACCAGACAGTCAGGTAGGGCAGAGGGTGCGTAGCTACAGATGAAGAAATAAATAACTAGCTGAAGTCACTGGAATAAAAAAAATAAAAAATAAAGTTGCACAAAGCCAGAGAGTGACTGTGAGAGACAAGAGACTTCAGACAGCTTCGCTCTGCAGTAACCTTCACCATGTTGGAAAATAGGGTTTTGCCATTGTTGTAACAGAAGTGTTGGGCTTTGACAAACATGTCTTTCAACTGCTTGTTTCTTCTTCCTCTGACACAGCTCTCTTTCAATAATTCACATAAATTCTCCTTGGGACCTGCATTTCTGTACTGGAATAATTAAGATTGGAGCTTATTCCCCTAAACTGTTAGACAGTGTGGCATCAATCACGTCTGTCAGCAAGACTTACCTCTGCCGGAGCAGCAGGAGTATCGGCTCAGCAGTGGTCTGCGAACACAAGAGAAGCAACATAGGTAGGGAGACACAGCACTTCTTATTAGACCAAATGATAGACCTGAAGAAAGGCCTGTGTATCAAAAGTTGCCCATTTTCTCCAATAGTGTGTGCTGGTCTAATAAAAGACAGGATTTCTTCCTACTAGCCTTGTGTTGCTTACATTACCTGTGCTTTGATCAGGGGCTGCAGTTCGCTTCAAACACTTCCCCAGGACGCTTGCTTGTTTTAATCACCACTGGCTGTCTCTTTTGCTATCAAAGGAGCTCCTTTTGCTAGCTTTTGATATGGGGAATGCATTACCCTGGAATCAAAGTGATGTTTAACTCATCCCTGAGCATCTGGAAAGAAACCTTGAACAGCAGTTACTGGCTAAATGTAAAATACATATTTATTAACAGCTGTGCAGGCTGAGGGGGGGGCTGTGTGTACGTGTATATGTACATAGTTTGTCATGCTGCATTTGTATTGCTGGAATGTGAAGGCAGCTGGTTTTTTATATTCCAGATTCAAGGCATACTATCTTTACTTTTTAAGTAGAGATGTAAAATAAAAAAAAACGCACAGGAAAAATAGTTTGAATTTCTTATTATATAATACCATTCAACTGAGTGTCCTAGAACATCACAAAACCCCACTTCAATACTTCCAGTGATCTTGTGATTATCATTGCAATTATTAGTACAGGATTGACAAATGGCTCAGTGAAAGTATTTGAAATTTTAAATATGAAAGAGGAAGAAGCAAGTGGAAGGCGGGTGCCCTTCTGGTCTCACTGGGGGTCACCTCAGCAGCCTCCTCCAGAATTCCTGCAGACCCCAACCACCCCCGATTCCCATCTACCTTCTCCTGTGGTGGAGCTACAGAAAAGAAGGCTGAAATTTCTCAGAGCTGATCAACAGGAACGTCTGATGTACATATACTCCCATAGAAAAGGTTTACATGCATGAAAAAAAATTCTACTATTATTTTGAGACCTCTGCTGTCTCAAATAATGACTTCACCGATGATGCCACTACATGTGAGTTCAACCTGTGTAGCACCCAAGTTTTAGCTTAGAACATCTTTTGCCTGAGCAGATGTTTGTCGGTGGCAGTTGCACCTTCGATTGAAATACAGTTACGGCTTCCGCTGTAGAAATGGTTGAAAGCGTTGTCCTACCCAACAAGCTGCAAAGCGAGCCATCCGGATTAGTGACAATTTCTGAGAAGACAAGGAGGACCAGGGGAACGTCCTTCCACATGCAAGAGGTAGTAGAGGGGACGAGTGCCCTCAGCAGGGCTGGAGCCGGAGGAAGGCTGGGCAGCCATGTGTGCCCGGGACAGACACCACGGAGAACCTGCAGGCTCCTTGGGCAAGACGATGACAGGAGAGATGAAGGGCTTTCCAGACAAGGGTGCGTGGCCTAGTTCAGTGTATTTATAGCATAGCCTTTCTTTGTTCTGCTCTGTGACCTTGAGGGATGAGGGTCAATTAAGCCTGAATGTCAGAGCTAGCATTGCTACCCACACTCATTGTATGAACAGAAAGGGCTGTCAGCAAGGCCAGAAATAACCTGACGCCCCGAAGCAGGCAGGACGGTGAGCAGAGTGGGGATCTGTTGTACAAATCGGTGTTTTGCCAAAAGAACGATGCCCCCCCATCTCCTCTGGTGCCCGCATCCGCCGTACCTCTCCAGCCCCTCACCGGGGATGCTGCCGCCACTTTAGCAGGCAAAGCCCCTGGAGACGGCGTTTCCCTCATCCAGCCTGACCCAGGTGAAGGGTGGGTGACAGGTCTAATCTCACTGAGTGTCAGGAGCAGCACAAGCGGGGCGACGGGCAGCGGGTCCCCACGGCCAGAGGTGCCTGTCCCGCGGCGGGATGAGCCCCGCTCTCGGGGTGAAACGAATCCCACCCTCCACCTCTTGCTTGCGGACCTGCGCTGTGCACAGATCATGAATGGAGACTCTGTTTTACCAAATCAGAATAAAAAAAAAAAAACACAACCCAGCAGCATTCATACTAGAGATATTCCAATTATTAGGAGCAAATGGAAATCACTGCGCTCTCCTCGTGCAAAACATTTGTGGTGCTGCTAAATGAGCCACTGCAAACATTGTAACGTTCCACTGATTTTTTTGTTACTCAGCAACTACTGTGGTGGTTCAGCAGTGAATAGGCTAACCTGAGTTTTCCTAGCAGAAAAATAATGAAAGAAAATGGAAAGCTCGAGATGTAGAAAAGGACTGATGACACTGGTGGCACAGTGGGAGGGAAATGAGGAGCGGATGGAAGTTTGGCAGTCGGGAAAGGTTAGGTTGCAGGCAGAGCTCCTGGAAAGGGATCAGAGTGTCACCACCCTATTAGGAGATTAAGGGAAGGCAAGTTGTGAAGTCAAATGGAATAATTTAAAAGAAGACTAGTGAGAATGAGAAATGAGGACAGCACAGCATGCTACTAGGGCAGAGATCTGCCTGGTTTGGGACAAAGAAGTTTGGGAGAACTGTTAGAATCTTAATCTTCCCATTAACTGAGCAATGAGAGAAGATGCCAACGCATACTTTGAAGACAGACGATTTCTGCTTGCCGTTAAAACTGACTGAACCTTAGGGGCAATAGCTCAAGTTAAAAGAAAAAAAAAAGAGAAATGAATGGTTGGCCAAATCCCCGCTGCTCTGCCTCTGCAGGCAGGAGAGCCGATCTCCATCGCTGCTGTCCGGTAAGGGAGCACTCATGCACAGCCAAGAGCCCCGCTCCCTGCCAGCACCGCTCCTGCTTGGAGCTGCCGCTTAAGAAATCATGTGCGCCCATCCATGGGAGTAAAGCCTCGCGTGCACTGATACGATGCATATACAGCTGTCTACAAAACTGAGGGAATTACTTTAGTTCCTCCACCTGCCTTAACCTATTTTTCCTCTTCCTCAAGTGATCCTTAGCATTTTTTTTCCCCATCTGTTTTGTTGCGCTCCTATTTTAGAGTCTTCCCTCGGTATCCATTACTGGCTGCTGTCAAAGACAAGGTGGACCAGGTTCATCGTTAGGCTGATGTGATATGGCCTTTTCTATGTTCTTCCTTGGGTAATGGCTTGCTAAAAATGAAATCATTTAGTAAAAGGACAAATTAAATAATCAGCTGGGGTTCTTTTTTCCTCAGGTAACATAAGAGCATGTATGTTACATTTCGTTTGAATTAAGACTATAATCTTATACACATTGCTGAAACTGTTATGTTTCATACAGTGGCCTTATTATTTTCTGCATATTTTTCTTTGTGTGTGGAGCTTTTTCTTTCTATTAAATTGCATATCCATGGAGGATTTGGGGGCACTCAGCCAGTCAATCCAATTTGGAGTTGGATGGTGGTTGTAGTGGGCTAAGTCCCTTATCTGTCCCTTTCAGCTGTTTTACTTCTTTGCTATTGACGGAAACATAAAATTAAAAGTGGGATCAACTCAGAGGCAAGAGCCCAGCAAAAGACTTAGGAGGGAAAAGTTGAGGGGGGAGATTCTGACTAATCTCTCTGCAGCTGGGGTAATGTGCTGATGGATTCGGTTTTAAATATGCATGCAGTAGATTGGGTATTTCACAAATCTTGCCGTTTCATTTATCTTTGTGGGTATCAAAGCAAGTATAAGAAGAAAACTGAAATCAGATTGGTAATGGTTGGGGGTTTTTCTGAGAAGTGGGACTTATGGAATTCTGGTTTCCCACATGGTGGGTACTGGGAAATAATGAAGCTCGAGGAATGAGTAGGAGGCCTGAAAGTGGATTAGCCATTCCTACAGGATGAGAGCAGAAGCATAAAGAGGAACTAGTCAGCGAATGTACTTGATTCCATGCATACTTCACGTTATGTACACACTATGGTGAAAAGCAGCTCATGCTATTGAAATCAGTGGTTATAATGGTGCAAAATCGACGTAAATAAGAATTTGAAGCTGACGGACCAGACTGTCGGTGTGCTTTGTGGGACTCACAGTTGTCTTTGTACCTTCTGAGTTTGGACCAGAGAGGGCCTGGCATTTCTTCTAGGTTAGTACTTCCCAGGAGGCTAAATGGTGGCAGCTTCCCACATCCCTCGATGACCTACATTGCTGGAGGTGCACAGGAGTCTGACGATGCTGCTTTCTTCATGCAAACCCCTCTGCCCTGCTTCTGTTTGGGGGCTGGCATCGGGCAATGCACACTGATGAATAAAATCTCTTATGGGAGGGGTTCTCCCCAGGGAGGATCCTCTGCCTCTTGCATCACAGCGACGTGAAAATGAAAACCTCGTGGTCAGCATCTTTAGCGCCTGAGGGACAGGCAGGCAAATCTTCCATCTCTTGAATGAGGGTTTCTCACCATAGCCAGTACAGGGGACTGATGGGATAAACCCCACCGCTTTGTATAGGAATCGTGTTCTCCAGCTCGCTTCCCTCTTGTCCGTGGGGGAGACAAAGGTGGGAGAAGGGCTGAAAGGCTGCGATGGGTGTCAGGAGGGGAGGGTGAAGGAGCAAGGGAGTTTCTCTGCAACAAGGAGAGAGTGAAGAGTAGCAAGGGAAAGCAACACAAGGAAGAGGGAAGCAGAATTTCTGTACTTATTTAAGAATATTAAAAGATACCATCATAGAAGAAAGGAAAACATAGCAAAGGGAAAGAGAGACCAAAGGCAGAAATAAGCTGTTTTTCAAATCAGAAAATGTAATGCTAAACGAAGCAATAAAATACATTGCTGGTGCGAGTGCAATTGATTTGGCTGACATCTATTTTCTCCCTCCTACTAGGCAGCTCAACGAGCTGCTGAAAAGAGGGGCGCATAAATCTCGGATAGGTGAGGTGCTGCGTTGATGAAAAAAAGGTATATAAAGCTTGGCATCTTGTGGACATGGCTCCCCACCTGATTGATGCTGATGTCTCAGGCCATGGACATTGCTCTTTGGATCCAGTACAAATTCTCAGTGGTGCTGCCCACTCCCGTCCTTGTGCAGGCACAAGCATCTCTGAATCAAGAGGCTGATGCTGAAAACTAACTGTCCCGGGCTGGTTTAATTCTTGTGGCTGTGTGAAAGCTACCGTGAGCGTGGGAGAGGTGATGAGACTAGACAGCTAGGGGCGGTGGCAGAAAGGACCTCCCTTTAGAGCGGTGACACAGATTTATGCCGGATTACAGTGCTTGTCTCATCATCAACTGGCAGGACATGAGTCCCCACGCTCGTAAGAGGCCTCTCCTGTCTTGATTCTCTGGTGCGTAACAATGTAGGAGTTCTTGTTTACTTAATAGAAACCAAGATGAAAAGAGAACGGGAAGCCCTAGGCAGCCCCTGTTTCTGCAACCTGTCAATCTGGCCTCACTCACAATTATCACCTCCAACATTTCTCCCCAGTGATCCTGTTTTCTTGGCTCCTACCCCTTGCTTCTCCATGCAGCTTCCAAGTCTCTTGATTTTCGATGCTCCTGGGTGACATTGTAATAAATAGAGAAGGCTTTGGTCAAACCCACTAGAACTCCATGTAAATTTTGTCACGGTAGTTACAGCCAAGGCAGGGTTCACAGGTCTCCTGGTCTTTCAAATATGTGTTCAGGGCGCGGTTTCTGGAGACCTTGTGGGAGGGGCTGATCTCGAGCTACTTGCAGAATAGAAAAGCAAAGCCCATCTCTTAGGGTATTTATAGATCCTTCATGACTCAGGGAAATTTCCTCACTAGTTGTCTTTTGCTAAAGAACGACAGCACTTTTTAATCTTTTCTTATGTATGGTAAAGCTGTTCAAAAGCTGCTTGGGCCTCCCTGCTTGATCAAAGACCTTTCTCAGTGAGTCATAAATGGATCAGCTCCCTAGCCCACCTCAGGGACAAAAATTCACTACCCCGTTTATGTAAGGATTTTCTTTACATGTGCAGAGATTGCCACATGGTGGCAATTACCTCCACTTTACAACTGTATATACAAGTATGTAACGCAGCCCAGCTTCTTTTCCAAATGTCTGTTTTCTTTCCGCCCGTCCTGTGCTCTTAGGAAACACTGGCACTTCAATGTTAAGATTACTTGCTCTTCCTTTGTTTTTGTTGGGGATATTTGTCCCTCTTTGCTCTTCCCTCCCACCCTGCAACGCTTAGGATGCCATTACTTTTTCCTACCTCCTTCCAGTCTTCCTACCATAAGCAAATATTGGGACAGGTTTGGATTTTATATAAAAAAAAGTCAGACAAACTTCTTTTCCTTACAGGCATGAATGAGATGACCATGGGGACAGCTGGGGAGAGCAGGGAACCACAGCAGGATGGATGCAGAGGGTTGAGACAGACTGCAAGTCCGTGCTCAGGACAGCTTCCTACGACCCTCTCCTCAGGTGGGCATGGGGAACAAAATGTGGAGCCGTAACACAACCTCTGCCATAATACCACTGAAACCGAATCAGCTCTGTGCGAATTTACACGCTTACTTAAAAAAATGGCAGCAAATGCCACAAGAGCTCCCTACAATAATCGTACTGTGAAGATGCTGACCATGATCCCGTTGTCAATGGTGTTCTGGAATGGGTCCAAAGCAGGGCACAATTTCCTGCTCTCCTTCCCACGCAGCTGCTCGGGGTCCAGCGCTCTCGTCCTCTCCCCTCTCAAAAGAGCGAGCACCCCACTGAGGATGCTGCCTGCAGGTCCCACTGTAGCAGTGAAGGAAAGGATCTCACGCCACTGCAGGAACAGCAAAAACAGAGAGGGCTCCTCACGCAGCAGAAAGGCCAAGACGTCCCTGGAGTAATTCCAGAGCCTTGCAGGCTGAGGTATTTTTACATCACAGAAACATGAGATCTTATTTTTCAAGAGTCCTGACTGTAGGTTAGTGCCTTTTGTGCTTTCTTTTCAGCACAAATTTGTTAAGAAGTGTTGAAACTGCCCTCTTACTGAAATTTGTCCGTGCCAAACTACCACTTTTTGTTGGCATGTATGTTTAAAGCAGTATTTTCCTCTGTATTGAATTTCATTCATAGATTGCTGAAATAGATTTAGAAGTGCGAGTATTTGTCAAGCAATGTTTAGGATCAAGCATCATTTTTTGCCATTTAACCATCACAGCAAGCATATACTCAGCAGACAGTCTGAATCAAATTCCATTGTATAGAATTGTCCTCTGTTGTGAATTATATTTTTTATGGCAGATTTACTCCTCTGACAGAGAAAACTCAATACGTAGCTGCATTTCTATTACAGATACAGTCTTCTGCTAGCCAACAGATAAGCTTTTTATCAGCAGCCATGCTTCTGTGGCACTCTTCTGGGCTCCTGCCAAGCTCTGCCTTCATTCCTTTCATGAACAGATCAATGTGCAAACATTTGAAAACCCTAAATAACATAATAGCTACTTGAATGCATGCTCAAAACTCCCCTCCCCCCGAACCAAACCGATTTCAAAACTGTTACACCTACCTAATGTACCTAATACAAATCTACAAAACCAAGGAAAGAACGGAAAGGGGTAACGCATAGCTACCATTTCCAAAGCTGGCCTGCCCCACAGACCGTATACATCAGCCTTTCCTCTAAGCCACAGCAGAAGCCTGCCCTCCCATGCCTCTGCCACATCACCCCTCAAACAGAAAGTGCAGCATCAGCTGGAGCTGGTAACATTGGGGAGAAGACTCTGGGTAAAGAACATGAAGAACAAGCAGAGAGGAGAGATTACAGTGCGGTGTGTTGTTTGTTATGCATAAGAGCAATGCCAAGGTGGTGGCGGGGTGTGTATCAAAACACACAGCCACCGGTTAGTCCTCCGGCCTAAAATTCAGAGATGGCCAGCAGCTGCATCGTCCACAGTGGTTCCTGAGGGCATCCTCCACCGATAATTGAGCACCAAGCATTTATAACGAGGCAGCGAGACTCTTCACCTTATGCTGCCCCACAAGCTGCTGGCATCGGCCCAGGTGTGTTTTTTTCTCTTGTGAACTCTCTGTCTGTCCTCCTTCTTGCAATGGAATAAGCACCTGTGGAGATAAGATGCTTTTTTTTCTCTGTTACCCTTCAAACGGGAGGATGCCCGTTAGCAGGAGCGATGCTGGAATACTGGAATCAAAAAGTTCCCCATGGGGAAACAGCAGTGGTAAAAGAAGAAAACTGAAGAAAGTGAAGTGACCTTGGTGGACAGCTATTGAAGGAAAAAAATGAGAAAAGAAACAGGGAAAACTAATTGGAAAGGGGTTAATGTGTGAGGGCAATATAAAATATAAAAAAAGTACAAAAAAAGGAATGGGAAAACAACCCATCCCCCCTAAAACCAGCAAACAGAAGGAGAAGGCATAAGCAATAAAACAAGAGAGGCAAAAAGATGAATCAAATCTCTCTCCTTACTGAGGGGCTGTACTGCAACCTGCCTTATCTTTTTTTTACATAAATTTATAAACTTCATCATTAGCTTTGTTCCTGTCAGGGGCAATATAAAAGATGCTAATAAGTTCTTACAGAGGTTAAATAGTTTAAGGGGATGATACTAGTGATACTGAAGTATTAAAATAAAGATCAAAGCCAGGACTGCCAGAATAGGGTTTCTAGGTTATCCATACACCGTTACAGCTCTAACAGATTAAAGACTCATTTGAACATAAAAAGACGAAAAATCATAGGGATCATCTCCATTATAAAAATGGCTTGATTACAAAACATAGTAAAGGCCCAATTCTATCAGGCTCAGACCAAACAGTGCTTTATGAATAGCTCCATTAAAATTAGTGGGAACGACTCAGTGTGATCTGTTCCTCACCAAGAGTAAGGGTGTCCAAAGTCAGTCTGCTCAAGCTCAGTGGCATTTTGCAACGCTTAGATCAGTCTCTGGAGCAGTAAGGATGACAGCGGTGTGTTTTGACTGGTCATCATCGGTAGCGAACTTACAGTTATATAGATAAATATTTGTCATAGGGAGGAAAATCCGTGCTCTGCAACCTAAACCCATCAGAGCATTGAGTATCGTTACAGTGGGTGCTAGTGCCATCAGCAGTCTCTGGTGCCATGGGGATGAAGGTTTCTGCACTCAAACTCTACAATTCCTTGGTAGCAAGAGCCATTCTGGGATCAGTAGGATAGGGAAATGTGTGGACCGGACCATGCAGCTCTCCCTTCTCTCAAAGCCATAGCTTTCCTGGGCATAAACACTTCAGACAAACTTCTAAAGTAGGTGGAAAAAGATGTTGAATGAAGTACAAGTCACACCACAGTACAGAGAAGACCAGATCACTTTTTCATCTCCATTTCAAATGTCATCTGTTATGGAAATATGCTCTGAGGCCAGATCAGGAGAAGAAAAGTTTGGTTTGAAAGAGGGGTTGTACTTCAGAGATGGTTTCTTTTTTGCCATCTCCCTCTGTAGTCAAGCGCAAACAATCCTAGGATTTCACATAAACTCTAGAGTAATGGTCAAAATGGAAATGTAATATTCACTGTATTGGAACTGTGGAATTCGTAAGCCCCGGCTAAAAGGCAGCTACAAAGGGGAGCTGGTCGGGTTTGGTGTTCAAACCTTTTCATTTCCACCACTTCTTGTCTGATATGTCCAGTTTTGCTTAGATGTCTCAAACTTAGTGCTATCATTACACACGTTATGATCACTGTCACCTTACACCCAACGCAGGTAAAGCAAGCTAAAGTCCAGGAAAAAAGCTACCGTGCCTTCCTAATTACCTTTAGGATTATGGCTTCCAACACAGACTTGAAATTTGCGCCTTGGATTCATCTATGGATCTGCAAGAAATCTTTAGCATGCATCCACTCCCGCTGCTGACAGATGGTAGAGCAAAGAACAGAGACTATGAACATAACAGCATTTCACCCACAGCTTTTTTCTTGCGATATAGTAGCATAAGGTAGCTGTGAAATCAGCGGTGTTTCAGACCATTCCTTGCACTGCTGAGGTTTCCGGCTGGAGGTAGCCCAAACACACAGTCAGTCTATAAACTCTCAACCTCGGCACAGAGGTCACACCAAAGAAGAAGATACCTAGCCAGAAGACCGGAGGGTTTATGTGAGTCAGGGCTGTTTCTTTTCTGTGACAGAGGACAAACCTGCCCCTTTCCACCTTGAACTGGGGAACTCCAAAGCTTTAAACCCCTCGGGGCTTTCTTCCCCCTCAGCTTGACATGACAACGGCTAGGCAAGATACAAGAAGGAAAAGGGCAGAGGAAAGACTGAAAAAAATGGAACCTTTAATATATTCCTGCTCTCTGTCTCCATTCCTCCTTTTCTATGCATCGACAGTTTTAATAATCTGGCAAGAGCAAAGCCTGAAACTAGAAAATCCTTTCCTACCCAGTGTCACCAAATGCTCATCATGTCCTCAGAAACATTATGATGAGAGGGGATGCCTTTAAGATGTTCTCGCTTTTCTTTTTTTCTTCATTTGACACCAGTTAGTTCTATATTTTTGAAAGAGCTGCTCTGAAACAACCAGCTCGCATTTTAAAACAAACAAAAAATTAAGATCTGCTTATGGAACTGAAGTTAATACAGAAGTGGCTTTTAAACAAGATAGACGAATTTAAAAAAAAAAAGGAAAGAAGCAGTGAAATCACTCTTATGCATAATCTCTTCACTATGAAAATAAACCACTGTTACATCCACGCTAAGCATATGTAGAGTAAACAAAACAGACGGGGGGACTTCCCACTGCTGGTTTCTTTCTTCTAAGGACAGTTATTTTCAGTTCATAAACTCTCAGCTGTCATCCCTGATTTATCTTGGCAGCAAATTTCTGATGGGGTTACACGGCTCCGAGCTGGGGTGATGCGGCACGTCTCCCCGCTCGCTGCTCCCTTCCCTCCCTTCCAGCCGCCCCATTTGCAACCGGCCTTGGCGCTTCTCTCTCAACCCCTTTTCCATTCCTCCCTCTAACAGTGCCTGACATTTTGTGCGTCTCGGTTCTGCTCCAGCACGGTAAGACCCATACGAAGGAGAAGCGGGCTCTCAGGTTTTCGGGAAGCGTCCTCCTTTCCTCGAAGGAGAAGCAGGCTCTCAGTTTTTTGGGAAGCGTCCTCCTTTCCTGGGGGAGGGAGGAGAGGGCTACAAGGGATGACGAAACCCCGCCTGCCTTCAATCCACTACCCAAACAATGGCTTTATTTAAACCTATAAAGACATCGCTGTACGGCGAGCCTTTAAAAAAATGTTTTCGCCGTCCCCAGCCGTAGAGAGAGCGACCACTTATTTGCTGGCGAGGGCTCCTCCCGCCCCTTCCCACTCCTGCCCTCCCTCCGCCCCCCGCCTCCCTTCCCCATATATTATTACTCTATGCCACCAACGTTAAAACAGCCCCACCGCGCTCCCTGCCCGAGCCACCGGCCTGAGGGAGCCCTTCCCTCGCCCCGAACAGCCTCCGGGCGGCTCCTCCGGCCCCGGCCCCTCCGGCCCCGGCCCCGGCCCCGGCCCCGGCCCCGGCCCCGGCCCCGGCCCCGGCCCCGGCCCCGGCCGGAGCTGTCTAGCCCCGGCGGGTGCTGAACCGGCGGGAGCGGGGCCCTCCGCCCTCCCGGCCTCTCCCCGGCGCCCCGAGGCGAAGCCGGCGGCGGCGGGCGGCGCGGGGGATGGGGGGAGCCGGCGGCCACCCCGCAGCTCCCGCCTGAGCCCGCCCGCTCCCCTCACACAAAGCCCCGCGCCGCGCGGCCATGGAAGAGGAGCTGAAGTGCCCGGTGTGCGGTTCGCTCTTCCGGGAGCCCATCATCCTGCCCTGCTCGCACAATGTCTGCCTGCCCTGCGCCCGCACCATCGCCGTGCAGACCCCGGAGAGCGAGCAGCACCTGCCGCCCCTGCTCCACCCGCGGGGACCCCCGCCGCCCGCCGCAGCCGCCGCCGCCGCCCCGGGGCCGGGGCCGGGAGCCGCCGCGGGCTCCGCCGCCTGCCCGGACTCGGAGTGCGCGGCGGGCGGCGGCGGCGGCGGCGGCGGCGGGGACCACGCCGACAAGCTGAGCCTGCACAGCGAGACCGACAGCGGCTACGGCTCCTACACCCCCAGCCTGAAGTCCCCCAACGGCGTGCGGGTGCTGCCGCTGGTGCCGGCACCCCCGGGAGCGGCGGCGGCGGCGGCGGCTCCGAGGGGCGCCGGCCCCGCCAGCTCCTCCCTCACCTGCCCGCAGTGCCACCGGAGCGCTTCCCTGGACCAGCGCGGCCTCCGCGGCTTCCAGCGCAACCGCTTGCTGGAGGCCATCGTGCAGCGCTACCAGCAGGGCCGCGCCGCCGCCGCCGCCGCCAAGTGCCAGCTCTGCGACCGCAGCCCGGCCGAGCCGGCCGCGGTGCTTTGCGAGCAGTGCGAGGTGCTGTACTGTGCCGCCTGCCAGCTCCGCTGCCACCCGGCCCGCGGGCCCTTCGCCAAGCACCGCCTGGTCCCGCCGCCCGGACAGCCGGGCGCCCCCGGCGGCGGCGATGGCGGGAAAGGGGCGGGCGGCGGCGGCGGCCGGAAGGTACCGACGTGCGCCGAGCACGACCTGGAGAACTACAGCATGTACTGCGTGAGCTGCCGCAGCCCCGTCTGCTACCAGTGCCTGGAGGAGGGCAAGCACGGCAAGCACGAGGTGAAGGCCCTGGGCGCCATGTGGAAGCAGCACAAGGTGAGTCAGTCCCCTCGGCCCGCCAGGAGGAGCCGGGGCGACGCTCGGCCCCGGGGATTTCTTGGGCCCAGCGCCCCGGCGTCGGGCTGGAGGCCGTGGGACGGGGGGCTACTTCACGTCCATCATCCTCCCAGGCTTTTTTCTCCTTGGCGCTTTGCTCGCCGGCCCTTCCCGACTGCCCGGCGACCCCGCAGCCTCTGCTCGGGGTTAGAAGACCCTCAGGCTCCCTCCCGCGTTGGCCCCACCTTAGCCAGCAAATCTCAGGCTCTGCCAGGCCTCAGGCAGACGCTTGGAATTAGCGAGTCCGTCTCGCTAACTTGTTCGCCTTCCACAGGGCCCTTGGCCATCCCGTCCTCGCGCGGGTGCCTGCGAGGAGACAGGGTGGTCATTCCGTCCCTTCGCCACCTCCCTTTCGCCCAGTGCAAGCTGCCACAACCATTTCCCACCCCCTACGTGTCCTCCACGTGTCAGTGAGGGAGAGTGGCCCAGAGCCACCCGAGGGTTTTAGACAGGCGAGCGTGATAAGGAGGATCCTGGGACCTTGTGTTGTCTCCTGGCCCTCAAAGAGGTCTTCCCTCCCACTCAGTTCCCAAATTGGCCAGGAGGGATGGCTGGAGGGACCTTCACGACACAACGATGAGTAAGGAGTTGTAGGATGGATGGGGTCTGGGGATAAGTGAAGCTTTTTCTGATTCACATAATGTCACAGTCCGATTCAGGCTTCCCTGCAAGCAATGCTCCGCAGCCCTTCCTGGAGCCCCCGGGGGACATCGGAGCCAGCGACATTGCTGCACGGGGGGGGGGTCACTGAGGTCTGGTAGAGCTGCTGGCTCACTTGGCCATGCTCTCCTTGTTAAAAATAAGACTTTGCAACCATTTGAATAAAGAGCAAGACATGACCTTGGAAGTTGAAAGAGTCTGTGAAGTTAGCTCTTTCTTGCTAAGAACAGTGGACCCTGGAAAAATGATTAGTTAATACATATGAACGTACGGAGGGGACTTTAATGCCTGAGTGGTGAGAGCAGTCCTCTGGAGCTTCCCACTGTACTGGGGGAAAGGACTTCCCCCCAAGCTGAGCAAAAAGCGCTGGCCGCAGGGTTCCCTTCTTCCCGCTCTCTGCTGCAGTTAGCAGCAAGGGAAGCACAGAGAGAGCCTTTCAGACACTGTGGGAGAGGACAAAATCAAAACTGGTCTCATCATCCCTCAGCCATGGAGTGGTTGAGCACAAGCTAGGCCAAGACATTTGGCAAGGCAAAAAATTGACTTTTGATTTTAAGATTCAAAAAAGATGCCCCTTGGGGGCATCCATCTGAGAAAGACAAACTTCTTCAGTCTGTGTTTCGGTTTGAATGCTCTGCCAAGGGCTCAGCCATCTCCTCCCTAATGTATTTGTGCAGAGGAGAAGTTCTCCTGGCCCAGAAGGAGCAGATTGCAAAATTTGCAGCTATTGCTGCTTATGCCAATGGCAGAATCCACTTGGGAGCAGAATTATTTTAATGAGCAGGGACTGAGTTCACTGTTCAAGTGTGGCTGATGTTTTGGAGAGCGTGAGACACCAGCTTGTGCTGTATTACGGTCTACTTTGAGTTAAAACTGATGCCTTTTTGAACAATGTGATAAACTCCGCTGTAATCAGAGTCAGTCAGCTTCTCTCTTTCCTACTGTCCAGTATTGTCAAAAGACGAACAATACCCAGGTGGTTTGTATTTTTACTGCATTTTTTTCTGGGAATAAGGTATCACAGAATGTGATTTTTCTCTTGATTTACACACTCAATCAATGCGAAAATTCTAACGAAAGAAAAAAATACTCAAAATTAACTAATTTGGGGACTCTAAAATTGTGCTCTTGTGAATATTATTTTTCCCAAAACAATGCGCTTGGCAGAAAAGAAATATAATGGAACCAGATAGCCAGACAGCCTAAATCATCAGCTCACATTCGTTCAGATAAATTGTTTTGGAATTAGATACTTCTGCGTAGAAATAGTTCTCGTATACAGTAATTTCTACAAGTCTAGTACCTGTAGTTACTTTGGCCAATCCATAGATTACTTACATTGAGTGGCATGCCAAACGTAGTGCAAGGTTTATGTGATCTAGTGGCAAATTAGAGTGTATAACCTTGTCCGTACAGTGCTGCAGACCGTGCCGTGGAATGTGCATTTCCCCTCAGCTGTGCTGCTGTCATGAAAGCTGTACTAGACTGGTTGGCCCCTGTTAAGGCTGCAGGTTCCCCATTACGCTGCTGTATGTAACTTCTCCTACAGAGAGATTAAAACTGGCGTAAAATAACAACAGGGCCCCAATGGCATAAATCTGTGAAAATCCACTGACTTAGCTGGACTTTATTACATTCACTTACATGCAAAGTGCATCTGGACCAGCAGTTTAAGGTTATTAAGTAAAACTGTGTAAGTCATCTGCCAAAGTGAAGTCCTTAAGGTTATTAAGTAAAACTGTGTAAGTCTTCTACCAAAGTTAAGTCCTTTTATGTCTTCGTAGCAAGAACAGAAACACTTGTCAAATTTAAGTTGGTAGGCCTTTTGACCTACCAATACGAGGAATGACGGTGGACACATTTCAGCTCTGCCCATTCTAAATGGTTATATATATATATATATACACATACATATATATATACATACATATATATATACCGAAACTCTGAAAAAACCCACAGCTGGATGGGTCTTTGAAGGGCAGGCAGGCAGGCGGTTGAAGGCAAGTGTTGGAGTCCAAATCCCTGCTTTTATTTGCAGGCCTAAAGAGTTGTGTTCCCCAAAACATGTGGCCTGTTTCAGAATTCAGCACCAGGGCAAGATTATCTAATCAATAGTTAATCTGCTGCTAAAGAGAGATAGAGGAAAAACAAGTTAAATGAGCATGAACTGTTCGGTTGAAAAAGGACGTGGGCATTATCTGGTTCATTTTTTTAAATCAAAGGAAGCATCGGTCTTCCATGCCATCTGGGTTTAATTACTCACCCTTGTTATCTCCCTGTTCCTGATTTGATATAAGTAGAAACTTGGTATCCATCTCCCGCATCCACATTATTGATTGCAAGACCAGGTATTAAGGATAACGCCAGGTAGAATACCGTTTGTCAGGAGTTATTAATTGTCGCAGTCAACAGAGCTTATAACATTTCAGTTTGGCTTCCAGTAAATATTTCTACACCACGAAAGATTGCTCTGAGTGTACAGGGCATTTTTTATGGCTTGGTTGGTTTACTGAGGACTTAGTCATGTAGCTTCATTTGATTTTAATGGGAAGTGCATGACTAAATTCCACTGCTTTGTAAGGTATCTTTTACAAATGCTTGGAAAAACAAGGCTATTATCTCTAAGTGGCTTTCACAAATGGAGATGGGGTCTTCTCCTCGGCTTCACGCTGCAGTCACGTTAATGCAACCACAGGTTTTAATGAACCTGGCAATTCGCTCACGAGCCCTTTAAACAATGACGTCATTGAGTTTCTATTGCAGCCCTTTGCAATGGGAGCGTGCCAGGAGCCAGGAGTGACTGTGCTAATTGCCATCGGTACATATGTGGGTTACAATTCGTCTGCGGTGATTCAGTTTTCTATGGCTGCTGTGATGCCCACATACAGCTTTTGGCTCCTCTTATCTGGTGAAATGCACTTTGAGATGATTTGAGAGCCAGGGCAGATGTTGGAAAAGCGCAAATTTTACTTCTGTGGGAACCAACCATTGGTTTTGATTTGAAAGAAAGGAGCCCTTGCCTCCCTGGGACAATTTGGTTGGGCCAGTCAATGGCAGAGCATACCATGCTTTTGCCACCTATTTCTTTCTCGCTTCCTTCCCAGCCACTGGGTCATATGCCGCTTCCACATTGTCCTGCGTCAGCTTGACAAACCAAAGGCTCACATGCGCCTTGTGGATGGAGCAGAAAGTGCGATCAAAAAGGGTGGGCTTTAAACTCCAGCAACCATGATCAGCCCATGGACAGCTGATCTGAAGCCCTGATTGTCTGATCTGGCGGAATCAGTGGCAAGAGTTTGTGTAGGACAATACTAAATATTCAAATACTGAGAAACATACACAGTAATGTGTCTTACCACTACATTTGTTACAAATGAGCTGTAGAAAAGCATATTTTATTTCCAAATTTAGCATTAATGTAATACCTACAACTGGGCTAAAAGGAAAAAGTTTGTGTGAATATGAGGAAAAAAAACCTAGGGTGGCTTCTTTCTGTATAATTCAGTCCAAGCTCCTGGTCAGGGTTTGTACCCACTTCCCGCAGAGCCATGTGGGGTTTAGGCAGTGCCTCTGCCTGTGTAAGGCAGCCTGCCTCCAAGCTGGGCTGTGAATTGCCCACGAGGAGCTGCCAGGGTCTGCTCTTTGCTGTCCTGCACGAACGGGTGAGCACAAGGGGAGGATGAGTCGGAGATGTTCAGGCAGGAGGTAAGCTCAAAACTTGGGCAGCCTGAAGAAGCGAGCTGTGCCCTTTTCAGGGATGCAGTAATTTACGTCCCTCCAGGAGCAAGAGGGAAGCAGAGAATGAGCGGTGGCTTACTGAATTTCAATTAGGTCTCCTCTTAGAGGCTCATAACCTTTGTGCCTTCCTACATACAAGGCTCTGTCTCATGGCACACTCTAGTCCTAAGGAAACAAGAGATGGCAACCTTCTGAAAGCCTGACGTTAGCAAAGATACTTAATCTTCCATTTCCTGATGTCAGCTGTCATATCTGTTTGGTGAGGATAATTAACTGGACGTCAGCAATCGGTAGTTGCCAAGTCCACTTGAGGGGTAGACCCACAAAGAGAGTGTCTAACCTGCAGCACTCAACGATGGGACTTACCCGGTTGCTCTGCATTTTGTCTGCACAGAGAAGTAATGCTGGATCCAGGCTTGCCATGGGCTGACAAGCAGGGCAGTATGGTTTCTGTAATTCCAGTCAGACTTCCAGGGAAGTTGTGCCGGGGCTGCTCCGGTCAGACCATGGCGGTTCTTGGTCTGCTGGGGGCAGAACAGCCGTTCCCTTCCCATCCTGGAAGTCATCGAGAAGCTTCTGGTTTGGTTTAGAGATCTCAGGTGCCGGCTGAGGAAAGGGGAGGTTAGGTGTTCAGTGTGGACTTAGAAAAGACATATTCCATATGTCTCACCAGTCCAGAGTTAGAGGAAGGGTTTTTTCCAGCTTTTCCAGAAATATTCACCCTTTTGTTGGGTTAGAGCACGGGAAACTGGAGCCCCAAAGGGATATTACTATGAAGTCTGAAAATGCAGATTTGTCTTTGAAGTCCTAGTGTATCTCAGGTTTGGTAGGATCTACCACATTTATAAAGAATTCAGGCTTTGGTGAAAAAAAAAAAGTACCATTTTGGAAAGCACTGGGGGATTTTTCAGCATGACAGATGCTACTGTGTAAGTGTGAGACTGTTATCTCCTTATATACGGGGGTAGCTGTCTTATAAAAAGGTATTTTGACTTACCAAGTCACTGCAATAAAGTGGAATGTGCAGACACAATACTTGACTGCCCCCACATGCATATTTCACCTTTATTAAATCTTATTACCATTAAAATCTTAACTATTCTTTTCTAGCACAAACACTGTGCGTGTAAGAACACATGTGACAGCAAGTAAGCCTTTTAGCACACTATTAATCATCAAACCCAGGGATTAGTAAGAAACACATTTGCATTTTATCTCTAATTTTTCCTTTTTTTCCTTCTTTTTTTCCTTGCAGGCACAGCTGTCTCAGGCTTTAAATGGTGTTTCAGATAAAGCAAAGGAAGCTAAAGAATTTTTGGTTCAGCTGAAAAATTTATTGCAGCAGATCCAGGTAACTGTAGAATATTAGCTGTTTTGATAATACAGTAATCAATAGAACCGAGTGAATAATTTATTTGATGACTTTGTCTCCTCTGCTATTCTCATCTTTCCTGGAATCATCTAACCTTTCTTGAATGGATTTGCTAGGCAAAATTATTCATCAAATAATGCCTGCAAGCCCCTCTGAGCTTCTAGATTGTTTGCTGTTTGTTGCGAGAAGCTGATACTCAATACTGGACATCTGAGCTGTGTTGATTAGTATTTGATTGAATCCATCGGTCATGCTTCTGGGCTCCTTCCTGACTGCAATTGCTTGAATTGGGCATTTAGGATAAGTTCTCATTTTAACACATTCAGAATTTACTACTTGTTTTTCATCTTACATTTTCTAAAAATGTACTTGTTTCTGGACAAAATCCAGTCGACCTGCTTATTAGAGTATTTGTAGGAAGTAGAAAAAAAGAAGAAGAAACAAATGCTGCTAAATCAGTGTGGTCGTTTATGGAAGCAGAAGATATTTTCATGCCTGTAATTGCCCAGCTTTAATAGTCAGAAAAGGAGCTCACGGTGAGTGCCATAATTGAGGGCACAAACCCAAAACAAACCAAGTCCCATTTTCAACCAAATTTAGACTCGTCAGTGCTGGAGGTCAGATGATCCTCAAGGTCCTTCTCATCCTGCAGAGTGTGGCTGGAAATGTGCCGCCGCAGTTTGAGCCGCACGGTGCCTGGGAGGGGACACTTGTTATCCGCAGCAGCGATGCTCTGCGGCGGTGGGTTTTCTGTGGGATATGCATCATCTGCTCTACGATATGCCCGCTCTGCTGCTTGCTCATCTTCCATCAACAAGCAAGTCCTGTGCCTGTTAGTAACAGAAAGCCAAAGCAGGAGTTCAAAAATCTGTATTTAGTTTAGCATAAAATCATTAAAACACTCCACTTAACACTCCAGGTGATGAACTCGTATCACAAATGGTGCCCAAGCTCTCAGGTTGCCCCAGGGCAGCGTAGCTACCCACCCTCACAGTCTTCTGTGGCCACGTGGGGAAGGGAACAAGCCAAGACTGAGAAACTGGTAAAAAAAAGCACATCTAACTGAAAAAAACGAGTACAAAGCCACCAACCGGCACCTGTCACGTGCCGTGTTTTGGACACAGTGTGAGGTTTCTCTCAGCTGACTTTACCTATTTAAAAGTTATGTAGCTCATCTAACCCAGTCATTTAGGCTTCTTTCCTTGTCCAAGGACAAGAGACACCTCTAGAGAGCAATTCTTCCTATGGGTATGAACAGCTATTTTAGGATGGGATAACTCATCCAAAACAGTAGTCTATCATCACCAATCTTTTCTTGAGTCACCTAGCTCCATTAAAAATGTAGTTTTCCCTCCTGAAACCTAAAGGTGGCCTATTACAACTATTTATGACTATGCTGTCAAATCCTTTAATGTGTTTCAACAAAATCACTGCCAAATTGCTCTGCATAAGGGAGCTGCTACAATTAGATCAAAAGACCAAACCATTTATTTGATGCTGCTCATTGCTTAAAATGCTAGAGGAGAACTCAGAGAGGAAATTGTATCCAGCAGTCACCCCCTAACATTAAGGCATGTCTGGGCACAAAGCTGAATCTGACCCTCACATGTTGAGCCAGTCTCCGTCTTGAGTCTGAGTGAGGACATCAAATCTCAGCAAACCAAAACAGCAGGACTAATCCGCTGCATATGTATTCCTAAGTAAAAGTAGAAGGCTGGGGCACAGCTCTGAGGCGATCACCCCCACACTTTAACCCTTAATGAGCTCCCTGGCATAGTTTTCTCCCATGACAAATTGCACTCTTCCCAGGTGATGCTCAAGCAGCATTTGATGATAGCACATACCAGGGAATACTCCTGGTAGGCTGGTTTGGTACAGCCACGCTATTTGAGGGAGAAGAGTTTAGATGTGCCGTGAGCTGGTCTGTGCCTTTTGGCATCTGGACCGAAAAAATAGTTCTTGGACTGTTATTTGGGGGGGGATAGATGTAGCCTTTGTGCGTAGATTCGTACCCAGAACCATGTATCTCAGAGCAGGTTATTTCTAATAGAAGTCTTATGGTGGTTGCCACACACACGTACAGACATTTACCCCTCAGCAAAAATGTCTTTAAAATGTATGTTTATACAAAGGAGTGAGCAATATGTACATTTTATTATCCTGTCTCAATGCACAGCAGACCAGACAGCCATCTGCACTCTTTGTCTCCTCGCTGAGTTTGCCGCAGCTACCAGGAGCTGTGCTTTTCTCTAGCCTGGGGCACTTTGCAAATTTATAATCTACATTTCTTTTCCCTGCTTTGCAGATCTGTTGTTTCGCCCTCTCTTTTCCTTCCCTTCTCCTTTCTGAGGTCACACTTAAATCTCTTGGTCTCTTCTTTTCGGAAACTGCCTGTTCCTCATTGCCCCTGTTGCTTCCTTGCTCCTCCTTGTTGCTGTCACTATCTGATTTTCACATTTTCCCATCTGCTGTAACAATTTCATCCTTTCTCACTTGAAAGAGGCATATCGCCAAACACCCTGTTTGACACGTGAACAGAAAATGAGGAGAGAAATGATGTGCTATAGCCATCGACTGATTCAGGCTCTTTACACAAACCAGCCCTTCAAGAGTAGCTGGATGGAAACCGGCTTAAGGGGGAGTCGGGTGTGATATAAGCCGAGGAGGGAGAGATGCAAACAGGAGGAGTGTAAGACAAACCTGTGAAGAGTAACTGGGCTGTTTGGTGTCTCTCCCCCCCCACATCTTGCTGACAGGTCTAGGACTGCGGTGGGGGCCTTTTGGGGAAGGGTGACCCTGCATCCCTCAGCTGGAGAAAGGGATGGGTGGATTGCAGTGAGGGAAGGGGATACAGTGCTGAAAATTTTACTCGCAAAAGAATGAAGACAAAGCAAATGAACAGAAAAGAAGAGAAAAACATAAACAAAAGAGCCAAGAGATAGAAATGAGTTAGGGGCCTGTGGTGGTTTACCACAAAGATGCTTCTTCTTCAGCACTTGTTTAAAATCTTCTCACATTTAATGCTGCGCTTTTTTTTTTTCATTGGGGTATTTGGGAGGAAAGCTGACAGGACAACTGAACATCTCCTCGAAAGAGGAGCTTGAAAGCTTTCCTCTTCTTCTAGTCTCACGAGAAGAGGAAGCGAGGGAGAGCCTCCCTCTGAACGGGTGCTACAGCATCAGTTCTATGGCCAGAGCAAGCCGTCCCCAGGATCTTGTAGTACCATCTGCCCGGGTTTCTACAGCTGCATGGGATTCTGTGGTAGCATGGTTTGTCCTACCCCATTGGTAATGCGAAGTGATACCCAGGCCCTACGCAAGGCTCAGTGTTGTATACCTCACATGCTGGCCTTTGCCTAGCAGAGAGTTTTACCACAATGCAAATAAAAAACTGCCATGTTTTTTTGTTTTTTTTTAAAGCTAATCAAATACATGTCTCCACTGCCAAGTGCTAGCTATTTTTTAAAAAGTACTTGACACAATACACAAATCTCAGCGCTTTGTACCTGATTAATTTCCTTGTAATAAGCCTGTAGACTAGATTCTGGTCCATAATTCTGTTCTAATTGCCATGGTGTAGGGCCAGCGATTTCAAAGTTGCTACAGTGGGATAATTAAACCAGAATGGGGCTGAATGCTCTTATGTATATATATTCAGTGTGTATGTTAGGTTTAGCTTTTATATTATGTTGTACTACATCTGTTGTCCGGAAAGTGCCAGTAAATCAAGGTTTTAAATAAGCCCATTTGTGGCACAGCATCTTTCTGTTTCATTTTATAGCATGCAGCTATTACTGGCACAGCTATAATGAAATCAGAAAGGCACAGAAATGCCGAGGTCTTGAAAGGAAATCTTTTCTGAATAGAAAAACAGGTAAGAATGAGCAATAGCTTAAGCTGTAAAGTATGCTTTCTTTGATGAGTATGACTCTCACCTTCTTCTAGGAGAATGGGTTGGATTATGAAGCCTGCCTTGTCGCTCAGTGTGATGCCTTGGTTGATGCGTTAACACGACAGAAGGCAAAACTGCTCACAAAGGTGACCAAAGAACGTGAGCACAAGCTGAAGGTGAGCACAGCTCTCATCAGCTGAGCACGGCTGCTGCTGATACCTGTGTTTCCGTGCATTTTGTCAAGTCCCCAGCCCTTTACACCATGAAGATTCCTCGTGACCAAATCCTGAAGTCCTTTCACAGGTTCCAGTTCAGCAGTTTAGTGGAACTGTGCTTATACACTTAAAATGAGGCATATACTTCAGCAGTTTGTTGAATCAGGCCACCAGCCTTTATTTATCTGATAGTTTGGGGCTGTCTTTTGAGAGGTGCTTATCAGTGAAACCTGTGTGTGGTTTCGATTCTGGGACCTTCTGCCCAGGTAAAAGGTTGGGATTTTGGTGTCTCTTCAAACCTTTGAAATTCAGGCAAACCACCTCCAGAAATCCGTGTGCCACTCAAAAGATACTAAAGAAATGCAGTAAAGGGAGGTGGGGAGAAGAAAGCTATAAATGGTTCAACAAAGTGGCAGTCAAGAAATATTTAAATAGACACATTTCTTGAAATATTGAACTGCATATGTGATTTTGAGATATTATAGTGCCAGTAACATTAATAGTACCTAAGACGGAAGGAACAATTGAAGTGAAATACCTATGGCAAACAATGAATAAAATCTACCTGAGATCAGCATTTAAACCGCCCCCCCCCCCCCCCTGCTTAACAAGAACCAATACTTAGGACATAACTGCTAACAGCACAGCTAATCCTGCAGTTTATTCCTGTTAGGCTGTTGTACCTCAGGAGTTGTGCTGTCAAACACAGTGCTATTCAGCCTAGTCTACAGCCTTGTGGCAGCAGAATCAAGTCCAAAATGTGGAAAAATGAGATGCAGCTTTTTTATTTCTTAATCCCAGCAATGCGTTCTTAAGCAGAGCAGGATCAGTGGTGAGTTGTGAAGAGAATGGTAGAGTATAATCTGCAAGAAACCACTCCTGCAGTTATCCTCTATATTTGCCTTTTGAAGTGAAGGATTTTTTAAAAGCTCAGATTTTAGTGAAAGTGTGATTGTAAATGTGAATACGGCAAATGCAGAAATATGTTCTGTGCTCTTTCTGCCCCAAGCAAGTCTGATCTTTGAGCAATTAATCTGCTCTGAAAATTGAGATTCCCTGTGCACAACATTTTGCCAAGCTAATTATCGGTATTTACAATACAGAGCAAGTGAGTGTAGCTGATGGAGATATGGCAATGGCCATATGGCAGCTAAATTAAGCATAGCTTTAACACACTTTTCCATTTGTTGTCTCTTCTGAAATAATCTTACACAATTCACTGTAAGCTGAGGCAGTCATCAGAACTGTACTGATGCTTGTTTTCCAGGTTGTTTGGGACCAGATAAATCACTGTACACTGAAGCTACGCCAGTCAACAGGTCTTATGGAGTACTGCCTAGAAGTTATCAAAGAAAATGATCCCTCTGGGTTTTTACAGGTATTTTTCTTTCCGATGTTCTGGGGGAAAAAAAAGACAAGACGTCAAAGTTAAATCTAAAAACGGGTAGCTTTGCTAATTAGCCTCTCCCACCTCCGAGGCAGGTTCACCTTACCTCCTGTTAGTACTGTCTAAAAGCTCAGATGATAGTCTGGTGACTGCATGAATGTCCCAGTGAAGGGACGGCTTTGAACAGCCGCACTCTGACCGAGGTGTGGAGTTAGCGGTCACACCACTTCCCTGACTGCTGACATCTTTCCTCTTGCCAGCCCTTCCTTCTGGGCTGAAAGAGAGGTGCTATGCAGTTAATGATAACTTTCTGCAGAATATTATTTTATTCTCCTCTGAGAAAACCAACACAGGGCTTCACAGAGCTCTCTGGTCAATTTGGAAAGGTCTATGACTCACCAGAGTAGTACTTCTGCCCCTCTTTGCTTCTCCCCTTTGCATTACTCTTTCCCATGTGAAAGAGTCCTTTCCGCATCTCCCCTGTGAGGAAATCCAGCCTTAAGAGCTTGTGTGTAGCTTTGCATCAGTGGGGTTGTTGCACCTTACAGGGCTACAAGACTTGTAGCTGGAGGATCCAGGTACCCTGTCTTTGCAAAATATGGCCTAGCCAACAATTGCCTTAATTTGCAGCATATTGTTTCTTAGGTACAAGCAGTGAAAGTGTCTATTGATGAGGTAAAACATAACAGTTTTATTATCCAATTAATTCTTTTGCCTAATTAATTCTATTATTTGTATTAATTATTTTATTTTGCCCTGTTAGTTTTGTTGCCTTATTAATTGCCTAAGAAGAAAGGCACATCAAACAAAATGATCTGCGTGGCTGTCAGCTGAACAGGGCACGCTGCACACATGAATGCATGAGTATCAGGGGGCTGTCACAGCATCCCTAAAAAACAGGATAAGAATTAGCCAACTTAAATCTATTAGCACTCCAGATTGATTGTTACTGTCACGTCTGGTCTCAAGCGAGAGTGGGGAATGTGTGGTGTATATTAATCTCAAGACTACACAGGTTTTAGCAGGCTGTCGGTTGGATACTGCAGGACAAATGAAATCTTTAGGTCTTATCTACATGCTAGCTAGATACATCCTTTGCTTTCATTTCAGCTTGCTTTTCATACAATCACAGAATGGTTTGGGTTGGAAGGGACCTTAAAGATCATCTAGTTCCTGTAACCTTTGTGGCTTCATTCTTTGCAGTAACCTTTTATTAAAAAATACTTCTGTTTTTACCCTTTCCTGGTTTATCTAATGATGCTTTCAAGGCAACCAGCAAACACTGAGGCACTGCATTAGTTAGAGCAACTACTCCTGCAGCCAGGACACTGAAACACAACCAAGGGATCCAGTATCCCAGTAAGTGACTCCAAGGTCGTAGGAAGGCTATGAGATGCTCCTCCACTTACTGCACAGACTGATTAGGAGCTGTTGATGCAGGCACTTAGACAGGAGTGTCTTCCAGTAACAGTAATGAGAAAAGGTATCTGAACTCCTGCAGTAAAGAAAAACTCTCTCTAACCTATCCAGAAGATAATTCTGCTCCCTGTGACTTCCAGGAAGCTCACTGGGAGGGACTCCAGATATCCGAATGGCAGCTTCACTGAACTCAGGGACAGCTGAGTTCATTGATTTCCATCCACAGAGCCAGGATTTCACTTTTAGAAGAGTCCATTGCAATCATCTTAGTCTGACTTTTGGCCTAATTGTCTGTGGGCTGAGCTAGAGCAACACTTTAAAAATGAAATTCAGTTCTGATATAATGATAGAAAATCCATGATATTCTTCAAAAATCTGACAACTTAGCACCCTCACTGTGAGAAATACACACCTTTCTTCCCATTTGATTTTTTTATTCCTTTCAGCTTTCATCCACTGAATCATCTCTGCTGAACAGAGAGATGCTCTAACATTTAAACCTCTCTTTGTGCAACTGCTTTTTAAACAGGAGAGCAAAACTGTGCAGGTCAGAGAACAGAATGCAGAAGTATAGGTGGCATTCAGAGGCACGATATGTAACATCATCTTAACAGGCTTTATAAATGAGATTTTTACTTTCCTACCCCAGGATGAGATTTGTTTTGAAAAGACAGGATGAAAGGATGCAACATAAATGGACCTCACCCCAAAACGACCAGATCCCATCTCAGCTGTTGTGCTTTCATATTTCTGCTTTCTTTGTGCTGTATCTCACAGGCGTTCTGTCACTTTTAATGTGTGCATCTGCCATTTCGTTATAAGCCTGATACTCTCTTTCAGATTTCGGATGCTTTAATCAAGCGTGTTCAGGTATCTCAGGAACAGTGGGTCAAAGGAGCCTTGGAGCCAAAAGTGTCTGCTGAGTTTGACTTGACTCTGGATAGCGAACCTTTACTGCAGTCGATTCACCAGCTGGATTTTATTCAGATGAAATGTAGGGGTGAGCTTTTATGATTTTCTTTTTTCTGTTTTTTGTGCATGTGTTGAAACAATGCTGGGAGGGACAGGGGCATGGAGGGAGGAAAGAGGAATGACTTGAAATTGCTGGATAGTTTTAAAAGATTTTCAAGCAAATTCAGATTACTGGGTGTTTCCTAGAAGGGTGTGCTCACTTCACATGCAGTGACCTGAAGAAGCTCAGACAGAGACACCCGGTGCAGTTAAAGATTTGAAAAGATACATTCTTCAGAGTAGGGCTATCTATCAACTTTGAAGATTAAAAAGACATTAGCTGCATGAAACTTTATGCCATTTTACAGTATTCCTAGATTTAACATGGCTAATTGTAAACACACACACACACACACACACTCACAAGGGGAAAGGAGCTCCATGGCTATACCCTTCCTTGATTCCAGGTATCTGAATGATGAACAGTGGATGCCATTGGCAAAAAAATTATTAACATCATGCGCTTGTAATGAGCTTCGTTTATATGGAGCAGGATGAGAACTGCATCAGAATTAGATAGTTCCAGAGACCAGCTAGATTTGAAGGCCACTGTGGTCCCTGGGAATGATGGATGCCATTAGCTTCCCTCAGTGGTGATTCAATCCTTAATTATACATGTGGGTGACAGGGTAGAGGCTGCCAGAAGTCAATGAACAAGTTAAGGATAATTGCGTTGTGGTATCAGATGTGCTTTTTTTTGACTCCAAGCAAGCATAAAGATTTCTGTTCAGTTTATCTGTTCTCTCTGGGCCTAATTCTGAACCTAAGAGACCCAAGATGAAGTAATTAGGGTGGATAATTTGGCAGGTAAATATGTGGAGAAACAATGGATAAACAGTTAAAGGCCAAAGTCTGCTCACCAAGAGTGGTTTGCATCTTGGCATAAATGGGCTGTGTTAAAGTTACTCAAAAACCACCTGTGAACTGCTCCTTTGAAATGTTGACAGCCAGGAAAGCGGAGTCAAGGAGAAAGAGTATCACTGATAAAACTTCTCCAAATACTGTCTGCACTTGTCTTTTTAAATCAGTTTATGTTTAATACTGGCCATATTTGTTGTTAAATATATTTAATACTAATCTTCCACCACTCTCCTTCCCAAACCATTTCCAAAATTTTAGTTAAACTATCCACTTAGATTGCTAATTAACCACAGGTCACTTGAGGTGAGAGCAGCTTAGGTATTTGGCTTTTGGACATTCATCTGGCTTTAAGCTTGAAGACTTAGGAGACTTTAATTGAGCCAGATTCACTGGAGCTTTACGAAAGATAGTGCTGTCTGCTACACTCTCATTTATCATACGATTGCAGTGAAGCTCTGGTACTGAGCTAGACACAGTCTGAGGAGCAGAGAAGAGGACGGGACTGCTTTTGCACAAACCTGCATAGAGCTTACAAACACCCTGGGGCTTTGCTCCCCAGAGGCACCTTAACAGTTAGTCCTCAGGAGGGGCTTTTCCTTCAGCTGCCTTGGCCTTGACCAGGGACTACCTGTTGCATGTCCCATCAGGTTGGTCAGCACAACTGGCGTGACCATGTACACACCATGCAAGGAGTGGTGGAAATGGCATTAACCTGGCCAGCATTCCTGAAGGTGCATAAGGGATGGCATTATTCCCCCCTCGCACCCCTGTGTGCCCAAGCAGAACAAGCTACCGACTGCTCCCAAGCTAACATTCATAGGTATTGAGGATCGTTTAGTACATAGAGGTGTATTTATGTTTTTCAGTTTATGACAGCGAATCTATTTGCATTTAAACTGCTCAGTCTGACACTTTGGCATCTTTTGTCTGAAATTTTACTTCTATGACTTCAACCAGCTCTGCATTATCTTCTCATGCATAGTGGTCTTGCATCTAGAAATACAGGTACCACAGAGTAAGCAACTCGGCATTTCAGCAGCGAGCACCCAGACTTACTGGGAACATCACTTTGCTGACTGTGAGGAGAAGCTGGTGTTGCAGGGTGATGTTTTGCTCTTTATCACCATCAGGACTTGCGTATTTCTGAGCCTCCAATTTCACAAAGAAAAATCTATGTGTCTCTTCACATCTGCTCCTCTTTCTCCAATCCTACCTACCCCAGCGCACCAGCAAGTCATCAATCTTTGCCAAATGTTGGTGTTGAGGGGAATGTTGCTAAGTCATTATGCTGCTTGATCTGACAAGAGTAGATGCATTAAAGACATCAGAGACGATCTGTAAAGGGAGTTTTGGGGAAACCTAGAAGAATAGGACCAGTGTGGCTTTTCCAACTGCCAGTATTTTTGTTCCAAAAGCTTTGCAATTTAAGGTCTGTACTGTTGTTATCGATGCTTAGTGCATGACTGAATTTCTATTTTTTTTTTCAAACTCTGGCCTCATTCAACCTCAGTGAGCTTGCATGGGTCATTTAGAGTGAAAGCATGCTTGTAAGTAAACATTGATTCACTGTGTTAGACAAAGAGGAATGAAAACGAGAACAAATCACATTACATTTGCTTAGATGACTTGTTCATATACCTTACTGGTGGACTCTCTATAAGCCCATATCTAAAGCTCGTCTCAATAAATAAAGATCAGGGGGTGCTTTTTCTTTTTACAGAAAGAAAAAGCAATTTGGTAACAAATTAAATGTGCAGAAATGTGATAGGTGCAGAAGTAATGCTAAGCAGTCATGTTGACCAAAGGGTCTCATTGATAGCCCTTTGGCAAGAGTCCTACACTCCCCAGGCTAGCTGACTTGCTGAGACATGTGCACAGCTCTAGTAATTGCTGGCATTTTGAGCTTTCCCAGATGCCTTTCCTCTGTCTGTGTTTTCTTCTCTCTATTGCTTTTTCTGAGTGCCTTGGCACAAAATTCCTGTCCTTTTTGATGACTGGCTCAATGTATACATCACATTTCCTCAGTTCAAGCTATGGGCACAGGCAAATATGTGTTCCAGGTGTGTTTTGTTCAAACAGCTGGAACTGTCATATAATCTTCATTTGTTGTAAAATGGAGATTAGATACAAAATAGGAAAAAATACACCTACTCTTTACTTTTCTGTACCACCTCTGAATACTCACGCATATGCCTTGTCAGGAGTGACTCCTTCCCTCTTCTGCAAACCAGTCCATGAAGATTCCCCAGACACATCTCCTGCCGCAAATCTTCTCTGCTTCTCCAGCTGTGAGCTGCACGGCCCTGATAATGAAAGAGTAACCATTTCATTGTAGGCTTTATCCCTGGTTCTCTCTGCTCTGCATCATGGGCCCGGGTCTTTGCCTGGGCTCCTTCCTTCTCTCTCGATAACACTGTTTGTAGGGCACTTGCTACAGCAGCAACTCAGGCTATTACCGGGCCGTGCTGCAGTTTTGGAGGAGGTCAAAGTTTTCATGTTTCTGAGGGTCCCATTCTTTCACCGCATTTAGTCCTTTAAAAATTAATTCAGGAAGGTGGAGGTCATCACCGCACAACTTGCTTGTCAAGAGGACAAATGACAGACAACATCTTAGAGCAGCCCTACTCTACCCTGAGAGGAGATCAGCTGTGAGATATGTTGAGCAATGTGGTTTTGAAACTGCTGAGTTGACATGAGGCATCAGTATCACATTTTTTAGCTAAGTGTGACCTGCGTGAAGTGCTTTTAAAATAGCAGGACATCGTTCAGACTCATTAATAGGTCTTGCTGTGCCAATGCAGTATCATTTCTCCCTTTATATTTTTAATCTTTTCCTTCAAAAACTCTCTAGAGGACTTCAAGTTGAACAAGAAGTGGGACAGCACTGTAATTTAACATCTGAGTCTTCTTTCTGACACTTAGCCTGTATTTTTCTTTTCTTGGTCCTGGCTCATTGCTCTTCACAGTGAAGTATATCCCAGCATCCCGATTATTCAACTCGCTTTGCACTTTCCTATGACTTTTAAACAAGCATTCACCTTTTCTCCTCCCAGAGGGAATCTGAGATCAAGGCAAATCTCTGCCCATCCGCGTCCAGGGGAGGAGGCAGGAGGGCAGGCGCAGCGAGCATCCTCCAGCAAAGCTGCTCAGCTGCTTGGCGGGAGCTTCTCACCTCTCCTTCAGCTACTGTAGGTTGTGCGGTTCAGGCCACAGGCTGGCTCAAAGGGAGTAGGGAGGCTCATAAGGGTTACTCAGAAAAACTTCAGGTTTTTTCCAGTGACACAGTAAAGAAGCCCAGGCAGTTCCCCATAGTATGCATGACTCTCACACATAGGACCAAAATTCACACGGGAAGTGGGAACAACAGCACTTTACCGTATGAAAACATATTCTAATCCTAGATGGCATTCCTGTTTCCATAATTAAAAGGGACTCATAAAACACTTACTCTCCCCCCAAAATTCTGCTCTTTTTTTAATAGCATTGTGCATTACTTGAACCGTCCCTGAAAGCCTCCTGTCAGTGTTCCTAGATTTTTGCAGGGGGTTGGAGTCGTTAGCAGTTTATTCAGAGGTGAGGGGGTGTTGTCTATTTTCCACTTGGTAAACTTCAGGAATTGGGTTTTCATCCAGTTTTGCCAGGGGGAGTCTCGGAAGTGGGGAGGTCCCGGCAAATGCCTCCTGAGAGGGTTAACCAGTTTGCTAAAGTGACAGGAGTGTGGATGGCTGATACAGCCCTGTCTTCTCCTGGGCTCATCAATCACTGGAAATACACAGGCTAACAAACGCAGACAAAACCCTGAACTTAAAATGGTTCACTTAAAAAATCCCATTACCTCTGAATTCCTCGTTTTCAGGTTTTTGACTCTTGCAATGTCACATTTCTGTTACTTCTCTAGACACAGTTTCTCCTAGAGAAAAGTCTGAACTTTCCATGTGAAAAAACAAGTAGGTTTTTATTTATGACACCCTCTGAATCATCCTTAAATATCAGGGAAAAGGAACAAGGCTCTTTTTGCAGAAAAACCTTCAAGACCTAATTTATAAAGCTCTTTTGTTTCAGACCACAGTCATTCTTCTGGGCTACCAACCATCTGCATTCACTGCAGTGATGGATAATGCCAGCGGAAAGCCGCAGTACCTTCTGCACTGTTTATCACAAGTGTGATGTTGACTTTTGTGTCACTTCCAAAGTGGGGGTGAAGCCTTAGCCCCGTCACACGGTAGCATCCATTTTCTCACAGACTACTTGGCACACAAAACGCAAACAGTCCTCTTTTATCTGGAGAGGTAAAATAGGACGAAAGGAACAGCTCAAGGGCTTAGCTTTCATGCAGACGGAGGAAAATAAACTAGAGGCTCAAAGCAGAGTAGATAAAAGAAGAGCAAACTGACATTGTTAAGAGCTAAGTCAATGAATGCTCAGAGAACTCAGCTCCTTGTAAGACACAGTCGAGCTCTGCAGAAATTATCCCGAACGGTGAAATTCAGCCTGGGGCAGAGGACCAGGCAGAGTATATGCATCACTTACACCCCACTTAACCTGTGCGATTTCAACAGTGCCTAAGATACATGCCAGATCTCTCCAGAAGACTGAATTTTCACTTTATAATTTCCAGCAAAGAGTGAACAGTGAGAGGTTAGTTTTGTTTAGCAGAGAAGGTGTGGTGTAGGCCTCTTTCCCACAGAGGCATGGCTGAATGTTTTACTCTGTTTATTTTTATTTTTAAGATGCTGGTCTGGTCAACAGTCTCTTGATGTTTCTCCTGAGCGAGTCACTAAAAAGGCATGTTGGTAGATAACTTCGCACCCATAATTTCCAAGAGGAGAGAGCAACAAGCAGTCTCCTGTGGTGCAGAAGTTCCTTTTGCTACCTGAACCAAGGGATTTAGATAAAATTTGCAAATGGAACAATTTTCTTCAACAGTTTCTTTTAAGTATGGCTGCCATAAAGATAACATATCTAAGGTGGTTTTGATGAAAAACTGGGGCTGGGCTGTTACATTAGATTAAAAAAAAAAAAACTACTGTGAAGAATTATTTTCCTGCTGTCGGTGGAGCTCAGGCTCTATCTTGCCGCCGTGCTGAGACGAGTGGCTGCTCTGCCGGTTAATAACCCAATTCTTCGTTAATGAGCTGCGCTTCCTGGCAGCACTGTGTTGTCTCCCGTGCCGCCCCGTTGTCCGAGACACCCCCTGCCACCCCTGCTCCCTCTCTCCTTTTGGGGACAGCGGGGGCCAAGTGCTCTAGCGTGAGAAAAAACTCTTCCAGCCATTGACCCCTGGGAAGGAAACCAGACGTGAAGTCCCCAGACCGTAGTTCTTATGAGGCACCAGAGGCATGTCCAGATAAGTTGCTGTTCACGTATTTCAGCTGAATGATTTGTCTAACCAAGTAATGACATTTTATTATATCATTTTTGCTGCCTTTCATTTCAAGGAAGGGAACGGATCCTCTTCCTAAGGCATCTTGACCCCCCTGCAAGGGGAGGGAGGTGAGCGGTCGCCGTGCTGCTCGTGGCACAGACCGATGGGGTAGGGCAGAGTGACACTAATCTGTACCCAGTTCCTTTTACAGTGCCACCCGTCCCATTACTGCAGCTGGAGAAGTGCTGCACCAGAAACAACAGTGTGACGTTGGCCTGGAGGATGCCGCCTTTGAGCCACAACCCGGTGGAGGGTTACATCTTGGAACTTGATGATGGAGACGGTGGCCAATTCCGAGTGAGAATTTCATTCAGCATTTATTTGTGTTTCCTTGTATGTGACTTTCCTCAGGATACGGATTTGCGTTTGTCCAGGGGTGTGGAGAGGTGATGGGAAAGATACGGGTTGTCAAAACATCCCGGCTTCCATCATGTGGATGTGGAAAGCAGTGCAGATGCTGCTTATTAAAAGGACCCCCAGCTTGGGTAGGAAGTTCGGTTGAGGTTATTCTCAGGGCTCTGACAAAGAGGGCCTTGAGGTCCCTGAGCAGAAAATCCCCTACTAGCCTACAGGAGCTGAAGGTAGTTCATTCCACAAAACAGAGATCTCTTTGAAGGCCCTACTCTCATCTGTCCATAGCACCCCGTTTCAACAGCTGAGATTCTTGGTCCAGAAATGCAACTCAGTTTTTCCTGGTTTTCTGAGTAAAAATGGGCTCCTGCACAAAAATACGGGATTTCTAAATCTTTTCTCTGGGAGTGGATGAGACCAGGCTGGTGAAAGCTTTCCGCAGACACGCTGTGATGGGGTTGGTAAGTATGGGAAGGCATCCCGAGTGCTGTCCTTCCAGACCCTTGGGGGGATGCCACAACTGCTTGCTCCTCACTGCAGGTACAGGGTACTTAGAGGCTCCTGTCCTTTCTTACCACATCCTGATAAACAAACTATGGAAATAATTAAATCAGCTTTCTGCCAGCCACGGTCCTGCTGGAAGCTGTCACCCTTCCTTCTCAGGCAGGCTTCATGCTCCTGTTGCTGCAGGACCAGGCTGGCCCCATGCATTCCCTAGGGACTAGTACCTTGAAAGCATCTGGAGGTCATTGTGGAGTACAGCTGCTCTCTTCACAAACGGGAAATTTTGCCAAAAACATGTGATGGCATTTCTTCAGGAGCTGCAAACTGCCTTCTCACTGGAAACCTAAAGATTTCTCAAGCTGAAAATGGCCTGGCATGGGTCCATCTAAGGAATTGCCTCCCTGTGCCAAACCGCTACACCCAGCGAAGGCACCTGATTTGGATGCCCCTCATTAGAAGAGACAGCAATACTGGCAGGGTATTTTGAAGAGGGCACTGTGTTTCTCCTCAGTTCCTTGGTCCAAGTCTTGTTTCACATGGGTTTGAAGAGGCTGGTCTCCGGTACTGAATGGGGGAAAAGGTACCTTTGTGAACAGCTGCTGGGAGCTGCTGGTAGAGTTACTGTTAGTAGGTAAGAGTGTTGTCAGTGCGTGATGAATGAAGAGTTAGGAACAAGGTGTAATGAATTCCAGTGTCTTGGATAAGTACTTTTCAAGTGCTATTCACATCTAAATAAATACTTGTGAATAAACAAGATTTCAGGCTGGTGTGGATCCAAGCCCATTTGTGGGTGGGGTTTTGTAACTGGCAAAGGTTTTAGGGCTGCCAGCGCTGCCATGTCAAGATTTTGGATTGAAAAACATACAAAACCATCTCAGTCCTTAAAAATCTAGGTTGACAGTTTCTCAGGGGAACGCTTTGCTTGCTGTGGTAGGAACACCCTCAGTTTTACCCACTGAAAGATAAACTGCAGGCTTCTCAGCAATGCCATTTCAGTAAGAGTTTGCTGACCCTTTTCATGAAGGATTATGTATCTGAAAGCAATGACACTGACTGCACTTTACCAGTATTCAATGGGTGGATTTAAAGAACATGTTTTGTCTCCCATCATAGCAGAGAGCATCAATCTGAATAAGCACAAGCAGTGAACAGTGATAAAAATATGAAGTGGATTAGAAAATGTGAGAGCTGTCTTACAAATACAACTTTTTGCACAGACAGCATATGTTATAACATGGAGATAAATTAAGCTATTCTATTAAAACTCTTCTTTCTCTCCATGAAATATTGTCAGCTAACTCAGGACCCAAGAGATTTCATTATTTGTAGCAGCCACCATGGTAGCAAAGTGGACAAACACATGGCACGCTGTAAACTTAGGTAATCCCTTTCTTATTCATCACATACTTAATTCACTTTAGGTTCATATCAAAGAGCCTTAATCAACAGGACTGCTCTTAGGCATATATGTAAGTGTCTTAACTGAACTGGGGCCTGAGTGGTCTGCTTAGTCACAGCCTTAAGCTCTTTAGGGCCTTTGCTACCATAAACCTATGGATTTCACAGAATTGGAGAAATCGGAGGTGGAAAGGAATTGTGGCTTTCAACCCGCTGCCAAGAAAGGATTTTTTTTCCTTTTCTGTCATTTTCTGTTCAGTTCTCCAACAAACACAAAGTTTCCAGGCTTCTTTCAGTTCATCATAGACTCTATAATCTGACTGAGCCTCTTCATTAACCTGCCTAGATGTTTCTCCTCCTGAAATATTTCACATTACACAAGTGCTTGCTGGTCAATAAATCTTTGCAGACTTTTATGATGTCTCTGTTGTCTAGTTGCTGTTTCATCATGTGAGCCTAAATTTTAGGAGATAAGTTTCTTCTGGCTCTGTGTTTGCAGGTTTCAAAATTGTATTTTAACACAGGCACAAAACAACCTTTCCAACAGAATAAAACTGAGCTTACTTGATTTTTTTATTTTTCCATGCCCCCCTTTTTTGGTCCTACATAAATATAAGAATGGCCACGGTGGGTCAGGCACTGGGACTACTATCCAAAATAGTGTTTTGGAGGAGATGTTTAGGAAAAGAGGATAAAAATTAAGGTATTTCTGTGTTGCCCTTTATTGCTGTAGCCTTCCAGCTTCATCTTCACCTTAGTGTCTCCACTGCTAACCATCCTTGATGTCTCCACTGCTGTGGCTGACCGTGTTATAACAGCATAACTTCTACATCCTGGGAAGCAGTGAGAAGCTGTTCACTTGTGGCTTATATTTAGAAGTCTTAACATATGAGCACAAGGCACAGAGAAACAGTTAAACTATGTCCCTCTTTCTCTCTCTCCTTTTTTTTTTCCGGAATCTTTAGGAAGTATATGTTGGCAAGGAGACTCTCTGCACCATCGATGGCCTTCATTTCAACAGTACCTATAATGCAAGAGTCAAAGCTTTCAACTCATCGGGAGTTGGTCCTTACAGCAAGACAGTTATTTTACAGACATCAGATGGTGAGTTGGGTTTTTGCCAGTTTCTAAGTGAAAAGCTGCAGGTCTCAGTGGCAGGACACTTGCATCCCTTTATACCCACTAATACATTTGGCACTTACTGGCATGGAGATTTTGGATCATCTGAGTGGTGAGGCTGGGAAGTGCATGTGCACAGGGACTGAGCTCTCCTCCTAGCACTCTTGGGGATTTTCCATTATCAGTGACACTTCAGGTTTCACATCATGCAATTTTATTTGGCTGTAGAAGTTTAGGGTCTAGCTAAGATTCTTATTTATTTGCTTTAGTGTACAGAAGCAGTTACGCAACACACAGGATATTTTTGTGTCATTCTGTCTCCACTTCTCTGTTTATCTTTGGAATTTGCCTTTTTCTTCACTACTGTTTCAATTTCACAGCAAGGTTTGATAATACAGAGATGGGAATTCATGCTTGTTCCTCTGTAATTATACTTGACATCCATACGGGCCTTACAAGAAGTTCATCTTCATTAATGATATTGTAATGAATCAAGAAGCGCATGCTATTATCACTTCCACTTTTATGCTGCGTTGCCAAAATAGGCCAGTGTAAAATATTTATACTTTAAGAGCTTTTTCTGTTTGTTTGGTTTTTTTTTTTCTTTTTTTCTTCCTTTGATAAACTAGTGAAGTCAGTCCTAAACACTGAAGTCAGCATGGACACAGTGGAACTCCATTTCCATTAAAGGTGATCCTGAACCAATTCACCCATGTGAGCAGTTTCCATATCATGGAGAAGCCTTTGTCTCTTCAGTGACTTTCTTGTTACTGTGTGAGAACAGAAAGTCACTGCCCTTGGCAGCTTACGTTCAGAGGAACAAGCACAGATAATATAAGGCACTTCTGAGCTGGAAAAGAGCAGGGTACCAGCTCAAAGCAATGATGTTGTGTAGCTGCCTACAGTAACAAGGAAAGATTGTCTTTATTACCTGAAAGTGCAGTGGGGTCTTTAGGAAGGCAGAATCTCATTCTCCTGATGGAAGTAAAGCAGACGACACTTGAACACAGCCCGTTCTGCCATAATCCTGCCTTTCCTTTTCCCCTTCTGCAGTGGCGTGGTTCACCTTCGACCCCTCCTCAGCTCACAGAGACATAGTGCTGTCGAATGACAACCAGACTGCTACCTGCAACAGCTACGATGACCGGGTTGTTCTTGGCACAGCAGCCTTCTCCAAGGGCGTGCATTACTGGGAACTGCACGTGGACCGGTATGACAACCATCCGGATCCAGCCTTTGGTATTGCCAGGATTAATGTCGTCAAGGACATGATGCTAGGCAAGGATGACAAGGCATGGGCCATGTACGTTGACAACAACCGCAGCTGGTTCATGCATTGCAATTCTCACACCAATCGGTAAGTGCCACTTGCATGCTTTTCTGATTACTGATAGTTTTTTCTGCTTTGCATCAGAGGAAGGGGTCTCAGCAAGCCATCTAGTCCATCTCCCTGCTAAATGTAGTTATTTTATTCCTTCTTAAAGATCACTAGTGACAGCGATTGCATCTCAGCAATCTGTGCTGGTATTTGTTATCCTCACTGTTAGCAGTTTTTTTCCTAAGACCTAGCCTAAATCTCCCCTGGAGTGATTTAAGCCCATTATTGCACATCCCACCCACAGTATCAGCAGACAGGAGCGCAGCACACTGGGATACAGGATTTCTCTCTCATTGCTGGAGGAGCGTGGGGGGGAAAGGTGGTTGAGTCTCTTCCTTCGGAGGATTCTTGGCTGCAGGGTTGCACAATAATTAGGGAAAGCACTGGTGGGCACCTGTCCAAAATGCAGGTGTTTATTGCCAGTCCTGAAAGCTGATTAAAGGTAATGCCTTAGGTCACACCTAGGGTGATCAGGACACAGGGGACTGTTTGGCAGTGAGGGCTAAGTGACAGCTCCCATCCAACTGAGCCATTGCACTGAAGAGCTTCTGTTATACCAGATGATTAAAAGAAAGGCTTGCAGTGATTTTTAAAATGCTCAAATGCAGGTATTATCTCCTTAAAGAGATAAGTTCATGCCAACATGCCCTGGATCCTAAAGCTGGTTGTAATGTCTCCTGTTGAATAGTCATTTATACTCTAAAGCATACTTATATTTTAAGTAAGTGTACTGCAATTGCTGGAAATTTTTGTTTGAAGCATAGTTTGATTTTGCAGTTCCTTACAGACAGGTGGAAGAACCTTACAGCTGGATCAAAAGCTATCTGAAGTCAATTGGAATATTTTCCGTGGCTCCAAAGACCTTAGATCATGTCCTAAGACAATGTAGAGTAAAATGACATCAGTGTAATAAATGTATCAAAAGGGTCTCTCTCCCTTTAACATCTTGATTCGATTTAGTGTGGCAGTAATGTTAAGCCGTATTAATTTTAACGCTCTGTGAAACAGCTTATGTTTTCTGGAAAAAAGCTGGCAATGATTCTGTGTACTACTGTCCCAGAAACCTATTTTATGGATTTGGTCCTCGGCATGCTCCACACGAGCTAAGCAAGCGCTTTTTTTCTGGGAAGCACAAACAGTGGAAACACTTTGCATTTCCAATCATTCTGCTTAGACAGGAGAACTAAGTGCTTTCTGTTGATGATAGTCTCCCGGTTTTTACTAGATAAAACACAAAGGCTTTGCAGGCACATCCAAGGCATAGACAGACCCGTGGAATATCTGTTCAAGTGAAGTACACTCGTAAAGGGCATGTAGTCTTATGAAATCACATGCGCTTCAATGAAATTAGGTCTAGGCATTATATTTTTAACCGTGACAGTCAAGTAGGTCAGTTTTTTAACTCATTAGCTGTAACAGTCTTGTGGAAACAGTTATTGCTGCCTCGTTGTTTTTCCCCACTGGAGACAAGTGCACGACAGCACAGTAACACAGTCCAAAGGAAATTTATTGTCAGCTGTTGGCCTCTCGGATGTTATTGTGATGGAAGTTACATCTTAGTAATCATTTCATGTTTCCTAATCTTCATGAGAATAAATTAGGGCAATAAATAAAGGACTAGCTTCGAGGATAAGCTGAGGTGGAGCTTGAAAGACCTATTCATGGGACCTGTCACGTTTAGAGTACTTTCCTGTTCCTTTCACTCACAGCAGGCAAAATTGGACCTGTCTATATCCTTAAAAACTAGCATGCCTTCTGTAATGCTAGAAGAAGAGGCATGAACAGAAGACTCCAATGCTATCAAAACCAGAGGGAACCTTTGAGAATAGGTTGAGCAAACTGGTTAAGAAAACACTTTAGGGCAGGGATATAGCTTTATGAGGTACCTTTCAGCCTCATTGTTCCTGGAAATAATGAGTTCACACCAGAGATGGTGTATGCCTGTTGCTAAGAGGCACTGGCATTCATTGCAATAGCTCCATTCCTTGGCAGAGTTCCCAAGAGCAGGAGTACCTGGTGCTATAGGCGATACTCTAGCCACTACATGGTTATGTAAAGAAAGAGACGGAAATTGCACTGAGATGTTTGATACTGAAAGACAGTGGGAAGTCAAAATGTAGAGAATTTGGAGTGCAGTCTTAAAGCCCCCTGTGATCAGGAGAGTCTCTTCACTGACTTCAGAGACCTCAAGACAAGTTTTTCATCACACAAAAATGTTATAATTGACTGAAAAATACTGTCCTCAACAATAGGTGTGATGAAGTTCTAAAGTTACTGTAAAGCTTGTGATTAAAATACTGTTAACAGAGAGTTAAACTAATTCTTCAGTTTATTAAAGAGTTCATAAATTGTTAAGCTTTATTTTTCAATAATAGTGAAGCTTATTACTATCTTTAGTTGCTCAAGCCAATCCATGCAGTCCTATTCTGCACATTGTCCAAGCTGCTGCTGAAAGCATCTTAGAATAACAGCCTCCACCGCCACAGGCAAAGGCATTTGTCACGGTAGCCAAATTCCCCTGTCTGTACTCTGAGCTTCCAGGCTTCCGCCCAGCACTTCCACACTCAGGACTTAATCGTTGCACACAGAAATAAAAATGTGCAGGACTGTGAGAAAAGAGGTGTGAGAAGTGGGATTTACTTGAAATAACGAAAGAGTGGTGCATATCTTCAAAACTAGATTATCATTTAGTGAATGCTAAGTATTTATGAAGAAGTATTGTAACAAACAGTTGTATTTTCCTTTTACATGGCCTGCAGATTACTAGGGGCCTATGGTATAACTGTCATTAAGTAGTTTAAAAAAATGCAGTACAGTAAAGCAGCAGCTTTTTTACATGCTGTGACAGAAGCGTACCAGGAAAGACATCAACATCAGTTAGAGTCTCTTGAGCTAGCCAGCTTCTTTTATTGCAGCTAAGGCATTTATTAGAAAAATTATCCTGTAATACTGTCAAAATGATGTACAGAAGAGTGAGGAAATGCCTTGCATAAGTTTGCTCATGAAACTTTGACTCTCCCACCTCTCCTCCTAAAGGAAGTGACCATGACAGTAGTCCAAAAAGCACTGGAGTCCTCAAAGGACTGTTCCCAAGGAAATCATGGGATGCTGGGGAAGAGCAGCTGCTCAGCCTCAGAAGAAGCAGCACGGCAAAGTGCCTTTGCCCTGCCTTCGTCCTGCCAGAGCTGGATGCTCACTGTGGGGAGGTGGCGGCTGAGGAACGGGACAATCTACCTGCTGAAGTCCTGCCAGCCTTGTGGCAGCAAGGAAGGGAGAGGGTCCCCATCCCTCTGCTCTGGCCCCGTACCCCTGGAGGGGTCTCAGCTGGGTCCTGCACTTGTCTCGCAGGCAGCATCTATCTCCTCTTCAGCAGGGCTGTCCCCGGGGGCTGCAGAGGAGTCACTCAATGTCACTGTGCAGCACACAGCTAATTAGCCCACAAGAAGCAAATTAGCTTATCATATAGGAAAGAGCATAATAATCTCAAAAAGGCAAAGTTGCAGTTTCTGTTGCCATAAGAGAATCAATGTCCTTTAAAAGGATGTCATAAAATCTATTTTAAAACACTGCAGGATATAAAACATGGTGCCCTACAATCAAAGCTGTTCCTAAACAGAGAAGAAAAAAAAAAATCTAATCTGTTTGTAAATAGCTCTAGATCATAGTACTGGTGCTTCCCACAATCTCATCACAGGTTTTATGATTGAGTGCTCTTAATAAAAACAGTCTAGATACTGAGATACTGAGGATAGGTAAGCATCTTAAGTTTTGTGGGAAAATAATTTACTTTATGGTTTTGGAGAAGAGCTCAAAGAGAAACCTATTAATGCTTATAGGACCAGAAAGCAAATAAAAGGAACCTGAGAATGGTAAAGTTTGAAATCTAACACATCTCAGAGTCAATTCGTGATTCTCAGCTATACTATTATTGTTTGAAGAGCTTTAAATGAAGAAGACAGAATAGTATTCTATAATTATGCCACAGATGAAACTCCCCTTACCTTCAGAGGAAATGCCATGTGCCACATTTAATCTAAAGGAAACCTGTTTATGACACCTAGTGGACAAGACGAAAATTTCTCACTCTGCACTATATTCTTCCTAATCATATTTTGACACCCCCCCCTCCTTTTTTTTAATATTTTGCCTACCTATTGCGATAAATTTTATGTTAGAATCGCATTAATCCTGTGAATGTTGTGTGCCTAAGGGGAGCACGTGGGACAAAAGACAGCTGCTTCCTTTCCTATTGCAAATTATTTGAAATCTGATTTACCCTGAATAAATTGTGTCAGGCTGTAAATCCATCACAGAGCCCCCATAATATTAGCAGAGTAGCAGTGCCTGTGGCCAATCTGCATATCTAGTAGATTTTTTTGCTCGGTGCTCTTTAAAGTAATACTGGGTTTGACTAACCCCCAAATCAAAGTACATTAATGTCAAATCGCTCAAGCGTGTAATGGCTGGCTGAGTCTGTCCTGGCAAGCGCTGATACTGTGGTAGCTCTCAGCAGCTGCTCCTGACACAACCAATTATCACTGATATTAATAACTGTGCCTGCACACTTGAAACAGCTCCCAGTCCTATAGCTGAGCACCTTGTCCGTCAGAGAGCTACACTTATCCCTAACCAGCCCCAACTCCCCTTCCTCCCCAAAAACCACTGTCTGTTGTACCTGTGCTGGCTCCCGCGTCTCTGGAAAGCTGGGTCCCCTTAGGGAATGCCAAGGTGAGTACTCGAACTGGAAGTCTGAGTCTCAAGCTGTAGCAGGCATAATGATTAGAAATGAACACCTAGGAAATCAGCTTTCTGCTTTTTCATTCCCTGCTGTGCATCACTTCACTATAGCAGGGATGCTCTGAGGAGCCGTGTTTCCAGGACTCCTGTCCCGCACACTCCGTACTGCCCTGACTTGCTCACCTCCCTGTCTCTCAGCAGCCGAGGGGATCTGTTAGCTCTGGACCCCGTTTTCAGCTCTTAGATTGCACTCGGAGGAGAGATGGACCTGATTTCTCTTTAGGATCCCCCCACTAAGCTCCCACGCATGTGGTGCATATGCTTCAGATAAAGGTGTGGATCAGTCATTGCCAAGTGCCGCAGGGATAATCATTTCACCGTGCTGCTCCGCTCTCCCATTGCCGTTGTCCCCGAGAGAGCAGCGATGGTGTAGCATGCTACCTTCACCACCAGTGTGGTCTCTTTGTACCTTAGGACTGAAGGAGGAGTTTCCAAAGGTGCCACCGTTGGTGTTCTCCTGGATCTGAACAAGCACAACCTGACCTTTTACATAAATGGGCAGCAGCAAGGGCCTCCAGCGTTTGAAAACGTCGAGGGTGTCTTCATGCCTGCGTTGAGCCTCAATCGAAACGTCCAGGTAAGTCTGCTGCGGTTCAGTCCCGCTTACCCTTCTCATCTGAAGGTGATTGTATGCTACCAGCCATTGCTGCTGGGGCTGATAATGTCGTCTGTAGGTAGTCGGTACAGACAGGGGCTCTTTCCTTCTCAGACTGACACCTAGGCTACTAACACTTTTTGGAGAACTGCATTTGACCTTCTGCCTTCCTCACTGATGTGAGGAATAAGCTGTAAAACCAAGTAAAAGTACCTGCATGCGCTAATTCCTACGCTTATTTTGCTGCAGCTCTCCACTTGGAAAGCAGTGTTGCTGAGGTTTGCTTCCTCTGCCAGTTTGACTAAAAAACATGAGTATCCTAATTCCTCTTAGATCTTACATTTGGAGATTATTAACATTGGCAAGAGCCAGAAATGTGAGCAGCACAGTGGTAAGGAGAGCAAAACCAATGTAGGTCAGAGAATTAGTGCAACAGAGAAGAGCCAGTCAGCACGTCATTACTGCTCTTTCTGAATTTTGGAGATTGCTCTCTATTCTCTTGGAGGAACCTTCTTTAAATATAATGCATTTTTACTTTAAGACCACTGCATATGGCTAGAAAGAAGACGTAGTGTAAGGGACAACCTATGGAAACACCCAGGAGCCTGAGGGCTGAAGGAGGTCAGCTTAGATCAGACAGGACCAATGCAGCCAGGGTGGAACTCTCATCATTTAAAACCAGAAACCTCGCATGGCCTTATTAGTGCATGAACATTTAGCATGTGCTACTGGTGGCATCCAAATCTTTCAAGGAGGTTTCATAGCTTGATTGTATTTGATGCACCAACGTGGAAGACACAAGCACTTCTCTGGGCACCTCACTGCTCTATTCAACATGGATTTTTACTCGCAACCTACCTTCAGTTTTAGCTACCTACATCCTTTAAGTACCTGGCTTACATTTCTTAGTGCAACTGAGTTAAGGCAGAGCGTGGCCGACAAGGGGAAACTCTGAGACTAAGCTTGTGTTTGTTCTTGAACGGTGCTCTGGTACATCTGTGTGGGAACCCTGACCTTGTAGAGATGTCAGGATATAGAAGGAGCACCAAAACATCCTGTGCTCTGTCCTGCCAGGACAGCAAAGATAAAAGAATTTTCTTATATTTGGTATATGGGCTCCACTGTGTGATCCCTGTCCTGAAGTACTTGGGGTCCCTCACACAAAGATGCCATCCATCTTGTGTCTAGCAAGCAGCACTGCAGGAGACCTACAGCTGGTGGCTGGATTATGGAAGAGGTACGGAGACCTGCCTTCTAGACCCTTCTAGTTCAGGAGGGAAGGGGGAAGGAGACTTGTGTATTGCAGGGGCTCAATATCATCTCCATTAACATTGTTGATGACTTAAACCTGGACCCGAAGTCCCGCAGCCCTTCCCCTGTCATTTACTTGCTCTTGGCCTTCACAACTGCTTTCTGCTGAGGACATCCCAGTTTTGAATCTACATGTTATTTCTTCTTTGTGCAGGTGACCTTGCACACGGGACTGGAGGTGCCACAATGTGTAAAACAGCCCAAGTTACCCAACAACTAAGGAAGCCCCTGCCCGACCCTGTGCTGGATTCTGTAAGCTTTCTCAGTGTGATTTGGCACTTTTCAGTAAGTCAGTAAAAAAGCATTCTCTTCCCTGACTTACAACATGGCACAGCATGTTGCTCACCGAATAATCTGCTGGTTACAGCTAGCACACTCCATGTTTAATTTAACAGCCATAGCAAGCATACCCACTGAATTGGCACTCGATTACAGATGGGTACCTGAACATATCTACACTGCATTGCATACATATGTACACATATGTGCACGTGCACACACACGTACATTTATAAAGCAAAAGGTTAAATGAGTGTATTTTGGCTGGATGGCTGGATTTGCGCTTAAAAGATATTAGGGATGCTGGAAAAAATGGGTAAGACTAAGACTGAGGGACAACGGCTGTTGGAGCAATTTACCAGTAGGTGAACTGCATTCCCGTGAAGTCCTTAAATCAAGAAAGCATATGTTTTGACAGCTGAAGTGGAGGCTGTGTGCTTAAGAATTCCTGGTTGTCCATTACATGCCGGGGCTCAAATGACCATTAATTATTCTTTCTGGCTCTAGACTGCAGTAAGCTATGGGATAACGTTCCCCTAGAATTCAGTGGCAGAACTTACCTCGTTGTCTTCAACGAGAATAAGATTGGTTTCCAAACACTGCCATGTAGTAGTTGCGCTCATTTTAGCTAACACCACGATATACGCAGAATTCAGATTCAAAAAGTAGAGAGAAAAATATCCTTGATACATTTTAGTATTTGTTATGTAGGTGTGATTGTGGAGACTATCACATACAGAAGATCCGATTGTGGTTATCAGCACAACTCTTGAAAAATGGTGCAGGGGAGATCCCTTTGAACTGAATTGATAAGAGATTTATTTAAATATGGTACATGCAAAGTATCCCCTGTAGAGAAATGCTGCTTTCTAGCCTTGATCCTGATAAGCCCGGGGCCACTGTAGTTCCAATGTAGCTTTGAGATCAGAAGCCTTAATTTTCTATGAGACTAGTTTGAGCCAATTAATGTCGTGATCCTAACGAAGCACTTGAGCGAGAGAGATTTCATAGCATTTGTGTGAAATTCGTCCCTAAGAATTTTTCTGGGTTGGGACACAAATCTTTTGCAAGGCTTACCTGTGTCTGGCATCTCCCATGAAAACAAGCAGCCGTTTCAGGAGCTGCCCATGACAACAGGAGTCTGACTGACAGGGAACTTTCCCCACAGTCATGGCACTGTCACCGGCTTGCTGTTGTCAGAAAACACATTGATTTGTGCGTGTGCTGCTTTTCCTCTGAACCCAGTTAACATATGCAAGCGTGTGTGTGTATAGCGGCACTGCGTCAGGACAAGATGCAGCAGACTGCGTGAGCCCATGACACCTCGGACTCTGTCACTCTGATCCTACGTTAAGTGTGGTGCTATCAAACAAGAAAAGCAGAAACTCTTAAATCCCATCGATGCACTACTTCCTTTTTTTAAATCCTGCCGCTTATACAAATTTTCCTCTCCAAGCATACGTATACGCACACGCATATTGTTATCAGACATGTAATTACTAAACCTGAAAACAAATATTCTAACCGAAATCCAGCTTACTGCCTTGCATTACACCACAGCCACAGGACAAACAGCCCAGGCCTGCTTTTGGGCAGCCTGCCAGCCCCCAAGCACCCTGCTGCGGGTCCGCTTCTGGTCTCTGGCCGGAGCACATCACTCGGGTCGTGCTGAGTGATGGCAAGGCTTCCCGGCAGCAGGGTGGCCAGCATCTTCCCGGGGGTTGTCCCACCTTGCAGCCGTTGTGGGGAACGAAACAGACCCGGGCTATTGCACAGACAAAAGGCAGTCTGCCTGTAACCAACCAAGCGTCCTGTTGCCCACCTCTCCTGCAGAACAGCAGTGCACCTTCAGTGATGTCAGGACTGAAATAGGAAAGAAAAGCAACAACGGGAAAAAATGACATAAACTTTTAAGTGGGAAAGCAACGGTACTTTCTTCAAAGTCTGGAATGGATTGTGTTAGTAAAGTTGTAGACATTGGAATAACTGTGCTATGCTCATCTTGGTTTCTTAAAGAATAGCCGAGACCAACTGTGTTACAATTTTCAGTTTCGTTTAATACCATATGAACTCGTGCAGGATTTTCTAATTAGTGGGTCTGTTTTAACCTACCTCAGCTAGAATGCTACCGGACCCCAAATTTCCTCTTCAGTGTGCTCTTCTATGAACCTAACAGTTGCATAGCATTGGCTTTGAGTGTTGCCAGTCAGAGCAGTGTATGGGAATACTGTACATAAGTTGCACATAGTTTTTTATATTGGGAAACATCCCGTCATAATTTTAATACAGAAGGCACTCCACTTTCCCTTGTATTAAAAACAAAAGGGCATTGTTTGTTTTGGGACTGAACCTTTGTCTTTACTCCCAACTTCTGTGAAGGGAACTCAAATGAATTTACATCTTTCCAATCTTCAACCATTGCCAGATGTTTAAAATTAATTCTGAAAGGGTTTTAGAAGTGTTTGCAGTACTTGGTTTTGGTTTTCATAGTTGCTTTGGTATCGGTTCCTGGTGTGTTATACCTTGGGGAGAACACAGTGAGTGATACAGGTTACTAATTTCTAATGGAAATATGGACAGTAGGTAGGGACATGCTTCAGAGCTGTAGAGGAGCTTGTTTGTTATCCTCTACACGTTCTAACATTCACATAAGTAGGGTACAGATTAGCTACCATTACAGTCTCCTTTTAACCTAGCGGAAACGCAAATAAAATAAAAAGAATACAGTTACAAGTAGGTAACCTGCATTAGTAAGACTAATTTTGCCTGGGTCAAAACCTAAACAAAGTGGTTGTATGTATTGATTGTGTACACATTCAAGGACTTGGGTTTGGCACAGCTCATAGCAATAAACCAATTACCCCAATAGCATGTAGTCTCATGACTTCAGCTGGATACATTTTGGTAGTTTGATTAACAGAAATAATGCTTAAGTAGTTAGAATTACACTAGGAAACTAATTACTCCACATTTGAATATTTATGCAGAGCATCCAGATGGCAGTGGCCATCTGAACATAGGAAGAGCAGAATTTTCCCTTTGCAGAAGAGCATCGGGTGGGGAGAAGTGGGGCACTTCCACCTCTCTGCTTAGGCTGGAAGTAGTTTGCTTCTCTGCAGGTAACTCCCCCCGAGGGCTGTCTCATTATAAACCCAGCAGTTCGCAGGTTCTTCATCTACAGCATCATCTTTTATGCCAGTTTTTGTTTCCTGCAAAGCCTTTCTTTAGGAGGGAGTCAGGCTTTAGTACTACGGTCCCTGCAGAAACTGCATTGCTGACTGTCCGGGGAGAACGCAGGGGGCTGAAGGGTAGCACAGATAACCCAGGGGGACCACTTTGGATGCTCTTGCTTCCTTTTGATTTCTTGGGGTATTTGCGCAGCTCCCTGGGACTCCAAGCTCCTTCGGCACCTGGACCCGCAAGGAGCTGCCTTTCCTGGGACTCTTCTGCTCGTAGAGGCCAGGCTGCTCCTTACAAGCAGGAGAGCAGGGCCTTTTGCACTGGGATGAATCCCATCCGCTATGGTACAGAGCCCCCACAAGATAGCTGTACATTTAAACTTAATGTTTAAAAAAACCCGCCCAAACAAGCAAGCCCTCCTCTAATAAACATGACAAAGCTTGACTTCTGAATATATACCAATTTGGAACCTCTGCACAGCTGCTAAATAAACACAGCAGGCAAACTTTCCATCCCGCAGAGCAACAAGGGACTCCTAGTTTTCATCTCCCGCCGTGAACCCCAACCTTAGCCTTTGTGAACCTTCTTCCTGGCTCTTTCCTCTGCAAACTTCCCTGTTAAGTTTAGTGGGAACAAACAGAAGCAGCATGCCATCAGGAGCATTGTCAGACTTCCCAAGGCGTGCAATGCTACACAATTTCCACACCCTTCTTTTCCCTCATCAACTCAAAAAGAGCTCACAAGAAGATCTCTTACTAAGAGTTAATGTTAATATGAGCACAGGCCTAGCTGACAATCCCTTACTACTTCTGCTGTGGAAAGGTATGCGCTATAAAATAAATGTCAGTGAGGACAGGAGCATACTGTGATGTATCATGAATTTGGAAAGCAATTTGGCTTCTAAAAACATAAAAAGATAGGCAAACAGCATTGTCATCTCCTATACTTGCCTATTCAGTTAAGATACATAGAGGAAAATATATTGGACTGAATAAATTAAATAAAATTTAAAAAGCATGAGCTTACCTATATCAGAGTTTAAGAGGAAAATTATTAAATGTAATTTATTATATGCATAATGTTCCATCGTGTTGTAAATAATGCCATGATAGTGTATTGCCGTAGTTTGTTCTTGGCTGGTGATTAAGAATTCTGTCGTAGTGCTGCGTAAGCTTTTATTTTTATTTTGTTGGGGTTTTTTTCCAAAGTGTAGTTAGTAAAGATGGCAGAGAGCACCCAATACTCTGGTTTCCGAGTTGTTCTAGAGCAAGAAGAAATGTGAGATGCAGCTTTTTTTTTTTTTCCTTCTTTCTTACATAATAATATTTCTTAAATGAGGTAAGAGAGAGATGAGATCCAAGGCTAAGCTGCCACTACCACCGTATGAAAACCACTGTGCTTACGACTACCAACGAGAGGTGGTGCATTTTTGGACCACAATTCAGATTACCTGTTCCTGTGAGAAGGGATGGAAAGTACCAACAACCTGGTAACGGCAGCTTTCTGGTGCCATCTCGTACATCCTTTGCTCACAAACAGAAAGACGAGGAAAGAGAGTCGTTAGACCTAATCTCAGGCCCTACCAGCTTTGCAGCATTCTGCTTAAATAGCAAAGTCAAGAATTCAACTTTGAACCAGGCAAGGTAAGATGAAAACCCTGAGCATCTTGGCTAGATCAACTTTGGAAGGGAGATTACAGTTTCAAGCCCTTCAACAGGTTACAGTAACAAATCAACTACATTACAAATGTAAAGGGCACTTGTCACTGAAAATTACCAAACAAAGATGGAGAGTCTTTTTTTTTTTTTTTTTTTTTTTTAAAAAGTGAGCTGCTTCTAGTTTTTACTGACAACATTTCTGGCGATTCCTCTGCCCAGCACTACTGAACGCTGCACATACACAACCGGCTGGAGCAGCAGCCTGAAGCACAAATCCATCCCAAGTAAGACGCACCTGGTCTTCTTACACGCAGAAGCCCATATGCAAGTCACAGAGACTAGATGTGCAGGGCTCCTGCATCTTTGCACAATACAGGAGACAGACGTGCGTTTTACTGACAGAGGCACTCGGCAGCATTTTCCCCTTCTGTTAAGCGACGTTTTTGTTACGTTTGTTATTGCAAACATCCAAGCAGAATTAATTACAAAATTATTTTTTATGCTAATTGGAGGATTTCTAACATTTTCTTGTGAAGCAGTAGATAGAAATATTCCTGGATCCTGACTGCATTCCTTCATCCTCCACCTCCCTTAAATGTTGTCAATAAAAACACTAACCTTTCTAGGTAGCATGGTGAGAAGACATTACGTGATGAATATTAAAAATAAATGCATGAGGTAAACCTGCTGTTATTTCTGATTGTTATATGAAGCATGAATAACACTAATTTAAATGTTGGCAACCAAAAAAGTACAAAGGAGTAAGATAATGGTGTTCACTTCTGGTTAAACGAAAGATGAGATGTTGTTTCTCTGTTTTCTTCTTAACCACAGCATTTTTTTTCTTTATGGTCATTTCCCATAGCTTATATGAATTTGGAGCTGGTGAAATATACATCTCTGCTGTATGTGTCTGTCACCAGATCAAGAGGAAAATACAAACTTTTTATAATTTTGTACCTGTAGCAAACGTTTGTATTTTTTGAATTGGAAACAAACTGCTTTTTGTCTTTTGGTCCGACTAAAACTTTGTGTATTATTATTATTATTATTATTACCCTTTTGGAAAACCTGACATATGAGTTTATGCTGTTTTACAGTTTCTAAATAAATTCTTAAAACATTGCCAACAGATTCAGCATCAGTACCCTATTTATTATTACAAATTATTATAAAAAAAATACTATGGCATAATGCAGATGAGGCACTTATGCAGGATGCATGCCTAACTCTAACTGTTGATACCTGCTTTGTTACCACAGTCAAGAATAATCTGGTAGCTGGAGAAAGCCAAGAGTCTTCCCTCAGAGCAACCATCCATGCCTCAACTTCAGACATAGCCCAGATTCAGTGGCATGGAACAGCTCTCTTTCTCTGCAGCACTCCGTTAGCTCTGGCTCACGTTGGTTATAGGGTACCCGTGGATGTGTTATTTAGCTCCAACCCACCTTAGACACTTTGGGTGACTTCCCAGTCTCCACAAATTTCTGATGCTGGAGTAAGCAGAGCCTGGAAATAACTGTGACACCAGTAGGATCCGATTGGAAAGGCCTTTGGGTAAGCATATGAGTCAGACTGGGCAGAAAGCTCATCAGGGCAGGAAAGACAAAACTTGTGAGATGGTTTAAAATGACATTATCATCTTGGAGCTGCACACCTCTACCAAGCAGATGCCTTGTGAGGGACTGAGCAATGCTATGGAGGCAGCACACTCAGCCCCTGCACAAAGGCACTCATCGAAGCCATGCAACCTTCGTAAACGTCTGTTATTAAGCAGAATAAAGCATGCTGACACACGAACAGCAGTGCCAAGGTAAGAAACAGAAATCCGGCCAAAACAATCAGGAGTAAATACAGACAAGAGTGTGGAGACACCATCCATCATCACCTTGCTTTTTTTCCTGCAAGAGACAACAACTTGGTGTCAACTCCTTCGTGGCAAAGGGTTTGACTGGGAGGAAAGATAATCACAATGGTTTTAGCATACAGGGAAACGGGAATAAAGCTAACTGTCACAGGAAAAGGCATGCAAAAGAGAGCAGATAAGGAGAAATCCTTGCATTCTTCCTTTATCCCTCATTCCCCTACTTGACTGCAGATAGAGGGCAAAATGAGATGGTCCATGCTCTCCCTTGCCCATAATCAATCAGTTATTCAGTCAGCACTGGCTTTCGTGTCTCAGTACATGCTCCAAAAGCAACAAACACAGCTTGCTGCCTGAACAGACACTTACATACTCTGTTAATTAGTCTCTTAATTAATAACACATGCCAGCCCAGAGAAACACTCGCTGCATAACAGGTTCTCAACAGTTTTGTTTGCCAAATGTCAGTTGTTACCATTTTTGTTAATGCATCTAGTAACAAAATAGGGCTGAAGGCACCATATTTACCTGAGAACAGTATCCTACAAGGATGTAGCATGGCCAGCTCAAATCACCTTGGGGATTTGATATAAAAAAGCAACCTATCACCATATACAGAAATCCTTCATAATGCACACACACCAGTGTTAAACGAGTGAGAAAATGCAAAATTTTGAATAAGCTTTTATTCTTGTTTTTTTTCCCCCCAAAACTTTCATGTTCCACTGTCAGCTTGGCATTTCAGTTTTCGACTTCTTATTTTAAGAACTGAGTTTTTCAGCTCTTCTTTAACAGAGCTTGCAAACTTGAGACCAGGACTGCAAAAATTAGACACTCCATTCTGACCAAGTTTCACTCCTAAACAACTTTTGAGACCTGTGGAGCTGGAAAGTGAGCCATTTAAATTGCCAAAGTTGACTGAGGATGTAAACTCCCACCACATGCTATACCCAAAGCCAGCTGAACAAAACCTTACCTAGAAGTAAGCAGTGAAAAACCGAGCTCAAGGATTAACCAGGAATTAAAAAACACAGGTTATCCCACAACATCCAAAGTCCATCTCCTGCCTCAACAAGTCTTGATGCTCTGTACTCAATTCTGCTTAGCGAGCACACCTTCACACGCAATTGTGATTCGACATATCTCTAAGCCTGCAACCAGATAGGATTATTAATTCCGGTTTCAATCCGCAACCAATACTGAATAAGAAGAAATCGAATTACGCACTTATGAAATGCGATAACAGTATTGAGCAAACCAACTCTGCACACCCCTCTTCTTCCCACATGGCTCCAGAAACAATCCCTTCCACTTTTTAGCCGGCTCTCATTCCCTCCGAGCTCTCTCCCTCCTCTTAGACCCCTCTGTGCTGGCGGGGCACTTCTCCAGGACCTGAAAGTAAGGTGGCAGGCATGGGGGAAGGAGCACACCAGAAAGCATCCCTTTCTGTAGCACAGCTCTCCCTGCCCTGGAATATTTCCCTGTCCTGGGAAGGGGACAGCCTCCGACGCTGCTGTTTGCAGACAGGACTGTGCTGCTGTTCTCCTTGCTAGCTGCAAGCTCAGGGCTAGAGATCACCTTACTCAGGCTCCCAGGTGGCAGCCGAGAAGTGTGCTTCGCTTCCCCAGCCTGCAGGGGTACACTGAATTTCACCAATACACCTGGAAGAAGTTTCTCCAGCAAGGGCTGTTTTCCTTCTCATATATACCTGCTTCACTGCCAGAGCTGTTCAAACAAGCTCCAGATAAAGATAACCTTACACATAAGCAGCACAACATGAACTTCTTCCTCTGTCACTTAACAGTTAACCTTTTTTTTTTGCCTCCCCCTAAAATATTCAAGTCTCTTTAGCTTAAGGTAGAATGGAGAGGACATTTTGGAAGGTTACTAACCACTGCCATTTCTAATGGAAACACAACCTTAAAACCAAAAAAATATTTAGCTACAGAGGACCAAACTGTTCTTTCAGAAACATCAAATTGCTGAAATCCAAATAGCACTAAAACTTCAGTTTTGACAAAGATTTCATAGAAAAGCCTTATAAGGCATGGCCACACCGAGTTAACCATGAACAACCAGTAGCTATTGAGTGTCTATGCCTCATGTTTTTAAAAACAAACCAACCAAGCCACCATTTGAAACAGCGCTTATTTGGAGGTCTCTGCAGAGGTATACAAGTTGAATCTGTAACTCTTACCTGGGACAAAACTTCATAAAATCTTATTTTCTTTCCAAAGCAGGTAATTTTGAAACCTTAAGAGGTTTTGCTGGACAGCAAAACTGTTGTGCAGTTCCACTATCCACTAACAATTCATAAGGACACAGAAACAGATGTATTGAGAATAATACCTACTTCAGGTTCAGAGCAAGTAAGGTATTGCTTTTTCCATATTCCCTCCAGATGAAAGTGAAGAGCTATACATTTTTATCCATTAATTAATGGATTAACTGAATATTTTACTTACAGCCAACAAGCTGATTCTGGAAAGTGCAATGCTTTCTTTAGCACGTATTGACTAATAAAAATAGCCTGTGTAACATTCTTAATAAAAAGTCTTATTTTTATTTATGAAATGGTAAATTCTCAGATTCTTCCCAAGGCAGAATGGAATATAGGAAATCCTGCAACAACAAATAAGGTAAAAAAAATTAGGATATGGCGGGAAGGCAAGAGGTTCCGTAAGTCTGCGTTGGTAGCAACGTGAATTCTATCTTATGTGTATTGTCCATTTCACTCTGTATCATAAGTTCATTTGATAACTTTAGATGATTTAATTTTCTTTATGTCATAGCTTTGCAGAATCAATGTCCCATCTCTGAATTTTCCAACTTGTCCTGCATGCCAAATGCTAGGCACTGATTTCTTCCTTTTGGCCTTCCTGAAATAGGAAGAGAGAAAAAAAGAATTAAGAGAAACAACAGAAAGTCAAGAAAATGCTTAATATGGTGAAAAGTGTCACCTATTTATGCAATCAGTGTTTGGTATTATGGAATATCAAATCATAGCAGGTAATGACCCAGGAACATTTATTACCTGCATAGCCATTCAAAATTTGCAGCACGTTAGAGAATGATTTAAATTTTTAGAAGTTCAGAAACACAAAGACTTCTGGATAGGGAAAAAAGATAAAGAGTACATTTCAGTGAACAAGCTACACTATGATTAAGAATGCCACTTCACCTTTCAAGCCTCTGTATACTGCAGCTTATGTTTTGCAGAAATTATGCGTCAGGGCCAATGCACTGAGTAAGTGGCATATCTTAGGTCCGCACACAGGGACTTCCATCCATCTCACCTCCAGCTGCAGTCTTAGACATGTCGGGGCAGAACTGACATATTTTCAGTTACCCTGAGTAACTAAAGCCTCTGAAACTGCTAGACACAGAGCAACATCACCATTTTGTGACAGTTCTTCTCCAACTGGGGAAGTTCCTTCCACTGTGATCTGCATGACTTCTGATACAAGACTGTGCATAGTTAGGTAGGGAAAATACACTGGGGAGGTGTATTGGTTTTGTGTGGCAAGGTTTTGGTAGCGGGTGGGGTTACAGGGGTGGCTTCTGTAAGAAGCTGCTGGAAGCTTCCCCTGTGTTCGACAGAGCCCATACCAGCCGGCTCTAAGACAGACCTGCCACCGGCCAAGGCCGAGCCAATCAGCGATAGTGGTAACGCCTCTGTGATAACATTTTTAAGAAGGAAAAAAAGTTGGGACGGCAGTATTCGGCAGCCGGAGAGAGGAGTGAGAACATGTAAGAGAAACAACCCTGCGGACACCAAGGTCAGTGAAGAAGGAGGGGGAGGAGATGCTCCAGGCGCCGGAGCAGAGATTCCCCTGCAGCCCGTGGTGAAGACCATGGTGAGGCAGGCTGTCCCCCTGCAGTCCATGGAGGTCCACGGTGGAGCAGATATCCACCTGCAGCCCGTGGAGGACCCCACGCCGGAGCAGGTGGGTTCCCGAAGGAGGCTGTGACCCCGTGGGAACCCCGCGCTGGAGCAGGCTCCTGGCAGGACCTGCGGATCTGTGGAGAGAGGAGCCCACGGAGCAGGTTTTCTGGCAGGACTTGTGACCCCGTGGGGGGCTCACGCTGGAGCAGTCTGTGCCTGAAGGACTGCACACCGTGGAAAGGACCCATGCTGGAGCAGTTCGTGAAGAACTGCAGCCCGTGGGAAGGACCCACGTTGGAGAAGTTCATGGAGGACTGTCTCCCGTGGGTGGGACCCCACGCTGGAGCAGGGGAAGAGTGTGATGAGTCCTCCCCCTGAGGAGGATGAAGCGGCAGAAAATAACGTGTGATGAACTGACCGTAAACCCCATCCCCGTCCCCCTGTGCCGCTGCGGGGGGGGTGGTAGAGAATCCAGGAGTGAAGTTGTGCCCGGGAAGAAGGGAGGGGTGGAGGGAAGGTGTTCTGAGATTTGGTTTTATTTCTCATTACCCTACTCCGGTTGATTTGTAATAAATCAAGTTAATTTTTCCCCAAACTGAGTCTGTTTTGCCTGTGACGGTAATTGGTGAGTGATCTCTCCTATCCTTATCTCGACCCACAAGCTCTTTGCTATATTTTCTCTCCCCTGTCCAGTTGAGAAGGAGGGGGAGTGATAGAACAGCTCTGGTGGGCACCTGGCATCCAGCCAGGGTTAACCCATCACAGGAGGCTATACAAAAGCAAGTTAATTTTAACCACGTTAAAACTGGCTCACCTCTCCTGTTCTTTCTTCTTTTTCTTCTTAAGAGAATCACCTTTATGTTCCTGTTTTTAAAGATACGTATTTTAATGGAAAAGGAACAGAGCATTTTGGCTAAACAACCATCTGCACACAAAACACGCGGTAGCCTTTGCTTCACAGAGCAGCAGGCATTTCAAGCAGGTTGGGAGACCTTCCCAGAGTCCAAGTGATGCAACGCGTTACAGAGGCACTGCTAGGAGTGCCCAGAGCCCTTCCTGTCACTTTACGGAACGTACAGCCCTCTCATGGCCAACATGCTGCCCCTGCCACGTGAAGAGGCACAAATCCAGCTGCACGAGGAGAGAGGCTCAGCTTCTTGGGCGTGGGACAGATCCTTGGGTCAAAAGATGGACTTGCTACCAGGCAGGCATGCCTCATCGCCTGACTGAGCTTACGTGGCAAAATAACAGGGTTCAACTGTGTCTGGTCATGCACTTTGAGCCACACGAGAGAGGAGAAGTAGGTCCCTTGGGAAAGAGGGTGGCAGGAAACAGGTTGATAGAGCGATTACCTGCCCTGCAGCCTGCTCCCACCTACATGAGAAGACTCCACGGGGAGGCAGGGAGCAGGCTCGGAGCCAGACAGGACGGGCTGTGCTAGAGGATGGATGCAACAGAAACCTCACCCTTGCTTTAAATAATGAGGCAGATCCTAGATGGAATTGTGCTGATATGAAACCAGCTGAAGATCCGGCTCTCTGTGGTTAGACCACATGCAACAAACTTTAATTGAAGGCCATTTTTTTTCCCTGAAGAGGCAAGGAAAAAAAAAAAACAACAAACCTGTTGTTTTTGTGTCATCAATCTATCAACCTCAAGGGATGAGGCAGGGAAACCTACAACACAAGCCTAACTCTGTGCCCTTCATACTGCACACAACCAGCTTTTGCGATGAGATCAGTGCTGCTGGAGCCAGGAACCCACTCCACGGGGAGCAGCAGGTGTCAAGCTCGGGCACTCCTCCTGCACCTGAGGCAGTATCTGTCAGGCTCTCAGGCTAGCTCTTACATGCAGCCTTTTTATACAGAAAATTTCACACAAACCTTTCCCTTATCATCATCCTTCGCCCTTTTTTTCTCCTTCATTTTCTCTTGGTAAGTCTTATAGTTCACGTGTTCCTTTTTGGGGGGCTGCAATAAAGATTGGGAGGGATATCACTGATGAAATTTTCAAATAGGTTCAAAAAATATTCACACACTTGCATGGACAATATTTTTCAGGTGGTGGTGGTGAAACATTAGAAATCGTTTATTTCCTTTTTGGTGAGAGGAAGGGACTTAAGGGATGTAAGGTACACACATAGAAACCGTATCTTTCTTGGTGGAGACAGTAGAGAAGGAGGTTTATGCTCTGTATCAGTCCTACAAGGTTTCCACATACACACTGAGCTAGAAAGAAAACCCATACCCCTCCCCACCCACCAAGAAAGACCTACAAAATTATTTTTTTCTTTTACACTACTGATGATAAATAAAACTGAAAAGTTTTCTCCACCTTTAACTCACAGAGAGAGTGAAGCTTTAAAAAACAAGCCCCTTCCTCCAACAATTTAGTTTTGAATGGCCTGATTAAAAATCAGTAAATGTTGTTTTCCACCCCAATCAGTCGTCTTTCATCTATACAACATCTCTGATAACACAATCATATAATTTTCTGAATGTCTACAGGAAATAGACAAGACAGAATAGAACATGCAAAAGTAAGGATGAAGTGAGAGAAGGGTCAGGGCAGGGGATCTCATGTTTTAAAAATGTAGTGCCAACCCCCCCCAGCGTTTTTTACTGCTTTCCTGCACTGTAAGAGCTGGGTGACCACCCGGCACAAACCGAGCAACAATTACCTTGGCTCCCAGCATGATAGCACGCTCCTGTTCCCATACGCGTTGTTCTTGCTTCTTGTAGCCAGTGATTCCAAACTTGTGCACTTCCAGACGAGCCTAGAACATTACAGAAAATTGCAAGCACTTCATAATTTGTCCAACAAATAACACTTGACAGACCACAACAAAGTCATACTCCCAAAGAAACCCTGGCTAATACCCAAAATCAGCGTGCTATAAAATAAAACTAACTGAGTTTGGAGCTATACTGCAGAACAGTTAACCACTGTCCATCTAATGTCTGGGTGGCGAGGACTGTCAGGGGACAATTTTCGATTCTGCTCATTTCACACAAAACAACACATGGCATGGATCTCCTCCGTATAAAAATGAGTCATGTTATGCTGCACAAAGAAGAACAACGAAATGTGCTACTCAGAGCACCCAACATTTACAGAGTGTCCTCATTCCTTGGCTGCAGACAAACACAGATGGGCAGATGGTGAAGTGGTTTGACTACACACACACACGTATAGTTGACACCATACAAGAATAACCTGGCAAAACAAGTGGTGAATTCATAATCTTTTTAAAGTCAGTGGTTAAATCCCCCCTGTTCTCAGCAGTACAGAGCTCCACGGAGAATCTCCAGTGAGACATTTCACCGGATCACAGCACGTCCCTGAGCAGAGATCAGGCACATAAAACACATTGTACAGATCTGTAAACGGATCAGTATCTAAGAAGGCCTATGCTAGCTGCAGTCATGTAAGAACAGATGAGAATAAAAAGACAAATGGAAAGTCATCTGCTGTTTCAAAAATAGATGCCAAGATACTTTTTTCCCTCCCACATGAGACCAGAAATCCAAGACTAACACCATGGGCCTGACAGACCTATGCTAAACATTATGGGTACTCACATGGCTTTACACAGCTAACATACAGTGATCCTCCTCAAATTCTCACTGAAAGATCAGAAAGAAAGGCCACAGAGTTCTAACATGCCTCTCTTCACACAGAGCAGTTGACAACAGCCAGCATGCTCCTCCTTTGGCAAGGCACGCAGCCAAAACTACTGATTAGAAAATCCTCACTTACAAGAGATAACCTTTTCTGGTAGCATTTCCCATCAGTCCCACCGTAGGTTTCCCTAGGATATAAATACACATACCTGCACATTAAAATAGTGAGATTAGATAGGTCCTGCTGACTTACTTTTTCGAAGTTAAATTCTTGTTCATTTGCATTTTTCTCTTCATCCACTATTTTGGTCTATAAACAAATAAAACATTTCAAATTAATATAACAAGTAACACCAGTCTAAATGCTGATTGTGGCAGTTTTTTGGAAAGCAGTGAAACATAAAATGAGTTGTAGGGAAAAGTATACAGCTTTCCAGAAGTATCTTTTTCTAGCTTTATTACCTGGATTTATTAAAAAAGACAGTCTCAACAGCATTTTTAGTATGTAGACATTATAGGGTCTTACTGGAACAACCTTGCACAATTTATAGGGTACCATTATAGCACAGCGCATATAGCTTTGTCCTGCATTTTCGTGCCTGGATCATCTGCTAACACTTACAAAGAGTTTCATAATTCAGAACGATATTAATATCTGCAATTAATTTTTATAAAATGTAATTTATACTTGAAAGTATAAAAGAAAAACTGCCACGTGTGAGCTACGCATCACGCATAATGCCATTTCCAAATCTGTACCAAACTGCTAATGCAGGATAGGACGTGAACTTGAAGTCATTTTGTTTGAGACAGAGCATGCAGCGGTAATAGCGCATGTGCTGATGGCAACACACAGAACAAGCTTAATTTGCAACTGCATGGACATATATTAGTGCACATATCCAGCTTAACTAATGCAAGAGAAACAGCTCCAAAGGGTGCAGTCAGCAAATGGCAGACCCCACTTAACGCTGTTTAACAAAACTACTTGCTCAAAACGAGATCAGTAAAAGCCACATCTTTTCTACTCCACGATTTACACGGAGACCATCCATCAGCAGTTCTCAATCTGCAGGGGAAGTATCCAGCGGGGACAGACCATATCCTAGGAAGAAAAAGAAGCGCAAAATCCCCAGAGAGAGCTCCACGCCTGCCTGCTATGGGACTGTCCCACGTGGGACACTTCAGAGCAGTAACAAATCTCCAAGGGTTATTTTCGATTGTGTCTGACTCCCCATTTCAGGGAGGACGTGCTGAACCACCTCTCTGAGCGGATGCTCTGCCCGCTCCCAAGCGTGCCGATGCAGGCAGGCAGCACGGGTAGGGAAACGGCTGTCTGTTCGAGTAGCATCCGCTCGTCTTTCCCTGTTTGCTGTCAAGGGCTCTGTGCCCTTTAAGGAGGGAGGAGCACTACACATGTATTAAAACTGAACCTGAGTGCGTTTAATGCATTTCCTTTTCACTCTCCAGGACGTTAAGTCACATTGGGTCCCAGGCTCAGGTCCCAGGGTTACATCAGGGCTTCCCTCTGCATCCACCAGAGCCAAACCCAAACTTCTCTCAACTCTGCAAAAGCTTCTGTATAAAATTGTCCATTTCAACCACAAATAAACCTGGTTATTTTTAGAGTGTTTTACGAACAAGCCTAACACAAATCTTTTCGGTCAGAAAAATTTAAGTTGTAAAAAGCATGAGAAAATAAACATCTAGGGCAACTTCTAGAGGAAAACACGCCAGAAAAAGCACAAAAGTTTATGGATTCAACCAACCACTCGGTCAGTCTCTTGAACGTCCCAATTCCCAGCAGTCAGACCCCAGATACCAGTAAGTCTCCTTGAATTCAAGACAGCCACATGCTGGCCTACCAGAGCTTATTTTAGAATTGGGCTTCTGATGTAACGGCCATAAACTCAATTCGGAGAAAACAACCAGAGAAGCTATAAAATCTGGAGACCAATCAACCAGCAAGGGACCCTCTGCTCAGTGTGGAAGGCAGCTCAGCTTCCAGCCAAGCCTACCCAGGCCTCTCTGTTGAAGCAACTCAGCTACAGTTTTTGGTAGCACAAGGGAATTTGGCACCAACAAACCACAGCAGAGCACTGAGATGTAATGCTGTCATGCCTTCCCCCATCGACCACCCAACACCGATCCTCCAAGACGCACGTTGCTTGTGAACGGCTAAGTGTTGCTGTGATGCCAGAGAAGAGAAGGAAAGCTTTGGCACCTCGCATCCACACCTATTGACAAGAACAGAGCAGCACACAAAACACTTAGGGACAGAAGTAGCCAAGAGGCTTTGCTTCCCATTTCATTCACTTCTTGCTGTATCAGCAGTCCTACCTGCAGATCAATTTATTTTGTTGGGATACATCTATTTCAAATATAAGATACTTATCCAGAGATGTTCTGAAATTGGGGAAAAAAATGTTTTCAAGTCCTGCCCCCACCCCTGCTTCAGCCTGCCCCTGCCAGCAGCCTTGCTGGAAATCAGCAGGACTGGATGCCATCAAGCTGAGCCCACCGTTCGCCCAAGGATCCCAGATTTCCAGGCAGCTGGATTAGCAAGAGGGAAGAAACTAGGTGTGGGACAGGGGAAATATGGAAGGTATCTCACAATTTAGGGTAGCAGACTGGGGAGACAGAAGGAAAAAAAAAAAAAAAATAACCAAACATGCAGAGGGTTTTGCTTGGTTTTAGCTGTCACCAGAAAAGGGCATCCCGGTCCAGCACCCGCTTAATGTCAACTCTCCGGTGTGGCTTTAAAAAAAAAATATAAATATATCTGCGCTTTAAAGAACCAGCAAGCTACTGACGGGTGCCGTGCCCGGGGAGCGCACCCCCTTACAAGAAGGTCCCTGCTAGGGGCCAGGGGCACCCACGACTGCAGGGCAGGGCGGCTTCGGGGCAGAGGGGACCACCCGGACCCCCCCCCGCCGCCCGGTCCTACCTGGGCACCCCCGGTGGGTGCAGCCGAGGGGCCGGGCCGTCCCCTCCTCTTCCTCCCGCGAAACACCACGACCTCCACGGCCGGCGGCGCGGCGGGGGCCGGCGGGATGGCGGCGGCGCCCAGCTCGGCCCGCAGCTCCCCGAAAAAGTCGCGGGCTCCGCGCCGCCCGCCCGCCGGCTGCGGTCCCCGGCTCTCCTCCTCCTCCTCCGCCGCCGCCGCCGCGGCTCCTGCGCTCGCCTCGCCGTCCTCCGCGGAGCCCCGAGCGCTCGGCTCCTCACCTGCGTGCCGGAACGCGTACCCCGGGTCAGCTGCGCGCGACCACCGTCGCTCCGCTTCAGAGCGAACCCTCCCTCCCCCCAGCCCCCAGGGAAGGCCGCGGTGCCGCCGGCCCCGCTCCGCCCCGCCGGCGGCCCCGCGGCGCGGCCCCCGCTCACCCACCCAGATCGTAGAGGGCACCGAGCACCGCCTCCAGCCGGCGGCACGGCTCCCGCGACCCCATGGCTGCCGCGGGGCGGAAGGACGTTTGATCCCCGGCGGCTCCCGTCGCCCCCAAGATGGCGCCGCCCATCGCGCGGTCCCCCCGCCCTCCCCCGCGCCTGCCGCAACGCTCCGGGCGGCCCAACCGGGGCGGCGGGGGGCTATGGGCGCCGCGGGAGGCGGCCGCGGGCGGGAGGACACCGCGGCGGGGTAGGGCGGGCGAGCGGGGCGCGGGGCGGCGCGGCGGAGCTCGCAGGACCATGGCGGCGGCAGCGGCGGCGGCGGCGGCGCCCGGGCGGGCGCGGCGAGGGGCGCCCATGTACTCGGTAGGCAGCGGCGGGACGGGGGGAGTGGGGGGCCGCGGGGAAGGGGGCTGCCCGCCTGACCCCCGCGCCGCGCCGGTGCCGTTCACTCTGAAGCGGAGTGACGGCGCTTGGCGCAACCCCCACCCCACCCCCCAACGCCGATTGCCCCCCCCGGTTTGGGGCCCGGGGGGAGCGGAGGGTTTCTGCTGGGCGCGGGTCTATCGCGCACAACTCCCCCGGCCCTACTGCCCCCCCCCCCCCCCCCCCGTGGCGGGGCTGGGGGCAGGTGGCGGGGGCTGTGCTCTGCAGGGGCTCGGGAGGGGACGAGGTCTCTCCCGGGCCCCAACGGGGACAGGTAGGGGCCGAGCGGGAGCCAGGCGTTTCCCCTCACAAGTTCATCTTCCCCAGGCGCTGCGTGTCCCCCGGCCCGCTTCTCCTGCTTCCCCAGTACCTGTCGTGTCAGATGCGACAGGATCCCGAGCGCCGCTTCTCCCCTCGGATCCGCTGCGAAAGGCCAAGCGGCTTTAAAAACGCTCAGAAGCGGCTGAAACTCTGCTTTAGAGAGGTTTTGTCCGACAACCCTGCGACCAGGCCCGGCGGAGAGGCTGGCTGGGGCGGCAGGTGTCGGAGGGCAGGGGTGCTACGCGAGGCAGCCTCCGTGGCTGCGGTGCAGGACAGAAACCTGGCAGCGATGAGGAATTCGGTGCTCGAAAATTGTCAGGAGGTGGATTGGCCAAAGCGGGTTTTCCCGTGTTACATGGTGGAAATGACTTCGTTGACCTTGTTTTTTCCCCCTGCAGCTGCTACGCCAGCCTCAGACAAGGAGATTTGGGTGTGGGGTGCTGAACCCCCTTCTCTGCTTGCATTTGGAGGAGGGGACCAGGGAGAGAGGGAAACAGCTTCTGGTTTCGGTAGAGATTCCCAGACTTCTCTTCTGTGTCTCCTTGGCTGTACGCTGGTGTCGAAGAGCGTCATGAGCACCCTCGTTTTATTGCTGTCAAAGGTTGCATGGAAGCAGAGGAGTTCCACGCTCCTGCTGTTTTGCTTTTGTACTTCACCAATGTCACAGTAACGGTGCGTGTAACTGCATTTTCTGATGGCAGGGTTTCCAACGGCGTATCTTCTAAATGTGCTCTCTACCAGTCGGCGATTGAAACTGGAACAGCTTGGCTGTAATGTGTAAAAGCAGTGTTATTCTTCTTTAGTGGTTGGTAAAGTGTGTGTTCTGGCTCCCTCAGCAATACTTCAGGACAGGGCGTGAAAATAACCATTGCCATGGGGAGAAATCAGTTGTACATCAGATCTGGAAACACCAGATGAGGAGCAGTGGCAGAGAGGTGACTTTTCAACTGGCCGTGGCCTTTGCAAAACCCCGCTCGCCAGAGCCATGTTGGGGAGCGGCTGTAGCCGCGCGGTGACTGCTGATGTGGCTGACGCTACCCGAGCTGAGCGCTGGGTTTCTTTGTCTGGGCTTCGTGTAGTTGCACACTGCAGGGTTTAAACTTTGGTAATTGACATAAATGTTGCTTAGATTTTTCTGAGCCATGACTTGTCACGTACTGATCTAAGTAGGTGTATGCTTAGAGCCAGCTAGTAGTTGAGCTATCTTTTTTGCTATTACAGAGCATAATGGATTGGTTTTTTCTGTTTTATTTTTAATCAAGGGTGTTGATATAACGTGTCAATGGCAACAGATAGCTAATATAAACTATTTCCAGTCTTAACAGTTGTTAGGTTACTTGGCTCTTGCAAAACACCAACTAGTTGAAAGCTGTGGAGGAAGAAAGATTGAAAACTCTAATGCTAAACCGTACAGGAAAAAAACCCTTAAAGTTTTAAATGACTACGGGCCTGGGTTTAACACCTTGTATAGGATTGTTTTAAAAGTCCCTGGAGGGTTCGTTCTGCAGTTATTTTGGGACAATTGTCTAAACTACAGCAGTGGAAAGAAAAGTTAGACAATCTACCAAATGCTACTGTAGTAGGAGGATGGTATCCAAGTGTGACTATACTGTGTGGGGAAAAGATTATGAGAAGGTCAAACATTATAGCAGGATTTGTGTGCGCTGATGTTTGCTCTCTACTTACTTTAAATGTCAGCTGCTTTGATAGTGTTGCTGATGTGGCTGTGGTCAGCTGGCAGAGAAACCTGACTCCCTCTCCCAAGGTTGAAAACCCAGCCTCTGCTGCTGCTGGGCATTTTGCTTATCTCTTCCTGATGTTCTCCCACGTGTTTGCTGGCCAGGCTTTCCTCCCAGCACCAGAAAAGGTCACTGTAAGAGCCCATGAAGCGACATGTTTTATCCTTCATTATCAGACTGGTTCTGCACAGGTTGTATATAGGGAGAGGAGGCAGAATGAATAAAAGGGATGCCTGTGCTACCTTTCAAGTGATGCTGTAGAGGAAGAGACAAGCATTTTTATTTTTAGCGTCTTCTTCTAATAAATATGCTTGGTCATAACCAAAAACTTTTATATTTGTGTTTCATAGAGGCTTGCTCCAGTTGCCTTGCATGTCTGGTGGCTATTGCTGCTGTTTTGAAGTTCAGAGAAATACAATTTCAGTTTTGGAAAGACTGAGGGGTCATTCATATGAACTGTGGTGTTATAGGAGGTAATAGGAGACATCTCTCTCCAGCGCAGGGGATGCCTGCTGACTCAAGGGGAAGAATTTTGTCACCGAGGTTTCTGCAGCGGGATGGGTCCACAATTTGTTCTTGATGTACCGTTTTGCTGCTTAGCAGCGGTGTTGGTTACTCGGAGCTCTCTTTTTACCTACGTGTGCACCATATTGCATTTTGATCTTCACGTGGCTGATAATAAGGCTTTTCTGGTTTGTTCCTGCCTGGCTGTGTTTTATGTACCTTATATCCAAGCTTGGTGAAAGACAGCACGAATCACAAAGGTCCCAGATGCAACTTAAAGTAGCAGGGATTATTTTTTTGTGTTGATGACTGTGTTTTTATAATGTCAGTCATGGCATTGTCTTCATGCAGCTGTGAGAGGTGTTTTAGTTAACACCTATTAATCATGGAGAGGCTGGAGGCAAGGCACTTTAGCTTTCAAAGCCCAGGTGTTCTCTCAACTCCTTCCTGTTGGGCAGAATTAAGTAACATGTGGCATAGGGTGATTTGGGCATCTTTGCAGTTGGAAAAGGTTGGGGTTTTTTTGCTGGTTTTTTTTTTTTCCTTTTCTTTTTAGTTTCTTTCTGCAGCATTGCTCCAACCAGGTAATATTTGTTCATGCACTCAGAGTGTGGCATGCAGACACTATGGAAAGCTAAAAAGAAACCCCAAATATTGCAAAAGTATTGCATGCCATTATTTTGGTATTGTAGCCAAGCAGACCACTGAATAGCTCGAGACAGTGTCTCACTCTTTTTTTATATGTTCCCAGCAGAAAGAGCTCACATCAAAGAAAAGAGATGAGTTTGAAGATATCTTGGAGGAAAGACGATTGTCCAGTGACTTGAGATACGCGATGAAATGTTATACTCCTGTGATCTACAAGGGACTTTCACCTTGCAAGCCAAACGCTATTAAAAGTGCTGTTCTCCAGTCGGAGCAAGTTCAGTATGTTATCAAACAGGTGAGTCTGGACACGGAGCTAGCTGTAAGAGGAGGTAGACTGAACACAGCCAAGCTTTGTGTGGCAGCAGGGGGAAAAAAAGATTATTGCTGACCTTGTCAAACACGATAGCTGTAGTTTGAAACATGGTCCAATAAATCAGTAACTTCAGAGCCGTACTCTTTTGGCAGGAAAAACAAATACTGATTTGCCATGGAGTTGCCACTAAAGCTGTTAGATAGCTCGTTCATAAATAGTATTTTGGTTTTGCAGATACGACACTTTACCATCTAATTTACCTAATGTGCTTGACTTTTTTTTTTTTTCTCCTCCTCCTCCTCCGTTGTCCTCGCCACAGAGCAGCCCTGTGAAAGACATAAGCACTCTTTCTTAGTAGACGTTTTTGTACTTTGAGGATGTCTTGTAGGAATTTTATAGGTTAGTGATGTATTTATGAATCAGTCATAAATGCTACTTTCCCTAAAATGAGAGTTAAATTTCACAGAGAATTCTTTCAATTAGAAACACTGTTGAAGATATAACCAAATTTTTGTTTTAAGATGAAGGGCAGCTACTACTTTGTAATGAATAAAATATTTTGTAGTCAAACTGGCTCATATTTTACACTGTGTTGAAATGGCGGAAATAAGAGTGTGTGTTCGTTAGCAGAGTAACTATTTTCAGTATTCATGAAAAATAATTCCAGGCCAGTAGAAGCATATAAGATGTTTTGGTTAGTCCTGAGTGAGTGGCTACCATAAAATTTTTCTGTTTATTTTTTTTTAATGGTCAGTGTTACCTATGATATATCAAAATCTGTTACAATCTGACAAACGAAACCGTGTCCTACGAAGTAGTCCTGTTGCCATCATGAATTGCCAAGTAGTATGAAATCCAGAAAAATTAATCTTTCAACTTTAGAAACACTAAAACATTTACTGAAAGAAAATATTTTACATCAGATTTGAAAGAAAGGCATTTGTGTGATATTTTCTGAAGTGCTGCTTTTTTGATGGAAAATGATTTTGATGGGTATTTTCCTGGCTCGCGTCAAGTGGTTGAAGGGGGTTAGCAGACCTGCCATTGCAATCTAGTTATCAGCTTTGCACTAGAAATTACTGGAAGTATCTAACTGAGACTGTCTTGGGCAATATGCCCAACAGGCTATGATTAGTGTGCCTCCTGCCTGGGCAGAGTTTACACAGCTTTACAGAGGCATACTAGAATTTGTTCTTGTGACAAATCGCTGAGGTTACTAACGTGCAGTATGTAAAATTAAGTGCATTTGTTTGGTTTAGCTTGCTGTATGTGACTGGTCTGTTTTTTTGATTCCTGATTTTGGGAAGTAAGTGCTTAGCTCTGTAGTGGATGTGCACTTAATTCAGACAAGATCAACTGTGTGGTAGGCCTTTTCCTGGTGAATGAGAACAGTATCTCTCTCCCTAGTGAATAACAAGAATAATTTTTTGGCTTCCTAAGAGAGATTGATTTTCTCAGGCTCAAGTGGAAGCAGTTTTGGGCTTCTTTAAGTGGTTAAAATAATCAGTTATAGCTACATGTGGAAATACGCAGGATAAAGGATAATGCATTTAATAAAACAAAGTTGAACCAGTAGCTATGATGGTAAGGTGGTGTATGGAGGTAGGTTGGGGGGAGATGGATTTTCTCCTCTGTCTCAAAATAGAAATAATAAGTAAGCAGTGCTGGCCTCTAAACAGAGCCATGCTTTTTTGGAGGCTTTTTCTTCTGCCATTCCTCCTCTTTCCTCCTCCATGTTGAGCAAAAGGCATGTTCCTCATTCCATAACAGTAAAAGACTAACTTTTCAATTAAATAGTTCTAGATTCAAAGTATCAAATAGGAGGGACGACCGTTATTTAGGTCTGTTTTAAGAAACTTTAAAAGGGAATGTGCATAGCAACAGAAAAAAGATCATTGACGTGCAAAGTTGGTAAAGACGGTGCTTTGTATGCATTTCAGCTAGCCATTGCCAAAGTAATACGTTACAAAGAAATTGAAGCATGATAGGGCTGAGGTTCTTCAGTCAAGTCTTAAAATCTAACCCAAATGCACTTCAAAGATTTATGTTGTGAGATCTCTGCAAACACAGGTTTCATTTTACTAGTCAAAGAAAATCACACACAGCCTTCCTTAGACCAATAATATAGGAAATGTTCTTCGAACTTAAATCTCCTCTGAAGATGCTACAGGTTAAAACATTCAGATTGTGTGTTAGGGGGCAAAAAACTGTTGCACGCTCTCCCCCCCACCATTGACATCTGAGCTCATTCTTGATTTTGAACAGCTTTAACTTGGCTTTCTCTTGTTGGCTGACACTGAACAGATTCTGTATTATTAGATGCATGCCTGTCACATAAAATCAAATCTTGCTGACTATTGCAGTAGTTCTGCCATAACTGTTGTGGCACGTAGAATGGCGTGTGTGGGCAAGGAGAAGGGAACAACATCTGATTGCTATTTTGTTTGTTTTATTTCTCTTTAGTTAGCAAAAGAGATGGGAGAATCACCTGATATCATTCAAGAAGAAGCCATGGAAATCCTGGATGAGATGGGTCACAGTATGCAGTTAGGAGCTGTCAGATTTTTTGCCTTTACTCTGAGCAAAATATTTAAACAGCTTTTCCAGAGAGTTTGTGTGAATGAAGAAGGAATGCAGAGAGTGAGTACTGGTGGGGGGGGGGGGGGAAAACTATAAAAGTTATAATATTTTCATACCAGTCACTTGGACAAAGACTCTAATCTTCGCTCCAAGTAACAAATATGAAAAAGACCCTTTGAAAAAAAAGACTGCACTTGTGTTTATTACTGCACTTCTTAGTAAGTGTGGGGGGAAAGACAGATGATGTATAAGTATTTTAGAGGCAAACAGTCAGCAGGACTTTTTGTACATTTTCCAAATGCTTCCTATGGTAAGAAATACCATGAGTCAGTGATTCTGTTAGATCAGCTACTGAGAGAGTTTTTCTATCTGATATTATAAATCTAATAATGCATTTAGGTGAATTGGGGGTGAAAACCTAAAGTTATGTGGCTGAGTGGGTTCGCTGTTCTGCAAAACCTTCATACAGCTAAGAGTGGTGAAACATTGTGTGCCTCTGAGGCAGGAGATGCTTTAAGTTTGCCTCAGTTTCCAGGGGAGCTGTTGTCCCCCTGTTTCATTGCAGGATGCCGCTGTTCTGGAGGGTGCAATGCATTCCCTGGAAGACAGCAATGTCAGCCCTGACAGCCCCTATTGGGTTTCCCATCCCCATCAAAAGGGATTTGAATTAGACTATCATGTAATGAGGTGGCCCTGGCTTTTGAGTCCTGTGATGCTTGTGAACTACAGCCTGCTAGTCTGGAAACTACTGCTCCAAATTTCCTATGGTTCCATGCTGAAAAAGGTGTAGAGTATATGGACAGAGAAACCACCCTCAAACAAATCAGCTTCTCTCTGCTTTAAGCTCTCTGAAGGTCTGTATTTCAAATTTCAACAGTCAGTCTGTAAATATTGGAACAATATTGTTTGTGCTGGGTGTTTTTGGTTTTTGTTTTTGTTTTTTTTTTTTAGTTGCAACACGCCATTCAGGAGCATCCAGTTGTACTGCTGCCCAGTCACCGAAGCTATGTAGACTTTTTGATGCTGTCTTATTTGCTATATACGTATGACTTGGCTTTGCCTGTCATTGCTGCAGGAATAGGCAAGTATGTTCTTTTAACAGTGTTTTCAGGATTCAGAGAATTGGTACCAAGGGGTCTGGTAGTTGTGTTTAACTTCTGTTCCAAATATGTCTCGTTAAAACCTCTTTGGGCGAGATGCTTACGGTGCCTGAAAGCTTCTCATCGGTGCTCAGTCCAATCAGAGGTGAATTTCTTCATAGCAAGTTTGCCCAAAAGTACCCCATCTGTAGACCCAAGGCCAGGGCAAAGATAGGTGTTGTGAAGAAGACTTCTATATTGCTTTTTTGGCCTGGGAACAGGCAAAAACTTGCCCAAGAGCTACTGTGTATACAGAACCTTTTGTGATACTTTATACAGTTTTAAGTGCAGTCACGGTAGCCAGATATGAAGTGCCAGTCACCTCGTGCTTGTTGCTGATGTGACTGATTCCCTTGAAGCATTGGCAGAACTCTGTTATGTGAAGTGCTGAGAGCAGAGCTGGCTGGGAAACAAAATTTCACATCAGAGGTCACGATTTTGGATGCACTTAATTCTAAAGCAGATGAAGCCAGTATATTTGCGGGAAATGATTCTTGAAGACTTTAACAGTAAACATCTTCTGAGTTAAAGTGCTTTTTGAAGATCCAGACTCTGGCAGCACTTAACTGAGAAACCTGATCTTGGAAGTCTTGGGTATCAACCAGGTCTTCTAAGCAGGCAGACAACAACCTCGGGTCTGGTGCAGCACTGTAATGCACACAGGCAAGCTAGCAAAGATCTGGGAACCTACTGCTCTACTGTATTCTACTTTTCCAGTCAAGCGGTTAGGAAGACCAGTAGAAAATCAGCAGAAGCTGGGAGAACGTGCTTGCTAGGGAAGACGAGATTCTGCTGGTCTTTGAGTCCGTGGTATCTTGCCTCTAGGTGATGTGGGTTAGATTCTGGTGAAGTCAGAAGTTGATGTCTTGTAGCTGCCTTGATCAAGGTGTTGCAGCTGCTTACCTGTCACATATTGTTCAGAATCTGGTCACATGCTGTCATTGGTATCGGTGTAATCCTTTGCTGACTTTTGGATTAGAGCCTTTTTGAGTTTTGGACCTCAAAACAGTATCTTAAGATACTATTAGTTTAGCTTAGAGGGATTTTTTTAGTGGTTAACATTTTTTCATGTGTTTTGGGTGTTTTGGGGTCAAAGTTCTTCAGAATTAGGGGCTTGCAGCTTACTGCTGCATGTGTGTATTATTTTCAATGCCTCTGGAGAAAACACAGTTCTCTATGGTTGTAGTTGTATTTACTGCATATTGTGTTAGAGGTTCACAAGATGTTGTTTACAAACTCACTCTCAAAGTGGTACTTGTGCTGAGTGGAGAGGCACTCTCCTGATACAGGTGGTAAGTGCCTCTGCTTTGTTAGTTATCGACTGGCTTCAAGTAGCATACGGATAGATCTATGGGGATTAGCTAAGGGAACGTAAACAGTTGCCACTAACACCAGAGTACATGCTCATACAGTACTATAGTGGGAATCTATCTGGTGCTGGGATTGTGTTTCTGTCTCAGGTCTTGGGAGCAAGTCTGATTAGAGGTGCAGAGCTGGTGAGGTGGTGTAGGCGTGAGGTTCGTGAAGGGATGCGTTTCAGTGCCGGTTTATGGGGTGGGGAGAGGCGTTGGGCATGCAGCTGGCATCCTGCTTGGGAGGTTGAGTATGCGGCAGGAGGGTGGAAGTAAGGGAGGGGATAGAGTCTATGTTGTGGTTAGAGAGGGAGGGTAGTAGGAGAGTAGGAAAAAGATGGACCTCTGTACATGGGAAGCTCTGACAGCTGCTATTGCTGCCCAGGGTCCTGTAGCCAATTTCTTTTTATCTATTTTTCCTTCTCTCTCTGTATCTCACATATATGTGTGTCTGACGTATGACATCTTCAAGGCAGTCATTGTCAGCGTTGCAGCTGCACATGTGAATTTATTTTACTGAGTGAATATCTGTTCTCAAGTGTTTCATGGAGTGAGGTGGCAAGGAGGTTGAAGTGGCATGTGGCCGGCTGCTGTGTAGACTCATTTTAAATGCTTCCCTAAGAAATATGTTAATGTTAAGTGTTTCCTGGTTTTGACAAGTTAAGTGTTGACTGTCATTGCTTAAAACTAGAAAACTATAAAAAATTTTAGCTGGTTTGGTGTACACCTCCCAATGCGATGAGTCAGGATCATGAATGGTATAGTGTAGTGTAACTGGTCAGTTAATTTCTGTGTCTTCTGCGATACATTCAGTGGTAACTGATCCTTCTGCAGATGAGTGAGACAATGTACTTCAAAAATGTAGTCTTTATTAGGGTTGAAATCTGGCCATCTAAATAATGAAAATAAATTGCTCTAAGTGAATGCTGCTTACACAAAAAAAATTGAAAGCATATTATGCCATTCATGTTTACATAAGTCTTGGTAGACAATCTGAAGCAAATAAAGGTATTTGCAACAATAGAATCCTTGAAAGAGATCTTCTTTATTCTGGTAATTGAATCAGTGTATTAGAGAAAGTAGTTGATTCTGCTGGCTGATATTAATCAATAAGTTTTCTGTGTGTGGTTTTGGTTTTTGTTTCATTGTTTTTCAGATTTCCTAGGAATGAAAATAGTTGGTGAGCTGCTACGAAGGGCAGGTGCCTTTTTTATGCGACGTTCCTTCGGTGGGAACAGACTCTACTGGGCAGTGTTTGCTGAATATGTAAAAACGATGCTAAGGGTAAATAAATTACTGAACTCTCAAAATGTACGCCTAAGAAATACTTTGTTGGAATGATTCACGTGAAATACGCACAATGTTATAGCTATGTGATTGAAAGTCTTCAGTGGGATCTGATTAAATGTGTTTTACCTCAGAATTGCTGTAGGTGAAGAGCATGCATGCACTCTGTTGTTGTTATAGTTCAGCAGTAGGTGGTAAACAAATTGCTGCTCATCAGTGCTTTGGATCATGTGCCCCTATCTCATGACAGATACAATATTTTCCTTAATTTAACTATATGGTGTGGCAAATACAATGGATGAATATAGGCTTAGAGATTACTGAAGTTAGACATGCATGGCTTCCATTAAAAGAAACTTACTTACATTTTAAGTACTTAAAATTATTTGTGGGCAGTAAAGAAGAAATGTTTTTATTTTTCTGACCAGCTTTTTTTGTTTTGTTTTACTTTTGAAGAGTGGCTATGCCCCAATTGAATTTTTTCTTGAAGGGACTAGAAGCCGCACCGCCAAGACTCTGACTCCAAAGTTTGGTAGGTTTGTTGAAAACTCGGAACTTTTTATGATTATTAGTGCTTTCATTAGTTGCTATGTGCTTCTTAAGTTCTTCAGACACAAGGGCTTTTAAAGTGATGGGAAATTGGTGAGGTCTGTCAGAGTAAGGAGAACACTATGGTTGGAGTTCCAAGGTCATACAAAGAACGGCAATACGTGTCTCTTGCACTCTACTGCTTTCTCTCCCTTTGCCCCATTGTGTACTTAATTGCATAACTCTTCACCCTCTTCTTTCTAGAAAACAGGCATCCCCTGACCAGCAGAGAAATATTGTAAGCTAACTATAAAAGTAATGGGGAATCTTTAGAATGAAGATGCTGTGTGAGCGCAGAGCAGTGCTGCTGAAAAGAGCACAAATAGCTGTCCAAACGCATTGCTTACATTTACCTTCTGTTTTAAAGCTTGGGCAATGTCTTCTGCTTCTGCTTGCTTGAAGAGAGAACAGGCACAGTGCACACCTATTAGCAGTTTCTAAAATTTGAAGATATCTTTTTCAAAGTTAAATTGCAGTTGCTTTTCCCTACTTGAAAAAGACAAGTGATTCACTGGGTTTTTTTCTTCTTTTTTTTCAATTTGCAGGTCTTCTCAGCATTGTGATGGAACCATTTTTGAAACGTGAAGTCTTTGACACGTACCTTGTTCCCATCAGCATCAGTTATGAGAGGATATTAGAAGAATCTCTCTATGCATATGAACTCCTAGGAGTTCCAAAGCCCAAAGAATCTACATCTGTATGTAAATTCCTTAAGAACAGAACATAGGTGGATGTATACACACCCTGTAGCACCAAAATTTGAGTTTTGCTTTTCCCATTTTCATAGGGGTTGTTAAAAGCCAGAAGAATCCTCAGTGACAATTTTGGTACCATACATATCTATGTTGGCCAGCCGGTATCACTTAGAACCTTGGCATCTGGGAGAATCAATCGGTGCCCATACAATTTGGTTCCCAGGTACCACATCTTTCCATGGTGTATGCACAGGAAAAGCATTTGTTTAGTCCTCACCTATGTAAAATAATTAAGATGTTCTCTTGTACTTTGTTTGCAACCTTCTCTCACTCTTCCCCCATCTGACTATTTAGACTGCTGAACCTGCTTTGTCTCAGCAGAGGCTTATCATGCTTGTGACTGGGTGTTGCTGAAACAGGTTGTTACTTGGGTAGCTTCGTACTGTGTCGAGAAGATGCCATTTTAAAATTTAATGATGATGCATGAGCTAGGCAAACCTCTGTTTTCTGCGAATTCGGTGTTCTTGCCACTTAAAAATTCTGCCTTTCTCTCCCTTCTTGCTTTATTACGGCAAACTGTTACGTGATCATGTGCCAGGGAGCTGTGTCTATGACTGGATTGGGTGGCTTTTGCAATTTGTTATATAACGTACATGTTATATATATACATATGTATAACATGCATATTTTTTCAAGATAACAAGTGTGCAGCATCAATACAAAGATCTGTGTTTCAAATACTGTCATGAAGCTACTGATGTTTTGCTCTGTACTTCTGTTCTACATACATAGCACAGAGATAGAATCACCCTCCAGATGCTAGGTGCTGTAAAGTAGTTATGGATCTGGGAGCAATAAGGAAGAAATAAGGAAGGGTGTGATTTATATTCCAGTTTTTGGAGCTCTTTACCTTGAACTGCATTGTTCTTTTCAGGCATCTTCCCCAAAAGCCATCTGAGGATATCCAAGAATTTGTCAGTGACGTAGCTTATAAAATGGAGCTCTTGCAAATAGAAAACATGGTTTTGAGCCCGTGGGTGCTAGTTGCTGCTGTCCTGCTCCAGAATTTGCCAGCCATGGATTTTGAACTTCTAATAGAAAAGACCCTGTGGCTTAAAGGCTTAACACAGACTTTTGGAGGATTCATTGAATGGCCTGGTATGCAGAGAAAGTGTTATTTCTATTCCTTTTGTTGCTTATGAAGGATAACTTACATTTCTGTGGAAGCAGTGTATGGTGACAGCTTTACAGACTATTTTCCTCAGAGTTGTAAATGGATTTTAGGATATGCAAAAAATGATGCTAAAACCTGACAGGTTTTGACTTAGCCTGTGGAAGATAATACTTTGAAAAACAGTTAGGTGGAAGTGTGGAATGAGGGGGAAATTATAAGGTACTTGTATTAGAGTACTGAGATTTGCCTAGTGTCTATCTTTCTGAATGCTATGTAAGTCACAGGCAACTACCTGATCTGCAGCAGTTAACTTGGTGTAATGCTATGTTTATTGCTTGGTATTGACTATAGTGTAAGTTGTTACTGTGGCAAAGAACTAGTGGCAACAAATGGGTAAGAGAAAATCAAAACTATAAGTTGTCTATTCATTTTTAAATTTCACTTTAACCCCAGAAACAGTGATGACTTGGGGAGAAGGCTTCCTTGGTGGTTTCATTTATTTATTTATACACACGCATACACTCTTTTTTATATATATAATGTATATGTATATATTGGTTGCTGAAAGGTTGATTCTCCTTCCAAACTTTCTTAATAATTGTTTTAAACTTCTCTCTGTGAGCCAAGGTGACACAGGTAATTAATTTTAGAGCCTCAGGACATAAGTGGTAAAGTTAGCAAAGAAAAATAATGTGTAATGCAAGTACATTTACCATTTCACTGTAGGTAGACTTAAACCATGGGTCTTTGCTTTTGTAGTCATGTGCATAATCAAGGATCCCTCTCACTACTGCAATAAAGAAATAGGAGCAGGCTACAGTTATAACAGAACTCTGTCATTTCTGGGAGAAAACCACTTCTCCTTTCAGAGATCTGCACTGCAGTGAATGCAGACAAGGTCTGCTCCTGCTAGACTGGTAAAAGGAAGAATTTCATGGCAATATTTAAACATCATTTAGAATCTTACTGCACAGTAAACTGAAAAGCATACCACACTTGGGTTTGCTTATTTATTTTGTGTATTTTCTTACCAACAATGAATAAGCTTTTGCTTTAGTAGAGTTGTGGTCAGGGAATAGCAAATAGGCGTGGTAATGAAATAGAGGAATGACAACAACTGAGCAGATTTTGTTGGAGTGTGCTGGCGCCGCTCTAGGCATCAGTTATACAGAAACAGGGTTTGTTGTTTTGGATTGTCAATAATTTGAAAGAATAAATACATTTTAAAGGCTAATTTGGTGATGTCACCAAATCAGCAACTACATGTGTCCATTCTTCTGACTCCAAACAGCTAGTTGTTTGTGCCTTTGTCTTGCTAGTTGGTTGTTACAGGCAGAACATTCGCTTGGCTGTTAGAAATTTTATATTAAAAACAGGAACTGCAAAGTGACTTGCTCAGACTTCTGCTTCTTATTATATTGGGAAACTTGGGAGCTTTTGCAAAAATGGAACAAAGTAGGCTGGAGGAGCAAGTAAGATGCAAGGAGATTCTATGTGAAATCTATGTTAAGGGGAAAGCATATGAAATTTTAATTTTTTTTTTCTGTCAGATGCTATATTGATTTTATATGCTTGTGGTGCTGTGAAGATGTAAAGTGTATTTTAATGTTCAATAAGAAGGTTTTATTGCTTCTTTCCTTGCTTGCCAAAGAGTTCACATTTGATGAAGGGAATGTTTTGGTAGTGTTTAAAGTGTAAGGTATTTTAAAAAGGTGAGTGAGTGTATTTTCACAACTTGAGATGCTGCTCTTTATCTGAATAAAGTTTGTGGTGTGTCACACTGATAAAAAAGCTTGACCAAAGCCCACAGGTTTGTGAAACTCATGCCTGCCTTTGAAGAACTTTGTTGTTTAAAAACAAAACCAAAAAAACCTCTGAAACCGCACACTTGCTTTAGGCATTTTAAAAGGATTGTCTTATGAAACAAGAAGAGATTTGAGTTTAAGTACAGTCTGGTTTCTCTTTGAGCAGGTATATTATGTAACGATACTTACGTCAGGATTTATTTAAGCTTAATTTGGGATGAGGCCTTCCTTGTATATGACAGTTGAGGAAAAACATTATGAAGACATGCATCTGTTCCAAAACTTGTAGTGTCAGAAAAGCCTAAGCAAAAGTATGGTCTCCATTTCCTTACTGATGAATATATCTGTCAAACAGATCTATCCTCTTTTATCTGAAGGCTCAGAACACTTCTTCCAGAGATGAAGTATTTGTCATTGTTAGCAAGTAGAAGAATTTAAAGTGCTTTAATTACAGAAATGTCTGAAATTTGTTCTCTCCATCTCATACTATGCCTAGGCTGCCCATTCCTGGTATGGATTATTTTAGAACATCTCGCTAACTGAGTGTTTGGGGTAATAATCGGTCTTCAGTGATAAAACTTAATGAAATACTGGTGCATTTTAGGCTGTTTCAATAGTTATGTTCCCTTTTGCATCTTCCTGAGCATTGTGTTTTCCTGACAGATAACCTGTGTGCCAGAAAAGCAGTCCTATCTGGCCTCACCCTGCATGCCAATATTGCTCGCCTTGTCAATGGCCACGTGGTCCTTAATGACAAAGGGGTGGAAGATGGAGCTGTAGGGGAAATCGTCTTTAAGCGTGCTCTGGCCATCCTCATGTGTGCCACCTACAGAAACCAGCTGCTGAACGTGTTTGTGCGTCCATCTCTGGTGGCAGTTGCCTTGCAGATGACACGCAGCTTCAGAAAAGGTACATTTGGGTAGCTCTGAGAGTCCACTTGCTTTGCTTCTTGCGCTGTCAGATGTGAGAGGAGCACAAGGTTCCTGTGACAGCTAGTGGGAGCTATCTGAGACTGTTAGACTGGATAAGTTCCCATGGCATAAGGTGGATGTGTTGGGAAGGGACCGGCGTGTTTTGCTTGCCTTTTTTTGTTTGTTTACCCTTTGATACTTTTGAAAGTAAGTATATTCTGCTGAGAGGGCAGGGTTAAGATGAGCTGATCCTGGTTCCTAAGTGTCTTATTTTGTTGGCGTTTAGCAGACCAGCATTTTAGGTCACAAATTACACACGGCTCACTTGCATACGGTGCAGCCAGTTTTCAGTCTTTCTTCTCTTCCCACTACTGTTTCTGAAGTATTTTAGCATTCTCCAATACTTGGCTCTTAAAGAAACTTCTCAGAATACATAACCTTAGTTTTGTTCAGCATCTAATTATGTGGTTTTTAATGCATGTTCTGAGAAGCTACAACGCCCTGCTCTTTCCTTTTGGTAACAATTGAATCAAGTGCTTTGAGTACTTGCCGTTTTGTTGTGGTTGCTGCTGTATATGTACGTATGCTTTTAATGTCAAGTCCAAATTTTATTTGAAGTAGGTACTCTCTCTATAATAAGGAGTAAATGGCTTTTCACTTGCATGTTTTAAATTATGTTTTTAAACAACAGTACTTTACAATATGTTGTTTCAGAGGAAGTCTATAGCTGCTTCAGCTTCTTGAGAGATGTTTTTTCTGATGAGTTCATCTTCTTTCCTGGCATTTCATTGAAGGTAAAAACATCCTTTATACAAAAATACTGATAGTCAGTAATGCAGCCAACTAAAATAGCATCTGATTTCAGGGCTCTGCGAAACAAGTGCTTTGTGATAAACACCTACAGTGATATCGACTTGATCTGTAAGTGGGAGGAAGAACTTAAAAGGGGGTCATTTGATTAGTTGCAAAACATTGTCTGAATCCACAAGGTTGCATATGCATTCTTTCCCCCCACCCCCCTTCCAGTAAAAAACTAAAAATCCTGAAATCGCCCAAGTCTGAACTATTAAAATGAACTGTAGCAGAAGTTTGGCTTTTCTGCATAAAGCTACCAGTCTTCCAGCACAACTATAACAATATATGTAAAGCAGTCTTTTAAATGAACTGTAAATACTGTCCTCTTGCTCTACAGTTATGAAAGAGACCTTAGGCTGTGAAGAAAAAAGTGTTAATGTAGATTTAATTGAAGTCTATCACAGAGTGGGTATGTTCTGTCAGTGCAGAAACAAAACGGGAATTCTCATTGAGAGTACACCAGGATAATTTTTTCCTAAAAGCTCTTGTATACTGTGTAGCAGAGGGGCACTGCTGCTCTTTCAGAAAGTTAAACTATAGGTATTATACCAAATAATGACCAACCATTGTATGCCCTTGTTATCTTTGACAAATAGAGTATGCAATTCTAAATTTAAGTACCTATTGTCCTCTGGTTGATTATACTCCTTCTAGTGCAGCTGTGATCACTTGTTTTGTGTAGCTCCATGTGTGTGGTCTGTGATGGCAGGGCTACCAGAGAACTGTGCCAACACCCAGCACCTCATCTGTTAAAGTACGCCTCTGTACCTACCTCTCCTTGACTGCACAGCATGGTGGTATCTTCTGTAGTGTTTACACAATGGCTAGTGTTCCTCTTATACCTCAAACTCTGAAGGTTTCGATGTTCCTGTGCGTTAGTAAACTTTTTTTCTTATATTTTGATGGTTCATGGTTGAGCCCTTTCAGCTTTCTATTACTGGCATTTATCTCCTGTAGATTCATATAGTACATCGCGAGCACTATGAGGAAAGTGCTTATAGTAAAGCCTGATGTAAATTTCTGCAGCCAAAATCTGCAGAGTTGAGGCGATGCAGCCTGTGAAGGTTTTTGAAGGGAGAACTTTCCTAATGGCATAACAGTGTCCCTCTTAGAGTCTTATGGAAGCTTTAGCCGCATGCTATTTGCTTGAAAAGAGCTTCCCCCCCCCCCCCCCGCCCCATACAACCATTACTCAGACAAAGCCAATATTGTTCCTGCATACCACCTTCTTACAGGGCTCAGTATGTCTGCGTGCTCTCCTAACACAGCTGGACACAGGCAAGCTGTGAAAACTGCAGGCAGCACTCTGCTCTCTGCAGGACTTGCTGTGTCAGTTTGTACACATCCTGCTGGGTTGGAGCTGGCTCTAGTCCAGCCAGCTTGAAATACAGGCGAGCACAAGTTTATTAGTAAAAAAACTGGTTCAGCGTCGTACCAAATATAAACTGGTAAGTCCACGTGTAGTTTTTATTTGGATTTAAAACTGATTAACTGTGATTTTTATCAATGCTAAGGCCAAATATCTCATGGTGATATTTGTGATCTTTCCTGCGTTATTCAAGACTTGGAACCATATTAAAATCTCATAGATTTTTATATAGAGGAGAATTGGGCCTTTTTTTAAAGGCTGATTGGCAGTGTTATGTTTAGTTTTCATTGTTAGCAATTGTTGCCTCTTGCAGATTTTTTTTAAGTACCAAAACCAAGCAGGGAACAGGAAGGTGACTGTCTTATGACTGACTTTACTGGAGTCAAATGAAATAGTTTTTTATGTTAAGGGATCTCTTAGCAACCCACCCCTCTAGTCATCCATGTGTCTGTCATGTCTGTGTCCCATCCCCTCATGTTCTGTATGTGTGTGTGTGTGGTGTGTGTGTCCCTCGCCTTACACTGGTATTGGCAGTAAAATGGTTTTTGTCATTGACATTTCCATAATGTGTAACTTTTGGCCATTGTGTTGTCTCTTTTGTAGAGAGCAGGTCAGTGAACTGTGTTATCATTTATTGCAGACAGTGGGCATGAGATAAAGGCAAACCCTGACTTTAAAAAATAAATAAATAAATAAACCCACAGAAAAAACCCTAAACCAGGCAACCTGACCCTATTCTGACAAAATCCTGAGGGACCTCAGGCTGGCTGTTACCAGAGCCGCTTTCTTTGCTCCTAGGCCCGTTGTGGATCGAGATGCTGCTGTGTTTAAGAACATGTTCCCACTGCCTTTTTATAAAGGTATTTCTGGGACATAGGAAAATTTTGGTTCCAGTCTCTTGAGAACTGAGTTCAGAAATGGAAGTGGTGTCCCGTTGTCTGGGTTTTGTTGTTGATTTTGTGGGGAAAGGTAGCTGCGCTTACGGTAGATGTTAAAATTTCGGTTATGCTTCTCTCTCCCAGGATTTTGAGGAAGGATGTTTTCTACTCACAAAATGTGATGCCATTCAAACAAGTCAACAGGAAATCTACCCTACCGACAAAGGAAGTGTTATAGTATCTTTCTTGTCAGCTATGTTCAGACCTTTTGTGGAAGGTTATCAGGTATGTGTTCTTCAGAAAATTATCTTTTTTCTCCTGTGTTTTATAGAAGAAACTAGGAGAGCTATGATACTTCTGCAGGATAAATAGTGACTGTTTTTGTGGCTGGAGCGTGCAAGAGTTGAGAAATAGCAGTAATAAATATCTTAAACACCACCTTCTCCCCAGGATCCTGATTTTTAGCTTTTGGCTCAGACTTTTCCAATTGACTAAAGCAGTAACTACCTTGTAATGTGGTGGCCCGTTGTGGGTTTATGAGCTTAACAGGGAGTGTGCTGCTTACCTGGTTCATTGGTCTTGTGTAATTCATTTTATGTAGGCTGTCCTGCCAGGTGCAGAAATGAGTTTGCATGTCATATCTGATAGCTTTTTTGGGAGTCATTAATTGCATCCATATCTCTTTAAATTCTTTTGGGTTTCCAAGGTTTTAATAAGACTAAACACTTTCATTCTTGTAATAAGCAATGTATACAAAAAACAGGAGGCTAAAAATCTCAGCTATGTCAGTGTAAGATTGGTGGGACTGTAGGCATTTGAACCTAGTGGAGTCTGTTAATGATCTGGTGTAGGACTTGGGCTGAACTGCACTGATTTGCCCAGTTTTTACCATCTGTAAAACAGGTATTGCTTTAAAAAAATTATACTGTTTTTGTTTGTGAGAACAGGAATGTTAAATTAATGTCTAAGGTAAGTATTATAGTAATACCGAACCTTATTTTAATATCAGGATTCTCGTGCTTGTGAAACAGTAATAAAAATTTCAGAAGCTCTATGTAATGATACCTTTTGAGTTCCTCTCCTACAGTTTTCAAAGTGGAAGAGGATTACTGACCTATGAGGACATGTCTGTTTGTAATTCATAACAAGCTGACAATCAAAAGGAAAGAAGTGCTAATTTTTTTTAAAATGTTAGTTAATTTTTAGATACCTCTCAAAGGAAACAAAAGAAGCCTTTACCGAGAAGCAGTTGATACCTGGAGTCCGCAACTTTGTTTTTCAACTTCTTGAGAAGGGTGTGTACAGCCATTACGCAATAAGGTTTTACAAGTGTAGCTGTTAATAGACAGTGATAAAACTTTTAATTGTGTTTCTGCTTTCTCTGTAGGGAACACGCAGTGTTATGAAGCACTGTCTTCTGACATGCAGAAAAATGCCTTAGCAGCTCTTGTGCAACTAGGTGCAGTGAAGAAAAAGAAAATGTAAGTAACATTGGCTTTTTGGTGTATTGAAGTCAGCTTGTGGTCTTGCTGGCAATTCTTAATGATTGAGCTATTAGTATGAAGCAGAACAGCAGAACCCCGACTGCCCGAACACCAGTCAACTGAAGGTTGATTGGATTTACTCGAGTCGCGGTGAAGACCCAGGTAGTTCCTTTCTGTACACATTGTAGGAGCAGAATGGCACCCTGTCACAGTGGAGACACTCCTGTGGGACCCAGCAACAAAATTCATTAACTCACTAGCAGGCTGCTTCTGCCTCCCTTTACCTTTTGGTTTTCAAAATTTCTCCCAAGGCTTTCATAAGCAAAGAGAACAGTCCTGCTTATTTTTAATAGAAGGGTTACTCTGTGTGTTAGAATGAGCCTCATCAGGCAATGTAAGCAATAATTGGGGATACTGCTGATTTTGGGGGGGGTTCAGCACTGACATCTCAAAGCAATTTAACTGAAAGCTTAGTCATTAAAGTCTTTTAACACAGTTCATAGTTTATAGGCCTAAGATTAAAAACCAGCTATTGTTATACAAAAATACAGTGACATGCGTTTCCTGTTACCAAATTAATTTGTGTTGTGGTGCTTCTTACTGTATTTAAAAGTATAACCATGGAAGTCCCTGATACAAGTCCCCACATTCTCTTGAGTGTTTCACAGAACGTAGTTGGCAGCTGATGACCCTGAGCTATTTTCTTATGCCCTGTTCAGGAAAGGAATTGGTTAAGGTTTGTAGTGCTCTTGGAAAGTGCACAAAGTACTGTTGTTATGTCCCCTGCCCTCTCACAGTGCTAAATAGATGTCTATAGCTAAATTCCCCTTTCAAGTAAAAGGAAAAAATCGAGTGCAGCAGAATTTGACATCAGCTGAAGATCTGGTTCCGTTTCAGCGAGATAGTCATGAAAATTATATGATTGAAAACATACAAACGTTCTTTTCCTGCAGTTGTCCCTAATAAAAATCAAGGGAAGAGAGAAACATGGGGACTGTGAACAAGGGGAAGGATAAAGAAACCATAACTGTCCTTGAGTACAATCTGCTTAGAAGTCTGCCATGTCCTTAAAATTAATATGTATGCTGGTAGGATGAAAAATATGATGTAGTTACGAAAATGTTTAATTCAGATTATTTGTATAGCAATGACTGGAATAAGAAATATTCATTCAAGAGACAGGTGTGTTTTCTTTCAACTGTAGGTCCAATGGATTCACTTACAATGTAAATCAAGAGGCTGTTAATAAAATCCTGGACATGTTTGGTAAGTTTTCTCTAATTAATTTGAAGAGAGCTTCTCAAGTTATAAATTACTTTGGACAATACACGCACATTAGATCATTAGATGTAGTGGTTTTTCCCTAGTAGTTCCTTAGATTTATCTGTATAAAAATCTTAGTGATTTTTTTTTTTTTTTTTTAACAATACTTTCTCTGGTGTCATTAACTGCAGCATTGATCTCCCTACTTTATTTGAAATAGTGTGCAACCCAATGACCAGGGAAAATAAAGCAAGAAGTAGTTTAATGGAGTGGTATTTGCAGCATTTTGATGATAAGCGTTTACTGGTTGGTTTGTTTTTTTGCGTCAGACGCCAGGATACCTGTACAGAAACCTGTAGCCGCACGGCTCTAAGCGGTTCGTGATGCTGTGACGGGATGTAAGCGCCTGCTGAGAACACCGACCACCACCGACCGGAGCAGGGGCCGGAGCAGGCGAGCTTCCCCACCAGCCCGGGAGGCGGAGGGAGAGGTGTTCTCCCTCACCGCTTAGAAACTGCTGCCGCCGAGGGTTAGAGCTGTATTTGTATCCTCACCGTGTATTGTTTTTTATAACAGATTAAGCATCGGTTTTCGTTTGGTTTTTTTTTTGATAAATATTTAAAGAGATGCGCACAGTAACGGCTACTTAAATACGTTTTTCTAGACTTGTAACGAGGAATGTGATCGGTTTCAAATATTTCATGGATGTGAAAATGTAACAGGGAATTAGAAGACTTGCTATTAAAGTTAATGTTTAGAAAAATACATTGCTGGCTGGCTAAATGTAAGATAAGGCCCTTACGAAGGAAGAGCACGAATCAAATCTCGCGCAATGGCCACAAATGCTAATTGTGCTTCTTTTTTTTTATTTTAAGGCAACTTGGAATTAACTACTTTACGAATGTTCTATTTAAAAACTGAATTAAAGCAGCGTCTTCAACGTGTTTGTTATCTCCCCCCCCCTCCCCTGACTGCGCCGTCCGCCCTTCCCGCCTTTGCCCTGTGAGGAAACCGAAGCGCAGGCACGCGGGGCAAAGCGGCGCGGGGCGGCCGCTTCCGCCGCGAGGCGAAGCCCCGCCCTTCCGGCGACAACATGGCGGCCTGCGTGGAGCTGGGCTTCGCGGCGGCGGCGGCGGGGCCGGGCGGTGCCTGGCGGTTGCGCAGCGCCTGCTTCCCCAGCAAGGTCGGGGGTCGGCCGGCGTGGTTGGGCGAGGCCGGGTTGCCGGGCCCCGCCGCCCTTCGCTGCGGCCGTTGTCAGCAGCCCTGCGCCTTCCTGCTCCAACTCTACGCGCCGCTGCCCGACCGCCCCGACGCCTTCCACCGCACCCTTTTCGTCTTCGCCTGCCGCGGCGCCGCCTGCTACCGCCTGCCGGGCCCGCGGGGGCCGCTCTGCGGTGAGGCGAGGCGGGGGCGGGGGGGGCGGCGAGCGAGCGAGGAGGCTGTGAGGGGAGTGGGGCGGGGGGGAGGGCGAGGGCTGCCCCGCCGACGGCCGCCTCTCTCCCGCAGTGTTCCGGAACCAGCTGCCGCGGCGGAACGACACCTACCCCGCCGAGCCGCCCCCCGAGGAGCCGCCCCCGGGCCTCGCCGCCGCTGCTCCTCCGCTCCGGCTCCGCAGCGGTGCCGCTCTCTGCCGCGTCTGCGGCTGCCTGGGGCCCCGCGTCTGCGGGAGCTGCCGCCGCGCTGCCTACTGCGGCCCGCAGCACCAGGCGCTGGACTGGCGGCGGGGGCACCGGCGGTCCTGCGGGAAGCACGCAGCCGGAGGTGGGTCTCTTCGGGGGCGGAGGTGTGGGGGGGGGGGGACCCGCTGCGACTTTGCCGTTGGGCTCCGTCGTTTGTGAGCTGCGGCGGTGGCGCGGGTGCTCGCCGAGAAGGATTGCGGTTGCGAAGCCGGCGGTCCTTTCGGCGTGCCCAGCTTGCTCGTTCGTGGGGTAAGGACCTGCAGAGGAGAGAAGAAAGGAGGTCGTGTCTTCTGTGTTGTTGTACGACGTGTGAGGAAACGATCGGTTGGTTGTTCTTTCAGATTCTCAGCCGTTTACTTGACGTGACATAAGAACGTGGGATCTGTGTTGTTCCTGGAAGGCTAATAAATGTAAGGCGTGCCTTTGGTCCCTTTTCAAAGACCTCTCTCTGCGTGCCTTATGTCATGAAAAGCTGAAAGGACATAGACCAATTTTTTCCCTTTTAAGACGGCTTATTCATGAATTGTTAAGGAACAGACAAAGGTGACACCTTCCCAGGACAGTGTGACGATCAGCGGGTGAAGAGAGTAGTTTCCATGAGTGTGCTATTTTAGAGACCCTTTTCTTAAACCACCCCCTCTCCTGCTCTCTCATCTCACTCATACACTTGTTTGCTGGTTGTTAAAGGGACAAGTACAGAGTATTTAAAGTATTTTTTTAATCTTCAGAAGTATCACGTTAATAATGGGGCAATGAAACTTGGCGTGTGTGACGTATCTCACGTTGTACCTTGTGGGATGCTAGTCCTGAAAATTTTCTAGGAAGCGGAAATAAGCAGAACACAAGAAGTTGAATTGTGCAAATCAAGTTATGGGTCAGACATTTGAAACATTTAATTTAAACAAGGGAGACCTGAAACATGTACTAGCACGTAGTTACCTTCTGTAATGACAGCATTATACTTGATGCATTTGTGGAAACTTTGCCAACTCACAATACGCAATGGAAAAGTAAGAAAAATGGTACGGCCTCAGGGTGCCTGTTGCACGCTTGACTTGTGTGCCTATGCTAGCTAGAATGAGATACACACAGAGCTGTCGAGCCACAGGTTTTGGTTTTTAAAATGCAGCTGCAAACGCTGTTTAGTCTGTCTTCCGTGTCTCTTGGATTTACAGAGATTCAGAGCAACGTGTCACCTATTGTAGTTTTCTACTCTCCTTAATATAAAATCTTTTTTACCTTTAAATCAGGCCTAGCAGCAATGTAAATTGTTCTTGCTCATGCAGTGTTTGTGCTGTATTTTCGCTATGTAGTTTGCTGTGTAGCTTTTGGGGAGAAGGACATAAAATATGAGATGACGTTGTGAAATGGTATCTGTTTTCTGTTTTGTAGATGATTCGGCGGATGCAATTCCAGAGCATAACGAATTCCTTTTTCCAGAATATGAAATTCTGATAGAACCTGAGGAACCAGAATTTCCTGCTGACAGCAGTGTAGATCCTGATGATGAACAAGGAGCTGTAGATACTTCAAAGGACCCGAAAGAACAAGGGGAACTCGGAGCTACAGGCAGTGCAGGTAAGAAATAAGATGCTGTCTAATTCTTCCTAAAGAAGCCTGTATCACCTCTTTTAAAATATAAAATATTGTGATTTTTAAGTTCATTGTAAACTACTGGTGATAAAAGGCTAAATCTACAGTCATTTGTGATGCAAGTTTTTTGTAGACATCCTGTAATTTAAGTTGCTTTTAGAGGAGAGAGACTTACTAAGGCCCAACTCCAGGAGCTGTTGAAGTGGCTGTTGCTGCAGTGAAGCTGCAGGTAGCTGGGAGTTACACCGTGTCCCCTTATGCTTCCCGCAGGGAAGGAACAACTCCAGTGAGAAAAACAGGGCCCTGAGCCCCTGCTGGCGGACGCTGTTGGAATCGGGAGATTTGAGTTAGATGGTCTTGGCTTGACTTGGTTCAATTTATCTTAATTTATGGAAGATACTTAAGAAAATATCCTTGTCTGTGCTAGAAGAAAACTGTTCTGAGGCTATTTGAACTGACCTTGAATGAAGCAGTTGAAGTGCAGGCCTCTTCCCCTGTGCACCCCTAAAATTCATGATGTGTTTGCAGCTCACCGCACTGGCTTTGCACCTGCCTAGGATGGAGAGTTTGTGGTGGTACAGGGGAAGGCTGCTGGGTTCCCAGCTGTCCCTTACCGGGGTCTAAAGCTGTCTCAAGACGGCTTGGTGCCCCACGTTGATGTGAATGTTGGAGTGTAAGAGACACGCTCTTCAGTGCTAGAAACTGAAGTCTGGCACACGCACGGCATGGGTGGCCTTTTCCAGGTGTCACATTCTGAAGGTTGAGCAGTCTAAGCAATACCAGCTGGGAGCCATAAACTTTGGTAGATTAACTCCTTCCCTTTCCAGCATTCCAGTACTGATATCTATGTTTAAAATGCAAGTAACACTAGTAAATGGATCCGTGTGTGACTGAATCTTAATAGGTCACAAAAAAAAAAGTCTCAGAGTGATTTACGGCAGGAATGATTCTTGAGAGCAAAATGCACTTACAGGTGCAGTATTGTTTTTAATTTTTGGCTGTCTTGCATTAGCCTGTAACCTTTGGGGTTTGGGGTTTTTTTCTTGCTTAGGTGAAGCGTTTCAGTCCTTAGATGAAGAGACATTGGAAGCAATGGCAAAACATGAGACTGAAGAAGACAAGATCTTCCAAATGTTTAAAGAACGAGTAGCTGCCGAACCAGAGCAGGTCAGATGAGGCAGCCTTAGAACTTACAGGTTCTGACACAGCATCCTGCTGCACCTGCAGAATGTTTCACTGCCTCTTGTACCTACGGTTAGAAATGGCGATGGGGATGCCTCCTCGTCCTCCACACACCTTGACCAATATACCCTAATCTTCCTTACATGCAGAACTTGATTAATGCTGAAGTAAGAATTTAGCACCTGCTCATTTATCTCAAACAGAAACTGGTCAGGATGAGAAGGCACAGGGGTGCTGAAGCCAACGTTGTGGGGGGAGGACCTGCCATCCTGGGAAGTGGTTCTAACCAGAGGGGGTGGTGAACCATTGCACTCTTCCTCAGCCTTTGGCCCTGTTGGCTTTCCTTCTCAGCAGAACCAAAACTGCAGAGAAGAGCTCTGTCACTGTCACCAGCTGCACGGGAGGGCTGGTTTGGCTTTTAAGGTTGAAGAAGTTAGTGACGGCTTTAAAATTTCAACTATTTAAAATAGAACGGAACTATCCTCCCGTGCTATTTCTTGCTAACACAAGAGGCTGAAGAAAGCCACATTGTCAAACAAAATCATGGTTCCTCGTTCCATTCAGAGGAAACACTGGCCTAAATCCATAAAAGTGGTGGAGGACGAAGAAATTCTCCATGTTTTACCTGGTAGCTGAGGGGTTAAAGTGCACACCCAGGAAGTAGGAGATTTTAAGTCTGTTCCCTCCTTTGCTTTGGGTAGGTCCATCACCTCCCTCTCTGACTGATCTGCTTAAGTGTCCTCTTGTTGATAATGCCTCATTTGCTGTATAAATGTTTAGATAGTAACAGAACAACAAAGGATATGGATGTCTGAAAATACCTCCTTCTTGGATGTTAGGACAGTCCCCTTGCATTTAGATGCAGAACTGCAAACGGAGCTGGGTTGCATTCCTGACTTTTCTGTATACTGTACTATGTGCTGATTATGAATCTGCTCTTCCTCCATCTCAAGACTATAAAATACATGACTGAACATTTCTGGGTCCCTTAATTAGAGAAATACAAATCATTGCAGTTTATCCCTGGATCATTGAAAAAATACTGTTATGAATACTTGCATGATTCAAATAGTTAAGAAAACTTAAAGAACCTGTCTTAGTTGCAAATGCAGTATTCTAAATGATAGACTTTGCCATGGGTATTACTTAAAGGAACTGACCTTTTTCTGCAACATCTTACAGCTTTGTCTATGTCAGTAAATACCCATTTTATACCAAGGTGAAAAGATGGTTTTGAGAACTTCTGCTCTATTTCAGATTATTAGATACTGCAGAGGAGGAGAAGGCCCAATCTGGGTATCAAGTGAAAATATTCCTGATGAAAAAGATATCCCAAATTGTTCATGTGGTGCCAAAAGGATTTTTGAATTCCAGGTATGTAAATTCATTTAAAGATAATATAGGTAACGTAGTTTAGACTTAACAGGATCTAATTGTATAGGTGTTGGCTTGTTAATTAGAGCAAGGTAGTTGAAGTTGCTACAAACTAACTATGCTAAATTGTACAGAGCCCTTATTTACTATCATAACTGCTTTTTCCTGTTAAGACTTCCACGTATAGAGGGTAGGTTCCCATCTGATAATTTGCACCCTCCATAAAACGGTGCACTTGTGAATATGGAACCATCTCGTAAGTAATAGGAGTCTGGTATATTTAAAAAAAAAACCTTCACGATGTCAACTGGAAATACATCTGGCTGGAAGTATTCAGTGGTAGAATTTTGAATGCTTGAAGCACATGTATGGTGAATACACTTAACGTCATGCAAAGGCAAAACATAGTTCCAAAGGTAAATTTCACGTGGAAGGAGGCTTATAAAAATCAGGCAATGCTTAGTCAAATAAAACATCTATAGATAAGTAGGGCCATGCCTTTGATTCCCTGTGCATCTACTACACTGCTTTGGAAATTCCAAATTTATTTTATTTGAGCTGCTGTGTTACTTGGTAGCTTTGATTGGGAATTTGGTGTAAGGGAACGTAAATGAAGGCAGGACCCTTTTGGAAGAGATGCAGGGAGAGGGCAGAGAGCTGTGGCCTGCCTTTATACCTGAAACCTTTTGTTTTTCCTTGAAGATTATGCCACAGCTCCTGAACCACCTCCAAGTTGACAGCCTTGGAGAGAGCATTGACTGGGGAACGCTGGTGGTGTACACATGCACTGACAACTGCAGTGAGGGAAATGAATACCTGGAAGAGTTCATATGGAAACAAGACTTCTCTGCAGGCTCTATTTAACTTCCATCAAGTTACTAAGTTGAGTCATCTAAATAGAATACTTGCCTTGTTTCAGTGCATCTCTGCACTGTGCAAACAGGTAATTGAACTAAAGTCCCTGGTAACTGTGCGTCTTGTAACAGTTGCAGAACTACTAAAAGCAGACCTTGACAGGCTCTCTTGTGCTCCACAGGGGCTTTTACTTCAACCTGGTAATGAAGCCAGATGCATTTGTTCAGTGAATTTCACTTCAAATCTCAATTCTGAATGTTTAAATAAAAATGAAGTATTTTTGGATTGGTGAAAGTATCTTTTGTTGGTGGCTGAACATCAAGAACTTAGATTGTTGTCCGTCAGGATTTTCTTTGTGCTATTGAAAAATTAACATAAATTCCCAGAGAAAAGCAGACTACTACTGTATGATCACTTGAGTGCTTATGCTCAGGAGGCGTCCAGAAGCCATAGCTAAGACAAAGCTACCTAGTCTTTCACTGTGGAATTTAAATCTGCTTCTCTTTCTCAAAAGGTACACTGAATCTAACTTGGCAGTTGTTACATGTTCTGATTGAGTGGGTATTCAAGATAAAACACTTAATTTTTGTGCATTTTATCTGACTTAACACTATTAACTGAGTTAAACTATTTCTGCATGAGGCTATCTGGTGCAGAAGCAGTTTAAACAAAGCCAGCCATACCAGAACATGTTTGTCTTGTTACTTACTGCCTGTAGCAGCAGATTTTCAAGCTGAATTGTACCTGAAGTCTGCCATCTTTGGTGAAGTTTAAAAATAAGTGCGTGCCCTCTGCAGGGATTCTTCTACTATTTGATTGCCATATAGCTGAGGCAAGAGAGAAGTGAAACCATAATGCTGAATTTACTGTGGTAGTTGCTTGGCTATAGCTACATTTGCAGAAAAGATAAGGCTTTTTTGGGTTTTTTTTTTTGGTGTCTCAGTATAGAATTTACTTCAGCTACATATTCCCTTATCCTGCTTAAACCCTTCATGTCTGCTTACCAGTGATTCTGAAGGTGATTTTATGAAAGCCCTAGGCCTGCTGTTGGGCTTTTTATTAATTTAGATGTTAGAAATACTCAAATGAGCAGGCAGGGAATGCTTTACATATAAGCTGTTTTGTCATCGCAGAACTTAACTTAATTTCTAAAAGGGTAGTTTTAAGCCTTGATACATGTCACAGAACAGCAAACAGTGTCTTAAGTCAGTGTAGTACAGCTTGACTGATTTTACTGAAAACCATCCCACAGATAATTAAGGCTCCAAGTTTTGCAGGTAAGTCGGTAATAGTTCAGGATCCTGCAAAAGCATGGATGGTCATACAGTTACGTTCAAGAGCGCTCGGGACTGTTCAATAGCTTACAGCCCAGAGGGGTGTGGCACTGAAGGCAATGCAGTGTTTGGGTATCTTGAACTTAACCCTGGCAAAGCTCCGTTATTGAACAGCAGTTTTCTGATAAGATCCATGAAACCAATTATTAAAACACTGGAGAAACACTGGTGTACACCTCTATGGGGGGAGTAGAGAAGACTAAGGATTAAGGTCACTCAGGATTTGCAAACGGAACAGTAGCAAAGCCAGCCAAAGCTTCATTTTGTCTGGAATGAAACACCAACTTGGTAAATAAAGAGACCATGGTTACATTTGGGTTAGTTTTAGATAAAAAAAAAGCTGTTTGAAAGAACGTGCAAGTCATAGAAAGGAGGTTACTATTACTGGAAACTTACTGGAGAAAAAAAAAGTTTATTTTTAGTTCTCAGCCCATTAAGCTTCAAGCACAGTTCAGAGAGAAGATTATGTACATACTGACTCTAGTCGGAAGGGCTTTGACATTTTACAGGAACACTAATATAGTGAGACTGTCATAGTTGGTAAAATACAAAAGTAGTAATTTAAAGAAATTCTAGAAGCTAAGCAGGGATCTTTGTTCCAATTCAGTCAAGTGTAGCTATTTAAGACTTGCATAAATCCCATCTGTTGAACATAAGGCAACACATACTTGAACACAAACTTCTTGAACCAGTCATCTCTTTTGCTTTAACATACTAGAAATATTCAAGCTAGACGTTGCCAAGGATATGACTGCTGGTAAGCAAGCCAGAGCATTGTTAAGGTTCTCTCAAAATGACAAGTCACTTACAGTAGTGCATGTGCTATTGAAAAAGTCCAGATTAAATTAAAAACAAGTTCTCAATGTATTTTCCTCTACCAGCTGGGTAATCTTAAAATTCATTAAGACAGTTCCCGTAATTGTATAAACAGGGTTTATTGTACATGTGGAGCTTAAGGAGGAAAGAGAAGGAAGGTATATATTATATATATATGTACAGTGAGCCATTTTCATTAATAAATTTATTCTGTCTTGCTTAATACTGGAAAGAGGGAATGTGTCTGGCACCAAAGAAATTTAAAATTGAAAAAATTTAAAAGCTTAAGTTCTGAAAATTATAAAAATCATGGTCTTATGGAAGGAAGTTAAAACATATATACATGGCAATTTAAGTGGTTTATACACTGAGTGACACAGTTGCATTTGTTTTTTAAACGAACTGACGGATTTTCTATTAGAACTGGCATTAAAACTATTTAAAAGCTAGAATATAAATAAAACTTGGAGGAACTGCTCCAGGAACAGCCCAGTAAAGCAACTCACAGTAACTCAGTAGACATAATCAAGAATACAGTTCCCCTTGAGCATCAGGGAAGTAGGCACTAACTGGGAAATAGTCCAAGTCCTGGTGTTGTAGTTTCACTGGAAGTCCATCTCTTGTTACTGCTGTGCCATACGCAATACGTTTTAAAATACACCCCTGATTTCTCTGAAAGATGTAGAAACTGTTACGTTGTCTTTCTGAATCCCTTTAAAATAGGATAGATGTTTTCAAATGCTTCGTAGATTTCTGCTCGTACTTTAGCACCTAGAAAAAGAGAGGGAATTAAATTAGTTTGTACCTTTTGCCAAATACTTAATTTTAGCTTTTAGAATGTTTATTTGAATGTGACTCTATACAAAACCTATGCATATCCATAAATCCCTATTTTTACGATTTTTTTTTTTTTTAAATAAAAATTTAATATAGAGCATACATTGCCAGCCTTCTTACTATTTATTTTGCTAACTGGTAAAACTTCTATTAGCATCTTCATGCTTATGCTATACTTGCAAATAGGATTTTTTCCCTACACGATTTCTGCAGGAGACCCAACTACAAAGCACAGCCCCACAGGACATTTCTGCAGAAAATCCTAACTGGTGGGGCTTTTTTTGAGAGTGCGAACATCTTGGGGAGCAAGGTCTGGCAACGGAGACAGCTGCAGAGGCCTGCCGCTTGCCATACTGCAGTGACGTGCTTGCTCTTTTGTCTGAGTCTTGTGGGTTTTTTCCTCCATAGTGAAGACTCAGCATGAGGGGAAAAGGAAGGGCGTAGGTGGAGTGCCTAAGGTTGAGGAGGTCATACAGCTCAGGTATCTCCCCTTCTTCGGCTGCTGTATCAAAGGAGAATGGCAGCAGCCTTCAGCCAAGCTGTCAAAAGAAGTTAGCTCAGTCACGCGCAAACACTACCTGTGCTCTTACAGCTTTTTGGGCACCTGCATACTTGATAAGGATTCATGATCATTGCTTGCATGGATTTAGCCAGACCTTTGGTGTGCTTTGTGCATTCTCATCCACAGAATACTGTACTATCTCTTCTTTCTCAGTACTGTCACCTCCAAAGGAAAGTACCCAGCAGCTTACATACCTCTGGTATCATTGTGTGTTCTCTGTAACGCAGTCTAAACCTAACCTGTTGGAGTAAGATACTGTCTTCACTTACCAGTTAAAACCACTTTTCCAGAAACAAAAATAAGCAGAACAATTCTTGGCTTGATCATTCTGTAGATTAAGCCAGGAAACAATTCTGGCTCGTAGCTGTAAGAGAAGAGTGACAGTGTTTAAACATGGTTGCAGACACACGTTCCAGGCTTTCATCTGCAGGACTGCAGGAATGGGCAGAGCAGATGTAGGCTTCGCTGAAACTTGGAGAGAGTAGCAGGGAAGATCATTCTGATGGGTTCATATTGGGCAACCTCAGTTACACCCGAGGCAGCACAGCGATGGGAACAAAGATGCAGGTTTTCCCTCTGGTGCAAGGGAATAATCTAAAGGGATGTCACTCTCTAAGCTAGTCTATACGCAGCAAGAATGAAACATAAGCAAGCCTTTTTTTACCTGCTGAACTGCTGGTGTGTGAGTACCAGTCCTTCTAATCTGATGGGAAATTTCACATCACAGCTGCCCACCATGTTCTGAATTTTAAAATCCAAAAATTTTGCTGGAAAACCCAGTTTCTGAACAACTCTTGCATACTTTCTTGCTGCCAGTCTGGATTGCTCCTCACTGAAGTGAGAAAAGGATACTCGTATTATTTCCTCCGTTAAGTATTACTTGAAGCAAATAGCATTAAACCACAAATATGTAACTGGGAAAAAAATGTCTGTGTTGAGGGGAGGGGAAGGTCACATGCAAAATTTTTACATCCAAAATTAACAACTAGCACTGGTTTGCATGCTAATTTTGGCAGTAGGATCCTGAACACCATTAATGTTGTACCCACTGTTCGTGAGGCAGAAACTAGTAAATTATAAATCCACATATTTCACGCTCTTAAAATATTGACCCGAGTCCCTCTAATGGGACGTGAAAACTGTTACTTAAGTTCTCAGTGTAGAACAACTTCTAACTACTACTGCTAGAAAATGCGTATTTCTATAAAAATCTGTAAACTGCCAAAATTCTCTGCTTGATTCACCCCAGGCGTTCAAACCTGGGTTTAACACAACTGCGTGGCTTTACACGCTGTTGCAGAACTCGGTCTCCTTCAGCTTTGTAAACAGCTGAGAATCTGGTTGCTCCTGACAGAGAGTAAGACAACTTGAACTTCAAGCGTCACCAGGCAGAGAAAGCGTTTCCTGTACAGCTCTATTCATTCATCTCGCCTCATTAGCTTACTCCTTCTGGATTCCTAACAGACTTCTTCAGAGCAGAATTTCTCTCCTGCTCACTGGAGTTAAGCTGATGTTTAGTTTTCAATTCTTATGCTTCAATGATCATGTTAAGAACAGATCAGACTACGGGGACCAGAGACTTGGAGCTCTTGGCCTGTGATGAATGAAACTATTCAAATATAAAATCGCTCTTCCTCTGCCACCACCCCTACAGTTTAAGCAGTTCCAGTGCATGGTCATTGAAATTTTTAAATTATTAGGAAAAAAAAAAAAAGATAACTGCAAAGCCAAAAAAGTGAATATAATAATCTCCGCAAATCAGTTTATCAGACTGATTTATCAGCTATGAAAGAGCTTCAGAAACAGAACTACCATTTCTGCTTTTGTAGGGAAGTCCTTTCAGTCATGAAAGGACATTTTGTGTAGAAACATCTAGGAAGTCTATTTGAAATAATTGGGAAGCAAGCTTAGTTGTACCTGTACAACTTTGGTGTATATATACGGATACTGTATAAAATAATCACACTTATAAAACATCATGATGCAAGAGAAAAGACAGCCTGAATTAGTTTGCTTGTAATGCCTAAACATACCTTTTCGCTCCTGTGCACACCATTTTTCCAGAGCTGAATATAAGTGCAGTAGTACGTGGCTCTCTTATTCTCATAATAACAGCAGCAAAACGCTGAAATGTGAATGTTGAGACCATTAGTGATACATTGCTGTAATTGTTACATTAAAACCAAATCTGCATAATCAAAGTAGGAAGTTACACTGTATTGCAAAGAAATATTAAGTTCAAACATACTTAATGGATCACTCAAAATTTACTTGAAATGCTTGAATTTTAAGTAGCTTCAAACACACACAGTGTGAGGTACAGTCAGGCAGAAGGATATTTACCATTGCATTCCTATTTTACTAAGCTCATCTCTCATTACTGTATATACAACGTATAAATAACGCTAACATTTGCAACACAGCAATAGAGACAATCTTAAAAATAAATAAAAAATTTCCTCCACATGTCTTGAAGTTTGTTTTAAGCAAGATGGAAGACTATCTATCTGCAAATATGTTATGATCGGTTTTGTTTCTGCATCTTAAAAAACCGAACAGTGTTAGAATACCAGCAAACAGAAAGCTGGAGATCAAAGTTCTGTGTAACCTGCAGTCGCCTCAACTACCGCAGTAGAACACAGCAGCCCGGGTTAGCTCTAGCTTTTTATTCTAAGTACTGTAACATCTCTGCCTGCGTTTCCAAATATTCTTAAACTCTTTGAAGCAAGAGATTCTAGAAACTGATGTGGGCATGCACACACAAACCTCTGTTTGCCTGTTGTATTTAACTTGGACCAGCTCCCCATGCAGTCCCATAAACCGTTCTGCTGACATAACCGAGGCGGTAGCGTGGGTTACCCAACAGCACGTTTGTCAAAATATGGCTTAAATAATACAGCCAAGCAACATCTTTCTTTGATAGATGAATGTACTGACTAAAAGTCAGGAGTGTGTTATGTAACCCTTCTTTCTCTCTGCTGTGGAAAACAGCATTTCATATTGATTATTCTAGCCTACAAGTTTTACACAGCCACCTACCCCTACCTTAAAAGTTGCCATGGCATGCTCAGATTTTTGCTGCACCAATATCTTACTCACATGCAATTATGTAACAGCATCACTGATATAAACTCACAGTAACAGTTATTTATCACTTATGTCTGCATGCTTGCTTTAATCTTTGAGAGCAGAGTTCAGGTAAACTGCAGCAAAATCCCAAATACTAAAACAACAAAAAAACCACATCCCAGGAGAACTGAAGCCTTCCCAAGGCAAGTCAATTCAACTACACAACATCTAAACTTTTATTAGAAATCATGTCCAACTACTGTGGTTGCAAAGATAACATTTCTAAGAGGAGCCACCCGAAAGAAAAATGAAGCAACATAATTTTCTTGATTCAATGCTCCGGGTCCTCTGCTGTTGTTCCAAGTTTCCCAAGCTAAACAAAAATCCTGCAGTTTAACAGACTGCTATTTAGAAGCAGCAGGCAACTTAGAAGTTAACATGAAAAAAAAAAAAATCATTTTCACTTTGCTGTTCCACCAAACCTAGCCACCAGGAGCAAGGAGATGGCAGGAGTACTGGGGGACAACATAAAGGAACAGAGCTCAGAGGGGAAACGAGACTGTAAAAAATGAGTGACTGCACTGCGACTACAAGAATTCCAGGGGAACAGCCAGGTTGAGGAAGCCACAGTATACAGAACAACTGTGGCTCTGGCAGGAGCCCAGGACTTGAACTCTTCCTTCCTTTCTCCTTGTTGGGAGATAGGGGACAAGACCTCATCATCAGACATTTCACAGTAATATGAAAAAGGAACTTTCCGAGCACTACAAACAAACATGCCCACATGAATAGCAGCAGAGGCCAGCTCTACAACAAAAAACTTGGCCAGTGTATTACACTGTTGGTTGGGTTCTTCCTAAATGTGCTGTGTTCCTTCTAAATCTACCAAATTACAACCTGGTGTAAAACACAGCTACATCAGTATAAAAATGCTTTTTACTAATTTGACAGAATGTTTTAGGTTTATTAAAGATTTCTTTTTTAACTATAGTATAAAACTGCATCTATAGCAGGAAGGTTTTTCAATCTACTACAGCAAACTACACCCACAGGCTGTGCCTTTGACAGATCAGTTATAGGATGAACTCTGATACATTTCTCTTACCTTGGGATTATATTCAGCATTTCGGGCACGAAGCGCAATAGTTTTTAGGTCAAGTTTGCAGCCAAGATTCACCGTGGACACAATATTCCTGAAGACAGTTCAGAGAAATACATTAAAAAGACAATAAAGAATTCATGTGTCTTCCTCATTTTTTAACCAAGCTTAATTTTTTTTTATGTTTTATTTTATTTTAATTTGTTTCTCCAAGTGAGTTTGAATGACATCTTTCCTACCGACATGAGCACTGAGCAGTGTTTTGGCTCAGGAACCTCCTTTTGTAGGGCAGTAGCTCCTAAGGCATGATTGCTGATTCCTCCTTATCTGCCAGCTATTATGAAAAGTGTCTCATGAGAAGAATCTTTATTTCAGTTTGGCAGGAAAAATTCTTGATGCTGAGACCCCCCACCATGATCAGGGAAGCTGCTGGAAACAGGAGAAAATGAGGTAGTAATAGTACCACCTGAAATTTTCCTTGGTATGCCCTTCAAGGAGGAAGAAGAGATGCAGGACTAAGTGGGAATGACTCAGGAGGCAAACCCACTGCCAGGCGATAGGATAGCAGGTCTCTAGAAAGTTTAAGAGAAGTTCCTAGATGCAAAATTTCCTTGGAAACTTGTTTTCTGGGAAAACCCTGAAATCTAAAGGTCCTCAATGGGGAAAGAAAGAAATATAAGGAACACTCTTTCAGTGCAAAATTCACATTATCAACCATTTCTCTTTGGGTCTTCCGTAAATTGCTGTAAAAGTCTCTGTAAAACTAAAGTTCAGTGAAAATACTTTCATACCTAAACCTAGAACTAGTTCTAGGTTTTCTTCCCTTATTACAAACTCAGCTGTAGCCATGAACTAGAAACGGGAACATGGAATATTTAGTACAACTTAGCTCTAGCTCCCAGACTAGCAACTAGTTTCTTCCTCTCTACCCTTTCAGCTGTGATAGCTCCACTTCACTGCGCATAGAACTTTGTTAGTGAGATATTAAAGCAGAATATGGGAACTGTTTGCTTTTCTGTGAACAGGACACAAGTATCCAGCAAATTACAAATGAGAATATGTTTCCAGGTATACGTATTTTGAAACACCAGATTATCAACCCAGACTATAGCGAAAGCATGATGAACTCCCAAAGTGCATAGAGTTAAAAGTTACCATGGTGCTAAATAAAGACATATATAACATCCTCCACCGGTATGCCTGAAAGATGTATTGTTGACAAATCACTAAGGAACTGTTTATATTACTAAGTGGTTTAGTAACGAAGCTAAGCTAAAAATAAAAGCAAAAATGACTCATATTGCTAGAGGAGACCCAGAAATTCTCAGGACCTCCCTTCCCACCAAAATGCAGTACCCAATTCCTTATGTGGCTTTGGTCCTAAGTCTTTAAAGGGCTATCTGAGAAAGGACATGCTGCACTAACACATGGGACACTCACTGTAGCTGTGGCACTATCCCAGAGCTCTCGGACGCCGGTGTTGCAGGAGTTATTGGAGTCATCGGAGTCATTGGAGAGGGGTACAGAGGTGTGGTTCCCGGTAAAGGGGCTGTGGTAAGAGTCTGTGAGTGGAAGAGCTGGGGGGTTTGACCAGATGTTCCCTGTGTCGCTTGCTGTGATGTAGATTGCTGTGCTGCTTGTTGCTGCTGCTGCTGCCGCTGCTGTTCCTCTAGGATGGACAGACTGTTGGTGCTCTGGACAGGCTGTGGTGTCAGTCCTGTGCCATATGGCATCATTGGGCTAAAAATTGGAATTCCTGGAGTCATTGCACCCTACAGAAGAAAGCATGAAACAGAAACCACAGATCCTGTTGACTCCATTTTGTTTTTAAGAGAAAAAGTTTTCAGGAGGAGTCTAAAAATAAATCAACATAAATTGATCATACCAAACCTGAGGCATATAGTAGTAACTCACTAAAACCAGAAAGCCCTTGGAAATGCAGTTCATCTATAGAATAAAGTATTACTCTAGAGATGTCCGTTCCAGCATTGTTCATCTCCAGCCAGTGATGCTGACATGCTTCTCACGCTACCTTGCAAGCATGTCTCAACTTTGACCCACAACTTAATTTGCAATTGTTTGAACAAAGACTGTGCCCATCGTACCAAATGCATTCATAGCACAGCGACCGTCCATTATGTATGTTAAAGGGCAACCACCAAAATTAAATTAATATTTCCAACTTGTCAGTCATGTTTCAACTTGAAGGAAACCCATATATCTGCATGTTTCTTATACCTCTGGATATACAAACTGGTGGTTTTAAAATTCTGCTTTATACTAGTATTATTCAATACCCAGCAGAATTTTTCAGATCTGCAAACAAAATCCTGAAGTTACACGCAAGAAACGGAAAACACTTTCACAAAGAAATTCAGATCGTAGTTGCGTATCAAATCATTTGTTTTTACCTGAGGGGAGGCTAAGCCTTGAGCGTAGGGTGGCAAGCTGTTGTTCTGATCCATGATTCCAGTTATTTCTTTGGTGAGGCCAGAAGTATTTCCTTCGATTAATTTTAATTAGCTTCAAATCCTAGAGGGTTTTTAACCCTTTAAAACATTCCAGCAAAGTAGCTTTTTAAGCCAAGCTGAAAGGTTAGGAAAACATCAGCTCCGGAGAAATGTGTATTATGAGTCTAAAATACTAATCAAAGCCTGAAAAGAGAAAAAGTAGTATCCTGAGAATACTACCTACACACAAACCCAAGAGCAAACCTATCAGCTCCCAAGTTAGACAAGAGACACCCACATACCAATACATATAAGAACATTCACACGCACGCACACTCAAGCGCACAATCCATAAAAATAACCTTTTTCAGGCACACTACAGAAACTTTGCAGTGTGCTTCTGCTGAATTCCCTGGCAGGTAACCTGACTCACATGAGCAGGCCTCTGTCTAACTGAACCCTCCTGCACGAACAACTCAAGCTGTTAATGCTCATTCTATTCCAAGCTTTGCTTTAGCTGGAAAAGCACTGATTTTTTTAGAATTTAATTCTCCTAACTACTAACCAACAAGCTTACTGACACATTGCTTCTAAGTCTCTTCCTGGCAATTTTAAGGCTCGGGCTTCCAAAAATATTTTTTCTTCTATGGGAAAAGCATCACTGGTCAAATCAGAGCTAGGAAACCCTCTTCCATTCACATCCATAAAATAAAGCACCAACAGATTTCAAACAACGACATGCACTTTATGAGAAAAAAAGAAATACGTGAAAGCCAATTTCAGGTACACGACTGAAATGTATGCATGATTTCTTAATATTTTTTTAAAACTATACCTCTGCTGCTGTGTTATGGAGATAAATGACACAAATGGAGAATTTAAATGTTACGCCTTGATATCAAATATTCTTCCATTAATTTATAGTTTTCCTAAATAGACACCTATTGCCCAGAAATACTCAAGGTCATTTTTAGGCCAGAGGTAGACCACCTCAAAATTTGAAGAAAGCCTATTCAGCCTTCTTTTTTTTTTTTTTTTTTAAGGTATGAGAGCTCAGAATTACATTAATATTTACACTGCACCTGAAAAGGCATGCTTTTTTTTCCCCGTGATCATAAGACACGATCACCTTTACCCTCACCGAAGGTATCAAACACAGCATCCGTGTTTTACAGCCCAGAGACAGAGGTAAATTAGAAACCTAAACATGACCTTAGAAGAAATAAAGTCAACTAACTCCTGGACAGCCCAGCTGTTTAGCAAGAAGTCTAGATCCCAGGCAGGCCAGAACCTGCACTAAGGACAACACCTACACAGAGTTCCATCTTGTAACCGCCTAGCCGTGCCTTGCTTGCATCTCCACTACTGACGCTGGGCAACCTTTCTGTCGAGGGAACATGAGTCTAGAGGCAAGAGACACCCCGGAGAAGGCCCCGACCCCCCCCCCCCCCCCCCCCAACGAGCTCCCTTGCAGGATCTCTCCCCTCACACCCACAGTCCGCTTCGGCGGCATCAGGCCACCCCCCCCTGCCGCCTCCCCGGCTTCTCCGCGCCGTCCGGGCCTCCCACCCGCCCCAAGACCGGCCCCAGCAGCGGCCAGCCGCCCCCGCCACGACCTCCTCCACCCGCCCGCCAACGGCACCAACGGCCGCCGATCGCCCCCGGGACGCGCCGCAGCCGCGCGAGGAAGCGGGTTGGGGGGGGGGGGGGGCCGCCATTTCCCCCCCCCCCCCCCCGAAGGAGCCCTTCCCCGCTTTCCCCGCCGCCGGGCCCCGGCGGGGAGGTACGGAGCGAGCCCGGCCCCGCCCCCGCCCTCCAGGCCCGGACCGGCCCCGCCTGGCCCTGAGCACCCGTCGATCCCTCGCCGGGCAGCGGAGCGTGCAGCGGCCCCGTGGAGAAGCGGGAGGGGGGTGGTGGTGAAGGGGGAAGGCGGGCGCGGCGCTCACGGTACCTGCGGCTGCCGCTGCCGCCCCGCCGCCGCACAGCGCCCGCCGTAGCCAAGCTGCGCCCCGCGCCGCCGGCGCGCCCCGAGTGCGTCACTTCCGCCGCGCGCCCCGCACCGCCTATCCCCGCCGCCATCTTGAGTGAGGGCGGAGGGGAGGTCGGGGTCGGGGTCGAGGTCGAGGTGCCGGCGGCCCCAAGGAGCGGGGGCGGGCGGCCGGCGCCTCGCCTGGGCGGACGGGCAGTGGGCCGTTGTTTCCCCAGCAGTGCTCGGCGTTGGCACGCGCGGCTCCTGCGCTGTGAACGTCGTTCCCCGTTTTCTCGCTGTACTAAACCGCACCCCCTGACCCACCTCAAGGACCGCGTGTGCTTCCTGACCCTTCCTCGCCACAGCCTTGCTCAAGGTGCCCCCCCCCCCATCCCCTTTTCCAGAGCAGGAGCCGCCCGGCTTCCCATCTCCCCAAACACAAGGGGCTCTTTGATCACCTCACCGCTGGCTTCCATGACCAGGCGCTCAGAAGGCGGGGGCTGACCGCGCTCGGACCGGGAAAGAACGGCTGCTGGTGCTGCGCCTCGGGTTGGGGGACACACGCCGCTAAGCCCAGGCTGGGAAAGGCCCTGAGGGGGGGGAATCAGGCTCACAGCCCAGCCACTGGCAGGGGCGGGGGCCGGTGAAAGCGGGGGGAACCAGCCGCCAGCGCCGGGCTCGACGTCCTCCAGAGCAGACGAGAGGAGCGGGCCGCTGCCTTCCTAGAGCGGTGAATCGCAACTTCCGGGTCCGGGGCCGCCATTTTGCCGTGAGACAGCACTGAGCTTGATCGCCGGGATGTTGTCCACTGCTGGTTACGCGGACTTCAGGCCTGAGATGGGCTACGAGCTCGGCACGCCCGTGCAGCACCGCTTCTCGCCCTACACCTTTAACGGAGGGTGAGGAGGGCAGGCAGGGGGCGGGGCGGGCTGAGGCACCCTCTTCCCGCAGGAGGGGGCCCTGAGGAGAGCGGCGGTAGGGCTGGGTCTTCCTCGCCTTACTCTTGCCTCCCCCCGGCTCTCTGTGAGGGTTTGTATCCCCTTGCGATCGCCTTTTTGTAGAGAAAGGCGGGCAGCGCGGGGGAGAGCTGGGCTCGGCCTTGCCCTGGGCTGAGCGTCCCGCGGGTGCTTGCAGCTCTTCGGGGTGGTGGTGTGTGTCCGTGTGGGTTTTGGCACGCTCGGGCTCCCTGAATTTTTGCGGATCAAAATAAGCACCTTCCGTGCCCCGCAGGGCTGTTTGTTTATAGTGGCTCAGAAAACCCACGTAATGGTCGTATTACTAGCTTTTAAACCTGTAACTGGGTTGAAAGCTACTTTGCCATGACTATTAAAGGTAGGTGTTGTTTTACAGACACCTGCTCTGAGCTGGTGACTGGATCTGGTCAGGATAGTGTTATTTAGAGGGGTTTTTTTTGTTTTCTTTTGTTTTGTTTTTTATAAGGCCTAACTGCTTTTTAAATGACATCTATTTGTTACTTAATGGTAGCACATGTGTGGCAATCACAAAACTAGTTATTTGGAAGTAAATAACATAAGATAACATCAGATTTAAAAAGTGATGATAATTTAAGTATAACGATACTGATGCTTAGTACTGGGCTAGAGTGGTTTTGCTTGGAGAGCCAAACTGTTTTAGGAGGGTGAATCTTTAATTAGCAGGCATCCAAAATTGCTAAGCCATTGAGTCTGGTTCTTGCATTGTATAGAAACTCTGTTTTACCAAGTTTCCATACGGTTTTTAGTCAAAGTAGAGAGTCACGTATGTGTATTTTCTTCAGTATGTCTACTATCTTCTTCCTCCAATCTTGAGTCACTTGTAGGGATGCGCACAGTCAGAAACATAGCAAGGAATACAAGATGTTTGACAAAACCTGAGTCTGGATATAGAACTACTAACTAGTCTGTTGTTCTGTTGCCTATGAAAATATTTGTGCTAAAAGTCATGACTGTATGAATACTCTTCTTTAAGGACTGTGTTGGCGATTGCTGGAGAAGACTTTTCTATCGTTGCCTCTGACACACGACTGAGTGAAGGTTATGCAATTCACTGCCGGGACAGTCCAAAATGCTACAAACTGTAAGTCCAGATCTTGTAAGAATTGAAACAGATGAAAGGTCTTTTGTATTGCTGAGCAAGTCACCTGCCTGCAATACGTATCACTTTCTTTAAGCAGAATTCTCAGAAAAAAGTATAGTAACAAAATTGATTTTGGAGTCATGGTGACTCTTGCTGTAATGCAAGATGTGATGTGATGTTGTAAATACAGCCGCATTTCTGGTTGCATGCTCTTGAAGTTAGCTGATAACAGAACATTTTTAGCATGATACAAGGCTTAATGTAAGCTAGGTCAGTTTTTTGGCTGGATAATCAGAAGAACTTTTGTCTTAACTGTAGGAAAACTTAATCCTGTGGTAACGTGTTCTGCTTTGTCAGGACACCTGGTGTTGGTATGCAAGCGTGCCCACTGCTGCTGGTTGTACTGTGTCTCTCTAGTCAACCTTCTGGTACTTCGAAGAGGTGTTTGTTTTAGGAGAGGTAAACCTGTCAGTAGTTCTGTTATGGAACTTTTTATGCTTATTCTATGCTTTTCTTGACTCACCTGGATAGCATTCCCTTGGTTTAAAAATACATATTGTTTACATTCTTTTGACTGTAGCAGGTGCTTACTGAGTAGGCTGCCATCAGCTATGTGAGCAATTTATTTATTTTTTTTATTGTTGATGACACAAGATCATATGAACTTAAGTTTCTCCTGGCTAACTCCTTGCTATATATATCTTTGACTCTCTGATACTGTCCAAATGGAAATTGCTGTGGTACAGTCTTCATACTGCACATACGGCTTTGTGTAATTCTAATGACAGGCTGAGAATATTTCAATTTAAACCGTTTCCTGAATGACTACTTTGTGTTAGTCTATAAGTATGCGTGAATGTTTGTAGACTCTCACCAATTTACTAGTATTTAAATTTCAAATGTGTGTTCCTGTAGTTAGTGTTCATGAAATGTTTTGAAACTGAGCAAAGAGCTAACCTTCTACAATGCATCCGCAGCCCTGTTAACTTCTGTTGTGCTGACACAGAAAACCACCTACAGTGTAAATGTTACATAATAGTTGTACAATCTTAACGCATTGCTCTGGCCAGATGGAGTAATGGGCTGAATGATATGATGTAAGAGGCTCCCCATCTCAGAACAGATCGTGTAGCAAGACTGAATGGTAATAGCTAGAGTTAGGGTCGCATGAAGAAATTAAGAATTTCCTTTTGTCAGTCTTGCTGTGGAAGTCAGTGGATTGAAGAAAGACACCCGCATGGTCCTTCACTTAACGAGTCCTCTCGATGGTGTAGGTTGCAGTTACCTTTTATACAGATATAAAATATCTGTTACTACATTTTAGACAACTGTTTTTGATAGCATTAGAGAAACTGAAAATACATTTGGTGTTTTCATAATAATCTACTGTGTAAGAAAGTGGTATAGCTCATACTAAATCTAAAATCACAACAAAATTTTATGTTTTACAGAACAGAGCAAACGGTCATTGGATGCAGTGGTTTCCATGGTGACTGCCTTACCCTTACTAAAATTATTGAAGCAAGATTAAAGGTAGCTAACTATCTTATTGTATTTAGAAACTTATATTCTTAGTATCACATTTGAGACCAACAATATGATATGTTTTAAATATATTTTTTGCTGTTTTTCTTCAAGTGTTTGTATCATAACTGTATGGCTAATGAAAGATCAGGCAGGGGAAATTGACGCTGTGTTCTTACTAAGTGTAACATCACAGATTTAAAGAATGGAAGAGCTGGAGAGGATAGTGTTAATGAGGCAACATCTATTATTTGCAAAACTTTGGAGAAATACTAATTTTTGGCTTGTAAGAAGGCTTTACTTTTAGACCAGTGTCTTTTCAGTAATCATGCTACTTAATAATCTTGCTTAGCACCAGATTCTTCTGCAGTGAGGTTACAGAAAATGTAATTGGGATTGAGTGTAAAATTTAGTGTTTGACTTTCTTCTTGGACATGCTGTGCCACTTGCAGATGTACAAGCACTCCAATAACAAGACCATGACTACTGGGGCTATTGCAGCAATGCTGTCTACAATTCTGTATTCTCGACGTTTCTTTCCTTACTATGTTTACAACATAATTGGTGGACTGGATGAAGAAGGTAAGACTTTAAACAAAAAAAAGAAAAAAAAGAGAGGCTAAATTTCTGTGGGTGAATAGCTATCCTTTCACATCTCAGGTGTACTGATGGAATAACAAAGTTTATGTTCCTATTCCTAACACCTACCTTTAGGCATTATGGTACTTACACAAGTCAAATGAATATTATGCATCTGACTTGTTTCTTAGTTTCCACTACTAAATTGATCTTCCATTTCTGAAGGTCTGAAAGTCTAAAAACTATGTTAGAATTATTTGATGCCAAGGGAAATCTGCTAACGTTGCTTACCTCTCATACTTTACTCTAGACTGGAAGACTTTATAACAGTTTTGCTGGATTTCTTAGTTGTGTCTTTAAAGGAGATGTTAACAGTAAAATTGTGTATATTTTACTCAGGCCTGTGAGTGTGGTAGAGTTTATTAAATGCGAAGATTTACTCCAGAGACAGGTTTCTACAAAGATATTTTAAAATGTTAACTAACCTCTAATGAAAATCATGACTTCTACACAGAAGCTGTAGTTTAATGTACAGCCCTTCCAGGACTTAACTGGGCTCTTGTCCAAGGATTTGGTTGAGTTGCTAAAATACTGTGTTCTCTGGCTTTGAGCAGAAGCTCAGAGGTGGTCTTGTTTGGATAATTTCAGCCATTCCCTGCAGTTTGTTGTTACCATTAAGTTATACTGCTTTCCCAGTCTTGCTAAGACATGTCTACAATATGTAGAGCCTGGAAAGGGATTAGTCTGCCCTGCATAGTGGTAAATGTCAGATTATGAGGGTGCTGTAGCAATTGATAAGAATCAGAGTGCAGGTTTGCGTGCATGGGCTTAATTTGGGTCCAGCAAGATTGATTTGTTTTGATTTAGTGTTACTTTCTGGATCTCTGCTAGCTTTCCCAGGGCTGTTCAGCTACCTGTGCTGTGCTGCCAAGTGCACTGGCCAGTTTATTAAATGGGGTGCAGCCTGTCTGAACAGAAAGGCTGAGCTTGGCCAGGTGCTGCGCTTTGTCTAGCGTGTCCTCACCAAACCCTGATGCTTCAGAGCTACAGTGTGTCTGCATCTCTGATGTTGGCGCAAGCTAATAAGCATTGCACAACCTGGCCTGACTCCAGAGGGAAGTACGTAGCCCAGAGCATCATCCCTGGTTCCGGGAAGGCGATGCAGAGGCATCCAAGCATGCTCTCTGGAGGTAATTCAAGAACTGTATCATTCAAGAACGATGGCTAAACTGCCTCTTGATGGTAGCTTTAGAACGAGCAGAACTCTTTGTGCAGCACTGCAATCTAGCACATTCTCCTGCTTTGATTATTCCGCATGAGCACTTTTTCTGTGGTAAGGCCTGTAGAAAACGTCTGTTAGATCATGGCGATAGCTTAAATATTGAAAATAACCTTGCATATAGTACCAGGCCACAACCATAGTGAGCCTACTGTACAAAGCATTGTCTGAACATACTGCAGTATTATTTGGTAAAAGTTTGCTGGGATCTGTGGTACTGCAGAGATTGCTTATGGAGGGAGCTGGTTCTTGACGTAAATGCTTATTAGTACTCAGAATCTTTCTGGATTGTGATTACATACTTTTTTTTTTTTTTTTTTTTTTCCAGGGAAGGGAGCAGTATATAGCTTTGATCCAGTGGGCTCATACCAGAGAGATTCTTTCAAAGCAGGTGGATCAGCAAGTGCCATGCTGCAACCCTTGCTTGATAACCAGGTAAAATAGTTCTCTCCACCCCACCCCCACCTTTATTATCTCAGTAAACATTTGTGACATTCAAATTAATGTAGCTTTAATTCTGGGGAATACTGCTTTTGAGACAATTTTTAAATGTATTACAGGTAGGACTGTTAATCCATACATTTATAAGTTGTGTGGCTTTACCTTCTCAGGATAAATCAAAGTTTTTCTTTAGAATCTGTTCAGGTTTTTGCTACAAATAGCGGACTGCCTGTTTAAAATACAGGTAAATGTTTTAATTGGGGAATTATGTTTCCCATAGAAGCCGTTTGGGGTTTTTTTCTGCGGTTTTTTTCCCTAGCTGATAACATAAATATGCCTGTTACTTAGCATGAAATAATACTAAATTAAGAAGATAGAATTAGTAGGTGTATATAATACATTTTATCAGTTAACATAGACTTGTTTAAAAGTCTTAAGCTTTGTACAAAACTCAGACACCATTTTCTAAGAATGTTCTTACATAAAACTGCTGGAAACTTAATTAAATCTGTCTAAAAATACTTGAAGAATATTTTCATATTTAATTGAAGCTGTAATTGTTGAATGAGAGAAATACCAAAGCATGTTTTACTCATTTTATTCTCTGACATTGGAGTTGGTATTTGGTCAATTGAGCCTGATGTCAACACAACTTTTGTAAAATAAGCAATAAGCACTCTTAGTTCTTATCAGCTGAGAAAGGAATAGAATCTTCCTTTTTTTTTTTTTTTCTTTTATTTAAACAACTCCAGGTTCTCAGCTTTGACTTAGTTTTGAACTTTATTAACTGAAGAAAATAAAATACCTTCTGCAGAAACAAAGTTGTCTTAAGTAGCTTTTTATTGCTTATGAGGTGAAGTAAGTGACTCTTCCCCTCCTCCTGTTTTGATGCTTAAGTGGACACCTCAGTTTATCAGTTAAAATACACTACTTAATAGTACCAGTTATGCTCCAATATAGACTGTTATTTTTGAATTCTAGGTACGCTGAGGAATATTTGCTTTTAAGAAATGCTCCTAACTACAAGTGACAAGGGAAAAGGCTTGTGGGCAGTTCTGATACTGCTAACCCAGTGAGAAGTTTCTGAAGAATTAGATCGGTTCAGATCTGAATGTTCATTGTGATCTTGTATATGCAGAATGAGCGGGAGGAGCTATGCTGGCTGTATACTGGATCTGCTTCTAGTTACTTTTGTGAGAGTATCAGCATTGGTAAAGTTCTGATCACGAAGCTATAAACTGTCTGGAGGAATACTTTTGCCAGCTTTGGGTTTCTAAAATAGACCAACCATTTCTTCTTTTTAAGTTGTTAAATCTGCTCATTCTAGTGCAGGGAGTGAAACAGCTTTCATGCTAGATGGATCATACTTCCTTTAAAATGCATTTTCATCTTTTCTTAGATTGGCTTCAAGAACATGCAAAATGTGGAACATGTACCTCTGACCCTGGAGAAGGCTTTGCAGCTGGTTAAAGATGTCTTTATTTCTGCTGCTGAGAGAGATGTGTACACTGGGGATGCACTTAAGATTTGCATTGTCACAAAAGATGGAATTAAAGAGGAAACTGTCCAATTACGAAAAGACTAATTCAGTTCACTTATAAACATGTAATCTATGATGTACAATTTACCTGTATTATGAAGACATTTGTCTTATTAAATTTTTTCAAGAACGTCAACTACTGTAATGCTGAATATTTTCTATCTTTGTTAGAAGTGATAGTGTTTTTTAGAAATCAGACCAGTTCATGGTAAGGAAGCGGCGAAGAGCTACAAGTCAGTTTTGTTCATCTCATCTTAATCTATTGATCCGTCTAATTCCAATGTCAGTTTAATCCCCTTCTCGCAATCCCTTATGCTACAATATGGGGGTGTTTTAAGCTTACTAAAATTTAGGTTCGCAGGCTTTTCTGATAATGCTTTCAGTTCAGCCTTGGTTTAGTGAGAAAAGCATTTGTTCTGTTCGTGCTGCCTTCTCTGCACTTCATAGCTTGCTTTTCCTGTCGTCTTTATCTCTCTGACATGCTATCCTGACATTTAACCTCTCAGTACTTATTTACAGAGACTATAAGAGTCACCTGAAAACAATTTCTCTGTGTAAGAGGGAAGAATGTTGAATCTTTCAGAGCTTAGTCCTGGACTCTGCATCTGGGCTCGCCTCTATGTGTTCCTGTTTAGTTAATGCCCCAAATCCAAAGCATCATCCTTTTCTGGCTACTGATGGAAAAATAACTTAGTATGGAGATTCCTGAGTGCCTTTTAATGTCTGGGGGCTTTGTTAGCCCTACTGCTGCTTTTGGTTCTTGGGAAATTGCATCAAGTGTAGACTGTTTGTCTGATGGGCTGTATCGCGCTCCTGGAAGTTGGCTTGAGTACTAGGACGTCTAGGAAAGCAAAGCTGCATCATCAAGGGCAAAATAATCTTCTCTGGCCCAGGAATCCTTTCACAGTCTGTAGCTATTTAGGAAGGGACATAGAAAATATCTCGTTGCTTGAGGTGGCATACTTATTTTTCAAAAGAACAATTTTGGGGATGTGTTTGACCCGACAGTAACCTTGTCTCCTGTTTGGATGTGGCTGACTGCCTTCAGTGCAGCATTTCAGATACTGTGCATTTTCCCTAGCTCTGGCTAGTCTTCACCAGCGATGGTAGTCTCAGGCTTTCTAGACAGTTTCAATAGTGGGTAGCATTTTGAACCTCAATAGTCAAAACAGCTGGTGCATTTAAACTGACTCTAGCTGTGTTTAGGAAATCCAGTGAGTGGGAACTTGGAACAGCAGCCGTTTTCCAAAGTGTTCATGAAAACACTTGACCACTGGGTGCCACTGTTGGGCAGAGTAAGGAGGGAACACTTCACCCCTGCGTAGTTGGGCAGTAAGAAAGGTGTACAGCATCTCGGTCTGAATAACACTGGGGCTGAAGTCACTTGGTCACACAAGTCAGAACTTCCAGACACGTTCAGGTAACTTAACGGGATGTTTAACATTATTTGCAAAATTCATCTGAAATGGACAAGGTTAGTTGTATAAGTGACTGTGTAGCTACATGCTGTTCTGTCCTGAGCAAACAGCACACAGTGCAGTAAGCCTACAGAAAGCTTGTCTATTTAAAGTACAAATCAGCAATACCAAATGAAATACATGCTCTCTTACTTTTATAAAATTCAATTAAAGCACTTTAAGCTCAGCTATCTTTGATACCAGATTTGTGTTGAATTGCTCAAGTGTTTCACAATAGATCATTACAGCTTTATGCAAAGTTGGTGAAGTCTAGTGAAACTAAATAGCATTTAAGTTGCAAAGAAGAGCAGCTGAGGGTAGCAAGTTGACATGCCTGTCTTTGGGACAGGTCTGTTTGCAATATGCGAGATCTAAACAGTGAAGGGAAGGGCAACAAAGGGAACTATCTAATTTGTACCTGAATTAATTTGATGTTCTTACAGGATGCCAAATATGTAGGAGAGTTGCAGTAATTCAATTTTTAAAAAATTTGATAAATTTGGATGCCTTTATATTTAAGGGTAAAAATTTTACATCCAAAATAAATGCGTGTCCAACCGATTTTTAGAAATTAGTGGGTTTAGTTTGAGGCATCTAGGCTTGTCTCTGTAAGTTGTTTCAGAAGAAATACAAGGTGATTTAGAGTGTTCAGGCCTCATTTGCAATCTCAGAAGAGATCCGACAGCAGGTACTGGGGATGCAAGTTTTCCTGCCCCTGTGCATTAGTGCTGTCCTGCTGGATCACTTGTGCAGGCGAGATAGCCATTTTGTATCCTTTTCAGTTTTCCATTTCCCTGCAGAGTACATCTGGCTGAAGAACCAGTAGGGGATGGAAGCTTTTTCACAGGCCCGTTGGACTGAAAATACCAAATTTCTTTTACAGAAGAAGGTAGCACTGCGTTCATTCCCTCTGTTGATGGGTTTGGAACCAGTGACATGGGAAGGTTTGTTTCCCAATGTGTTTTTAACTTCCCGGTTATGCCCTGCCCTGATGCCATCACCGCTCGTGCTCAGAGTTGGGAGTTGCAGGAGTGACAGAAGATGTGCGAGTATAAAAATGTTCACGGGCTACTCAGCTAGAAGTTACTTGCTTGCTCATTAGTATTAAAACACATTGGAAAATTACAGATGTCAGATGTGTCTTACAGATAAAAGGCACCAAGAGGGTGGTTTGGTTTTTTTTAATCCACGAAGTTACGTAGCTTTGTTTGCGAAGATTGTCGTCACGTCGGGCTGGAAGGTGGGAATGCCTTGACTGTCTGCATGTCTCCTTAGTTCTGTGCCTGTACTTCCTATGTATAAATCAGGTCAGTAGTCATCTCGCACCATGTCTACAATGTAAATTAATAGTTTATGAAGCACTTGGGAGCGCTATCTGGTTACAGAACTGTCTAAGCAGGTAGGCTATAGAGGTACAGTGAGGCAAAACAAATGCAGCAATACGACTTAGGGTTGCTAGAAGCAGAAGTCTGGGTTTGGCAGATCTGCTTGGCCAGGGATTAGATGTCTTTAATACAATTTTATGTAAGAGAAAGCAGGGAGAGGGAAAGTGTTTATCTTGCAGGGCCTTTTCTTTAATATTAAACACGTTACGTGTGTCTTTTTTGAAAGAGAGCCGTACTGCAGGATTTGACTAATCTTGGAGCGAGCACTTCTAACCACCTTGTTCAAGAACTTGCAAGTGACAGGGTGTGTAACGAGCAGCGCACAGTAGCAGCAACAGCTAGCTCGACTTCATTTGCAGCAATACTAAGGGCCACCTTAAGATGGCAATAGTTAGTTGCTATCACAGGCGTCAACACGATTACCCACGGCATGGGTAAAAATAGTCATACATACTTTACCAGTTTCCCACTATAATGTGCTTTGCAGTACTGTTTACTGAGGAGATGGGAGGCTTTATTTTGATCTCAGCCAAATGGCAGCATACCCTTGCTTATATAAGGGACTGTACAAGGTCAGAATCAGCCTTAAAAACTAGGTTTGTAGTAAAGTAGACCTTGCTTTATTTTTGGATGTGTTTTCAGCAATATTGTTTATACATCAAATCCATTTTGTGTAGAGGGGAGGAGGCTTGTTACTGTGGAAAGTGAAAGTGCTTGACAGGACATAAATACTGCGTATATGCTTCTAAAAGTTTAGTTCACTCTACCATTCACTATATATGCCTCAGAGTGATGGGAGTCAGGAGCAGGCTGCTTCTATGTTATTGCCATTTCCTAGAGAAAACAATTTAAATGGAAATCATAAAACGCTATTATTTGAAGTATAGCAGTTTGAAGTAGTCCTACTGCAACTTACTCCTTTATTTATTTACTTAGGGAGCAAAGTTGTAATTACCCACACTTGAAAAACTTTTTTTTTTTTATACCCCAGAATCATCCATCCTGGAAAGCAAGAGAAAGCTGCCGTGGCAAATGATCTCAATTTAGTGATTCAGTATTTTACAAATCTAAGCTTGGGGGAGAAGTGGCAGGAGCAAGTGGGGAATGATTAAAGCAGCATTCAAGTGAATCTGAGCAAAATAAAGTAGTCCCGTTTCTCTCCAGTCTAGTAGAAGATGGTTTTAGGAGCACAAAGTAATTGCTGCCTTGTTCGGGGTTCCTGATCCGGAGTCCGGAACCAACTTTTGAGTAGAAGGGATTTGGAAATGACAGCTTTCAAATTCTTCTTTCTCTTTCTTTCAGCCATTGCTTTTGTTTAGTGTGAATGTCCTTTGCTTTTAGGCCATTTGGGGCAGTCGTAAACCAGACAATATGGCACATGGGCCTGAAGTTAACTAAGATTTGTCTCCAGATCTGCCTTCTCAAGCCAAATTCCTTTTGAGAAGGGGTTTTGTCTGTGTGAGTGCAACAGAGTGAGACCAGCCTTATATTCTTTCAACTCTAATATGTAGTTAGTTTAATTGTATGGACCATTTTATGTGCACTTCCTTTTCTAAGCAATTCCAACAAAGTACTCATAATTACAAAAACATGGTTTAGCAGAAAAACAAACAAAAAATCCTCAGTATCTTTCCTGTTAGGCTGTTCTTGGCCCTTTTCCTAACAGTTGCTGGCAAAGTTCAACTTCACTGTTCATTTCAGAGGCTCGAGTGGGGGTAGGGATGGACTTCACTGTAGCCTACAATAATTAATATTCTTTGGCACAAGACACACATTAAAGGGGTACTGGCAAGAGAGTAGTCACGGTACCAAAAATTCAACCAGTCCTTTGCACTTTAGATCAAAGAACCATAAAAGGAAAGTTAAAAAACAAGATTCCCTTTTTTGCTGAGGAAGAGGAATAAGATGTGGATGATTGTAAGTTGCACTGCAGTGTTATAGATACTTCACGGCTGGGATAAAGACACCTGACTTCTCTGAAATTTAGATATTTCCATTGCTTAGCTTTCTCCAGCCACATGAGTTTGGCGATCTCCTTGGTGTTTCTACAAGAAGTCACTGATGTGCTGATTCACCTAGGTGCCCACCCAAGTGTGGGTATGTGACATCTGCAGTGCCTGGCCCACTGAGGTGGTTTAGCTGAACAGGATTACAACCCCTCTGGACCAATGCTCTGTTGAACCAGGCTTTGTGAAACCCAGCTGTAATCAGCTTGGCCATCACACCTGGTGGATGATCAAGCTGGTTATTGTTTTTTCAATGCTATGCTCTCATACAGGAGACCCTGTGTGGCTCAGCTGAGTGCCTCGCCTCTTCTCCACAGCCAACCTTGGCTGCTGATGGAGCCGTACCCAGCTGGGGGTGCCTGGGAGGTGAGAGATGCTGTGGAGTGCCCCAGGAGTCTGTCCCCTACCAGGAGCCCATCCTCAAACGTCCCAGTAGAAAACATACTTCCATTTGTAGCTTCCTTATGTAGCCTTTGCAAAGAACTTCATGCACTGAAATACGAGAAAGTTAGGAGGCTCAATGGGGGGGGGGGGGGGGAGAAAAAAAAGAAGGGGGAGGCTTTTTCTCAGGTTTTATATAAGCAACTGTTCTGGAGAAAGCTGCATTCCAGTGTCACTGCCTTATGCTTGAGCTGAACTTTTCTTGACATGTACCCTTGAATGCAGAACGGTTAACACAATCTCCATTAAGTCCTATGGCAAACAAACATTTTGGTGCGGCTGGTATTTGTTTGCTAGTTGCAGACAAGTCGATCTCATTAGAACTGCATTTACAACTTTTGCCAAGCGTTTTGAAACTGGTTGACACGCGCAACAGCTGCCTGAGCCGGAATGGCATTCCATTCCCCGCCTCCATCTTATTAGCGCAGGGGATGGCTTGATTAATGGCAATTAGATGGGATTTTTAAAAATGAAAGATAATTTGCCTTTGGAAGAGCCGTGCAGTGTGTTTTCATTCTCTGATTTAAAATAAGCCACAAACTCTGGGGTTTTATGGCTTTTCACAAAAGCCAAGAGAAGTGCTTACCCTGAGCTAACCCACAAAATTTGAAGTAAAAACATTTTAAAGGGTGATGCAAAGTGTTTTCAGCTGGTACTTAGTGGGGCTTTTACATTAAACTGCTCTTTAAAAAACACAACCAAACAAGAAGATTTCAATGGTGACACTTAGATTTTTCCAATACAGCTCCAACATGGGGCTCGCTGTGCGAGGTAGGGGAAGGAGAACCTTGCTGTCCACACCCTATGGCACGTTAAGTGATGCTGAACAGAATTCACGTGAGCTTATGTGAAGACCAGCGTGATACGGGGCTCAGTTTGGGCTACACATTTGTTAGACGGGTGCAAAACAGAGTTTATCTGCGCTCCTTAACTCTCCAAAGATGTCACCTGGGTGGCCATTGTCTCCTGGCCAGCTGTCCTGTTTCAGCCAGAGCATGCGCTTTGTCACAGCCAAAAGCATTTCCACAGGAACGCGAGGACCCAGTTTCCCCCTCATTTCTCCAGGCCCTCAGTGCTGAGCTGTTGAGCTTACAGCCTTGAATAGACAGGCTCTTGATTCAGTGCAGGCTATTACATCTAAACCATCAAACGTATTTTGTTTGGCTCTACAGCCTTTAAAGTCAGGGGCTGCAGTGCCCTTCACCTCTGTTAAGATGCTTCTCTATCGAAGGGACACTGTCCATCAAACTCAGCGAAGCACCAAACAGCCAAGATGTTCTTCTCTGAGCAGCTGGAGAGTCACAGTGGCCAAAGCAGCATCTATATGCAGGCGTTCACATGCGTAATTTCACCCATAAAACTCCCGCATAAACATTTAAGAGAGGTTTCTGGCAGTTTGGTTTAAACCCCATGTTTAGTTTAAGCCCCGTGTTGGCAGAAAAGCTGCACTCATATTCACTCTCTGCACAAACCTGAAGCTCTGAGCTCTGATTCGTGCTCCCAGATAAATTTAACTATGGTGCTAGAAGTCATCATTGCAGTTAAAATTAAAAAAGGACAGTGAATCAGACTCCTGAAGTAAGTGAGGTCCTTCTGCCTAGTTGGCTCAGATTAAAACAAGATAAAAGATAGACTTCTCATAAGAGGATGCACTTGCAGTGGTTTAACTAATATTTTGACCTGCAAAGGTAGAGGGGTTTCTTCATAACTTGTTTCCATTCAAAGCCAAAATGCATTTTGGAGCTACTCCAAGACTTTAGTTTCTATTAGAGACCACACAACTCTGCCCTCTTCTTGCACCATTTCCTCCTCACACTCTCGCTAACAAAAAGAACACTGAGGCCAAGCTATCCAATGGAGACCAGTGGATGGTCCTTGAGTGTCCAGTTTGAGATCCCAGAAGTAGTCTTGACTATGAACTGGAGACTAAAAGCCACTGTTTGTTGATTTTAATTGAATTGCTCCAGTTAGTCTCATTACAGGGAAGGTAAAGTCAGAGGTGGTCTGATACATTCACGCTTCATCTTAGTTGTGGAATGAGTACACAAGAGGTGCGCTTTCCCGTTGACCTCTGCATCCGCATCCCAACCCACGTGCAGGCACTTGGTCAGCCGGTGTGGCTCTAGCTACAGTGTTGGACTGCAGGATTGCTGCCTTGTAAGTGCTGATTGTAAGTTTTAATGAGACAACCCAATTAGATGGCTTGACAGACCATCACAACAGTGACGCAACCACGCTCAAACCCCATTACAGAAGCAGCAGACTTTCAAAGAACCGCTTTAAAAGAAAAGTCACAGAATAGCTCGCACACAACCCTGCAAACAACAACATCACCCACAGGCTGGTGGAGCAAGGGGAAGGGCTGTGAGAGTAAAGGCAGAAACAAGACAAGTCAAAGGAATTAAGCCAAATACTGATTTTTCACTTTCTAACACTCAGCATGGGCACAGCTTGGGTTTCAGGTACCATCTATGGAATATAACTGCTTTACATAACTCCCACTGTATTGGTCTAACAGTGCCTACAGAGAGTTATAACATAGCCTTAGCAAAAACATGCATGTACAAAATCACTTGTGCCAGGCGGTGCCTTACGTTGTCCTACGGATACTGACTGATGCACAGGGCTGTATTCACTGATCTTCCCACACCCACAAGGCATTTCCTACCCAAAAGCCAGAGAAAGATTTTTTATCACCTTAGCTGCTGACTTCAGAGGATCAATGGATCTGGATTTTGGAATTTTCTCTCCTCTTCATCCTCCCATCAGGCATTGTTCATACGTTACGTGCTGTCCCTCCTGGTTTGAACTAGGAGGCTGGCCATCCCCACAGCTTGCTACAGGCAAGCTCTGTGAAAGGTTATCCCCAAACCACTTGTTTTTAGCAGGTTGAGCCCAACACCTTAAATGTCACCAAGCCATGAGCTAGCTAATGGAGTGTTTAGGTGACACTCTGCATTCCCTTTGCAGAGTGTGCATTGAGCAATTCTCAGCAGTTACAGTCCTCTCCTGTTGACCAAAAGAGAGGCCAAATAGAAGGTCCAGCAGGCTTGGCAAGGCCCCACTTGTCAAACCAGAGCATTTTACAAAGCTTTTCTCCTTTCCAAATGAGCCCCTTCTCCTCATTTTTACTTATGTGTCAAGGAGGATCCAAGACTAACAAAGAGAGTAATTAAAGTTGCTGGCTACTGATACCACTGTGGCTTGTCAATGTTATTTTCCCTAAATTAAAAAGACCCATACACACCCCCTTCTTGAACTGCATGACATGTGCGGCAGAGAAGGAAATCTCAAGCCCTGAGCTGATGCTGAGAGAAGCATTTGTTTGCCTTGCCCACAAGAGTGAAGACGACCCCTACGGTGCTGCCGTAGTACGCTGAGAGAGATGTGGGCAGCGGGGGCTGTGTGGAACATCTGCTCTGCCCTACAGATGCTGTCCAAGTCTCTCTTCCCAGCCTACTGGTAGTTGTTATTCAAAGAAGTATTACACACAGAGAGACACCTCCTTTTCCATCAGCTCTCACTGAGCCCTGTCCCAGTGAGCTGTCGGTGGGAAGCACCCACTGAGGACTGGGAGGCACCATACTGTGGTTTCAGTCTCAGATCCAGTAACCATCACGCAGCTGGAGCTGCAATGCAGGCCACCGCAGGCTGCAAACTCCCTGCCTGCTTTTCATGTTAGTATAAATCACTTGACACCACGTGAAGTATCGCTGCCAGCTCTGACAGCCTCTTGGGAAGATCCAACAGACTACGACATGTCAGTGGGAGTTTTGCCTTAACAAGTCCAAACTGAGCTTCCCCAACCCTTACAAGTAAAGAGCAACACTTCAGGAGAACAGATGAACTCTGTAGCATTACAAACGTGTCCGTATTTGTTTCTGTGGGGTAAAACATCCTGTCAAGCAACAGGTTGTTAACACATAGATAGCCAGTTTTCAATAAACTGGTGCCCAACTACTGTGATATTAAATGACAACCTAGTGCCTAGTAGCATTGGTGAAATCAAAGGACGTCCCACTCCTAGCCACCACGTGGTCATAGCTCTGGAGGCTCTGACATGCACAGCGCTGCGTGATACGCTTTAGGGAGAGGGGAGGTAAGGCAGGGCAGTGTGGTACAGAGCAGAAAAGCTGGTCTGCAGACAGCGAGCCCACTGTAGGTGCAAGGTGTGTAACGGGTTGGCAGGGTGGGAGATACGCACCCCAGAGCTGCCCTTATAGATCTTATCCCAGCCCCAAAGGGACGCACCTTGAGAGCGCGTCCGCTCCTCCCGTGCGTTACAGACACCAGTGAAGAGCTGCCGTCGCAGGGACGTGGTGGGCAGCGCGCGCAACGACTGCTCTCGAGGGGCATGGGCTTATGGAGGGGACGCAGCTGAGTGTGCCGAAACAGCCTCCTTCTTTTCCATGCTCCATCCAAAACTAGAGCCAGTGGCGGGTCGGACCTCTGCAGGCATGTGTCAGGGTTAAATAAAAGCCAAACTCCTGTCAACAGCAAAGTCAGCCTATAACTGTATGCCAAAACGTGGATGCAGGTCTGCGGCATGCCTCCCTCGCAGAGCACCCTGACGCCTTTCTGCTGACAGAGTCTTTGCGCCGCTACTCAGGAGGCAGAAAATCGAGCCAAAACAGAAAAAGCAAGATGGAAGAAAAGCAGTACAAATGGCTCACAAGGCCGTTAATTGTGAGACGAAAGCCTCGGGTGCAGTGACTGTGTGGTTAGGCCAGTCAGTGAAACTCGGAGCAGCGGACAGCAATGCCACGGAGGAGCAGCAGGGCAATAGCAAGCACCGCGCTTTACGAGACTTTCCCTGGCGACAGCTTTGATCCCTACGTCCATCAGTCAAGCAACTGAAATACGAATTTGAGATAACACACAGGCACAGCGCAAGGCTCCGAGGCCTTTCTGCCCGCAGCCTCTTCCTTCCCCTTTATTCGGGCACCTGCGCGATAGCGTGTCACGACGTGGCTCGGTGCTTGACGCGCATCTCCCCTCTGCCCCCCAACACCCACCCAAATTTGTCACAACGGCTCAAGAGGGAGCGAGGCCGCCGGCTCTCCGCCGCCGGCCCCCTCACAATAGAGGATTGCCCTATTTGTGTGCAAAGGAGAGGGGCTGCCGCCCGGGCCGCAGCCCTCGCATCTGTAAGGGCTGGAGACAAGCCGCACAGATAGGCAGAAATCAATAAGCTGGCGGATCAGAGGGCCGGGCGGAGGAGCCGCTCCGTGCACACGCACAGGGGCCGAACATCTGTCAGGCAAACAAAAAGCAACCCAAGCGGAACAAAAGAGAGGATTATTTTCACTCAAGTTCTTCTTCAGTCTCAGCAGGCAACGTTCAAGCCGTCTTCGTATTCAGACACTGAGGCCTTATGGAGTACGGGCTGTCCGGGAAATGCCAAACGCTGTTACCAGAAGACAAAAGAGGGGGGGAAAGAAAAAAAAAAAAAAAAAAAGAAAAGTAGATATGGAAAATTCAGACTGTCTTGTCGAGTGCGATCGAGCAGGGGGAAGGTGGAGGGGGCACCGATAAGGGTGTGGAGGGCAGGGAGGGGAGGAGGACAGCGTGACAACGCGACGAAGAAGTTGATGGCAAATCTCCACAGCAGTACTTGCAAACAAAGCTGATCGTATCAGGCGCGCCACAGAAGCACGAAATACTGGCGCGCAGCTATGGATTCACGAGCGCTGAGGCTGTGCCCCCCAGCTCCCCGCCTCGCGTGGAAGGGCAGAATCCCTGGGGAGTGGGCAGAGCTGGCCCCGCACCCCGAGGCCCTCCTCACCTGGAGGGAGCCCGGCTTCGTCCACCAGCCCCCGGCACTTCTGGGGACCGAAGGATTTAGGATAAGCTGAGAAACAAGCTGCCATGCCTCTCCCTCGCGCTCGGAGTTAGACGGCCGACACGGTTACTTTGCAGCTTGGTTTCACCAGCACAGCTGTCTCTTCTAATTGGTGTGTCCTATACGTGCTAGAAATAGGTGCAAAAAAAGTGAATTTGTGGTGAAACAGATTAAGTAAAATCAGATTTGGGCTTAAAATGTCAGAAACCTTCATCCTTTCTGAAAGACAAGACTTTTGTCCTCTGAATCATTTCACAGTTGAGAACTCCCTGCATTGCATTTGCATGCTGCTGCTCTATGCCCTTATGCCACTGTTGGCTTGGTGCATTTTTAAACTTAAGTTTTATTAGGGAAAAAAACCCTGTAGTTTTTGGGTTTTCTTCAACAGTTTCACAGTACGTAAGCTGCCTTCACTGCTGAAAGCAGGAGCTGTTCTGGATAAAGGTGAAGCTGCTTTGTTGAAGATTTGTACTCTGACCTTGCAGCTCCGTGCCCATGGATGCACCCACCTGTCAAACACTAGCCCACAGCATCCCACAAAACAGATATATGTCTCAACCTTGAAAGTGACTTGCCATAGAAGACACAGGGTCTTAATGGCATTTTAGGGAGTATCACACCGGTATTTTGACCCAGCTTCACTTTGTTCCATTGTGTTCGGGGTGAGGGAGGGATGTGAACTGGAAGAGGTTTTGACTTAAGGAAAACCAGCACCTGTGTTAAAAAAAAAAAATCCCAAAGTAATGACTGGAAAAAAACCCCCCAAACACGTACTGAGCTGCTGCCTTGTCTTAGACGCTCCTAAATTTCCTTTGCCTAATTTACAGTGCCAGACACGGCTGGGTCGGCTGCCTCAGTGAGAGCTCCAGAATGACCCTTAAAAACAGTAAGCCCTGATTTTTGTTTTCCTTGAGAGAGTGAAGGAGAGGGAAGGACTGCCTTCCCCATCCCTGAGAAAGGTCTGGGCTCTCAGTCCCAGCTGGCCACAGGTGGCTTCTGGACCTCTTAAACTCAGCCTCCGCACATCAGGGAGGAGTAAGTAAGGCTTCGAGGGACTCATGCCACGTGTATTTTGCTCACATCTACCACCCGAGAGGAACCAGAGGCAGCAGATGAGGGGCTCTGTCAGCAGCGTGTTCCTCTGTCACTGGCAAACGAGAGCATCTGCCATAGACACAGCACCTCTTTTTCCCAGGAGCTTTGCTCAGGTGAACCTTGAGCATTTCACAGCTTGCAGGCAAGACAGTAACCTCCACCAGGCACTGCAGGTGCTGCAGACCCAGGTACCTTCACCACACATACCCCTGGAGACTCCCCCGTGTTCGTGGAGAAGACAAACCGAGGTTCAAGCAGCAGCAGACGTAGCCTGCATGCTACACTGCAGGTCTGTGCATGGAGAGCATACCCAGCTGCCTGCACACGTCCTACACACATCACACACACATACCTGGACTGTCTCTCCAGATACTGAAAGGGCTCACGAGGCCAGAAAGATCAAACCTTCTTCCTAAAACAAAGTAATTCGTATGACAGCCTTTGGCATCTCCTTATCCAAGCTGCACCGGTCCTGAGTTGTCCTGTCTTCCGCAGGGCTACGGGGAGGCTCACCCAGCTCCCCCCTGGGAAGAGACCCAAACCCAGGAGCAGAGTCTGCTTCCCACTGCTGCTCTTGACCTGCCTGGGTTGTTGTTGACTTTCCCTGGCCAGCAGTTACTCAACTCACCTACAGCCTTTCCTGGATGCCTCCACTCTGCCTGGGCTGCAGTGTTTTGTAAGAGGTATTTCTAACCGACTGCTTGGTCATGTCTCAGGAATTTCGGGGGTCCCCTATTTACCTTTTGCAAGCAGTTCTCACATAGACCATCAATAGCAAATCAATACCTTCTTATCTCATGGTTAGGATATTACTGGTATTTGTCCATAGTCAATGTTTTTCCTTAAAGCCAAAGCACTCAAGTTACTTTTGCTCGTTTTGGTTATTTTTCGCAAGCCTTGAACCACATGCAAGTACTATCCTAAGCCACGCAAGCAAATACTGCTATAAACCTGGGCTTTAGGGGGAGGGTGTTAAAACAAGGGGTTTATGTTGATACATAATAAAAAAATAATACAAAACTGATCATTTACAGGAGAGAAAACTGTTTCATATGAGGAACAGTATCCTCATTAAAAGTTTTATGGTAAGGGAACAGTATAGTACATTGTGCAATAAAACAGGGAAGATTTTGTCCTTTACTTCCTACCACAGAAATCTGCTCTTGATTCTCCCTGCACAACGGCTCCTCCAGAAGGTAGATAAGGACCACAGGAAAAGACAAAAAAGGAAGGTAGTAAAAGTCATAGATATATGTCTATCTTTCATGTGACATTTTGCAACTTTGCCTTCGGAAACTAAGCATGTTTGATGTGTTTAATTTTGCCCTTGTCTACCAGCAATGGAAGAGAAGCCATCATCTCATCAGTAGGGTCTTTTTTGGAGGAGATGATTGGTTTTGAGTCAATCTGGCTGTGAGAGGCTCTTGGATTAGGAGTCTTTGGAAGGGTCCTTTTTGCGCATAAAGTCTGACATGGCCAGTTCCTTAGGAAAACAGGTTTTGAGGTTGCTTTGATGCCTGTGAGGTTGCTCCACAGGCAAAGGATGAATCTGGAAGATGCAAGCCAGGGACAGGGACCCTGGCCAGCAGAAGGTACCAGTCACCTGGGAGTGGAGGCTGGCAGAGACGTGCTCTGAGAGCAAGCCTGACCTGTCAGTTTGATGGTCTCCATTTCCTCTGGAGTCATGGAGCACCCTGGTGTTCCCTGCAGCCTGTCGCACTCCTTCTCAAAGCGCTTTTAACTGAAACATTAGAGAGACAATGCCAATGTGCGATGTTAGTACGGCTTTGTGGAGTACTTGACATGGTCCATTAGACTGCAGCTTGGGAACTCCTGCTCCAAGTGCCTAAAAGAGAGACAGGACTAACCAGCAACTCTCAGACAAGCAGCTGTGACACGTGCCATCACAGTAAATTAATGGTGGCCACAGTTTTGACAGTTTAAGTCAAAACAGAACTGAACAATCAGAGCAAGTTTTTGTCTTGTGGCTGCAATGAATTCCCTGGTGGCTGCATGCGGCCACTATTATTGTCTTTGAGAGTCACTGCCCTAAGAGATGAGTTCTTTAACAAGTGAACAAATAACTCAATTAGAAATTAAAACAGTACATTCCTGAGAGGACCTCAGCAGCCTCTTCTCCCATTAGCAACAGGGGCAGTTGCCACGCTCTGCACCTTGCCGAGCAATAGCTATTCTCCCTCCCTTCAGCAGATGACTCTGCTGTAACCGATTGCTTCACAATGTCATTCCGGTTTGCCTCTTGCGGGTACCGTTTGCTGACAGGTGGGAATATGCTGATTTTTGATCAAGTTTCAGCCTAGAAAAAAAATTTAATTACACAAAACAAAATGGAGAGGGCAGGGGAGAGGAGACCAGATTTATAAGTTGATGAGTGAACTTTTTGTTGAAAAGTAATGATTGAGTACTCACTTTGTGGATAAGCTTGCTCTATCAAGGACAGAGGAAGATCAGTCATCCTAGGATCTGAAAACAGTCAAGAAATCAAACTCGGGCAATTTGAGGATGACAGATTGGCCAATCTGAATTACATGAGGAGTACAGATATAACTTTCCTCCAAGGTGGGAAAGAGAGAGAGAAAAGTATTTGTATTAAATGTATTCACTGGGCATGGGAAGCCTCCTGCAAGGAAGAAAATGTCCTTTGAGTCTATGTCTTGGTAGTGTGGTACTGAAAAACAGAAAGGGTGAAGGAATTGTGAACAGCTGGTGAGTGGCAGTCCTACACCAGAAGAATGAAGTGTGGAGGAGGGGAGAAAGCAGTTTAAAAAACACCCAACAACAGAAAAGAGCTAAAATCCTAACTTCAACAGTAAAATAAAAACCCAAACAGAAAAACAGAAGTGTTGGGAGTGTACTCTCAAGCACCAGCTTCCCATAGACTGTAAGAGCAACAGAAGCCATTGTCCTCTGTTGGGGATGGGAACCATAAAAAACAACAAGCTGGGCTGGGAACAGAACTGCTGTGTGCTTACTCGTATTTCTCAACTAAACCCAACGCAACTCTCTCTCTCTCGAACATGAGGGATGCTGCACAGAGGATGAGTGCACCCCTGCCTAGCTGGGGAGCTGATCTGTGAGCACTCACCTTCCTTAAAAAAAAATCCCGACAGTTAGAACATAATCAGTCATTAAGGCTCTCGGGTAAGGAATAAATAATGGCCCCGTAGCAGGGTGGTGGGCACGTGGGCCGGGGACCCGTGGCCAAACACACAACGCAGCCCGCTGGCTGCGGCCAGCTCCGGGGGAGAGGTTTGGGCTGGGGCGGTTGCAGGCGGCAGCACGCCCCGCTCCCGGGCACACGGCTGGCACGGAGCTCTGCTCCGCGGCTCCCGTCCTCTCACAGCTGCGCTCCTGCCAGGAGGAAGAGAGAGGTTCACGCTCAGCCTCCGGCGAGGCACGCTAACTTTCCTGGCAAGCTGGCCCCACGGCGCACCATGGTACGAAGTTTGTCCCTGCCTGCCTTCCCCCGGCATGGCCGTATTCCAGAGGTTTGGGCATTTCTGCAGCAGGGCTGGGAGGAGCTGCCTGCTCCCCTCCAGATGCCGGGGACCTGCGTGGGCTTAGCACGTGCTGGAGGATGACGGCGCAGGACGGCGCTCGCTCCGTGCTTGCTCCCCTGGCCACGTGAAATACTGCACAAAGATGCCTAAAAGCGGGAGGTGATTTTTAAGGAAGGAGAGATTAAGCAAACGAAGACTTTAATTGAGCAATAACATTGTGACAGATATGGAGAAGCAACAAGGGAACAGTTATTCACCATTTCTCACGATAAAATATTAACGGGCTTCACCTGAAATGATATGATGGCAAGGTCAAAACCAAGAGAGGAAATACCTCTTCCTATAAAGTATCAATTATGAAACTTTGGATTGATTAACAACAACAACAACAAAAAGACAAATCTAGGTAAAAATAGTCCATTAATGCAATTCAACACAAAGACATGGATACAACCTCAACCCAAAAGTCCTTAAATCACAGACTGCCAGATGCCAGGAGGATACACGAATTATCTCTCTTTGCTAGCCCGATTCTTACACAGTGCTATTGGCCACTGTTGGAGGCTGGAAAGATGTTTACTGAACCCCAGTATAGTCTCGTTTGCTTCTATTTTTCATTTGTCCTTTGAATCTGGCATATTCGGTGATTAAAAATGAACCTGTCTTTGAAGCAAATACATCCAAATCACAGGTATCCAAAGTGGTATGTTAACCTGGCTGTGACACGTTTTGACATTCAGAATATTTAAACTTTTAAAAAGGAATCTGTTCATGGATGGGCTCATCTTTTTCAGGACATGATTGACAGGGGTCTATTTCAAAATACCTCCCATTAAGGAAAAAAAAAAAAAAAAGAAAAAAAACTACCTTAATGGTGAAGCAGGGGATGACAGCAGCAGACAAAAGGTCGTTGCTTCTTTGTTCTTCAAATCTGAAGAAAATACACAGAACTCCATTGTATGACTTTTTCATGCACAACATTGTCTCCCTTGACCCCATGCACATCTGCAGCCTGAAGTCCTCTGTTATCTCTGGATAACAGCTGTTCCATCACTGTTTATTCATCAGCTCCACTTTAGTCTGCCTAAGGTGCTGTGAAAAGCCCCCAGGTTGCTGAGTTTGCTAACATGAATTCAAGATAAAGCCTAAAATTGCTGAAAAAACCCCAGGATAAATAATGGATAACTCTTACTGGACATTTTGTTTGGTTATGTGTAGCACATAGCACACTTTAACGTACTGTAATTGCAGGATCTTTTAAAAATCTCATAGAATCCCCTACGTCTCTCATCTAACTCCTTTATACTTATTATTTGGCTTTGGGCAGCAAAATGCAAGGGCAAGGAACACATGCAGGTAGCACTGAAGAAGGAAGCAAGCCCTTCAGGCATATGATGTGCAGGAGCAGAATTTGAAGAACAATTAATTAGCGAGGATTCCCAGTTAAAAGAAAGTGACCGAAGATATGAGATACGTGCAAAACCTAACCCCTTTGAATGCAAATACTCCTTGATCTTTATTTGGGGCAGAGGAAGTAATTTCTCTTCTGTATTCTCACACTTGCTATGGAGACCACAATTCAGTATGCACCTCCTCCCCAGGTAATTCATCTTCTGGGCTCTTCCACCACCCCCACCCCCCAATCATTTTCCACCCCTACCACTCCCCAATTACCAATGCTCATATTCCCACATGGGTGCTAAATCCCATCAGTCTCTCTGTCCGAAGGATAAGGATGGAAGAGGATTTCTTTGATCTCCAAGACTCTTTCATGGGTCATTTGAGAGGTGAGGATGGAAGAAGGTGAAGATTTCCAGTTTATCAGCAAGGTGTTGATGGCTACCAGATTGCTGGGCACATAATAGAAGACATTCCTGGGGAAAAAAAAAAGAGAAAAAAAGAAAAAGGTGGTTTGCAGCCCAGCACTAAGTTGTTAATGAGCTCCTGGTATAAATTCAGGGGGTGCAGGGGCTGTACCTAAGCAGGTGGCTCTGCAGTGACAAGCAGCCCCCAGTTACCTACTTACAAGTAAGTTGTACAGCTCCCGTCCCTGAAATATCTGCATGCTCAGTATGCGAGTTTAGATTACTGTTACAGAGTCCACAATGTGCTGGGCACAGAAATATTAGCCCACCTTACAGACTATAAACCAGAGAAAATGGTTCCTATAGGAGCCCCAGAGGAGGCACAGGGTATTTTGCGGAGTCGCCCCGAGTCCTGGTACCAGTGGCTCGCTTGCCTTGTGGCCGTCTGTAAAACGGGCTGCTCGGGAGCCACCACTCTTTGATCCCTCCAAAGGTGAAGATGCTACACATGCACAAATGTTGCAGGTAGCTGCAGTTTGCCTGTCGTAGTTATGAGTACTATAGCTCAGGTACAGGATGCCAACACTTAAGTCTACTGAAGTGATACAGAGGGACAGAGTTAAAGGTACACACTCAACCTTTGTTCTAAATTTCCCAATTTGATTGCAAACCCGACTTTTTTTCATGCTCCCAACTTCCCCTTTTGTCTCTTCCAGTCCATCTACATCACATCCCTGCAATTATATCACACTCCCTTTGTCCGTATGCCAAGAATTTGCCGAGGACTTGCAAAATTCTCATTCCCGATTGTTTACCTGTTTTGTACAGCATTTCTGCCTTTCTTCAGAAAGCAATTCTGCTATAGTCTCCTTCTGTTAGACAAAATTATGCAAATTGCATAGATTAAATTGCTGTATAATGGTTGATCAGCTTTTCCTTATTGTTTGCCATTTGTTACACAGGATTTGCGTGCATTTAAGAGTTTTATGTGTTTAATAGATATTTAAGAGGCTTAGCATAGCTAATACCTTCAAGCAGTTCTGTCCCTGCAGACTACAGAGAAGTAAAGGCTACCTCTGTCATCAGTGGTTTTGACTCTAGGAGGTTTAAAAGTTGTTTTAAAAGCCCGAGTGGCAAAGGAGCTGGGGAGAAGATGCAGGAATGGCTGACGTTTGGAGACCATGCTGCTGTGTACCAAAACGATCCCCGTCCCTCTTCCGATAAAAGGAGCTACAAAGCAGACCCAGCTCCCACTGGTGAAGGGGCCTGGCAGGATGCGGGTTTCCAAATTCCACGTTGTTCTATCACAGCCTGTTTCCACTCATGTACATGCAAAATCTTGGATTCGCTTTGGTGCGAGCGTAGGCTCCTATTCCGGCTCGAGGCCGGCTGCAAGCGAACACATAGGCATTTCCTCTCCGTTGCCAGATCCTGTTCTCATTAACATGTTGCCAAAGCATTAATCATATCTCAAATCCCGCGTGCCCCTGAGCAGACTTTTCCTCCCAGCTGCCTCATCCCCATTCCTTGACGGACAGACTTTCATCTCTCTCCCACTCCTTACACATCCTTGATCTTTTCCAGGAGCTGCAGCCCCACCAGCACAAGCAGGCTGGGAACAATGAGCGGTTTGCTGCCATCGAGCTGGCTTTTCTGCTTTCTTGCCGGTCGCGTAGCAGAGGCCACTCCAGTGCACTCAGCAAAGCACACAGAATCCATGCAATACCTACAGCTTTTCTGTAAGCAATTAACTGAAGAAGTCAGGTTTGGTTTTCTTAAACAAATTAGCCTTTTAGTATTGAGTTATACACACCGTTGAGAAAACAGAGAGTAAAGTAAATACGTTCTTGAAAAGCAACCCTTCTCCCATGCAGCCCCAGAGAGTAGTACTCACACATTTGCCCACTGCAAACAGATGGGCCATTTTCTTGTGTCTCTATTAGGTAATAGGCTCAAGCTGTGAACAAATAAAGCAGAAAACACCCAATATGCCAATGTGTTAATTTTGTCTTCCTGTAGGTGTCCCTGTCGATTGCAAAAACGAGTCAAGCCCAACTTTTTCATTTCTTATTTTTTGCTAACAGAGAAAAAGACAAGTTATAACCTTTTTCCTGGGCAGAATAAACTCTGACTATATTTCATAGTAACGGATACATAAAAGGTGTTGGTTAAGCCGCATGTGAGAAACAACAAAACTAGCCTTAACAGCTTGATAGTCTGTTTGTATATGTGTTCTCTTTTTAGATAGCTGGATTCGCCTTTGAAGCGTACATCTCTACACATGTTCCTTACCAACCCTAAGTTTTAACGATATGGCCAGAACCACTCTTTCTAATGTGCATATGAATATACACAGTATATATAATTATTTGTCATTTTCATGGCCTTTCTTGCACGTGGCACTTGATGTACTTCACTGGGGTATGGCTCAGGACAGAATCTGGCTCAGGCTGCACAGACCTTATAAACTAGTAACATGTGTGAATGGTTCATCATTGCTTTTATACATAAGACTGTTCCCATGCTTGCATTGGAACTGCCAGGAGGTTGCCACAGGGAACAAAATGGAAGATAACAACCTCTAAAGAGGTCTAGGTATTGACTAAACCCAAAAAAGATTCAATGTTATTTTTCCAAGGTACTCGGTCCAAACCTGCAGTTTTAATTATTTTGCCTTGGAAGTCTTTGTCCTTGCAGGGCTGGATTCGTCAGCCCAAGGAGGAGCAAGTGCTGAGTGCCACAGGGATTTGTGTACTTCCCAACACAAATCCAACAGTTCTTAATGCACTCAGGCCTATACCCAAGAGATATAAAGGTGCTTCTCTCTCTTTAAAGTCTAACCTGATTAGAGTCACTCCTATGACTCTTAATTTACCGCTATCAAACTACCTCTCCTATTGTTATAACCTTTCTTTCTTTCTTGAAGGCTCTTTGGAAGCTTTTCACATACTTGTTAAATGCTCTTGGTCACAAAGCCTGCTCAAAGTCCCCTTGATCATGTCATTGCTATGGTGTAAAATTGAATTACTTTTACAATGCGTGCTGTACCCTGGCAAAGGGAAGCCTTTTCCCACAGTTAACAGAGGTGGAAAGCCTCAAAAATAAATGAATAAAGGAGGACCAAAAAAGTGAATTTTCATTAAAAGGAGGAAAAAAACCTTTTTCTTGAAATGTGAGGAAGGCAAGCTCAAACAGCTCTCTAGTAAGTGTCAGCCAGGCACACTATCTCACTGTTTCAAAAGAGAAATGGATTGACTTACTGGGGAGGGGTTAATAATAGTGAAAAATACAGCATTTGCAGTTTGCTTGATTTTTTTCTTGGTGGTTATAGACAAATGTCTTGTCTCCCACAAAGAATCAAGAACATGAACAGCTTTTTTATTGCTGAAAAAGGCTGTGGGATATTGTAGGGTTGCAGATCACAAAGTTAGTTCTCATCATTATTTGTGTCCTTTTTATAGGAATGGACATCAAATGAATGAGGTTATCCAAACCAGAAGTAAGTATTAAAACTAGACAAGCATATACTCAGAGCATACTCCCCATACCCCCAGCAGAAACCCTCCCACACATCCCTTCCTGGAAAACAAGCCAGGCTTTGTTACTCCTATTGTATCATCTAAATAAAGGACTTTGATTAGCCCTGCTTATTCCAGATGCTCGTTACGCATTTGTAACACAGTACAATAACAAGACTGCACGGGCAATCCACTGCTTCATGTTGGAGATAGCAGAGTGCCCCTTGGAAGCCCAAGCCTCTTCTCGGGAGAGCTCGGTTTTGCCTACTTACCACCTACAGGGTATGAAAAGCATGCAGCAAAGCACATGGACATGCCCAACATCTTTCTTGAATTCAGCACGGTCCTCCAGTGACCCTGTTGATCAACTATTTTGCCTGGTGTCAAAAACTCAGGCTAATTTTCCTTTCCCCTCGGTTTCTGGTGCACGACCTGTTCATTGCTATTGAATTCACTGTCTGTGAAGCTCCTGCTCTTTCCTGTCACAGCTACAGTGGCTTCAGGTCTTCATGTACTTGACAGCACATTCAGTCCTCAAGCCTGTGGGCTGGGACCAGCAGGAGCTCATGGCCAGGGGTGCAGCAGTTACCCCCAAGGTCCTAGCTGGAGAGGGTCTAGATGCACCCGTTCTTATCTTTGGTAAAACTCAGACCCAGTCTCACGCGCCCATAAAGTCCCAGTTCTGTTCAAGACAGTCCCCAGCGGTTTCAGTCCTGCCTATTCTGTAAAAGGGGCTGTGCTGCCATGTCACAGGGTAATCATCTTCCGCTGGTAGTTGTGCTCACAGGTATATATTCTGCTAAAACCATGGTTCCATGGTGAGAGTTTGTGTCCTCCCTAGCAGGGTGATTTCACTGTACTGTACCCATGAAAGCTGTTTGTGGGGAGCTGCTTCCACGCCGGCAGCACTGCCCTGCCCTAGGATGCGGGCAGAGCTCATCTGGGGAGATGTGACCTCTCTGGTTCTCAAAGGGATTCCCAGTTAACCAAGCAGCAAGAAGAACAATGGGAGCAGCACCCTTTTGACTTGCAAGGTTTTCATCTTTCTTTTGCTTCCCTTGGATTTTCTAAGGCAGGCTGTTAATACTGAAGTGTCACCACTTGCACTTAAAGACTTTGCAGGTGACGGTGGGATGCTTGTTCACACCAATATGAGAGGAACCCCACAGCAGGAAGTCAGCTCTTTCAGACCTCTTTAGAAATGTGTGATAATCTTATAGTGCATCAACACTTTCTCCCTCCTCTCTCTCCCAGCCCCTAATTTCTCTTAAACAAGGCTATGTTAGTCTCTACATTTTGATGCTGCTGCTGACATAGCTCTCCTTTCTCTAAATTTGCTGTTTCACACCCCACTATCCCATATCGTTGCACTATTCAGTGCTTTGGGGACAGGTTTACGTATTCAGTCTACACCTAGCCTGCTGTGTTGCACTCTTCGTGATGCTTTTTTCCACAAGCTTTGGAAAAGACACATTTGGTGATAGATATGCAGGCCTTTATATATTCTCTTTCTTTTTTTCTTCTCTCCCCTTGTGCCTTGCCTTCTCTATAAGGATTGGTCCATGTTTAAATTTTGCACTTATGCATCACGTTCCTCCTGTTCTTACTATGTTCACAGCCAGTCAGATTTTTTTTTTTTTTTTTAACACAAACACCTTTTTTTAACCAAGCACCCCAATTCTGAACAGTTTTCCAGGAAAAGAAAGCCCCAGGTTCAAGTCCCTCTATGAAATGAATTAATGGCAATTTGAATGTGAATCCACATCCTGTAGGAGCATGCTTATAAGAAAATGATGTTTGTTCTATGTATATTTTTGTTTCAATTATCAATCCACCAAACAACCTTTGAAAGATTGTTTTATCTTGATGTGCAATAAAGTTGAAGGATTTGAGAAGAGTGTCCCGGCCAGCTCTATTTATATCACTGTAGTATCTGAGTGTCTCTCAGAGGTTGATTAATTTGCTCATGCAATCCTGCAAACAAGGCAGTAACATATCAACTTGGGTTTAGAGTTGGGCAATAAAGACACAAAAGACAGGTTAAGCAATTTTCCCAAGGTCACACTTAAAATAGGAACGTGCTCCCCCACAAGACCCCCTCTCGTGTCAGACTAATACTTTATCTCCAAACTCATCATTTTTAGTTAAATACCTAGCAATATTTATGCCATCACCTGATATCAGAGTGCTGACACTTACTGAACCTTTCATTAAAGCTGTGTACAAACACTACATTCTCACAGTGTCCGTCTAGAGTAGTGGTCACTATTTTGTCTCCTCGGCAGGTTGTGACACTGGAGGACATACGGGAAAGATGACATGACTAAAACTGTGCTGAGAATCAGCAGGGAAAGTCCTGTCATCGTCCCCGTCCCCCCACAGGCACACACTGGCTTCCCTGTAGAGGACACCAGGTTCCCAGGCTGCTTTTCATTTGGTTTAAACGCTGGATGCTAATACTTTTGTGTACCTTATTAATCTTGGTGAAGATCAGCATTTCCCTCTTTAGTGCAACTGAGGTGTGTTAAAACCCACCAGGATTTACACACCACATGTGGGCCTCTCTTAAGAACCTCAGCTGTAAAAATAATTCTCATCACACATTACAAAGTGGACTGCGGTGTTAAACACAGCAGATATTTGGTGAAGCATACTCGTGGACATGACCAAGTAAGCATGCAAAGAAACAGTTCTCTCATTCAAACAGAGGTCACCAAAATGGTTTTTGAATAAGAACTCACTGGGTTTTCTTCACCCTTTCATCTTGTCAGGAAATCTCTGTGAACTTCCCTCCTCTCCATTTGCTTTCCTTCCCCTTTCTCTGCTGTCATTTACCAGCTAGGCTATTTTCTTCAAAGTACCCTCTAAATGTCACAACCACAGCAAATAATGGAAATGCCCTAGTAACCCTTCCCAAAGCACTTATATACCAACGCTGAATAATTTGACCTGCTCTCATTCTTGGGAGCATATTTCACGGTAGTGGGAGAGGAAAGAGAACGGGTTTAAGATTTTGTTCCCTTTTCTCTTGGTTCTCTTTTGATGTAAGACAGCTCTACAAACACGAACTAGAAAAACCCTGCAGCCCAAACCAGACGCCCCTCGGAAGGAGTGTGCCAGCTAATACAGAATGAGGAACATTCCCATTTTGAGTGCTGTTGCACATGCTTCAGCGTGTCCCCCTGATTATAAGAAAATTACTTAAAAGTCCTCAGGGACCTCTAAAACAAATAATCCGTAACAATAAAGGGCTTGGGTATAGCGAAAATGTGCACATGTTTGAACACAGGGTTTCACCTGGGAGAGACAGTCTGTAATACAGGATTTCAGGCAGAAGTCCAACTCTTACTTCAGTTTTTAAAAAACAGGAGTTTTTCAAAGAGCCGTGAGAACTGTTCTTTTGTTGATTCTTTCTAATGTATCAAAAGACACTTGCTCAAAGGGCCCACGCTAATAGGCATTTAACCATGTTAAAATATGTTAAGATACCCTACTTGACAAATCTTGGGATTTCTGTATAATTTCATTCAGTGTTGGTTAAAGTTCTCATCTCCCAAATGACTTATTTCTATCTGTTTCTTTGATCACTGATAAATACGAATTTCATGGTATTTTGTATACAACATGTGCCTGAAGCAATATCCTCAAACCAGCTCCTACCCCAGATCAGAAAACAAATATTTAAGTCAGCGCTTAAGCTTCGAAGATGATCTTATTGCAGTCCCAACAAGATCTCTGGATCTAATCTAGATCAGGGCTTTGGTCACTGCCCCCTTTCTCTTTTACAGGGACAGGACAATACTGAATGTATGGCCTTTCTTACAATAGTTTTCCCTCCTTCCCTTCAGGCCTTTCACTGTACCTAATTTGCCTAACCCTAAACAAGCAACCCTGACCTTATCTTCTGTGACTGGAGAGACACTTCAGACCTAACCGGAGTCACTCACTCTGGCGTACAGTTCAGGAGTGAACAGAAGTGTTCAGTTCAGCTCTCGGAGGTGTGGGTTTAGCGACACACTTATCTGTTCACACGTAAGCTCCTTCTGAACCGCTTCGCATCTATGGAAAAACGAAACAGCGGCACTGACAGTGCAACCAAACCAAAGTCTTGGTTCTTCCCCGCACATGGCTGGAGTAGACACGTGAAGGAAATGCAAAAGAAACATACCCTCCATAGATTAAGCTACCTGTGCAATTAGGTAGTGAAGAGAAAAATTGTTTCTGGATCCCAGCTGTGAAACTTGAGGACTGACATAACCCTCCCGCCTGCAGACCCATTTCCAGGTCTGCACTGGAAACTCCTCTCAGACCAGCTACAGCAGCCAGGAGTTGGAGAATATTCCTTCTCTTACCACTGAGATTTTGCCAGGAAAAGCCCCTGTTTAGGTACAACTAAATGAGCGGAAGGATTCGTTGCTAATCCTGCTCAGAAAATGAGCAGGCTCAACACCGGCCAAAGGACGTGACAGCCGGTAGCTGGAGGGCTTGCCAACACAGTTCGGGGAATAACTACTCCAAGATCCCCTCTGAAGCACAGGCAGAGCCTTGCTCTCCTCGCTGTGCAGTCACAGGAGCTATCTGCCTCCCTGACGCCGCGTGGCAGCGTATTCCTCTGGTTAATTAGAAGCAGCATAAGCAGGAGATGTTTGTACACCCAGTCAGCCCCCTCTGTGTCTTACACAACTACTAAGGAGACAAATTGGTCTTGTGGTTGATGGCACTGGCCCGTCTTGCCAGAAATGTGTTGCTGCAATACCCACGCTGCTCATGTGCTGTAGCCCTTCGTCTCTTGTCTGTCAAGTTTGTGGCAAGGACGATCTGGGCATGTGTGGTGCCCGGTACGACGTGGCTCCCCTATCTGCTTTTGTTTCTGAACCCTTACACAAACAGTTGGTTTGTGTAATGGTAAGAGATCCTTTGTCCCCCGTGTATGAAAATAAGCAAACAGTTAAAGGTTTTAAATGCTCAGCTCTGGCTTTTGCTGAAACAACGGCAAAACGGTCAGTGGAGCTTGAACAAAGGAGGCCCAAGCCCTTCAGCGGTGCCCTCACCCACCTACCAATCCTGCCTCCTCCATTTTCATTGCAGCCTCTTTGGCCGCACGGAGCTCTTCACTCAACCATTAATATACTGAAGGTCATCATTTCCTAACCTGCCCTGTTGGCTTCCCCGTGGGATTTACAAGCTGGCTCCTTCTGGTGATCTGATTTCCATGTGTATGAGATGAGGTGAGAGCATGGCCATTTCAAAGCCTCGGAAATGGACCTCCAGCACTGGGATGCTGAAGGAGGGCAGGGGAATCAGCATGAGAATGTTATCCTAACACTTGGCAAGAATGGGAGCCCTCATACAAATGTTTATTCAGAGGCAGAGGGATGGCCTAGCTGGGCAGCATTTTATTTTTCACTCCTAGGAGTGTGAAAGGAGGACACGTAAAGAAATTTACAACTAGTAATTCCCCTCCTGAGACCTAAAAGATGCTACGAAGCTGTGGAAAAACAAAAGGCTTTTAAGATGAGGGAGGGAATTTGCTGCCCACAGTGAGCTTAAACCTGCAGCTTGTTCTTCTGACTGTGTTTGGACAAAATTCAGACAAAGAGTCGATGTCAATAGAAGATGGATCAGAAAAGTGCAATGGGATTTTACCTAGGCCATGGCTTTCAAACTCAAACATGATCCTTCTTGTTTGTGGCTGGGAACGCTCAGCAGCCTGACACAATATGGCTGCAGAGCTGTGCAAGGGGTGAGATATCTAACAGGAGATCAGCAAGTCTGGTCAAGTAATGAAAGTTACCATCTGCCTAGCGAAAGCTGTGAGTACTTATCTGGTGCTCTTGAAAGGGCACATGGCGTATTAATTAGGGTCACACACTAATGAAAGGCTGGCACGTGGTGCAGGAGAATGCAGAGAAGGGTCTTGCATTTGGATCCAGCCTGACCTGGTCTCAGCTGTGCCCCGGGACCTGCCTTCAGCTTCCAATGGCCCACATCTCTCATGTCTTCCCTCTATAACAAGAGCAGGGCACATGGCTTTTCACATTAACATATCACACCTTTCTCCTGCGTGAGTATATACATGGGATATTTCTAAACATTTTGTCCAACTTTAGGAGAGTTTTGCAAAAAAACAAGCCTCTTCTGCCCCCTCAATGTCCCTTAGGACACCATCCTGTAAGTATATTTGACCTATGTAGAATGACAGCCAAATATAATCAGGACAAACTATATCTAGACAGGCATATTTCAAACCCAGGAAGCCCATTAGATTTTTCTGACCTGAACCCTTGTGTGTCCTAAGCGTCCTCGGCCATGGAACTTCAGCCCATTCCTCTGTTCTGAGCAGGGCTTTCACTTCGGAAAGATGATAAATTGCTGTGCCCCGGTGGAGATTAAAAGCAGGTAAACAGACAGCATGGCCTTGACCTATTTCTCATACATTTCACACAGGTGAGTTCACCCGGTTTCTAAAGTTTACCTACTTGTCAATGATAAGCAGTTTACATTAGTTTCCTGTTTTAATCACCAGCCTCTGGCTACCTTGTGTTACGGGGTCATGCTTCTGTACTCCAGATGAGTGAGTCCGTCCCACGAGCATGCTTCTGACCGAAGCCGGAGCAGCTGAGGAGGAACTGAAGCAACTGCCCTAGCCCAGCAGCTTGTTCTTATTGCCCAACCTTTTAGGGCAACTGAATGAGATGAACACGTTCATCGGTACATCAGAAGACAGTGGCACATACTTCTAACTTGTGCTAATGTGACTAGGACTAATGTAAGCAAGGCCACTTTTACGGAGCAATGTGTTGGCAAGTGACAATTTATTATTCTACTTAGTTTTCACAATAAAAGTGAAACTTAACTTTGTTAAGTCTACAGGCATGAGTGTCCGTGTTTCAGATGTCACAGCAGGCTATTTTCTAATCAATATAGCATATATTTTCACTTCGTGAAGCAAACCAGCTTGGTAAGTCAAAAGCTTTTGGTAAGGCGTTTGGGTTCCATAGATGGTAACTCTTACAGACTTCCTTATTGGGAAGAGCAACAGGTCCCAGAGAGAGATTTCCAGTGAACTGGCAGAGCTCCGGGGCTCTGCAACAAGTCCTCTCTCCCTCTCCTCCAGAATAAGACTGCAGGAAGACAATCTGGTGTCATCCCAACACTCTCTCTCTGAGCTGCCCGTTTCTAATAGTCAAAGGAAAAACAACACTTCCCAAGGGCAGGTTTGGGTCCCAGGTGAACTGAATAACCCTCTGGAAGAGACCGTCTCTCCTCTATCTTGAGCAGAAGCAAAGGGAACGATGAGGCTAACTGGGGTGAAACTCACCTCAGGTAACCCACCCACCGAAAATTTGGCTTCTAGCCCATGCCAGCACTTCAGGCTCCCTTTAGTCAGAGACAAAACAGGCACCTGTGGGAGACAATTTTCCCACCTATTTCAGGAGGGGCTGAACTGCCCAGTTTTCAGACAGCTAATGCTGGGTGAGTGCCCTTAGGCATCGTAGGGTAGATGCCTCCAGTTAGTTGACAGGAATCTGGGCCAAATACCTCCGTCAGCTCCAGAGAGGAGTTTTGCATTTTCAGTATTGAAACCCTTCTAAAAAGAATCCGAAAAAAATAGCAGAAGAGATTAGGTCATATTGCAGGCTATTTATTGGACGCTTATATTTTAAAATTGAATCATCTTCAGCTATGTGACGGCAAAACAAGAGCAATCAGAAACAGCTGCAATGATTTTAGTCGAAGGATGAAACCTTCCAGCCTGGGCTAAGATCTTGCATACACGCTGGTCACTCTGGCTAGTGCTATACTCACCAGCATCTTGGAAGATCAGATGATAAGCTTGCACATCCACATGGAATTTTCCGCAACAGCCACAGGCAAAACTTATTTCAGTGATCCAACCTCAAACTTCCTATCAAGGCATTTCAATTCCCGTATTACTGAAGACAGAGCACAGCTGGCTACTGCTTTTGGGGGCAGTAAAACTGCATGGAAAATTCAGGTTGTAGATTTAAAACACTCAAATAATTAAAATTAGAAGTTCCAAGACCCTCTGAGTTCCATGCCTGACTAGCAAGAATCACGTGCAAACAACTGATAGTGAACCTAAAAAGCATTATACATTCTTTGCAATGTTATAAAGAAGCATTCCTGATTTCTTTATAAATTATCAAGCTCAGCCCATATCTGAAGATAATGTCAGGCAACCTGAACTGATAGTCTGAGCTGGTGCAGCAAATCCCACTTTGTTTTGATTTCAGCCTCTCTTTTCCACCACCAATAGTTAATGTTTGATATGCAGGGCACTGGGATAATTATCACTGCATCTGTTTTCTCTATTACAGACTACATTTTTAGCCATATAATCATTTACAATTGGATGGAGGATTCTCAGAGTGTGTTTACCAAAGAAGTGTATTGAGAGGCATCTGTTTCATTTAGTCTGGAATGAAAAAAAGTCAAAATTGAATACTTACCCCGGAGCAATGCTGAAATTATGCTACATACTGAAGTCCAGGCTACTGTTCTATTAAATCAATTTTTAATGCCTCCTTGTTAAATCTACTAACCTTTCCTGCACCAGACATGCCCAGATTTCATGAGCATCCTTGCCAATACTAGGAAGCAACTGATGCTAACCAAGAATAGAATGCAGCAAAATTTAATTCCCAGAGTAAAACCAGATTGTATTTTGCACTGTTACAATAAGCAAACTCTAATTAAGTGTACTAAGCAAAGCCCTGGCTTGCAGAAGATCTGCACAGACTGCAAAAGCTCTGAAGGGCAGGAGATGCTTTATTTGACAGCTTCTGCTAAAGAAAATAAAAATAAATACTTATACGGAACGTTCACATAACCCCTTGCTCATTTCAGAGTCTGTGGTTTGCAGATCACTGCAGACGAACTGAAATTGCAATACTTGGCTAAGCGAGTTCCCACATATCTGTCTCGAAGTCTTGTTGTTCTTTGAAGGCGGAGGAAGTTTCAAGTATTAAAACCATCTTTAAAATCTTTACGAGACAGTGTGACAAGGTACTTTGTGCATGTAGGGAGATGGAAAACCATAGATCTGTAATTTTTTCCAGCTTCTCTTATGCTACTAGTAAAACACCCTTGCACATGGGAGATACTCTCCTCTCACCCATCTATCCTCCTCTCACCTCTCATCTCCTGCCCAGCTCCTGGCAGAGTAGCTAGCAGAGAAGGACCTTGGGCTGCAGAGCAGAGACATCCATTATTTGAGAGATGAGACTTCACAGGTCTTGGGCATGTCTCAGCTGTGCCCCACGCTGCACCATTTAGCCTGCTTGTAGAGGTGTAGAGGTCCCCAGATCCAAAAGTCGAAGGATCAGGTGGACTCAGTTAAAAACATCTTTTCCTCTAGGGACACTCAGCCCTTACATACCTCTGTATGTCTTCTTGTACTTCTCTAATACTGTGATAAACTACTTCCTTCCATAGCTGCCTCCCAGAAGCAAACCACCAAACAGGTTTCTGATTCCTAACATTTAATCATCCAGTCCAGAGGTTGCTTTGCATGGGCTTTGCATTTGCATTAAACTCTGGGATGTATGGTGGCTTCCAACAGGATCTGCAACGATCTATCTATCTATCTATCTATCTATCTATCTATCTATCTATCTATTTATCTACCCAGAGATACCAGTGTTAACTGGTGTTAATAAAACACTGCATAATATTTCAATATTTAGAAAACCCAACAGCATGAGGTGAGATTTAAGTAAAAGCACATGTTTCAAAGTCATAAAAATGACCATCAAAGATTGACTTCTCGTTACTCTCTCAGCTGGCTGCTGTCAGTGCAAAGAACTAAGCAATTCCATTTTTTAATGCCATGTAAATTATACCGCTGTGTTGTGATACATCAATTAAGTTCTTTGAATAAATTAATCAGAAAATTCTGTAAGGATGCTTCTTTGCTTTCTAAAGGGAAAAAAATAATAAACCCAAACACAAACCCAGGCTTTGTGTTTATCTGGTGGTTTGTTTTCCTCTGGAGTTAATTCATGGGTTGAAATCTCCATGCATATATATTCACACATGTAAATAAGGAATGAAAAGCTTCACATTCTGTGTGAAAGGCCTCAAAACACTTCTCATAATTTAACTTAATAGATGTTAGCAACATGCCAACTAAATAAAGTGCCTTACACACATTTAGATGAAGCATCACTTTTGCAGCTGACTGACTACTGCTCCATTATTTCTACTAATTACATATTTATCTGCCTTAAGGAGCAGTTTTACTATTGATTCAACTAGAAACAGCTTGCACAAAGCCAAAAATAAAGCAGCATTATGAAGTCAGACTTTTACATGCAAATACAGGACCCAGTTAGCAGGGTATAAAGCAGCAGAGTCATGTAACTTCACTAAGAGCTGCACCACCTCATCACACAACCAAAATGGTTTCATCTCAGGTTTTAACACGAAAGCAGACAAGTTAGTTAAAATCAGATGAACTTATGAATTACACGGTACATGTGAATGTCCTCTGGGTAATGTAAACACACCAGTGCTACACAAAAGAACAAGAGTCAGATTCACAAACGCTGAGTATCATTGAAGCTCTCATCACGGCGTGAAGAGCTTGGGTCCTTTGTAAGGGAGTAATGCTGTGTTTTGAACAGAACCTAATTTCTCAAAAAATAATAGACTCTTCTCTCTGCTTTAGTACACACAGAATGAGCTGAGATCAAATCTTGGTTATGCCTGAGTTTTTCTGTAGCATGACCTATGTTAAAACATTATGAGAGTCAACACCCCTCCTATCTAATCCTTGATTGCTGCATCAAACTTAAATCCTGATTTTAATTTAAATCCTGAATTTTATTTATTTGCATTAAATCATGATTGTTAATGCTTACAGCTTCTCAGGAGTGGCTTTGGCTCTCTGAGGAAATAAGTGTAATATTTATCTGTTGCACAGAACTCTCAGATGCTGGTTTTGCTCAGTCATCTCCGGGTATAATGTACTTTCATTAAGTAATAAAAGGTTCATCCTGTCCCTTCTCTCCCCCAAACAACCATACAAAAAGAAAAATTGAAAAAAAGGAAGCATCATCAAATGTCATGGATCCAAATCTCACCTGGTATGGGCCAAAACACTGATGCTGAAAGTCTATGGAGTTGCACTGAGTTATGCAAACAAAGAGCCTAGATGCTGAACTGCTGCAATGGCATGCCCATTCTCAAAATCAGCCCCTGTAACGTTCTCCAAAACTTAAAGCCCACAAGGAAACATCACAGCCAGGTCAGGCAGCAAAAGTCGAGGTCCTGCTGGTGATGAGACAGTGGGAGTCTACCTTCTAGTGTGTTTTCCTTTCCTTTTTTTTTTTTTAATAATTAATTTGTATGTTTAGGGATTTTGACATTTAGCATATGAAAGATACATATGTGATTACTGCGTGCAAAGGGAGAAAAGGTATATATTGTATATAGGTGCTGAAAGTGTATGCACGCATGTGTGAGTAAATGTCCATACATGTTATACATTTCCAAGTGAACACAGGAGTGTTTCTTCTGGAATAATGAACAGAGCACCAGCTGATGGGGGGGAACAGAAAAATCTCCCCATCCCCTTGCAAAACCAAGCATCGTCTGTACTGCATTCTGGCAAATAACAAGCATTAATGCCCTTAAACAATGTGCGCTTGAAGAAAAAGGATGGATGGATTGAGGGAGGGGAGGTTTGTAAATATTGCCCACAAATCATTCAGTACTTCTTTCACAGTGCAGTATTAAAGCCAGACTAAATTAGCAGTCCACTTCCCCCGCTCTCCTTCCCACTCAAGTCATGTCTGTTTACCCTCAGTAATGACAAAACGTAGACAACTGTCTGCTAGGACTGTGGTGACATTGGCACACACATACCAGACAAGCAGAATGTTGTGGGAAACAGAGATTGAAGCATCTTGATATACGAGAAACAATTATCATGGGAATTGTTGTTTCTCAATGCAACAGCTATAATAAATAGTTGCCATATGCTAAGCACAGATGCCTCCTTGAAAAGCAGCCCTGTGATGGCACAGCCCATGTTCTCCAGAGTCTGGGGCTTTGATGAAATGATCGGCTTTTCGCAAGCAGAACTGCTGCCCCAACGAAAGGTATCTCAGGCCACTGAAGAGCTTAGGGGGAAAAAAGGCTCAGTAACAGCTTTGTGTTTTGCTGGTGGGTTTGGCAGAGGAATCTGAAGCTGATGCCTTCAATCAGGTGAGCAAAACTGGGATACCTCTTGGTAACATGGATTTCACCACTGCTTGCTTCTCAAAAAACAGATAAATCAAGAGGCACAGAAAACTTTTTGGGGGAAGAAGTACTTGTTGCCTGCTTTACGCACATATCAGAACTGCAAGAGGATTTGGTGTGCTGCAGGGGCCTCCGGCTTTGTTTGATTTCAGGACTTATGGGTGGAATGCTTCATATACATATATATGCACACACACATGTGCACATATGCACATATGCATGTATCTTCACCCACATAGCACAAGATTGTTCTGTCAATCTAGACAGGATAAAGTTATTTTTGTAGCAGAGGAAGATAAAGAAGAAAAGGGAAGACCATGAGGTTCTGCCACCTATTTCACTAACACACCGAAGGAAGCTTGTGCTGTTCAACACAGAAAGCAAAACAAACCAAAAAACTAACAGGTCAAAATAATCCAGCCAGACCAACTTAACACAGCATCCCGCCGAGGCTGGCAGGACTGATGCTATTTTATCACCACTCCTGTTTTTGTGTCTGTCTAGATCCCAAGTTCTTTAAAACCCTGTCTTCCTTGCATTCACAAAACCCTACAGGCACTTCTCCAGCCTTTCCCCCTGCACAGAGCAAAGGCTAGATTGTCAAGTGTTGAGTGCCTAAAGGAGCAGAGAGAACCCAGAGCCCAGACCATGAAATGTCTGAAGGCACCTAACTAACAGATTTCAGTGAGAGTTAGAAAGGCAGATTCTTTAGGGCGGGGGGGGGGAGTTTAAAAAAAAATATATTATCTGTATCATTAGGCATCAAAAACTTTAAAAAAAAAACCCTGCCTCTGTATTCTTCAAGGTTTTACAGCACTCAGCAGTCTCAACCCTTGCACTACGCTACAAGCAACCATTAATAATTTCTACTTCTTCACTTGTACTAAAACGGGATTACAGTCTCCATCTGGGCATCTAGGTGTTCGTGTAACAGAAACATCTGTTTCACACTCAGGACTTCACTGCCAGCACACACGAGAACTGACACTCTGGCAGGCTCCGCTAAGCGAGAAAACTGGATGAAAATCTAAACCTGCCAACTATCTCGGTGTCTGTGTGTCACTTTAAGACCGTGGCAGGGCATATATTTGGAAAGCCAGCTGTAAACCCCTTAGATAGGCTTTGGAAAAAGCCAACCCATCATGCACAGCAGATGCTGGCTTCATAAATGTCACAGAAGGCAATGATGTAACCTGCTGTACTGTTTGGCTGACATAATTTATGTGTGCTGTCATACAGAATGCTAATAGTTTTTAAAATACGTTTTTTAAAAGTGTTAACCAAATTAATAAAACATGTTACAAAAATCTTGGCTAGTTTTTCATTTCTCATATGATTAACATATGACAGTGATTAACAACTATGAGAAATTTCCAATAACTTTTCAAATTTTTCATTCATACAGTCTCTTTTAATCAGAAACTTTCTTTTATCTGAATTCAGTTGTATGCTTTGTTAAGAACTGTAACATCAACAATACCAGGAACTTCCTTATTATTATCCTATTTATGCCAAGGATTCTGATTGCTACCCCCCACTCCCATCCCAAATTTAAAGGAAAATGGAAAACTGTTAAGGAAAATTAAACCCTGCCGAGTGGTTGCTATGCATTTTGAATAGCCCTTTTGTGCATGTGTTACACATACATATATACTACATGAACCTTTTATTGGCTAAATTTGTATCTAGTGTATGTTTATTAAACAGCCAAAAAAAAAAAGCCACTGTGAAGAGGCTGCCTGTTTTCAGCTCTTGCTGCATTTGCAGCAACACTTACAAGATAGCTGAATAAAGGACAAATGCTCAAGTGTTAAAGATTCTTTTTTTAGCATATGAAGACTTTACAGCTTCACACTTGGAGCTCTCAGAAGTTCCCCTGTTTCCAGGATCTTTTGGGGCTCTTACTGAAACCTTTGAAACTATTTTTTTTTTAAAGCTGACCTATTGGTCATTAAAAAAACACAACAGGATTTTCTCACCAGCCTTGCTAATAGCCTATTAAAGATATTGTACAACAATGACAATATCAATATACAAGCTACTTTAAGTTGGTGAATTCCATAGCACCGTTTTATCCGAGGGATGTATAGAGTCAGACCCCGCTGCTGCACCTGGCTGCTGACAGAGCAGCCTTTTCAGTCTCTCAGAGCTGAAGAGAAGGAATGAAATTCAATACTGGCACCAGAGTCTGCTTTAATTTAGACCTAGGATTGGAGGCATTTTGCAGTCCTTACTTAAACCTTCTCCTCACAACATTTGTACTGGAATGAAGGGAAGCACCAGCTGGAGCAAGGACCCCTTTGGATTCAGCCTGTAGGTAACGCCGTGCAAAACAAACTCGTTGCTGAAATGAGGCTGCCCTCGGCTCGTGTGGCACAAGCAGCAGTTTAGCCTAACAAGTGCTACCCAACAGTTTAGGTCAATACGTGCAGGAGAGAACTGAAACCATGTGAGGAAGACAGAGCAGCAAAGTCCAGTTACTCCAAACTGGAATTTAGGTGCAATGCACAAGTTGGCACTTGACAACTGTGAAAAGTACTGGGAGAGACATTCAGTTAGAAGAAAGAGGTAGGACCCTGGCTTTACACTTTGTTTGAAGGAGAAGTTCAGGCACATCAAACAGTATCTATGGTGGACCTGACCTGTGTTCGCAGAGGGCAGGAAGCTTTCCTCCTCTTTCAATCCATGCTCATTAAGGAAGGCAATTTCCTTCTGCTTCCTCTGGATGAGAAGGCTTGTTCTGGAGATATTTGCAAGTGAAAAATCTGACACTCAGATGAAGGGAAGGGTTAGAAAACCAGTAGCTGATGGAGTTAATGACAAGAGGTATACGCTCCTGAATGTTAAATCACGGTGTGTCCAAGAGGAGTGACACAAAGCACTCTAGAGAATAGATCAAGTTGAACGGAATGGCACTAATCTCCCGAGTTACGCATTTTGCCGACCCCTTCTACCAGGAACCCTGCCCTAGCCTCCCTGTATAGATCCCCCCAGCTGAACACACTGCTGAACTATCGGTACACCAGAGTGTGCTTCAGGAGCTAAGAGTTAAAGCTTTTAGAAAACATGCAGCCCCAAACGATTTCCTCATTTCTCCTTACAAGCTACGGTTGAAGCGCTTTTACCAGCACTGTTACGATACACTGCCTGCAAGGAGTTCTCCAGGAATCCCCCGAGCTTGGACTCTAACCGTAAGACAGCATCCCCACCATTCCCCAACACCAGCACTGACAGACATCCTCGGAGCACACCGTGCTCCACGTGTCCTCCGAGCTGCAGCAGCAGCAAGGCAAGACAGCCGTCACGCTCATGTGTCACCAGCCTTCGGCTGCCGCGAACGGGACAAGTATGCATTCAGACCCGCTACGGTCTGAATGCCACCACAGTGGAAATACTGAGGGACCGAAGGGCCAAAAAAAGACAAGTGCAAAATTGCTAGAGAGGTTACCCTTCACTGTTGCCATAGTGCTTCTCTACGGCCAAACAATTTTGATGTTTATTCCATCGTCTGTAAGCACTTCAGGTGATTTATTTCAGGTGCAACATCTGTATTTTCTTGTGGCAGTTAAGACCTTAAATATTGTTGCACACCTCACTGGCAGCAGTTACCTTACAGCACTGCCCTGAAGCGGGGTTATCACAGCCATCCACAAGCAACACCTCCCGCTCACATCGCTCGCTCGGCTTGCGGGGTCCCAGAGGAGGACGGTGGTTGTTTCCAACTCTCCCTTTCTTTTACGACTTCTGCCCCAATGACTAATTTCTGATGGACAGTGCAGCCTCCTGGGAGCTCGGCTCAGGCTGCTGGGCCCAGTGGCTGTTGTTAGCTCTGTGCTTTCTGACACGTCTAATTCAGGACCGTCTCTTAAGCTTGCATCTGGGGTCTCAAGAGTTCCTCTAGAGGGATCATCATCTAATCTCCTCTGGGATGGTCTTAAGTGTCTTGTTTTCCCTTTTCCTCTTGCTTGGGCTTTGTCCTTTTTGATTTGCATGCCGGCTAAATTCTCAAGTTGACAGCAGTTACTGAGAATCTGGAGGTACCTTCAAATACCTCTTCCACAGGGAGAGAGTCCTCCTATTTTCCTCAGCTCTACTTTGCATAGACTGAGTAGTTGCTTTGGCTAATTACCTTAATTGTTCTGCTCAAAGACAGATATGGTATCTGTGTTTGACTCTCAAGTTTTCCAAGGCATTAAAAAAAAAAAAAGGCAAGAATAACCAATGGTTTCAAGCACACAGTGCATGTTTTAAATAGGACAAAACCTCACATTGGAAGAGCTATGTCCATGTTCATTGTACCTTACTATATTTTCAAAGGAAATAATCCATTAGAAAAAGTGACCTTCACATTCGATTCCTAAATGCACACATCAGCAGATAAGAAAGTGCCCAAAGCATCAAGGATTCACAACTGCAATGAAGTCACTAGGAGCTGATGGAATATTGCTGCACAGACGTAAGAGCCTGATGTTCAACAACCATTTTAAGCCAAGTTTACTGAAAAAAGAAGGTTTGTTCAATAATTTTCTGCCCGTCTGCCTATCTTCATGTACACTCAACTCTCTTAATGGCCTTTGAGTTAAGTAGCTAGTTTCCACCAAGTTTGATGGAGGTTGAAATTACACTCCAAGATATTAAATTCCTGCAAGTCTCATGAAAATGGACACCTGGGTTGAAGAAGGCAGTTCTGTTTGTGCCCTTATTGAAGACAAGTCTTTAGCAGAAGGTGCAAGGAGTCCGTATGGGAAATATTATGAATGTCTCAGTCATGGGGAAAACCCTCGACTAGAGCCAACACTTTATTAAACAGCAGAGTATACAAATACAAAGCAGAAATCCCGCAGAGATCATGCTCCTCCAGTTCCTCTAGTCTTGCCATGGAACTACTCATCTTAAATTTTTAACAAATTTTCTTAGGTGGATGATTCTCAGGTTTCCCTGTCTTGGTCATTATGGGCCATTTAAAACATCCAGATCAAAGCAGAAATACAAAGTAGTATACAGGCAGTCAATCTACCTTATTAATCACATTATTTAATCTGTTACCACTTGTATGTTTGTCTGCGCCTTCCACTTACCATCTAAATGCATGTAATCAAAGAAAGGTGAGTGGGAGAACTGTGCTAACAGTGTTCTGCACGGGCAACTGCTTTCTGAGGACAATATTTATTTCATTTATGGCACTACCAAATACTGCTGGCTAGAGCCGATGGGGGCATTTGCAACCACGTGAAATTTAGCCAAATAGGTTGTTTTGCTAAGGAAGAAATGCTTCCCAGCAACATACCCATTTCAACAATTTTCTGGTCCAGATCCATCTAGTCATTTCTTATTACTGGAGAATGAATGGAAAGGTTTGATTTTTCAAGGCTATATATATGAAAATCCAGTAACAACGGAGTTATCCATCCAGTTCTGAAGGGGAGCCAGAAAAATAACAGTAGTATCAGAAATGTATATGAGTTGAATGACACAAAGCATTGAATGAAAGCAGTTTGCTCTGAGAGGAACCCATCTTTGCATTATTTTGCTGTTGTATCTTACTGAGTTGTTGAATTCTGCCCTTTTGCTAAAATTTCACACCCTCTGCTTGGTTAAGGAAAGTCAGGGACAGTGTAAAGAATATCTGTATTCCTCCTCCTATTACGGCTTGAGTGCTCACCGAGGTGGAAATACAGCCCTTTTCCTCTTAATCAATGACTCTGGGTAGTTAAGTGGTATCATCTGAAGGGCCAAATTTTGAGTTAGGATGGATTTATCTGTATGAACCAGCAGACTTTTCATTATCTCTGTGGTTTGATTGTTGTTACAGAACTTATCTATGTGGTTTAGCAGTTTGATGACAAATTACTACTGTCAATCTGGTTAGCTTTTCCAAGATGGTCACCAAATAAATGAAAACTGAATGCCATGATATCAGTTTTCATTAACATATGCTCATTCTGTTTATGCTTACACGACAGTGAACTTTGCTGCTGCCTCCAATACATGCATCTTTTATTGCAGATTTGAAATATTAGTGTTACATCAATGAAAGTAAGCAGTGAGGAGAGGAGGAGTGAACATCTTTGAAACAACACAGAAAATGCACACACTTCACACAATTTCGGAAGACAAGATCTAACCTAAAGCCACATCTGAGCATGCATTTGCAAATACTCTTCTGAAAGCTGCCTAAATCTGCAACCAGATTCTCCTTCAGGATATTGTCAAAGGCTTGAACAAAAACAAAGCATCACAGATTCAGGATTATGAAAAGTATGAATAACCTTGGCCAAAAATAGGTCTTTTGGTATGTCATTGGGTCAAAGGAGTACAGCAACAATGGCTGAGAAGGGGGAAACTTCTAGGAAAACAAAGAAACAGGATCCAAGGACTACAAATGTGTCTTCCACCAGAAAAAAGCCCAAAACTTAAAAAACCCAGCCCCCAACACCCTCCCGCCTCCCAAATACTTGAAAAGACAAAGGACTAGTAACTCCCTGTAAAATGTAATACACCACGTGCTGATGTGCAAGTAAGCAATATTGCAAAGAACCAGGATCTTTGCCATTTTCAGTAGAGAAACTGTGGCTGCAAGAGTTTGTTAATTACTGGTGGTGATGTTATTTGTACTTTAAAGCAAAGGCAGCCAAAATAACAGTGCTGAAGAATATCAGATGGATAATCCAAATTCTGAATATTCTGCAGGAGAAAACCCTTTGTATGCCAAGTGATCTTTGCATTTATCATAAAGTGTCTTTGTTAATCCAGATATGATAGCAACTTTTATCTCAAAGCAAGAGTGGTTCTACTGAAAAAGAAAAAATGTAAACCAATAAACAATATTTCAATGAGAAACAAAACCTTTGGAGCCCAAAAGAGCAGGTTTGAAGGAGACACTAGGTACGTATCAGCCAGAGTGACAAAGGGAAAACAGATCACGTCTCCAGACAACTTGTTGACGGATATGCTTGCCAAAGATAATTTAGTGCTGAACAGAGAGCTGAAAGCAACTGAGTAAAAAATCAATAGGCATCCAAGTGGTGCTGTGTAGAGCAGTTTTACAGAGGACAGCAGACATCAAAGTATGCAGTGAGAGTGAGCTGTGGCCTTTTCAGTCCTCAGAACTGAATTAAGTCAAACGCACATGGCTTCTTCATACAATGCTAACAGGATAGAAGGAAGACTTAAGCCCATCAGCAAGAACAGAGCAATGGATAAACCTCTTTGACTAAGACTTAGTTTATTTAGTCAGATGGGGAAAAAAAAAAAAACATCCACCAAAGCCCCCCTGAAACCATCACTATCCCATCTGTCTGTGTTATTAACAAAGACTTGTCCAAAGGGTGAGTGGTGTTAACAAGGCATCTCTGCTCATTTGAACTATACGAAGGTGCAGAAAGTCATAAAGTTAATACATTGTTAAACATTTACCAGACAAAAACAACAAAAGGTGGTGAGAAATCCAAGAGGATCCACTACCAGCATTTATTTCAAGGACACAACTGCAGGCCACGAAATCCAAGTAAGAGACAAATTTTTCTCTTGTCCCATCAGCAAGTCAAACCTCATCAAATTCTTGCTTAAAAAATGGTGTGCATGTGTGTGTAAATCACAAAGGTAAAGTACATCACATCTCTGTTCAACTGTGATCCTCTCGTTGTTCCTAATCAGAGACCGCCACAAGAAAACAGGACTTCTCAAAGTACCGTTAAAGAAGGAAGATGTGCGTTATAGTGCATGCTCAAACAATGGGTAAAATCCAGCAGTAATATAGATCTTGGCTAATGTATGAGAAAGTCAGAAAACAGACACAAAACATCACTCACTGACAGTAATATAATAGCGTGCTCCCCTGGGACTAACGCATGCAGAGTACTGATTGGCTTGCATGTCTTTTTGGGATGCAATGCTGTTAGTGTTTTTTCAGACAAAGGAAAACTGGGAGCCCTAGAACTCATGCAAAGAAAATGCCATTATCGATATAACTTTTCAGTGTTTGGATAACCCTGGGAGCTTTCATCAGGCTTCTTTCAGAAATTACAAGAATTCACATGCCATCTGTTTGTCCCTAAAAGTGCAACGACTGATGCCATTATCAACCCTTCTCTGCCAAAAGGGATGAAATCGACTCCAGCCAGCTTCCCCCATGCAAAGATTGCTTATTCCAGCATGAACTGCATGCAAACTATTAAGCAGGAATTTGGAGATGATTCCTGCAATGTGAACCCACTCTGCTGGATCCAACAAGTTATGGCTGGACAACTGATGCCAAAGGGAATTTGGACATTCAGTGGATGCCTGAATCATCATCACCCAAAACTGTCCTAAAGCTTATGAATTACAGATGTGTAATGTCCATTCCTGCCAAATTGATGAATGCTTATGCATTAGTAATGGATTCAAATGCACAAAGATATGCAAGCTCCAAGCCATACCAACTGAATGACTGACAGTGGAAAGGAACAGAGTTTGCAAGATCACTTCAGTGAAGATTTGGCAGAGAAAGATGAAAAAGAGAATAATCATGTCATACAAGACCTGTGAAATAAATATCTGACACGCTTCCACAGGGGGAAAATATCATGTTGTTTACTGATGGTATATTCAAATTTATCAGTTCCCTACTTGTGTTCAGAGTCTCTTTTTTACCCACAAACTATGTACTCAGATAAAGTGAGGACCGTCATCAAAACCACGCTTAGCCACACCTGCAAGGACCTTCATAAGAATTTTGACAACAGGAACCATCAACAAGAGGAATGCCTGACCTTGGCTCACCGGCTGTTGGCTGGAGAACACACTCACTTGTACTTTGTAAGATCTGCTCAAGTGGCTCCTCTTGGCAAGTGCTCCAGCTGCTAAAAATGGGCAAACTGTCCTTATTAAACGGGAAAATAGACTTCAATGGAGACAATAAGCTAGTGCTAACACAGAAAAAAAGTGGTCCTGCTCTCTCCCTGCCCTGGCTGCTCAATTCCATCCTCGGTGGTACCATGTCCTGCCTACTGACACAAGGGTTTGCAGAGTTGTGCAATGAACTAGACTGGGGAAAATGGATCCAGCTACCCCCCCCCCCCACCTCTCCCAACTCCAGCTGAATCTGCTCCAGTTCACCATTAGGCTAGGAAAAGAAAAGTATGGTGAAAGGAAGAGAATAGTACAAGGGCAAGAACAAGCAGCCAGAAGCAGAGGAAATGTGGAACTACTGCTTTTATCAACACTGACAACTTATGCCGGCTTAAAGTATTTGTCTGACTACAACCCTGGGATCTTCCAAACAGCATCTCATTTCAGCTTATATATTACCACTCCATAATCCTGTCATCACTGCCTGAAGCTGGTCAAAACACTGCAAGGGAAGAGTTTTTTGGAAAAGAGAGTTTCTTTTTCAAAAACTAAACTCAAGCCTTTCTTCAGGTGTGAAGAGGACTGAATACCTGAAGACTACTCCTGCACATTTAGATCCAGCATGATCCTCACCCCAAAAAACGTTTTGCCTCATTGCCCTTGACAAGCACTACTTCCCCTTTACCAAGCACCAAAAGTCTAAATCAGAGAACATCCTACTGGGAAGATGACTGAAGATACTGAGGAGGAAAACCCAGAATAAACTCGAGAAAGCCAAAGCTGAATAAATCAATCACACTTCTTCAGAGACCAACCTAGCTGACTAACTTAGTTTCAGCACTCCTCTCCCAAGTTAGGGAAGCGATAGCCATTACCATTCCCCTCTTTTCTTGCATGCCACGCACAGTTTGTTGTCCACGATAGCGTACAAAACCTGTGCAGGTCTCTCACCTCCAGTGGGAAAGCCAAACAGTCTTCACACAGCTCTAGATCACTCATTTCTGCTCACCAACAGTGTCAGCAGCAAGTGCCAGCTTGAAAGCTTTAGGCCAGGATTTTAAAATAAATGTTTTTCTGTCCCTCAGCCCTCATCCCCAGGATGCTTTGATTTTTACATTGCTATGAAAAAATCCTTCATTTATCTTATCCTTTTAATTTTGTTCATTTTGGCACAACTTCTTAGCTTCAATTCACTTGTTATTAAAGTGAATTGACTTTGGTAATTCAAATATTTTGAACATGTTATACTAAATATTTTATTTTTAAAACTTACCATAATCTGCCATATTTTATCACGATTTAATATGCCTTTTAATATTGCGTTTTTGTGTATTTTAATATAAAAAGCAAAAAGAAACTGACGTGACTGAAATAAGAATTTCAACCTTACTGAAATAAAAATATTCAATCAATGTGAAGGAATAAAAAGCGGCATCTCTCTTCTATGACCAATAGAAACACTTTTGCCTTCCACACCGATTCTGAAAATAAGCATCCGTAACATTCATTTCCCGTGCCCTAAAGGCACTGACTGCGGAGCAGCTGCGGCGGGCACCCCAGACCTGCGTTTGCTGACTCAGTGGTCCGGCTGCTGCTGCTGCTGCTCCTTTGGACAAAGCACGCAGCCTGCGGTGCTCTCCCTGAGCTGCAGCTCACTAGTAACAATTTTACTTGTGCTTTTTTGCGAAATTGATCGTTGGGCTAAAACTTTTACATTCAGCACCAGTCCTCTGGCATCTGCATACTCATTTACTTCGCCTGAATCCGAAGGTTCTTTGAGATCAGGAGTTTTTTGACATGTGAAACGAACTCGGGCTGATTCAGATGATCACGTTAACCTTCCCAGCGTTCAGGTGATGAAAGAGGTCTCATTTCAATCTAAAGACCCAAACCCACCTTTGCTGTAAAAGCCTCCTATCCCAGGCAGCCTATAAGACTGTCGGAAAAACTCCTGGAGCTCCGAGAGTCATTCTCCTTCCCTCACACCCCTCACCAGGCACTTGCATCAGTGCTGAAAATAATACCAGAAACAACAAGAAATTCCTGCTGGAGGGAGGGACCACGCGCCCGGGAGGGAGGCAGGTAACGCCGTTCCCTCCTTCTCCCCAGCAGATCCTCCCCTCGACGGGAGCACACATGAAAGGTTTTATGGAAGTGACATATGTCTAATTGGCTGAAAGGTAATATTCAAAGGCTCGCCGCTCGTCTCTGAGCTCAGGGACTGCAGCTGGCAGAGTGTTAAATCAGTTAACAGTTGGGCCCATTACTGCGCTGCACCACTGCTGCTGCTGCTGCTGTTCCCGGGGCCGCTGCCCAGTTTGGCTCATTGAGCCCCACAGTCAATGGAGAAGGCATCTCTATTGTGCACCTCAAAGCAGGCTCACAGCCCCTGAAAGAGAAACAGGCCCCAAACTACTGGGGCAGATCGTATGACAGGATTACTTGCTTGTTGTTCCTCTTTCTTTCTTTTTTTTTCTTCTTTAAAGGACTTCTATTGGACTACAGGAAGGAATTACGTGAGAGGGAGACCGTATTACATAGTGACAGCTGGAAAACCGGGGACTGCAGACTAGTAACAGAGCTGGGTTCCTTCTGTGCCGGCTGGACACCTACCTAAGGCATCTTTTAATTAATTTGTGCGGAGAGTGATCTCCACAACCCAGGCAGCGCAGAGCAAATCCTCATGCAACTGATGTTAGTGGCAGCCCACCCCCCACGCCGCAGCAAGGACAGGATTTTTTCACAAAAGCACGCACAACAGCCCCGCTTTGCAAACCTTAGGGCACAGCAGTACAAGCAAGTATTTATTGTTCTTACAGGATCCAACCATCCAGATTCAGGAAATGTGTTAAAGCTGTGATTAAGCAGAGCTCTGAATGCCTAACACTCCAGCCACAGCAGAGATCAGGTTCTTGGCTGGTTAAAAATCAGTATTTCTCTAATGGTGTCAATAGACATCGACGGGCTGAGGAACTCCCCTAGCAGCCCAACAGTGCTTCTGTAAGTAGTTCTGATACCCCTGTCTAAGCAATATCAAGCAGGCAATTTATATCCGCTCCCCCCCCGCTTTTTGCAAGCCAAAGCTTGGGTACACATCACAGAAGGCCGTATATGTGCTTGCAATAAAACATCTACAGTTTGCCTTCCAGTGCTGTAGACAGGCACAGCACCAGAGACCTCCACCACCACTTAAGATGAGGATGATAACCGTTACATAGCTACCCATGAAGGCAGCAAGGGCATCACTGTCTGGAATTTCAACATGACCCTTAGCTGCTACACTCTCCTAGAAATGCGCAGACATTACAAATTTCTGGTAAAGTACATGCATATGCCTCGTCTCAACTTATTAGTAGCATCTCAAAGCTTTGAAATTCTTTCATTTACCACTCTCACTGTTCAAATACCACCCAGTAAAGTCACACTCTACCTTCTCAGCCACATGTAGAAATCAGTGCAACTATTTAAACTGAGTCTAAAAACTACACAAAACATGCAGTCCTGTGCTGTGTAAAAATAGCACTTTCACTTGGGAACGGCAAATCCTGCTGGAGGCTGGGCAGATGGTGGCTCATGCTACCAGTTTTCCTTCACGTTTTTTGATCGAGGGAAAATCAAGCTGTCAAATCTTAAAGCAAAGTGATAAATTCTGCATTGTTTTGACTCAAAATGCATAGTAGTCCAGGCCTGTAAAGCCAGCAAAACCCCCAAGCTCTATGACATTCTCGGAGGGGAGAAAAGATTGGCTCAATTTTCATCTACGTACTGGCACATTTGCACCATTCTGGCAACAAACAAGGACACCAAAGTGGATTTAAAAGCAGACTGGCACCAAACGAGTTGACACAGGAGAGGGTATAAATTTAGAGTGCTCAGGCTCCATTGTGGTAATCGTGATAAACTGCAGATAAATGCTTTTATCATAACCACAATAAGGGCAAGGTAAGAGACCTGGCTTGCCACTTGACAAAAGCACAGCACACTACCTCACACGTGCCATGGAATAAGACCCAACACTCAGGCACTCACCACAAAGCAGATGAGGCAATGTAAATCCCCACCCTTGCTGGCCTTGTGGTAATTTGTTCATGTACTCGTCCCCCGGGTGAATAAAACCAGCCTGTTGTGCCAGAACATCCTGAAATAGCAACATATGCTGAAGTTGTCTGTTATTATTAACACCTAGGATTACATCAGTATGTATCATATCTTATGCAGCTCTACCACACGTCATGTAGTCTCTGAGCACATAGCATTATTGTACTATTCAGTCATTTAATTAAAACAATAATTGATGTATAGGGTGAAAAATAAATAGCCCTTTTTCTAAAGAGCTTATAACTTGGCCTTATGAAAAGATGGTGTAGATATCTGACAGGATGCATTAAAAAATGGGAAGAGGATTTTTTGTGCTAGGAACGAAAGAAAAGAGAATGTTAGAGACATGAGAAGCAAGGGTTGCTGGCAAAAAGGCCAGCCAGAGCACGGTTGACTGGCCAGACTACAGGTACAATTGACAGAGGACTGTGATAGGAGACAGAAAGGGTAGGCTGGAAGGGAGAAAGGCTAAAAAGTTCCCTTTTGCTGTGTAGGGACTGCCAAGGGACAACATGTCTGAGAAAAGATTTTGGGAGAACAGGAAAGAAGCAAGGCTGGACGGAAGGGAAGGGAGAGAAATGGAAGGACGATGGGAGAGTCTTTGGCCCCGAGGCTGGGGCTGAGAGATCATGTAAGTGACCGCGGTCATCCAGGGACCAAAACCCCAGGGTCAGCAGGGAAAATGCCAAGGAATTCCAACACAGAAAACAAGCGATCGGGACATTTTACAACTTCAGAGCATTTAACACTACCGAGCATCCAGACTTTCTGCATCCTAAAGACCATCACTTTTTACCCTAGCTATCGCGGTCAGCTTCACCAACAAAGTTTATTTATCACATGCTGCTCTAGTCCCTTCACGTATAAGATGGAAAACTACAGGACAGTCTACTCGGCCCTCATGTCTGGTATGCAGCTCCTGTTGGCCCCACGGCTGAGCTGGGGCTCTTGGTGTGTAACGAAGGGCAATATGGTCTAGTGATCTCAGCAGGCGAGGGCTGGGAGGTGGGCATGCCGTGCTTCTCGTGCCAGCTCTCACACTTTGCTTCTCCCTCTTTAAAATGGGAATACCACCTGCCAGCCCCCCAGGCTTGTCATGAGGATTGATTAACATTTGTAGACATTTTTAAGAGACGGGGGAAAGCTCACCAGGCAGAGCTACAAAAAGGCTGCGTGTGAGCAAACGGTTTTATTATCACCGCTACGGCTTGACAACGCTTTCACTCCACAAACTGAGGCCTACACCATAAAGGAACGGTTACATTTGGATTCACTTACGTCTGAAACATTTGTGGCTGTCAGGTACAACTACAACACGCAGCGATTACAGATCAAGCGACTCTTAACCAAGGGAAAAGTTGCCCATCTCTTGCCTTTTGCTTGGCTCCAAAACTCCCTCTGTAGCCTTGCAGGTTTTGGGGGCTGTAATTGTTTCTGCACGATGCCAGCTGCAGTCTCATCACACAAACTTTCTAACCACCACCGGACACGCTCCCTCGACCCTGGGCTCCCATCGGAAAGCGTGCCTGCCCCTACGTCCGAGCCTGTAATGCCGACAGTTTATCACGGGCACGTTAGCTCTGCTGCAGCCTTTTACATTCGCCCTAAAACTCGTAACTTGAATTTTGACTGCGCTCCCCCCGCAAGTCGAGGCAAAAGGCAGGGATGGGGTAACCCGTACCGCAGCGGGGCTGCCATTCCAGAGCACAGATAAAAGTGAAACCTGAGCGGAAAATGTTTGCGGTGCCACTGGCAATCAAGGGCCGGGTTGTCCCAGCAACGGGAACACTTCATCAGCTCAGCTAACAGATGGTCAGTGAGCAACAGGCAGCATATGTTCCAATAAGCACTGACATCAGCACAGATGGAGGGTGGGCAGGAGGCTGGCCCTGAAACATAACCTGACATTTCCTTCTCATTTGGTGCTGCATTGTTATAACTCACACAGGAAGATTAGCAGGGAAAAGTGAATAGCATTAGGGAATCTGCTCAGGAACCGATTACTAACACTTCACTGCAGTTTTAGATTTTTACTTAACCAGAGTGCAACATTGTTAACAACATTCAGGGGCAGAAAAGGAAAATGCAGTGGGTTTTAACGATGGGGCTTTATTTTCATCACAGGCAGGTTTTCCCAAGAACACTAATTAACAGATTGCCACCTTCTAGGACTCTAGATCTCCAGTTCCACTGATTTCTACGGCTTTTTCTTTTACTCCTTCCATCCCTCCCCCAACAGAATGCACCCAAATACCCCACAGGATTAAATAAAGCCCCACAACACATTGTCACAAAGGGTATAACTTTTCTCAGCCCACAAATAAACTTTAATGTTTGCTACAAAAGACAGAAAAACAGCCACAGAAGGAAAAAAAAAAAATCAAACATATATCCCTGCTGATGAGTGTTCAATAAAAACTAGGAATCAAAGGAGACTATAGTCCTTGGAAATCAACAACAGATTGATCTGGGACACAGGGAATCAGTATGCAAACAGGTTACACACAAGTTGTATATTTATAGACTTGCATTGAGGATAATGGGAAAGCATGCTGGATGGCTCCAAAATGCCTCTTTGTGACAGACAGCAAGATGTCAAGTTGATACATCCAAATGATGTAAGCATATAGCTGTATCACAGGCAAATATTAAAGAAATGCAACATGTGCAGCAAGAACCTTCTGTTACCTCTTGAGATGATACCTTTAAAAGTCTTTTCCTCTGCTAACGCGTGGGAAAGTTTAGCAGGCACCTCCCTTCAATGCTAATGGGACTTATATGTACATCCATCTCTTGTGTCAGCAGAAGAACAGACCCTCCGGTGAAGCCAGTCTACAGTCCTGGGGGACTGCCAAGCTGTTTTGGGGATGGCAAACCCTTCCATCTCTGTTCCTTGTGCCTTTCTTTGGAGAGCATGAATTTGATCAGAGATTTGCAGTCTGGATAACCCCCCGTACCCCGCCTCTATTTATTCACACAGTTTCTTCTCTGAAGCTTTACCCAGATACTGTGCAGTCCTATAGCCCCTTCACAAAATGCTCTCCTGCCCTTCTTCAAGCTATAATCTCGACAGGTGAATATCATCAGCCCTCTTTTAGCAAAGAGCAGCACAAGGAGTCAATTGCCAATATTTCCAAGTGGCTTCTAGTTTTGCACACCTCGGTATCTGGCCTCAGCATCACAGACTTATTAGGGGTACTATTCCACACATTTAGTGGCCACCCACGACAGCAATCAGTGCCCAATGGATCGAAGCTTCATAAGAGACTTCTAAAGAGGGCAGGCTGTGCTCTAGCAGATGACAATGGGTGTCACAAGATACTGGTATGTCTTGACCAAGGTCACAGAGTTAGTAAATGCCAGGTCTAGGAAGGTGCAGGGGAATTAATCAGGTTTCCTAACTCTGTCCCATATCCTACCAATTAGACAGAATCCTCTTACAGCAGACCAAATTAGATACTCATCAACTCTGAAAACGTGTTCAGTGAGAACTCCCTAATGAACGCTGTTTGTCAATGAGCGGATACACAATCACACACAACTGCAGATTTCTGCATAGGTAGCAAGGCGTCCCAAGCATGTGCCCTCCTTGCTAACTTCCAGAGGCAAGCACTGGAACCCCAGTAAAGCCATTTAAGAACACTTTTCACCTGAAAAGACCAAGTAGCTGAACCATTTTCGATTAATTTCAAGCACAAGGATGCCAGACTGCTGAGAGGTGCCCATTTTAGGCTCTGGGCTGCTTTATGCTTATGCCATCAATGACATTTAGTCAACCAAAAAGGCAATCTGCAAGTCTGGGATTGTGCTGGTGGAAGCCCACCTCTTTCAGAGCTGTTCGGGGGACTCTGCCAGTCATAGGGGGTGCTTTGTTCCTCTCCTCCACCAAACGTAAGCAAAGCTTGTACATACTTACTAGTTTGGTGCAGCTTCACTGTCTCAATTACACCAAAGACTTTGTATTTCAAACATCACCGATTAGTTATTTGGCAAATCTTCACAGACATTAAAGCAGGACAGATCCTTTATGGTCAACGGTCTTCTTACATGAAAGCTGATGATGGTCAAAGATACACTAAGTCAAAATGAAAAATTCAAAGCATGTGTTTTAATTGTGGCTATAACACTGACTGTTTAGAAAACAACTGCGGGGTGAGCACATACAGCCAGTATCTGCTAGTTAAGGACATTTGGAATGACATTTAACAAATGAAGTCTTTCAGGATCCAGAAGGATTGGTCTGGTTTGGTATAATGTGCTCTTTATCAGAAAAAATATCTTCTATTTCTCTATTTGCACTACATATGTTCCAAAATATGAGGCAAGCAGGGCATTGGGATTAGTTATCCAACAAGACAGGGACTGAGCGTGCCATTTCTCCCCATGTATCTATCCGTATGAGACAGAGGCTGGACGGCGGCAATTTCTCTAGTAAAACCAGCAGCCTAAAGGCTGTTAACATTGCCTCGATCTCCAGAAGATTCCTGCCTCCATGTACATCCATTAAAGAATCAACCTGGCCAAGGTACCTGAGCACTCCCTACCAGTGATTCCCTCAGTTCTCTGGAGCAGTACGGATAGGGCTTGGGCAGGCGGCTAATCTGAGCAAGGAACAGAAAGAGAGGAGATTGCTTCCACCTCTCCTTCACTCTCCAACTTCCTGATCCTCAGAATGAGCAGGACATTTGTTGAAATAAAGGTTATATCTCTGCTGTTCACTGCCTTCGTTCTAACTCACTACAGCCATCACTCGTAATGTAAGGCACCAGCTTGTCAAAGGTTAATGTATATCGCTGATGACACTAAACTGGGCGGTGAGATGGACACGTCAGAAAGGAGAGACTTCTTACAGAAAGACCTGGACAGGCTGGAAAAGTGGGCTACCGAGAACAGTATGAAGTTTGACAAAGACAAGAGTAAAGTCCTGCACCTAGGACACCATAACCAAAGTGCCCAGTACAGGCCAGGAGCAGGCTGGGGAGCAGCCTTGCTGAAAGGGACCTGGGCGTCCTGCTGAACGACAAGCTGAACAGGAGTCAGCAGTGTGCCGCTGCAGCAACAACGGCAAATCCGATCCTGGGCTGCATCCACAGGTGCATTGCTAAAGAGATAGAGCCATGATCATCCCGCTCTGCTTGGCACGCGTCAGGCCACACCTGGAGTACTGTGTCCAGTCCTGGTCCCCGTAATTCAAGAATGATGCTGACAGACTGGAGAGGGTCCAAAGAAGGCCATGAAGATCATCAAAGGGCTGGAGAACCTGCACTATGAGGAAAGACTGAAGGAGTTAGGTCTTTTCTCCCTGAGAGAAGAGAAGGCTCGGGGGGACCTCATCACAGTATTCCAGTACTTAAAGGGCAGCTACAAAGAGGATGGAAGCTCTCTCTTCACAAGGAGCCATGTGGAGAAGACAAGGGGCAACAGGTCCAAGTTGTACCGGGAGAGGTTTCATCTCGATATAAGAAAGAAATTCTTTACAGTGAGAACAATCACTCACTGGAACAACCTCCCCAGGGATGTGGTAGGGTCCTCATCACTGGAGGTTTTCACGATGTGACTGGACAGGGTGCTAGGTAATCTCATCTAGGTTCCCTTTCCCATGAAAGGTTGGGCCAGATGATCTTTCAAGGCCTCTTCCAGCCTGGGCTGTTCTATGATTCTATATCTCCCACTGCTTAAGAAAAAACATTAAAATTTTACAAAATGCTTTTGGGAAGAGAGGCTGGGTTCACCTTAACGTGGAGCAAGTCCTTCCACTAAAGGCAAGGTTCCGTGTTCCCTTACTTGCTCCCAGCCACCAGTTTCTGCCCCTCCTTCATGCTGGTGCTAGCTTTTGTGCAGCCACAGCAGATGGATCGAGTAACTGACCAAAATCTAGTATTTATTTTTAGTTTCTTGAGCAGGTTAGCTTTCAGTCAAGCCAACTCCCTGACTTTGTAAACAAGGCACGAGCAAAGCAAGTCTGCAGACAGTAGTTTCCAATTTGCTACAAAGCCATCCACCGGAAATTTTCAGAACAGATGACAGTAATATCAGTTCGACTTCAACTACTGTGGACATGTAGCCACAAAGGTGTCCAAGAATTAAGTAGCAGACACTGGTCAGTGTGGGTCTTGTCTGGAATTTTAACCATCGAAGCTGCAAAGTACTAGCACAGGCAGGACCTACAGCTGATGCGCTATACCTACAAGTAAAATCTCTGACAGGGCAGAGAAAGGAAACCAGGGCATTAAAAGTCCGTTCACTGGGGCCTTCCTGAACATTTGCCTTTGGGACATGGAGAGCAGGGGCCATAAAATACAGAAGAATCCTTACTGAGAGCAGATCCTGGAGCCTATGAAAGAGGACGGCAAATGGTGTAGTTGCTTCGCCTAACGTCCCCATCAATACGAGGGCTTCGGTGATACGTTAAAGCGTTGCAAAGAGAGACCCCAGCAAAATTTGCTCTGAGGAAGCATAAACAGAGCAGTTCTAACGAGGCTCATGCAATGTTAGGAGCATATTTGTGCAGGGACTGGCAGTGTTTTACAAGCAATTGCAGGTGCCTGATCTTAATGCTAGCAACCGCTTCTTTTTGTCTGTACTGTAGCCAGGACTTGTGAGCGTGAGAGAGATTGAATGCTTTGTAATGAAGGTATATTGTAACATTTCTCTCCAGGTGGCACTTTGTTAACAACAATTAGATCCTGATTGATCTTTGAAGGGCTAATTCTTATGTGGTTTGCAAGGGTCCTACAAGGAGCAAGTGTTGAGTGGGGGCACTTTAAAAGTATTAGTGAGAAAAAAAAGAAGAATAGTGCCATAAGAAATTTGCAATACAATGCCCAAGCCTCCTTTGCACCCCATAGTAATTTGTTCTTATTCCTGTTATTATCCCCTCGGGCACTAATGGTCACTTTATTAATTAGTTGAAAATTACATTCTAGGTCAAATGGCAGCTTTTTTCCCTCCCATTGTTGCAAATTGCTAGTGGTATGGCCCAGTAAATGGCAGTGTTACTACAAAATGGGAAAGATCCTTTGCTTTTCAAGATAAAGCCCACGGACCAGCTGCACTTTCCATGACATTTCTAAGCAGAGCATTTCCCCAGGCCTGCTTTTAAGCAGTTAGAAATTAAACAGAACTCACTGTCATTGTTAAGATTTCTAATCATAGGCTGTTACTGTATTTGCTCTCACTCTCCTCACCCTCCCCCCCCCATTTTAATTCTAGCCAAGCCTGTTTTCTAAGGTGCATCTCTGCAGTGCTTAGCCCCATTTTTCAGGAAAGTAGGCAGTGTGTTTAGGTGCCTTCGTTTCTGGTGCTCTAATGGAAATACTTTAGAAACATCTGCTTTAGCAGAAGAGGACAGATTCCTAGCAATTTCTGAGAAAAAAAGGTCCTGTCTGTGGCATCTGAAGTTACGAGGCTCGAAAATTACAAATCGCTCTTGAAAATATTTGCTGGCTACTGAATGCAGAAATAGAGCAAACCACAGTCTCAGAAAATGAAATGGGAAATTACAGATTTTGTGAAAGATTTTCGTAAAGAAAACTCCTACTGAGGACAATAGATGTTTAGCCTTTAAACCAGAGGATCAGCCCACCAGAAGTGAACATCAAAGCAGTCTATTTTCCATTAACTACTTTCTGCAGCCTACTGTGCTGGATGCAATCTGTCATGCGAGTTTGTAGTCCAGCAGTCAGGAAAGCTACCAGAAGTCAGAAGGCCTGGGCTCATTTCCCAGCACTGTCAGCCTAACACATCTAAAAGGGTGCACTTAATCTGAAGTCAGTTGCACAAGTCATCTAAGACAAAACATAGCCCTTAATTTCTGTTTTTCAAGCAATTTTGGCCTCATATCCTCTTAATCTTCTTCTGTAAAATTACCTTTAAACTGATTTATGTCCTTTTCTGGTGGGCCCAATTTAAAACCAACAGAATTCAGAGGGCACCCCCCCCCCATGGCCCTTCAGAGATTTAACTGGAGTCATAAAAAGAGTGAGGAAACTTTTTGTATGGGAGAAAAATGCTAGAGAGTCTCTTACAGAAACTTCACACATGCTACCCTCACATATCTGGAAGTACAACTGTTCTGGGGTTGAAACTATTCCCTCTCGAAGGATACATCATATCCAGCACATGGAGAGGCAAATGCATCTTATCCTCCAGCAGGCTGGACGCTCATCTTCTCAAAATCTAAATGCTGCGAGCTGGCACCAGCTGTAGCCCCTAGTAAGCATTACACGGGGCAGTTAACAACCCCCCGAATCACTGCACTCCTGGAGCACAAGCAACAGAAGCTTCCCCCCCTGCCAGACCCTAATTTCTAAAACAACAAGCTACCAGCCTTGCTAGGTTGGGCTCTCTCTACAGACAGATGGGGGTGTTTATCAGGGAGAGGGATGGTGGATTGATTAAGCAATAACACGTTGGTGTAAACAAATGCACAATGACAAATTTGGGATTTCTTTCCTACTCCCAACAAGTAAGTGTTAGGACACACAAACTGGCTCCTATTAGCACTTAATTTTTTTTTCTTTGATGCTATTTTTTAACTTGCTTGGAGCAAAAGTTTCTTACAGCACTATTTGTTGCCAAGAATTAACATAGTAATCAGTAACACAAAGAAGTAAAAGAATTCCCTCCTCAAAATAAAAGGAGGATGAATTTGCAGGTTATTAATTACTTCTTTTCTTCGACCACTTCAGGAAATCATTTAAAATGTAACCTTTATATAAAGCATAAACCACAATCACTGTCTAGACTTGCAGAGGCATCACACACAGTTGCAAAATGACCCTAGATGTGCAGATAGTCAATAAAAAAAATACAACTGCATTAAGTGTATTGGAACCATGATGAAAGTACAGTATGCCCTAGGTTTCTGAACTGTTTTGAAAACCTAGAACTTTTAGTCTAGATGCACTAGCCACCTTCTTAATGCTCCATGCTGCTGTGCATCAGCTGTGTAGCTGCTCTCCCTTCTTTTGTTTGGAAATGTACCGTCGCTAGTGGATTTTTTTTCACGTCTCCTATTTGTTCCTTTGTGGAGCCTCCCCTTCGCATAGGGAAGGAAGAGCAGAAGTTAAATCACACCGACAAAATGAAGGCTTTGTTAAAGAGAGAAGTATTGCAATTTGCCCAAAGATGGTTAAGATTCTGAGTCAGCCTTACCCCCCATATTTAAATGCGGTGATCTTTCATATGCGTCTTACATAACAAGAGGTCTAGCTTTATCACCAGCATGCCTCAAACCTGGATAAACTTTACTCAAATTGAAAGCCCTCCAGCAGAATGTAGATCAGAAGGACTAAAAGATCTGATGGGTAATTAAACCAGAGGGCGAAGATGATTATCAAAAGGCAGCACATTATACACTCACATCCTTTTAGTTGAGCTGCAACATCATCACAAATGAAAACTAAAGTATTCTCAGTAAGTAAATACAAGAGCCTGCTGGGCCTCTGCTATTAACAAACAAACCCTTGACTAAAATAAAGCTGGATCTGATAAAGCTAACACCTGAATGTGCCTTGACTTAAATTTTCCAAATGCCATAAACAACATGCAAGCTTCTCATCACTTTTCTAAAAAATAAGATCGCTTCCACTGAACAATCACTTTTTGAGCTACCTACAGCATATTTAGACATCACATCTGAGATCAGAACAGCTCTAACAGCACAGTTTTGCTCTTTAATAAGAGTCCAAAGGCCAGCTGCATACTTGGCTACCTAATTTTTGAGACAGAGGGCACCATTCTCTATTAAAAAGCCTTCAGTTATCAAGCATTTTCAGAGGGCTTATATCCAGCATCAGTTTCTGTGCCTAGTATTTCTCGTGTCTTCTGGCATGAAAAAGAGAAGATTAATACATTTGAAATATCAACATATTTCACATAAAAATTCATGCCTAGATTAGGTATATTAACATTGAATATATCCCTTTTTATCTATGTGACCACTACTAATAATAGGTCATTCAATAAGTGATCTAATGACTAACTGTGGGAGAATAAACAGAACCAACACAAAGATAAAAGCCTAAAAACATTAAATGTTGTATGCATCCCTCATATTCTATGTCTCTTCCTTGCTTCCCTAGACTGTGTAATTATCAGGTTTGTGATTGTATCAGATTAGCAAATCAAGTCCTTCATCTCTGAAGGACTGGTGAGCAGTAGTTGCAAATATAATCAAAGAGGAGAGGAGAGTCTGTTGGTGATGCTTATTGATGAAACACAATTCTGGTATCAAATATGAACACCCAGTGCAGAATGCAACACTCTGTGTGACTGAAATTCTGCAGTCAGAGCGGTTCTTTAGCCCCAGTCAAATGTCCACCTCCCTTATTGTAGTATATAGAGATATGGGAGACAGAACTTGAAATTACTACAGCTGAAGTCCTGCCTGCACTCTGATTTCAAGTGTGTTAGAGAGTTTTCAGTTGTGCATTATCATAACTCCTACTCATGCAATGAGCAGCACTCAGTACAAGATCAGGGCCAGTACTTGGTTTTGATTCCTTCCCTGAACAAACAAATACCGAAGACTGTAAGGTTGGTTTTTTTAATACAATAAAGATATATTTTCCCTATTGGCACAAGGAAAACCAAACATTAGTCCTTAATTTTGTAGTAAGATTAAATAACACATTTAGGCTGGTGAGTACTCAGACAGAATACCCTGCCAGCAGCCTCTTTGTCTTTTACAGTCAACTCTTCAACTCATCATGTGTTGTCTCAACCACAGAGCCCTAAAAGGACCACATACTTCCAGGTAAAAAATCCTAGCCAAGGCACTGTAGGTTAAACTTAGACCCTAATGTCCTACCTAGGACTCCAAAAGCAGTACAAGCCAGCAGAGCTCTAGGAGTATTAGTTGCAGGAACACATTCTTTAACAAATGAGCTTCCATGTTCTGAACCAGCTTCACATTTGTGGTGTGTAATGTTGAAACATGGTGTACGTGGTAGCCCAATTATGAGTGAGAAAGGTCTGGATGTCAGCTGCAAGGTCTAGGAAAGCAACGAATGCAAGGTCCTAATTGTATCGAGATACACAAAGACACTTTGCTGGTTGTAGCAAAGTTTTCAAGTCTGTCAAGCTGTTTTCAGCAGCAAGTAATCCCAGAGGCCATATCTACTGTTTTGACACTGTCCAATTACTATGGTAGTTTGGCTGTAAGGCCAAACTTTCTGAGAACCTGCGCTGTCAGGGCCTTAAAGGCCACTGTCATGGAGCACCAAGGGTGGGCTGCTCCACAAGGGAAGGCAAGCCAGCAGCTGAGTGACAACGCAGGTAGGGCAGTGACCTGACTGGTGAAGGTGCAGTCCCACAGTACCTGAAGAAGAGCAGAGCAGGTCTGATGATGGTAACCAGGTTCACCCAACAGTCCTGCGATCGCTGGACAAGTCTATGGCGATGAGGGATATCCCAGGTCAAACCAGGAAGTCTAGTCAGCAAGGCAAGGGCAGAATCGGGAAGGTGCCAGGCTGGGCACAGGCATACCTGCAAAGTCAATTAGGCAAGGACCAAGGGCAAGGACCTGGGCTTAAATGCAGCTCATGAGCCAAGGGGCAGAGGCCTCCCATGAGACATTTCACAGCTCTCTCGCACAGGGCTTTCTCACACACCAGCTGGATCCAAGCACAAAACGTCATGGTAACCCTACACTCTCAAGCATGATATGCCTACGTGGCACAAACAAGCCAAGGTTTCTGCTTATTTACGGGGCTGACCATGCTTCTATATCATCGCCAAAAGATACTCTCTAAGAAGGAGGCTCTGCATCACAGAGGAATCTCCCATCAACCTTCCTAGGGAAGGAGCATATACTAGCATGCCTCCCAGCTTAGCTGACAAGAAGAGGTCAATGGTTAAACATGAACACTTAAACCTTTGATCTTCTTCCCCAACATTTCATTAAAGACCACCTTTGCAAAATAATACCATGTGTTTGATTATCCTTATAACTTTGCCCAGACACCATGGCACAAAAAGGTTTGTAGAGCTTTAGCACTGCTGTTTCCCTCCGCCTCAGTGCAGCGCTTGCTAAGGTATTAAAGCAATTAAAACTGTAGTTTCCTGTTTTACAGAACAGGCATAATCTATATATTTTGATACTTACAGTGCCACAGCATCATAAGATTAACTCAGTGTTTCAGTGTTTTCTGCAGTCCAAAGTCAGATTCCCAGTGTGATGGTGTCACAAATGAGGAAAGTAATGTAAGATGAAGGATACATAATAAGAGGAAAGTTGACAAATGTCTTCCTGTTGGTCATTCTTTCTCTCACAGTGACCACATCATGATTTCTGTTCAGTCACAGTTGACTAAGTTATTGCTATTAATGAATGTTCTCTGAATCCCCTTCCAGAAGGGCAATAAATAAAGCTAATAAATAAATCTGCAATTTCAGTGAACATCTGATGAAACGCAGCTACCCAGTGCACAGGCTAGAGAAGACAGTGAGCAATATAGCCAAACAAGACATAAGAATGCTTTTCTTCACAAACACAGGTTCCTTCACTTCAAATCCGCATGTCTGTTTTTCCTCTGTCCTGTACCCATTCAAAGTAACCCTGTAGTCCACATATTAAGTAAACCCTGTTAGACTGGAATCTTTAAGGTCATGTTCTTGTATATGATTTCCTCGTACAGTCCAAAAGCTTTATAGTACTCTGACCAATTTAACATTCAGTGAGACAGGAAAGTAGCACCTCTATGTTGCGACTTCATGCTTCTGCTTTTGCTCTATGATTCCTGGTGGGAAAAAAAATATCTTTTGGCTTGGAAATAATAATAAGCAGCTTCTGTTTATGGTCTAACATTAGGAGGAAAAAAAACCTCACAGAGAAGCTAACAATTCTTCAGTAGTCAGGGTAATTATTACCAACAATTCATAACATACCAGAACTAGCACAGCAAAACTCCCACTCTAACTGTATTTAACTTTGTTTATTGAGGCCAACAGAAATCTTTTCTCATATCAAAGCCTGAAGGGGGAATTACCAACAAATCCTGGCACACATTTACATTCTTTTCAAATACACTATTATACATCATGAGATTCCTGAAACTAGAGAACTTTCCATAAAACTCAGACCACATTATTCCAAAAGGTTTGGGGGAAAAAAAAAAAAGAAAAAAAAAAAAGTGGTAGTACAATTACAGTCAGTGACAAATCAATAGAAAAAGGAAGCAGGAATGCCCCTATCGTGACAGGATCCCTGGAATGCAAATCAGACAGTGTCGTGTAAAAGTTATGTCTGTTCAAACTTTTAATAGAACTAGAAATACTGTATTGCCGCCAATTTATTTGATTAGCTGGACTGTTGCTACATGCAGAGTATGAAAGAATGTATTTATTGGGTTACAAATAGAAAAATACATGCGAGGAAATTATAGTATTGAGTTATGTATGTCTGACAATACTGTTCACTTTGACATAACATGTATACTAAATAGGAACTAAGTTCCACTGACAGTTGACTCAAAGGAGTTATCTGCATGAGGCCTAAGAAACAACATGAACTGAACAATAATGGACTAAAACCAACAGAATTTAAATCGGTAATCATTGTACCATAAAGATAAGTGCAAGTTGTAAAATAGCTATAATACTTCTTCTGAAAATAGGTTTCAAAATTAGAGCTAAATTTTCTCTTTAGAATATAAAAATAATACCTTTCCCTCATGCTAAACACTTCTAAAGATATTTGATTTCAAGTGTACTTATGTACTACTCTAAAAACACACGTATCTCCAAAGTAGTAATAAAGTCTGTGTGATGAATAATAGACCAGTGAAAATTAACACAGGAGATACCCGACTGCCCTACCTGTACTCTGTCCATTTACTTAGATGTCTTGGGACTACCTTATCAGGATGGAGTGAAATCACAGTGCCACTAATATCTGCAAAAGATGCACCAGTGATGTCAAAAGGGAAAAAAATTTACCCTGTGTGCTTCAAACAACTGCCACTTCAGAGAAAAAAAAAAAAAAAAAAGAATGCATTCAAAATGTCTGTTAGTTTCCCATTGATTTAGAATTTCCTCCAAAATTATACTGGCCAGAGGCTCACACTGACACCTTTACTTTGAGGCTAAAGACAGATGTAAGGTCTGGCATAAACCTTAAATGTTTCACAAATGACTCACTACATATGGAGGAGAATTCTAGATATTCCAGAAAAGGACTATGCATTTGACTCACCTCTGAAAGGCCCCAGAATAATAGGATATTAAAGCTGTAGCAGTTTTGTACACAGAAACCAATTTTATAACTTTCTGGAATGTTTTAGCTACCCCTTTCTCATTCTCTGAGACTGAGAAACTATGAAAGTAAGCCACATGATGGAAAAGTAACATTTTTTAACCGTCATATGATTGTAAACACTTTAGAAGTACCCTTTTTTGTCCGAGACTGAGCACTTTCAGCCTCATCTACCATAAACATTTAACAGAAGAGACACAATAGATTTCACAACAGAACCAGATGAATTAATTAAATTTTTGCAGCCGCCTTCAACAGCTAGGACTGGTCTCTACTTTTTAGACATAATTTTTTGATGACCATTTTTCATATCTGTGTCAACAAGGTTTTTGTAAAGTGCTCCAAACAATACTATCTGGAACCTAAATTATATAATAATTGTTTCACAACATTCCATAAGCTATAGGCTAGAAAAAAAAGTATACAAAATAAAATGGAACTGAAGATGAGGCATGATAAATTTCTGATTAGAGCCTTTCTACCACCATTTTTAAAAACACTGATGAAGTTTTTATGATCTTCAACATACAGCATTTCATAAAAATGTGTCTTTTCCTATCCATTTTCATCCACTTCAGTAATGAGTACAGTCACCTGGGTAATTTAAAAGACAAACAGTTGTGAGGAGCCAAATATGACACATGAATATCAACACTGAAACATTTTTAGAAGTTACAGCCTGTTGCAGGGTAAGATTTTGTGATCTGTATTATGCAGGTGATTAAACTACCATAATGATGTGTTCTGGGTTTAGTGATCTATGTATTAATTATCCAGATCAGCACTTATATTTTGAACCTTAAGTTCTGCAAGGCTTAATGCAGGCATTAAGTTTTATAGCGTCTGCTACTCTCTATTAGTATGGGTGATGAGATAGTTTTCAGATATAAATTTAATTTTCAAATGCTTATAAAACCAAATAATCCTGGCAGTAACACAATAAGAAGCCTAAGACTGAGATACAGTTTCCATATCGAGGATAGTGACTATGAGAACTACACTAACAAGATACTAATCAATATTATTCAAAACAAAAAAGAAAAATAATCCAACAGAGTGGATTTGCCAACATTATAAACATTAAGGCCACAGTTCTCTGTAAATATAAAGTTTAGTCCCTCTGCAACACCACTGACTTCACTGTTTTGAATAGTCATCATCCTCAGTAACTAAACATGCTCTTATGGAAATCTGCAAACTCTCTCAGATTTCAAAACTTGCTCTTAACATTTTGCCTCTATCTTAGGATATCCTCTTTTTCTGCTGCTCAGTCTTTTTTGAGAGCAGGAAGAGGACATCAGGCTTTCACTTTTCTTTCATCATACACCTTCTGTATGAGAAGAAGAGAGTATATTATATAACTTCATGTACTGAAAATGCTGAAGTACAAAACTAACCATACTGTGATTCCAAAGCACATAAACAGACGAAAACCCATCAGTTCCATAAATATCCACTTGAGCCAACCCCATCCAAAAATTGCTAGAAACCTCAGAAAAGCATGAAATTGTTGAAGATTACATAGATGGAGTCAATTTTCAATTAGGTTGAGATGCAGATCAGTAAAGAGAGAAACATGTGTGTTACCCACTTTCTATGTGACATAAGTGTTGTTGACACTTTTTTCCTCTGGTACAATTTTTACACTTCATGATTTAAAATGGGATTTCTACATAACTGCCTCATTTTTTTTCCTGAAGACACTAATTAAGTAAAGTACCTCTGATTATTTTTAACTGAATGGGTATGCAAATGGAGGACATAAGAAAGCTGTTGTAATCTCTAAAACAGTTTCTTAAAAAACACAATGACTTCAAGAGGGGCTTTTGTGGTACCAATTTACCAATGTACGATCCTATGGTGCTGTTAAAAATTGCATGTGCTCTGTTATTTTACATTTCTTTAGTATTATTTATATTAACTCTATTTAAAATGAATTAATTTTATAATTAAAGAAATGCATACATCACTGAAAATGAATCACAAAGTGAAATATATCAGTTTTAAAAAAATAATTCTGAAGAAAAGAGTTTAAATTAGAATTCTGGACAGGAAAAAATACTTAGTTCTCGTAAGTATTATTTATTACAGAGGTAAAACATGACAGATTCCTGCTCTCCTCAGCAGTGATGTGGTTCACTCCACAAAGTCAGCTGAGATAGATAGAAAAAGTTGCTTAACTAGAAGTGCCAAAAGTAATAGCAATTTTTGGCTCTTGTAAGGAAGCGCCACATTTTGCAGGAAGTAATTTTGTTTCACTGGAAGATGATGTTTACATCAGTAATGTCACGTTTCAAACTTTTCAACAGGTTTCAGTAACAATGGTATAACCCCTAAGATAAAGATATAATCCACAATGAAGACACAAACCACAATTCAGCATGGGTATGCCACATTATTCACGGTAAGCAAACTCTTGTAAAATACACAACTATAGCAAAAATATGCAAAACTTATAGTTTAAGTCTTAAAACTTATAGTCAGGAATATCTCACGATGTTGTAAAAACGCTTCAGACTTCCCAGTGTCAAATGGACAAAACAGTGTAGCTATATTGGGATGCTACTGTGCTTCAGCTGGTTTCTTTAACTTAAGTTTTAGTGATTCCGGTCTCATAGCAAGCTTAGACCTAACATGAAAAGTGATTAACAAGCTGAATAGCCTCAGCTTTGAGTGATTTCCTCTGCAGTCACATGGTTCAGTTACTCTGTAAAATTCATAAAAAGATGCTCTCATGGACAAAAATTATCTCAATGGTAACTCTCCCATCATCTCATTTTGCTATGTGTACACACGTATTCTTTACCGAGGAGGAAGGTGGAATCTTCTCCTCCGGTCTGGATGTCCTGATCTATATTCTCTACCTGGAGAGGGTAGAAAAGAAATTAAACATTTTTAATTAGCATTAAAGCAGGAAAACAAAAGCTTATTCGGATAGTCTGCAAGAAAAATTACATTTATACATATTTTGAAAAAAGAACATGTCCCTCTCAAGTTGGTGTATAATTACAGCTAGTATTTTGAGATGTTGGAGGATGAAGTCCATGGTGGCATTGCTCTTAAAGCTCTTGGGCCACATAACTTTTAAATCTAGTCCAATTAATGGGTTGGGATAGTGAATCATATAGGTCATACACTGTGGTTGGTAAATCAGACTGTGTGAATTCAGGAAAGGAAAATACACTATTTAGAACCAGAGCTACACTACATTAACAAACATTTTCATACTGGTTTAAGTGTGCCTGTGTACAATACTGCTTTAGTTACAGATTCCTGTAAGCAAAGTAGTACTCAAACTGTAAATGAAATATTTTTTTCAGCACTGAAGTTCTAACAAGTCCCACCTACGTTACAGTTCTATCAAAATCCTATTAACCAGAAACATGCTTGAACACAGAGTACGCAACACGAGTGTGGAAGCCTTGATTAAATACCTAGCAAATGAAAACTTGCTACAAACTCAGATCCTTCAGTACAGTTGTATTATGTTCAGCTATATGGTTAGCAGTGTGCTAAGACTGAAGTGAATGTACCCTTCTGATGCAATTACATTCCATGAAGAAATGGGACTCTGGATAATTCCCTTTTGTCTTGGACAAAAGATGTTCTCTTGAGTGAGACATACCTCTAACAATTCTATTTTTAGCATATCTTTCCTTGACACTCATCTTTCCTTTCCCCTGAAAAAACTGCTTTCAATTTTCCATAAAAGCTTTTCTCCAAGACCTTGTTTTAAAAGAAAAATAAATCACTTTTGAAAAAGTGATATTTTCTAAACTGAATTCTTTAAAACACCCCATTTCCCTTTTTCTCTTCTTTTCCAATAGAGAGATGGAAGAAAAACAAGGCAAAGGTGGATAGAAACAAAGAAAGCAAAACTATTTTTTTGGAGAGAACGTAAGTTTCTTAGGCAGAATATAGTTGACCCCCAAATCCAACAACTTCTAAATGCAAGCATGAAATTGCCAAAATGCTTCACCATTTCCCCATCTCACTGTTTATGATTCTGGTAGTAGACGACTGGTAGCCAAAATTATCATCCATTCCTTCTAGCTCTCTGACAGCTCTTACTCATTATGTTCTCATCCCTCCTCTAGGTCCATCATACAGAGAGTTCTGATGTTTACCTTATCACTGGCAGAAATTCTATGCCCTTGTCAATACCTTTCACTATTTCTAATGTATTAGGGTATCCTTGATTTCAACCATTGATGTAGCTGTTACAACCAGTCCCACAGACACTCTCTCCCCTGTCTCCTTCCATTATCTTCAGCTCACTTTTCAGACAGGTTTTCAAATACTAGTATGAGAACCATTGTCCAAATCACTGAAATTTTAAAATATAGCTATAAAAGTATATATGACAATGCATAGATAAGGTTAGACTTACTTCTTTATTTTCTTTTTTTGCTATCTTTTGTATGTTGATTTAGATCTAGGTGGTAACTTGTATGTTTTGACAGACAATCTCAAGCGTTTATCAGTTGGACTGCTGAAGAGAGTGACAGACACATGATACTCAATAGTGATTTCCATAGTTCTTAGTGCTCAGTTTATTTTTAGCTATTTGTAGAATGAGGTAACAATGTGACTCAAAACAACGTATTAGCGGTCTTAACTGCTGATTAATGAAGTTTTGTCTACCAATAGGCTATACGGCATGTGGTGTGGTGTTTCAGCCATGAACCTAGAATGCATGAAGTCATGCTTTATTACAGACATCTATGCTACCTCAGGCAAGACTTTTAAACTCAAAGCACACAGATTACAAAGTGCTGAATGCAAAGTTTTATATCTCAATAACAGAAGCCTTAACCTTAGCTTTAAATTAGACTCCTATGGTCTGTTTAATAAGCATCAGAATAGACAGACACTCAGAATGGGATACACAAAAGTCAGTGTGCGAAATAGGAAGTCTTCTAAATTAACAAACAAGAAACACTAAGGGAAAAATCTACCTCCCTGTGAGGCTTAGATGTCCTGCTCTGAGTTACATGGATGCACTCTCCATTTGTGATGCACAGCCAAGAAATTTATGAAGAGAACTTAAATAAATAAAATCAAACCAAACAAAAAAAAAAACCCAACCCCCTGAAAACCCAGAAACCCCACAGCTGAATTCCCTCCTCTCAAAATACAGCTAGAGGATGAGATGTTAATTACAACAGATCAGTGGTTAGTATTCACCATAAAATGAGGGATGCTTAAGTTCAATTCTTGTTCTGCCTGAGGGGATCCAAACCATCGCCTCAAAGAAATACCAGTGCTTCTTAGGTTTATGCTTTCTGGGTGGAGGCACTCTTTCCTCCACTGTTGAAGTTGAGACATTGTCATGGAATTCTTAAACATTAACTGATAAGAGAGAGCAAAGGCTGCCTAATCATTAGGTACACTCCTGCCACAGAAGATACGGGTCCCGTGGTTACTGTTCCATTACTTTTTAATGCATTTAATCCAATGATTTATATATAATATGCAACAGCAGGAACCATAACAGTATACCATGGGAAGGTATATAAAGGATGGAATAAACAGATAGCAGTAATATTACTAGGAAATTTTATCACATCAGCTATCACGGAACACAAAATCGCTACTTGTTTGTTCTTCTTTTTTCTCTCTCTTTGGTGAGACACACACATATAGCAGAGACAACAGCTACATAATGAAGGAACCCAAATACCTGTCTTAATATTAGCAAACTTAGGCATAAGAAACTTTGTCAAAACAAGTCATCTTGGCAGATCAGTTTAAAAGGAGCTCTAAAACATTGTAGGGCTCTTTTGTAAGGACAGATATATTTTTCCAATAAATCTATTTTACTTATAACAGAGGCAATTTAACTGCAATTATGGGATCATGTTTTAAGAGCGTCCTGAGGGTAGTAAATAGGACTAGTGTAGAAGAAGCCAAGATGTTTTAATAATGCTACTGAAACACATTTATAACACAGCTCAGCACAGTTACTGTGGAACACACTTTGTGGAATACATCTAGTTATAAGATCTCTAGAGCTCGTCAGAGATGATTTGACCCCTGAGTAGCAGGCTTCTTGAGATGGTCACAGTAACAACGACTAGTTTTGGTTCTGCTCACGGTCAGCATACACACTCTGTATTTTAGCATTACATTTTACATACACAATCAAACAATCTTATCTGTGAATCAAATGGTAGTATCTCACTCTCAAGCTTACAACAGTGGCAGCTGAAACACATTAAAGATTTTACTGTATCTATTTATCATTTATCCTCCCTAATCACATCACCAATATTCTCTGAAAACCTCACCTGGAAACAGAGAAGAAATTTAGGCTCTGCAGACTTAATAAAATAACTGGTCTTTCTTAGGCACTTCTCTTCCTTTTGCTTATTTTCTTTGATCTGCGTGTATATGCTTTAACTCAATGAGGAAGTAAAACTGAATTATGTCAGCTCAACGTGTCATCCACAGTGATGCTTCATTGAAATGTCTGTTCTGTTCAAGAAGTGAGATTGGTGAATGACTTAAGTTTAATGACAAGACAGAACTTGCATTTCTATTACTCAGGCAATGATCTGGAAGCTGAGACCCTGATCTAGAAAACCACTTGAGAATGCGTTTAGCTTTATTCATATGCTTAAGTGTTTTGTTGAAGTATGAGGTAAGATCTGCAGCTAAAGACTTCAGACAGACATTTCTGTGCAGCCGTGTCAATTTGGTTTAGAACTATTACAATTTTAGACACAGTTCAGCTGAGACCAAGCATGGAAAGTTTAAATACCACATGAAAGTTTTTTTCCCAGAACACTGTGAGTAAAAGATGACTCCAGATTATAATGCTACACTCTACCTCACCTTGCAGAGTTAGTTTTTGCTAATGGTAATACAGAACTAGAACTGATACAAGTTTTGTTACTGACTGCTGTGGCCACAGGGTACTGCATATAGACACAGAGCTGTTATATTGTTGATAGAGACAATTCCAAATATACACATGTGCACACATTTTTTACCTTGTGGTTGAGGATTTCTCCATAGAAATCCCCTCATCTGGTTATGATATGGAGGAACAAAAGAACTTCTATGTGTTTGTTGGAACCTGGGATTAAATTCTCTTCGTTGTGTTCCTGAAAAACAGTATTTACTAAGCAACGCTGACTGTATATAAGATTAAATGAAGAAAAAGAGAGACAGCATATTCTTTTTCGGGAAACAGCATCTCCTAGTTTTATGCCAAAATACTTATGCACAATTACGATTTTTCCAAACTAAAGTCAGCCAAATAAGCATGGTTCTTGTCCTCATTTCCATCTATGCACATCATGATTACAAGCTGTTAACAAGTGTATTTAGAAACCAGATCAAAATTTTATGACACAGATTTGGAGACTGTAGTCATTAAAACAAAACAGAAATCTCTGTCCAAATTGGAATCACAAATCATAATTAAAATGTTAAGCACAGCTCTCAAGCAATAGCAGATGCTAACAAGGTCTGGTATCATAAATCACCAACAGATACCCTTAGTTTTGAATGTCCAGCACCAGTACAGTGTAGTACCACATCACAAGTATTGCTGTCACATAATGCAAAGTACTGAACTATCAGAAAATCATTCTGTCTGTTGTAATTTGCTCAAGGAATTCTGGAGGGGTAATTTTTATCCTCACAGACATTATAACTGATCAGGTATTAAGCAGGTAATAAACATAATACAAGCATAAAAACTGAGATTCAGTGTGAATTATTTCAAAGCCTCAAAAGCCTCAACATTCAGGCTGATCTGTCAACGATGCTGAAAGCCTTTTAGATGTTTTTTTCCCTGGAAGTCAGGCAGATCAGTTGGGGAAAATAAATGTCTTTAGTAAACGAAGCCATAAAGTTTGGGGGGAAAAAAGCAAGGTCTTAGGCAAAAAAAAGCTGTTCTCCAGGTTGCCCAAAAACTTTCTTGTATTTTGAACTATATCAGTCAGTCCAATAAGAAGTATTCTCTCTTCAATGCCTCACTCAGACCTTCAACTATCAATGTTAAAATAGCTCCCCTGAGAGAAAGGAAGAAAAAAAAACTCTGAGTCATCTAATTCCTCCTATAAAAATAACTTTAGTCACTGAGTAAATAGCAGTGATGTTTCTGTAGTGAATTGTATTCACTGCATAGATCTCACTAACTATGTAGCGAGATGGAAATATTATTCTATCCAAACTTGGGTAATTAAATTCAAATGAATTCCTAAAACCAGGAAGTATTTTCTTAGATCTCTCCTTTGGTTTCTTGGAGAAAGACCTTACGATTTACTTAGCTTGATGGGATGTGTATGTAAATGCTGCTGCTGTTGAAGGATAATTGAACTCATCAATATATTGACTTTAGTGAGAAAATTAACACAATGCCAACCTGTGATAAACGCATTCCCTCTTGGTCTGCTCTGTATTGTTCTTTTCTTCGCCATGCAAACCTTGCAAATGAAAGACTTCAGATTCTGGAAGGGTGTATACAAAGACTCCTGCAGACAATGGGATTAAAAATTAATGACTGTTCTGCTTTTCTCTCTTCAGGTGTAGCACAGATCAATCACATATACAACAACTAAAAGACTTTTCTTAGCCACACTCATACATATATGAAGGTGGTAGATCTGGTTCGCATTTTTTCAGGAAACAACGTTCAAACATTTTATATTGAAAGTGAATCCTTGGAGGGATGATTAGGAGTGCAGAAAGAATGTTTTCCCCTTTCTCAGTGAAGTTTGTTTTTCTTCTCTGCTCACATCTGTAAATCACTTGCCTTCTTATTCTATTAACTTGCACCTGTAGATATACTTAACTAGACTTCTATCAGACCTCAGGCAGAGATGGTTAAAGCCTCCAGATAAGGACTGATAAACTCAAGGGAAACACACCAGTGAAAATCAAAGTATCTTAATCTCATACATTAGAAACAAAACTTAAAACAATAGTAATACATCAGCGCCAACTCCTGACTAATAAAACATAAGCAAGCCTCAGGAGAAATGGGGGAATTAAATAATAATGTTTACCTTGTGGTGTGATGAAAAGTTCTACTGTTAAAAGGACAAACTGAAGCTATTTAAAGACACAACACTGAGACATGTGATATACCCTTAACTTTCGCTGATTTCAGTGAGCTTTGAAGAAGTGTCAGATCTTAGAATCTTTCTCTCTTTTATTGATTTGTACTGGGCATGTGGGCAGTAGTACACATTGAATTGAAAAGAATTATGAAAAGACAGATTTTAGAGCAATAGCATAATTTGTGATTTTCATAAAGCTGAACTGATTTTTACAGGAAGACAACTCCTTTTTGTAACCACCAAGGCAGAGGGGGAGCAGCAAGGAGGGGAGAGGATTACAGCATAAGGTAAAAATCCAATAGGTGGCAAGACTGCAGCAACTAGAGAGGTTTCTTAAATTAGAGAGAGTCTGAATCCCTGAAGCCTCCCGCGAACTTTCCCAGCACATTTTTTCAGTTAACAAACCTCTTTATAGAGCCTTAAGCAAAACCCACAGATTTTTTTTTTTCCTCCACACAAGCTGAGTACAGTCTGTGAAGAACACCCACTAACGGGAAAAACCTTTCATTGTATTCTTGGGAGAATAAATTCAGAATGTGTTATGAAGGTTGGATGAAAGGCATGATCAGAAAAGGACAAAACATAGCACTTATGCTGACCCCATTAGGTAATTTGGTTTTAATTTAAAAAAATTGATCATGAACATACTCATTAGTGAGAAGCACAATAAAAAGGCTAATAAAGTGATAATATCATTGCCTCACTGCTTTATGAGACTATTATATCCAATTTTCTGTGTGGATAAACAAACTAATATGATTACTGTTATTAAAAACAGAGAACTAGCATAATATGAGCTTAGCATATTTTTTAAAAAAAACAACATGGCTCTATTTTTGATTCTTATCAGAAGCTTTGCATTTTTTATCTTTAACAGCTGCTAGGCTACAGAGAGCTGAGCTACACAAAAACTTGCCCACAAATATATCAACTGCATTTAATTCATACATTTTCTTCTTTTGGTACAAGAATCTGTGGGAAGCAAACCCTAAAATGTTCAAAATTTCTGGATTACATGTAAATATTTAACCAAGATTGTACTTCTATTGTAATTTTCATAAAGCTATTAACTGTATTTAAGCCCATCATAATCAAAACAACACTGATTCTGAGATGTCCTGAACTCCCTGAAGTAATGTAGCTGTCCAGGTCATAGAGAAGGGACATTAGGAGTTAGGAGACAAGCATCAAACACCAAAAGGAGTAACTTTTTCCTATTACTTATCTTTTCTGTAACAAAACATCCCATGTAGAATAACTTTTTCTGAATACAATGCTGTCTCTATCATCAGATTAGATTTATGGTGCTCAAGGGTAGATTGTCAACAAACAAGTGCTGAAAGATCTTGGCTTCCAGCAATACATTAAGGTCTGCCAGGAACTAAGTACCAGTTTTATTTATTAAAGTTGAACTTATAATAATAGGAAAAACCAATCACATATGCTTGTTGCCTTGCCAGTGTCCCCAGCTAAACTGGCATCTCTTGGCAATTCTCCCCAAAACAGATTCTTGCCTCAAACTGATAAGCTGGAAAGCTATTTTATTAGTCTGGGAGCTATCTCTGCCATATATGTACCATAAAATTGTACTGAAAAAATAAAAAGGTATTTAAACTACTCCAAAAATTCACAGGGCTAGACAATTTTTCCCCACAACAGAACAGTTTATCTGGGTAAAGTATCAGGTTTTTAAAAACCCTAACCTAGATATTTTAGTTGATCAAGCAAATATCCAACTCTATTCTAGGGATCTAAGCATCTGCCTTCATCTTCCTTCTAAGACAGGTTACAATATAACTTTAACCTGACCACATCAAGATTTTCAAATGTTAGCTAAAACATACTACCTAACACATTTAAAAATACCTCTCAGCCAATGTAAATTTTGTACAGATCTAGATACATATTGTAAAAGTTATTCACTAACCTGAATTCTACCTATATAGAAAAGAAGTATCAATCTCACATAGATCTGTATAGTTTTACATTTTCCCATTTATTCTGTAGACCCTCTATTGTTCTGCAAAAGTCCTACACAAAAAACTGGATGAACCACTGGCCCAATCCAAAATCACTGAAATCAATGGACCAATTAATGGGAACCACAGGATTTGGACAGAGGCTATAGTCCCAATCATATGATTGATTCCATATGGAAAGGATTATCCTCCACCTCCATGCTGAAAACACATACATTCCACCAACCCACACGCGTTCCACTCATCACTCCAGATTAGGATGGTATGTAATTGGACACAAAATTAGAAAAGAAAACTAATTATACAACAACTGATATTGAATGCATGACATTAAAATCATTCAAACCTAAAACTTTTTTCTCTGTAATCACTTTTATTTATTTTAACCTCAAGTGATATATGTAACAGCAGGTAAAAACATTTCAAAAGTAAAATTTTCAAAAGCCATTAAACGATACAGGATTTTCAGTTCCACATTGAAAAGAGACACATTAATTGAAGGTCTTAAGAGCTATCTACATAGAAGAGCACAGATCTACCCGAGCATCTCTCCACATATTCTATGCTGGTGGGGCACAAGCCAGGTGTGGTCCAAGGCTTCACTAGTGCATTAAGACAGCCTTGCACCCAGTCTAGCAGACCCTGCGTCTGAGCCTGGATGTGATGCCACCCTCATGAACCAGATATGGCCCACCCCCAGCAAGACTCTGCTGATATCTCCCTGCCCTTGCCCAGGCAGACATGTTTTAAGTCACACTGGTTTTTTGGTAACATAGCATTCAAATTGCACAAATCCCCAGCTTCTGAAAAGGGGGACTGAGAACTAAATAAGTACTTAGAGGTACAGGAAGGTGCTTGGTGAGATTCTAAAAAAATACCTAGATATATACCTTCCTCTGATTTCCAGTTCCTCTTTGAATTCACCAAACCTTCATCTCAAAATTTAGGTTCCTTAATACCTTTAAAAATATCACTCTTAAACACTTGAAAAATTATACCCAGGATGCTTATTTGAAAACATTCTTAATATGTTGCCTAAACTCTTACTGGAAAAAGATGTCATTAATATCTTAGTACTAGAAAACCATTCCAGGCATTTTCATGTCTTGAAATTGACAACCATTTTGACACTACCTTATATTATCTTCTGAGTAACGGAAACAAAAAATAGAAGTAAAATTATAGCTTCCTTCATAGTCTCAGTATTTCTACCTTCTTAGTTTTCTTGGTGGAGAGGATCAAAAAGGAATAAGGAAGAGAGGAAAAATACAAAGAAAGGGGACTAGTGTAAACATGAATATTAAAACAACAAACAAACATGGACAGGTACATTTTTCAAAGAATATAGAACTGTCTAAGAGGATGCAATTACTCACATTGCCTTCCAAAAGCTCTTCCAAAGAGCAACCTCGGTGTGACTGCTGGTATTTCTCTTGAAAAAGTTTTCCATCAAACTGTTCCCAAGGCATCAAATCATCCATTCTGAATGGAAAGCCACAGGTACTATTGGCCATGAGCAAAGTTGTAAGGCCACGAACAAAGACGGCGCCAAGATGTACAGCTCTCGAGTCCACTTGTGCAAGCTGTTAACACACACAGACACACACACAAAAAAAAAAAAAAAAGAAAAAAAGGTACACCTCACAAATCAGGAAATATAAACAACTTACCATCACATATAACCACACAAACAGCAAAGCAAATGATAAACAGTCCCAAAGCTGTGACAATGATGGTCCTCTATTGCACAGTAGAATTCATCAAAGGATTCTGTATCTAGTTTCATTCAATAAAGTGAAAGAAATGAAGTTTGTTTTAACAAATACAGCATCTCCAGTTTTTAAGATGGATACATTCAAAATGAAAATGAATAGACAAAATAAATGGCTATTGTCCATAGTATTTCTCAAGCATTTGCAGTTCCCCAGAAAGAATTCTGTTAGTGGAATGCAAAACATGAACTGGGAGTATAAAATGATATGTACAGTGATCCATTGACCTTCCACAGTTTGATCAACTGGGAAATGTTACAGCACTCAGAGATCATTTGAATTACAAGATTTGACGGAACAAAGTTTATTGTGCCCAGGCTTTTATTTTAAACACTCTAAAATTTCCTCTGACTGTAGTCTGAAAGTCAAATTATTTCACTTCAAGATGGATGTCTCCAGAAGAAATACTGGAATGGTAAGACAACATCCAGAAAATGCAAAATGAGAAACTCAACAAGACAATTAAAACTTACTGCCAAAATAAACTTCATGGGTGAATTTAACATCCTGCTGTGGCAGAGCATAGCAAACTATAAAAGCCTTGAATCCAATATGGGGAAAACTGTGATTTTAAGTATTGAGTACAAAGCTCCTCAGTAGGGAATGCCTTTTCCACAGTTTGTACCGAAACAGTCTGTCAGGACCAGGAGGGATTCATAACAGTGTGGCCATCAATACTGTAATCCATGGCAGCTGTTACAGTACAGTTTTTCTTACAGTATAAGTTATACCAGGAATGGAATAGCATCCAAAATAGTCCAGAACAGAAAGGACAAAAATGTGGCTCAAATTTGTCTTAGCCCTAGCTCCTGAAGAGCTGTGAATTGTTTGCTTGAAATGCAATGGAAAGGGTTGGCCCATTGTTACTAACAACAACAACATCTTACACCTTGAAAGATCCCCAAAAGCCTTAAAGGTATGCACATACAGCATCAGTGCCCTATTTAAAAAAATGACAAGTAATAGCAGACAACATGAAATGTTGTACTAATGGATCAGAACTTTTTCCTCCCTAAGGTCCACATAACAAAACCAGGAAACCTTTGCTAGCAACACAGAGCTACAAAGCTTCTTCCAAAAGAGACAAACACAATAAATCATTTGGAGAATACAGCTAGAACCTGGTCAAGGACTTAGGTTTTCTGTACTATTACGCAACGAGCTGAAGTCTGTTGCATAATTTGACTACGTGAAACTGGCTTGTGATAGGGTTCCCCCTAACCACAGACAAGAGCAGTAGGGTTCTGTTAAGCCGACTTGAAGATATGAGGTGTGCCTCCACTAGCTGTTTTTTCTACAGTGCAAAAGCAAAAGAGGACCTATAGATGATGATGCAGGCAAAAGATACCAGGCAGGGTGGTACAGAGCCCTCTGGGAAGAACTTTTTCTGCCTCTAGTGATTCCTGGAAAGGCATCAAGCTGGCCACCCAGGCACTGACCCAACACGACACTCAGTACTTGAAATTCACCCAATACAGACAACTGAAGACAACCACTGACATCTAGAAAAATGCAGACAACACAAACTAATTTGAGCAGTCATTTAGAAAATGAAAGGCTCATCCTTTTCTGACTGTGACACTTCATACTTGAGTAAGGGAGACCTTCTCCCTTTCCTTTAGAATAAAGTATTTTCAGTATGGGATTGGGCTATTGAGTTTCAGGAAGTTATTGCCTCCAGATGTAAGCTATCATTTTGTCAGCTGAGACTAGTAACTACATGCACACTCATAACTCTCTTGCTCTGGCAAGTAAAGCAGGTTTTTGCAAACTATTTAACAATGCTGAAAGGTACTTGAAAGAGGAATGTGGTTTAAGTGAGCCAGTATTATTTGTACTAAAGTAGACTGTAAGAGTGCACACAGCCAGTGATCGTGTTGCAGCCGAGAGATTCTTATATTGCACTAACCAGATTGTTTCTGATCACCTGATCAAATCTTAAGACCTGCTATGGAAATGAGTCCACATCATTGCAAGCTTTAAAATGGAATCCGTTCGGTTTGCAATCACAAAGTCAGACTTTATGAGCAGCAAGTACAAAGAGTAAGAACTGCTGGGAATCCTCAAAACTCCCTTTTTTTGTAAACTAATCCAGCTAAGGAATTCTTTCAGAATTTACGCACCCTCGTCTTGTTCTCAACGCAACAATAAATTCAACTTTAAATAACCTCAGTAAAATACCTTAGAGCACTTTGACAAGGGGTAAAGTCTTCCTCTTAAGCTATAAGGAAAATGGACTTGTCAAGCTACAATTAGCAATAGAGGCCAAGAGTGACAGTAGCACACCAACCAACTGAATCAAACTTGGCCAAATTTATATCAATATGATTTATACCACCAATAGTCTCTTTATTATAGATCTGTACAAAACCAGACTGAAATTCCCTGTCATACAAATCAATATCTTCTGTCACTGAATTATCAGTAAGTACTGATAGCGCCAAAAGATTTAATCGCTGAAAACAATCTTTCATGAAGAATAATGAAAACAAGTATTTAATCTGCTGAAAAAAGTAAATGCTTTCATCTGCAGCAAGCAATTTCCCATCTTCTAATTTAATGGCTGTGTACTATATGACTATTAATTCATACCTTTTTGTCATTTATTAACAAAGACGCTTTTACTGTCCTTTTTAATCCCACTGGTACGAAGGATGTAAGACAGCTGTTAGAACAGATTACTAATACTATATGTGGATGCTGGATGCCATCTGGGCCATAAATCTTAAAGCTTTTATATCTTTATTTTATTCTGAAAACTCTAAGCATATACCCAACACAAACATGTGATTAACCCAACTTTCTTCAGTGATGTTATTCAAGTTAGTGCAATATGTATTTGCATATGCAAATGCATATGTATTTGCAGAACAAGTATCTAAATGAGAATTTGAAAAATTTTGCTTTTGATGGTGATGCATACAATAGTAAAATATAGAAAAGGACTTTTGAGTGCTGCCTCAAGCTGGAGATCACTGTAGTACTGTCATTGATGCTAGTTGTTACTTCTGCCTAAGTGAGTATGAAGTCTGAGCTACCAATACAACCCTGGTTGTGCTCTTTTCAACTACACTCAAGACACACTGGTTAAAAAGAAAAAAAATAATGTTGCTGGTGACAGGTTTCACAGGTAGAAGACTTCACTGTCTAGGGATATCAATCCAGAACTTTCCTAAAGCACTAAAGTAACGGTGGGGGTGGATATCAGGTAAGGCTTGTTTTTTTAATGGAAATCAGTACTGGCAATACCAAGGTGAGAACAATCAACAGTGATTTCTTTATTTTAATAAGACAGGAAATACATTCACTAAAGGGTAGTTTCTATTTTCCATCTCTGGCAATGAAAAACAAAGAAAATGAAAGCACAGTGAGTCTATAACAATGAGCCTGTGCACATGGCAAACCACAGACTTGCTTTGCCATGGGAATGCTCACAACTGCTTGGTGTCTGCAATGCAAAGACGTCACGATGAGAAGTGGAAAATTCCAAAAGAAAAGAAGGCTTGCCTTCCAGGGCATTACACCCTAGAGATTACTTCTTATTGGAAATTGTGTCTGTTCTTTTTACTATTTTTATAAACTCAGGACCCCAGTGAATCATGTGAGATACACCCCTGTGATCCCGCTGCTGCTACTCCTGCCACCAGCTGATGACATTTGTGTGAGAGAGACAGGGAGTGCGTGAGAACTGCTCCTCCTGCACCAGCTGCCTGTGCTGTGCCCCTGCTGCTGCTCCTACCAACAGCAGCTCCCCACCCTCTCAGCGTTTGGGGAAAAAGATTACTTTTCCTATTTGCCAACATTAGCTGAAGACTGAGATGAGAACTCAAAAGTTCACAGTCCTCTAGTATCATTGTAGCAGAGGTTACTGATACCGTGCTTAGAAGGCCTGAGCTGAACTGGGTAAGCCCGCTTGAAAAGAGCAAGAGAAGTGCTACAGCACCCACATCAGTGATGTATCATGGTTTTTTCTAACAATTTGAGAAATGTCTGCTGGAAGAGCCATCATCATAGACTTACCTCGTGCCTTTTTCTGCTCTAGAAACACGGGGCTTTAGCCTGTGGACCACAAGTTCAGGCTGATCTCTGTGCTCGTGTGCATCCTCATTGACCACAGAAAGAGGCTTTGCGAGAAGGAAAGCGTTTGCTCACAGGAGCAGTTTGCAAATCTAGACCCAGAGACTATATCCTGCTGAAGAGTTTTTACTTAAAGGAAGAAAAATAGATGGATCTTGTACATGAAATGCAAATTTCCAGTTCAAATTACATCTAATTAAACAATAATCAAAAAATAATCAGGATGTAAAAATACCTTTATGTTTTAAGGAAATACTATTAGTCCTCTGAGTCTTTGTGGATTCACAAGTGATATTTTGATACAGGTGTAAACTTTATCCTATGCACTTTGAAAGCTGCACAACCTATTTTCAGGAACATACTAAAAAACCCCACAACTCCTTCACCACTCTACTCTATGGAGTTTAGAGGGTTCAAATTCTGTTAGAAGGATGAAGAGGTTCTACTGCACTTGAAATGTAAGGGCAAGTATCTGAATATGCCAGATGTCAGCAGACACAAATGGAGGGCAGAACCGTACCCACTGGCAAATCCGCCTCACTATCTTCATTTCTAGAAACCAAGGAGAAAGGTAAAGATATGATAATAATTTTACAGTTCTTGTGCTACTTTATGCGTCATCTGTATCTCAATGCACTAAATACTACATTTCATTTAGGAACTGGTTCCTCTGGTACAATTTTCAACAATATTCTGGGGACACACTTCTTCAATGAAAAAAATTTGTATTAATAATTGTTATTTAGGTTAAAGTTGTTCTTATGCATTTAATTTTTTTCCTACTCTGTTGCCTTCTTCCTGTGGTTGAGCTGAATACAGAAGATATGACTATGGCTAACATTTTGAAATACAAATTTAAAAAGAAATAACTTAAAAATTACATAAGGCATTTCCATCCTGCCCCTTTCCAACCCACCCTCAAAAGAATGTACCTGTTTCTGTTATAAACAGGAAAATGCAACACTCAAGGACAGGTTAGTATTTGCTAATTTCTAGTTAAAATTAATCAACTGAAGAACAATAACTAAAAATCAATGAAATTTGACCCAAGCAATAAACTGCTGAAATTCAAGTGATGGTGATCAAAATCTGAGTACTTTCCTAGTTTAACCAGTTCTTTTTAGATCCATTTGAACTCAGTCAGTATATTATCAATATACTACTTCTTATATTACCTCCCTCAAACCCACTTGTATCTTAAATGATCAAATATTTAACAATAGGCAATTCATGCTTGAGCAATAAAGGCAGCAGGTAGATCCTATCTCAGCTACTTGTCATTAAAACAGTAAGGCTTAGCTTTGCCTGGGAGAGGTAAGGCACACTGTGTTCCAGATATAAAGAGATGAACTGTCAACTGATGACAACTTCACTAAAGTTAAATTCTCTGCAATGGGAAGTTCTTTCTTGAATTCCAGATCTTCCTGTCTTCGGCCATTAGTATAAATTCCCAGTGTAAGTTGTCAAAAGATGCTAAAACCTCTGTGCACTGGAACTATATGCTCTGTTCTTGAGCAAAGATAAACTAAACTGGTGCAACGGTGGTAAATTTAAGGAGTGTTATCCTACAGAGATGGGCTGGTGAAACCGTACATTTACTTGGCATCAGTCAGCTTTAAGCAATAGGCTGCTGGGAGTGTCGTACATCACCTGCTTCCTTGACCTGTCAAATTGAGGGGGGAAAGGAGCACCAGTTATTTTGAAAACAGGACTAAGGTTTATTCTGATAAAAGATTACGGCTTAAATTAAGCTCTTCCTGCTTAAACAAGGTGTGTGCAAAGGAAAATGGGGATTGAAAAGAGATCCTGTGAGGGCATGTGCTGCAACAGAAACTAGAAAAACCAGTTTTTAAACACTTCTAAAGCCTCGCAGTAAATATTTAGCAGTAAACAACCCAATTGTTTAGTGTTTATATGTTGAGGAAAGTTTATTTACCCGGTTTTATCAGGAGTTTGATGTAAAATGATACCTCTCTGTGAAAGAACACTTTTATTTACAGTAAGCCAAAAATTGCAATGAAGTCAACCTAAAAAAAGCTTCAAAATAGCTTTTACCTTTAAGCAGCCTACAAAATAATGACACGGAAGTACTACTACTAACCAATCTGCAATCAGATAAAAATCTCCTTCAGGTCCAAAAAGATTGCTCTCATTTCTTGTTTAATTTTCAAAAATATCAGCCTTTATCAGAGCTCTTAATCACATCTACAACAAAACCCAGCATAAATGACATTTCTGTGATGACGAATATCAACGGTTAAAAAGTTTAGCCCCTTCAGCTTATTTGTACACAGTTATGTAATGGACAGCACACTAGCACCTGCAAAAAAGATTAAAATAACATTATTTTTCTTATTTTAGCCACAACTGCTCGACTCTGATCTAAATGATTACCGGGCTAATAACAGTCCATAGTACATGTGACTTTTACAGAACATTTGCGTAAATTTTGAGTTATACTCATCAGGCTAACTATCTGACTGTAGCCCAGCCAGCAGCCACATTCTTTCTATAAAAGTGAATGAATTCATTCAGATTTTAATTTTTACTGTCTTAAATACGTACCTGTGTTTTTGGTGACATACTTATCTTTAAACCTTCTCACCTTTCCCTCATATAGATAATATTGGATTTACTTGGTAGCAAAATATATTTTATTTGTTTGGAACTCTGAAAACTCTTATGATCACGTCTTCTTTCCTCCCCCCCCCCCCCCCCCCCCCCCCACATTAGTTAAATGTTGTGGAATTACGAGAAGGGGAAGTATTGCCTTGCAACTAATAAAATTTGTCCCTGATGGGGGACAAACTGCTGACAGACTCCGGGTACATCCGCACCAGGAACTGATGGGCTCCTGTATGTGCTATGTCACTGGCATCTGAAATGGTTCAGTAATTATTTGAAATTTTTTCCCATGCCTGTAGCAATATCTCCCTCTCACATGGATGCCCTAATAATGTGATGTCACATTAAAGCTTCCTTCTTTTGGGCAATTTAGAGTGCCTTCTCCCCAGCTGTCTACTTAAAACAATCAGCAGTAACTTATTTTTCTCAGACTCCTACATCTCTGTCAAATGTGGCTGAAATTAGCCAACATATTCAAAAGTTATTAGGGGACATGGAGAAAAACTTAAAAAATGTACAAAAGGTCACTTCCCTCTCTTAGTTCCAGTAACTTTCCATTGTAAGCCTTCAAAGATCAAACTTCTTCCACTCCCTTACTTTCTGACACGCACTATATATTTCTGTATTCTACTCTACGCTGACTAGCTCCTTTACCAAAATCTTTAAAATAAGGGGCTTCATTTGCCACCACCTGCAACTTGACCATACTCCTGATCTAAAGTCCTAATCCACACCTTACCCCAGGCCCTTTCCCTTTGTTTAATCATAGGACTGGTCCATGGAACAAAGTTTTAGGAGTAAAATCCTGCCACCAACACAACTACTCAGCAGAGTGTGCTTGGCTACCTTTGCTAATGCAGTGTTGTCCTTTCACAGCCGCAGACTGTATTGGCAAATGATAGCTGGTTAGGCACGCAACTGCTCAGTGTGCTGCTGTCTGGTGGCCTATCTTGTGGGCATTTTTCACAGTCTGCTGTGAAACCGTTGCTGTGGATTAAGACATCATTGTGACTACAAAGAAATTTTGATAGGTGGGAGTTCACTGCTACAACTGCCCGGGGCTTAATTAGCCAAACTTAAAAATCAGTTTTGTTTTCTCCCCAGAGTAGATGTTCAAGATCTATTTAATTGTCCTAATGTATGGCCATTCACTCTCTTAAGCTGTTTTGAGTACAAACTTTTTAAGGGCCTGATCTATTTCCCACTGAAACCAACAGAAAGACCAGTGAACTTCAGCAGAATTAGATGAGGCAAAATTTAATATGTCTGAAGCTCTGCAGCTCCCAGAAACACCATGACAACTGTTACTAATGTCATGTCTGGTATATAAGCTCTTCAAATAAAACTGTCATTGAACCAAGATGGTTAGTATAGAGAATTCCAGGAAAATGAATACTATTTGCCAGTGCAATATAGGTTTTGTTGTTGGGGTTTTTTTTCTCCTAGGGTTTCTTTGTATTGCAAAGCAGCTGCACAATAAGATTGTTGACACTACCGTTCACCTTTTGAAGTGATATGGTCCAAGGTAAACAGTTCTGGCTAAGGAATTTTCCAGGTGTTAAATCCACAGGTTGAGGAAGAAACGAAGAACTGGTCTGCCTCTATTTCACTACAATCCCGAACCATGAATCAATGCAGCAGTATCTCAGATGACCTACGAAAGGAACTGCCAGCCTGCAACCTGTGATCAAGTATGTTCAGGATACTAGGAAGTGATTTGTAATTAACCTGCAATAGAGTATCCACTTCCAGAACACCTATTTCTTTCAGAATGAAAAACTGCCATACACGGCTTGAAAGTTGCTACCTTTTGGCATAAGAACATCAACCCCACACTGTAGTTTAGATGAACACATACAGTGAAATTAGACAATACTTGTTTGGTGCACACAACTTGCATAAAGATGGTCTTCTGAGCTATTCAAGAACTGACTACAAATAAAGGTTTTAAAGAAAATAACATTATGTACGTGCAATATTCTACATTTTCTTGTATCAGCACTATGTCAAAGCAAATTGCATATAAACAGGCAAACAGTTTCTGTGAGAGTAACTTGGCTATTTTTAAAGGTGTACTTAACATGGAGAAGAATGCTGTTTAAAAGAAAATGCATGCTCTGTAATAAGCCAAAATGGGATCTCAGCGCTTCAGCCAGCATTGGACTCTGCAGGCACTTTGCTGATGAAATAAGCATTCACTGACATTCCAGCCTCAGGAACTGATCCACAGCCATTTTAAAACAAAAGGTACCTATTTTGTTTGGCACAAGGTGCTGTGCCAAAATAAACTTCCTGCAGAACCACTAAGCTTTCAGCCTCCTATAATTGAAAAATATTACTTGCCATTGTTGCTAGAGCGAAGTATGCCTCTGTTGTGTTGAAGCCTCAGTGTACAAATACAACATACAATTGTATAATTTTGCTAAAAAGTAAATAACACTGATCAGATTGAGGGATGGTTTTTCAAAAGTGTATTGGCATAGCTCTGTTTTTATTAAATTCAGTAGTAAAGCTCTCATTGACTTCAGTAGGAACTTATGGAACTTCAGTCCTAGCATAGAAATATTTTCTGCCAAGATGTATTTCTGTATCCTATACACAGAAAGTAAATAGAAAACTATTGCTAAGTAGGCATGCGTTAACTGCCCTTGCTAAAACCAATACATAATTTCGTACTTGGCAAGGAACTGAATGCCTCTTCTTTTAAATCTATCAGGGGAATATATAGCAGCCTAGCTGAATGTAACACACCTTTTTAGCTAATGTGCATGTGCTTCCTACTAGTGCTGGTGTGACACTAGACACATTGATTAGATTCCTAAACCAATTAACTAAATCTCCCCATAAATTTTGTTTGGAGGTAACACACAACCACCTTTACACATCTGGTATTTACTGTCCCTGTGTGTTGTTTCTTCACTTGTAACACTTATAACAGTGAACATCAAAGGAAGTAATCCCAAAATAAAGGTGAAGGGGTGGAGAATATATGTGACATCAATATTAATGTTAAGAATATATTAAAAATTCACATTTATACAGCACTTTTGGGTAAAGAACTTCTATTATTGGACTACTGGTGCATGAGTGTTACAAGTAAGAACTAAAATGCAAGAAAGAACTGAACAATTTGACCAAAGTCATAGAGGAAGCAATAGATAGGAACCGGACACCATCTTGACTTTTAACCCCTGGACAATGATAATGTCAATCAAGAATACACTTGAAAAGAAAGCGAACGAATCAGTTCTTGGTTAGCCTGGCTGTTTCTGATATCTTCAAGATGAACATTTCTACTATGGTAATTTGAAAAATTCCAGTACATCCTACAAAGCACTGCAACCATATGCCTAAAGGCTTGTTTTATCTTTTTCCTCCATTCACCTATAAATGTCTCATTAGGTCATTTCAGGAAACACTTTTGCTTCTCCGAAGTTACACATAGCCATCTGCTTCCCCAGGGACAGCCTAGACAGATGTGCAGCTTGCATTCCTGCTCAGGCGTGACAGGGGCATGCAGGTAGGTGCAGGCAGCCCCGAGCAGATGACAGGCAGGTGCCACCGCTTCCTGATGGCACACTCCCTTCCCTCCCTGGCTCCAGCCCCTGCACGTCACCTGCCCTGAGGGGACACAGGTCAGCCCTTAAAGGCAAGGGAGAGCAACCCCACCTACACCACGCAAACACCACCTCCAACCCGCACGTACTGCTTGTTCCTTCTAACATACAATATGCAAGGAAGTGAAAACTATTTACCTGATGAGTAAACGTACACTTCGACCAACACTAACTCGGCAGGAAAATGTCAGCTGATACCAGAAATTATTATTTTCCCTCTCTGTAATAAGTTACCTCCGACTTTTTCAAAGCTATCAGTTTGCTTAATATTTTGGGAGAGCTTTATTACCTTCACTACCAATAACTACATTTCACTTTCTGCAATATTATTAGGCATGGATTAAAAATTAACAGTAATTTTGTTATCTGAAATTCCAGAGTGTCTTTTACCTTGAGAACATCGTGAATAATTCTTCATGCTATATAAAGTCTAAAAGCAATTTATAACTGAAACATTGCTGCTATTTCTTTGCTGTTGAAACCTTGCTAATAATGAGCTACAGGGCAGTAAAGGGGAAAACTCACAGAAAAGCAGAGCAAACTTACACAATTATGGAGAAAAATGCATGATTGTCTTCCACAAAGGAATACAAATCCTCTCTTTTAAGGCCCTTGCTCAAAATCTTACTCAAGATTTTCTCCACAAGCAAACTGAATCCAACTAAATGAATGCGTTTTTCTCAGAAGGTAGAAGAGCTGATCTAGTCACCCTGGGGTTTGTATTTGTGCCAGTGACACATAACAGAATTCACACAGTTATGTGAATTCTGATACTACAGCTTATGTCAAATGTAAAAAATGTTCAGGGAAATAGACTCTAATAATACTAATAAATATACCATGTTTGGTAAAGAAGAAAATGGGGGAGAGCAAGGCAGAACAGCAATCTTGTCTGGAAGTTGGTATGTTAGCCTAAGAAATTTTTTTTATGTGTTTATGAACCAACAGCAGCAAAGAAAGGTAGAGTCGGTTGACTATGCAACAGGACCAAGAAAACTTGCATTTCTTCAGACCTTCAAAAGATGCTTACGAAAACAGTAACAGATTTTGAGATGGGACTTTCAAAAAATGCTGAAAGCAGTGAGTAACTTCAGCTCCTGAGATATAATTGTATTTGCACTAATGCTTGATCTGTGCAAGTGCAATACTTCACTCTCAGTAACAGACCAGGGGAGCCATACCCACCACTTCAAAGTCATTACAGAAAATAAATAGGTTCTGCAGTACAAAAGCAGCACAGTGAACCAGGCATGCAGGCCCAAGAGGCCAAAACACACTTATTAAGAGAAAAACAGAGTCTAGATGCCTGATTTAATATAAGCAGGCTCATTTAACGCAACTTTCTCTTGATTAATCATTTAATTTTTTTTTTTTTTAATATTTAAAATGAAAACTAATTTCACTACTTGCAGACTTGAACTGTTTCTATTTGGACTAGTTCATTTAAGACTATCTTGAGGACATGAGAAGAAAGTTGTATTTCTGAGGTTGAACAGGGACTGAACCAATCTCAGCTTGAAATCACATCCCATACTGCTGCACTTTTGTTCCAGATTAGCTCAGAACACTGAGAAAACCTAAAGACTGCAGATGAGAGAACGGGCTGAGAATCAATGCCAAGATCAGTAAACCACCTCAATCCCCACCATTCCCCACCCCCTGCCAGTTACAATCTCACCTACCATTTTAAAAACACTTTTGACAGATGCAAATTTTGTGGGAATATAAACCTCGATTCAGTAAAGCATTTGGGAACGCACTCAAATTCCACTTTAGTTAATACTAGCGTAAATCACAGAAGCAGGTCCTAAGTATGTGAGAGAGGTTTATCTGTGAGATCTTTACAATATTCTTACTTGTATTTTATGTTTCACTCAATCCAATTAGACCTCAAGCAAGTATTTATTAGGAAACAGTCACACAGGCACAATAAACATACGCTCCCGGGGGGAGAAAGGATTTTTTTTTAAACTATTTTGAAAAATATAGATAGCTCACAAAGGCTGTTTGGAGTCTGTCTGAAAAGTATCACATCTAATGGTGTTGACAAACGTAGCTTGGCTTGCCAAATAGGTCAGAAGATTGAAATTCTGGAATGTTCAGAATCTGGGTATTATTTATGCTTTTCTGTCTGCATGGCAAGGGAGAAAGAATACAGAGTTTAAAAATACAGAATGGATTTAGCAACATCCTTCTGAAATTTGAGGGACCCTAACCAAGATACCTACACACTACTCTCAAACATACTGCTTTTTTGCATGAATGTGGCTAAGTATGCCTCAGGAAAACATTCAGAGAAAAGTATCTTGTGTAATATTGGTATAATACTATTACCAAGCTGATTTTGCTTCCATGACACTGTACAACGGAAAATATTTGAAGGTTCCATGCAACTACAATTCTTGCTAAAGCTATTTCTGCCTGTCAAACTAGTTAACTAGCTTGCTGAGTATTTTACTATTCCAAAAGCTAATTAAGTAATACTTAAGTAAGACTAAATATGTATTTTGTGAAAGTTCATTTGCAATCAAATTGCAAAGACTCTCTGGAGCTTATAATTTAAAATCTAAAATGACTGCACTCATTTCACATCAGTAGTACTTTTTAAATAACTGAAAGCACTTGAAAAATTGAAGGAATACACTTCAGTGCTTGACTTTCTTATGCCGCGTACACAGCCAAACTGTTCCTTTTACAAGTGGCACAAAAGATGTAATTACTCCAAAGCAGATATTCTGGCATAACTGCCTATTTTATGGCAAAGCTATTGTGGTTTAACCTGGCAGGCAGCTAAACACCACACAGCCATTTGTTCATTCCCACCCCGGCAGGACGGGGGAGAGAATCAGAAAAAAGGTAAAACTCATGGGTTGAAATAAAGACGGTGTAACAGGACAGAAAAGGAAGGGGAAAATAATAATAATAATAATGGTAAAAGAATATACAAATCAAGTGATGCACAATGCAATTGCTCACCACCCGCTGACCAATGATGCCCAGCCAGTCCCCAGGCAGTGGGCCGCCACCCCCCAGCCAACTCCCCCAAGATTTACTGTTCAGCATGATGTCATACGGTCTGGAATATCCCTTTGGTCAGTTGGGGTCAGCTGCCCCAGCTGCGTCCCCTCCCAGCTTCTTGTGCACCCCCAGCCTCCTTGCTGGCTGGGCGGTGTGAGAAGCTGAAAAGCACTGCTCAGCAACAACCAAAACATCAGTGTGTTATCAACATTATTCTCATCCTAAATCCAAAACACAGCAGTTTACCAGCTACTAGGAAGAAAATTAACTCTATCCCAGCCAAAACCAGGACAGCTATAAAGAGGTTGTAAATGCCATAAATTGCAGCAGTGATGTGTATGTCCACCTGTGCATCTGCTACTAACTTGGAGTTTGTATTTTCTGACATACATTTCACTTTTAAAAGCATTTAACAGGACCCAGATTTCATCGACCGATTTCCAGGTGTATTTTCTTTTTAACCAAATTTTCCCATCTCATCTTTGGCCACATCCTTCAGAAAAAATGTGATTCACAACTTTACACCTCCAATACAAATTTTTCACATATTCACATATTTAGAGAAATCTTAGAAAAAATGTATTTGTATTTCTAAGTCCTTATGGCCTCTCCTGTTTGCGCAGTATTTTACATGCATTACAGGTGAACAATGATCTATAATTGCACTTGTAAACAACAAGGGCAAGCACAATATAAGAAACAAGACTGCAAGCATGACTGCTGGTGCCTCTTTTTCTCTACAATGGCCTCAAAGTTAGACTGATGGCTCTCTGGGCTTTTTGCCAAAACCGCACACCAGATTAAAATAGAAAGAAGGGAAATAGGCAACCTGGGGTCCAAAATTTAATTCTGACCTTATGTATAAGCTCTATGGGAGGCTTGGGCAAAGCAGAATGTTAATCTGCCGTATAAGGGGGGGCACAAGGAAACTAGAAAAAAAAACTTACAAGAAAAAGAATGTATAAAATCTCTTCTCTATCATGTGCACATTTTGGCATTTTGAAACCATCGATCTTGAAAAATAATCAAATCTTCATGTATAAACATTGTATTATTCCCAGAAAGTAATACTTAGTGTGCATTTTAGTTACATGTCTACAGCCCACTTTCTTTCAGCATGAGATAAACTGTATTTTTTATGGCTTTAACCCACTTTATTCAAACCATGGACATTTCTGTTTCATAAATTTGCAGGTTTATGGATCTCATTAACTATGAAATATGGATAGCATATCAGAAAGCAGATTTGAAAGTGAAGTCTGAAAAGTTTGTTTCATCCTATCAGAAGAACAGGTTCTATTTACATTTTCTTTCATACTTCACAGTGGAAGTTAAGTTTTCTTCTGCTAAAACATATTTGCTAAGGGACTCCTTTGCAGAAACAGAGCAATTTTTTTTTATCAAACCAGTGTTCTTCACAGAACTGTTTACAAGCAGTAAACATTTTTTCTACATTTAAAATAATAATACAGTGTTAAGTCCAAAATTGCAAATGACCAAACATTTTCATAAAATTTTGCAGATGCTGACTAAGTTTAACATAACTTCCTTGAAAGCTCTGTTATTAAGTTGTTTCTAGCGATCATGTTTAACTTCTCAGTGGAGAAGAAAAAGTATGGTAAACAGATTAAACTCTATTCCTCTGGTTTCCTACTATAAAACCCATAAATTAATTAGCTATGTACTAGTGTAATTCACTGCACTTGGATCCTTTGATTTGAAACAAAAATACCTAGAAAATTAAGCTGTTAAATACCTATTGATACCTTATTTACTAATTGTTAAGATAACAGCATAGCTTAATTTTGTAAAACTACCAAATCAACATAGTAATGAGTAAAAACAGTTTAAGCTATTCTGAGATGGACTCTTGAAAATGAGATGTTTGAATTACAATGCTCAGAAAGCTTGCTTTATTGATAATTATTTTTAGAATATTTATATAAGATATTCTACTAGTTTAGTCTCCTGCCCTTCCAAGAGAAAATTCACAGGACATTATTAAGTTCATCTACACACCCTATTTCAGAAGCACACAAACAAGAAACAGACCATTTTTTACTCTTCTTGTGAAGTGAGATTAACCTCATATGAATCTTCACATTGCTCCTGGCGCTACCACAAAATTACAGGTGTCTTATATATGAAGAAAAAAATTATTTTTATGGCAATTAATACAACATAACATCTTCTCTTGATATAGCTTGACAAGTCAGAGATACACAACAAACTGAGAAATAGCAACTATTTTCCACTGGGAGATCAGGTCATCAAAACACAGGAAGGGACATTAATTTGAAGGCAACGGGGAAAGCTCTGAAACTGTTATTCACCTATTCACAACCTTAGAAGGGAAAGGGGCCAAAATCTTTCCTCACTACTCTCTTCAGAGGGATTTATTCTAGCTCAAACTACTACCAAAGGCACTACTGTGAATTTCAATAGAATAAGACAAGGAAGTGCTCTACAAAATAGCCTGATACAAAAATTTCAACTGTGTTATATCAATCTTTTGTTGGTTTTTAGCACAGCAGAAGGCATTCTGCATCAGTGCATGAAGTGCTGTAACAGTGCAAGAGTGATGTAACTTTGGAAAGTACCTGCCAATAGCATGCATAAGTCAATTCCAACAACATACTGTCCACTTCATAGCGATATACCATGCAGTGTAAGACCAGCTTCAAGTTTCATGTACTTTTATGTCAACAACAGAAAAGCAGACAGTATCTGATCTGCCATAAGCTTTGTGGGAAAGTTACAAAATTTTGTGAACAACTTCGAATTAGTAGAATGACTGCTAAGTAGTGTATATTGATTAATATTACATGTTTGGATGCAACACTCAGACTTAAAATTTCACAGAACCACAACACAAATCACACAAAAACATCCAATTCAAACAGAATAAACTTCCAAGCACTTTAGAAACTTACATAATAATACCTGTAAGTGCACCTATAAACAAATTGTTTCAACACTTCCCACTTATGCTTGGCTTCCTTTATGGTTTTACTGAATGACTGCCACAACAGACTTGATAAAATAATGATACTCTCAATGTTAAGTGCAACACTATGTGCAATCATATCTTCAACAGAAATAAATCCCACATTTTTGCTGTTTTCCATATTGCCTTCATCTCATTGCCTCCTTTTTGTGACACAGATCTAACACTTGATCAGCTGCAGAACAAATTTGTGCTGAATTCAGAAAAAACTGACAGGAGGCTGGGCTCTATCTGTTAAAATGAATCAAATAATGAAACTGGAATCACACTGGTTTTGTTATTTTGGTCCCCGTGCACTAGAAATGGATGGATAGTAACAGGAGCGGTCAGTTTACCTCGCTATCAGCAAAAAGTACTTTTAAAACTCTAACATGGACTGTTTAAAGTAACAGAGAGTTTATTGAAAATATAAGCAAGATTTTCAGAGGGAAGATACGTTAAGGTTCCAACCATTTCTAACCTTTTCCCCCTTACTTTTAAGTAAACCCACAACTCAAATAGCCATCGACATTTGCAGTCTGTGCTGTACACTGCTAATACTTTGAATACAATCTCAAGCTATGAGACTGAAAGTACTCTTGTATAATTAGATATGCAAGAAGAACTATTTAGATGATTCTACTGCATTAACAATGTAGGATCCTGCTTTTCCACATGTAGATTCAAGAAGATAGGAAAGGAAAAAAAAAGTTGCACAGAGTATATAAAAATTTTAAAAAGAACTCCTGAATAATTACCGAATAGTGTGATCCAAAAAGTCTACACTACAGTGGGCCACATTATGTAACAAGACATTTTTTCTGGTTAGATTTATGTTATGTTTATGTTCTCCCACAAGTAGTAATACTAAACTTTATTTAATGTAGTGATTTTCATTCAATTTATGTCCCAAAACACCATCCTCCTCAGGAAAAGAGAATAAAGCAGTGTTGCAAGACAGGATTCACCATTACAAATTTTCCATCAGCTGGAAGTCTGGAAGCCAAGTCAGGAAGAAATCTGAGACTAATTCGCTCACCCTAGGACTGCAACCACTAGAAAATGTCCTTTTTTTTTTTTTTTTTAAGTGATTAACAAATGTAAGTATTCACATGAACTGTAGCACATTAAAAGCCTATATAGTTACCAAGACCTTCAGTTCTCATATTTGAAAAAAATTAATGTAGAAGAATTTTCCCCCACAATATTTATCGCAAAGCTATCATGAACATTTTATGTTACTCAGTTATTCCAGTCCATACCTGCAAACCTGCCAGTTGAGCAGCTGACTTCCCTTTGAGGCAGAGAATGAGTGCCACAAACGCATTTAAGTCCTCCAGAGAGAGGCTACTGACCTAAAGCAGATGAAAAAATAACATATTATTTGAAGGCTCTGAAGAGGAACTTTCTGAAAATTGACTCTTCTTGCTCAAGCACATCAAACTTAAATCAATGACTTCCTGAAGTTATGACCACCATGAATGCATCACCTAGGAAAAGACACTTCAAGGGAACAAAATACTTTCACAACTTGAATGAAGTGCATACCCTAATACCCGTGTATAGTGTATATACATGGATTTCCACATACCAAACAAAATGCCCACCCTTCATGTATTCCTTTTTCCTCTTCCCCTGGAGATTTTTAATAACAGGAAATTTCATCTCCATAACACTAAGCATAGTAAAACAAATGAGATTTAAAAAAATATAAAAATTGCTTTATAATCAAGATCCAGAATAAAAACCACCTCAATGAGCCACAGATGTGATGAGCATTAGGATTTCTTTCAAATGCTTACATGGTTATCTGCTAGAAACTTTAAAAATAATCTAAAATATTTCAATTACCTATTTTAAGCTAAATTTCAGGATTTAACAAAACATATTTGGATTCCTTTAGGTTTTTAGGCTACATACTGAAGTGGGAAGAACTCAAAACTATAAGAAAACTAAAACTAAAACGTTCAAGTGGGAAAACATAAAGAAAAACTCTAAATTCATGTAACAGTTCACTCCAGTACTTCTATCAGAATAGGGAGAATGGGGGCATTTACTGTTGTGAAAAAGAATTCCGAGATTCTACAGAGGCACATCATCACCTCAGGAGAGAGACAGAGGGACAGTGCTAAGATCTGATAATGGCCCTACTTTACCCTGTATTTCAAGTCAGGTGTCACCTTTGTGTAGATGGCAACAAGAGAGGTTTACTAAACCTGCACATTTTACACACTGCAGTAACAGAAAAAGTGACATCCATCTACGAAACAATTCTTAATACTTGCACAATTTTGTCCTAAGAAAAGTCAGTCAAAGGTTGCTTGCAAGTACAACAGCAAGGAAATGCCCCTAACAGAGCAGATGAGCCAAAATGTTTACTAGTATCAAAACACTTCTTTACAGAAATATTTTATTCAGTAACCGAACTTGGTGAGTTATCACACTTCCATTGTCAGATTTCTTCCAAAACTATAACAGCTTGAAAGAGAAATTTCCCCTTTTTCTGGAGACTCCACAGTTTGATATTTGAACTCATTCACTCCTTTCCCCTACTTTAAAGACAGACCTATTATTTTGTAATTTTTTCACTATTTTGTTCTTAATTTGGAGGATATTTGAAAAGTACCCTCACTGAAAAGATTACTTGTCAAATTGACAGTTTCTTTACATAGTTAAGATTTGCTTATTGGAAATTTTTTCTCACTTTAAAAAAACAATGTGTCTGAAATTTTCATTAAATACTTGCACATAAATTTTGAGGAAGCCAGGTGGGTTGGTCAGTATGTTGGTTCCTGCAAAAACCTAAGCTTTAGGTTAGATTAAATGATAAGTAATGAAATTTTTAAGAAGCTTATTTCTCCCTCACATGAGCTGAAGGAAATTATGTTAGCCTGCTTCAAGGCAACCTACAATTGCTCAAGTTAAAAAACCTCTGCGGTAACAATCTACTTTCCCTCTCTAATACAAATGTAGGACTGAAGTGTAAAGACAAGAATTAGGCCAGTTAGACCAGCATTGTTTTCTCAGCTATAAAACAAATGGAAGCAGTATGGCCAGCTCAAAGCATGGCTGCTGACACTCTTGCTCTCATGTTTTCCTCTCAAACACCCCAAGAAAACAAATGGACAATATCAGAGAACTAACGAAAGTTTAAAACAACTCACCAATGAAAAACATTTCAATCCAAATTAGTTCCCTAGTCTGGTTCACAGGGTAGATTGTGTCAGTGCAACTCAGAGGGCAGAAGAGAATCAGAAAACAGGACAGGTGTTGTGAAACTGGCACTGCCATGAAAAACCTTCCATGAAACTAAGACTTTGCATGATCTCTCCGCTATTATTCTTGTTGAAAACATGAGCTGCAAAACTATTTTCATCTCTGTTTTTAATGTTAGACATTAGATAATTAAGTTCTGAACACCATATCCCTAACAAGCAATTTTTTTCCATTTTATTAATATGCTGTGATCAAGGCTCAGTAAATTCACATTTCTGTAGGTGTTCTGTCCTGTTACTCCTCTTCTTAATCCCTCTAAAGAAACCCTTCTCAAGTAATTTAGTAATCATGCTATGAAAGGGTGTACAGGATAGCACAACAAATAAACGAAGCAGTGAAAATAGATAAATAAATGGAACTGTGATTTCATATCCAAATGTGAAAAACACTTAAAGCATGTTAAAAACTAAGTACATGATACGTATCTTGCTGAATTGAAACCGCAAGGCATGAAATTATGTTTAATGATTTCATCTTCAAAAATCTTTCCATTTATATTCTGCTATAGAAAAATTAAAGAAAAAAAAAGAGCTATATGGATCATTTGTATTATTCCCACATGTACGTCCTCAATGTATCATCTAGGTTTGAGCAAACACGTATGAAGGAAAAAGAAAGGAAAAGTCAGGGAGAACTTGTTTTCATGTATCACACAGCATTATAAATCTGTTATTAAGGAAAATGAAGTCTGACAAAGCAAAACAAAAGAAAAAACACAGCTCAGTATAAGTATAATTGCAACAGAGCTTATCAGATTAGATATTATAATTTTCTCATCCTCAAGAGAGGAAAATCTGCTTGTGAGATCAGCATTTGAAAGGTGGCAAGTACAGACAATATATTAAATACCTAAGATAAATGTAAATAATGAAGCAATATTGTATTTAATCTTGTGTTCCTTTTTATTACAGTTAAGGTAGTCTGCAGGCTGCCAAATGTTTGGAATTATAACAGAACTGCTACCTAATGATGCCCTATTACTCAGAACTTAATGAGAAGAGCCATATCCTCAGTTCTGGCTTGAAACTGAGTAGCTTGACAAGATGGTGTGAAAAAGTAGTGAGAGCTGACTAAATATTTTTATTGTCTGTTTGCACAGCCTGCATAGTCACCTGAGGGAATATCTTCTTTTGGCGACACAAAGGAAACACAAAAGGAGCAGCTTTAATTTGCAAACAGGTCCCAAAAAGTGGGGGAAATCCCTCAGTTTATACTCTCTCTGTTAAACTGCCCAAGGGGCTTTGTCATGGGCATGTGAGAGTTATGATTAACAACTGAAAAAACCCAAGTGTTTCTTGAACAGGATGATGCATGTTAAATGCAGTAATTAAAAATACTGTAATGCAGTACTATTATATTTGATCAACTATGCCTACAGTAAAGATTAAGAGAAAAATCCAGCACAGTCTAGCAAGAAACAGTTTATTAGCCAATCACATCTATCAGGAATGACAGCTGAAGAAAAAGCAACTGTCCCCATTACCTGCATCATAAGATAGGCCAGCAAGCAGCAGAATGCTGCAACAGGTGCTTCTAGAGCTTGGAGCTCTTCCATCCCGTCCTGAAGGTGAAAGCATGCCAGAAATGTACTATACCGTTGCTTTTCCACGTCAGGTCCTTTGGCAAACCACAGTGTTTTCAAATTAGGTGTTCCACCTACAAAAGAAACCCATTCTTTTATCTTGGCAGCAGCAAGATAAAACATGCCTACCTCATTACAGTCTGAAAGGAAACAACTGATCTGTTCTTGGCACTTGCAAGGACCACAGAGTTGAAAATAAAATATATTTGACAAAACTTGGCATTTAAAAAAAAAAATTAACAAAAAAATTATGGCCTGTAATTTAAACAAATTGTATTGAATACAGGCATGTTTAAGCAGAGTGGACTGAATTCAGTTGTTACAACAATATAGACAACTCTGAGACAGCAGGCTTTTACCCTTTGCAAGAACAAAGTTTGCCTACAAGTGTGTCCTCTCCCTTGGGGATCCATAGCATTAAATGTGGTTAACTTCATCATAAAATAGCGATTCAGCAGAAAACAACCATGTCTGTTTCTTCTCTCTCTCTCTCCCCTAGAGCTAGCGTATCAGCTCCCTCATAATCACCTGTTTTAATGAACAAACTGGTCACCTATGCCATTTGCTGGCAAACATGCATGCTCCACAAAACACTGTGCTGGTATGACTCCTCTGCAGCAGGTTCCATTTGGGAGCAAAAAACATGGCTATCTGGTATTTTGCACTCCCTAGGCTACTTTATGAAATGCTGTTGCAAACACACACAAAAGAACTGTCATCAGTTATGTATAATCTATCTTTCCAGACCTTCTATAGTATCATTCACCCTGGTCTCTAAACCCTTAATATTTACCCTGTGTTGCCATCTCCCAACTTGTGACACTTGTGAACTAATGTAAAATTTGCTCCTCACTTAAATTACATTTAATCCATTATCAAAATAAACACTAATGCATGTGAAATAATAGAACAGCTAACTGGTTATGCCTAAGAATCCCAATTAAAGACAGAATCCTCCCATAAAGTACTGCTGCTTCTGTAGTTAAATAAAATGAGGTGTGAATTTTAAATGTGGACTAATTAAGCTACATTTGGTAACACCTTTTCCTTTTTTGTGTGACATGCAGCAGCTGTAGTCCAGTTAGGAACACTTGGTGATAATAAATGGTTAAAGTGACAAGGTGCTGAAATCTACATAGACGATGTTTATTTAGCCAAGAAAGCCCATTAACCAAATGGTACTAATTCTCTGGAGATCAGGGAAACTAGAAGATAAGTCAGTATTTTCTTTCTTCATCTCCCTGATAGATGTTTCTTTTACTATTTTTAAGACTAACTCTCCCATCAAAAGTTTTAACCATGTAAAGAACTACCATCATACAATCTGTAAGTTTCTAACCTTATTTTGTAGGGAAATATATATATTAAGAAAAAATACCAGTTGCTTGATTGGAGTTAGAAATGCAGGTTAGTGGTAACACAAATACTGGCACTGAGTGGGCCAGTACAGACAGCACAGTAAGACTCAGATTACTGGTTTTGATACTGGTAATTGCTGCCTTAAGAAAGAAAAAAGAACAGCAGAAACTGACTTCCAGGAAGAAAAGCAAATATAACATGCATAAAAACAAAACAAAGCCAACTTTTCCTACCAAGGCTAAGCAACTTTAATGTGCAAGACAATTTTTACATGCGTAAACTCAAAGAGTTTTGATGGTTTCTGCTTTCCAGAAGGTTCCCAATCAGCTGCATATGAAGAAATACACCAAGAATCAGTTAAAGAAAAGTACTCTTTCCATCTCTACAGTTTTTTTTTTAAATGAATTGCATCCAGGGGTATACCTAATAATAGAAATTTTTCTTTCTTCAGAGTAAACCCATGAACTACATCAATAATCAAGATTACATATCTATATTGAGAGTGCTCAACAAAAAATTCAAGACATCTTTTCCATAAACAGTTTCTTACACTTTCAGAAACAACATCTACTTGCGCCTGGGAAAAAGAGGTACTCATGAATTATGAGTTATTTACTCTGGGAAAGAAAAATTGACGCTATCTCCTTTTGGAACATACCAACCAAAAGCCTTATTTTTCTGAAGGGATCTCTTCTACAAGTAATTAAATTCCATGTAATACCCATTATATTAACCCTTAAATGAAAGATAAGTAAAACAAACAAATACGCTGAAGTTTAATGACTCTCCTATCATGCATACAGTCAGCAACAGACCTAAGATTCATATACAGTAGACCCGCAAAACTGTTCTCCGCTCTAGTTACATCCTCACTACATACTTTACAGCAATTAGAAAACACTCTTGAAAAAGAGAAATTTACTTGGATAGGGAGGAGAAATATTTTAATTTCTGAACACATCTAAATATTTACTAAATTAACCTTAAAAAAACCCCAAAACTGAGTAACAAAAGCAAAACAGAACAAAACATACTTAGATATATGTAATTGGTACATCTTTACTGCAAAGATTAGTCATGAGAAAATTGTCTGTCTTACTGGGGTTGTAGGAACCACAAGTTCCTATGAATTACAGAGAGATACTCAAACAGTGCATATGCTTATGGTTATTCTCAACATGCACAAAACTGTGTGAAAACCATATTCAGTACTATGTAAATTGTAGTCCTTGGGACTTGGAACTCCAAGAAGAGCATCGCAAAGACCTCCATGGAGGTCAAGAGGTACTACTTGCCTAAACACAAAAATGGACAACCAACAAATTATGAGAAAAAGCATTGATTAAATTTTTTTTTTCCTTTTTCCTTTTCACTCACACATTTAAAGACATTGTCATATAGAAAGCATCACGATAAACAAGAGCACTTCAAGGGAATACATAAATATTTCATTTGTTTGAACTTCAATAACTGGTTTATGAATATGCAATGCATGCAGAAGTTGTGGAATGCATTAATACTATGGTATTGTTGAACTCAAGGCTTACAGAAAGGTGATCCTCACATTCATATCAACTTAAAATATGTCATCATTATGTATATAGATATAAATGTATAATATTAAATGCTCGTGTATATTTGAAGTAATGACCATTGAAATTTCATTTTATAACACCAATAATAGAACTTTAACACTTCATCGTTTTACATGCTCATGTAAATACAGAGCAATAAAAATCAGTTTGTAAAAACGTACTTGCTAGGAACACTCAATATTAACTTGTCAACAACTATGGCCAATTTTAAAGATGCCATAAACCCAAATGCCAATTAAATTTGACCATTAAAGCAGCATTCCAGAGACAGCATTTTGAACATAAGCGTATTTATGACATATTACCGTAAGATGTAATCATTAGCGTACTGAAAGTACATCCAAAGTCCTGTGGTATGAAGCTACAATATCCTACACATTTTCAGAAATGAAATGAAAAGCAGAATCCATACATTTCTAGTAAAGACAAAACTTCCTCTGTTCCATGTAAACTGCACACATATCAAATAGATCAGCTATGTTCACAAGACATGGACGTTAAACAGTATTTCCTTGGGTCACAGATCTTCTAACAAAATTCATTTCTCAGAGACGATTTTTATCAATTTAAGTGCTGCTCTGTCAATGTGTGGGAAACATCATGATCACATTCATTCAACTGAAAGGAAACATTCCAGAAGGGAGAAAGAGAGACAGAGAATGAGAGCAAGCGCAGATGCTAATTCAGAAGACTGTCTCTCAAGAAAAATATATATACATAATACACACTATATTTTAAATATATTTTAAGCTATCATCTTACAGCCTTTGGGATTCAATATTTCATTTTTTTTAAAAAAGCTAGCATTCAATCAATCACCTGCAAGCTTTTCAGATACAAGACAGTTCTGCTGTTTTATACACACACAAAAAAAAAATCAGTGGGAATTCTACTTTTTTTTTTTTAAGATCAATGTGAAATTTAAAATGTTTATGGTTATGCACATTACAGTTCAAAGTTCATATCAAATAGTCTTTCTTCAGACTTTTTAAATCTAGATCATATTCAAGAGAGTCAGGATTTCCCATATATTCTTAGTACACTTCTAAAGTAGTTGTGATAATGAGGTTATAATTTTTTTCCCAAAAAGATAAAACAAAGAACCTTCCCAGATTAATTGCACCTGTGATTTTTGAAATAGTTTCTTGTTAGTTTTTTTCTCTTTTTGAGTAACCTTATCTTGATTGACAGCTTTGAACTCTAACTTCCTATAACAACTTCTTTAAATTTAGCTCTAAATATGATCCCTGTCTGAAAAACATGATGCGCTGTTGAGAACCTTATTTGGTGAATTAGAAAGTCATGCTGTGGAAAATAAAAGAGGCATGAGTGAATGTAAGGCATACAAATATGGACTGCAAAAATTCTAGAAAAATATTTGTTCGCTGAAGGAATGACAACAGAGCACTAAAAATAAACACTAGAAGTCCTCCTCCCCTTTTTTAATAGTCTGCTTGAACAGCCTTGCATTACTGAGTTAGTAAAGATTATGGCTGAGAAGATGCTGGTTTTATAAATTCCTGTTATGTGGTTGCTATAAACAAACACACACAGTGATTTTAAATCCTATTTATTGTCAACATGAAGGTGGGTTCTATGTGTAGCATGTTTGCAGAGCAGTAGCACCAGAGTACATGAGACTAAGTGAATTCCTCTCCAGGAAGGGAGGAAGGTACTACACTATCTGGGAAGGAAAATTTCACAACAATAAATACAGTATATTTGCCATGCAAACTAACATATAACTACATAGGTATGGTTTCATTGAGTTTTGTTTGCTTGTTTTACGAATGCATGTTCCCAGACCATTGTATGCTGAAATAAAACAGTTGTACAGGACAGACCAATCAATTTTTACCCTGCATATTCATATCCATTTGGAAAATTTCACAGCAATTTCATGCTATCATCAAGTCAATGAGATAATCACCCTCCCAATATCGTATCAGGGGTACTGGACAGTAAAACAACTGTGTAACAAATGAAACCTTGTTTGTACTTTGTCTATATAACTAATTTCTTTCCAAACAGTTCCTTTCAAAAGGATTTTGAAAAGGCTAGTATCTAAAGAGCAATTGTTTTTACTTCATCCTTGAATTTGAAGACTCATTAAATATACAAGTTGCAAATATGAAGATAAACGTACAATCTTAGGATACCTTAAAAGAAAATTTACTATAACCCTAGAAAATTAAAAACAAGTAGGTTCTAAAGCAACCCCTAACCAACAAAAAAAAGAAAAAAAAAAAAAAAAAGGTGCATGCATTTCATCTCCTTCTGAATTTGGATTTAGACCATATCCGAACAAGGACTGCTACAGAAAGCTCTGGGTACTGAGGGAAGAGGCGCTGGTAATTACTCTCCAAAAGTTGAGTAGATAATAATTTTTCTTAACAAGATATCAATAGTATTGTATATCAATGGAACTATTTCATTTCATATGAAAGAATAAAAAAACCCACTGAGCTCCTGATCCACATGATAGCAGATGATGAGAGAGAGAGAGAGAGAGCTGTGAGAGTAAACATGGAGTGTTTATGACTACAATAGCACGGACAAATGAACAATTAGAACAATTTTCTCTCTGAAATTACAAAACTGATACCGTACTGTTTACTTCCTATCCTAAACTTGTATTGCATCATACAATTTAGTGATAAAGAGATGAGTGACATATACAGTGCCCAATCTTTTCACTAAAGTGTATGATACTTCCTCGTAAATGTAACACATTCCTCATAACGCTAACTTCACTAAAAGTGTTCACGAATGTGTCCTTTACCAAAGGATAGAAGGTAAAACCACACAAAACATTTGATCCTTAAGACAGTAGAAACAGCTTCAGAGAAACAGAGAGCCTACTTGTTCTTTTTATTGAAAGCTGGATTCTCTTTTGGGGTTGTCACACAGGTGATCTAAAAATGACCCTTTTTTATATTCTCCGCCAGTCTCATTAACACATTCTCTCAAACAGCTTAACAGAAGAATTTTGATATGGCCCTACACACCACTTATCCTGGCCTCGGAGCGGTATTTAGAACCTCTAAGAAACTGTTTGCCTTTTAGAACTGATGTTTGAATTAGCACTGGGTTTAACAAGATATAGTAATAACATGTAGCTCAAAGCTGAATCCTATTATAATTACAGAGGGTGATTTAAAAGCAATTATAGGCATGCACAGTCATTTTGGATTCCATATCAAACATGTGATGATGGATTGTCTAACCTGATTTTAGTGATGTCATTATTTCAGCTCAGATTCAAACACATTTTTATTCTACCTGGAATAGAAGGTTGTACAGGTTGTATCAGCTCTGGCTGCTGGAGAGGATTTCCAAAATAGACAAACCACTCTTTTACCACAGGATAGGCTCCACCTAAAAAAGACAGAATTGGATCAGTAAGTCAAATGCAAGTATTGCCACTAGTGTAGAAGTTGGAAGCAGTGATGATCAGGATTCTAAAGTAATAGAAGGTACTTCATAATGACTTGTTTGCTCAGCTTCTCCAGAAACAACCCAAGAAAAATCAGTTTTAGTATCTTTATGACAATTCATCAGAACAAACGAAGAGAGTTTGAATTATGTACTATAAACATGAATTTGGAGTTGGGAACTGCAGCCAAAAATGTAAGTATAAGAGTCTGTGGAAAGCATTCTAAAATGGCTTTCAGCCAATTTTAGGCCTTCCCATTCCAAGGCAGTTCAGGAAGCTGTGGAGGCATACGGCATAGCTTAGGGACCTACGTGAGCTATCTCAGTCTCTCAGGGCTGTCACACTGCCACATATGCAGGCAGTCCTTAATATGATTCTCCTCCCAACTTGCCCTGACATTTCCTGTGTCAGGATTTGAGACAAAATCTTTATAAGGAGGCCTTGATGGCTATTTGAAAGCTGACAGCAATGGAGTCATCCCACCGTCAGATGCAGAGCTTTTACAGCCCATTGTTCCAGACCTTTTATCTAGTATAAAGGGATTGTTTATGCATAATAGCTCAAGTGGCTTCCTACCCCCTAACCCCAACTCTGCCCCGCCCCCCAGTAAAGAGTAGGGTGCCTCTTAAATTAAAAATTCCACTACTTGAGTTGTGCATCTAACTACTTGATGCTTTAAAAATAATAAAAAAGAAAACACCCTCAGAAAAAACTCAAGCATTTAGGAATTTTTGAAATGCAGTCTATCCAATTTCCAGAAGTTAGCTCACAATCATTCCAATGCAAGTCTTCATAAAAAACCCCTAGAATCATTATTGTTGTTATAAATGATGCTTCTGCATTCTGTCCAGATTTTGCTTATGGTAACTATGTCATAGTGCCCTAAATTTCCACCCTCTGTAGTCTAGTAAACAGTATGAAGTAGACAGATTTAGCTAGTTGTGGGCACTTGGAATAGTGTTTTCAAATCTTTCCCAGGCAAATCTCAAAGCTTTTTTTTTCCTTCCCTTGTCCCTTTCCAGATTCACAGAATTGCATCTCTAACTCCTTCCAGGTCTTACCCAGTGCTGAAGCCACTGCTCTTAAAAATTCCTGCCTTTTATCATAAATTCCAATCACCCTGTGCTTTACTGCACAAGATTTCTGCTACCACATTATGAACCCTAATCAAAAACTTCACCTAGCTTAAAACAAACCAAACCAATCTCTCCAACACTCTCCTTTCCTTCCCTCTACTACCCCAAAAAGTTTGGTCACATTAATTTCCTGATCTCGTTTGTAGCTCAATGCTGCAAATGAACTGTTGGCATGAATGAATGAGTAGTGTGCTATGGTGCAAGGGCAGAAATTCCTCAGATGGAGTTCTAGTGTCAGGGATAAGAGAGGGGGAAAAGAACACGACAAAACCTCTTTTACAGCCCTGGTTCTTCCTTCCTTACCCATGGTCCTGCAGCACAAACTCCCAAAAAAGGTGAGGGACTGAAGGACCAGCAGCTGGACTTTGAGAGACAGCATTACACCTGGCTTGCCATGCTTCACTGTTCAAAAACTGATGACATTAAGAATAAAATGAAAAATGTCTACACTGCAGGTGGGGGGAAAGTAGTCTCACATCTTGATTATAAATAATTGCCTATGATAACGCTATTTTAGGAACAAATCCCTCCAATTTAATATCCCAAAGTCACTTTCAGAAACATCCTGATGTTTTAGCATTCTGGTTTGAGATTTATTATGTAAATTACTCTGCTTTATTCAATCTATTCAGCTCATTCAGCCTCCCAAATTTTAGCCTGGCTTCTTAAGGAAGCAAGCCTAGTACAATTATGACATCTGTCTTATAATTAATTCATGGATGCACTGCTCTGTTTCAACTAAATCTGACAGAGGAGGAGAGATTTCAAACACATTAAATTCCTAAACATTTTGTGCAGCTGGTGACTCAGCTGACAGAGGGATCAACTGAAAGAAAGGCAGGAAAGTCAAGTTACCTGTTGTATCCAAAATGGCAAATCTGGACAGCAAATCAATACACAAGTAGCTATGGAAGAGCTAGAGCTGAATAAAAAGCTAGATGGCATTTGGGGAGAGCAGGAGGCAAAAGGGAACATAGTCGAGAACACCATATATTGCAGGAGGGAGTTGTCAGGGACACGGGAAGAAGTTAAGAGCATGCTAGGAAGAAGCATGGAAATATAAAAGCTTTGCTGAGGGGAAGCTGGTGGGGACAGTCATTCTTTATGCGTTCCACAGCTTGCAGAAAAACTTATCAAAATGTCTCTCGATTCCAAATGCCAGAGAAATACTATTTTTACATCACCCACCGAGCTCAAGCACAGTAAAAAGAGAAGTCAGTAGGAAACCTCTAGTTTTGTTCTTTTAATGTATGTTAATGTTGGTACAGGGCATAGCACCACATCAGCTGCATGCTTTTCACTATTATAGTCCATTACTAACAACAGTTGTATTACTGTTCACGTAAGTAGCCAAATAAATACAGCTGAAAGCAAGGTCCAGCAAACTGACAGCACATTAACATACCAAGAACAAAATGGAGACATGATCACTATATGCCAACCCTCCCTGCAACGAAATATCTCTGGAAAAAACCAACAATTTTTCAAACTTTTTTCTGCACAATGCACATACAGAATACCACCAGTGAAATTCAAAAAATAGCAGTTCCTTTGTTTAAATAGATTCTGAACGACCTGTGGAAGCACTGCTTAGGCAGCCCAAGGAAAATTTCAACTATGTGCAAAACACGAGACAGTTGGAAACGCTGTTATGTGTGCTCCTCTACACCTGCAACAATGCCAGCCCTCCTGAGTGGTCACTGGTGATAACTGGCAAGAATCCTGCTAACGGACTGTTTCTGACAGTGCCAAAGCAAGGGTCAGTCTGGCCTGCTAATGTTAGAACTGGGAGTGATGCCAGGACTTCCAGGAGTTGGCCACCGGCTTAGGCTACATTACATAACATCCTAATTGGCAACAGTCATGCAGGTGCAGGTACTTCCACAGACTGCGCTAGTGCCAAAACCTGCCAGCTTTGTTCTGAACTCTTTGCACGCAGAAGAAAGAGCTTGGCTGGCCTATCAAGGTGCATTATTTACTGTTATTTTCCCCTCCTTCTTGAATTTTCCCAATAGTACTGTTTTCCTAGGAAAGATGATAAAAGTTGACAATTTATATATCACTATATGCAATATTCCACATAATGATCAGAAATAGCTCTATTAATTATAAAGATACTTTTAAAATACACAGGCAACAAAAGCCATGTCATCAGGATCACCATCAACCCCCTATTTATTTTTGTAGGGTCAAAAACAAGGCTGTGATTCTAGCAACATTTCCAGGAGTAAAGGTACACACATGCTTACCATATACCAAACTGTACCAAAGGCATAGCTTCATGAGCAATTCTTTCAACAGCACTGCTAACTTTTACAGGGGACCACTGATTTGCTCACTCCCACTCCCGGCCATTCCCTCAGGCTGTTTCACCACAGTTGTTTGTGGCTACACAAAGAGTCAGATGGGGAAACAGAACCAGGTTAGTGACCTGACTGCAAGAAAGGGAGGGAAGAGAGAGAGGGGCTATTTTCAGTTTCTCAAACTAGGCCACCGTGCAGCTGCACAAACAGCTGCACCAGCACAACTGAAAGGTTGCACAGGGACTGAAATGAGTGGCTGTGCAAGAGAATTACTTAAACTGGCACTGACAGCAAAAGAAACACTTATCACATTACGGCTTCAGGCAAAGTGGCATGGTCTAGGCGTGTGATTTCAAAGTATAAGACAACATCCAGCTCCTATGGATTCTTGGGTCTCTCAGGCACCCTTGGAAATCTCAACCTAGACATTCAAAACTAACCGTTTCTTGTTTCAGGGTAGAGGAAACAGTTTACATTATTTTTAACCTGTTCTTACTAAAACTGTAACCGCTGCTTTTACTAAATGTTGGCTGCTTTGCTATCCCTGTTTAACAGTAAATAAGCAGATTTGCAAACTGCAAAGTGGTCAGTTTCCAACACAGGAATCTTGTAATTGAGGGCTCTTGCAGAACAAAAAAGAGAATCACTAACACATACATCTCCACTGCAAACTGGAACATGGTGTAGAGTTAGCCAAGTTAGCTTCAAATGAGCTACATCAGCAACTGTATCACAATGGCAGCAGACTCCACATGGACTAATTTAGTTAGTTGACTCCTTCCAATAAGCTCCTTTTTAATACCAATCCAAAGTAATTCTACATTATAATACAACCTACATACAGTGTAGGTTACTTCTTCCCATCCTACCCCTCATCAAATTACAAAAACCAGACAATTTGACCTCATCGGAGGGAAACTGGCAAAGGATTCTACTTACTTTGTAAAGAACAAAACTTCCTTGTAGGCCTAGCAGCAAATTCATAAAAAATAATGCTTACATTTACTTATGAATTCCCATACAGGCTCTGATTAATGATCTACACTGTTGACCTAGAAGCAACTATACACTGGAATAAAAAAACCAACCCATGAACTACTAGGAAGTGACATGGTTAAAGCAGTTAGAGGTAGATACATGCACTAAAAATGCAGATTTAATAGGGGTGCCCATGCAGACACACTCTACCTACCTTTCTAGAAGGGTTAAGGACTGAGGGTGCACTATGATTTACTTTAGAAAATTATCTCTGGAATTTGAAGCATGAACTGAGAACAAATAATACATGTTATCTGTGGTTTTATTCTAAAAATCACTTTCTTAAAAGACCTCATTCACGTTCAAATTTCATTTTCAATAAGATTCTAAATTAATGTTTCTGTGTTTCAATTCTAATCTTCTTCATCTGAGTACTACAAACACTGTAACGCAAATGCAAATCTGCCTACTACCCTGCCATCTCACAGCGACAATTGTTAATTAGAAGGTTTGGTCTGGGTGTTTCTGAAAACATCAGTGAATATCCTGCTGCTAGAGGAATAAATAAAACCCAACCAAGTTATAATTGTCTACAAAATTTAGAGGCAGCAGGCCGAAAAATGAAAAATGACAGATGTGCATGATTACTGCTGAGATTTTTGTTACTCTCTCCAAATGACTATGTAAACTCTGATTCAGTTTTTCCTATTTTTTTTTCCTATTATGGTACAACTTCAACCTCTACTTGCTGAAGGAAGTCAGGTACTTAATTACCTTTCTGTGCCTTTCTAAGCACATAGTCTGTATAATAGGTTTGATGGCGGTGCACTTTCATCAATAAAATGTAAAGTGATTACCAAGGAGAAATGAACATATTAAAAAGAATAAAAGTTCAGTACATTTTTAATTTTCAACTCACTGCCTAAAAGACACTGTAAAGATAACATTTAACTAATGGAAGTCTTAAGAACATAAAATTTGTCCAAGGATGTGAATAAAGAATTCTCTGTCTTAAAGCAGAAGAATGGAAGCACAGATATATATATATATACCTGGTACACAATCTGTTTATACCACTGGATAAAGAAATGCTATTTTCTTGCACTTTGATGAAAGAACTAATAATCACTGGCATGACTACTTGCATTTGTATTACTACAGTAACTATATTTGACTATCCACTGTTCTTAAAATTGCAGACTTAAAATGAACAGAAGGTAAAACTCTAACAGTGCATTAATGTTTTGCAAAAGTATATTACAACTAATTCATCAGGAGCTACACTTACCAAAGCAAGATAAGGTTTCATATCCTCTCAAACTTTTAAAATCTTCTAAATGTCATTGTTTTGCTCAATCTTTTGATCATTAAGAACTTTCACAACTTCCCATTTAACAAGGAAAAAACCTCAGTTTTTAAAAATCTCTTTAAAAGCACTGATATTGAACAGCATGTAGAAAAACTGCAATTTCATTGTCACATTTTCTCTTGATTCCTTAAGAAGTACACTTCAGCTGCCCACAGTTTTTATCCTAAATGCCATGCTGATGTAGCCACTGAAACAATGAATTCAAGGTTTCATATTTCAAAATTGAAAGTATACTTGAAAAATGGTGTAAGTAGTTTAATCCTTACCTTTTTCAGATTCCAACAAGACAGAATAAATATGCTGACGAGCAGGGCGGTAAATAAGTGCCTGTCCAGGAATCTCTGTATCACATTCATCTTCCAAAGAGTTGCTGCACTCAATCTCTCCATTACTCAGGATATTGAAGATTGTATAATTTTCAGATTGGATATGCTGTTCTTTAGCTAACTGTTTGTTCAAAGAAGGAAGAAGGCATTATCTCCAAAATTAAGAAGGATCAAAAAATAACAAAATGTATTCACTGTTGAGGAAACAGTACTTCCTCTACTAGTGGAAATGGAGGGAATGGCCAGGGAAGGAATGAGTGCTTTTTCAAGTAACACCAGTACAGTATATTTTCAGACGTCTAACTTTTTGTGGACAGGAATCCCCAGGAAACCCATCATTGCCTTTCTTAGCCCCTCCTTGAATTCTTAAACCTTGGGGTTTTTAATGACAGTTTTTAGGAGAGTAATTATTCTTAAAATGAATTCTGAATTCAGATATAGAAAAATAAGCTGCCCTCCTTTAGTCACCTGAAAACCTATCCTCTTTAAATAGTGAGTGAAGGCATGACAAAACCCAAACTTTTAATTTTATTTCAAGATGAACTACATAAGACAGCTCCATTTCTTTCCTGAGCTGATTCTGCATAGTTTACATTGTGGTGAAATTAGAATACTGAACCTCACCACACTTTCACTTTGCAATAACTCGTCCCCAAGAAAAGAAATACAATCTACTCTAGTGCGGAAAACCAGGTCTGCAGGCTGTTGCTGAAAAGCAGAATCACAGCATCACCCAGGCTGCACATTAACCATACACAGGGTGCGGATGCAGCTGGCAACAAGCAGCCTTAGTTCCAACAGGGACCGTTGGTCTGGAGCAGCTTAGATGCAGAAGCAATGAAGCTGCTCTCGGGCAGCGCAGAATTTCAACCAGTAACTTGTAACCCAGACTGGCCAAGTGCAGAGCCGGACTTTCTACCTCACAACCTCAGACCAAAACTATGGAGGCATTCAAACAGCTGAGCCGAGCCATTTCCATGGGGTGCCACTAATAAATCCTCCTGGACCCATGCCGTATGGTGAGCAGGCACTGAAGTTTCCCGGCTCTGCACTCCCTGCGTGTGTCACACTATCTGTATTATTTGGGTTGTGACATCCACGCAGCTATGTCAGCGTCTTTCACTGGGAATTACCAGACCACTGGCTAGAGCCAAATTCACCATTTCTGCAGAATTCCAGTATTTGCAAACCTGGGAACTCAGCAGGTCAAAGCTGCAGTCAATCACTGGGTCATTACTGATCAAAACTAATTCTACTGAAATGTCATACTTTTAGAAGAAATTCTCACCTGAGCATAAAATCAATGGTAGGCTTCTGTATACAATGCCAAACAACAGAGCATTTTCTTATAGCAATAAATTAATGGTTGCCCTGAAAGAAATACTTCAGTATTCCTAATATACGGAAACGTTATCCCCCAAATCTACTTTTGTATAAAATAAAAACAGAGAGTTAAGTATTTCTAAGCATGATTTGAATGAAGCATTGAACTATTTCATACAAACCACTGTCACAGATACAAGATCATTTGAAAATACTAGTTTCTTGCAATTTGCCAATAATCTACACATCCTTATGAACCGAAAAAAATACAAGCTGATTTCAAAAGTATTGCTGTATTCAATGCTGTATCTCAAAAAATATTTCTGATTTACACCTGCAGTCAGCTAGAAAGTTATGCTTTGCTTTTCTGAGAGAAGCAGTAACATGAGGCTATGTCTTCAAGGTTGGAACTGAGCTGTGTATGTCATTTACGTGCAGTTCAGATTATATGCAAGGTAAGCAGAACTACATATGGGTTTCAAAATAAGAAGCAAAGCACACATATTACATATACAAATATTTAAATACCTGTAACAAAATCAAAAGACAAGTTAACATGTCTACAACTTTGACTGTAATGTCCTTGGCCCAGGGACTGGCTTAACATAGGATTTATGCAGCAACAAACAGTGAGGCACTCTTCGATGGAGTTTCTAAACATTATTATTTTATTACAGCAGTAGCTCAGCATGACGCTAGAGAACTGCAACCCTTCAAATGAAAGATCAAGCCAAGAAATAATGACCACTTGTCATAAAGACCGCATGATACATTCTCTTAAGGAGTAAGGATATTACCACTATTGTCCTGGCCATAATCCAACCTAGATAATTACATTCTGGCTAATTTTTCCTTGCACTTCAAGCATAAACAGTATTTTTCAACACTTTATTAGGATGAAGTGTTGTTGGGTTTTTTTTAAATAATGTCTTCTGTTTAACTACTACAGTCAAAAGTAAAACATATTCTATGTATGGTTAATAAAAAACCCCAAATATATCTGCAGTTTAGCTGAAATTAACATTGCATAGGTTACAACGTAGTTTTAAGATGTTTTAGAGTCTTTTTAGAAAAGGAAAATGTAAATTACATGATTACTTTAGAGTAATATGAGGAAACAGAAAAAATAGTTTTAAAGAAAATGCTCAAGACAAGTAAGAGAGATAAAAAAATGGCACTCTATTTGAAGTCTATAGGAACCTAGCAAAATAGGGAGTAACAGATGGCTAATATAGGGTCTAAAATATACTACCTTGTATAGATTTTTCTTTTTATTAAATCTCAATATGTTATCTTAATTGCCATGAATTTACAGAATTGTACTCTAGACTTACTACTATTGCATAAACTCTGATGCAAGGTAGCTCAGTTTCTATTAGCCAGGTAGGCTACCCTAGCTAATATAGTCAATCCCTCAGAGCGACCCAATCTGACATACCACTTCTCACCCCAACGCCAGCACATCTCTGCCCATGTGGGAAGCCGTAAGTGAAACTTGCTAGTGCAGCCCTGCCCTTTAACAAGCCACTCGAAGTGCTTTTGGTTCATTCAGGGACAATGAATCTGAAGGATAATTAACCTGATCCAAAAATCATGAAATACAGATTTATAGGAAGTTTCCTCATCTCCTCCACAAGAGCAATTTCAACTTCTGCATTCTTAGCACAGCTCCCTTTGGTACGTTGACTGCACGTGCCAGGCACAGCCAAGCAGAGCACTAACCAGCTGTAGCTGACCTGTGGGTTCTCAAAGCAAAAAGCAAGTCCTTACATCGTGCAATACATGGGAAGTATATCTCTATGCCCAGCGACTGGCCTATACAGGAGCTGCTCCCCATTATTTGACCTGCTTGATGCTTCAAAGAGAGGAACCACTTTTAATTAAATGTGCTGCATCTGCCCTCATTGTGATGCATGTAATAGTTCTAACCATGGCTGTACTTAACAGACAAAAGATTTTGCTCAAGCAAATTTAAATCAATAGGTTCGGTGTACTCATTACCAACTTCCACTAAGTAGTCATGGCAATAAAGTGACCATTAAGCTTTAAAAAACAAGGTACCTGAAAGATTTCTTTATCCTGACACATGGCTGTTTGTTGTTGAAGGGAGAACATTTGGCAATTTCTTGCGTTGGGAGGAATCCATGGAGACTGCTGCCCGGGCAAAAGATAGGACTCCACTCCTCTGCAAAGTAATGTCTTGTCTGATCGCAAAGGTAGCATCTCTTCCAAGTGTTTCAGGCTGCTGTATGAGCATGGAACTTTTGAGATGTAATTTGCTACAGCTAGAAGTACGTTTGTTCTTCTGTTGTAGCTGTTATTCTTGTGGGGACTGGTGACTAAACATTTCTGCCAAAAGCCTCCCAACAAGCTTTCTGGAACAACATCATTGCCAAGCAAGCAAGCAAAGAGAGGGAGGTGTGTCAAACTAAGACCCAACACACGGCAAAGATCTTCTCGAGAGTACATAACAGTGACCAGTCTGTCCAGACGGAGCTTCTCAATGGAAAAGTAGGGGCATGTATTATAGATGAGGTAGTCACTATCTTGCCCAAGAATTCCTATGCAGTTATGTTGCAAACCATATGCAGCCACCTCAAAGTCTGCCTCTTGCAATGTGCATACTGTTTTTTGACCAAGCGACTTCAGGGCAAAACGTGTAAAAGTAGGCAAAGCTGAAGGAACAACAAACATTTCTCTCTCTGGTTGTTTCCTGTGAGTCTTGATAAACTGAAATATTCTGGCTATTTCCTTGTTATTCTGCAGCCTCCGCTTGATCCACTCATCTCTCTTTTTCTCTTCTACCACTCCATCAAAGTAAAACACCAACTTGATACCAGCTGCCATAAAAGCTTTAATAAAATCCTCTAAACTGGCAAGGTATTCCCGCCACTGGCCGCCGCATACCCAGGATTCTGGAGTGTACCAGTATCTAACACAACTCATGGCATCTACTACGACAACAGGTGGGAAATCAGGATGATCGATGCGATGTTTTTCTGCCATCTCTCTCAGATCTACTGTTCTGCATGCATCAGGGCAAACTCTTGCCACAAACCCCTGCAAACCTTTAATGCCCATGGCTGATCTCTGAAACTCACAGCAGCCTGAAAGAAGAAAAATAAAAACAACATTCTAAAGTGCAATATTGAGAAACGTAATGAAATTCTATGATCAAAGAAAAGCAGCTTGGAAACTGAAGAGTCAGTTTTCTGCTTTTGCCGACAGCTTGTTGTGCCAACCTGGCCTTTAAACAGTTTGAACCAGTTTTCTTCCCATCGACAAACTGGACATAAGCGCCCATTCACTTTGCCTTCCACTTCTGCTTTTTCATATAAGTGAAAACCGTAAATATCAAAAGGTTTTCATAAATAAGACTTTAAAAAATTCAGATTAATAGCGTAAAATACAGAAAAGTATGCATTGCTAGAGAAACAAGTATAGACGTAATTAAAAGCTTTGTAACATCTTAGCTGACAGCATACAACACAGGAATTAATGGCTTGATTTTCACACTAAAAGTATATGAACATCTTTAATTGAAGTCAGCGGAAAAAGTACTGAGTAACTTTGGAAATCAGTCTTGTACCTTGATTATGCAAATAGCTCAGTTACCATCTGAGTTTACAGACAGCAGTCCATTGATACGGCATCAGTTGCAATACCTCTACTTCTGCAAGTTTTGATAGTATCAGTTCTGCTTTGAATCAGAAATTCAACCCATTTTACCATCCTGTCATTTGAAGACATAATTTTCAAGACCTGTTTAAAGAATTAGAGTTTTACCTATATTTTGTGAAACTACATATCTGACTATCCTTGACAGCTATTATATTAAATGGGATTTCTAACATGCACAGCAATTTTGAACCAATCTATTTTAAAAGACACACATGCAAACATTAGCTAGAAATTAAATAATTAAAAATGGAATACGCCTATTTTCAGTTTAGGAAATACCAAAAGATTGAAGAAGAGAGTCTCCAAATTCTGTGGCAGAACTTAACAGCATGCCAAATGAACAAATTTACACGTTCTGAGAGAGTTGTGGGATAAAATTAAAACCATTGATGACCTCTATTTTTATCTCTAGAAGTCTCAGTGCAAAGAAGTTTGGCACAGTGTCTACGGTAGATGTGCTCTTTCCCCTACTACAGCATCAATTTCCTCTACCACAGCACCATTTTATTTTAAAGGACCTTGCAATGAAAAATTGAGGTAACAAGCTCCATCAAGCTTTGTTTTCTTCTTTATTCTCAGAAAATCTGTTTTGTTTTCAGTTTGATTTTACTTGAAAGTCAGATCCCTTCCCAGTTAAACAGTGAATAAGTTCACTATGTTTTAATTAAACAGGTACAATTTTTCCTGTTTTTCACACTGCTCATTTCTGACATTTCAATTAGACTGTCTCTGGAGTGTTACATTACCATATACGTGCTTACAGTATATAAAAAGAAAGAAAGGAAGTTGAATTCACAAAAGTATTGTGAATTGACAGCTTTTAAAGGTATTCCTGAGTCCTTGGAGTTTAAATATCTAATACCCTCCAGGCACAGTTTTTGAATACCATCCTCATTAATCATAGAATAGTTTGGGTTGGAAGGGACCTTTGAAGGTCATCTAGTCCAAGCCCCCCTGGCATGAGCAGGGACGTCTTCAACTAGATCAGGTTGCTCAAAGCCCCATCCAGCCTGACCTTGAATGTTTCCAGGGATGGGGCATCGACCACCTCTCTGCACAACCTGTGCCAGAGTTTCACCACCCTCATCATAAACAATTACTTCCTTATATAATGCAATATGAAATAAATATGAAATACACAAGAAATAAAGCTGAGAGCATACAGTAGACCTCATTGTTATAAAATCAGAAATAAATGTGTATGAATCTGCTTCATTGCTGCACATGGATACAAGGTAGGGCACTGCTCTCTCTACGATGCTACTTCCAGCATTACCTGGGTACCCTTAAGACTCCAGCCATTTACTTTTCCAGGAAAGCTGCACCTCCAATTCCAAACGGTTTGAGCACTGGTAGGTTATGGTTTTTTATTACTTTCCATGGAGACCTAGCAATGGGTGTGAAGGTCTTCATCTTTCAATCACTAACACACGCGGTCAGACTAAATGATCTGAGATGATTACACAGATGCAGTATGCCATGGCAAGTCTTAACTTCTGCAAAAATCCATTGCATCCAAGCAAGTTTTAGTTATGATTCAGTACAGATTCTGTCCATAGTGTCTACAATCCTAGAGCAAGAAGTGTGGTAAACAACTTACTAGCTATACTGTACTGTAATAAATGGAAAGAAACATTCTCCCATCTCCTCACACCTGTATTTGAAGCACTCCTCTTGCCTAACAATTTAAGCAAGTCTATGATACAGAGATTATCAGAAAAATTTCCATTACCAGTACTAGTTTAGCTTAATCAATAGCAAGTTCACACTCAAACACATAAATGAGCACCTTGGCCCCTACCAGCATTTTAGTATTACTATCAAACACATTCACTGAAAGCATAATAAAAAATAGAGAGTTTATACGCTGTCAACCATCCTGTTTCACTACTAAACAGGAACGGTTGTGTTAAGGAAATCACTCTCTAATCCATCACAGTAGCAGAAAAGAGAACAAGTAAAATCTACTGACTTGTGAAGTACTTTCATCAGAGGCACCTCAGTAAAGTTGGCGGAATCAGGACTAAAATGTTTGATGTTGTAACGCTAAGCTTCCCAAGAGCGCAAAACATGCACATTCTGTGCAACAGATGAACAGTTTAAGGCTGGACGCTTATTTCTGATGTTACTTGTGCAAAACGGAGATCTCGGGTTACCAGAGGATCTCAACCGCACTACTATCAAGTGCATGAATCTGCTCGGGGGGGGGGGGGGGTTTCTCCACAAACTGAAATAATAAAAAACATTCCCCTTCCCTCCTAGTTTTACACAGAAACTCAGATGATGACCCCTACAACAGCCGACGATACCACTAAACTTCCTCCTGTCAGCGAGCAACTATCACGATGCAAATTTTATTATGCCCATAGTAACGCGCAGCATTGCAAAGGGTTGCTAGCAGAAACGTTCACAACCACGGCTCCAGCCCTCACACGAGCCCTCCAGCCGAGGCCCGCAGCACAACGGACCGGGAGCAAAGTCCTCCGCCCCTGCCATGCAGCAGCGCACAGACAGGCCCGCAGCCCCCCGCTGCCTTGAAGTGCCGGAGCCCGTCCCAGAGCGGGAGGCGGCGGGCGGGCAGCCGAAGGGCCGCCGGTACCTGCCCGCCGCTGAGGCGAGGGCCGAGGCCTGCACCGGGCGAGCTCCGAGGGCCGCCGCGTCCCTCGGGAGGCCGTGCGGCACCCGGCCCATACTGCGAGCGAAAACCGGGGCTCCAGTCGCCCTCACCCCCGACGAGCCCCCCCACCCCCCCCCTCCGGGGCCGTTAAACGGCCGCCCGGCCCCTCCTAACGGCACCCCGCCACTGACCCGAGCCTGCGCTTCCGCTTCCCGCCGGGGCGGGGCTGCGCATGCGCCGGGCGGCCGGGCGGGGCCGGGCCTGAGGGGACGGGGACGAGCCTGAGGGGACGGCGACGGCCCCGGCCCCGTCCCCTCTCCCTCTCCCCGGGCGCTGGTAGCGCCGTCCCTGCCAGGGACAGCCGGCCGCAGCGGGCCCCTTCGCATGGCAGCAGCAGCAGCGGCGGCGGCGGCGGCGGCGGGGGGGCCGGGCTGGTTTGAACCGCGGCTGTCCCCTCCCGCGGCCTGGTGTCCCTCGGCTTTGTACGGCCACAATAGGGCCGGAGGGGCCATTGTGCCCCCGAACAAGCCCAGCCGGGCCGAGGCGGGGCGGGGGGAGATGAAAGCGTTGCACACCGAAATTGCTTGAACACCCCCCCACACTCCCCCAGCCCAGTCGTACATGGGAGATTTATGTCGCCCCGTGGCTGCGGGGCCTGCTGAGCGGCGATGGCCTTGGGGAAACAAAGCGGCCCACGGCAGGCTGGCGGGCGGCTCCGGCGGGACATGGCCCGCTTGGGGAGCGGGGGGGACAACGAGTTTGCTTTGCTTTGCTTGGTAGGGGGGACCCCCTGTTTCCCTGGAGCGCACCCCACCGCCACGCAGCCCGTAGGGCTAACAGCCTGGCTGCCGCTCCACCGGCAACAGGTGGGGACCTGAATAACTTCACATCTTTGTTTTTGGGGGGGGGGGGGGACACAGGGGAGCCGATGGGAGGATTAGATCAGATGTTATCGCCGGTGAAAAATTAAACAGAGCAGTGCTCTGGGGAGCACAGATTAATATATTTGGTGACTCCGTGTGCACAAAGCCTCACCATTGTAGCCGTGTCTGAATGCCTGTGAATAGGATGGAGCATATGTGGCCTGTCACCGCAGGTGCCCACATCTGTTCGTCTCCGGGCAGATGCTCTCAGAAAAGGGGAGAGCGTTTCCAAAAGCTCGGGCCCGCCCCGTCCATACTCATCCTCTTTCTCATAATCACCTTCTGCAGAGGAGTTTCTGCCCCCTTCTTCTTCCCTCCTCCTCCCCACCTTCCCTGCACGTAGATGTGGCAAGAAAGAAAAACGACGTAAATTGGAAGTGGCTCGGAAAGCCCTGGAAACATACAATCAAACGGCTCCCCCCCCGCCAAGTTTATTAGCAGCAGGTTTTGCGCTGCAGCCAGCGCACAAGATGTGCACACCGAGCAAAGGGGACTGCGGGCCGCGGGGGGGAACAGAAAAACCCTTCAGGCATGAAACTGGGTACAGTACAGCAGCACGCCATGCTGGGGGGAGAGTGGTCTATGCCGCTACTGTCCAGAGTGATAGTTTGCAGCTACTATTTAGAGTTTTGGCTTAAGGTGATGATTAATAAAACCGGGGAAAAGAGAAGAGGGTTTTCCCCACGAGAACTGGCGAACACAGAGAATATTGCTACCGAAGCCGGTAGCAGAAGGGAATTTTTCCAGCCATCCAGCGAAATCTCGTAGCAGGAATGCCAAACATTTTTGTGAGAAGTGCTGATGCGTTTTTTACCCCACATACATGATCTGAGCCCGATTGCTCGCCCTCCCTGCTCTGTGACACCCCGCTGAGACAAGCCAGGCCTCAGTGTTGCATGGGGTTACGCTGGGCTTGCCTGATGGGACGGATGGGATGCTGGGGCGCGGTAAATCTCAGGATCACGGGATATTTCAGATTGGAAGGGTCCTCAGAAGGTCGGCTAGCACAAACGCGATCCATGGTTTCTAGCGTGGCGAAGGTCCTGAGTGTCCTGGGAGTTAAAGGGCGGCAAAGACGCCAGTTCCCCAAAAGTGAGGCAGAGCTGCTCCCCAGAGGGGCACGGGCGGTGGGAGCATTTGAACCCCAGTGTCCCAGAGCAGAGACCGGTAGGGTGGGGGAGGCAGCACCCACGGGAAGTTTGGGGGGACAGGTGCTGTCTCGGACCAGTGGGGAGCCCGAGGGGCTGGGGGAGAGCAAGGCGGGGGGAAGCCTCCTTCGCCCAGGCCCCTGATGTCCCCTCATCCCTGAGAGCCCCGAGGGCAGCCTGCTCCCCGCGGCTCTGCCCCCCCCCCTCCCCCCGGGGCGGGCGGTGCTCGCCCTCGCAGGGGTACGCAGCCCTTCACCTTTCCCACTTTGGGGACAGCTCACGCACACGAGTGACCAATTTTATCCCTCGTAGTTTCCCACAAGCAAAATCCTGTCGGAAGCAAGCCAGGGAGCAAACCCAAACAAACAAGTAGGGCAGGGGAGCGGGACGGGGGGGTGGGATGGGGGGGTGTTCGCTTTCTCCTCGTGTGCAATCAGTAAAACACATATAGGGGCACTTCGGGATTTGCCCAGGGAAGGGTTGGAGAGCAGCTGGCTGCGGTAATCTCCTCGGGAGACAAAGGAATGCCCCGTCCCAGGATCACAGGTAAACACACAACCATTGTCATGAAAATGAGGGGCTAGGATAGGGCCGGAGCAGATGATTTGCGATTTGAAAAAGGGGGCTGAGGGGGGGGGGAAGGCCCAGAGCTGCTTATCTATCATCTGGCCTCGCTGTGTGCCAGCTGAGCCACGCGACTGCCCTTTCTTATTCTAATCAGCACATGCCTTTGCAACTTTGGGCTAACCTACACGCTAAACTTCTTAATCCCCCTCCCCGCACACGGCAAGAGCGGCGGAGCCCCTCTCCGGCACCGGCGGCACCTCCGCGCCCCCCACCGCCCACCCTCCTCGGCTCGGGGGGACCCTGCGGCGGCGGCGGGGTCCCGGGCATCGCCAGCACCCCGCTCACACCGCCGAGCCCGGGGACGGCGGGGGAGCCGGAGCTCCGGCCCGGCCGTGTCCCGCCTGCCCTCCCCTCCCGGGGATGGGGGGCGACGGGGACACGGGGACACGGGACAGGTGAAGGGGGCGTGCGGGGAGGGCTGCGGCGGAGGGGCAGCCGCGCACACATACCTCCGTAGGGACTATAGACCTAATTAAAATATTATGCACACTCGGCTACACATAGCTCCACACGTACGCGGCCCTCCGCCGACGCACCGTTCGCCATATGCCCGGAGCCCGCCGTCCCGGGAAAAATCAGGGTTGCGCGCCAGCGATGGCAGCGCGTCGCCCTAATTAACAGAGCCCCCACGACCCCCCCCCCCCCTTTTTTTTAAAGTCATTTTTTCCCATAATCTGGCTCGCCTAGAAATAAAAGCCGCGGCTGCTGGAGAGCTCTCGGCCGCGCTGCTGCGCGGTGGGACCGTAAATCCCCGCCGGGGCAGGAGCGGGGCCGGGGGGGGGGCGGCATTGCGGGATGGGTATCGATTAGGGGCAGGGAGGGAGAGTACAATACCCCCCCGACACCAGCAAGCCGCTGGCAGGCGGGGCCGCGCCCGCCGCGTCCCGGCCGTGCGGGGTCACCGTGCCCCGGGGGGGGTCGCGGGCACGGCCGGGCAGGGCGTCGGGCGGGACCGTCCCGTCCGTGCGTCCGTCTGTCCGTCCGTCCGTCCGTCCCCGGCGGCGGGGGTCGGTGGCGGTGCGCGGTGAGGGGGGCGGCGGGCGAGCGCGGTGCGGAGACACGCGGTTGGGAGCGAAAAAGCGCCATTTGGTTGGGAGCAGATGGCTGGCTGGGGGGCTGATCGCGTCTAAAGGCGTGTCATCCCCCTTCAGCGAGAATCCCTAAGGGCTCCCCTTGTCTTCGAAATCAATGAAAATTAAAGTGCAGAGAATGGATGAATAGTTAGACCTCGAGTCCCTCCTTTGTTCGCCTCAGCTACTGGTGGGCAGGAGTTAAACTACAACAGCCTCCTATAGAAACACTTAAGTTAAACAGTCTCCCCGTTAGCCCAGCATCTGAAAGAGAGAGGGAGAGGGGGGAAAAAAGCAGAAAAAGGAGCTTTCTGCTTGATTTCCCCAATACAGAATCGCGTGGCATAAATTAAGCCGGAGAAGAATGAGCGCCGTGGGCAGGATCCTGCCGGCTCTCACGGCGCCTTTCAGTCACGCTCAGCAGCGGTAATCGAGAAATCTGTGCCACGTCAATTTAACAAATACCCGGTACCGAAGGGGGGTTGTTAAGGATTTGGGGGCAAGTTTTTTCGGGTCTTTTTTTTTTTTTTTTTTCTATCGCTAGGTTAAAGCCCTCGCGCGTGTAACTTTTTATTTCCAGTATTTTAAGCAAGGGGATGCTAATGGACCAACTTTCTATCTCTCGCGGATTAAAAGATCCGCGCTGATATATCACTTCTCGCCTCCACCGAACGGGCTCCCCCCCAAATTTCAAGACAGATATTCCCCCCCCCGCCCCCTCCCCGCCCCACTCGCTTAGTAAACCCGATACGAAGTGATATCCCCCCCCCCGCCTTTCCCCGGGGATAACGCCGCAGCAAAGTTTACGAAGCAGCGGCAAGCCACTTGAAAAGATGTTGACGCTAGGTGGCAAAAGTAATGTACAGTTTAAAGCCGGCGTTGCTGCGGGGCTCGCCCCCCCCGCCCCGCTCCCCTCCGCAGAGGCTGGGCACGGCGGGGGCGGGCGGCCCATTCCGCTCCGCTCCCTCCCGGGCCGCCTTCCCTGCACCCTCGCACGGTGCCTGCGGGATCGCTGCTCCCCTCTCTGCCTAGATATAACTCCGTGGTGGGGAAAAAAAAAAAACCCAAACAATCAAAAAACCCCACCCACCCCCAAACACCAAACATTCCTGCACATTTAAGCTTTCGCTTAAGCGTCGAGGGGCGGGGAGAGGGGGGAAGAAGAATACCTGGATGTTGGTGGCTCGTTCGAGCAAAATTAGATGTAAAGGACACACGCGTTGAGCGGCGAAACGTTGCAAAAGTCTGGATGCGTGTTTAAGTCCCGAGGGTACCTGCCGGCGTTTGGGGTAGATGCCACAAACCCCCAGTAAATGAACGTGAGCAGCTACAGTCCTCGAACAGTCAAGAAGAGCTGGGCTGAATGAACTCATTAGTGATTTTCTTTTAATTGGTACTACCCAATGCTTTTACTTTAAGAAGTCTTTAAGATTTTTTTTTTCTAGCGCATTGTAAGATAATTTGTGATCAAGACATCTGCTTCAATGAAAGTCACATTTTGCCATGCAAATGCACGTTTCAACCCAATAAAGTCGCCATAATAAGGCTTTTAGCACGGCATACCTACAGTGAGGTTATTGTAGCCAAATCCTCTCCTTTCGCACACAAGCTTAATCTGTGCTGAAATGATCTGTTACAATTAAAATGACATTTACAGAGACAGTTACACCTTGCATCCTAATGAATCCGCCTGCGCCTACCGAAGGTGTTTAAACAGAGGGCCCGAACAAAGTGGAAAACCCTGCTTCGAGTGACATGCCAGCGTCGCCCTCCAACTTTTATCCCCCGCTTCCATCCATCATTAAGAAACTGCTCAAACGGTAATCATCTCTATCCCCTCTTTCACCGCACCAGTAAACTCCTTCCCATGTTTTTAAGATCAAAACAAAAGTTCCAGTGACTGATGGATATGTACAAAAATAATAAGGTGACGGTCGGTGTAAAGTTGGGTTGTGGTTTTTTTTTTTTTTTTTTTTTACGGATGGGGGGAAGTGCTGGAAGGGATTTCTTTAAAAAATGTGCGGACATTGTTGTAGAGGCAGTAGCGTGCGCCGAGGGGAGCTCTTTCTCTCCCTCGCATTGTGCAGGGAGCAGGTGCTGTCTACATTACCATACAGCTGAGAGCACAAAGAGCTAACTGATTCAGCCCTCACACAATAACAAACGGCCTTAATGACAGCCACGCGAACGACACACACCAAACTCACTTTTTACTAAGCTGAAGGAGGAAAAAAAGCGAGGGAGAGAGGGAGAGGTTGCTGGTGATGATGATAATAATCATAGAGGGGTGCGGGACCCGGGCGGAGCGGGTGGCTCTCTCCGGCAGCGGTGGTGGCGGGGACGGGACCCGCGGAGCCCCGCAGACGGGTCACCTCCGTGGGTCCCCTCCGTGGGTCCCTCCCGTGGGTCCCCTCCGCGGGTCCCCTCCGCCAAGCCACCGGCGACCTCCCCCGCCGCCGGGACCCCCCGGGACCCCCCCCTTTCCCTCCGCCGGCGCTATGAGCGGAGCCGAGGGACGGACGAACCCCGGCTCGGTTCGCGCAAATTCATCATCCCCCCCCCAAATTACCCCGGTTATGCCAGGGGAAATGCGGTGTGAACGTCAAGGGATCAGATTCCCCTTGTTGCAGCTCGCTGGCTCCCACCTCCCTCGTCCCTTTAAAGCCGAGGATACCCCTTTGGAAGCGGTCGGGATCACCGAGTGACTTTTTGGGGGGCACGGCGGTTGCTTTGCACGTTTCAAGAGGTAATTACAGCCCGCCGTCCCCGGGGTTGTTTTCTCGCCGGAGCGTGTTGCGCTGGCTCTCGCCGGTGCAGCGGGGGTGTTACCCTCTCGCCGGAGCAGAAGGGGGGATTCTTGCGGTTACCAAATTTGCAGGAATGTAAATGAGCACGTTTTGTGAGCGCGGAGGGGAGGGGGAGGAGGGTTGCACATTTTACAGCTCACTGACCATTTGGCGATCCATTGAGAGGAGGGTTTGGAAAAGTGGCTCCTTTGTGACAGCTCTAGCCAGATTGGGGGGCTGCTCATTTGCATCTCATTAGGCATGCAGGCGGCCGGCGGGATATAAGGGAGGCAGGCGCCCAAGGAGAGGCAGATCCTTAGCGCTTCACCCTCGGAGAGAGCCGCCGAGCCGCGGCACAGAGCAGAGCAGGGCAGGGCAGAGCAGAGCAGGCACCCCCCCCTTCCCTCCCCCGTAGGAGCACACCCGGACACGCTCAGTGCGCCGCTATTGAGACACGAGCTTATTTTTCTTGGCTGGGATTCCTCTCAAAACAAAAGTAAGCCCACGACAAGGAAAGAGAGCTTCGCTTCTTTTGCAAAAAAAAAAAAAAAAAGGAAAAAAGGGGATCAAGGCTCCGACGTGACCTGCCCGCCGCCGCTGCCGTCTGACACCCACCAGCCCCGACGTGCGCAGGGCGAGCGCAGCCGCGCAGAGCCGCGCAGAGCCGCTCCCGCATCTCACCGCACCGGGAATTATCGCCGCGTCCGCCGCTGCCTCTGCAGGGATTTTCAGATCGCCGATTTTTAATCTTCCTTGGGAAGCCTTTTCTCTGCCTCTGTTGGGAATTAAGTTGCCTTTATTTTTTTTTTTTTTTTTTCTTCCTGGAGGAAAGGAGGAGCACCGTGGATTGGGAAAGAAAAAGAGTTTAGCAGATTAATCTTAACCTTTTTTTTTTTTTTTAATTTTTTCCCCTTTCTTTTTCTTTTGCCATCCGAAAGAGCTGTCAGTCGCCGACAGGCTACACCTAGAGGTATCGACAGAGGGGCAAAAAAAAGTCAGAGACACTCCTGAAAGAAGGAGACCGTGACACTAACCCTTCCAGCTCTGCCGGGGCGAGCGGCTTTGGCCGCTGCGTTTTTCCTTTCCCCCGAGAGACTTTCCCCTTTCCCCTCCGACGAGAAGACAAGGGGGAGGAAAGCGAGGGCACCAGAGCTGCCCCTCCAAAATGGGAGGTCGGTTCCTGCTGACGCTCGCCCTCCTCTCGGTGCTGCTGAGCCGCTGCCAGGTAAGTGCCGGGGGGGGGGGGCGGTGGGCAGAAATATCTGCGGCGGTCCCTGCACCGGGGGGTGTGGGAGGGTGCCGGGGACTGCCTGTTGCAGCCGGGAGAAGCGGGGAGGGGGTGTCAGCCCCGGGAGAAGCGGGGAGGGGGGGGGGTGTCGGCCCCGCGGATGGCCGGCGGGGCTGGGGTCGGGCCGGGGGGGAGCGGGGGGGCCGCTCGGCGGGCTGACGGCCGCTGTCCCCGCCTCGCAGGTCGGCTGCTCCGGGGTCTTCGAGCTGAAGCTGCAGGAGTTTGTCAATAAGAAGGGGCTGCTCAGCAACCGCAACTGCTGCCGCGGGGGGGGCCCCGGCGGCGGCGGGCTGCAGCAGTGCGACTGCAAGACCTTCTTCCGCGTCTGCCTCAAGCACTACCAGGCCAGCGTCTCCCCCGAGCCCCCCTGCACCTACGGCAGCGCCATCACCCCCGTCCTCGGTGCCAACTCCTTCAGCGTCCCCGACGGGGCGGGCGGCGCCGACCCCGCCTTCAGCAACCCCATCCGCTTCCCCTTCGGCTTCACCTGGCCCGTAAGTGGGGGGGGAGCAGCCCCCATCCCATCCCACCCCACCCCACCCCACCCACCCGGGCCACCCCAGCTGGGCGAACGCCTTTCCAAGGGGCCACCGATCCCCCCCCGGGGGTTGTCTGGGAGCGATAACTCCAGGCACTGCTCCCCTGGCCCTGCTGGCTCTCACACTCTCCCGGTGGGTTGTCTCTGCTTCTTCTTTCCCCAGGGCACCTTCTCGCTCATCATTGAGGCTCTGCATACGGACTCTCCTGACGACCTCACCACAGGTAACTGTCCCGAAACAGACTCTTCCCCAGAATAATCCCAGCCTGGCAGCCCCACTCGGCCCCTCTCTCTGCAGTGTGCAGCACATTCCCCCCATCCCATCCCTGCTCTTCTTCGGGAGACCACGGGTAGAAAGGCCAACCTGTTGGCTCATGGCGCTATCCTCCTGCCTCTGCTGAGCCCAGCTCTGCCCCCCCCAACCCCCAGCTGAGCATCTTCCTACACCCCTGCCCACTTCGGGCTCCCTAATCACGCCTCTCCTCTCCGCTTTCACACAGAAAACCCCGAGCGCCTCATCAGCCGCCTGGCCACCCAGAGGCACTTGGCGGTGGGTGAAGAGTGGTCCCAGGACCTGCACAGCAGCGGCCGCACCGACCTCAAGTACTCCTATCGCTTTGTGTGCGATGAGCACTACTACGGAGAAGGCTGCTCCGTCTTCTGCCGCCCCCGGGACGATGCCTTTGGTCACTTCACTTGCGGAGAGCGTGGCGAGAAAGTCTGCAACCCGGGCTGGAAAGGCCAGTACTGCACTGAGCGTGAGTGTCCACCTTCTTGTCTCCCCTGGTGCTGGTTGCAGCTGTGTCCCCTGAGCTCTTGTGGGGTGGGGGTGGGGGCGGTTTCTTTGACATCAGGCCCCACGGGAGAGGGGAAACCAAGTAACGGTGGGCAGAGGTCTGGTGCTGTGTATGGGCTTTACTGGTGCAGGGGACGGGAGGTCCTCAGCATTGCCACAGAATGTTAATGCAGACAGCCCCTTCTCAAGCTAATAAAAATATCAGTGCCAACATTACACTCTTCCTCATTTGCTGTAGGCATCAAATCTGATAGCAAAATGTTCAGCAGTTGCTTGAGGATTTATTAAAATATATCAGGACTACTTTGTATACCTAGCCACCGCTTCAAACATGGTACATCGGTATCGTCATCTTACAGGGTACATGGCTTCAGGAGAGGCAGCTAGGCTGTGGCAACATACACACAGCCGGCCTGTTGGCAGGCTTGTCATGGTCTGATGTCTTGCCGCTTTATGTTGAGAAAAGTGTTGGGAGGTCCAAGATGCTCTCTGTGGCCTCTAGACCATACATTTCTCATTTGAGGCACTCATAAACTGCCACTAACAGAGATTGTTGCACCTGAAGCCGCGTTCAGCTTCTTCTGCATCTCTCTTCTGTGCCATTGCCATGGTTGTTACTACTACTAAAGTAGCGAGGGATGCGAGTTTTAAAGTACGCCTGAGCTTGAAGTTGTTGAGGAATGCAGTGTGTTGATACAGCAGGAAAAGCTGGGACAGTAAGCAGATCACAAAGAGGATAGCCAGGGATGTCAGATACCTGCAGCTTTGTACAGGATTGCCGCCCTTTGTAGGGACCCAGCGGTGTACACCCGAACATGCACACAGAGCTCCTGCTGCAGCATGTGATGGCATTCTCTGTTTGTGTGTATACACGGCTCTGAAGGACACTGGCAGATGACGTACTGAGTGAGTGCTCCTCTCCAGTCATCAAAGGGCCAGGCAGGCAGGGAGAAAACAGTTACAGGCTGTAAAGCAGCCTCTCGGTTTTCTTCTTGCTGTGTTTTTGTTTTGCTTAAAGCCCACCTACACTGTGGTCTCAGCTGAGCTGCTATCAAACAAGCCCAGATTGATTACTCACACTGTTAGTGACTGCTAGGATGCTTTCAGCAGTTCATGGCACAACGTTGCACAATAAACAGCAGGCAGAGGGGCTCGCATTTCCTTTGATAGTGTTTTAAACAGGAACTACAACCTTTCCCATGATCAAAAGTGCCTAGCCCAGTTGTGTCAAGGGGTGGGGAAAAAGGAAGCATTTTGATAATGAGCTCTTTCGGGGCTGTCAGCACTTTTGGATGCCTGTACATCGCTGCTCTTCCCGTAGCAAAGTAGAAGGCTGTCCGTCTGTCTTGACTCGTTACATATGCTTTTCCCTCTGCTTTCCCTCTTGAAAAAAACAAGCTTATAACAGCAACGCAAACCTACTAGGCAGGGGAGATGTGTTTATGTGTGCATGCAAAAAGAATGTTTTGCCGTTAGCGAGCGGAGCTGCCAGTCGCAGATTGCTTCCCGTCGCCTTGCCCCCAGCTCCATTCTTTCCAACTTGGAGGCGATCTGATTATCAGCGCCGATTCTTTCTTTCTTTTTCTTCCCCCCCTTCCCCTCGCATGCCATTGTCTCTGGCTGGCTTTGTTGAATTAAAACTTTGCAGTGCCTGCTTAATGAGTTCCATAACCAGGCAAAGTAATGAGCAGAAGTCCCTTTTTTCCCCTCCCTCATCCTCCCTCCCGCTGGCCCGCTTACCTCTTTTACCAGGGCTGCACCCACCCGCCTGCCCCTTTTCGGAGCGGGGCGGAGGGGGGGAAGGAGGGAGGAAGAACTTTAGACTTATTTATTTGAATAAGAAAAAAAAAAAAAGTTTTTTTGCAGCGAAATCACGCGCGTGCCATAGATTAGCTGTGGGCAGGGATAGGCTGCCCGGCCGCCGGCCGCCGGCCCCATTGGCTCCGGGGCCGGGGTATTGTTGCAGTGGGGCAGCTGCTGGGAGAGAATAGACAATAGAGCAGCTGTCTTGCACTGGCACCCTGCACACCAGCTGTCCACTCTTATCTGCACACACACTTTCGGGGGATATTAAGAGGTGGAGCTGTGTGCATAGAATTGGAAAAAAGGACTTCTGACCCTCACTGGGAAGGGAAGGGGGGTGAGGGGCTGTGGGGAAGGGAGCAATTGTGAGTCCTCTTTTGTCTGTGTGCAACTGTATTAAGAAGAATGCTCATCCCCGGCGATAAGTAAAGTGCCCAGTTACGGGGCGAGATCAATACTCCTGCAGACTCCAGAGATTAACTCAGCTGCGCTTAACTGCCCTGACCTAGTAAAAGGGACTCTCTCCCCACCTGCAAGGTGCTCTCGGGATCGGACTTGTAAAAGGGAGCCGTTTGACCCTGGTGCTGATGTCTCTCCCTGCTTGGTTTGTTTACAGCGATTTGTTTGCCTGGATGCGATGAGCAACATGGCTTTTGCGACAAACCTGGGGAATGCAAGTAAGTTTTCCACTCCCCTCCTGCTCCCTTCTTTGTCTTTAACATTGATGCTTTGGTGTTAAGTAAGCCATTGGTCATTTGAAGGGTCGCTTTAAATAACTTTCTTCATATTAGATGGTAATTTGAGAAATCCAGGTGATGCCAGATCAAAGTATTAATCTACAAGTCAAACATCAGTGCCATTAATATTAACCTAATGAGTTTACAGTGCTGCGTGTAAGGTTTAGCTGTTTGTTATTAGAGTAAACAAATTAACTACCTGTAACCATGGCTCACTCTAAGGAAGTGGAAGAAATAGCTGGGACCCATGAAAGCTGATGCTGTGGTTGGACTTGGTGACTTTCTCACATGAAGGATCACTGAGGGCTTTTAGGAAACTTGATCCCTGGCATCAGTGTGTTTGCAGAGTTTGTGATAGGGCTTCCAACTGTGAGAAGTCTAAATCTGATGAGAATTTGTTGGTTTGTTTTTTTTTTTTTTCAGATGCAGAGTGGGTTGGCAGGGGCGATATTGTGATGAGTGCATCCGATACCCAGGCTGCCTTCATGGTACCTGTCAGCAGCCGTGGCAGTGCAACTGCCAGGAAGGCTGGGGTGGCCTTTTCTGCAACCAGGGTGAGTTCTCAGCCCTTGCCTGAGTGTCTGTTTTAAAATGCAGAAAGCAAGCAGCTATATCCAGCTCACCCACCCCATGCAAGCCTTGCAAAGTAGCAAGTGTCTTGACTGCCCTTTTTTTTAAAAAAAAAAAAAAAATCTTTTACAGACCTGAACTACTGCACCCACCACAAGCCCTGCAAGAATGGTGCCACATGCACCAACACTGGTCAGGGGAGCTACACTTGTTCTTGCCGACCTGGGTACACAGGCTCCAACTGCGAGATTGAAATCAATGAATGTGACGCCAACCCTTGCAAGAATGGTGGAAGCTGCACTGTAAGTTTGAGTTGCTTGTGCCACCTGGAACCCCAAGGGAGGAGTTAATGTCAGTCTTACTGATTTTCATAATCACTTCTTGGATTTCAAAGCAACTTCAGCTAAATATTTTGACCATTTCTCATTTCTTCCCCCCAGGATCTTGAGAACAGTTATTCCTGTACCTGCCCCCCGGGCTTCTACGGTAAAAACTGTGAGCTGAGTGCAATGACTTGTGCTGATGGACCATGCTTCAATGGTGGGCGATGCACCGACAACCCTGATGGGGGATACAGCTGCCGCTGCCCACTGGGTTATTCTGGGTTCAACTGTGAAAAGAAAATCGATTACTGCAGTTCCAGCCCTTGTGCTAATGGTAAGGCCAAACATGCTACAGTGACCTTCTAAAAGGAGACCATCCAGTTACTTTGCCTTCTGGTCTGGAGTTCATAACAAGGCCCACTGATCAATCATGGTCCATGTCATGTCAGTAGTTGACTTGGTGGAGGAACTGTACTTAAAAAGTAATGGTGTGGTTCGGGCCATGCTGTAGGCTGCATTTTCTCAAGGGGTGACGGTAGCCAGGTAACTTGGCCTGAAGCTTTGTGCATAAAAATGTGGAGGGTTATACTTGCAAATGTTTTGCAAAGACTCTCTGAGGTCTGTGGATGCAAAATGCCACACGAGTGCTAAATATTATTACTTGTAATCTAGTAACAGTAATCCTCCTGTTTTGATTAAACCAGTGAAGACTTTCTTTACTGCAGTCCTCCTCATTCATTGCCACTCCAACTCTGTAACGTAAGATCGTGGTGTTAACCTGATCTGGACTAGCTTTGTTGTCCAAGCTGAGTGAAATGTTAAAAAGGGAATAGGATGGAGAATGAAAACCAGGTCTGGTTAACAAATATCTTCCTTAAAAAAACCCTGTACTTTTTATGGTGGATCAGACTCTGCAAAGGTTGAGCTAACCTCTCGGAAAGAGAGCTTTTCTCAGCTGCCGGTTGTGATGGTCGCCCCGAGAGCAGCAGGTGGGAGGCTGTCGGGTCTGGCTGCCCACCACTCAGCGCCCGTACCCCTTGATGTCTTGCAGGAGCCCAGTGCGTCGATCTGGGGAACTCCTACATATGCCAGTGCCAGGCTGGCTTCACCGGGAGACACTGTGATGATAACGTGGACGACTGCGCCTCCTTTCCCTGCGTCAACGGAGGGACCTGCCAGGATGGCGTCAATGACTACTCCTGCACCTGCCCCCCGGGATACAACGGGAAGAACTGCAGCACCCCGGTGAGCAGATGCGAACACAACCCCTGCCACAACGGGGCCACCTGCCACGAAAGAAACAACCGCTACGTCTGTGAGTGCGCCCGGGGTTACGGTGGGCTCAACTGCCAATTTTTGCTCCCCGAGCCGCCTCAGGGACCGGTCATCGTCGACTTCACCGAGAAGTACACGGAAGGCCAGAACGCCCAGTTCCCCTGGATCGCCGTCTGCGCCGGGATTATTCTGGTCCTCATGCTGCTGCTGGGGTGTGCTGCTGTGGTCGTCTGCGTCAGGCTCAGAGTGCAGAAGAGGCACCACCAGCCTGATGCCTGCAGGAGCGAGACTGAGACCATGAACAACCTGGCGAACTGCCAGCGCGAGAAGGACATTTCCATAAGTGTCATTGGTGCCACTCAGATTAAAAACACAAATAAGAAAGTAGACTTTCACAGTGATAACTCCGATAAAAATGGCTACAAAGTCAGATACCCATCAGTGGATTACAATTTGGTGCATGAACTCAAGAACGAGGACTCTGTTAAAGAGGAGCACAGCAAATGTGAAGCCAAGTGTGAAACGTATGATTCAGAGGCAGAGGAGAAATGTGCAGTACAACTAAAGAGGTATCTCTCACATCTGAGCGTGGGGGGAAGCTTGACTTTGAAGGGGGCGGGGGGTGTGTCTCATAGGTAGTGTTAAGCAACAGCCATCTGACCTGTGTTGTCTCTTTTTGTCTTCAATAGTGATACTTCTGAAAGAAAACGACCAGATTCAGTATATTCCACTTCAAAGGACACAAAGTACCAGTCGGTGTATGTCATATCAGAAGAGAAAGATGAGTGCATCATAGCAACTGAGGTTAGTATACTGCCTGGTGGTTGGAACAGCAGAGAAAATTCTCGGTGCGCAACCTACACTGAACACACCTCAGGGCAGCTGAACTCCCTTCCGTGGTGCCACGGCCATTTGTACCTGTTGAAATCCAGCCAGCTTGAGTCTGTCACGCTGTGCACGTTGTAAACACAAGCTCAGTGACTTGCTGCTGTGGGGGCTACGGGTATGACGACTTTTGCCCGCAAGGGTATAGTGATAGTGTGGTTGTGGTCTGCTGACCTACCCCTCAGTGTGCTTCATGCAGAGGCTGTTCTTGCCCGGCATAAAGGCAGTGGCCCGACCCTCTGCAGCCTTACAGCCCTCTTCTTACTTTCCATTAACCTCTTCTGATCTCTGCTCATGTTTTCTCTCACCAGGTGTAAACCAGAAGAGATATGGCAAGGTGGTTGTTCAGAACAATTTCAGAGGAGACGCGCCCCGATGAATGCTGCTGAAAGAGGAATGGGAGATAGATTCCTTCACTGACTGCTGCTGAGAAACTAAATTCAGGCTTGAGCTGGTTCTCTACTGAAGTTAGCAAAGTGACTGCAAAATAAAGAAACAAGATGGACATCAGGCAAGGGTCTGTGTTCAAGGATTACTGTTGCACTGCCTTTTATGAATTTTATCATTGCACTATGGTCAGTTGCTTTTCTATATATATTTAAATGAATGGACTTAATTACTACATAAGAAGCATGCACTGCCTGAAGTGTATATTTTGGATTCTTATGAGCCAGTCTTTTCTTGAATTAGAGACACAAACACTGCCTTTATTGTCTTTTTTGATACTAAAATGTGTTTTTACTAGGTGAGAAAAAGTGTGTTATTTTTTTGAATCTGTAAAAATATTTTCATGATAATTGTAAAGCTTGAGTATTTTGTGATGTTCATTTTTTTATAATTTAAAGTTTTTGGTAAATATGTACAAAGGCACTTCGGGTCTATGTGACTATATTTTTTTGTATATAAATGTATTTATGGAATATTGTGCAAATGTTATTTGAGTTTTTTTTACCGTTTTGTTAATGAAGAAATTCATTTTTAAAATATTTTTCCAAAATAAATATTATTAATGATAACCAGAGTGCTACGTTTATTCCATAACTGATGACGAGCTGACTGAACCTTGCAACCAGGCATCTGACAAGCTTCTGCAGACTCATGGGTGGATGGGGTAGGACTGAGACCTACCACAAAGACTGGGGTACAACTTGTTCTGTGTAGACCCCCCTCTTTCCCCTCCTAACCTTCTGAACTGTTGACCCTACGGTTGTGCTCACTCTTACCCCAAAGGTGAATGTCTGTCAAAACCTTGAGTAATGTTTGCTCAGTCATGTGGGGCTGTGTATATATAACCACACACGGCATCACTTCCCGAGGAAGAGCAACGCGCTCTCCGTCGCAACCCAGATGCGGGGCTTGTCGTGACTCAGCTCTTCGCTTCTCGCAACCTCAAACGCTGGCCTGGAGTCCAGGGGAGTTTGGGACTCCCAGGGCACGCCAGTGAGGGCCCCCGGCTCCCGTCCTTGGTGTGCACCCATGGGATGTGAGCTCCCCCAGTCCCACCTGCCGGGGGGTGGCCCTTCCCTCTCCAGGAACAGGTGATGCTGAATTGACTGGTGGCCACAGCTCTCCTGGTTATGATACCCGTCATAACCTTTGGTTTCTGCTCTGCCCCGGTGTCTGCTGCCTTCATATTGGGGCAGGGTGTGATCCCATCCCCTGTCTTGGCCCCCAATGCTCAGGCAATTTCCCCCATTTATTTTGCCCTAACTAGCTCTCCTTCAGGTTGTGCTGCGTGCTAATTAGCAGAGGCCCTTCCGAAACAGGCAACGTGTTCTTCCACTTTTGGAAAAAAAGGAAAATCTAGGAAATAATTTCCTTTTTGCTTCATTAAAGCTGAACCCCAATCATTGTGGGCCGCCTCCCGCAGCTTCGGGCAGCCGATGAAACTCCTCTGTTCCCATTCGCTTCAGGGGAGGGGGATGCTATCCTAAACACAAAGAGTGGGCTAGCAGATATAATCAAGCAATTATTGCAGCTGGTGATCTATAACTCTAAAGTATATATGTGCTCCCCTTGTTTTAGGGTACGTAAGCACCTGAACCACTGGAACCGTACGTTGGTGTGAGGCCAGTGGAAAGCTCACAGTGACTGCAAGGGCTTGTCCCTCTGTAAGACCTTCTGGCTAAGCCAAACCTTAGACAAGATCTACCGACTCACTTCTCATGAGGTGACCCGGCGGCATCATCCTCTTCATTTATCCCAAAGTGTCTTTTTAGGGGAAGTTTTCATGAGGAGAGTGATGTATTAAAAACCAGCCTGTCAGTGATGGTCTGGACAGCATTTTCAATCTAAGCAGTAACATAACAACCTGCCAATAACCGGTCAATGCATCATATATTAAATGAGGCACGACGGTGTGCATGGCAGCAGGTGTTCAGAGCAACATAATCTCGCAGATTGGACAAACAAGCGAGCCTTAGTAGGTTTTATTGCCATTTCTGTTGCTGATTTGCTCTTCAACCTTGGGCAAATCACTTTATTTCTCTCCATTTCCTCTTCTTCCCAAGCTTTTTGGAGCAGCCTTGTCTCCTATGAAGTACTGCTCTTTGCACAGTCAGTGCCATGGTCTCAGCTGGGCCCTCTTAATGCGGCTTCTGTAGAAACAGCAGTAACGACCGGACGGTCACTGATGGCTGAGTGCCTCTATTACGTCAGGTCTTTAGAGCTACAGCAAGTGCCCCTTGAATATGACGTCAGGTAAAGGTCTGGAAAAGCACAGCAAGGCGGGCAAGGCCCAGCGAAGGTGCCTGCCGGCCTCAGCCCTGCCAGGGCAGCGCTCGCCCCGGGACGGGAGCTCTGCTGCCAAAAAGCGGCAGGACCCTCCCTGTCAGCAGGGTCCCCGAAAGGCCTCCTCACGCTAAAACGAGAGGAGAGCCTGCCTGGGGAGGCCGTTCAGCCGGGACAGCTGAGAATTCAGGGCCTGATCCAAAGCCCATTAAAATTAATGGAAAGGCTCCAAGGAGCTGCAGGGACACATGGCACCGTGCCCCTCCTGACACAGCCCATCTCCAGGCTCTCCCCGGGGAAGCTGCACGTACCGACGCAGCGCGTGTCCCCGCGGGTGGGGGACATGAAAGCCCACGGCCGCTCTAGCCAGCTCTGCCCCCCCCGGGTGGCTTGTCCCCCCCCGCCGGTGCCAGCCCACGCGCTGTCCCAGGACCCTGGGGGGCCTGGGGTCCCTCCTCAGGCCGTTGCTTCGGCGACGTCCCTTCATGCCCCCCCACCTCGACCTGCAACACCCCCTCCCCTCCGTCCTGCAGCGGCCGGGGAGGGCTTGGCCTCCTTTGGTGCCGGGTCTCAAGAGGGCGGCTGGCGAGGGCACCCCTCAGCCCACACCTCTGCCTGCAAACCTGTTTCTCCGTGGCAAGCGGCATTTGCAGGGTTGGCACGGACAGGACGTGTCAGGAGCTCGGAGGCACTGAAAACAGCAGGAGAGGTTAGCTGCAGGGAGGTATTAGCTGCCCTGTTTGTGGAAGGGGACTTTTTAAGCGAGGCGTGTCACGGCTTTCGAAACGTAGGAAGCTTTGGGTTCAGACAGCACGTCTCAGGTTTAATTGCAAGACACGGGTTTATAAATTGCTTTAAATTGATGTTTGTGCTTACTTTGTACACAGTGCAGGAGGACAGCTTGGGTGTCAGGAAACTTGGGTACTATTCCTGGCTCCACCACAGACCTGATGTGTAACCTTGGGAGAGGAAGGATGGTCTTGTGGTCAAGGCGCTGCCGAGGGACTCAGGAGGGCCCCCTTCTATTTCCAGTGCTCCCTCCAGACTTCCTGTGCAACCTTGGACCCGTGTCGCTTAATCTTTCCAGGACCTTAGGAAAATGGGGGCCTCCTGGTTGTGCTAACAGGGAGAAGGTCATTTGTGCTTGTGAGAGGATACCACGGTGGTGGGGAATGTTAAAATACCCTCCAAGGCGAGTAAGGCTACTTCCTATCTCTGCATGTCAGATTGCTTGTCTGCGAGGTGGCGAGCTATTTTTGCAAAGCCCTTTCAGATGCTTGCATGGAATAAAGACCCCAATCACAATTGAAACATCCGTCATCTCAGAGAGGATACGCAAACCCTGCGCTGGCAGCAGCAAGGAGACAAACTGGCGGGGGGCAGGGAGGCAGCTGCGGTGGTCTAAGTGTGTGCGCGGTGTATGCGGGGGGGGGGGACGTGATGCAGCTGTGTGCCCACGGCCCAGGAAGGATGCCACACATGGTAGTCTTAACGTGAGGGGCCACGGTGCCATCAGCCTCCTCTCAGAGATCAGCACCAGCCATCAAGGTCTGTAGCAGGCTCTCTTCCAGCAAAACCATTTTGCAGGTAGGGATACAGATTAAACTCGGTTTGGGACTATGAGGGACAAGGAGGAAAGCTGCGGAGGTGATACAGGCGGGAATTCTTCAATGACAGACCCTGGGAAACCTCCCTATTGTTATGGCCTAGCATCCAAAGCCATCTATTTCAAAGAAAATGACCTGAGAACTACTTCTAGGCCAAATCCCAAACTGAGTAGCAATCTCTTCATGGTGCCTGACATCTACTTGCGCGAGACAAATGGGGAGCCTCTCCATTCCCTTCCCTCCTCAGGAGCCACTTCTTTCACCTGGCTGATAAGACCTGGCTGTCTGCCTGTGTCTCTGCTACCTACTATGCAAGTCAGAGAAATCACGAGCCTGGCTGGAAAAGACCCAACGTGCATTACGAGGCAGATTTTCAGATGAAACATGCGGCCCACTGTTGTGAAAACGTGACGGCTGATCTTGCTGCTCGCGATGAGGCAGAGGTGGACGACAGACCCGCTGCTGTGCGGGGGCTGCTGCCTGGTTAGCGGGGCAGGGAGGTGGGGGAGATGGGGCTGGAGGTCACAGAATCCTCATGACAGGTTGGCTTTTTTTCTTAGGAAGAAACATCCCCGGTCTTTTCTCCTGCTGCTGTGGCCAAAACCAGCACAAGCCTCATCTCCTGCACCAATAAATTCAACACTGCTAGGGCTGGTCTCTGGCCCTGCAGCCAGCCGGTGTGGATGGGTCTGTATCCATAGTGTTAAACTGCTTTACTCTCCCAAACAGACTGCTTACATCCACGCTGCCTGTGGGGAACGGCTCCTGCTTTGTGCCTAGGAACAGCCTAGGACAATGCTAACTGCGGGGGCAAAAGCATGGCAGGGACTACTGTCGCAATGCAATGATACAGCTGTGGGGGTAACGGTGAGGGTCAGTGCAGACTCATGTCACCTACTAGGGGCAACTATATAAAGTGGCATTGCTTACTTTAAAGCCTGTTCTGTGCATGGGTTATATATGACTAGGGTGATTTTTTTCATGGTATAAAACTATACCAGCTGAACGGCCAGTGTGGATGCAGCTACACTGAAGGAAAGGTGATGTACATCAGTGCAGATACCTTCCCTCCCCTTCCCTTGTTTATTTCTCTAAGCTGTGCTAGTAAAAGCAACTTTATACCACTGCGTTCTCCAGAGCATGTCTGCACGGCTATAAAGATGCAGGTATAATTCGGAAAATACATGGCTGTTCGGACAAGGCTCAAGCACTTACATCTGTGTGGGCTAGAACTACTAGTTAGTGCATCTATCTCCACGGGGTAATTTCCCAGGGTGCTGAAGGCTGAGCAGGAGAAAGGATCAGGACGGGGATGTCCTGTGTTCTCTTTCGTAACATGAAACTTTGTGAGGACAGCACTTTCTGTGGGAAAGGACAGAACAGATAGGCAATTCTGACCAGCCCTTAGTGGGGGAGGACATGTGCTGCAGAGCCCTTCCTGCACGCAGCTCCCCCCACTGCCAAGATGTTCACGCTGGAGGCAGTTGCTGATCATTTCTAATCAGAATTTTTACCTAGCAGAAAATGATGTTTTTCCACAACACTTCGAAGTCAATATTTTTACGAAAGACATTTTCAGTGGGGAAACTCTTTTTTAGCTATGGTAAACTGAAATGCCCTCTTGAAAACCTCTCTTATGAGTTTCACTTTCTTCGTGAAGCAAGATAGCAAAATGACAAGTAAGTGCTTCCCGGCAGACAGCAGATCAGCTGAAAACGTCCTTTCCCCCCCCCCCCCCTTTCCCCCAAAGTAGAGTTGATCTGGGAATTTTATCTCATTAAAAAGCTGTATATTTAGCTTTTGATTTTGCTTTAGAATGTGAACATCTTTAAGGATAAGTTCTCCCTCTCATCCCATTTTCTGACCCTAAGTAGCACTTTAGTGGTCTGAGGAAGGTTGTATTTAACACAAGCAAACTGCAGGATTTGGCTATATGTCAGAAAATACTTTTAATGGTAACCTGCACAAGGAAAAACTGGTGTCCTCAAGAACAACTAATTACATAGGGCACAAAGCATTATGAGATACGAACTCCTAGCATAAAAGGCTAATACTTTACCATTAATATAAATAAATTAAACCTCTTCAGAATGTTTTCAACAGGCATAGAGTCAAAATACCTCATCTACAGTTAAAATAAAAACAGTACGGAGGAGAATCAGGCCTCCAACACTTGGATCCATGTTCCACATCCAAGATAATTTGGCTGTTACTTGTGTGCTTTCCTTTTCAAGGCATTAAGAGATTTTCCTTTGCGAGGTTTTCTGTATATGCAAACGCGAGTGTTTACAAAGGCCACCTGTCTGAAAAATGTAAGCCCCTCTCTTCGGTCTGGTTTTACCTTGGTTTGAATCAAAGGGCCCGTGGAATTCTCCATTGCCCCGCAGTGGTGATGGTTTGGCACAGCTGCTGCTGCCGTGATTGCGGGCGTCTTTGGAAAAGTCAGATGCCCGGCGCTCTTGCTCAAAGCGAGCAGGATTGTTCAGAGCAAAAAACTAACATGGAATGACTACATATTGCGCTTGTCGTAGCCTGTATCTTAAATTTCTTGCTTTCCTTCTGTATCAGTTTAAAGAAAGGAACCGTGAAAAATGTATGATGTTGTGTAAGTTCTTCTAATTGACTTCAGGAAGTGTTATCTGGAATGGCAGTTGTGAGCACACAAACTCAGCAGACTTATCTGCGTTATCTAATTACCAGACTATAAAGTTCTGCTGACATTTCCTTTTGATAAATACAATACACTGCTTTCTTTATCTATCTGTATTAAAGAAACAATGTTCTCCTAAATCCAACCCCATGCATGCTTTTTACTAAAACAATGTTATAAACCCCAAGACTAACAGAAATGTTGCCACAACTTCAACAGTCCTAAATGAAAACAGTGGCTTTCAGTTGAAAAACATTATCTAACTGTGGTAGGAAACCACTACAAATCTCAATGTTTAAACTGTGAATAAGCATGAAACAGATTTGACAGATATTTATTAAGCAAAAAAAAAGAGCTGGAAAAAGAAAAAGGAAACAAAGAGCAGCAATATTCCAGGTATGCTTGCATTTCTTCACTGCTGCTGATGTGTTCAACTATGTGCAGAAATAGAGAATCATAGAATCATTTAGGTTGGAAAAGACCCTCAAGATCATCAAGTCCAACTGTTAACCTACCACTGCCAAGTCCACCACTAAACCATGTCCCTAAGCGCCACACCTACACGTCTTTCATATTATATATTAGTGTTTACCATAAGGCTTTCAAACCAGATTGCCAGAGCTGTCTGGACTTTCAGAGCTCGCTTCTGCACGTGCACAGGAGGGTTTGGGATCATTGTGGAAAGCAGGACTTCCCACACCAAGCTTTGGTGCTGGAAGCCAGCAGGTAATGGATATAAAGGAAAGGTGCCTCTAAACAATGCTTGCTGCTGTCTGATCTCCTCTGTATTCTTCTGCTACGTGAGGAGAGGTTTGGGTCCCTCCTGCACTGGGAAGGGAAGGGGCAAGAGGCAGCCAGGGGCCCTTGCAGGAAGAGGCAAGGCAGGGCATCGTTTTGCCTGGAGAATCCCGCTCCTCCGGACGGGGCAGGGAGCCGGGGGGGTCACAGAGCCGTGCTGGTGGGGGAACATGGGGGAGGAACCTCCTTGCCAGCTCCGCCGGGGACCCTGGCTGGGATTGATCTGAGCAGGGAGATGGAGGCTCCGACAGAAGACAAAACTGACACAGAAACATTGCAACACCTGCAGCACTGAAATCCCGGCTTGTAAGCCCTCCGAGTTTCCATTTGCCTCAGTGAGAATTAGGCACAGGGAGGCCGTGGTGGCTGGCAATCCTCTGGCACCTGTACACACCCCACAGTCACTGTGTGCCCCTGCCCCTAATTAACCAGGGCATACCAACAATTAGAGGCCGCACAAGTATTCAGCAAAAGATATGGGATGTTCAGTGCTTTCTAAACCTACATTTAGAATAAAGAAAGAACCCACAAGAGAAAAAGAAAAGCTGCGATACCACGCTGGGGTAAGCTGTAAACACGCGTTGTAGATCAAACGCTGCCACCAAGTTCTGGGGATGTTCCAAAAAGCACTTTTCTATCAGATAGAAAAGATACCCATTTCTGTCAGAAATGCTAAAGGAAGTGTTAATGACAGGAATAAATAACAGGTGCTGGGAGCAGCTGTTACTGATTAATGACTTGTCTTTTTTTAAATAGGTTTTCTGTTGGGGGAATCAGAAGTTTTCAGTAATGCTCCGTTGTCAGACATTCGAGGAATGTTTTTTCCAATAAAGTACCCCCCCATTATTTCTAAGGCAAAACAGATTCAAGAATAAAGCTAAATTATTATTTGAGTTCCAGGCCATCAATAGTTGAGGAAAATCCAAACTATAATGCTTCTCAATTGCACAGATGACTTGCTTTCCTTCCTTTCTTTTTGCCCATTTCCATCTTGTGTTCTCTCATGCTTTCTGTTTTTTTTTCTCTCTTTACCTCTCCATTTCCCTCTTGCTGTTTACCTGATTTATCTGGACATGGTGGTTCCAGTGCTGCGTATATTTGGCCCTGAAGTTGTCTTTTTATAAGCATATGAGGGATTATGAGATTGAATGTTACAAGAAAGACTGGCACGGTTGCCATTTTTCAATGATGAAGTAATTTAAAAGTCATTGAGGACAGCTCAGTGAAAACATCTGCTTTGTGCCCTGGGGCCATCAGAGAAAGAAACAAAATAGTGTGATGGAAAACAATATGGAAAATACAGTAATAACTATAATTAATTTTTATTTAATAATTTAATTTTTATACGCATCTAAAACCACTTCAGAAACAACGGCAAGTACCATAATATCCCATTTTTCAGCACAAAGATGAAGGCACAGGGGCTGCTCTCCTGGCCCCTTTGAAGTCAATGGCAAAGCTGGTATTGATTCAGATGGAGTTAGGATTTCTTACAGAAATCTAGGTCACCCAAGGCTGCCCTTCCAGTAGTCTAGAACCCCATGTCCCTGCATCCTAAAATGGTCAGAAAGACACAGTCAGTTCCCATCCCTGCATTTCAAAACAGGTAGGCTCAAAACTGAAGGGACTGCAGAGGTTGACAGTGGAGGTGATGAGGCATATGGAAAGACTTCCATGTCATGATAAAATGCTAGGGTTTCCTTACTAAAGGGTAGGTAAAGATGGAACATGACAATACATGGAACAGTGAATTGGCTTCTCCTACTTGCTTGCTGGAAAAGGCCAAAATAAGAGGACTTGAAACCACAACATGTAGTTCACCAGTGGAATTTAGTGCCTATGAACAACTTTGATGTCATTTCAAGAGCTTAGCATGCTTTAGAAAAGCTTTGCTCTTCATGTCAATAATGAGGATCTCTACAGCTACATTAGAGAAGATAAGTAATGGAATACAAGCCTTAATACGCTGAAGCATAACATTACCATACCTGGGACATGTCATGTGTTACATACTCTTCCAAGGCTAGTTGCTGTCCTTACTGTTCGTTAAAAATCTTTGCCTCATCACCAAAGACAAGGTGCAGTATTAAATAAACATAGTGATTCATTCTGGTTTAGAGACAGAGCTGAAGTGAAGAGTTGAGATTTGCTTCCCCGCTGTCTGGAAGTTTTCAGATGAGTTATCTTCAGCTGATCTTCGTTTTTCACTCATCTGAAGATAATGTTAAAAATAATGCTATCATGCTATAACTTCCGTGTACCGAGCTCCTTAATTATCTTTGCTCATGTAAGGAAAACACACTTATTTTACAACGGAGCCATAACTGGAGAAGAACACAGCACTATTCTCTAAAACACCGGTTACCTATGACGGTTTCAACGAGAAAAGCAGATATAACTGTAAATATGAGGGGAAGAGGAGAAGGTTATGGTTAGGCAGAAGGTACTGGTCCTCACTGACACGGGTGACAAGGGCCATTAGCCTGTGGTCTGTGAGGACAAATCAGCCCCCGTTCTGCGCTGTGCCCAGCGGTACCCACCCAGCGTGGTTCCAGGTAGAGCAGTGCCACTCTCTGTGTCACCACTGCCACCTCCTGAGCCCTGCGACACCAGGACTGTGCGTGGAACTGTCCCACTGCAAATCTAGCGCTGTCTTGTGCCCTCAGCCCATTTTCAAGGTGTAGAGATTGTAGTTCAAGGTAGCACACACACAGCTATGGTCCTGAGCAATTCTAGAGCATCCATGCACAGCAGTCTCTTTCTATCCTCCATCCACTGTATTTCTCATCTGTAACCACATCTAAGATATTTTTTTTCAGCTGACATGACTGAAACAGAAAGTGTCTCTACATTTAGATTTCCTGATTGTTGTGAACAAGCCACTTCACAGTGGTTCCAAGAAAACATCCTGGACTAAAACAGTTTCTGAGAACATGAAGAGCCAACCCTAATGGATCTATCTGGTTTTGCATGCTAGTCATGACCATCCCTGACTGGTTTAAAGATCTTCAAGAAGTATTCCCTCTGTCCGAAGAAATCCATTCCACAGTTTTCAGCATCCCTCTCTGACAACCAGGATTTCAAATCCCTTTATCTGGAGACAAACAGAAAGAGTGTGCTTGTGGTGAATAATTTGAGCTGATATTCTTGCCAGCTGTTAAGGGACACATGCAAAAAAAAAAAAAAAAAGTCAGTGACATCTGGTCAGCACTGATATTTCCTAACAGAAGTATTTGTTTCAGGGTGGGGAAGGGGCGGTGGGGGTAAAGAGAAATACCATCTCCATGCACCCCTTTGCCCCCTTTTGAAAAGTGAAAGCGATAACATTGACCACAGCAACTGGAACAAAAATTGCAACTTACATCATGGGGAAACAGTGACATTACATTAGCCCATATTACACAATGGTTGAGCAGTTGCTTTCACACACTAAGCTTTCAACTTTAACTTTTTTTTTCCCCTTAAGCTACACAATGGATTTTTTTGCTGAGTTGGAAAATATCAGGAGACAGGCAGAAAGCCTTCCTTTTGTTCCTTCATCCTGCCGAGCACCTCATCATAAAGATTTTTTCCCTTCTGTTCTGTTTTGCTTTCCCAACTTCCTTTCCCCTTTTCACCCTCCCCCACTTTTTTGTCAAATAAATGTGACTAATTAACAGCATGACTTCTTTCCACTAAATTGCAAAACCACCTCCTTTAACTTCATGAAGGTGATAACACTGCATCCTGGTTTGCTCTTGGGAAGTAGACTTGTAAACTACCTTCTAAGTGCTTTGCTTCAAGTGATGGTTTTCTTGGGCCTCAGACTGGAAGACAAGTTGACTTTAGTTCAAGAGTAACTTCAGCTCTCTCCTCTTTTGGGCCTTTTCACGGAAGTACACCCAGCTCAAGTCAGTAGATAATAGAAATCCCAGAATGGAAACACATAAAAAAAGTTGTTTCCTGGGGTCAACAAAGGACAGGAAAAGAGCCAACAATTACTTAAATAAACAGTATTCAGAGAAACAAAAAAAAAAAATTAAAAAAAAATACATGCCTGTACAAACTGAGTTACATATGAGGGAAGCAATGGTTTAAAGCAACCCAGTGCTCATTCTGCTGAAGTTCAATACTGTTAGGAAAAGGAAATCAAAACCAAATAAAATTCGGAGGGCACTTAATCTCAGAAAAACATCTTCCCCCCTCTTCTCACCTCATAATAATACTCTGCTCTTCTATAACACTTTTCATCCTAAGAGCAGTAATGACTGCAGGGTGGACATTTCCTGGGGATTAATGACTAGCTGAAGGTTAACGAGTTTCTACTGCACCTCAAACCAACAGCTCCTCCTGATTTGTCAGTAACTTTTCAAAAACAATCCCTATACCTCAGCCATTACTGCTTATTAAGATTAGGAATAGAAGAGTGGTAGAGTTGTGAGTTTTGTACCGTATAGTTAGAATAAGCATGGCAGGAAAGAAAGGAGAGGGATGAATAATGTCTTTAAGGTGCATGAGAAAGATGCAACATGGGGAATTCACTATTTGCTTAATAATGCCTACTACTTACGGCCAACATGGCAAAAATCAACCATACTAGCAATCACTCTAGGCATTTCTGCCTTCTCAGAGAAACCATAGGGCAACTGCAGGGGAGAACAGGCAAGCGAATTTGCCCTGCTGGAAGAAAATGCTTTGCCTTCATATCCAGAATGCTCAAGGAAAAATCCAGGCTTGACCATAGGCAGATGATCTGTGAATTCAAAGTGTGGGAAGCCATTTGCTTCCCAGCACTGGCTCGGCTGGCAGAAGAAGCTGTCCTCTGAGAGTTTCCTGGCTGGTAAAATTTAATATTCTTTTGCAGAAACCAGTGTGAAGGCAGGAGATGGGACTCTTAGAAATCTGTGAGAACGATGGGTCTGACCCTTCTCGAGTCCCTGCATAAGGAAGGACATGTGAGGACGTGCTATTTATTTTCTTCATTCCTTTGGGCTCTGCCTCCTACATTTCCCTCTGCGCTTTGGTGTTAGAGACTGGCTCTCTGCCCACAAGGTGGGTGAGGTGCTCTGAGACAACCCATCTGATACAATAGACCGGGAGTCTCCATTAAAGGAAGGAGCCTTAAATCTCTTGAATAGCTACTTCCAGAAACACAAAACCTATCAGAGTACATGTCAGGATCAGCTGAGCCACTCAATTCTATCTAATCTGCTTCTTCCTAATTGTAATCTCTTCTCGGAAATGTGAGTTCAAATGGGTGAGACATTTAAGGCCAAGTGAGAAGAGGTATACTTGTGCCTCCAGTTTGCTATGGTGCCACTTTTTACCTTGTGAAGTCTTGTGGATGAAATTCATGCCTTGCAGAAGATCAGTAAAAAGCCATAAGGTCTTAGCATTTAAGTCCTCAAAACAAGACTTCACTGGCACACTGGTTTGTTCTGGTTGTATGTGCAGAGGCTGTCTTTGCTCTATTAGAAAAACCCAGAGCACTCTGAATCAACATCAAAAGGTCCAAGGAAAAGTCCCCCTTGACTCCAGTATTTGCGATGACCTTTTTTTGAAAAAAATATTATTTCTTGAACCACCTAGAAATAAAGAAATGAAGCAATAAAACTAATGAGAATACTTCAGTTAGGGAAAGACTATATATATATTTATCTACATATATATGTGTATCTATATCCATATCTATATCTATCTCCAGGCATGCACACATACACCATATACATCAGCATATTCTGTTTCTATTAACTCCTCTAAGATTTATTTTTTTATATATTTAATGAAACCAAACTGTTCCTTCAAATATTTTTGAGACTGTCTTATCTCTAACAAATTAATTCCTGAGGCAGCTAGCGGCAGCTATTATCTTCCTCAGGGCTCCCCCGCCTAGCGTTTATTTTTAGAGAAGGGTGCTTTCACAGTCAGGCAAAGGGTCTGCCACTCCTGGGTCATACTTCTCACACAGCCCAGAAATGAGGGCAAGAGTTTGGGCTAACTGCTTTGCTCCAATGTCCCCATCTCCAAAAAGGGAATTGTCGCACTTCTACTTCTTGCGGTGTTGTGGATGCATCCCTGAACATTAGCACTTCAATTATTGCCCCCCAAACAAAGTAGAAATGGCAATGGGATCACTTCTATCAGGAACCAAGTGGCAACCTCACAGAGACTGCAAACAGCCCTTCAGAGAGCACACAGCACTCCAAGTACAGTATAATCAGCACTTCAGGTGCAATGGCTTGGGAAGAAAAGTGTTGCATAATTAGGTGAGCATAAGTGGTGAGGTTCAGCAGTGAGTGGCAGTGAAAGCCTTTTGGATTATGAGTTCTTTGAGAGCAGTCAGAACTATTTATTTAAATAGTTGATCTTGTGTGGTTGAATTTCAATGTTATTGTCACTGAAGCAGCATTGAATTATAGAGTGTCACAGGTCGTCTGAACATGAGAGCAGAGTTAGCAGGTGATCCGAAGGACAAGAAACACTTCTGCAGTAGAGTAATGAAAATGAAGTTAATCACATCAGAAAGGTTGCTCAGAACTGAACTTAACTTTATGAGGACCAGCCTGAAAGGTGTGCTAACAACTAACCAAATATTAATCTTATTTACATGACTCATTCAACTATAGTTACCTTGAGTCGTCAGTGAAGGATCAGGTACTTACACACAATAAAGGCATATGGCAGAACTGAAACAACCTCTTCCAGAACTTTATGCAAGAGCTAAACAAGACTGAGGCACAAGGAGGTTAGTTCAGAAACCCAGTTCCCCGTTGCTGGGGAGGCACCTAGCATCAATCAGCTTCTGAGCTTTGGATCACAAAGTTCCCTAAAATTCCTCCATTGACACAGGAGCTTTACGATCCTGGGGGCAGGCACTTGCCTCCAGGCCAAGCTCATTGAAGTCTGGACACATCTATGCTCTGCCCAAGTACCCTGACGGGGCTGATCTCTCGGTGTGTCTGGATCATGCTTAATGCACCCCGAGAGCATTGAGTCCCTTACAAAAGATGCTTGGTGTGGTGGAGCAGGTGGCTGCTTACCACCCTGAGCACACAAAGACAGACAAAAATTGAGCGTAGAAGGATGAAACATAAGATTTGCGGCCATAATAGTTTGCTGATCAACTTGCAGCAGCAAAAGTGATGCAAATGATCCTCTCAGCTGGGGAGTTAGGAAATTCGTGGGGGAGGAAGGTAAACATACTCTTACATTGTCCACCCAGAAGACAGTCCAGTTGAATGCAAGCCATACATCACTCATAATCTGTGATAATCGGTCAAGCTGATAGCCAAAATTAAGTTGAAAAAGATTCTAGTTTAAGGAGTGAGAAAACAAACCCTACTTTGATGGAAGTAAAGCCTGGCCTATCCAAACAAGAAACAGAAACAAACTCAGATGACTTCTATGAAGTTCAGATGGCAAATTCCAAACTTGAGAATGTGCTGAAAAAAGCCTGCTGGGGACGGTTTGCCAGTAATCTGTGACTATAGTATTGCCATGAAAACTTAGGAAAGAAACAGTTTTGCATAAAGAGCAAATTAGGCCTGACCTTGCAGAACCTCACAAGCAACTGAGGATTAGCACTAACAGAGGCTATTTTGGGTCACGGAGGGTCTTCAACTGTGAGGTATTTCCCATTTTTTCTTTTCCTCTTTTCCTCTTGAAGCTTTCTGATCCTCAGCTGCAATGCAGAAAGCCTGACATGGCAGTGAGGTCAGCTTCAGCAGGTAAGATCAAAGTCCAAAGGCAGACACAGCCCCACACTGTGCTCTCTGGCCAACCCTTTTTCATTAATGGACGCGCAATCCAATGATTGCTGCAATTCTTGGCTCATACGCAGTCGGGGACTATGGGACTAAATCCTTCCACACTGATTTTTTGCAGAAATGCAATGGGGATGCTCTGGCCTGTCATCTTTTTCGTGATTGCAAGTAACAAAAAAGAAAAGTGTGTGTGTGGGGAGAAAATACGGTATTTTACAGTAGGTGGATGGGGTCACGGCGCGTGTGCATGGCCCCAGTGGCAGTGTGCAGTGTACGCCTGGAGCAATGTGCACTTACAATTAGTTGAATTTCACTGTGTTGGAGATGGAAGCTGACAGGCCACCACACAAAACCTCCCCGCAGCCAGACTCATGCTGAGATCCAGAGCGGAAAAGGATTTTAACTGAAAGGCTTTGAAGGCTTTAAATATGGAGGCAGTGAATTCATGCACTGTTTACCTTTGCAGGCTTGGCTTTGACTCTGTCTTTCATGTTGTTTTAATGAACTAGGTGGTCTTGCGTAATTCCCAACTACTGCAAAACTAGAATCCCCTAAAACCCATAGCTTACAAGTTATGAATATTCCCTGAGGCTCACCCAAATTTTGAGGAGGTGACAATATTGCAGTATTTAGACAGAAACAGCCGAAAACAGGTATATCCTCACAGAACTGTCTATTTACAGGGGCATAACAGCTTCTGAACAAGTCTGTGCTGGCAGCTCCACTGCGGTACTGAATTAAATGGACCAGAGGTCTTAGCCACTGTGGAAATTTCTCTGTTTCCAACTAAATGGTGTTCTTCCATTTGCAGCCAATTTATTCCAGTACTGATCTAATCTCTGAAAAGACCAAATTATTCAGAGGAAGGTCAGAGACCTTGCAGGTGCAATTCACCTCTGGATAAAGTTTCTACCTGCCCCTGAACGTTTTGTTCCGGTTTGTATTCTAAGAGATGAGGACTATCATGTAACATACATGTACATTTTAGTTTACCAATTGATGCTATATGAATGACATTCCTCTTAATATAATTCCTGACCCTTCTGTGAATCACAGACCTTATATCCCACAGCATACTGTGGAGATTGGTTCATCCCACAAACTCTCCTTCCCAGCTCTGTCCTTTCTCTTCCTCGCCCACGGCAGGACATTCACCCCAGCTCTTTATCCATGGCAGCAAAATTCACCTTGCACTTACCTACTGGCACACCTCTGAGCAAAGTGAGCTTAACTTGGATTAAACAGGGAAAGGATCCTAGGGAGTACGAGACTCCAGCCAAAGGCCAGCTAGCTCAGTTGTCATAACACGCATCTCTCGCTTGCCGTCCTCTAAGTGCTTGTTCTTCATCCTCCTGCCTAAGGACTGACTCAGGCTGAGGTGGGACCAGTGCCTGTTAGACCATTGCCTCTTCCTACGGCCTTCCAAATAATTTCAGCTAGTGGGAACGCAACAGCTCCCATTTAGATTTTGGAGATATCCTGAGTATTCCTACTCTTCAGACTCTGAGCTACAAGGGAATTCAGTGTGCACAGAGAGCTTCGCTAGCAGTCAGTGTTCATTAGTATCCAGACTGAAGCTGCTAAAAGTTTCCAGGAGCTTTCTTTTCTCGACAGTAATATGGGGGATCACCAATGAAAACCGAAAAGGAATTTCTTCCATGCAGACACATCACTTATTTCTCTCCAGCTGTAGGGAAATGGAGTAGAGGGTACATGTGCTGGTGAGGACCACTGCCAGCTTTCCACACAGATTGCCTCTAGCTACGGTCTATCTGATGACAGAAAGGGAGTGGTGGGAGCTCAGAAGGGCACCACATGAGAGACCATCATGTCTTTTTCTTGCCCCTACTTTGAGAATGGAGGTGTTGCTTTCCCTAGCGCCCAGCCTGCCAAGTAACAGTGACGCTTGATGTGGGTGCTGAAAAGGACATTAGTGTATATGTGAAAGAGGAGCATGTATGGCAAAGACTCAGTTGCACAAGTCGTGACTTGCAAAACCAAGGCTCCTCCTAATATTTTCAGGCTTCTTTTCTTCCTTGTCCCTATCGCATGTGCCTATGTCTCATAGCTGTACTATCACACAATCTGCTTGTGAAGTGCAATGCCAGGAGCAGCTCACTCAGATGTCAGGAAATCCACTTGCAGCATGGATCCTTCCACCTGGAGAGTGCCTGATGGGACCTCACCCTCTTATACCTCTGTGTGTATCCCTGAAAGGGGAAACAGATACTCACAAGGTGGATTTCCCACTTTGCGAGGCTTCATTTCACAGCTTTGCCAGCAGTTCTGACACCCTTCATTGCTTTCCCTCCTGTCTGCAGCGGCATGCACAGGTTTACCTTGTGGAAAGCATCACTGGCCTGCACGATGTGGGCAGACTTTGGAGCACCTGTTGGTGCCCCAGTTAGCCAGACCATCCTGGCATCTCTGATGTCCCATGGCAAAATCACTGTTCCCAGGAGGCATCTGAGGGGGACAGGGTGGCCGTGGCTTAAAGCGTAATTGAAACTCACCCTCATAATATCCCCTTTGTAATACATTATCTCCTCACAATAGGGGAGGTGTCAGCTGCTCAGAGAAACACTGATAAAATTCATGATTAAAACTGTCCTCTCCAGGGCATTAGTTTTTATTAAGCTCTTGAAGTTCATCTTTTATTTCTTCCTTTATTATTTTAACACCTTAGATTGAGCTCACTTTGTCAGGTTCCCCCTCACATAAGCTTGTTCAATTAAAAACTGAAATTCTCTGAAAATGTTATTAAAGTCCTTTGGACGTACCCGCATGCGAGTGAGCCCAGATGTCCTTCCACTGACATCAGTGGAGGTTGGACTTAGGCCTCCTTGCTCCTGTTTCGCAGGTGGAATTGTTACTATAGACCCCCAGGCCCTGGGGACTGGGCTCAGCAGCCTGACGGTCCTTTCAGAGTCCCATGCCTGCACAGACACCCTCCCATGGGGCCACCAACAAACAATGGTATCCACCTGCAATACACTGCCTGGGGCCTTACTACCCCGCATCCTCCCCAAGAAATCTGTGTTCACAAGAGGTCTTTACCACTTCAGAGGAGTCCCCTTTGCCCCGAAGTCTTTTGTTGGTTCAAAGAGCAGATGTGGTGCAGGCAACAGCAGTGCCAGCTTCCCCCAGTGTCCCCCAGCACTCACCTGGAGGGAGCAGCTGAACAAGAGGAGGAGGTGGTTCAGCCCTACTGCTTTTTCCATTCTTCAGCCTTTTAGCTGAGCTGGCCTCAGAAAAGTACCAATTACTGCCACTTGTAGCAATGGCCTTGATGATGGGGAGAGCTGTCAGCTGGGAAGTAGACTGAGACAACCAGTTCATTTCACATAGGTCAGCAAACAGCCATCAGATTAAAATGATTTTTGTTCGCTATCGACCTGGGTTCGATTGGAACCAGTGACCCGGAGATGAAAGGCTCAGAAAGAAGGGTTTCTATTTTGTGTATGGTCACACATCACTTCTGTCTCCACCTCACTCATTTTCTTGTCCAAAACTCTTTCTTTTCTTTTTCTTCTCTCCACCCCAAAAATTATAAATCCATCCTCTACTCTTCTAATTGCAATGCACCATATGGGGATCTGTTGAGGTTTTGTTAAGGCTTCAGTAATCTATTAGTCATTCTCTCCTTTGTGTTACAAAAGATCTATCCTTCAAGAGGCATGTATTGATTTCAGCATTTCTGCAGCTCGTTTGAGTTTGGAGGGCACTTTGTGAAGTAAAGCAGAGCCTGGTTTGAAATCAACAATGATAGGAAAATAGCATTAACGGTATCAGGAACGATCTTATAGAGAATTCAACATGCAAACTATATAAGGAAAAGTTGAATGAGTTGGAAAGGAGATACACTGGTAGCCCAGATCTGCTTCTTTTGGGGAATAAAGTAATGTTCTCTTGGGTCTGAAATTTCTCTATCCTTTTTTAAAACATGGGCAACTCTTTATCTTATCACACCCTTCTCTCTACAGCCTCTCCCTACAACATATGAAAGAAGCTTCTAACCTTTTTTTTTGTTAGAAAAAAGGACATGAACTGGGAAATGAATATGCTTAATAAATTTTTTAGTGCTAATATATTGTTCCAGACCTTTTCCATTTATCCTTTGTTTGAGAGAGCTTCCCTCTCATCTATGCTTGTGTTTAAGTCCCACTGTAGTAACAGGAGTCTCAACATTCTCCTGAATTAGGATCTTTGATGCTTATGAATTTCACAAGATGCTCACAAATCTTAGTTTCTTTTTAGCACGTGGATAGTTTTTTCTTCCTATGCCAGGGACAAACCAAAGATGATATAAATGGGACCTGAGTAAAATTTTAGAGCTTATAAAAACGATACCAATAAACATGTGGGACTCTGTAATGGCTCTCCTTACCATGATCATGACATTAACACCCATTTTTTAAGGATGGCAAAGAATATCTACATAAAAATGCTACATTCTCTCTTCTCCTAAATGAATAGAGCAAATATGGTAGCCCACTACTTAAATCAATGCAATTTTCAGGCATTCAGAACAAGGCATTTTCCTAGGACCATATTCCCCTGTAAAATTCATTATCTGTGATAAACTATTCATTTTGATTAAACCTGTAATCCTTCCCCTAAAACACTGGTTATTATCATCCTTGCTACAGTTGAGCAGTATCATCATCATCCTCACCACCATCATTACCATATGAATCGCTGGTAATAACTGATTTTGTTGGGATAATTGCTCCTTTGTCATGTCTGCTGTTGCATTTCCAGCACATGGGTGATGGCTGAAGACCAGGAATGGGCAGCAGTTAATTCCTCCAGACACTTGCATTTAACCCTCAGAAGTCTGCAGGCACCAGCCCTTATTCTGAAGCTTTTACCACTGATAAGCTGGAGCTCACTAGCACTGGTCTTTGGGTCTTTAGAGGGAGAATTGTTGCTCTTTTTTGAGAGTGAGCCCTTTTCATTCAGGTGGTAATACTGAAAACATGGACCCAGAAGAATAGTCCTGGAAGGCACCTTTGGAGGTCATCAAGGCCATAGCACTGCACCAAGGCAGGATCAGCTCTACCTGAGTGATATATCTCCCTTCCTGAGAGATATTTTCTAATTGCTTCTTTAAGACCTTCAGTGACACAGATCCTGTGATCACTCCCAGCAACCCAGGCACGTGCTTCACTGTCACGACTGTCAGAAAGTTTTCCTAATGTCTGAATGAGCTCCCGACTTGTGGGTAAGGACAACAGGTTATTCTCTTCTTCTTTACTGGCAGCCTTTCACATCTTTGAAGACTTTCATCCTGGTGTCCCTCAGACTTTTCTGAATGTGGCCACCCCAAGTTGTTCAGCCTTCTCTCATCTTCTTTGGGCTTCCTCCAATTTCCGTGCATCTTGCTTCAACAGTGATACTCAAATTTGCACAGAGCACCAATGGTGAGCTAAGTACAGGACTGTCATACACTGACAATACCTGCTGTAAAGTCAATATATGTTTATAACATATAAGATATATTATAATATTACATACATTTATGAAAATAGATAGAACATATTCTTATGTTTATACAAGCCAAATTAATATAGCAGTGGCATCATTCATTGAGAGCATAAAACGACTGCAGTCTGGCACAGTCCTGGTATGGGGCTGGCACCTGTGGCTTTACCAGTTGTTTTTCTTAGGAAGAATGCTATTCTGTCCTTGAAAAACTGCTAGGCTAAATCATGTTGTCTCTTTCCCTGGAGAATTCATTTCCAGCATTAGAAGATTTTGACCCCTGTTTTTCTCTAACTAGAATGAGGTCTAGAAACAGGATTGTTTCTGATGAATTGTATGGCAATATTTTTTGCTGAGAGGTCTCAGGCAATGGACTTTTGAGTGTTTTTTGTACATCTCTCATGCACACAGAGTATACAGAATACATTATTGTATGGTGTGATGGCTGTGCGATACTCTGCTTGTTCAGTGAGGTAGCTGGACCCATCACAGCTCCAAACTGGAAGCTGTGGCTAGAGGGATGCTGAGCCTTTGCTAAGTCCCGCTGAGAGATACAGGCGAAACCACCTTGGATCCATGCAGCCCTAATACAGCTGCATGGCCGCTAGAACAAAGTTTCTTTGGTTTTGACTAGGGTGGAAAGAGTTTGTGCTTGCCTGGAGTGTGGGCAGAGTGAGCTTGTGTCAGCCTACAAAGCTTTTTGCAGCCAAACCCTAAGACAGTGATGCAGAGTCTAGGTATTTCTTTAATATGTTCTGATTCATTTCAAAAACTCTGGCCCCTGGAGCTTTTCTGAAATACTGTCTAACCAGTTGTTTCCCAGCCTGAGCACAGTACAGCATCGGCTGTCCAACAAGCTGGTTTATGGAACAATCTTCCCTTTAGAGTGCATTCAGCTAAAAGGTGAATGTTTAAGGTACCTTGTGACTCACAGAAATGTGAATGGCTGTCACAAGTCTCTGATCCGGAAAGCCTGATAACTCCCACACTGAGAAAAATCTCCAGACTCTGTATCACTTCTTCCCCAACCAGTAGCTGGTTTGCAAGACCACAAAATCTGGTACTGTTCAACAGAGCGCTGATGCCTAAATAGAATGGGTCCACAAATAGGACTCTGTAATGCTACAGAAATATGAACAACAACAGAAGAGGCAGTGCGCAACACAACTAATGATGGAGTAGTTAAAGCTTGGAAAAGTGTTTATTGCTGGCTGTTGTGCAATTCTCTGAAAATGTTACACATATCAACAGAGTCTCTTTATTACTGTGTTTAGTTCCTTTGCTGGCTTATTTTTAGGTACAGCTTCTGTCTACAAGATATTTCTGGGTAAACCAGGGATCGTATGGTATGTGGACCAAAGCAAATTGTGTGAATGCTGGTAAATGGAAATTGCAGAGTTTTCTTCAGCTTTCTTGACTATCTACTGTGAGAGGAAGTTCACTGTCTCTGGCTGCAGTATTAGGAATAGAAAATTATGTAATAATAATAATAATAATAATAATAATAATAATAATAAATATAGCAGCAATTAGACCACTTCTGCTCTTTCCTCATTAATTTGCAAGAACAGTTGGCTTCAACCCTTTGTATAATACTATGTTGGGTTGCAGTTATTGCCTATAAGAGGCATTAGTGCTGGACAATGTGGTGACTTTTCTAAAAATCTAATAGTTTCCTCTCTAAGGGTGGTAGTTTTATTTAAAATTTGGCAATGAGTTCCTGTACAGCATCTTGGCTCCTATATTGCCTAATCCGTATTTTGGCATTGTTTCCGTGAAGCTCAAACTCAGGGATTTGGCATCAGAACTCAACATGTTTCTCCTCTCACTTTTCTACCACTGCTCCCCACCGCCTAAACTGGAACAAGAAATAATGACATCCTACATGTTCCAAGTGAGGAGGGGGAAAGGTGGCCTATGGTAGGACTGACAGGCCTTGTGCTGTGTAGAGATGAATTCTCACAGAGGGAAATATTTGACTTGCAAGCAGATACTGAAATCCTGTTTAAAAAACTCATGACTTTAAGGTATATGGGTGAAAATCAGAAATATTTATTCTCTTTTCTTTTTGTTGTTGAGTTCTTACTTGAGTGTAGGGGAGGATATTTCTCCCAGGAACACTGTTTCTTCAGTGCAGAGTAAGAACTTCTTTTGCCTAGTAGATGGCTCAAAATGCCTGGATTTCTCTCTCTGTTTAAGAAACAGCTACCACCACGTGTGCTCTGATGCTCGTTTCACACTGAATTATCCAGGGAAGCCAAGTCTACTTGCAGATTTACTTGGGGGTGAGAAGAAGAAGTGGCAGTACCCTAAAGCAGCTGTAGGCCCTGTCTCCCTCACACCTTTTTGCATTCAGGGGCGTTCCCGGTGTCCATCAGCCCAAGCAGAGCAGTGTCGGCTCTTGCCAATGTGACGCAGTCATGAGAATGCAGTGGTGCAGCCTGCGGCTTTGGTCTGGGGCTGCATCAGAAGTTATCAACATGTTGGTGTATATCTCCTTTCCTCTTGGAAAGAAGACTGCTTTGCACAGACTAACAAATGGTTTGTTCGTGATTTCTTAGATTTCCTTTAGGGAGTCTATCACAGTGTTAATATGCTAAAAATGCAGCACATTTTTATATCTTCTCTGGATAGAAGTGATATTTTACTGTAACTGTGCACTTATAAGAAGAAACAACAAAGCATTGGCAAAATATTGAAAGCAGCAGTCAGAAGTAAGAAAGTGTGATGAAAAAGATAAAACCAATAAGAAAGGATATAATAAGGGATGAAATGCAGAAAATTGATAAGGGAAAGCCAAAGTTGGGAAAATCCCTATCTGGAGTTGCTGAAGACAATGAACAGGAGTTTTTTAACTACAGTAGGAACACAAGAAATTCTAATGATGGGATCTAAAAATTAGCAGATGGAGATTACAAAAAGGATTCCCTGGATGTGGAAAAATAGGTATTTCACAGCTATTTTTTTTTTCTTTTCTTGATATACTTCTATTTTACGAAGATCATAGAAGCTCCTTTCAGACACTGGGTTACTGGAAGGAAGGCAAGGCAACATCTTTTAGTGATAATCATTTATAAACCATCAGGGCTCAGTAACTTATACCCAGAAGTTCAGAAACCATTGAGGAAATCTTCAGCTTGTTGACATTCATTTTCAATTCATTTCAGAGTACCAAGGATATTCTAGCTGTGCAGAGTGCAAATGGCCTGCCAATATTCAAAGGGGGCAAGTAGGATGACCCAAGTAACAGCGGCCCAATTAGCCTACCATTTATCTGAGGGGAAATAATGCTTAGACTGATATAGATTTTAATCAATAAAGAATTAGAAGACGGAAATATCTTCGGATTAATGACACCAAAGAAAGCTGATCTTGTCAAATAACTGCCAACTCCTTCTTCAATGAGAGTCAAAGTTCAACTTTTAAAGGCAACTACAGAGATACAATATATTTCATACAACATTCACACTATGGGACGCTAATTAAAACTAAAGTTCTTTAAAATATCACTAGATCATGTGATAAATAGATTAATAGCTAGATACTGGCCTGTATTGAAGATAAGTTGTCCCTGGGTAATTATGTCTCAATGAGATTGTTCCTAGTGTGCTTGACAGCAGCCAGATGCGAGCCCCATCATGCTCATCCTGGAGTAACAAAAATGCCCTTCTAAATATACACTTACATGCAAAGATTAGTAGAATGGTTGACGCAGCAGTCATATGGAGCAATATTGTCATGTGTCAGACAAACACAATGTGTTTACAATTGCAAAATGGTGCACACTTAGGAACAAAGCAGGTGGGCCACTCCTTGAGAAAGTGGGGTTGCCTCCTGGAATATGGCAGTTTTGGAGAGGGTTGGCACTCACAGTGAACAAGCTGCTTGAGCGTGGCTATGGCAAAGGGGTCAAAGCAGTCCTTGGGTGCCTGCAAAGGATTAGCAAGTGAGAGTAGGCAATCCCCACTTAACAGCAAAGAAAGATCAAGAAAGTGGCTTCCAGTGAACACCCTAAGGAGTTCAACCAGTTTATATTGTCAAAAAAAAAAAAAAGACATAAAGGCACAAAGATTGCAAAGAAATCTACATACTTTCAGAGGGTGAAAATACCAGATTCAGGAAGAAGCTTTTACTCCAGTAGAGCCAAATTGGACAAAGACGAACACTGAAGCCAGGCCCACTCAAATGAGAAAATAGGCACATTTTTTTGAAGAGTGAAGGTCATTAAAATACTGGCACAAACTACTACAGGAGGTAGTAGTTTCCCATTTTTTATTTCATCTCATTAGGACAGGATGGGTGATCTGTTTTAATCAAGTACAGGTAATTAGGCTCAATATGGGAATAACTGGGCGAAATATGATGGCATATGGTATGAAGAAAGTCAGAGCAGATGATCTAACAGTCCCTGTGGTCTTTGACTCTGTGAAATTTTGAAATCTGTCTGATCAAATTCAGTGCTAGCAAAGTGCTGACCTCCAAATCCAGGCTTGGCCCAGGAGAGTCTTTAATGTATTTGGACCCAGCCAGATCAGCTTGCTGTTACTGCAGGCTTCACAAGTGGATCCTGGAAATTCATTGAACTCATTGAAGTCATGAGTCCATGAAGTCCATGAAGAACATGGAATGTTGAATTTGGGCAAGTTTACAGTATCAACCAACTGTAAATGGGTCTGGGGAGGCTGAAGACGGTGGTAGGCAGCAGCAGATATTTGCCACTCAGCAGTGACTGTATACAGAGACAGTGGTAGGGCCAAATCTAGAAATCAGCAAAATCAAAGGGAGGAGTCTCACTGACTTAAGTTGGTTTAGGATGAGGCAGAACCAGGGTCATGATGTTTCCACTTATTTATATAGAAACAATTCAAATCCAGAGGAAGTGATACAGGGTTTAATATAAATACTACATGCATGCTGCACATGGAAGTTGATGGTGCATTCATTCTCACTCAGAGGCTATTACCTGCTGAAAGCTCCTCTTTGAGATGTCAGACAGGCTTTTAAATATTTCATATACCATAAAGTCATAGGTTGCAATGTCATCTTTGCTGTTATCTGTGAAACTGGTCCCAGTCTTTCACTACTAAAAAGCTGATGGGAAAAATACAGAAAAACTAAAGAGCATTTAGGGCCTGACCCAAGCTAACAGGAGGCACGAACCACCAAGCCCAGACTGACACGCAGCACCTATCCTGCTCCCCTTGATGCCACAGAGCAAACGGCCCTACGGCCTGCGCTGGCAACAGGACGGTCTCCTTCTATCCAAATGACGCTCCAGCACGTGGCGTGGCGTTGAGTCAAGTTGCCCTCTTCAGGACACGCCAGCAACGCTCCCTTCTCCTTCATTTTTCATCCCAGGAACATATTAAAACTAATCAAAGGTGTCTCCTTTACCAGGCACTCTGTGTCTTTGCAGGAAGAAAAATGAATGAGTTAAAGGTAGGGCATTGGCCACTATGTTGAATTTCCTGTCTTTTGTGGTGAGCCTGTCTTACAACACCCAGACATTATTTCCAGGCTGTAGCGGAGACTGATATAGATTTGTATTTATTAATGATTTTAGTGTATGTGGGGGCTGGTCACTTTTGTGTGCAGTTTTGTTTTTTTTTTTCATGTTCTGTTGTTCTTACTGCCGCAAACACTTGTGCCTGGAGAAAAAAAGAATTAAAAAGGGGGAGAAAAATAGATCGGCCTCTATCAATTGGCCTGTTCAGCAAAGAAGGAATAGATTTTACTCTAATCTGTACCATTAGCATAACAAGAGAAATGCTGGAGCAGTTGTTAATAACAGCAAAGAGGTTGTTTAAGTCAAGCATGTGTTTCAGCTCCATGGGCTGATTAATCTTGTCACCATTTTTTTTTTTTTTTTGTTCAGAAAACTTTTCACTGGAGGCAGAGGGGAAGGGAGGGGGAGGGAGAAAAAAAGCCAAAAAAAAAAAAAAGAGGCAGCAGAATAGCCCCGTCCCCGCCTTCAAACCTGTCTCTGTGTCTACCCTTACTTCTGCCTGGATTAGTCGACATAAAGCTGTTTTCTACAGCCAGGGCCCTCAATGGCAAGTTAAATTCAGACAGATTGTGAGGAGTGGAGAACATGGGCCTGAGAAAAGGGACCCGGCTCCCGCCCTGACCCCGCTTTGTTCCCCCGCCGTGGTCACCTGCCACCCCGCACAAAGGCCCGCGCCGCCGCCGCCGCCGTGCCGCCCTGACCCGGCCTGGCCCCATTGGCTGCCGCCCCGCTGTTGCCGGGGAAGGAAGGCCGGGAAGAGGCCGGGGAAGGCCGGCAAAGGCCGGAGGAGGCCGGGAAGGCCGGGGGAAGGCCGGGGGATCGCGTCCCAGCTAAACCCGGGCGGCCCGGCCGCCGGGCGCTGGGGCAGGGTGGCCGGGCGGAGGCGATGGGGAGGAGGCGGCTGGCGGCCGCGAGGCCTGGGGCGAGCGCCTGGGCGGCACGATGCTGCTGCCGAGGCGGGGCGGCCGATCTCCCCGGGGGTGCGATCTCCTCCTCCGCTAAACCCTTCCCGATCGAAGCACAGGCCTCTCCTGCCTCTGCTTCGCGTTATTTTAATCTCTGTTTTGCCTGGTGGGAGCTGGAGCTGCTTGGCTAAATTAAAAACAAACAAACGGTGGGTGAGCGAGAGCAGCCTCCAGCTCAGGCTGGCTATCGAAACCTACCTGCACACGGCAGAAGTTTATTTCTAGTTTGAAAATGGATCTGCTGACCGTAATGCTGGAGGGAGGAGAAGAGACAACAGATCCTAGCCTAAATACCCTGCTCACCCATAATAAAGGGATTTTGTCCGTACTTGTTCCTGCTGCTGAAACAAAGAGGGAAAAAATATTGCTGCCTCCTTGCAATATTTCCTGATTCAGGAAAACATTTATACGCATGCTTGTCTGTAAACGTGCCAGTGCTGCTTTTCATTCAGGGAAGGTGCTGGCAGGGCTGAAGTTAGTTCTGGTTTATAGGGCTGGTGAGGCTTGTGCCCCTTGTTGGCATCGGAGGGACAGGGTGTACCCAGCACCTCTCGCAGGAGCCGTTCACTGACTTCAGCCAGACCACGAGCAGAGAGGAGTCAAAACGAAGAGCAACAGAGTCCCTGTGATTGGCTTGAAATAGAAGAAAATATTCACTGAGGCTCGCTGAAGCGATGTTATGCCAATAGTGTGCAAATCTCTTTCTGTTGAAAGCACTGCTTTTGTGTGTCCTTACATCACACCTGGGGGTTGCTGTATTTTAGTGAAGATCTCAGGAAGGTCATAGTGCCCTTCATAGTAGGTCTTACCTTGGTTCACCTTGTTGCAGGAAATAATAAACACACAGCTCCTTCTGCAAAAAAGCTGTCGGTAAAGTATCCTGTATCCTAATGGAAATAGCAGAGGATAGGGTGGTGCTGCAGGGAACTACAGACTCAGAAATGGTGGTAGGTTTGTAGCAGTTGAGCTTCCACAGCTAACCTGGAGGAATCTGTAGCTTGAAATCCGTCATTCAGAGTGTTTGTATATTGTGATCCTGCTCAATGATTCTGCCACAAGTCATGTTATCTGTCTGCTAGGATAATTTTATTGCTTTCCATCTACAGATATTAAATGTTTTATAAAAGTGGGTCACACACAGTTTGTACCTATGAATTCCTTCGCATGGACACACTCTCTTCCTTCTTTTTTTTTAAAGAAATCATAAATTTTTCCATGCAAATCTGCCTGTGCAGATTTTGCAACCGTTGTGGAGACCAGATGCTGTAAGTACAGAGGTCCAATTCTAGGTAGTCTCTTTGCTTCCCCAAGCTCATCCTGTCCTAGCGATAGAAAAGCTGCAAGTGAGTCAGCCAGCCATGGTTTTTCTTCTGTTATCTGTTGCCTCTGGAAAAAGGATTTCAGAATGCAGAGAGAAACTCAATCTTGGACTCAGCAATGTATTTTTAATGGTCTTATCAAACAGCAGCTTGGCAGATCTGTTATCTAACAGCGTACCTGGCTTAGCCTGTAAAATGCTTTATTCTCACTAGCCTTTTACATGCACAGAGAGAATGTAAAACAGTTTTAAATCAGACTTCCTCATTTAAATTTATGATAACACTGAAAATGGGCTTTAAATAACTAGCAAAAGTGTGAAGGCAAGATGAACTGGTGCCAAAGAGAGTAGTACTTGTTCTTTACGTTCCCTCCATGCTGGTACTACAGTTGGCATTATTAGAGCAGACAGGATAAAACCACAGTTGAAATAACATGGGTCCCCACTTACAATAGGAATCGCAGAGATATAAAATAACACAAATTCCCACCCTTTCTCAGAAGCCCTCTCCTCCGGAAAATGTAATATAGGTGATGCAAAATATAATACAAATGAGGCTAACGGGGGAACAGTAGCCAAATGTAGTCTTGTAAATGCTGCCCTGATATTTGCTTTGTCACCATGTGCTGTATTGCACCGCCTGACAGTTCCTCAGGACTAGGCAGAAGGAGAGATGAGGATTTTGGGGAAGCTTAGTTTTAAAAGCCTTCTTCACAAGTTCCATGGTTGATTTCCCCCCACCCCATCTCTCCAATATTTTGGTCTGCTCTAAGATGGATTTAAAAAATCAGCTAATTATCATTATTGCTTCCAGAGACAGCCACCTTGCTTACTTTAACTATTAAAAAATTGTGAAAGTACCTCCGAGGGGATTTACATATGATTCTATAGGTAATAAGTAGCCCCAAGTTAATGAAAAGTTAAAAAGAAGGGGCAAAAAAGAGGATAAAAGATGTATGAATGCATTTGGGGAGATAAAATGTCACTCATGTCCTATGTATTTTAGGGAGAGATATTTACAATTCTTCCACAGATATATAAATTACCATAAATACAGCTGTAAGTGATAACTATATTATTTGAAAGTCTACACTGTTACAAATGATCAGGGGGGAATGGGAGGGGCACATACACATGAGAGATGTAATGTCTATTTTAATTGCACAGATTCTCTATGCAAAGATTTATGTGAACAGAATTGACTTAAAAATCCAACCTGGCCATCTTTTAAGTGGGTTTTGGTCAGAAGGTACATAAGGCCAATAACTTTACAGAATTGTAAACATGGTTTTACTAGTAACATCTGTTGCGCTTTCTTTCTCCTTGCCCCATAGTGGGCTATTCTGAGCTGACACCAAGGATATTGTCGTGAGTTAAAAGTGGCTCTCTGGAGACCGGACCGTTCTGTGCTTACAGTCTCTTACTCTAAAAGTTCCCAGGAGAAGCGCTTGACACACTAACTGTTTGACAGAAGGACAAGGCAAGATGACAGCTTGGGACGCCTATGTCCATCAGAAGTCTCAGTCTGTATCCCACTAGCAGAGGGTATTTAAAGATCAGACACATAAATAATAGCATTCACACACATTTGGTTACAATGCTTAATAGCCGTATCAAGAATCAGGAGAAAAAACAATGCATCCTTTATAGTATTTTTAAAGGAATTAAAACTGCTAGTTAGGACTTTTTTTGCTTTTTGTCTTTCTGTTTGTTTGTTTTTAAACCTTGAGTTTACTTAACGCCAAATTGTCATTATTTTAAAAGCAAAAAAAACCCCAACAAAAAAAAAATCTGTTTCGCTTTCCCATCCATTGCAAGCTCCAAAGGTTTTCCTTCCAAAAATGGTCCAGCTTGTTTCTTTTTATTTTAATGGTTTGATGCATAGGAAAAGGGTTAACTGCATAACTCAATCACACAATATCTTAGATTACAGATAGCCTGCAAGAAAAGGTTTTGCAGCGTGGTAATAACTACCACTGCATCGTGGGAACAGGCTGTGGCAGACAATGATGGAATTGACAATGGTGCATACAAAGGCCACCTTTGGGAGAAACCATATCTCACAGCATGCTGGGAAAAGTGAGAAATAGTAGCAGATGCTGTCAGGACTATAAGCAACAGATGCCTCCTGGCCAGCGTTCAGCCAGTACAACCAGATCACACCATTCATAAGCAGGGAACATTTTTTTTTCTCCCTCTCTTTGTACGAGGGAGGTAGCAAATACAAATATTGCAGAGGAATTAAAAACAGCAGATGGTGGCAGCAGGATTTGATGAGATCAGGGTCAGGTATGGGTATACATTTGGTAGTGGCATTAATCATCCTTTCCCTTTGGGAACTGAAAGTTCAGGCCACTAACACAGCATTAAATTGACCACCTTCAGGTTATGTTTTACTTACCCAGTCACCCTCAATACCCCCTTGTCATCCTCCCCCCACTTCAACAGCATGGCCGCATAGCTCTCCCGCGCAAGGCTCTGGTAGATTTAAGAGAGTTTAAAAGAACATATGTTCAATATTTGGTTAATTCAATTTGTGCTTAAATCATTAATAAGCCAGCCAATCCCGAACAGGAAACGTTAAAAGCCTCCTATTAAATCCACTGCATTATCTCTCTCTCTCTCGTGCCAAGCTGGTTGTTTTCACCTACAAATGCTCTCTGTTTATTATCGGCTTGAATATATTTGGTCACCTTTCATCTTCCATCTATTGCTCAAGACATTTAGCTTATAGCTCCCATCGTAAGAGCTCCAAAGGAAATGAGGAGGTAAATAATACAGGTCCCTTGGAAAAACAAAGTTGGAAGTGTAAATGAGCTTTCTTGCATGTGTTGCTCCATGCATCGGGTTCAATACAGTCAGATCATTAAAGGAATGTAAATGAACAGTTCGTTTCAGAAAGTGACACAGATTCCTTTTCAGAAGCTTGTTTCAGATTTTAGTTTTATTTTAAGAGTGGTTGGAACTCGTTACAGGTCTCTGTGTGAGGACTTGTCAAATCTCTGAGATAATTTTGCAAAACCAAAATGTATTTTCTCCCAGTCATTGCTCTATTACTGGATTGTTGAGTAAACAGGATGGTGATGAAGGCGTAATCATTCTTCTGCTGGGGTTGTGGGTTTATTTGGCAATTAGGAGAACACGGTCCAGTAATTAGACGATCTGCGTTCTAGCATTGTCTGTGATGCTGGTTTCCTTACCTTAGGTAGGTGATATTTCTTCCATTCCTCAGTTTTCTTTGTTGTGAAATAGAGATTTTCATTATACCTGCATCAAAGGAGTAGTGTGGATGCTTAAACAAATTATTCTTCATTTGCCCAGTGAGTTTGTGGAGTCTGAAAAACATGCCTAGTAGGCATACTGTGTCAGATGCCAAAGCCTGACAGTTTGGTGGTTGTAATCCGAAACTTTGACACATAAAATGTAGGTTCTGAAATTCAAGGTGCAGGAGAGGTGCGAGCTGACTTGCCTTTATTGAATTTCTTTTTTGAAACTTTGGTCCTAGGCTTGTGCAGAATGTTCTGGGAAAATACCCAGCATTGCCCCAGCACCCTGACTTTCCAGGCCAGTGGAACTTTCTGGACACCCAAAGCACTGATTGTCTAGAGACCTAACAGGGAATCTGGCAACCAGTTGTGGGTCAAATCAGGTCCTCCAGTCAAAGCACTAGATTTTACTTTGCATGATTTTGTAGATGTTTGCTATGTGCATGATAAACTTCTACATCCTCATTAGAGGTTTTTCTTTTAATTCTTACTCTAAAATTCATCCTAATTATCAGTGAGTTAGGATTTGGAGCATATTGTATCCATATGCTGGGGATAAACTGGAGATTAGGGAGGCACTATTTAATTTACTAATCTGACTGTTGCATAAATACACTGGGATGAGCAAGAATAAAGAAAATATCCTGTGGGCAGGAGGGGAAGAAAATATTTCCAGTCTCCTCTGCATAAGTTTTCCTTCTCCCAGACTGCTATCTTCAGCATTGTCAGATTCATTTGCCTCAGAGTCTATGGCTTGATCTTTCTCCTGCTAAAGCCAGATGACTCATCACTACTGAAATGGTAAGAAGACTGGGCTTTCATTATTCAGTATACTCTTTTGTTGTAATTATTTAACAAAAATGGGGGAAATTTTTGTGTTCAACAGGAGATTGCACTGGAGGTAGATGTTACTCCCTACTTTTGCACACAGAGTACATGAAAAAGGAATTCTCTCAGTTAAAAGGCAGTGGGTGTAAATGAACGGAAGGGCATGATTCTTTATGCTAAATTGTTTCACAGAGCTCTGAGCCAGATGGGACAACTAGATAATTTAGTTCGACCTCCTGTTCATCAGAAATGTTCACATTTTTCCCAGTTACCTCTCTGGTAACTGGTTGAATGCATGCTTGCCTAAAGCATAACTTGTGCTTCACTGATGCACATGTGATTATCTGATGAAACACACAGCTTTGGGATATTAATAATAAAATAAGAAAAAGCAGTAGACATCTGTATGGATAAAAATATTACCCACATGAATGCTATCCAGTCTTTGATTATGAATGATAAGGCTCTTCTGGGATGTTAACATTCAAGGTATCAACAGTTACAAAATTGAGGGCTTTATGAGGCACTTTATTATTCTTTTGAAGGCTCTGGCATTGGCCACTGTATTTACAATACTGGCAAAGTTATGACAGAGAAATATTTATTCTGTTACTGCTGTGATATCCTGCTTGACTGAGAAGGTATGGCAGACCTCTACTGGATCTTGTTGGATGAAATGTTTTTATCAAAATCTGGGCAAGCACTCAATTTACAACTACCAGCATACTAAATGCCTACAGAGTAGTATAATGAAAGAGTGCTTTTACTAGATAGATATGGTTCCTCTGACTGAAAGAAATCAAGCAACCATATTGGCTCTAATTTCTTTGAAGTCTTGAAATGCACATGATTTTGTTGTACAAAGTGCCAGATTGAAAGTGAATTTTTGTGGAGTCCAAACCAGACCTTTCTCTTCCGGAGGTCTGGATAACCAACTAAACTGACCCTTGAACCAGACACTACAGAGCCCTGTAAATACGAATTTGAATGATGATGTTTTGGAATCCATGTTTAGTTATGGAGCCAGCTATTCAGAAATGGGAAAAAACTGTCCCTGAAACTAAGCAATCCTGAACTTTGAGGTATTAAGTCTTGCAAACAGGGTTATAGATTTGTGCTCCTGAAATACCTTTGATTGTAATAAAATGACACACTTAAATATGTTGACTGAATGATCCTATTCCATGTTACCCTTTGACAGGCTAAGAAAGATGGTATGTATTAAGTACATGCTACCTGATCGTTAAAAAGACAGGTTCTGAGGATTGGCAGCAAAGAAATTTCCCGACAGAGCAGGCAGAGCCATGCCCAGGGTGGTGCAGGTGAGCTTCTCAGCTTGGAGGCAGAGCTGAGTGCAGGCAGGGATGTGGCCGAGGCAAGACGTGTCCATGCTCCAGCAGGGATAGGGGAATGCAGCTTTGGAGACTTTGGAGCAACCTGGACTGCAGCGCTCTGTGACTCTGGCAGAGTATGATCCTACCTGATCCTGCAGTCCTGCACATGTTGAGATATGGGTATCCAGAGTTATCTCCTCAAAGATCTGGCCTGACTTTAAGAATACTGACCTCCCTTTTAACGTATATGGGGGCTACCAAAAGCTTTTTAGTTCCTCTGCAGGTCAGACTTTTGATTGAAATTCCAGCAGCTGGATGGAGCTCTGACTTCCCACACCTGCCTTGGAGGATCAGCAAGATCCATTCTTTTAATTTCCAAATTGTAAAGAAAAAGACTTTTTTGGGAACCTAATTTTACTAATAACCAATTGTGTGTGGTCAACACAGTTCTCTTTCATTGCTCTTTCGAGAAAGTTTGAAACCCCTGTGATTGCTAGCGAAAGCAAAAATTAAAAAATGGATCTTTTGAAGCCTAATCAAACTTGTGTATTTTCCTGCTAGGTTTGGGATAAATCTTTCCACCCAATAGGAAGTTCTTTTGTTTTAACTTTCTGTCTCGAGGAGCCAGTCGTCAAACTTCCCCCAGTGCCTGCAAGTTCAGCTGTCATTAGTCCTTTCTTCTGAAATGACTAATTTCCATCACTCCATGTCATCCATGAATGGGAAAGTAATCAGCACCATTTAGAGAGAAAAACCACTTGAGCTGCAGGATCCTTTTCTCTCTGTCGGCTGATTGTGATTTCATATCTTTTATGTAAAGCAGACTTTCAGAGCTGTTACCTATTTAAGGAATTTTTCAATTAACATTTTTTTTCTTCAAGAGTGACCAGGGCCTTTCGATTCCACCACAAAAGATTGGCTTACTTTTCATATAACACTGTGCTCAGCTCAGTTCCTTCATCCTGAAGGTCTTTTATTTGGCAGTGATAATTTAGTTTAAACCCTCACCAATCAATAGCTGATCAATGCACAGCAGGAGAGGATTTCTATTGAAAACCCATTACACTTCAAGCGACTAAAAATTTCTCATTTGAACAAAAAGTGCTCCAACCTTATTCAAAATCTGTCTAATTGGCTCTTGGTTAAAAACAAAAATAAGCCTAAAAGGGAAGAAAGTTCCATATGAACATTAAGGAGAGACCGAGGTTAAGGGCTGGTCGTGAAAGGTAATGAGAACCTTTAGTTCGTGAAGAACTCAGTCTTTCAGGACTTGCCAAGGTTGAGCTCTAATGTTAAAGTGCATTTTATGAAGAAGGTCATATTTATTTGTATGTGTTTGCATTAGGATTGATTTTCCTTGAGTGTGAAGTATATTATTTCCAAACAATAAATCCTTCAAAATGCATAGTTTTTCTGCCTTCACAGGACAGGGTAAAATCAAATCCCAAACAACATGTGTAATCCATTGTTTACCCATCTGTTAGCTGGTTGTTCTCCTAACCAGGGAATATCATAATCACAGGGTGTAAATATTGTAAAGCTGGCCTCAACGCTAATTGTGATATAGAGGCTTGTGCTTTCCTGCAGAATGATCCTCAGCTTTCCCCTGTGCTGTGAGCATGACCTGATGCAGCTGATGTTGTGGGGAGCTTTGTCATTGATTTCTGTGCCATCTCTTCTCTGTCCAGCCGAGATTGCAGGACCACATTGATACGGCCTCACGACCACTTGTAGGGCTGCTCTGCGAAACGCCCATTGCAAACTCCTGTTTCGGCAGCTGCTGGCTGGATCCTGGTCTGATTTCCCAGTTTTGTCTCCATCTCACTTCTACTCCTTCCTCTGCTGCTTCCCTCCGCTGTCTCAAGTGGATGAGGTGTGAGCCATCTCCTCCACAGCTGCAAGAGCACGAGCTTCTGGCAAAGCAAATAGCTGTGTCCGTGCCCCAGCAGAGTGACTGCTGCCACAGAGCAGTAGCGGCTGTCTGGTGGCCTCAGAAGGAGCAGAAGCACCATGGGTGCACCTGTGCAGATGGGGCCCCAAGGAAGCCTTCTGCTGAGTGCCACCTCTCCGAGCCATACAGCGATCCCCTATTCTGCTGCTCCAAGACAGGCTGTGCCCCAAAGCACCTCCCTGGGGAAGAAGCGACGGTCGCAGACTTCTCAGAAGTGGGGGAAAATTGTACTTCTCTATGTGATCTGCAGGGAGAAGAGAACATCTTGATCCTTAACTCCACTGAGCAGCAGATACTCAGGCTCTGGGTTTGCTTTGTCCAACCAGATTAACCCAGAGCCCCGGCAGAGCACTGGTATCTTCTTTGAGCACTCCTGGTGTGGGTGTCCTCATGTGAGAGACCCCGTGGCAGTGAACAGAGCTCTTCTCCCAGCTCCCCTCCTGCCACCACCCATCCTGCCTCCTACCACTTTGCCTGGCCTTTCCCCTGCTAATTCTGTTGCCAGAGGTGAAATCCAGCCCTGCGCAGAGGGTACAGCACGGGGTCCCCGTGCCACTTAATTCCCCCTTAATCCTCATGCGCAGGGGTGGCACTACGTTAGCCAGATAGCTCTTTGTCCTGGCCCTCGGCACCCCGTCGTCTCATTTTTTTCCATCCCATCCCACTTAGACGTCAACAGATGCAACACCTTCCTGGGTGCCTGTGATTTAATGCAGTGAAAGAATACAAACAGTGACACAGACACCTGGTTGATAACTCATATCCTTCCCTCATGACACACTGTCTCCTAATCTGTGGTTGCTTCAAACAGCAGGGAAAGAAAGCACCGCCGCATTGGAGCTGTTATGTTCTTGCATGAAGGTGGAGCTGAAAAAGTTACCCTTAGAAAACCATTGTTCCAATTCTTAGGCTAGGTGTTTTTATTTTCAAACCTTTTTAAAGATGGTGAAAACCTCAAATCATTGTCAGAATGGTCTGACTTTGCAAGATTCTTCTCCAGTATTTTTTATCAGAACAATATTTGAATTTTTTAAAATCAAGCACAACAGATTTTCTTAGTGGAAAATAATTTTTCATCAAATAAAATCTTTTTATGTGCAATTAAAGAAAAAACACCTTCAGCTAAAAACTTGGTTAAAAATTTTGGTAGAGAAAAAGCACATCTCAAAAATACCCTAGGAAATAGGCCAAGAATGTATCCACTGAAAATTCTTTAAAATAAAGCCAGTTTTGATTTGCACTCCTATTTAGTAAAATAATTTTCCCGAGTTTTGGTCAGTTCTGCTTGAGAAATGTAAAGAAGATGGGTTAGAAACTAGAGGTGGAAAAGAGCTTTTATGTCATTTTGTTCTTCTCTTTGGGGAGGACAAAGGATTTTCCCTTTTCCCACCATGTGTCTTCCTACAGTATGCTTTGTCCTGACCAGGACATTTTTTCACAGTAGTAATTATGGACATTAAAAAAAAAAAAAAAAATCTTTACGAGTGTTATCAATTTCACTTTGGCTAATAACATATAAGATAAAGGGAGCTAAGCCACTCTGCAGCACTAAAAATAGTCCAGGAAGGTTGGTTTTATTTCAGTTCATTTCAATTAGTTTCTGCCTCTCTGAAATTTTTAATTTTCTATGTCTACTGAAGACTGCCTACCAAGATCACCTGTGTGGCAATCCCTCAGTGTTCTAGTGAGGGGGCTACCCCTGCAAAGGGACTCTAAATTTAAATGAACCTTTAAATGGGAATGGATGCAATGACCAGTACATTTCCTCTACATGTTTTTTTCTCACTGAAATCTGTGTAGGTGGCTGGAAAACCTTTTTTAAAGAAATGAGCACAGAATGAACTGTTAGAATAAAAGTGCGATGCGGTGTGGTTTCACGGGAGAAACCTCAGCTCCCCTGTATGATGCAGCACACAGCTGTGCTCCACGGACGCAAGCAGGTTTCTGGCCGTCCTATTTCCCCTCCTCAGCATTGTTTGGGATTTTTTGTCAGGCTGTCTTCCTCTAAAGCCGCCTCCCCTGGGACAGGGGCTCTTGGCTGCCTTTGAGAGGCCACCCGTCCTGCCTCTGGCCCCAGCTCTGCAGCCCCGCAGCATCCTCCTGCGCAGCCCCGCGCCTGCTGCCCACAGCCAGCACTGCTGCTGGAGGGAAGTTATGGCAGGAATGGCTAGTGGAATGTAAAAAAAAGGGCCCCAAACTCCAAAAAGCCAGAAAAACATCTTATTCATTAAGGACGTGCTCATCTGCTGCTTTGCTTAGGGGAAGTTATACAAGTAATCACGCCGTAAGTGGGTCGCTCTGGTGAGCAGGGGTGACTTGCGTGGGAGGGTTTGCAGGAACCAAGCCTCGGGTTTGGTCCCAGTTATACTGGTTTAACTCTAGGGTAATACTAGACCAATACTTAATTGGTTCTAATTGACAATGGACATCAAATACTTCTGCTGCTCCAAATTCAAGTGAATGTCATGTAATTCATGTCCTCTGATAAGCCCTGGCTGTGAGACCCGCACCAGACTCACCACCCACACCTTAACCGCCTTTGTGCCCCAGTGCAGTTCAGATTGCCCCCCCCCCCCCCCCCCCCCCAGTTTGGCTTGATCCAGAGATGGACTTAGGCTCCTCAGCGTGGAGTTAATACCCCAGCTTTCATGCCAGAAGCACCTTCTTGAAAAGCATCCCTTAAACGTCATCAGACAGACATTAGGTAAAATGAGGAAGCATGGGAAACCTCAGAAGGGATCCTGTTTTCAGACTTCCAGATCCGCCTGCAGATCCTCTTGGAGGATATGGATCCGAATAACAGTGGTATAATAATAACAGCAACAGAAATAACAGTCACGAATGATGCCTACTTTTCAGTAATGTAGCCAGGAAATCACACTATAACGCTGGTTCTTGAGCAGCTTTTGCAGGAAGTGAGGCTTCACAGGCTGTCATTTTAGTACTCTCGCTCTTCCACGCCACTTCCTCGCCCATTAGCCAAGATTTTTTTTGTAGGTAGATGTTTTGCTTTCTTTTACAGAAGAATTGGGTGCCCTCATTTCTTCCTTTCAGTTTTCTGATTTCGCAGCAATCTGGTAAAGCTGCTGACATTTCTGGGAATGCAGTCTTCCATATTGATATAAAATGGTTACTATCAACTTTGTACTTAGTTTTCTATACACTGAAAAAGTTCCCAAGGGATTAGTTTAAGCGTCTCCAGTGACAATTAAAAAGTAGATAAACAAGCATAAGGAAGAGCATTTATTTTGACAAGACAAAGTTTTGGCACCTTTGCCCGTGCTTCCTAATCCCTTACACCGAACACTGACTTCAGCAGGCTCCTGGGACAAGGTACTATTCAAGAGGGACAACTGACAGCCGTCTTACTTTAGCCCTGCGTAGTTAAAATCCGAAAAGGTGCTTTGTGCCAGTAGTCCTTTCATAACCCCTGCCTCTAATGATAGCCATTTCTCCTTATTGAACCCTTTCTACCCCTTTTCTTCTCTGTTCCTCTCTCCTCCTTTTAATGCTCCTTTGAGCGAGTGCTGTGCCTCTTGTTTTTCTTTTCCTTTGCCTGCTTCCTCCCTCTTATTTGTTTAAACCATTCCCTTGTTCATCTGCTCTCATTTTCTTTCTGCCTCTACCCCCCCCCCATTCAGTGTTATTCTCCGTTGTTTTTTTCTGTGTGGGTGTGAGCACATTCTCCTGCCTTATCAGCTCTCTGGCCCTTTCTCTACAACATCTGAGTGGATGCTGGAATGATCTTTAGCCAGAATCTCCCTAGGGGTCTCAGTCCCAGGCTCCAGAGCTTCTGAAATGAGATGGAAAAAGAGAGACACCCTGGCAGCAGCTTGTCCCTAATGGCCAGATGGCCAGCACTCACATTAATACAATATCAGGCATTGCTGTAGTTCTGCCTTGGAAACTGCTTGCCTGTGCTGGCATCTTCTCACACTCCTCTGACAGCCATGCCAGTCCCAGCACCCTCTTGGGAAAAGAAATGGAAATGACCACATAAATACTTTGAATTCAAGTCACTGTGCAACAAGAATCATCTAATATTTTCATGCGTGAATGTTTACGTTATCCCCTCCCCCTGCACGCTCCCCCCTCTGTCCCCCTCCACTTCCATTATACATTGTCCTTTCCTGTATGTTTTGCTGATATTGAATTCAGCTCCCTTGCAGCCTGGGACTGATGTTTTTGAATTTACCCTAGCTTTCATGTGTACATCCTTTCACACTGTGCTTTGTCGGGTGGGAGACCAGAAAGCAATTGCACATGTCAGGACTGGAAGCAGCCAACTATCTACAAAGGAACAATCGGTTGTTAATGTTTGGCTATGGTTAGATGGAGGAACAAGCAGGCAGTGCCTTTTTTTTTTTTTTTTTTCCCCTTTTTTTTTCATGACCTTGTAATACCGTGGGGCTTTGCTTTGTGTCATGCCATTCCCAGAAAAATACGGATGTGAAACAGAACATTTTGTGGCCGATGGCAGGATCAGAGGAGGCAGAGGTGGAAAAAAGCTGTCGAGTGCATCTTGCGCTCACAACCGCTCTTCCTTCTCTCACCAGGAGTGCATTATTGAGCCTACCTCTGTTGCCAGAGCTGCCCCTCTGGGTCCAGCTTCCCCAAAACCGTGCCGAGCACGGTGCCACGTGAGCCAGGGCTACCTGTAGGGCTCTTCTTCCTGGCCTCCGACAGGGTACGATGCGGTTCATCTTTGGCTGTTGTGAGCTCAGACTTGGCCTGCTGTAGAGAAAGACGTGTTTGGTGTCTCTTCGATGTCCAAGCTGCGGTTGCTCACCCGGGTGTGCCTGCTTGTCTGCGTGCAGCAAGCTCCAGCCCGTGTGCCCAAGGAGAAGTTACCTGCCTACGTGGGAACATCGTCTCCTCTTGTGGATCCCAGAGCTTCCCGCGCTCACCTCTTGGGATGGGTGGGCAGCCTGAGCGTGTAGGAGCTCCCAACACCTCAGTGCAGCACCAAAGCATAAACCACTGAGCAGAGAGGTGAAATGTGAGGCACATTTTTATTCTTTCAGAGGAACTGTGTGTGGAGTCCCTTGCTCCTGTTGATAAGGGACAGATTGCCAGCCCGGTCCTGCTGGGACAGCTCAGGTGGACATTGCCTTGCTGGTGGGAATAGGGGCACCACCGAGTGCTGTGCATGCAGCTTTGTTTGCTTTTTAACCTCTGCTTGTCTCTTGCTTGTCTGTCTCCCTTACAGCTTTCTAATCTTTCCTGGTTTTCTTTTACTTGGAGTGGAAAGGGGAGGGAGAACTTAATCCTATACTGCTTCCTTTTTTTTCGGTAGGCTAACCCTTGCTTGTTTAGGATCTGACCCTGTTCCCATTGAAGTAAATCCCAAAACTCCCATCGAGTTCAATAAAAACAAGAGTAGGCTCCTAAATCATTACTGTTATTAATTATATTACAGTGATGCTAATTACTACTGCTATGACTACTATGCCTACTACAACTATTACTATTACTAGTATTGCTAGTATCACTATTACAACTAATAATATGATTTCTTTTTTCTTTGGAGCGCATTGTAGAGGCTGGGAGCAACATATACAGCTTAAAGGATTTCCAATTTCTGGCTGAAAAGGCAGAAATTATTTTGGTGGGAACCTTTAGCCAGGAAATTACCTCTTTTGCTAAAAGAGGCAACAGCATTTAGTTGAGTTTACATCTAGGAAGTGAACAATGGCTGGAATTAAAAAAGAAGGAGACTGAAACAAATAGAGCTTGGCAGATCTGGCTCAGCTTTGTCGGAGACGTTTATGAGCCTCTCAGGCGGCTCGGACGTTGCAGGTCTAACCAGCCAGTGCTACCTTTAGACTTGGGAGACATAATGAGAGGGGAGAACAGGTGGCCCAGCCCTTTATGAACAGAGGGTTAGTAAATATTTGTCGGCAAACAGGGTTGGCATTAGCGCACATGTCTGAGTGGGGCTTCATTAAACACAGTTTCTGCTTCAGATCATTAATTCATTTTAATTATGTGTCCACTGGTCAGCGCGGGTTGGGGGGACGCGGCGAGATGAATGGGATGCCGGGAGGTGAGGGGCGCGTGCGGGGATGCCCCGTGCGCGGCAGCCGGAAGGGTGCCCTCCGTGCACCCAGCCCACGTGCCCCCTCTCCTCCCTCTTCCTCTCACCCGAGCGGTAACGAATTTTGCACAGGACATTTCCTCTGGGATTAAATAATGCCTGGCTGGGGTTAATAGCACTTGGCTGTGCTTCATGTCAGCAGCTCCACCTAGCTGGTCATTAATCCATGGCCTCAGGGGAAGTCCTGTACTTCAATTATTGTTGGATTAATGAGATTAGATCTAGTCTGTACCACTCAACAGTGAATTTTCTCGTTTGAATGTTTAAAATTGTGTGAGTGATGGGGAAAAATTCTATGCTCTTAATGTAAAAAATTCTCATCTCCTTTATGTAAACTGTGTCGTGGGCCTTGGTTTGATTGAGGCAGCACTCCTGGAGAGAGAGCGGGTACTGGGGGAGTCAGTAAGTGCAGAAAGGTTAAGGTCTGTGTTAGAAACAGAAATTGCACTAACCATGGCTGTCACGTTAGAGTTAGTGCAATGGACTGACAGTGAGTTCCACTTAAACACCAATCAATATTAATGGCAATGGAGAGAGCAGCTTCTGGCCTGAGCAGTGTGTGAAGCAGTTCTCGTGCATATTTATTAGGACATACATAAGTACATAGTATGGGATCCTCTTTTGCTGATCTAATCTGGTTATATTATCCAAGACAGCTAAATATATAGATTATAAAAGCATATGCTGATATATCATTAACTTGAACAGCTAATATACAACTTAATTTTCCTCTATGGTGGGAGATAATCTTGATTCATCTGTTATCGTTTCTATCTCTGGATTGCTGAGCTTGTATGTCTTTTGTTCATGTCTTTTCTCCAGGTGTAAGACAGGTTTTATCTTAATCTCTAATGCTAACTTATGTGCACCTTTGCATATGCGTATCCTGAAACCACCTGGATCGCTCTTCTCTCCATGCTGGCCTCTGCCTTCACATTTCATGCCCGACAATTAAAAGCGGCATAGCTGCCCACCTTTCCTCCCTCTCCGCTGCTGCGCGCTGAGGAGGGGGCTGCTGTTCCCCTTCCCGCACCCTGGACTTGCCCTCCTGCCCTGTGGCCTTGGCTGCCGCTGGGCACGGGCAGGAGATGCTCCCCGGACTCTGGGGTACAGTGCAACACTGCACACTGACCCCTGACTTTCCCGAGAAAGAGGAGGGAAGCTCAGTCATTTCCTTGAGCTTCTGATGTGTTTTCAGGCAAACCTGAAGTAGCTGCGAGTGTTTTGTGAGCAGAAATACAATATAGGCCTAATGTTTTTTTCAAAAGCCTAACTAAAGACAGAGATATCCCCATTACAAATCAAAACTAGCAACTTCTGTTCAAGGACCGGATCATGTTAAGTATAAATCCACAGCGGGGTAGGGCTGAGAAATTGAGACTCGTGTATGCCTTTAAAGGCAGAGGCTGCAGCGTGGGGCTCCCTTTGGCGATGCTTTTCCTCCCAGCCCTCGAAACCTTCACCCCTTGCAGGGCCGTGGCCAGCTCTGGGAGGAGCGATGGAGGCATCACCTCTCTGCTCAGCTGTTCCCAGCCTCTTCCCCAAGGCACTCCCTCCCCAGACTGGTGGGGGCACGGGATCAAGTCCCGTGGGACAGGGGAAGGGACCAAGCTGGGTTTCCCTCTTTCTAGCGGGGTGTCCCGGCCCAAGTACACCACATCAGAAGGCCAGCGGGGTTGCTGACACTTGTCCTCCGGCTGTGTTTAAAGGGTAAGAGGGTCCTGTTCAGTCCTTGGATGTAAGGCACCAAGCCTTCAGGAGGGGAGTCAGGGGGGTAGGTAAGCATGTGGTTTGTACACTCCTCAGTAGGGTGGTCAGACATTTAAGACACACTTGCATCTCCCCAGTTTTCCACCAGCTGCTCTATAAGGCTGCCACAGCATCAACTGCTTTTGACACCAGTGGGCAAAAATTGTGCAAAGTGCCTGGAGGATGGAGAGGCTCTGTCCTCCCTCCTTCTTTGTGTGGGTGATGCCAAGAGTCCCAGGGCAGTGGAAACCTCACTGGGGCTGAGATCAAAGAAGGAGAAATGAATGGGCGGGAGGATTGGCCACTGATCCTTTTATCAATATTAAAAACATCAGTTAAAAAATAGCAGCAGGTAACCCTCAGGCATCACAGGATCTCATCAGTGCTCTTATCTAGCCCGGTATCCTATCTCTGATGCTGCTGCTATTAGGGACTTGGATGCATTAGAGGAAGGTGTACTAGGCTCCTCAAAATAGTTACAAAATACCTAATTCAGGCAATGTCAGTCATTGTCTGAATTACACCGAAAGCCCACAAGTCTGTACCTCACATATATACATACGTAAAATGATTCTGTCTGCTGTAACCAGATGTCCCCATTATCCATGTAAAGGATAGAGGGCATCGTGAATTTTTCATGCAGAGTGATTTCCATTTAAGTGCTGATCTGGATAACATTGATCTGAAGTCCCCTGGTCATGCTATTATTCTTTCATAGACATGAACAGTTTTGATTCTTCCAAGGGGAAATATAATTTTTTTTGCCTCCACATTGGCATAATGAATGGGACACAGAAATAAAAAGAAAGGTTGAATGGAGCAGGAAGCCTGCGTGTGACATAACAAAGAGAAGAGTTTTATAGAAAACTTTCTAAAAAATGCAAAACGTTGACCAGAAGTATCCTTTAGGAAAATGATACATTTGATTATTATAGCTGTAACAATGAGCTTTAGTTACAGGAGTGGTAAACTGAGTATCTCACTGGGGACAAGGCTGCAGATTAAACTTCAACTTGGAAATGATATACATTCAAGTAAGCTGAATTTGATCCCAGCCTGACTGTGTAATGTGGGGGGGGGGGCAGGGAGAGCAAGAAGAAAAAGAGAGAGAGAGAGATTATAGGGTGTGTGGACCATATAATGCCTGTGTCTGAACCTGATCCACTTGAGGAGCCAACAGGATGATATGAAGTCCCTTTCATCTTAAAATTCAGAGAAAGGAACCGTTTGCATCAAAATATGTCCTCTAGTAGAGGTTTATTTTGTCATAATACTCCTCAAAGCCAGGCAAGGATGGGCAAACGTCCACCTACACATAATTCACCTGCATACCCAAACACATGGCAAACATCAGGAGAGCTGCTAACGTGTGCAGAAAGGTGGCAGGACGTGGTGAGGGAGAAGTTCTTTAGTGTCTTGCTTGGAAGATGGGCTGAGGGGAACAAAAACCCATAAGTCAGCTTCCCCAGGCCATTTTTTCTAGGTAGAGATGACAAATACCCATCTCACCTTATGACTGTGGCCCATATCCTGTGCGATAAGATGCTGCTGAGCAAGGGAGAACAGCATCTGTGAGAAGTGTCCCACATCCTCAGCCTCTCTTGAATGTTAGTCACTGTTCCTGGCACCGGTTCCCCTGTGTCCGAGCTGGGCGCTTTCCCGAGCACATGGTGCAAGGCTTTGCCTGCTCTCTTGCCACAGCAGAGCCAAAGTCGGGAGGTGGAGGGCTCTGCAGTAGCATTTAAGCCTGTAGCATCCGCCCACAGAGAAAAGGGCGCAGTGTGTTTAGTCTCTCACTCTTTTGTACAAACATTCCCTGAAATCAGCGGATTTGCTCACTTCCACGAATTTTTCACTTTTGCTTCCTGTGCTGAGGATGTTGTTCCAACAGACCCCTGGGTACCAGGTAGCGAGAGGGCCGAGGCAGTAACATGTCCCTCTCTCATCCCCCACCCCCTTTCTTTTTTGGAAGCCACCAAATTTTACACAATCTGTTCAACTCATCTCCAGAGGTAAAAGAAACAGTTGCCAGTTATGTGGGGCTCAGTGATCAGCGGTATCAATGCAGTCCCTTCATTTGCCTCCTGGCTCTGGCTTCCTGATCGGTATGGCCGTTAGCAGAGACAATGCCAGCAGAGCAGATGCAGATCTACAAACCACTGAAGGATGAAAGGGAAAGAGAAAAGTCTGTTTATTGCAGCCAGCTCTAAAGGGAGGAAAAAAAATGACCCAAACTCCATCCAATTAAATTTTCTAATTAAACTGAGGACACACACATTCTCTCCGTCTCGCATTCCCTTTCTGCACACACGCACACGCTCATGCACACGTGCAGCCCGGTGCTTTCGGAGTGGGGGTCCTGCCGTGGAGCTCATCCTCCCAGTTCCTAGTGGGGCACGTCGTAACAAAGAGAGAGGAGCCTGGTCAGGCTGCAGAAATGACAGTGACTTTTTTTTTTAATGGAGAAACTTCGCTGCTCCAGCAACAGCATTTAAGGGAAGAACAACTGATAGAAAAATATGGAAGAAGCAGTAAGGAAAAGAAGAAACGATGTGAAATAGGTCAACCCCCCACGTTTTATTTGCAGAATCATCAAATTAAACAAACTCTTGGGAAAACTTAAACATTCCCTATGCTGACACAGTATTTTGTTACTTCTCCAGTGCTGACTAGAAACGTGTGTGGCTGGAGAAATCCTGATGTGAGTAGCTGGAAGTCCTTGGCTATGCAGCTGGCCCTCACTGCTCCCCGCTTTGGCCCTGCCATTGGGAGGGGAAGGCTGGAGTGACACACTGCTGGAGCCAGCCTCTGCTTGTACCAGAAGGGTCTTCAGGGTAACTTTCTCTAAAACAGGGCTTGGAGATGGCTAGGTCTCGCTAGAGCATTGAGGAACTCCCGTTCCCCCTGAGCATCTCTTTCAAAACAGAAAAATAGTTGGGCGTGCTCCTTAACCGAGGGAAATACACAAGGTCAGAGAATTGAGAAAAACGGGAGCTATAATGATATACTTGACAGTAAACACATCCAAGCTAAGCATGAGTCCCTCTGGTAGTTCAGCTGTGCTTTGAAACTGGCAAAAAATTGTCTTGAATTGAGACTTAAAAAAAGAAATCATAGGCAAAACACAGTATATGATCTCAGACATCATTTGCCAGCCTGAGCAACAAGCATCTGTCGATGAGCGTCTTGCGACTTATCACCATAAACATGCGGCGTGCTGCTCAGAACAGGAACTTGAATTTTACAGGGTGATACTCAGACACCAAGTATAAATGATAATCCAAATTAAAGTATGTCCAGCGTGCTGAGAATAACAGAGGCCAGGGCAAGGGCACTGCACACAGCTCATGGTAACATCCAAAGCTACAATTAAGGTAATCCCCTGGTCACCTCCACCTCTTTCCTCTGGGAGGTCCCAGGGCCTTCAAGTGGTCCCATCCCTGCGGGTGAGCCAGGAGACACCGAGGGTGGTATCTGCAGCACGGGGCTGAAACCTGGCAGGATATTTTCACCACAGCTGGTGTTGCTGGTGCGGTGGAAAGGATGATCTAATCTTTACAGAAGGTTTGGGCTGGGATGAAGGTTAACTGGCAGGAGTTCACACAAGATGAAACAGAGGGAATGATAGGTTACAGACAACTACCAGAGGGGTTGGGTGCAATTATATCACTCCCACCAATGATGGTGTATAGGAAACTATTATTTATGAATCAGGCTGAAAAGATGTCACTGGGTACCGGGCTGCCTCTTGAATCCCAGGTAGCCTCTATGCTGAAGAGCCCACTTGGGCTTGGTAATGGCGCTTGTGTGTTCACCCAGGACTCTGTCACCTTCAGGTGAGACAAGCTGGGCTGGAGGTTAGGCACCACGATCTGTCTGATGGAAAGGGTGGTCCAGGGCGGCGAGCCTCTGATGCTGCGAGGCTTTCCTGCCTCAGTCGTCCCTTCTCACAGGCTCTGCAGGGGGGGCTGGGGTTCGGTGTTGGCACAGCCTAGTAAAACACTGAGACCAGTCTGAGCATGTTTTTTCTAGGTAGCTGACCCAAGTGAGTTCATGTGGTTTTGCAGACTTTTGGTTTTGTTCTAGTGAACAGAGAGCTTGAGGTCAACAGTTTCCAGTTTGGTAATTTCTAAATTGAAATAGGTAAAAACCCGAGCTTTCAGGTTGCGGGCAGCTCTGCGTACAGGATTGACACAACAAAAAATAAAACTGAGCAGTCATCATCAGCAAGCCCTCATTAATATGACTGCACATAGGTGACCAGAAGTGAAACTGATATAAAAGCTCAGTATCCACTCAGCCTGTAGCATGAGTGTTTTCCACAAACATTCCCCTGTTCAATCTTTCCAGCTGCCGTTCGTATAGTCTTTTACCTGAGCATCTGTTCAGGGGAAGCTGCAAATTATGCCTGTTGACCATGCTCACAGCATCACCCAGCCACTGGTTATGACAATTTTTCAAGGACTGGAGACACATTAGAGCTCACTCACATCAGACACATCAGTTGGGAGAATTGTCCTACCTCTCAGGATGTAGTCCTGCAAAGGCTGCTGAGATCCTACCTTTTCAGTAAGTCACCACATACTTTTGCAGCCCCTAGGACACTAATTCTCTGACAATGTTCTGCCATATTAATTGGTGAGAGATTGTCTCAGATTACGAAAGTAGCTTTTGCTGACTGCCACCAATGTAAAAAGGCAGATCAGAGGAGAAACTAACAGTTGACCCAGTTTTCAATCCAGGACCAACCTTAGGTGCCAAACTACTGTGTCTGATCATTCAAATGAGTGCACTGGTCCCTAAATACCTGTTTCACTAATCTAAAAGACACTTGAGGAATGTGCCGCAGGGTCAGGGTGCTGAACTTCATTGTCTGGATTTGAAAATGGGGCATTTCATCCCAGGAGCGCAGAAGCAGAAAGGAGCTCTGGTCACCATCCGCTCCAGTTTCGGAGCATCACTGGCAGCAGCCGGGCAGTCTTGCCCTGGCAGAGCCTGAAGCAGAGAGCTGGGGCTCTCATTTTGGCAGGGAGGAAAGGCCTAGGAGCTGTGGACAGGGCTGGGTAAAAGGGGTGCAGGAGGGATCAGGCTGGGTTTGGGTGGTATGACCACCTGCCCAGGGAGAAAGCAGAGGCAGCGTTGGTTGGGTTTAATGGAAGAAATGTTTAACAGTTCTCTTGGCATTTGAATGGGCTGTGGCTTAATACCCAGGTCAGGGTACCAGACCAAGCCACCTCCAGTACCCCTTTGGTCCTGAAAATCCACTGCTCGTAGTCCTGACTCATCTGACCCGACCCAAGCAAATAGGATCTATGCCGCTGACATCTATGTGCACACAGTATGCCTGCACCACAGTTAGATAAGGGAGCTATTTTCTGAACAGATAATGATTTTGCTTACATTTCTAAATATAAATGACTTATTTCTACTTAAGGTGACCAAATGCCTGTTGTTAGCTAAGTAGATCCATTGTCTACCTGGTCCTGTAGACAGCCTCTGGCCTTTCCTTTTTCTGCATTCTTTTGGACAAATAGGAAAATACATAATTATTTTGTTTAATTTAGCTCTCTTCTGATTCCCACTGACAGTGGGACCCCTGGATGCTTCTCTTCAGTGCTGTGCCTCATGATAGCTGTATCCACAGAGAGGAACCGGTGTTCCTCACCAAGGAAGGGCACTTGTTGCTCTCACCTCTCTGAGGAGTTTGAAGTTATTTATATTTGAGGTGTTACAGGTATCTCTGTGGTGAGACATGACTAGTTCTGTATGAATAGTACCACATAGATCAGCAGACAGACAGACAGAAAGATATACAGAAGGATAACCTATGGCCAGATTACAAAAAATGTCTGGCACCCACTATTCTCAGTAAAATAATTTTGTGTTGTGAAAAGGAGCAGTGGTTTGATATTGCAAGATAGGTACCTTCCTTAGGAGTAGAAGTTACAGAGCACATAGTAGTGTTTGATCCTGTGCAAGTTTTTCTTGACTCAATCTTAACTTTTTTGCTGCCATGAGGTTAAGGCAGTATTTGTTATACTTGAACAGATCAAAAGTAGTAACACACATATGTGCTTTCTGTGAAAAAACTAGTACCATCAGTTTTCAGAGGAAGACAAATACCTCCTGATGTGCCTCACTATATTTCAGGTCAATACAAAAAGAAATTTCACTTTCAAAGAAGAACTTTTACATCAGATTTCTCTGTGGAAAGCGGAAGGCACTGATACGTTCCTCGCTCCTGCTTTCTCCTTTGCCAAGAGGTACACCGGACAGATGAGGTCTGGCGCTGGGCTCTGCTCTGCTGTTTTTAATTCAGAGTGGGAGAGGTCCAAGTACCACATACTAGAAAACATTTCTTTTACGTATTTCCAGCACAAAATGCATAATAAAGCCATCTGCCCAGCCACAAACCACTCAGCAAACCTGCAAACATCTCCCACTGCCAAGCCCCACAGAAGACCCAAATGTGCAGGTACGTCTGCAGGCAGCAGCATCGCAGGAGGAGACATGAGGGAGACATTTCTGCCTGGCAGCATGACCCAGATTAGGTCACCAGCACTGATCCAGCACTGATCAGTGCTGACGAGGGCCATGATTACTTTTTGCTGGAAAGGTGGACCTGCCTTCCAACCACTGGCGCCAAGCTAACTTGGCACCAGGAGTGAGATGGGTGATGGATGTGGTGGGGATGACAGGCTCCCTCGCTAGAAGAGGTCAGAGTGGTCTCCTTATGGCTCATGTCTCCAGGACTGGCTCCATAGGATGCCAAGTTTTCACCACACTGCTGTGACTTTCTCTATAGCAAAAGCAGAACAAAAATACAAGGTGGTGTTCCTTCTGCCAGGTGGAAACTTTAAGTGATGGGCTGGAAATCCACATGCAGACAGACTGTAGCTCTCTTCATGTCCTCTGACACTTTCCTAAATTCAGTCAAGGACTCAAGTACTGAAAATCTGCCTTCTAGGCTCTAGCTTTATTGGGTGCAGAACTGAGAGAGAATGTTGGACTATTTACAAATTTTTTTGCAACTTTTAAAACCTCAAGCCCCATTAGATGGAATCTTCAAAGGTTCTAAAAGGAAATGAGGTGTTGACTTTCCACCTTCAACTCCTTTGAAAGCTCCCACCTGGATTCATTTAAATGTTGTAATAATGCGTAAAACGATTAATTAGAAAGGTGTCTTTTAGCAGTGAGGTCAGGAGTGGGGCAGGGGGGCAGACTGAAATTCTGGAGAGAGAAGAACAGCCAAATGGAAAGTAAACCAATTGGAGCATTTGAGAGGGACAGTGTCTTCAGGAAATAAATCAGACATTTCCAGGTGATACTTAGCCATGCAATACCTTTCTCGTGTCTTTGAGGGTTCCTAGCAAACTCTCTGCCCTGCTGCTAGCTAAGATCTAAAGCTAAGCTGATCAAAAGATAATGCCACAGCTTTTTGGATTGATTTTTTTCCAACTGAAATGTCTGTGCTTGCCTTCTATTGGTCTTCTGAGAAGTCTGCTCCTGGTAGGAAGCTGAAGGGAGCTGTAGATACCTGCACACTCGCTCTTTTGGAATGGAACACAGTTCAGTAAGATGCAGACCAGGCAGGTCTGGAGAAGGAAGCTGGCCGAGCCTCTGCTTGGGTTCTTTCATGTCTAGTAACGATTGAGAGACTCCAGACAGCGGGGTCCTTCCGTATCAGACCTTAAGAGGACTCTTTCCTCACAAAGCCTTTCACAAACCTTGTGAGAAGGTGATGTACAAAATACCTCTATCCCTCTGCCAAAATTTGTTGAAATTGTACTGTGGATTCAAAAGTTGTTAAACAAAAAGTTGACATAAAGACACAAACAGACAATAGCTGAACTAAAAGCTAATTTCAGCTAGAAAACCTGCAGTGCAGGATTATGTTTGCTTTTCCCTTAGCCATTAATATTGTACATTTGCTTCACAGTACTGTTCCTGTGACTGGATACCTTTTCTGATGACACATTAGCTGCAGAGGTGACATCCAAGAAGGTATTTGAAGAAGCAGAGCATGGAGACAAGAAAGGTGAAAAATCTTCTTGCAGAAGGAGTTGCTCTCACATGCGTGTCTGTGTGTGTCCCCCACCATGGTAGAGATTACAAGTAAATAGGAGCTATTCATTCGCTAACCAAAGCGCGATCTGTCTCTGGATCCCAATCGGCAACTTGGCCCCACCAAGTCCCCGAAACACTGTTTGCATTGTTTACTGTATGTGGTACCAAGGAAAAGCTGGTGTTACTGTTATTTAGCACCAGCACTCTCCAGGCTGCCAAAATCCTTGTGCCAAAAAAGAAAGGTCATTTGAACCTCAGTGTCTGACAAAACAAGCTCAAATTGTCTACTGTGGGAACATGCTTTTTCTTGGGCTGATCCCATTCTGCAGCTAGAATGGGTAACGGCAAGCTCTTCCCCTCCTGCTGTGTCTGGAGGTGAGTCCTAAAATCCCAATGAATAATTTTGTTTGTTTTGTGACGCCTTTTATTTTTTAATAGACACTCTGCTTTTTGTTAACGACAAAGAAATGGCTCCTTCCATCTCTCCAAATAGCAGTTGCTGCTGCAGGCGGTGTGTGTGTCTCGTGGCTGACAGAGCGGCGGTGGGATGCGCACCAGGGCTGCACCGGCCCAGCCTGGCGAGCAGAACATGCTGATTTCAAACTGCTCTCTTTTTCTCCAAATATCTGCATCAGTTTTATACAGCCTGCATTGCTGATGAAACATTTACATGCCACACTGTGGGAGTCAGAGCCCACAGAAGTCTGATCCCTACTTGCTGCATGCCCCTCCGGCTAAGTTGCGGAACACCGTGGCTGGGTTAAAATGAATAAAGGGGAATAAGGGTTAGACTCCTAAATCCCTATGTTTCAGGTGCTGAGTGCCTACAACTCCCATTACTCGGAGCAGACACTGGGGCTGTTCAGTGGCTCTGGGAATTCAAAGCCTTTCTTAGGTAACCACAGGATCATTTAGTGATGGGCAGGAAGACAAGGAACTTGCTTTATTTCTGCCTGTGGTCTCAGGGAACAAACTGTATTTTGGAGAAGGAAGGGAGCCCTCTTATAAGCATATCCATCTAAAGCAGCCTGTTGCTGAATCACTGTAAAGCTGGTACTGCTCCAGATTTCAAGCCCGGCTGGAGGTACATGCAAGTGGCATAGCGGCTTGCAGCCTTTGCTGTTTTCTACAGGACCAGGATGGTGGCTTGGCTTGGCCGAGGGAGGTACTGGCCGGAGATCTGGCAAGGCCAAAGGGCTATGGGCTCTCTCAAGCCCCAGGGCATCCACGTTGGACCCACGCCTAGCCCAGGCACATTCAGCAGCCAGGTGAGTTCCACCCGTAGGACCCTCTGTCTCCAAGGAGGCAAGAAATTCAAATGAGGTAGTATGCAAAGACATTCCTGATGCTAACTGTGCTTCAGGGGAGTGATCTGGGGCAATTCCCGAGGCTAGGAATTATTTCCCAGTGAGCAGCAAAGATCTGGTTGGGGGTCAATGCTCCCAAATGCCAAAGTTTAGGAAGGTTTAAACTCTGCTGGATGCAAACTCTTCCAAGCATAGGTGGCTGGGAAGCACCTCACATCACCCAGCAAGCCTTAAACCATCACGTTGCTCCTTTGCTGTGAACAAGGAATCCACAACTACAGCTTCAGCGATGACCCTCACTGTTTACTAACGTGCATTTTAATGGTTTCTGAACTAGTGTCAGTTTATCTCTCTCATGCAATGCCTAAATGGTAAAATATCCATTAACCCTAATAAGAGAGTAAGGGTATTGGCCTAGTGGTCTAAACACAAGTTGGTTTTATCTCTGTACTCTGGGGCTGTAGATATAAATCTAGGCAAAACTGATACTGCCTTCCATCACTCTGAAACTGATAAACTGAGCAGTTTGCTATGCAGAAGTGGCTGATACATGCAGTTCATGGTGTTTCTTATAAAAATAGGGGTTTACTTGGAAGGACTCTGAATAAATTTCCTTTTCTCCGAATCAGGCTCGTCTGCTGCATGCACTTTGACTTGAGCTCCTCAGCTTTCTTGATATGCAATGTGCAATCTTGTGCATGAATTTTAAAGCCTCCCAGGATGTCTGTATAAATGTAAATATGATTAATTCAGAACGGTGCCGCAGTTCTTTCAAAGATATGAACAGCTCCTGCTCTTTCCATGTCTGCCTTGGTCTTTATTCACAGATCCAAAAAATAACCTCTCTGCCCTGTATTTTGTGATGCTGACAGGCTCCCTCCCAGCACTGTGTATGCACCTCATTTACTCTTTTGGAAAAGTCTCTCCATGATAAACAAATCCCATCAGAAGTAGTTGTGTCACCTCAAAGAGGGTATCCCCTGGTGCCGGTGGAGGCAGTTCATTTGCAGACGTCTGCCTTCAGCCTAGTGCCATGCACCGCACCGTACCGCATGCGTGTTGCCATCCCTCAGCACTACGGCTGTTCTCCTTGGACATACCACTAGAAAGAGCGATGGGGCTGTTTTTTTCTGAAGCAGAAGTCGAGGGAAGCCCTTGCTCATGCCCAGCAATATCCCCTGGAAATGGGTTTTCAGTGTGCCATAGCTGCTGAGAAGCTTTCACTCTCCCTGGGGAAACTGGCCTCTGTTGTTGCTGTGGGACTCCCTGGTTGTCCTGACAAGGACATATAGTGGCACCTTCGCATACCTGCATTAACCTTCATGTGAAGACTGAAACCCATGTTGCCAGCCATGATGACTGGATTCTTCTGTTCCCTCACTCTGGGGTGGATCAGCGTTCTTTACCTTGTTCTTGCTGTTTGGGCAGGGTTAACATAGCAATTGTTCAATATTCAAGTCAGAAATCTTTGCCAGAGTCAGGGATAGACTACAGATGTCCTCAGCTTCCCGCTCGAGGATGAACTAGGAAACCCAGGGGCCTTCTTCAGTAAGCCAATTCTGTAAGTGCCAGCCCAGCACTATTAACCAATAACCAAAGCATTGGTGCTGTAGCAGCTGATTTGCAATATAATACAGCTGAGTATGGGCACATTTTTTGGTGACCTCAAGGGGAGTTTTGCATGTAGATGAAGGGTAATAAACGGTGCCTTGCTTTGATATGGAATAACACACTAAATCGTTCTGGTGTAAGTAGTAACAGATCTACAGTGTGATGGATTCTCACACGGGGTGTGTTCTTGAAGAACAGCTGAACATCAGCTAGGAGGAAGCTCCCATCATTGGAATGTAGAAAACAGATTTCACAAGTGACTGCAGTGACCAGAGATTTCAAAGCAAAGAACAAGACAGGAGAAAATCTTGTTCTGAGTACCTGGCTGCTCTCTGTACCTGTTCTTGTAAAACAAAGGTGCTTACAGTGCACAAGGGCAGAGAATAAAAGAACAAACAAGATGCTGCCCTACATTTCAAGAGTCTGTTTGCAAATACCTCTTATCCACTGAGGGCTAGTATACTCCAGCTTTGCCTTCCCTTCCAGGAGGAATGCAGTGACACTAGTAAGGAAATGTATCTGCAGCTTACAAATAACCGAGCATACCCAAGGCTGTCAGCATAAAGACTTTTGTGGCAAAGCCTAGTTTGCAACCATCGGTGCCTGTTCATAATTGCCAAGCCCTGGTGCAGCACTTTCCCTGCCTGTTGGGGAGTGTGCGTGTTGTGTTCAGATTTGGCTCAAAGCCCAGAGCAGTCTGGGTTTTGTTTTCCTTTTGCATGAACATGGAGAAGATTTTCCAGTAGAATGGGTGGCTTAGCAGATAATGCACTGGCCTTTCAAAGTGGGGAACGTGGTCTGGGTTCAGCTTGAGGTCTCAAGCGAAATGATATTACCGGTCTAGGCAATTCACAGTCTTTTTTGTACAATAGTTTGTACACTGTAAATTTGTCTCTGGTTTGCCCTGCTCAGGTTTACTGTATTTAGAGCACAATGCTAGCAAGGGCATGGTGTTCTATTAGCTCTAGCTACCTCCAGTGAACATGATGGTCCTGCCACTTGCCTGCCATTCCCAGTTCTGGTGGAAAGAAGAGATGCCTATTACGTCTGCCAAATAGCCATAGTTTATTGGCTTAAATATTTCCTCAGTAAGGTGGGCCTGACTCTGCTCCCACTGGCTTGCTGGGAGTTTTGCTGTTAGCTACAGTAGGAGTAAGACTGTCTCACTATTTCATCAGGAGACAAGATGAGCTGTGAATGCCAGGGCAGTCTGAGCGGCATCCTTAGGGCTCAAGGCCGTAAGTTTGCCCTGAACTCAGCATGGCCAGGGTGTGTTTTGTTAGGGGTTTAAATAGATGATGAGACGGCAGGATCCCCATGCAATGGGTCTCAGGGATTGCTCGCAGAGGTGACGGCTCCTGAACCCCACCTAAGGGAAAAGCTCCCTGCCTTCGCATGCTCTATTGATCAACAAGCAAGCACCGCAACGAGTATCTGTTGCAAGCATTCCTGGAGCACTGACAACTGTGCTTCTTCCAGCCAGTGTAGCCTCCATCGAGGTACACAACAGGACTTACCCAAGATAAGGGCAGCTGTGAACGGCTGATTATTGGCACACAGGACTGTTTCAGTACTGCGCTCCACTGCTGTGAAAGGCAATGCTTCACCTTCACAGAAAAGCTTTCTGAAGCTTGTTGCAACACCCGTTAGCCAGCGTTACTACTCCTGTCTGACACAAGCAGACCGTGTGATGCTGCAGAGGATGGGTGCGCATCAGTGGAAGAGCTGACCCTGCTTGCCCTGAGCTCAAACTCTGAGCTGACGGGAGACACACTGGTTTAGGTTTGGAGATCATAGCTCTGTTAGTGTGGCACTGAGCTGGAGACGACATGCACCGAGTGCTATTCCTGTGAGCTCACCTAAAAGACCTTCCTTCCTTTCTGGCAAAAACTGAGAGCTCTGCATGTGCTGGAAAAAAAAAAAAAGGCCCAAACCCAACCCAGCTGATGAAGTTTCGTCATCGGATAGTGTTACTGGGACCCAGCTATGGCAGGGAGCATTGCTAAAGCAGACCAAAGGCATGGACGTGACAGGTAGTTTAATCTAATCACAAAACATAGGTAATGTCTTATCTGTGCCAGTGTGTTAACTCATTGGTTGCTGGATTCAGGGATAACTCCTCCGGAGTTGAGTCCCTCCAGTTTGCTTGTTGTTATTATGGTGTGACTGGGTGGCAGGACTACCAGTGAAATAGTCCTTTTCACCTGGACCATCACAAACCAGAGCTTTATGGGGGAACAGATGCAGGATTCAGGCTGCCCCCCATTAAAGGTCTGACAAAAGAAAACCAGCCAATCAACCAAGAACAACGGCGTACACAAACCAAAAATCTCCTGGGTTCGTTGGAGTTTGTGAGAGCAACTCCCACAGGGCTTGCCAAACCCATGAAGGTATCTCCTGCCCTGCGCCCTGAGGATGGGATACCTCTCGCAGATGTGCAGGGACTGAGACGGGACAAGAGAGGCTGGCTCTGCCTCTCCCCATGGGCAGCCCTTGCATGTTCCTGTCTCTTCTTTGACCCTCTCCTGGAGTTTTTTCAGGAAAGGTTAATCCTTTTCTTCCATCTCAGGGCTTTGCTACTTATTTGCAATCATTTCCCCATGAGTTATCAACCCCGAAAACTGCTGTTCCTGGCCACAGTTGCCTGGCGTTGATCTGGTACCGTCAGCCAACGCTCAGCATTTGTAGTAGCTGTGTGGACTGCTGTCCCCTTTCCAAAACGGTCCATGCCATTTGGATATGCACAGACTGTCTCTGCCCCTCAGCCCTCTAGACATGACCAAATCTCACATGTCATTCAGTGAAGCTTGTCCTGACTGAATATTTGTTAATCCTCCAGAAAACCAGCACTTTCTTCAGAGAGAGATACCCGTTAGGTAGCTGGTGGGCTGGGGCCACTGCCCATTACCCCTGATTGTTCTTTGCTTCCCTGTCTCTCTGTCTGTATCTCCCTGCCATTCATAGTCTAAGTGAAAATCCTGCTAGGCAGGGGCCATCCTTATTTACTGTCTTCATTCAATAGGTAGCCCACTGGCTTTTGTGGTCCACTATTAGAAACATGGTCAGCAACACTAACATTTTGATAAAGGTGAGTAATAGGATTTTTCATTATGCCATTATTTTTCCAGTAAATTGCTAATACGTTGTGTGTAATATATGCACAAAGGTCTTATAAATTTCTGGGTCATCTCCCTTTAATTTAGGCTTTCAGGAGAAGGAGCCATTCAAACAAAAGTGTCCTTATGAAGCATGAGTGCCTTTTTGTGCCCAACAGGTAAAGTGAAGATTGAGCAGTGCTGTATAAGCATTGACAAGTGCAGTCCTGCAAACAGCAATGCTCTTGTGTACCGCTCTTTTACTTCATTTCCCTTCCGTGGTCAGGACTAGTGTCACTCTGTGAAGTGCCAACACAATGCTCCCAACCAACCATGGCTTTGCCGAGTCAGGAGGTGAAACAGAAGAGAGACCATGAGGCAGGATACCCTGTACCAGGCTTAAGGTTTACCTTAAGGTTTGTTAGGTTGCTGAGTTCATATAATGGGTTATATTGGGTTCATATAAATGGGTCACTGCCACCCCATGCTCTGCCCTTCTGTGGCAGTTCATACTAGTATTTGAACTCTGTTAGATATCCTTTGTGTGCAAAACTACAGAGCTCTGGGATCTTCAACTTTTTCATCTAAGCTTGGCTCCCTCTTTTATTGTTTGGGTTTGTTAACTGGCTGCTGTCGTTCTTCTCAAGTCCCAATAACCATTTTTCATCCCCCTTGTTTTTTTTCCACAGGAAAGCCAGGAAGAAAGGCGTTTTCAGCAAGGCCTCCCTCCTTGCCGGCTTTCATGCACAGACTTTAATCATTGCCTTGCCTGGAAAAGGGAAAGAGCTTTTCTTAGAATGTCCTACCGTGGCGTGCAAAGACTTCCCCCCTTCTCCCTTCCTACTCATTAAAGCACAATTGTTGACTGCTCTGGGGTCCCTGTGGGTAAAGCTTGTTTGTAATGTCAATTACCTTGAGTTTATGAGTTAAGAGCTGTTGCCGGTCCTCTGGAAAAACGAATCCTTCATTTAGCTGTCACTGGCATACACTGCAGTTCATTCGGCCAAGAGGAAATGGGGATTAAAGGCCTGATCCTGCTCCCGCTGGAGGCGGTGGCATGGCTCCTGGTAAGAACAATGGGAGCAGACCCCGGCCTCAGAGGAGAGGGTGGTCCTAGCTAGGGTGCTCCCCTGCTCCCCCTCTCCCCCAAGTGAATGATGATAATTATTGCAGAAGCGTCTGTTTGGTGCACTTCCTCCAATTGTTCCCAAGCCCTTATTTTGCTTGGTGCTCAGAAAGGGTCATTTGTTTAGCTGGATAGCAAAGCTTGTCTAGAATGACTTAATGCGTTCCTGAAACGCTTGAAAAGATGGGTGATCACCTTGAGGAGAGGCAGAGAGAGCGGCTGAAGGGAGCCATTTGTATGTTTTGGCCCGTCCTGGTCGAAGTGATAAGGATGGTTGACAATGTTAGTGGCATAAGGCCACATTTTTGATGAGGTATAAAGAAGCTGTGACCTCATTGCCAGCCAGAAACCTGTACTGGGATATCCTGAGACAGCATTCATGAGCTCTTTTTGAGGAATTAAGGTGGTTCACCTTGCCACTAACCAGGTGCTGTGATAAAAGGTCATTTTTTGTTTGACACCTGGGACAACTGGATCCAGCAGAGCCCTTGGCTTGGGATGCTGCAGGAGGATACCTCAGGCTCTCTGAAGAGCAAGCACCTCACTTGTGGCACAACCCATTGGCTGGGCTGGTTCCCCATTGCTCTGGGGGTGTGTATTTGGTGCAATATTGCTCTGTTAGGGGAGTGACAGACTGCTAGAATATGAAAGATGGAGGTCCTCTCAGCAGCCCAAAGCTAATGAAGGCCCAGTTATGACAATTTTCACCTCAGGTGCCTTCCTTGTCACTGGAATGTGCAGCTCTAATGGGAAGGAAAAAAACCCGTTTCAGTTTTTGAACACCCAACTGTCTTTATCACACCACAATGTGTTGGTGTAATCAAGTAGATTTTCAGCCTGGTGTGCAAAGCCTTGCTTGCAAATGCTTCCTCTGCTGCTGGTAAAGCACTGGGTGTTTGTGTTTGTTCTTCCGTCATGGGAATGTTTTTGGAAACATCCTCAAGAACAGCTGAGATTTAATTGCTGAGAAAACCAGCAGCTCCACACTATATCACAAGTTCAAGTAACAACAGCTGGAAAGTGCAGAGATTTTTTCTGTAGCAGAAGGTATTCTCACCCCAGGGGACCATACCTTTTAATAATGACTCTCCTTTGCATTTCTTTTCACCTTCCACCTGAAAGCCTTAAGTTGCTGAGCAGGCATGAAACAAACCTCCGAACACCTCCAGTGAGGAATTCTAGAGTTACTGCATTTCTCTTTAGTGAAAGGATGTCAAGGTACAGAAAGAAAAGTGGATGCTTAAAGTTGTGCTGTGGAGCTATGATTGCAGTAAGCCCTGATAGGAGATGAAACCGAAAGGGACTTCCACGTCTGAGTCTCCTAGCCGTTTTGTGTTGGAAGTGTGAAACGGTCTCCTTCCAGCTTAAATCACCTATTCCCACTCCCTTGTCCTCAGATAGCAACATGTCTCTATTGAACTCCTCTTGGCAGAGTGATGGGCTTTTTTTGAGCTTTGAATTGCCATGAATATTCCTCACTTGCAGGAAGTCACTGATAATGCATAGGCTGTATGACAGCCTTAATCAAAATTGAGCATTTTCAAGATCTTCTTAAGAAATTCAGAAACATCATGACATCAGCTGGTTTTTGTAATCAGCCATGAGTGCCTCTTGACTCAGTTCCTGTGGAGCCCCAAAGTTCAACGGCTTTAGGTTTATGATCTCATTGTAAGGCTCACCTATTACATCATTAAACACCCTGCAAAAAGGGCTTTGCTTTGAGGCAGGGAATACCTCACTACTCACACGCAGCTCTTAGGTTTCTCTAGTCCCAGGCAGCAAAACTTCCAGCGAAAGACTTCACGCTGAAAATGAATTTCAGTGGCATCAGCTTAATAATCCAACCCAAGATTTGATTCCCACCCCAAAGACTCTACTGTGTTAAAGAAACTTCCTCAGCCTTCTGAACTGCAGAAAGAAAATGTTAAAGGATGGAGGTAGTTTTCACCCCCCACTCTTTGTTTTCACCTGATTGCGTGAGTCTCCTATATGTAGTGCTCTTGCATATGAGCAAGCAGCAGCGGCACAGCAAATCACCATCTGTCAGCTGAGCCGTGGCAAGCTCGGTAGCTGTTTGCCGTGTATTCTCTTGGTCTGCCCTACACGTGAGGTAATGCCGTTTAGCTGAAAACTTGATGAAAGAAGCTTAAACTGAAACAGATTAAAAACGCAGATGTGGACAGTTACAGAGGTTTGGCTGACATATAGTAACTCCTTAAGCCCCGTACACAGACTGTGTGTCTGAACCCTTGAGTTGCTTGCTCACAAAACTTGATCCATTCACCGTGCACACACACAGAGGTTGCGATGCGCAGCCAGCATCTTTTTGAAAGATGGTAACCCCAGTGAGTCCAGCCTGCTGCCTGCTTCCTCCTGTCCTCTCAGGCAGATGGTGATTTTTCTGGACACAACTGAAAGGATTGATTGGTCTGATCATACCAAATGTGTTGATGATACGGTGAGGTGTGTTTATGTCAATATATGCTGCTTGGCCACGTTCTCATTTCCAGTGATCCCTGCTAGCAACTTAGCTATGTAATTTTGCCAATAGCAGCGCACTGAAAGTAAAGCAGGCAGGGCAGAAAACCTGTGCTGCTCACTGAAAACAAAACAAGACCAGGCTGTAGATGTTTTGTATACCAGTTGCTCCAGAGTGAAACAATACTGGATATTTTTATCTAAGCAGGTCATGTTTTGATGAGGAGCCATGGGGTCTAGAGTTCAGAGGGCAAGAGCAGGAATTGCAAAGGATCTCACCATGCTGTAATCCCTCCTGAGCCATGGGCTTGCAGGGTGACCTTAGGTGTGACACTTGATCAGTCTGCTCAACCTTAGGCAAGAGGCAGCCAGATCGTCCCCTGCCAGCCCAAATGTCACAGTGTCCAGCCTTTTTAGTGGTGCTTCCCTTTCGCCAGCAGAAGTATCTGTTGATAAGTTATTATGCAACAATCAATACCTGGCTCCTGGTGCATTGCTAATTAGTAATCAACATCATTATGAATGCTGTGAGTTTTAAAGATTTGCCAGAGGAAAGTTCATTGTTAATAACAATGGGCTGGTGTATTAAATGGATGTGGATTTTGGGTGCTCCATTGCCAGATTCTGCAGTTTTGTCTTAGGATTTGCTCTCTTCATGTTTACTGTTTCCCACAGCGATACAGCTGAGAAAATGCTTAATCATGGCTTGTCAAGGTCAATAAGAAAAGATTATTCTGAGGTACAGATTTTTTTTTTTTTTTTTAAGACAACATCAGCATTTTTAGACTAGGAAAAGCAAGTGTGGTTACTTAGAGGCTGGTAGCTCAGCCCAGAGAGAAGAAGAAACGTGGTGCCTATGCAAAGGCACCCAGTGCACTTCTCCACACCCGCCTGGCATCCAGCTCCCACTCCTGAAGGGTGCAGCTCTACCCAGTATGTCCTGGACACCCAAAGACATCCAAAATGGCACTGGATACCTATGTGTTGGACTTAATCTAGTGGTCTGATTTTAAGAGGTGAGGAAAAATCACAGCACTGGTGAAGCTGGGGTAGAAGACAAATGTGTTTAACTCAGTTGTTAGGTTGGTTATTTGGCTTTATTAGGCTTGTTCACTAGCTGCAGTGAAGAACGACTGAGGACAGTGGGTCAGTAGAAACCTCCTCTGATTGCATGCAAATGGGAGGATTGCCAAAACAACCAATAATGGCTGAGCCTCCTTTGGAGGAAGAGATAACTCTAGATGCTGGCTGGCACTGTGGTCAAGGGGGCTCTCCTTCCTGCCCGATGAAATGCACGCTTGTGACAAGAGCTAGGAAGAACTTGTGGTAGTAAGTCATGCTGCTTATCAGAGTAGGTTGGCTGGTCTCAAAGCTTGCCATGGATAGATGAACAATAGTTAAAGCGAACTATCCTTATCTATACCAACCCGTTGGTGATAGCCCGAATTTGGTTGCCTAAATTAACTCCTCATGATTGTGGCAAGCAGGATGAGAGTTCATCTCAAAATTAATCTCTTTATAGCACTTCCATATTTTATCTCCTTGCCCTTACTTCCGTGATAAGTGGACAGTCTTTTTTCGGTAGAGCTTTGGGCAAAACCAATCAACTTTTCTGTAGCTCTTTGCTACTTTTCTGAAACCTCTGAAGTGTTATCTTATAACCCTAGATAACGATCTTCTCTCTCTTCCCTTCCCCTCCCCCCCAAGATTTTTGTATTTCTTATAGTTTCTGATATTAATGCTAGTAAAGATGTTCTCAGAATAAAAATCATACAGAAGTCTGTCAGGATGGACTGATCTGAATTGACTCACAAACTCTAGGAACTGGCTTGTGATTGAAAGAATGAGTCAAAGTGCTCTTTTTGTACTAAAAAAGCTGAAGGGTGCGTGCTAAGAGACTTGAATAGTATTTTCACGCTGATAAAATTTTAGCTGGGTAGCTGGTGATAGAGGAGGATGCTGCAGGCATCCTGTGTTTGAAAGAGAGTAAACTGTCTCTCTGTCGTCCCTCTCCTGAAACATCTCCCCTCCTGCATGGAAGGACGGCACGCGTGCTTGTGTAATGGGTGGTGGTGCCCTGTTGTGCTTGTGAGGTCTCAGCATCATCCACTGAGGCAGGCAGGGCTCTGGGCAGCGGCAGACACAGCACAAGGCAGTTCAGGCACTTAAAGCACTAGTTTATGTGGTCTTTGGTGCTTGAATAAGTTTAAAATAATTGTTAGATGCGGTTGGGGAAGGAGAGGGAAGTGAGAGTTTGGCCACAGAACCTTCCACTGTCTCTTTGGCAGCAGAAAGCAAATCTGTCAGACACTGAACGCAATGGGGCCCGTTGGGGCGGTGCACAGGCCCTGCCGAAACTGGGGGTCAGGTCCTTCGACCTAAGCGGTCCATCAAGGTGAGATGGGGCTGCTGGGCCAGCCTTACCCTCCAGCAGAGCCTGGCTGTGTTGTGCAGCGGTTCTGGTTTTCATTGTGGCTCTGAGCTCTCACCTCTTCTCCTCTCCACACTTCTGTTCTACTTACTCACGTTTATCTCATGGGGATCAAGATGTACTTGAACTTTAGAAATGAAAACGGAAATTTGAACAGGAAACATGGCAGATTGACATGTTCCTCATTATCACCGATACATTTGTTAGACATATGTTTTAAAAATCAAAACACTGCAGTATTCAAAGCACTGGGGGTGGGGCAAGGAGGGAGACCCATCCATGCCCCACCCAGGGTGTTTATTCTTGAGGATGATTCATCTGCAGATGAAACTACAGAGCCAACCATAGCCGATGCTGAAAGTACTTGGTTACTGTTCAGAGATTTCCTGACTGAAATCCCAGCTCCTCCTCAAACATGGTGTGAGTTTACTGTACAGGGAAAACACCAAGGACCAGATTATGCCCTCTAGGAAAAAACAAACCCACAAAATGCAGGCTGGCTACAGCTATCAGTTTTGGAGGTGGAGCACTGTGTGCTGGTGACAGTCTGATAGCCTGTAGTTTAACGTGGTCCCTTGCTGGGCTTCCAGGTATCAGGAAATCAAAGCCAAACTGCCTTTGCCCGTTAACGTGGCATCACTACTGAACTTGCGCGGCAGGCGTGTGTTGTCCCACACGCATCGTGTTTGCTGGGCAGTAGGGCTGACGGGTGTGCACACCTAGGAGCTCTCCCCTTTCTTGTGTAGAAAGGGCTCAGTCCATGCAGATCAGCAGCTCGTGCTCTGCTTTTCTGATGTGGGGCACACCAGGCTGCTTTGAGCTTCCCCAGTGTTGGTGAGATAGAGCAACCCCTAAAGAAAGAGTGAAAAAGACCTAAGAAACTGCAGGCATTTCTCATGCTTCCTGGTAAAAAGAAAAGCAAGATGGATGGCTTGCTCCTCAGAGCTTCTCTGGGCTCTCTCTTCAGTAGCGATTCTCCTGAGAGAGTTGACCTTATCCTATTACTGGAATGCCTTCAGACAGAGCAGTATGGGATGATTTCCCCTTGACACCTTGGCCCCTGCGGACTCTTTGGTCAACTTTAACTTCAACATAAGTCAGAGGAAGAAAGTATCTCACAGAAAAGCTGTGCTCCTAACATACCCGTCCCCAAACCTGAAGGATGCAACTTCATAAACATTAGGAGAACTTCTGAAAGGGGTCCTTGGAGAATGGCAGCAATCTCCTGGATATGGCACTTGCCGCAACATTTTATTCCCCCTAATTAAATCTGCCTCTCTGCATGGCCTCTTTCTGCCAGGAATGATAATGGGAGAGAAACTGCAAGAAAGGTATGTTCATTACCACTCAGTTAATTGACTTAGGGTACATTTTTGTTTAAATTTTGAGAAAAAAAATTCTTCTCACAGATGAAGTTAACTGGGTGCTTGCTGAAGAGACATGGACTTTTCTGGTATTCAGCGAATGAGAGGAGACATTCTGTCATCAGCTTGTAGCTGTGTCCTTGTCCACCTAACTGCTCTTATCACTGTGGTAGCAGTGTACCGTGTTAGCTGCAGGGATTTGGAATGAGGTTTTAAAGTGCTTTTGCTTGACACAAGTCAGGCCCTCAATGAGCTGGCCAGTATGAATGCGACACAGAAGGACTGCAGCCAAAACTTCTCAAGACCGGTGTGGACAAAGCCGTTGAGGCAGGTGGATTCAAAGCTGCAGGACTGAAAACCTCTTGATGGTCCCAGGTTTGGAGGATTATGTCTGTATTTAAAGCTGCTTTCAGGAGCCACAGCCTGCTTACTTTCTGCTATGTGGATAGAAGGATACAGGAGAAAGGATTTAACTTTGAGCACATTGTGTTTTTGAAGAGTGACCTTCTTTTTAAGAAGCAAAACACAAGAAACTCTTCTTGGACACACAGCAGTCCCTCCTTGGTGTAAGTCACGCTGGTCTTTTAAGCAGCCTGGGACTCTTGTGACCACATGAGCATTGCTCTCCAGAGAAAATAGCAAGGCCTCTGGAAACAGTCACCCAGAACCACTTCTGCAAGTAACTTTTAGGAGAAAGGAATTTGTTCAACAAAAGTTGGGAGGAAAGAGTTCATACATTTCTGATCCTTTCATCTGTTCTGCTGGTACAAGTTTGAGCTAAGCTTAAAGAGCTTGCTCTCCTGCTGGTAAGTCTCTGTCAGGTAATACCTCTCCTGTGAATTTCCAGTGAAAGCAGCTTCAAAACATGTATGAGCAGATCATAGAATAAACACAGGATGTAGGTAGTTTCCCAAATTCCTTACTTTTCAAAGCTTTTATGGTCTGCCCTTTGTAAATTTGGCTAGGTCACTGAGGGCTGTACTGTGACAGGCTATATGGGGGAATGTGGTGATGGCTGAGAAGGCGTAGATAACCCCTCTTTTCACATCTGCTCTTCAGCAGCAGAGAGCAGTTTGTCCTTCCAGTGTGGTACGAGGCAGTGAATTGTGGAAGATGACAAAATCATTACCTTGTTCTTTTTTTGCATCAGCTACAGTGGACACACACTGCTCAAAAAGAAGTATCAAAGTTTCTGCATTTGAGCGTGTTCCCTCCACGGCTGCTGCTGGTGCTTTTCCCATCTCCATGCGTTACTGGGCTGCCTGCTAGACCTGCTGAGGTCCTGGGACCAATTCTCTCGGCTGAGGGCAGGCAGCCCTGGAAGATAAGATTTTTACTCACCCCTCTTTTGACCACGGACATCACCCAAAGGCTTGTTTCTAAATCAGGCACCAGCAGTAGCTGGCCTGAATATGGACTTGACTCATTGCTGAGTTAGAGGACCCAGCTGTGGAGAAGAGAGGCACACGTTTTCCAGACAGCAGTCAATCTGGGCTCCTATGTGAGGGCTACCTCGAGAAGTTCACTGCTATGAGTATATGGCTTCTGGTGTCCAGGTGGAGCTCTTCCTCTGAATTTATTTAATTCTGTATCCACGCAGTGTATACTTACAATGGGATTTGGGAAATGAAGCCTCTGCTGCATAACAAAAATACTCACAGGACAATCACTCTGGTATAACTATGAGGTAATATTATATTGCCATAATTATGTAATCATCTGCTCTGTTTAAAAAAACCTTAGCATTTTCAGTAATGGGGCCAGCCAATACTGACTTCAGGTGTGGTTTTCCTGTAATCAGAGGCTATCTGTTGGGAAGATGGTGGAAGCAACTAATCCATTTCTCTAGTTTTCTGTTTCCTATTTTATCTTTCTAGACTGCATTTTATATGGAGGGGTTATTTTTGTAGGCAGCCTTTCAGAAAGGTTTCCAAAGGTAACAACTGGAGTCACCTAAAATAAGGACTATATTGCAATTTCCAAATATTTCCATAAATAGATGTGGGGAGAAGGGAAAAGGGAGATGCCCAGAGCGGCTGTCTCTGCACTGGTTTCTTCTCAGCTCAGCATTATTGAGAAGATTGTCACCCAGTGAAACTCAGTGCAAATTTTTTTTTTTATTTCAAGTGCGATATGCTGGCTAAAAGCTGAAGGTATTGCCCTAGAAGAGAGAACTGTTTATTTCTTCGTATGATACCTTCCAGCAAAGTGATGATATGCAAATTCCACACTGGAATTTTCTATGTATCCTCCAAAGACTGACATCTTAGCCAGCTCTTCCTGGACGAGTTGTCAGCTCAGAAAGAAAACTGAGCCTATAATGTGTCAGTCTGATCCCCACTGAGAGGGCAGGCTCCAAAGGGAGACCAAAGATTTAAAAAGGAAAGGGTATTAATATGCCAGCAGGTCATATGATACGTAGCATAATTTCTGAGGTCTAGGGTTGATTTCCTTGGCTATGCATGTGAGACTGACAAGTCCACTTGGTGACACGAAGTGCAAAGTTTTGGTTATAATAAATGATCTTGCCTTTCTTTCCTGTGTCTGTGTCTGACTTTTGTACTTGCTTTTCTATGCTTTATTTTACAACATTGAAAGCAGCAAATCCCATGTGTAGACTCTGATCACAGCTAGCAGACTGCTGTGAAAGAAACAGGTCAAAATGCTGATCTCACGTGCACCAGGGTAAATCTAGTGTCTCCCTGCCAGCTCCAAGCTAGAGGTTTAAACTGGTAGCCTGCCTGAATTTTGTTACGTTCTCTGTGGTTTGTGGTTTTTGCTTCCTGCATTTTGTGAAAAGGGACACTGGGACTAAGGAGTGAGGCTTGATCTCTCTTAAGTTAAAATCACTATGCATTACGAGATGGGAGAGGTGCTTCTGGTTAGCGTCCTGGGACTTCTAGCTGTGCTGGCTTAGTCGTTGCTGTAACAGATTTCGCGTCCCCTCGTGTTTGCCTTACCTGTTTGCCCAGTGTGGTTTGTGGTAGAGCAGCATGCAGGAGGACATTGTTGTCACGAGCGGCAGCAAGAAAAGTGCAGCAGCATGCGGTATTAAAAGGCGGGAGGAGCATTTTCATGTGTTTCAACCAATATGCATACAAAACGCCCTCCTTTACTCAGGTTAGACAGATCCCTGAGCCCAGGAGAATAAACGACATGGCCGCGTTAGTTCATGTCAATGTCCTGGGAGATGCACCCATGGATGTACGCTCTCCAGAGCTAACACAAAGAACAACTTACCTTTTTCTTTTCTATTGTGGTTATTGCTTTTCTTCTCCCAGGGTACGACTCAGCTTGTAGGTCACCAAACTGACTCTTCAGCCAACCTACAGTAGCCTCAAAACTGTGGAATGTTGTTGTAAAAATGCAAACATGTAAAATGAGAAGACATCTAATGCCAGCCTTTTGGTGGAGACTAGATTTAGGCTTAAGACAGCTGGTGCCAGAGCATTTGCCTGTTAATGTTCCTAGGCTCTGGAATGCCTTGCAAGAGGATATCAGAGCAGCAGAAACAATTAGTGGTCTTAAAAGTAACATTAAGACTTCTGGGTGACATGATCATTTTTTACTCAGAAGAGCGTATTTTATGAGCTGAACTGCTAGCTGGAGAGGTGCAATGTCATTGTTACAGGGAAGAGGTTAAGCCATAGTAAAAAAGCCCCACAAAACCAACAAAATTCTTTAGATCATGATTTGCTTTTATGCTGTGTTTTACCACCTGGGAGAAGGAAAGTAGAAAGCAGGCGGTTTCCGTCTGACATGCACAGATTCATACCTGCCTGACCATGCTCAGATGAGTTATGACTAGGAGTTTACTCTCAGCTGGTCTTTAACCCAGACTACGTGCCAGTGCAAGGGAGTCAGGGCGCATAAGAATTCCCCTCAGACATCTAATAGGATGATGCCACCTTTTATCCAAACACATAAAAATATACAGGACTATTTGCCCGATTAGTTTTTCGCAGCAGCAAATGATGGGCAGCGATGGGCAGAGCCCACCTCCCTCCCTCCTGAGGTGCGGCAGTGTCCGGGACAGAGCAGCCGTAAGCTCCTGCTCCCCTGCAAGCCGGAGGAGGGACTGAGCAGGTGGGGGAACCTGGAGAGATTTCTGCTCAAAGCCATGATGCTGCCCTCTAAGACTTAAGGGAATGCATTGCCTTGCCCTCCTTCAACAGGCATTGCCTCGCCTCGGAGGGAGAAGATCCGACTTCTCCCTTGTGCTCTCAGTCCTGACCCCAGGGAAGGAAAAGACGGGACGGGACGAGAGCCATCATTTCTCCTTGCATTCAGCTCACAGGGTGAGGAATTGTAGAGGGATCCCCTTCACAGAACCACGATACAGCCATGGAATAACCTCTGCCCACCAGGGTTACATACAAATGGGTGATCTAAACATTTCATATCCTGCCTACCGCGTCAGTGCCCTAAGCCTCGTCCCATACCTCTTTCCCTGTACAGCAGGCTGTGCAGAACTGAGCCCTGCAGAAACAACATCAATTCAAGCAAATGCAAACTGGTGGTTTTGTTTTGATGCAGGAAGGTTAAAACCTCAGTTCTCTGCTTGTCGGTGACTTCCTGAATGATATGATGGCACTAACTGTATATCTGTTAAGGGGCAACCCTACAGTGGAGCCTATTGTAGGCATAACTCCTTGGGAGGATGCTCTGATAAGCAACAATAACGATGAGGACAACAAATGTAGGCCAGGTTCTCATATTTGCTGACCCCTGTCTATACTGATAATAGAAACAACTCAGGCAAGCAATGAAATTGTTCCAGATGGCAGCCACTGAACCCGGTTTATAGAGTAATAATTTATTCCATGAATAGTCCTACGTATTTCAGCAGGACCGCAACGTGCCGTGCTCAGGGAGAATGAAACAGGAGTGTCTGGTCTTAGTTTGTTCTTTAGTGCTTGTAACGAACACCAGTTTTTGGTAGTATAGTTAAATTATGCACCAGGTACCACACCTGGACTTGAACAGGGGTTGTGCCAAATACTGCTACTTCCCCTGTACATGGTACAAGGGGAAGGGCTGTAGAAAGAAGGGCAGAGGAAGGATCACTGCAACGACAGCGCTTTCTTTCTAGTGTCCTCTTAGGTGAAAACACCGCTAACGGGACAACGCCTGCTGCTTTTGTCTGCACAGTCAGTGCACCTTCATCAGCACCCTGTGCAAGGCAAACACCTCTGGGGTCTTTACAGGAAAGAATAAAGGACACAAATAGAAAGCAAGATTGTACGCTGCCTGGTTTTATCAAAGGTGAATTGTGCCAGAAGAACCTGATATCTTATCAAAGAAAGCTAATTGGTTTTCCCGGTAAAGGAAACACGGCTGATCTATCTGGCTATCAGCAAAGCATTTGATATGATGCCACGTGGGAAATGATTTTTTCAGTGGGGGATGATGGGGTTAGGTGGAAGAACAGTGTGGAGGTCTGCCTAAGGAAAGGATGAATACAGGTGGTGTTGGTGTGGGAGTGATCGAGCTGGAGGGGGACTACGTGTGCAGTTGCTCAAGGAGTAATCTTGGGACTGATTCTGCTTAATATTTTCAGTAATGGCCTCGTCATGAAAGGTAGGAGTGCATGGATGAAATGTGCAGATGACAGTAAGTTTGGGAGCATAGTTATTATGCAAGGAGATCGGGGTATGATACAGGAAGCACTAACTGACCTTGAAGACCGGACTAATAGAAATGGGATGAAATTCAATATTACAGAGTGCAAGGTCATGCACTTAGGGACTAATAACATGAATTTCCACTATAAGCTGGAAGCTTATCAGCTTGAAACAAGCATAGAAGAGAAAGACGTGGGCGTATTAGTTGATGGGAGTAACTAAGAAGCAGAGATATCATGCCACCATGAAAAAGACAAATGCGAGCGTAGGGTATATGAGTCACAGCCTTCCCAGGAGGCAGGGAAGTATTAATGCCACCGGAGAGGGACGAGATCTTCCCTGGAGCACTGCTGTCTGCCGTGGTTGAGAAAGATGAAGCCCTGCCGACGCAGGTGCTGAGCCAGGCTATTAGAAGCATCAGGGGAGCAGGGAGCCCATCATATCAGCTCCAGCCTCCATTGCCCAGCAAGTGGCAGCTGAGAGGGGACACACTGGCTTTCTTTAAATACAGCAGTGGATAAATACAAAGGAGAGGAAAGCATGAATTCAGCTCAAGGCAATGCTGGCACATGAACAAATACAAATCAACTGCAGCTACATTGAGGCTTGGAGGGTTTCTGGTCGCTTTTGGGCAGGGGGTATGGCAGAAAGGCATTCACTTGTTCTGTGGGAAGGATTGTACCACGTGGCGATGGCAGCAGCAGGGGCCTGAGGTTGATGTCCCTGCAGGTCCCTCCCAGCCACGTGTTGCTGGCTAGCATCGAGGCTCAATGGGGCTTGGTGCAATGGTAAATGCTCTTCACTCCCCGGGGCTTCCCGATGCCAGTCTGCCCTTGCCCCGGGTACCTGCACGCACCGGCTCGCCCCTGTGTCCAGGGTGAGTGTCCAGCCCCCGGTTGGGATTCCCATTCAACTGATGGGAATCAGGAAAAACTTAATTGCGATGTGTTAGCGTGGTGGCATCGCAAGTGAGATGGGACCCACCTCAGCTTTTCTGGTCCAGCTGAGGCCATTTTGGGGAGCCATGCTGACCTTCTGCTGGCACTCAGGGCTCTGGCCAGCCATGTGTCAGCCATTCTTGTGTGCCAGGGGAGCTGTCAGCCTCCATTTTAATTGGTCTCACACAGCATCATCCTCTGCAAATCAGAAACTACAGTTCAGAGTTTTTTATCTGTTTCTGTCAAACAAATGTGTATTTTTTCTTTTCTCCTTTTTTACCTTCTATCCCTTCCCTCCCCCTATTTTTGTACCCCCCCCCCCCCCCAACACTGGTTGACATTTACCAGAACCCAGTGTGATTTAGTGACCTTGGGCATACTGTGCACTTTAATTTGTCAATTTGGGAAATTAATTTGTGGAAGAATGAGTCGAAGTCAGAGGTCAGGCAGTTGGAGCGCAGACCTGCTGACAGGTTGACTGTTGGTGGGGGGCTAATGAGAGCACACCACCAAGCGAACGGAACAAAAGCAGACAGATTACACTGCCCGCTCGCTGGCTGGAGTCAATAACGTTGGGCTGTTGCACCTCCATCTCTGCCACGATTTGGCCTCATGCTGCTCCGGCAGCCGTTCAGAAACAGCCAGAGTGGCCTTCTGGGAGGAAGATATCGGTCCCTGGGTGTGAGGCCGCTGCACGGTGAGGATGGAGAGCTTGTCATGGCAGCTCTGCCAGGCTGACCCCAGCGTGGAGGGAGCCACCGGCAAGGTTGCGTCTGGGTGTTTGCAGCCCCGCTGTCTGCAGCCACCTGGAGTCTGGGTGAATTTCGGCATCTCTGCTGGGTCCCGATGGCCGTGATGGGGGAAGTGGGATTTGTTTTCTGCAGGCTGCATCCGCCTGACTCTGCCCGCAGCCTTTGAGGGTGGCTGCAGAGCCGGAGCGCTTGCCGGGCAGCAAGTAAGACACATGACGGCTGTTGCTCGTTGCCTTTCGGCTCCAAAATCCCTTTCCCGCTCAGCTGGCAGAGCACGTATCGGTTAAGCAGATTCCTGTGGGTGCTTGCCATTCATCTGCATGCAGCACGAGCAGAGGTTTGACCGCAAACAAGACCTGAATGTGCTGGAGAGAGATTGCATCTGCAGCCCTGAGGCAGCCGAACTGCTGCATCACGCTCAGGCTGCCCCGAAGCCCCCGTGGCAAAATGACTGAGCTTTAGAGGATGACGAACGCTTTAAAGTGCCAGCAAATCCTCAGATTCTGCCTCTGAAACAACGCAGGAGTCAGGCAAGAGGCAGGGCTAGGTCATGTCAAAGGCAAGGCCATATCCACAAGGCTTCTGGGGAAGGGACTCAACAGGACGCTCTTGTTCGCTTACGTACATCGAGGCAGCGGCTCCAGCAGCCCTGGACTAGGACAGCTTCTGGGCCTGAGTGCAAAAGCTCAGGTCCTTGCATTCAATCCTTTTTCTTTTGGGGCTAGCAAAGGCTGGAAGGACCAGACTCAGCATGCACAGCCCACGGGGCAGGGGGAAGAAACTACTTGTTTTGGTCTGGCAATAACAGCTGGCTCTGCACACGATGAGTGAGGGTAGGCTTGGAAGTGTGTTGCTTTCCATTAAGTAGCTGGCTAAAATGTGAGGCACCGATGGCTGTTTGGTGAAGGGAGCACAGCGGGCTGTGAAAGGAACCTCTTTCCCCCCATAATAGAGAAAAAAAGGAAGAAAACCTTCCTGGGGCAGCAGCCGGGCTGGCCAGGAGGGTCTCCACAGCTGCGTGTGTGCTTTGAGATTTGTATTTGGAGTGGGGCATGGCTCCCAGAGTCTCACGGTTTGGGGACTGAGCATGTTTTCCAGGTATGGCACGATGGCTGTTCAGCTGATCTAGGTAATTTGCTGAATGTGAGGCTGTATCTGAGGGAGATCTCAGGCAGATGATGCCATGGGGAGTGCAGACGAAGACAGCTCTGGCTCTCTTAACTCCTCTGGTACTGCTCTAGCATGGAGTCCCCTTCAGCAGTCATTTGTCTGACTTTAGCTGTTGTCGCTGATGAGGTCAGTCATGTCCTCTCGTAGGCACTTCAGGCTCCCCATTTTCGAAGGACTACAGGGTGCCTTGTATTTCCATGTTTCCCTCAATGCCATCAGATCCCAACTGCTCTCAGCCACACGCCTGCTCCACCCCGCTGGCTGCTGCGGCTTTGCATTGTGGTCCTCACCATCCACATCCTTCCCTATGGACTTCTTATATTTCGCTGGAGCTGGAGAAGATCTCACTCTCACTGGTCTCGCTCAGCTTCTGAAGTTTCTAGGACACTGGGGGGTCACTAGACAGCACCAGGGACACAGCGGCACGGAGAAAGTGAGGTCAGGCAGACCGGGGGAGTGGAAGAGCACCAGGAGTGTGACTTCCAGAGGCTGTCAGGAAGCTGAGACCTTGCAGACCCCATCCCTACAAATCGCCTTGATCTTTGTAGCTTGCAGCATTTCCCCTGTCTAGTTAAAACCTGGCTCCCATGCTCCCATTTTCCTTCACAGGTTAGGGTGTTCCCAATATGTCTTGGTTCCAAGATGCCTTGCCCACCACTTTGCAGTAAGTAAGTACTGAGAAATTCCTACACATTTTTTTGTTGCCAAACTGCAGCAAATGTTGAGCATCTCAGCAACTTACAAATCGTGTCTCTTTTGTTTCTCAGCCCTGACAAGAGCATCCTGGATGTCAGCACGCCACTCACCCGGGAAGTGCAGCACGTAACTTCCAAGAAAGCCTAGCAGCTGGAGTGGTGGCGATTCAGTCTTCAGGCATTTAAACAGTCATGCTCTCCACGTTTGCTCTCCACTCCATATATAGCCTCGGGCCCCGAAACCTCGGCTGCCAGGCGGGAGGGCTGTGTCACAGGAGGGGTGCGTGATGGGTCTCAGCCCCTCCGGCTGTCTGCACAGCTCGCCACTCTCCACGTAGACGAGACAACTCGTGGGTCCGGTCGGCTCCGTCCTTCACGCCCCAGGGAATCAGGTTTGCGGAATAATCGGTGACGGTCGTTTTATGCAAATGTTATGTTTTCCTCTGGTAGGAAAAATCATAGCAGACCTTTGCCGAGTTTGAACTGCCATTGTGCAGGGGGTGATTGCTTCGTCCCCAGCAGGCTGTCCCAGCACAGGCTGTTCCCCCACCTGGCTGGTGGGGAGCTCGCCTTGCTAGGGTTTGGATTCGGACATCAGATACAGTGTGGGCATGAGCTGAGAAGGGTCTTCTCAGTTTACCTTGTTCTGCCCTATTAAATTAGCTTTGAGCAAAAAGACTAAAGGACAATTTTATCCAGTAGATTTATCTTTTGTCTTTTATCCAGTAGATTTAAGCTGACCTCTAACCTGGGTGTACTAACTTGAACAGACTGTCTCGTTACCTTTTATCACTGCTGTATTAATCTGGGCTTCCCAAGTGACAGTAAGGATAGACAAGAGCAAATAAGATATACTTTGGTTTGCTGGCAATGCTGAGAAATAGAAACAACAGTGCTTTGGGTCTACTATTCAGAATTTCTGACATGTCTAAATATAGACCGTGTCTTGTTTTGAGGCTGCAGAAACCATTTGTTTTGATTCCGGCCCTTTAGATAAAAACAAAGGAAATCTGGAGGGAGAGCAAGCTTGGTTCACTGAATGGAGGTAACAAAACCCATGTGCTTTGTAGGTCAGCAGCAAGGGCACTCAAAGGGAATTTGGGAGCCTTGGGCTCAAAGCCACTGGCTGTTGGATTTGCAGTAGGGACTGATGGCTCAGGTGCTCTCCCGGTGCACAGGGATGGGGCAGAGGTGCAATCGAAACTTCTCTGCTCTCTATACTTCCAGTGAGGCTGGGTCTTGCCCCCCGCCGGCTGCACCATCTCCCATGGGAGCCCCGATCAGAGCGTGACTCTTACTCCTTCCTCCCTCCCCAGCCAGCCTCTTTCCTTCCCTTTGGTGAGAAAAGATGGAGTTTCCTGGTCAGCCCAGCTTCAAAAATTGAAACATTTTGTCTGGGAAATGCCCAGGCAGATCCCGTTGGTCATTTCTCAGTTTTATGCATTACTTTTTTTGGCCTGCTCCCCAACTGGATTTGCCACATTCGTCAGCAAATAATGGGTTCATGGTTAATGTTTTTTGTCACAAATGCTGCTCTGGCTGCCAGTCATCCCCCCTTGGAGACCGCACCTGCAGACCCACGGGGACCCCCCCAGGAGCTCATGTTTCCCTGGTCCATGTCACACGTCATCTCACTCCAGCTTGCCGCATCCTGCTAGCGATCGCTGATCCCCTCAGTTATTCTGCCTGACTTCCCCCAGCCTCGCATTTTAGCTGTTAGCACCACATTAAATTCCCGAGCAGGTCCAAGTCCAAACCCCGCAGCAGCCATGAGACTCTTTGCCCTGGCACAGCTGGGCTCTGGGGGAAGACACCTGCAAATCCCAGGGGAGCAGAAGGTGCCGAGGTGTCATCTGTTTGGAGATGAATCTGATCTTCTCTGCAAAGCAAACCTGCACCTCGGGTTTTGGACCCATTTCTGCTTTCTGCTGCTCTGGTAAAATACCAATGTTTTAACCAGGCTGACCTGGGGTAAATAAAAACAGAAGTTGCACCTTTAAATTCAGACCCCATCATGAGGCAGCAACTCAAGTTACACATCCCTAACAAGCTAGGGCTTGGTGTATTTTTGAATTCAAGCTGGTTGGCCTTAAGTTTAGGGAGAACACTGCTGGGAAGTGGTTGGTGCCTCTTTCCTGCTAGCGCAGGATTACTCTCCTTGAGTATATTTCTGGCCCCGTACATGGCTTTACGCCACACATCCCTCATCTTGGTTCAAAACAGATCCCCTTTGTCGGCGGTCCATCAGACTGTTTCTTGGCCTGTAAGTCAGCCTTTCGGATGCAGCACTTGTGGCTGTAAGCTCCTCCATTCCTGAAATAGCTGCCCATCCATCTAGCCTCCTTCAGCATCTCTCTGCGGATCCAGATAGAGTTGCAGAGTCTGGCTATTTCTCCTTCCCCCCAGCCCTCCCCTGCAAACCTGACAGCCCCTCTAGTGACAAGCAGTGGCATTTCTGCAGTCGCTTACCTTATCACGGGGTTTGCAAACCTGGTTTTGGGCTAACGTTCAGTCCAAGCTGGACTCGTGGGAGATTTTGGTGAAAATTTCTGTATTTCTGTGACTGCTCCATTGATCTGCAGTACACAGCCAGACTCATTTGTAGAGTCCAACACTACAACTAAGTCCTATGTGTTATTTTAAAATAAATCAGGTGTCTCTTGTTGTCTCTGGCCACTTATCTCCTGGTGCTGGAGTGTCACATCTGTCCTTTTCTTCACCTGGAGGTGCTAAGTCCTGCTTCTTTAGCTGAATATGCCAGAGTCAAGTTGTGGCACAGGACAGCTGTGTGGCTAAACAATGTCTTGAAGTGTTGCATTCAATGACAAAAGTTGTTCTTCTCTAAAGCCAGGCCGCTACTGTAAGTGAACAGTATACAAAACACATCCACTGAGTTTGGGAATTTACTGACATCACTAGGAATATTTGGAAATCCTCATTGCCTACTTTTGAGAAGGTCACGCAAGGAAAGAATAAGCACCCCTTCATCTCAGGGAGACGGCAGAAACAACTGGGACCAGAGCAGAGAAGGGCTCGGGATGAGGCAAAGTGCAGGAGGACTAATCACCCCCGGATCAGTCGCTGCAGGGACTCAGCGTGGAGAAGGATGCTCTGGGCTCTACTGTGCTCATCTCGGTACTGGCTCCTTCCTTCCACAGCCACACAAATCACACACAGCCAGAAAGATTGAGAATGGATTCACAAAACTATCGCTAGAGACACATAAAGTCTCTTTTGAGCAACCTTTTTGCTTCTAGCAGCCCAGCTATTGCTGCTGAAGCTTGACCAGGACCTCCCTGGTGTGAAAACATCACGAAGCTCCTTCTGCCCCCACTGAACCTGACAAGGGGGCCGTGAGGTCACGGTGAGATGCCAACTGAACAAGCAGGTAAGGAAAAGCCACCGAGAGAAAAGCTTTCAGGGCAGTGAGGTGTCCTCCACAGGGCTGTGTCTGCGGTGGTGGTGGAAAGCACACTGGATACGTGCGAAACAAAAGGAGTATTTGACTGACTCATTAGAAAGCGAGGTGAAATCCCTGGTCCGATGGACAAATGAGCCCTGTGCTCATCGGGTGTGAAACAATCCTTTCTCCTGCCGTCTTCCTTCCTAAAGAGTGAAAGTTTCCTGTATTCCCTCCTTGACAGCCATCAGTCCTGGCCCTGACTCATTACACCTGTGTGACGACTCGGACCAACATTAACCCCTTGCTTGCTGGAAACCGCTGTCCTGTGGATGCTGGTCTCCTTGGTCTCAGCCTTCTCCCCCCTTAGTCCCCATCCCTGCCAGCCAGCCCCGCTCACCTGACCTGTGATGGCAGAGCCGCACAACGAGCAAGGCAAGTGGTGTGTGATCCTTGAACGGAGGGTGAGGATGAGAGAGGGCAGCTTTTCTGGATGGGAGCTGTTTCCTAAATGCCAGGGTCTCCCTGTGCTTTCTCTTCCAGATTCAAAAAGCATACAAAAGAGGTATGTTTGAAAGCTGAGACAAATCCTCACCTCCAGGTCTCTGCTTGCTTGGGCTCCTGGCAGGGCATTGGGGAAGGTCACGGCCCTGCAGAAGCTCTGGCTGCACTATAGTGTGCACTAGCTATGGGGCACAGGTGCTGGCAGGAGGGTGAAGGTACATTGAGGTGCCCAGGGCTGGGAAATTCAACATCTCCATGAATGCACATCCCAGTGTTTTCTTCTCCATGTCATGCTCCTCAGTTCCCAGTTTTACTAAATTCTGGTCTCCTTACCACATTGGGACTCTGCTCTAATTCCCAGTTTACCTTTCCAGTCCTTGCCCTGCCAGCCTGTGGTCTTATTTTCTGCCTTGGCTCCTGTCCTCATCCACCAGCCTGTGTCCTCATCCATCAACCTGGTTCTCCTTGGTCTGACCCTCTTCCCCATTGAGTTCAGGTCAGGGGGAGCACCATTGCTGTAGGAGCTCAGGCTTGCCGTGATGCACAGAAATGCAAACGGGCTCCTTAGCACCAGGCTGCTGCATGCCCTCTGCAAGGAAACGCATCCTGAGGTGCTCCAGCAAGTCTGTGCTTGGTAGGTTCAAACACTTATTCCTATGACCAGATTTGAGGGAGGAGGGGAATTTTCACAGGGACATCACAAGATAGACTGCCTACATCTCTGCCCAGTTCTTGCTCCAGAGCAGAGTGCTACTAGCTTTGCTCACTCAGCTTGTCTTATGCCAGCAAACAACATGCTTTCCCCTCCTTGTTTCATTCACAGAAACATCTGAACTATTTGGGAGATGATTTTCACAATGTGCATGCCAGTGAGTAATTCACTCTGAGGCAAAAGTCCATTCTGAAAAGAATCTCTGCAGGAGAGAAGTCTGACAAATCTGTAAGCAACTGAAATAAAAAATCTCGTATTATGGGAAGCATTGGGCAACCTCTATATCTCTCCTTGCAATCTAATAGTATGGCCCCACAGTTCTTTTGCAATCATCTGCAGGTATGCAATTTTTCCTCATTTAAGGGCTATTAATATTAAATACAGCGACCATACATTATTTATACTGTTTTATTCATGTATTAATTTTAAATCAATTCTTAAATGGTGCAGTGCCAGGGATGAAAATGAATTACTTAGGGCAATAAAAAAGGGCAGATCAAGGAGGAAATTAACCAGAGATATTAAAGCTATCATGAAAGACTTCCTTATATTGGAAGCTTCTAGACTGGAACAGCATTTGGTAGGAAGAGCCAGCACCCAGGTCATTTTGAGCTAGAGAGGACAGTCCTTAAATATACGTAAAATGGGGGTCGGTCAGACAGAGGACAGACCCTGTGCAGGTGAGGAAAGGATTGCAGAAAACACATTTCTCCACTACAAAGACATTAACTCAGAGGACTTCTGCTGTACTTGCCATACTTAGCAGGGCTCAGGCCAGGACGTAAGCAAGACCAGAAGCTGGCCTCTGGAGCTGAAGCCTATCTTGATTTGACATTTCTTTTCAGTTTTTTTTTTTTTTTCCCAAATGTTTTCTGTACTGTGACATATGTATGATGGTTTTTATTTGCAATTATATCCTGTTTCCAGGCCTGGTGTTTGCAGGGATGTACTGGCAGATGGCTGAAGCCAAACCCCAGGGTCCTACTGTTGCCCCTTCGCCGTGGCTTAAGGGAGTACGCAAGGCAAGTGGCAGGGGGACACCAGGCTTGATGAGAAGGGACTGAGTTCAGACAGGTAGTTAGGAATGGGATTCATCTCACTTGGCTTTAGCCATCAAAACCTCTACGCAAGTCATGTAGGCTCCATCTGTGATACAGAGAGAGACCCCCGCAGAAGCGTTGGCCTCTGTTGACCAGACGGTTAAGGTGACTTGAGATGAATCTTACTTGGGTATTTAAGTAGCTGAAGATCCACCTGAAAATTGCAGTGGAAATGCTGACAAGTACTGTAAGCTCAAAAGACACCACAAATGTGCCATAAAGAGATGAAGGTGATAAGTGTTTTTTCCATATTTCAAAATGCTTCACTGTATGGTCTCCTCTTTATTTCTTGTCATCTCATTTTACCGTAATAGCACTTTGAGTCTCTCAGGCAATGTAAAGAGGGTTTAAGCACAGTAGAGCCCCTTTCAGTGCTAAGATCATTAGCAGATTGAAGCAAAGTGCTCCCTTATATCTGCAAGTAATTTATTTATTATGTGTGTTAGAGAGATGGATGGCTATGGAGATTCCTGGGGAAAACCATGCTGCGAAAGAGATTAAATGGAGCTCTTGAGAGGCTCTCTCCCTGGGTCAGATTCATCCCAGGTCTCGGTGGTTTCACTGATCTCAGTACAGTTTACACCAAAGATAAGTTTAGTCCCAGATCTCAGGGGAAGCCCTGGCTACTTAAAATGCACAGAGGACCTGGATGAGAACATTGTCCCTTGAAGCAGTGGTATGATGAATATGTGTATTATTCATAACAGTGGAATCAATGGATAAATACAGTAGCAGAAACACTGCACATCAGTAACCAGTCCATCTCATTAGTTTTTCTTTTCACTGTATCTCTAGTCATTCACCCATGGACTATGCTGGATTGAAAAAAAAAGATATATCCCTATGATGAACAAGAAAAAAGCACAACTAGTTGACAAAATAGCAGCAAGAAAACAAGAGTGCTTACAATTTTGCATTGTGAAATAGCAGCTCACTTGTGGTTTTTTTCCCTGCTGGCTTAGATGCAGACGGAGGAAGTGCGCTAGGACCTAGAGGAAACAGTTCTCTGCATACACCCTCTACCTTCTTCCAGCAAGAAAAATATTATCAACAGAAACAGAAATATACAATGCCAAAAAAAAAAAAAATCTCAGCTGGTTTAGAGAAAGATAAACTACAAAGCAGAGTGTGGCACTTTTTTTTCTTCAGTAAGCTATAGAAGTCATAAAATATTACAAAAGTGTTCTTAGAGGAAGAGGCTGTGTATTGAAGACATAAATTATTATAATTCTAATTTAGCTGCTAGATTGCTGAAACCGATATATAATCATAGCCTGTTCATGGTAATTTTTTTTTTTTTTTTACTTTCTTATTTTTGCATGCTTCAATCTTTTACCTAATAATTAAGCAATCACTTGCTCAAGGCAAGGCTGCATTCATAAAATATCCATTACGCAGCCCACATTTGGTACACCCTGCATTAAATGAAAAAGGCAGTGCCTTAAGGGAATTTATTGCTATCATAAATATAAAGAATAAACATGTTTCTTTTCATTTCACTCCAGATTTCTTTCAATTTTACGATTTAGAATATGATTGTGAGACAGCATGCAGGAATATGTGAAATGCTACACAGCAAATATGATTTGTCTTTTTGAAACACTCTGGACTAACCAAGGAGTTGCCCAAGCTTATAGCTAATTGATGGGCACAGCTTTGGAGGATTTAGATAAACCACCCAAAGCCTATTTGTCAGTATCTGTTTGGTCTATAAATTAGAAGAGAAGCCACCCATTCTGAGGACAGGAGCCCAATGCCTCCCAGTTCAGCACAAGTACAAAGTATGCGAATTTTTACTATTTCTTGTCTGCTGGAGGTAGGTGCACGAGAAGACACGAAATAATCAAACGAACCAAACCATGAGTATTTCTGGACACCTTTTCTTCTCTTTCCCATCCAAAAAGATCAGTTTCAGCTTAGCAGAAATTTAGGTCAATTCTTACTTTGTTTAAACTGGCTAGCTTTCCTATGCCCTCAATATCTACTCAGTGCTACTAATCTGCAAACAAGATACAATGCACTGATTCAAACACATGCTAATTTTAGGGCATCATTCTGCTCTTGATGTGAGCAGGGAGCTCCTATTGATCTCTGTAGGGGTTGGTAACGCTTGCTGAGAGCAGATAGGGCACTAGCTTTCCTCCCATGTATATCTGTGATAAAGGCTAAAAACTCAACATTAAGAAGTCCTCCCCTGCGGCCAAATTCCCAGATGGTGTAAACCAGTAGAGCTTTAATGTCTTTAGTGGGGCTTTGTTGATTTATACCAGATGATGATCTGGATACTACTTTTCCCACATTTCACTTGCAGGTCACTTGTTGGAAAGAAAGTCTGGAGCTGAACCGCCAAGCTGAACCCCCCCCCCCACCCGGTGTGCGGGGCTCCCTCTCCAGTCCCCTGGATGCTTAGAAAAGCTTCAGAAGACGTAAATGGCTGGAGAATCACTGTCTCCAGACAAATGGCTTGTAATATTCACTGGAGGATGATATATCAGTGGAGTTGGCTGGGTGGAGCTGCGAGCAGCAGGCAGGATGGATGAGGTGGGATGCCAGGCTCCTGGGATAGCTCAGAGCTCTTTTCCAGCAGGGCTGATGAGGCAGGGAGTGAAAAAGCATCATGGAAGGGATCTGCTGTCCTCCCCTCCAGGTGGGAGGTACGGGCAAGTAAGTCAGGCAATGGTGAAAACAAGCCTTCCTCGAGAGTTTGTCCCAGTTGTCCTCGGTGAGAAGTACCTGCCGGTATCTGGTGCGGACGTCTGGCTGCAGGGGCATGTAGGACAGAGTAATACAGTGCTTCGGAGAGATGCAGCCTGGGCACTGCCAGCAGTCAGAAAAGTTCAGGTCAGTAAGTCTGGCACTCTGCAAATGCAGTCAGAGTTCTTCTGGAGACTGTGCTTGCGAGCTGAGCGTCTCTGTTTTGCAGGGTGCTCTGGTCGTCAGAGGTAGCCTTTAGACATTAAATCCATATTTGGCTATTTGATCCAACAAGCAGTAAAAAATTAAAATATGTACTTTAAGCTTCTGAACAGCAGCTAGCAGGAGACATTAAATTTTCAAACAGTTTGTGAAGATTATTCTGTTCATTGCCAGTGAAAATCTTGTTTAAGAAACATCTGTTAGGAAAAGATAAAGAATGAAAAACCATCAGTCAAGAGGAGAGTGACCTTGTTGCAGGATGGAATCAAAACAATGCCCTGGGGAGTTACGTAGGCATTGTTTCAGGACTTAGTACATCAATGTTTGCGGGTAAAATTAATTGAGATACAATGTGAGCCAAGCATGCCTGAGCCTGCTAATCGGATAAGGATATTGCAATCATATGACATCAGTAAGAAACCGGTGAACATATGTGCATGCAAGGTAGACGGAACGCTCCAAACTGTGCAGAGCTGGCACGGAGATTCCCAGGACGTCAGAAACCGCCGATCTCCCTGGTGCAAAAGTCTGCAGGTGGGACCAGATGATGAGATGAAATGCTACTGACCAGCTCTTCCCACAGAGAGGCTACTTCTAAGCTGCCCATAACCAGAAATCCTGTTCTTGCAGCACTGCAGCTACAGACATCTCTCGTGGCTTTTACTACAGTCTGTATTTTTGTCTGTTCTTGTTATTTAGAGGAAGAACACGAGAAACATGCCCTATCAGTACATCCATGCAGCCAAAGACTTTTATGCTCAGCAGGTAGCTAATGGATTGCAAAGCCCTTTCCCCAGCCCCATTAAGAGTCCTTGTTTATGTCTGGCCTTGTGCAAGAATAAAGTATCGCCTTGCTCTCTAGCTGTACTTTTGCGGCCAGTACTTGACACTTACTTGGACACTTATGAAGGGAATTTCATCACTGTCATTGCTATTTACTGACACCTTTGTAGTGGCTCTCAGTAGAGCAGCTGAGGCCTGAGAGGAGACAGCAAAGGAGCTGTGTCTTCCTTTTTGGCCATGTCTCCTGAGAAGTGGAGACAATGTCCCCTTGGTGCCTGCCTCGGTGCCAGGGAGCTCTGCAGACTGCAGACTTGTCGCTCCATTATCCCTCAAATTGCAAATTCCCTCACATGCGCTCATCAGGCTGTGATATCCTTTTCTGCTGTTGCTCTAGTAATTTGTGACACTTTCGGCTGAGGCAAGCAATGCCACAGATGTATGCTGCTTTATAGGATCTATTTATAGCCTATACCTACAGCCTACCTATTCATTACGGCAGCGCATTATGCAGTGGGATGCTGCCACACGGCAGAGACTTGCTTTTTCTGCCCCGAGGGAAACGTGTGTTCCCCACTCCTGCCATTTCCACATCTTGCAAGAGGCTGGTGTTGCGCGGGCACCTTCCTCTTCATCTGACCTCAGCCCAGGTGCGCGGAGGCAGGGGGTACCCGAAAAGGGAAGGCTTACATGGTTCTCTAGGGAAGCCGAGCAGCACCAGGAGTACGCGAGTGCGGCTGCCAACAGCTGTCGGAAGCCTCAGAAGTGCACTCTATATTGCTTTATTATTTCTTCTTTGCTAATTATTTCCTAAGATGGAGGGGGGGTGGTAAGGAGAGCAAGAGAGTGCGAGGGCAGCAGCAGAGCGTGCTTGCTGGCAGGGCACAGCAAAGGCACTTGAACTGGCTCTAACACACGCAGAGCAGCAGGAGGTCTGTGAGATGGAGCCGGACTGTTTCTGCTCTGACAAAAGAAGCCAGCATCGGCATAAATGTGTTTTTATTGAGCCTGTTCAAAGTGTTCTGCGAAGCAGCAGGCACAGAAAATGCTGCATGCATGTGCTAGAAAATACACAGGACGAGCACTGTGCAGGTTGTAAAGGAAAAGTACCCACAAGCTGAGAAGAGCCAAAGTGGAGGGGGCCCGTACCAACAAAATTCAGCCCCTGTTGCACGTGTATCCTGAATGACATGCATGAATGATGTGCTCATATGTGGGCTTGCTCACCACCCTGGTACCACTGACAGGGCTAGCTGGCCCCCTTGCCCCCCCAGCTCAATCTTAGGAAGAGGGACACTGGTCTCCTTGCCAGAGGCAGGAGAGGAGTAAGAAGCAGCTGCTGCTTTTGGTGGGATGTCAGCAAGGGGATGTTTGTGCTCCTTCCTAACGTCAGTGAAGGGTTTAACTGGAAAAGCTACTTTTTTTGCCATCCGTTCTTGAAAACAGCCAAGACGGTCTCCCTCACTCTCCTGCCTCCTAACCAGAGCTGGGCCCCAGCTGGGGGGGGCACATGGAAAGCGGCTGCTGGCTGCTGTGTGAGCCCATGTGGGAGAAGCTATCAGCTGAGGTGCTACGCTCTTTGCCTGCTTTCTTTCTCATAATAAGCCTGTGGTAGCCTGACATAATTATTAGTGTTTCTTATTTTTCACTCGCTCTTGGAAAAACTGCTTTAAGGAGCTGTTGACTATCTGTAATTGATTGCTCACGCTCTGACGGAGGATGGGTTGCAGCATGAATGTCAGTGGTAGCTTGGAGGCAGTCTGGGGAGATGCCACCTTGTTATTGTGAGGAATGCTCTCCCAAAGACAACAGGCACACAAAAGAGAAGCAGGAATAAAACAGCTTGGATGAAATCAGAAACAACACCCTTGCATCTGCCCAACCCTAACCTGAGAGCAAAACAAACTTGTATTGAACCCTTTCTGAGGCGTGAAAGAAGGTAATTTTTGTTGCTGTCATGGTTGTGTTTCTCGGAAGGAAAGGCTAATGTAGCTGAGTAAACACATGAGAATTAGCCTGTGAGATTTCTGACCCAACACTGGAGACTAAGGGCTGTGAAAGTCCCTGAGTTGTGTGTGCTTGTCCAAACCGTACTGATCCTCCTCGGCTCCAGAGGCACAGGGGCTAGTTTGTGCTTAACAAAGAGTGTTATCCCACCCATCACCAAAGCGGTAGCTATCCCCACCTGAAATAGCATCCCTCATCGATAGAGATTTCAGCTTCAGTTCCTATTTGGAGCACCTCTGGTGACTCCAGTGGTGTTACAGTGGAAATCATCCCTGCCTTCTTCCCATAACATAGGTTGGCTGGTGGCTTTACCTGCTCCTCTTACTTCTCAATAAAAACTGCCTCAGGTTCAACACCCCCAAGTTTGCTTATTCATTTGCACTTTATTTTCAGTGGAGAACAAGCAAAAGGATATTAAAAGTGGTGAAAAGGAACTTCTTCAGCTGGAAACTCTCACTACCCTCTTCTACATCTTAGAAACCTGCGTAACAGCTATATTGCTGTCAGACCTCAAAACAGTAACTGGACCCTTGAGACCTTCTCTCGAATGGTGATTCACCAGGTTTCAGACACGCGTGGCTTTTCCCTACACACAAAAGCTGCCCTTAAAATCCTGGTGGTGGAAATAATTAGGGAGTCAAACCTCTGAGATAAGTTTACTTCAGAAGAGGCCTTTTGGAATCAGTGGCCATTTGTTTGCTAGGGAGAGTTAAATTTCCTGGCATGGAGTAGTCCCAAATATTTCTGGAGACTATTGCATTTAAGAGAGAGAGTGTAGCACTGATTGATTCAAGACAGCAGCAAGGGCAATGGCAAAGAGTTGTACCTAAAATGACTTTGGGACTCCCCAAAGATGTGTCCCTCCTTGCTGAAGCTCCACCAACAGGGCTGGCTGCAAAGCCTAAATGCTTTGCAATTCAAACACGCACAACCAGAGTTTCTCTGGTCTAACAGAAAATAGACGGTGTGTGTTGTGAATAACACACCTTCTCTCTAGGTTTGGGCTTTTTTTTGGTCCCCTTCCCTTCTTATATAAGCTGGGACCAACCTCCAGGGTGAGGAGCAAGGAAAACACTGGGTGCTGCATTAAGGTGTCACACAATCTGGCAGTCTTTTTATGAGCTCATACTCCTTCAGGTGTAGGAAGCCTGGGAGAGCATGTTTAGACTGGTAGCTCTCAAGTGCGGGAAGAGCCTAGCAGAAACATGAGGGAGAGCCTCACTGTTTTCTTTTTATTTATTAAATTATTATTATTTACTTATTTTACCTCAAAAGAAATGACAGGCAGGAATTACTATGAAGAGCTGTGTTGCTTATCTCGCCTTGCTGGCACTTTTGTGTATGTTTGTGTCTGCATTTGTGTGAGACTCATGCAGTCTAAATTGTCTGACTCTTCTCCATATATATCAAGATCCTGTTTATGAGGAGGGTACCGGTATTTGAGCCTTTTCATCTCAAGGAAGCAGTTTGCTGTCTGGTCCTAAAATAACCGCTGCAGGAATCAGTCTGTATTTTTAGGTTACAGGATGAATCAGGGACTGGCCTTACACATTCCTACGGCTTCTAAGCTTCCTATTGCACCACAAAGCCTTTCTAAGGTGCTGGGACAAAACACATTTAAAGCTGAACACCACATGAAGGGCTGCGAGGAGGCTGAGTGTCTGCTCCGTACGAACAGCCTTTTGTTTCCTTGTAGAGCAGCAGCCGACATCAAGAATTAACGCAGTATTTGGCAGAGCTCATCGGCTGGCTGTGCATACTCTATGGCAATCTAGCAAGTCTTTGCAAAGACCGCCTTGGAGCGGAGACCAGGTAGAGAAGTCCATCCTGGTCAGCTCTTAGTCACAGGAATACTCTTCTGTGTCCTGCTGATGTCGTGCTGACATCCTACTGACATCAGCCTGCTGATGTAAAAGCATTGCAGCCTGCCCTGAGTGAAGCAGCAGAAGGAAAAGGATGCCACAAATACCATGATATTCAAGCTCAAGTAAACTGGGTTTCAGAGTGGCATTCAGAAACAGTCACATTCAGCCCAGGTGCTTTTCGCTACTGCCAGGACCTCTGGAATGGGACCAGGCTGGCTGTGGGGCTGAAGCCAGCCCCGTTCATGAGGCTCCCCATGCTGGCAGGACCAGGGCCAAGCAAGACCTGCTGGTCTTGTGGTCCTTGGGCTCTTCCACTTCCAGAACGGGCTGCAGTGAGAAAAGCAGAAGGAGGTAAGTGAAAGCAGAGGAAAGGAAACCCGGCAAAAGAGCTCACTGACCGCAGTTCCTAGAAGCCTGGCTCTTCTTCCAAGTAAGGGCTAAAGGCTCAAGCTTAGATATGTGTTCAAGCGGCTGAGAAGATCTTGCTGGCTGAAAGCGGGTACGGAACAGCCTCTGTCTTGACCAACAGCACATGCCTACTCAGGAAAGCATTACAGCACGGGTTTAGTGCCTAAATTGTTGTTGAAATCCAGAGAGGTGAAGCACATGCTGCTTTGCTAAACCGAGCCTAGAGGTAGGGAGGAAGAGAAATTAATTAATAAGGAATAGCAGCAGCAGAACCCAGGTCTCCTGAACCAGCATCAGCACCTTGCTCCACCCGGGAGCTCCTCAGGGCAACTGCCTGTTATAGGTTAGAAAAGTGCTTATTGTGGTGGGGCCTGGGACTCTATGCTGTCTTCCAATGTGGGTCATACATTGAAATGAGTAGATGAAGCTGCTGTCATGGCTGTCTGTTCCTAAACCATCACTTCTTGGCAGAATTTTTTTACGGAAGGGTTCAGAAGCCTGTTTAGCCTGTCAATCCGCTGCTGTGTCAACAAGAGAAAGTTAAGCAATTTGTCTTTTGAGTGAATCAGTGTTCATTTCCCAGCAAGAAAGGGAAAGGCTGAAATTCCTATATGCTAATGATGTGAAGTGTTGGGTTGGATGGGCAGGTTTCTTATATTCAACATTTTATAAGGTATCAAGGACTGTTCTTTAGCATTTGTTAACCTAGTTGTCTCACTAGGTATGTAAGTCATACATCGAAGACAGATGCTTCTGCTGTACACATGTGGTACTGCTAATTTCTCTCTAATGCTAGGAAATTTTTGGAAAAAAATACTTAGTAATTACATGAAGACACAATTACTTTTCCTTGCTTTCCATGTACTACTTCTTGCAAACTTTTTCTAGGAAAACATGAAAGGAAGAACATACCTTTCTAGAGCAGCATTTAATAAGGCTTTTAATTGAACATCATCCGGACAACAGTGAAGCACAGGAATTCAGTCAAGACATTTTATTTGTAAAGGGTTCACATGTGGTAGCATCAAATGTCCTAGTTATTTAGTTGCAGCAAGTTTTAAATGTGGTGCCATGGGGTTCCAGGGACTGCGTGGACTTGTAAGAACAATACTTTGTCCTGGTTACATCCCTTTAGTAAAAGAAAAATAAGTAAAATGACTTTGACCGGGCATTCTTCAGTACTGAGCACTCTCGAGAGTGAAGCCTTTTTCAAAACACTACAACACTTTGAAAAGCAGCTTTGCCAAGGCAGCATTGCAGGCTCCCGCCTTGATTGTCTCTTAATAATTTCCATATAAAGCATGTGTAGTTTACAAGAAAAGAACCCAAGCAGCCTGTTTTTTTTCTATCTGCCAGCCTTGCAAAAGTAACCCCAACTTTCTCCTTTCCTGGTACTGTCACCAGCAATAAAGGCTCTGCAGGCCACATGGCTACTCGATATTAATAAATCAAGCAGTGCCGGGGAATGATGCCAGGCCCTGGCACTCACATGTCTGCGCTGTTAATTGTTCGAACGGTCCCTGGCATGGCAGAGCCCGGTGCCAGCTAATGCTCTCCCAAACAATTCCTGGCACGGCGCTGGAGCCAGCTCCAGCCAGCGCCGGTTCCCAGGAGGTGGGTTGGATGTGGCCCTGCTGTTCTGGAGACGAGGAGAGTTCAATAGCATGGAGGTAGGCTTTTCTGTGCCAGTTGGCTTTGGGGCCACCGCACAGTCCTGGACACATTTAGCTTATTAGTACAGCTGTAGCCATTATGTCTTCAGGAACACCCCTGCAATTCTGAGGCTCATTTAAAAAAAAAAAAAAAAGGGGGAAGACAAAAAAATACACACAACAAAAACCCACATGTGATTTAACGTCAATAGTATTTTACCCTTGTTAAAACTGACTGCAGTCAGAAAAGCATGTATGCAAACATGGCAACTCTATACAACGCATCTCCCCGTGGGTCTTCTGAGTTACATCTCTTTGCTTTGTTCATTAAAATGAATGTTTATTACACTTTGGTCCCCTTAACAATGCATAGACATTACATCATATCCTAAGTCACTATGAAAGGATTCCACTTTTTAAAGACTTAAAGGGGTACATACAGGCTCAGTTACACTTGTCAGGGTAAAAAGAAGGGATACTAATTATAAAAGAACTTTTACACTTGCATAGGAGCTTTCGCTCAAGAATCTTGAAGCAATTCTCAAAGATAAGTATTAGCTGTCTTCATAGAGAGGCTGGGAACAGACACAGAAAGCGCCTAAGTGACTTGGCTAAGGAATCGGTAGCACATCAGAAGTCAACAGCAAGGCGCAAGACTTCCCCCAGCCTCTCTGCTGATGGCCTCACAGCGATGTGACAGCTCTTGCAGAAGCAGCTGAGAATGGATGAACCTGTTGGAATAAAACAAGAACAAAACTTTTGCCTCGGGCTTGAGCAGAACAGAAACTTTTTTGAGACTTAAAAACCATTATTAAACTTTTTTTTTTCTTTTTATAAAATTTTCTCACGCTTCTGCACTTCCTGATTTAGGGTTGGACAGGAACCAGAAAATAAATACTGAAATACCATGAGAAAGGTTATTCTTGTGGTATTTTCACCCAGACTGAAAGTGTGGCGCGCTCATGAGAAAGCATGTCTTAGAAAAATTTCCACAGCAGAGGTTCACATCAATTCAAGCAAGTACCAGACGGTCTGTGAACTTCTGACTCCCTGTAGGTTCCTACATGCTTTTCTATTTAAGAGAAAGAGACGGAGATCTCAGTATCGTCAGCACTGGATCTGGGCTAATCCCTTGGGAGGGGGCAATGCCTCTGGGCAGGTGCAATGCAGGAGTAGTGCTCTCGGTCGCATGGTACAGCTGAAACCCCACCGACCTCCCCTGCCCGCTCCCTGTCCCTCCCCGTGGGGCAGAGCGTGGGTGTTTGGGGGTGTTTCTAGCCCATCATTCCTCATGGCGCCTGGAAAGAGCCATGCTGAGAACATCGCCAAAAAAGCCAGCCGTGGGGGGAGGAGGCTTTGAGAGGACAAAGGGCCCTGGGAATCTGGCATCCTTTTTAATATACTTGGTACCAGGCCTTGTAAAATGTTTATATAGCAGAATAATACAGGTGCAACGGCTATACTTGCCTCCAACTATTACTACCCTCTCATGCTGTGTTTATTGGTTGGAGCTTTTCACAATCCTGTAACATTGATTTGACTCCGCTTGCACTGAAATTGCTACCTGGAATTTGTCTAGTGCTGATTCCACTAAAAATGGCACTTCAGGTGTTTAAAGATTCCCCCAGCACCCCAAAACTAAAAACCCCAACACTGCAGAGTGACTGGCTGATCTTCTGTGAACACATTTATCTTTTTTCTTCCAAAAATACTTTGACAGGGAATTGGAGTGACCATGTGCACACGCAGGTGTGTCAGTGCAGAAGACCGGAGGGTGCAAGCGGAGGGTGGCTCACCGTGATGCTGCACACATGTGCCAGCGTTCCTGCTCCCATGCAAGCCAGACCTTCCCCTTAGCCTTCCCGTGTGTCCCAGGACAGACAGGTTTCATCCTACTGAAGGTAATCCTGTTGCAAAATATTAAAACCAAGCACCAAAGCTCGCCATCTCCACACCAAGGTTTCTTCTACCTTTGCTGCTAAAAGAGGCTGTTATTATGCTTAGGAGTGTGACAGACATCTAAACCCCAGGAATCCTGATGTCCAGACTGGAGTTGTGTCCCTGAGGTATAAACCAGGGGAAATCAGTGTTTGAGCATGTTCTTTAAATTCCCTCCACTAGTCCATGCCCAGAAATGGGCACTCCTGGATGGATGTGTGCACATAACCCGAGAGGGTTGATTTTGGGTGGGTGAATCTCTTTCTGGACAAGAGTTGTCTCTACAGGACCTCTTTAAGGAGACTACCTGGTGGGCTCAGGTTAGATTTCTGTGTCTTACGTAGCTAAAATGTGACCCGAGAGGGATGTTTGCGTCCCTCAGCAGAGCTTGAGGGGGAATGTGACGGGAAGCAGGGATAAAACTCAGCCTGCCATTTCCATGTCCATTCCCTAAGCCAGAGAAATGGAGCTGGGGAGGAATCTGAGCCCTGTGGCAAAGCCAACATCAGCTAAGGACAAAGAAGAGAGAAGTTCATGGGAAAGTGAGACTGTAACAAAGAAGTAAGCCTGCTTGGCAGTGAAGGTGTTATTCGGGCTGAGAACTTCAAGGGTCAGAGGTTTTATCAATGTTGGATTAATAAAAGCACCCGCTAGTGTCCCTCAGTGACTGGGGTCCTCTTCTGTACCTCACTTGCCCTGATGCTAGTGTTTATTTAATCCAGTTAAGCTGTCCCATGACAAATTCCTTGCCAGCTTGGCAGAGGTGTTTGGGAGGCCAGGAGCCGACCCTCCCTACTCCTGGAGGGCAGTGCCTTGATCCCCATGCCCTCCCAGTGCAGGAAATGGAGCTGCTCCTGACATAAGCTACTGCTCAGCAGGGAAACATGGCCTCTTAACATTAATTATCGTGTACCAAGGTGTTCTTAAATAAAACATCCGGAAAGGGTTTCTGAAGGCAAGATTTGCAGCTCAGCCTGAATACCCAAGCAAAGGAGAAATGTGGGACGAGTCTTCTTTGATCTTCAGTTCAGCCCCATGGGCGAAACTGGTCTCTCTTCCTGGGCAAAGCAGGAGGGAGAATGGGCAATGAAGGGCATAATGTTGGCAGAGCTTAGCTGGAGTACGGGCAGGAATACCCTCACCTCTGGCTGGAATATCTCAGCTATGCCAGGTAGATATTAGTCAGCAAGACAGTCTGTGTAAAGTAAGCGTCCATCTTGGGGAAAGAGTCTCAGAAGAGGCACTAGAAGTCAGCAGCATGTTAAAATGCCTCTAGGGCTGGTGTGGATTGGAGAACTAATGTACCTGTGCCTCGCAGATTGCAGATGTCAACCTCTGCAGCCTGAGCAAAATACATAGCCCTCAAAGATTAATTCCCGACATTTATCGCCTTCTCCCCTGCCCCTCTCTGGGTTGCAGCTTCCCATCACAGCTCCATGGAGAGGGCCAGGTCCTTGGCCAGCTTGAACTGGTGTTGATCGATCTGCCACACTGATTTAGACCCCGGTCAGTACACGTGCAGTGTGTGCAGGCAGGCACACAGCTCCAAGGTGCGGCAGCTCTGCCGTCTGTCTCCCTTCTCCCTGGAAAAATAAAAATAAAAATAAATCACAGCTCTTCTTTGCTCCCTTGTTTCATGGCCGGATCTCATCAGTAGCTCTCTGGGGGTAATGAGAGAGTCGGCAGAAAAGACGCTTCAATTTCCTGAAAGGTCAGATAACAGGGGATGCCCTTCTTCTCTAATGGACTGCAAGCCATGCTGTAGGAGCAGCAGGCTTTAAACTCTCCTTAACTTTGCAGCTCAAGGGATTAGAAATTATGGCTATTTACTTTCATGAAAAGCAGCTCCTTTAAAAGAACTGCCGAGGTCCTGGGAACCTGGGAAGGAGTTTTCAGGCACGCGGTAACGATCCCTGCAGAGCCCGGCAAGGCCAGCACAGCCCAGGGCTGCCCGGGGTTGATGAAATGGGATGGGGGAGAGCTTGCAAGGGAAGGGGGAGGAGGGGAAGAGAAAACTGGCACTTTGGATCACTGAGACCTGACCTGTTATTAAAACTGTTCTTGCCCTGGGTTGACAATTTCCATGACTGTTTTGTCCCAGAGCTCAAAGGAAACCTCATGCTGCTCTCCCTTGCTGATGGAAAACAGGAATGAATATTTAACTGGCAATGATGACAAATGAAGATTTCGCATTAGAGAGGGGTGCCTGGGAGAATCCCATCCTTATGGATGTGACCCACCTCCTTGCCCTGCTGTGCTACTCTCTTGGTGCATCGCCGTCAGAAGAGGGGATACAACAAAGTCTGAGCAACCTTACATGCCTGAAAAGGCAGGGTTTTTTTTTCACTCTTGAGCGAGCACACAAATGCAATGGCACCTGGTTCTTTGCACGCCCGAATGTAGGATAGCTGACCAGCAAGGATCTTCATCTCCTCTTCACCGTGCTATAAATTCTGGCACCACCGTGGTAGGCAGGGAGGATGTATGGGAAAAGGTTGGGCTGGCAGAGGAAAAATTAGGGAGTGGGAGCAGGGTTGTCTCTGCTTTCACTTTAGATATCTTAATTGAGGAAATACCAGACTCAATTCACTGACACATCCTCAAGAGGGAGGGCGTCAGTGAGTGGAAAATATTTGAGAAAAAGCAGTTTGACTTCCTGGAGGATAAAAAAGAAAGCAAGATTGATCATTCGATCAATTGATCGATTCATCTATCCATCTGTCTATCTATCCATCTGTCTGTCTACTGTGAAATAACAACTTACAACTTATTGTTTTGAAATACAAAATGATACCAAAGAAGTTATGGTACTCGTACAATGGAGTTTATATTTTGAAATAGATGCATGCCACATCTACTTCTGCTTTCAATTATGTTTATACAGAATTTTAATAGCTGTATATTAGTAAACGGAAGCAGAGCTGGACTTGCTTCTCTACACCTCACACACATACCCAGACAACCCATAGGTATACAAACATTACATATTATATATGGGAAAGTGATATTGATAAGATAAATTGCATTTACAATGCACTTTTGACCACCTCAGCTGCACTCTGCCTGCTAATGCATTCCTAATGGGACTGCTTCTAGCAATGAAAAAGTCTGATCATTTTCAAACAGCCACCATTATTTTTTGCAAATCAACCTGTCAGAATAGATGCTTCAGTCCTTCTTTCCACATATAGCACTTTTTCATTCTGAATTGTAGGATGGATGAAGATCATTCCTGGATTAACCATAGGCTTAAGGTCTGAAACCACTGAAATTTTTAAGTAATAGGACCATTCCTATTTCAATGTTTTAGATCAAGGGAATTTTTAAGCCACATTTTGAGGTGTTCTGCATATGCTACAAAATTAACAGAAAAATAATCATGTGAGGATGTCTTGGAAAGTTTGTTTTTATTTGAAATCAACATACTGTAGTCATTTTTTATTTCCTCCTGTTTATGAAGCTAGACAACTTAGATACCACAAATGCAATTTTCCAGAGCTCAGGAAGAGCCATTAGAACCTTTTAAAATGATAGAAAATTACCTTGGTGAATAAAAAACAATTTGAAAAGTTGTTTTCTCAAAACTGTCTCATGCTTCTGTGTCTGTATGCAGCTATCATCAAGGGCCTGCGAATGAACTAAATTCTCATTTTGTCTATGTTCATCATTAGAAAATCACCCCAGCTAAGCGACTGCTTTTTTTATCCTTCCCATATGTGGTCATCTCATTCTGTCTCTGAGCACTTGAGAAATGAAAACTTGTGGCCTTCATTAAAATTTAAGGAATGTCCTCCATAGATTTAGAGGAAACTGGTTTGGAAAAAGTTCAAACGTGGTTAGTTGGAGCACAGATTTCAGTGCGGGTCAGAGGTGAGTTTTGATTAGCCACCATAGCACTAAACTGTGGTTGGCTCCATCATTTTCCTTGGTGTCCTGTCCTGGGAGCTCCCTTTAGGACAGCAGCCGCTTTCTGGATTGTCCTCACCATTGGCTGGTGTTGGCTCATTCACCAGGAGAAACTACTGTAGTGCTTAAGGCTCAAAAATGTCCCTTTGTGGTGAGCTGTAAGAGCACCGTATCTGAAACGTATTTCCTCTACTTGCACACAAATTAGAAGGTGGATTAATTTATCAGCAGTTGTGATTAATGATGCCAGTAATATGAGCCCTAAGTATTCATAAATCACGGCTCAGCTTCCCTCCCTCCCATCCCGGCTGGTGCAGCTGCCTTAAAAATCGTAATGCGCAATAACAAAACATTAAAGCATTGGGATTCCTCTTACTTGCTTCTGGTTCTTGAGCCTTACAGGCTGTACTTGATTCACTGGTATAGCTATTTATTTCACTGATGTACATGGAGAGTTTGAGCTCTTTCCTGCACCACAAAGACTAAATGCCTCTTTCTTCCCTGCCTGAATTCAGCTAATATTCCTTAATCCCATCAATCCAGGTGCTCTGGATTCCAGAAAAGCACCAAATATTGATGGCAATGTGGGGAAAAAAAAAAAGAATAAAAGAATAATTGGCAACTTTGCAGACCCCAAATTAAGAGAAAGCAAGAGAAGAAACTGAATACGGTAGGAAAAAAACCAGGAGGAAATAAGCAGAAAAATGTTGCACTGAATAACATTTTCCCTTTTAGTTTAAATGGGATTTTCTTTCTAGCCTCTTCTAAGGACTTCTTCTGGGTATAATTGTCTCCAATAGCCCTACTAGTGATGTTGTGTTTTTACCGTAATTTGTTAGTCAAGCATGAACCAGGATCTCTGTGGGTTCCCATTCCCAGCCTTTTTGAAGGCTAAATAGTTCCATTCTCTGCCCTCATCTGCTGCCACAGGAGAAGAAAAGAAAAAATGTAGGAAATTTGGATCCGTCTACGCCTGGCTTGGAAATCTTGCCTTGGGTGATGAAGCCGGACTGTGTCATTCCAGCTGACATTTGCATTTAGCATAGTTAGAGTTAAATGCCAATATCTGGCATTTGTACACTGCAATTAGCAGTATCATTTGTTCTCATCTGAGCAGTCTGAGGGTTTTTTGGTTTTGTTTTTGTGAATGACTTGTTGGGATGCATTTCTACTGCAAATTTTATAGAAAAAAATCTATTTTTATAACAAAAATGCTTTTTTGTTGTTCTTCTTCTGATAGCTATAAGGCATAGTGCATAAAAGACAGATGCTTCTACCAATGCTGTGAAGTTCCCTAGGGGCGGCTCTGCTCGTCTGTTTTTCCAAAATGCTTGCAGTGTCATTAGTAAATTCGGGTCTCACTTAGGCACTTGTAACTAAGAGCCAAAGTCTTGGTCTTGCCCTGAGCACAGTGCAGGCAGCCTTGGGAATTCAGGGGAGCTCTGGGTAGATGCTGTCTGCCTGCTTGGAGCTCACTGCAGGATCCAGTCCAAATTTGTCTGGGAGTCGCCAGCCTTGTTCTTGCTTGTGTTGTTCGGCTACTCAGAGCTAGAACTAGGGCAGAAATAAAGCACTGGGCACCATGTTGCTTCAACCCTGCTCCAAAGCCTCTGCTGTCATGCCTCACACAAAAGCTGAGTGCTGAAAAATCACCAAACTGCCAGTAGAAAATGGTTCCTGAGGTTGTTTCAGCTCAGCAGTCTGGGGCAGTTTCAGAAAGTCTGCTCTGAATGGTTTTTCTGCTCTTTGCATTTTGGGGCCATGGGCATTGTACCTGTATTGAGAGCTTTGTATTTGCGAAATGTTTTGAGTCCTCCGGAGGGTGGATGCAGGCTAAGCTGCAATGGGTATTTTCGGAGGTGCAGAACATACCCTGGTGCCTTGTAGACAGAGCTGCCTCCGAAGACACCGGGAGCATTTGCACAGGAAGAGTGATAGCAGCCAGGACCAACATGAAACAGCCATGGCAGGACTTTGAAAAAGCTTTAAGTGGGAGACATGGTGGGCTGTTAACACTCAGGGCCAGATCCTGACCCTCCCACTGGGCGGGCGTGCAGCCCAGCCGGAGCTGTCTTGCCTGGCGGGGCTCCATACCAAGGAACAATAATTGCGTCCGAGGATGCCTGGCCTGCCTGGGTGGCAGCGCGGGCATCCTGGGCTCTGCAGACAGCGCACAGCAGAGAGCTCACCGACGTTTCGAGGCTGTGGGCCAGCACCAGCTGCTGTATGGCTTCAGAGGAGATATGGGGGTGTCTGGCAGGGCACATGGAGGCAGAAGGGTCCTGCCTGCCTTGGCTGTGGCTCAGGTGGGTTAGAGACACAAGCTCCGAACACAGGGCAGCCCGGTGCTGAGCTGGCCTGGGGCTGTGAGGGGAGCGGGTCCATCCCTGGTACATCCCGACGGCCCCGGCAGCAGGGACGGGTCATCCATGCATCCCACTGCTGACCTCCAAGAGCAGCAGGGGAGGCTTAGCCCATCCTAGGGGCTCTGAACTCCCCCAGACCCTGCCCGTACACCCCACAGCCCCCCGTGAGCGTGCCCGGTGGGACAGACTCCCAGGATGACGTTACAGCCCAAACCACCGTGTTCACCACTGGCTGCATCTCTAATCACCCGGGCCTCGCTGAACCATGTGGCCCCTTCCCCTCGCTCCCTTCTCCCCTCTGCTCATGCACCTTGGCTGGGGGACCCATGGCCGGGACCTCCCCAACAAGCGTTTCTCTTCCTCCTCTCCGCTCATGCCCACCCCAGCTTCTCGCACACACACCCTTGTGTAAGAAACACAAACCTAAAATGCAATACATGAATTAAGTTAATTATCCAATTAATTGTAGCTACAACACATCTGCTATTGTTTCATGGGCTCTTCTCAAAATTTAAAACACATTTAAGGAAAAAAAAGGCAAAACAAAATACAAAAAAAGATCTCTGCCAGGGCAAATCCTCAGCATGCTATGAACAAATAAGACATCTGTTTAAAGTAAATTGGGGCTGGGGAGGATGGACTGAAGACAATAACAAGAGCAAGAAAGAATAATGACAAGGCGAAATCCCAAAGAATTACACTCCCACTTTGAGCCAGGGGCAGCTCTCTTGTTGCTGTGCAGGGCTCTTTAATAGAAGCCGTGAGCAAGTTAGCTGATCTCCTGAAAGTTAAATTATAGTAAAAACATCAGAAAAGCCACCAAGCCCTGTCTCTGTGGTGTTTGTGATCAGAGGTGGTCGGGATGTCGGGGGGTGGAGTGAGAGGAATTAAATCTATGACTAAACATTTTTCACGGCAACAAAAGGACGGCGATTAAGAGATAAATTAATGCTCTGGCAACGCTTCCTGTTTTGAAGGATGCAGCAGCGGGTAATGAATGGCTGTGTTTGGAGCGAGCCTGAAGAGCCTCTTGCAGAGCTCTCCGCTCAGGCCAAACTGCAATAAACTGGCCCTCCTCGTCTCCAGCTCCTGCAGGAAACGGACTTAAAAAATCTTTGGCAACCTCTGCGCCCCCTTTTTCCCCAGGGTTGTCGTTGATCGTTTGATCTCTCCCTCTCTCCCTCTCTCTCCCCCGCTCCTAACCTTTTCCCATTCCCCCTCCCCTGGAGTCTGAAGTCTATTTTCAGTTCTCTGCTGTTGAAAGGCTTTGAAAGTTTTGTTTTCAGCAAAATATTTCCTTGAGAGCTCCCGCCCTGTTCCTTGCTCCATGCCACAGGCTTGCAGGTTACATTTAACCCCCCCAGAGCGAGTCATGGGGCTCCTTCCCAGCCTGCTCCAGACCGCAAGTGGCAATAAATGTCCCGGCTTATTTCCAGGAGAAATTCTGAGAGGTGGCTGTGCCTTTGGGCTCGCACGGGGTGGCAGTGATGTCTCTGGGTCAGCACCAGGAGTGTGGCCAAGCCACCTCCGTGCAGGGGCAAGGACAGAGCAGCGGGGGAAGAAGGAATGGGAGCCGGCATGTCCGACCGGGGCAGAGTGGTTTGTACGAGGGCAGAGCCGGCTTCCCTCTGGGCAGGTCACCCTTTTTCCTCCAGGCTTTGGTGTGTGCGGCAATGCCTCTGGGAGATGCTTGGAGAAAAGAAGGGCTAGCCGGGACACTGCTTGTTCTTGTGTTGAAATTCTGCTGGGGTGAGCAGCAGCGCTTGCTACCACGGAGCCTGAGGGGGCTGCTAGTCCCCGGGGAACGTTGCCCGCCGCAGCATGAGCAGCCAGGCACGGGAGCCCGGGACCCACGTGGCTGTGTCTGCGTTGGTGCACTGCTGCAGCGACAGCCGTTTGCAGCAGCGGGAAAGGGCTGGCCGGCCGGTACCACCGCCCTCCGGACTGCTCAGGAACACAAAACAATTTCCTTGGGATCAGTGCCGGTTTCCTCCCCGAATGAGCTGTGAACAAGGGCTTCCTTGCTGCCACAGCGTCCCACCCATATCCTCCTGAGCCCACCCTTCCAACCTTACTCACAGCATAAACTCCTCGGGGAAACACTGAACCAGAAGTTCAGCTGCGGAGGCTCAGCTGGCTTGCTTGGCCATGGCTGAAGCAGAGGGGGAATGGTAACTTCCCCGCAAAACAAAGCAGAGCTTCAGATGGCCAAGAAGAGAGAGTTCACTTTGACATGGCTGTTTCTCGAATGCCAAGGTTTACCACGCTCCCGGGGAGGGTCCTGGGTGCCTGGTGTGCACGGACTGAGGGGGTCCTTAGCTTAGTAAAAGAGCTGCTTAACCTTTAATTCTGCCTGATGGAGCTTGGCTTCCCACTAAAATGATTTCAATGGTTTTTTACACCAAAACCAGCTAGTAATTGAGGGCCCTTTGCTGTTTGAAGCCCACAGAGGAAGCGGGTGTTGTTCTTGCACACTGGATGTAATGGGTTGTGTCTCACAACAGTTTGCTGTCGCTCCCCATTGCCGCCGCGGCTGACAGCTTCTGTAGGGTTTCATCAGACACAGGTGAGGGCTGACCCCCGATCCCTGCTTTGTGGTCTCAACAACTCTGCTCTGCAGTATGATGTAGCTGATCAGCAAACCAATTTAACCTGCTGCTTGAGGAGTTGTCCAGGCGCAGAAGAGGCATCCCTGGGTAGCAGATTCCCCAGTGAAACAGGTATTGGCCATTCCTTGCTGCTGGGAGCAGCCTGGACGCGCGCTGCCGCTGCTCTGCTCTGTGCCTCAGGAGAGGGATTAAAAGCGAGGTGCTGTCAGCCGCACAGCCCCACGCAGGCTGCCTGTGCTCATACCCGCACCTATGCGGGGGCCGGAGCTGTGCAGCACCCTGGCTGTCTCGCAGGGACCAGTGGCAAGAAAGAGATGTGCAGATGTCCCTCGCTCCAGGCAGTGGCGAGGAGGGACGAAGAGGCACGGGAATTTGGGAAAACACAGGCTGACGTTGTCCTCTGGCCGCAGAGCTTGGAGGCAGGGCTGCCAGCTTGCCAGCTCCTTTCTGAAGCCACCTGGACGCCTGGCTGATGTTAGGTATCCCCTGCCAAAGCAGTTTTCATCAGCAAGGACTGTAGAAACTGGCCCGAACCCAGAGACATGAACTCCCCTAGGGAACCGAGTCCCAGCAGCGAGGAGCCGAATTACTCCTTCCCTCCCACCCTCTGACCTCCGACAGGGCACCCTTTGCTTGCGGCTGGCAAGTGCAGTGAAAATGAGGAACTCGGAGGAAACGGCTTTTTTTTTTCTCTCTCCTTTCTTTGTTTTTTCAGCTGTGGTAAGCTGGGCACCCCTTTCCTCTCCTGAAAGGTGTTGCAGAAGCTATATTAAACCTTCAAAACCATCCCCCATGAACACCACATCTTCCTGACGACAGGGTGTGGTGGGGGCTAGTTTGTATGGGGGTACCCCACCGATGCCCCTGTGCCGGCACCCCAGCAGGGAACGGGCCAGCTCCTGAGGGGTCCGGCTGTGCCCAGGGCCATTTGCTTGGCATTAAGAGAGAAGAAATGGTCCCCCCCCCGCCCTCTACCTGGCTGCAGAATTGGGACATAAGGAAAAAAATAAGTTCACCCCTTCAGAGACCAGAAATATTTCAAGAGCTTTGTGTTTTCAGTTCAAAGCGCAGATAAAGGGAGGTGGATATTTTAGGAAGCAAATGGTAATGATTAGAGTTTTAAGCCTTAAGTAGTCATTTTGTCATAAAAGACTGAATTTGTATGCTTCAGAAAAATAGTCTTTTCCTCTGAGCTGATGATAGGTTTCCTTCAATTGCCATAATTGTCCATCTTTTTATGAATGCATAACAGACAATGACATGTGATTAAATCTCCGCCCAGGGCTTCCTTTCTGAAGATCATAGAGATACATAGAAATCACTCCCTGCTCTCTGAAAGGTTGTTAATTCCTGTCCAAGGCTGCTGTATGTATACATCATTCAGCATATGCATGTATGCAGAATTCCATGACCTATAGGTGGTTATATACATGACTATGAAAGTAATAAATTTGATTCAGTCCCCCTAACGCTGCAGCCTGTTATCTCAGAGACTATCATGTGCTAGGCCACAAGTTACAGTCAAAGACTAACAGCTTTGGAGAAACTTTGTGATTGTCAAAAAAATTAAACTTGGTCTTCTTATAAAGGAGCTAGTAAGAACTAATTTAATCATTTAGCTTGAAAATTATGATTAGGAATTTGGGTAGAGTTGTTTGGTTTTCCTTGAAAGGTAACAAAGCAAGAAATATAGTGGGGGCAGGGGGATTTAATTTGAGGAATATTGTCTTGAGAGGATCTAAAGGACACCTTTTATGTCCTCTCAGCACAATGTCCCTCTCGTTAATGGATTAAAGTTCCTATGAACTGTTACTGCAACCTATTTTTTTTAACTGTTACTGTAAGGCTATTACAGCTGACAGTGTTGCAGTGATGAATCATTTTGTTGTCTCAAAAGAAGCAAAGAGTGAAAGGAGAGACACATCTTCTCAGCAGAATGCTAAAATAAAAAAGAATTAAAAATTAATTTCAAATTGATGAAGCTGTACTGCACTTGGCATGGAGCTTTGCATTATATACAGCAACTCTGTTCTTCCCCTTTGATGGACACCCGGAGCTCTTCTCCCCACTAACAGCAGGTCAATAGATGGACAAGGGAGGCAGGGAGGGAAAAAATATCCCACTTAATTGCTTTCCCCACCTCTAAGTTACAGTATCACATACATACACAGTGTCCCACATCCATGTAGGTGATGCTCTTCACCATGGCAGCTTTGCCAGCAGTTTTCTGGGAATTTTGGATTTGGTTTATTTAGCAAATGGGGTACACAATTGTTGTGGGTTTGTGTCGTGTGATTTTTTTTTTGGTAGCAGGGAAGGGGGCCACAGGGCCGGCTCCTGTGAGGAACTGCTCGAAGCTTCCCCAGCTCCAAGCCGGACCCGTCTCTGGCCCAGGCCGAGCCCGTCAGCGACGGCGGTAGCGCCTCTGGGAGAACAGATTCCAGAAGGGAAACCTGCCGGGAGTCAGGGGATTGGGATGGGAGAGGAACCCCTCTGCAGACACCGAGGTCAGTGAGGAAGGAGGGGAGGAGGCTGATGCCCCCGCAGCCCGCGGTGAGGCGGCAGGCTGTCCCCCCCCAGCCCACGGAGGGGAGCGGGGGAGCGGATGCCCCCCAAGATGGCCGTGACGCCATGGGAAAGGCCACGCTGGAGCAGGCTGTGACTGGAGATCGGCCCGCGGAAAGGACCCACGCCAGGGAAGTTTGTGAGGAACTGCAGCCCGCGGGAAGGACCCACGCTGGAGAAGTTGGTGGAGGACTGTCTCCCGTGGGAGGGACCCCACGGCGGAGCAGGGGACGAGCGAGGAGTCCTCCTCCCCCTGAGGAGGAAGGAGCGGCAGAGACGAGGCGTGAGGAGCCGACCCCAGCCCCGTCCCCCGTTCCCCTGCGCCGCCGGGGGAGGAGGGGGAGAGAACCGGGAGTGGGGCTGAGGGAAGGAGGGAGGGCTGGGGGAAGGTGTTCTAAGGTTTGGGTGTACTTCCTAGTGTCCTTGTTTTGATTTGATTGGTAGTAAATTAAATTGATTTTGTTTCTTCCCCAAGCTGATCCTGCCTTTTGCCCGTGACCATAAGTGGGGAGTGATCCCTCCCAGCCCTTACCTCGACCCACGAGCCTGCCTTTATATTTTCTCCTCATCCCACTGTGGCTGGGGGGCGGGGAGCGATCGAGCGGTTGCATGGTGCTTTGTTACCGACCGGGCTGAAACCACGACAGCAATATCTAATGACAGTTGCTTCCATGAATTCTCCTCTCTGGGGAGAAAGCTGGAGATCTCCTGCGAGGAGCAAACTTTCAGCTGGTGTCAAACATAACAGCTTGCTTGACTTCACGGCATAGTGGGAAGTTACTCCAGGTGAGAGCTAGCTCTTAAGCCCTCAGCCAGTTCAAGCTGAAAGATTTCTGGCTTGGCATTAAAAAAACAAAAGTGAAGGTTATCTCAGGGCTCAACTCTGTTTTTTTTTTCCCTCCTGTACTCATCACATTCTTTTGTACGAGAAAATCTACTGTTAACTATTTTCTGTTTTTTGTAATAGTACAGGAATAAATTCTAATCCTCACTCAGCGTGGCAGCAGAGAGTGGAGTGTGCTGCAAGAAAGAACATTATGGGTCACTTTTACCTATTTTTTCTTTCCATTGAGGTTTCTGCCTAAGCCCAAGCTCAGGATGAAGCTGCTGCCTGCAGTTGCTCTGAGCTGTGTCAGCTGGACACACTCCTCACCGGGCTGGAAACTGGTTAGAGCCATAGCATGAATGCAGCCACATCTTGTCACACATTTTTGTAGGTGAGGAAAGCTAGTACAGAATCCATGACACCAGCACAGCATGAAATGCTGGAGGAAATTTTAGCTGGAGGCTTTCCTGCCCGTGCACACTGCAGAGGCCAGCAGACACGGCTTTCCTGAGCTGCACAGTGTAGCAATGGAGTGCCACGGCAGCAGCGCTTGGCTGGGGAGAGCGTGTAGCTGGGACACACTGCAGGCTGCTGGAGATGATACACGTAATTTTTGCTAGGTTATAATAAAATAAGAAATAAGGCCAGCCCTTGTTTGGGTCCATACTGAGGTACAAATACCCAGGTCCTCTGGTTCTGCAGGTCTTCTAGTTCTGCAGCTGGCATGAAGTGGTTTCCCTCAGTCAGCCCTGAGGTAGAAAGTGAATGAGAGGGTGTCAGAGCAAAAGGGGATCTCACAGGTCCCTGCCATTCTGTGCTTTTATTCCATTTCAGAGGAGCATGGATGCATTTGCAGTCATCTGAGGAGATGCTGCTGAACCAGTAGCCGTTCGTGAAGAGCTTGTGCACAGTCAAATGACGGTGGGTACCGCTCTACCACACTGCTGGTAGCTTTCGGGAGGGCAGAAAGCAGCCCAGGCCCAGCAGCGCCAGTGGTGGGTCCATAATTCTGCCCGTCCCCAAGCACAACAATGCCATGTTGTCAATATGTGATCATTCAACATCAACAGGCTCCCTTCTCTCTGCCCTTTATCTTCCCCAGCATTGTAGAGCAAATGCCAGAATGTACAATTCCAACTTGAGATTAAATGCCACCCTCACTGCAGATGAGAATGATCGAATTTTTCATTGGAAATATCCAGAGAAAAGTATGCTTGCTTGTTTTCTGTGCTTGCAAATGTTTTAGCAACCAATCCTTGTTTCTGCTTTGTATTCATTAAGAATTGTCCAACAAAAGAATAAAGGTCAGTGTATGTCTTCCATCCTATTCATATATTCAGGCCTTTAGACCTGAAAAGACCAGAAAGATTCAAGTTTGCCCTGTGCATATCAGAGGGTTGCTAATAAGCTCTGCTGAAAGTCAAGGGCATGTTAGCTTGGCATAAGTGACTCCTTATCTGAGATATACCACCTGCAATCAGTTCAGTGTGGATAGGAAAAGACCCCTTCCTAAGGGTGTCTGCTTATCCTTGTTCTATGGAAAAGCGGGCTCACTGTCTTCTTATAAAATACAAAGAATACTTCAGCCCCACAGGGTTGCTTTTCATACTACCGCCAGGTGATCAAGGCTCTTGTTTAGGTGAAAGAACTGGATTCAATGCACTTCTAACTATTGGAGGGTTCAAAGTCACTAGCACAATCCAGTGGAGGTCAGTGGATTTTTATTTAATTGACGGAACTTCTTGGCATGAGTTTCTGAGTGAATGTAGCCATGACCTACTTGAGATCAATGTTTTGTGATGAATTTAATGCTATTTGAGAAAACTAATTGTCCTGAGAACCTTTTCCCCGCTACCCTAGCTGACATTCCCAAGCAAAGTGGTGGTGGTCTACTTGAAATCTGACTCCCAGCTGTGCTTGGACAGAAACAAGCCCAGAGACCATTCAGATGGGGTGACTTTGCCGTGTGTGGACAGAAGACTGTGCTGTGAGGACCGTGCACAAGGAAATGTCATGTCAAACCAAGGAGTGCCTCAAGTTCTCGGTGTCAGATTAAGAGGATGGCTTTGGAGTCTAGCTTTGGAGGTCAGCATCTTAAGTCTGCCCAAGGCTTGTCTTAGGTACCAACATCTTCCATGTGATCTGTCCGTGGAGCCTGACTATGTTTGGGCATTTGGCCCTTAGAGCTCCCCAGTAACAACAATTTGGTTTTTTTGGCCTGTGACTGGCCAGCCAATCCATATGGCAACATTTCTGCTTCCTGTATGCATGCCAAAGCTTGGTACATGTAGAAATGATGACTAAACCAGGACAATCTCTCTGGGGCATGGCATAAGTGAAACAGCCCAGGGCCAAAACAGGAGCAAACTGGAAAGGCAGGATAAAGATATGATGAGGGATTGACAGAAAATGTGAGGTGATTGCCCAGAAAGCTAAGGGAAGGGGATGAGAAGGGAAATTAGAAATGGCTAAGAAGAAAAAAGCTTGTTCCCAAACCTTTGCTTACTCCCAGAACTGAATGTCACACAGAAGTTTTTAAAGCTCTGAAAACGTGTGTGTGAGTAGTTGGTTTTCTTTGTTCCTGTTTTTTGCCAAGAGGAAACTCAGTGAGTCTAATCCACTCCTCCTTGGCATGCCCTTGAGTCATTACTCACGAACAACCCTAATGAAATAATTGGGATCATACTAGTGAAAAATCGATTTGAGATAAGACTCAGACTCTTTGCCTGTTAATAGCCTGAGCAAACACAGTGGCCTTCATGGAGAGCAGAAGGGCTGGGGAGCCCATCCTTGTGAGATTTCCAGGTTAGTTCTGTGAAGACACCTGGACCTTTCCAGGATACTTATTGTTATCAGACATGGCCCTCCACCAAATCCTTAGTATGGAACCATGTGTGTTTGACTTTAAAGTCAATCAGCTGAAATACTGGTGAAGCACTATGTCTAGAAGCAGGCACAGTTGTGAATGCCAACATTTGACAGCTAGTGATGGAGACAGTTGGAGGGATCATCAGATCGCTATGTTGTAGCTCCATGAAAATCTATATGCAAGGCGGGAGAATTCTGTAGGGACAGACTGGAACAATTGTAAATATTTTGCTTTTAAAAAATGAAGATTGTCTTTTCCAAATGGAGACAGCTGGTGGGTACATGAGAGTTGTGCAGTGACAGCAGCATTTTCTTGGAGCATTCGCAATTGAAATACACAAGTCCCTCTGTTCACTCCAGGAGCATCACTACTGCAACTGTGTCCCAGACCTTGCTGGGACCCACAGGGAAGAGGTTCTTTGAAATCCTTGCAGTTTCATCTCATGATAACTATAATGAGCCACTGGGTGCTGCTGGGTAATCTGCACATCAGTATGCAAAATTCCCAAAGGTTTCTGAACAGAGCACTCACCGGTGGCATGTCAGAACTGCTTTGTTAGCCAGCTGTGACTTCATTGCACAATTTGCAGAGTTTTCAAATATTTCACTGTTTAATTAACTAGATGCTCACTTAATTAAGTAGATGTGAAAATATCTGTGATCAATTACCTATCTGTCTGTCCGACCTGCTATCAGAACTCTTCTGCAAGATAAATCTCCATCACAAATGCCACTCAGCTTAATATTTATGCAGAGATGAGGAGAGGGAGAGTCCAAATGATTTCCTGTGAGGCTCCTCTCTTGCCTTCCCTTGCTGTTCCTGATCTCATAGAACTCCATTATATTCCTCTCACTGAAAAAGGTAAATTATGATTTTAAATGGTTTTTAAGGTTTCTGATAACATTTGTTGTTGTTGTTGTTTGAAGAATGGGAAGGGAGGGGGAAAGCTGGAACAGGAGCATGGAGGGAAGGGCTGGAGTTCAGCATGATTTATAACAAGGAAGCTGTTTTCCCAAGGAAGGACAAGGGAGAGGAGCTGAAGGACAGCCAAGGAGACCTTTGGAGGACATCTGTGTTACTGTGAGCCTGCAGTTCACTCAGTGCTTTTCAACGTAAGTTCTTTGCACTCCTCAACAGCAAACTAGTGAAGCCAGTGTGGCTGCACATAGCTGTAGTTGCAAAAGTTTAGTCTGCATATGCTTGCTCATCTGAGCTGAGAATTTGGACCCTGAAGCATAAATCCTATAATTTGCATTTATAAATGGGAACACGGCAGCTAAAGGATGTGCTCAATGGCAGTGATCAAGTCAGTGACAAAGTGATGTAAGACCATGAACCCCTTGTCTATCGGAGTCAGATGCTTTTCTCTAGGCTATGTTATCTCTCGTAATGCAAGCAGGCTGGATTAATTAGGGCTACGTTTTCTCTATTGTGACTTTAGTGAGGTTATGAGAAGGATGAATTTGTCCCCGAGGACAAGCCCAATTCGTAAATGTAATGTCCTTGCCCGTTTCATTGTGTCGTGACTCTAGAGCTGGATCAAGGTTTCTCAGCAGTGCAGGAGAAACTGAATTCTCCTGCTTCAAATCTGAGGGCAAACTGGCCTGAAAATTATGCATTTAATTTGTGGCTACAGCAAAGGATATTTCCAAGAAGGTGAGAGGGAGAAGAGCTAGGGTACAACAGTGAAGATTTTTGGCTATTTGGGGATGTTTTGGAGACATGGTTTGGGAAAAGCAAAGAGATGGGGAAATGAAAGGGCTGGGAGGAGCCATGGGATGCTCAGGACAGCTGGAGGAGGGGGAGGGCTGAGAGGGGTCAGTGAAAGATCTGGAGGAGGTGGTCAGGGGACGCACTCAGCAGCTGTTGGAGGAAGGCTTTTCCCCTTCTCCTAGTCTGCCACCCTACTGATTCCTCCCTCCTCCTCAGTTCTACCTCTGCCTGTGCATAAGGAGGGCTGCAAATGCCCCGACTGGAGGTCATGGACCTGTTGTTCCACGAGCAGCAGAGCTAATGAAGCCGATGGTTTCCTGGGGCATTAGCAGGACCTTGCATTGGACTCTCTGGTGTCTAATAAGATGTAAGTGCTGATCTGTTTTTCCCTCTGTGGACATTCATAATATCTCTTTCCCAGGAGGATCTTCACTGCCTAATAAGGGTCATGTTCACATTGCAGCCTTCACCTCCATGGGGGCACTAATTGGGTCTTTCTCCTCTAACCAGCTGCCAATTTTCATAAAACGTGTTGGAATTTAATACCTTGGAGACCTCTTATTGTGTGTCAAATATCTTTGAAATTGGTCAACAGGTTCAAAAGTTACTAGTGAGGGAGAAGGACAGCTGAGTGTGGATATACAGACAGGTGAACAGACAGACAGACAGACACACACACACAGAGTGATACTGCACGTAATGCGTCCTTGGAAAACCAAACTAAAACAAATAGAAAGGCTCTAGGCTCTCTGGCCAACGCTGGTGTTCTCTGCTGTGTGACAACTGCAACCGCAATACAGCAAGACATCAGCAGTATCAGTCTACATCCTCTTGCCGTGATACGAAGTGTGATCTTTTCCTTGCAGCAAAACCAAATAGCATTGTGCCCTGCCTGTCTGATTTAATGCTCTTTCTTACTAAATGCTCAGTTTCAGATTTTGTGGGTGCCATCCTTCTCTGTGCAAAATTACTGATGCTGGTATATGATGACATGCCCTAAGCAAAAGGATGGTCTTCAGGGTCCAACCAATCCTACTCGTGCCTTGCAAGGTGAGGATGTGACACATTACACCCGTGTGCTTTCCCCAGTCCATCTTGGCACCTGATGGACTGTAGTCCCAGCACAGGTTACTCCTTCTGGGTCTCCTCATGAGTATGATGTACCTCACAAGCTGGGATGAGGTGGGATCATGTACCAGCCACTCTCCTCATCAGCAGGATTCGTGTGGCTGTGGGAGTAAATATGCAATTACTCAGCAGGGGATGTAATAGCAGGCATGATCCTGCAAGCTGAGATGTTTATGGAGATTTCTCGGTATCCCTGCCCCTTCCTGCATAGTGGCGACACCAAAGAGTAGGGCTGGGCAAGTAATTGGACTTTCTGTTTGTCTTCCCATATGTGCTCTCTGCAACAAGGACACCTCATCTGATAGAGAATAGCTGGAGGTGACTTTCCCACATGCAGCAGTCCCACTCTGCACAGCCCATCCAAGCGCTCCCCAGAAATGGGACAAACAAGAAAGACTTCCTGCTCAGAAGTGATGACATGTACCCAGAGAGGAATATTTACATTCTAGTCCTGAACAGGTATTCAGAGCAAGAAAGCAGAGTCAGCAAGGGGCTGAGAACACCTTTCCTCTTGAACCTGCTACAGCCCGGCAGTGCGTGCACTCTCCTAGCAGGAAAAAGATGTGGATTTGGAGTCTTTAAGACGATGGAGGGATCCACACTGATATTACCCGTATTTGATCGAGTACTCAAACCTCACTGGGTAAAAAGGCATAATACCTACCTCTTCCTTTTTTTTTTCTTTTCCCGAGTCTTCTCTGCCCTGTCTTCCTCTTCTTCCTCTTCGGTTTTGGTCAATTCACTACTGAGCAGCAACAGCAACAGCAAAGTTTCTCCCTTAAAGCACTGGCTCTTCAGCTGGGGCAGGCTAGTCCCATAATTGGTCGGAGCTGTGCTTATATTCCAGTCAGTTATTTGGCTGTTCCTAATCTTGTCCCAAGAGTCAGCTGCTTCCATATGGGCCTGACTTCAAGGATGTGCCAGTCAATGGGATTTCAGGCTGGGTTTCCAATGAAACATGCACTTCAGTGGGTGCAGCTCTGACATCCTTAAACAGCATTTTTCAGGGTTTCTTTTCACAGAGATTTCTGGGCTGCAGCCCGGTGTTGTAATTATGACACAATCCTTATACATTTTTATCCCAGCCAGTGGCATTGGGGATATTTTAATGAATCATATAAATGTTTAATCCTTGTTAGAATCCTGCTAAGATCTTTGCCTTAATAATTATCTTGTGGGTTAGCTCAGTCAGTACAAAACTATAAGACAAGAAAAATATCCCTGAGTCTATGCTGGAGTCAAATAACTCAGCAGTGCATTTGAATGCAATGGTAAGTGGAAGTTTAGGATCAGCCAGTTCAGATTAGCAGGCCAATGAATCCTCCCCAGTGGCCAGAGGGCTATGCAATTCGTGATGGTGCTCTACTCATGCTTTTGGTGGAGGTTATGAATCAGAAGCATTTTTGACAGCATAGCACAGTTTCTGCGTGCACAGCCCAGAAAGCCAAAGCAAGCGAAGTGGCAGCACAAAAATGAGTTTGTTTTCCAAACCCCTCCAGCTTCACTCAAAGCTTCTGAGTCACTCTTGAAATCTCACTGGAGAGAAATGAGACGCACACAAAACTCAGCTGCAGGATGACTGGGAATGTTGATCTTAAAAATGTATCCTGTGTTTATCAGACAGGAACCGAAGGACTCGGCTCCTTGAGGGCAATGTTTATACCTTATTCAGAGTGAGACCAGTGTGCTGCTGTCACTGATTTTGGTGAGAGATGTGCAAACATCCCTTATGAGAGACCTTTGGATTCAAGGGACCAACGGGACTGCGAGATGGGCTGTTGAATGATTCAGAGGGAGTTGAGTACACTGAGAGATGAACTGTCCTTCCCAGCCTGCCCTCAGCAGTCTGAGCTTCCTTCCAGGGCTCAAAGCCAGTTGTTTGGTGGGGACAATCTTCCACATTTGCACACAGGTGAGCTGTTGCTTTGGCTGCAGTGGAAAATATAAGTATTTCCAAAGTCATGAGAGGCTTTCAGTGCATGAGTGAATGGTACTGGGGTTTTACTTCTACTGTTGAACCCAGCAGGAGTGCTTGTCTAGCCCCACTGCTGCTCTTATTTATGGTCTGTGGGGTGACTTCAGATGGTAATGGGGTAGGGGTAGGGAGTCTGACCCTTAGGGTCTGATCCTGCTTCACCGCAGGCAGGGTGAGCTGAGATGGCACAGGAGTTGTGCTGAACTTTGCAGCACAGACCGATGTTTGGTACCTGTTGAGTATCTGAAGCCCTGGTGTGTGACAACCTTATTGATAGTGCAGGCTGGTTGTTGGAGGGCTGGACTTCATATGAAATCCAGACAAACTGATGTCCTAGCTTCATTTATTAAAAAAATTTCCCTTCCTGTTTTCTGTGTATCAGTGGTCCCTGGTGCCAGTGAGAGACTGCAGTATTTCCATCATATGAAATGTGCAGGAAAAACCCTGCTTGTGACCAGGTAGATCTAACCCAATTTTTTTCAAGCCCTAGGCTGGGGCTCTGGTGAGCAGTATGCAGCTCTGTCAATATTCCATCCTAAACCAGGCTGTTCTCACTGCTCTGTGCAGTTTATCCGCCTATAAAATGGTGACACTGCTGATCTCCTATATAAAACCATTTTGAGAGCTACCAGTGAAAGGTGAAATAATAGAAAAGCAGCCAAGAATTGCCCCCAGACAACTGCAGAAAGCACAGTGCTGCTGTTGGCATGGGTTTCATATGATTAAAAGCTGGTTTGCAAGAGTCTGTGCAATGAGCATCCCCCATGCCAGCAAACTTGTGAGGTTTTGCTTTCTGGGGGTACCTTGCCAAAGTAGGGTCCCCAGGAAGCACCAAGAGATGCACTACCACCTCTGCTAAATTTAAAAATACCATGGTCATGGAGCTTAGTACTATTCTTCAGCCAGGCTTCTTCCATTTCACAATGGTGGGCAGAGGAGCTGGTCCACAGAAACTGTATGTTGGAGCATTATTTATGTTCTACGGGACACAAAGTAAGGGGTGAACGTTCCTCACTGGGGTTAGGGGCAGGAATGAGACTCTGCAGTGATCTAAATAGCTACAAAACTGGCCTGGTTTGAAGGGTCTCCATGGTTAGAAGAGAAAATGACAGCAAACACAACTTGCAGCTTGGAGCTTCACATCTGGACTAGAGACTGGTTACAATTTAAAGGTCTGCTTCTGAATCGTCTCAGCATATTACAAGGCGTTACATTCAATATCAGTGTATTATGGTCTGTGAGGTTAAGCAAATCCACTTGCAAAAGAAAATAGGATCCAGTCCAAAAGCCAATTTATGCAGGCTCGGACTTCATCCTAAAGATTTTGCACTTGGGAAACTCATACTTTAGTCAGGGTGTTTCTGCACTGAAGAGACCTGCAAGATTGGATACTTACACTGCTAAGATATGCCAAAGCTCTGGATCTAAGGTTACTTGCATATGGTGCCATCGCTCACATCAGCAGAGGATGGATTTTGTGCTCTGTCCAGTGACTCTTCAGATTTTTAATTTTCTCACTTCCTCATGGGAAGGGCTTAGCATCAAAGACCACGTTAAATGTAGTTTTATCAGTAATAGCTTAAGCTGTTGCTGTACGGTGGACATCTTAAAAACTTATCTCTAAACATAGCAACGGGAATCCCATAGTCAAGGGATGTCATAAAACATCCTGCAGGTCTAGACTTCCAAGGGAAGTGACTTCCAGAGGAACAGACCCTCCAGTGAGGGTGTCCTGCCTCTGGACAGGCAACACCAAATTCTTTGCTAACAAGCTGTGCTGATTTATACCAGCTGCAAACCTAGCATGCCAGTGCAAATTTCCTGTTCTGGTGAAAATATTGCTTGTGGGCCTTGTTGCATTTACAGCGCCCATATCCCTCCATCTAGAGCCTGATCTTGATTAGGTCTTGGGGACTTTGGATTTCCCTCCAGCCTCCAGAGCAACTCCTTTGAATTCGAGTACTTCCACTGAAAACTTCACTTTGCTGCAATATAAAACCAGGCAGAGAGCAAAGTTGCATCCCTGGAGAGTAATGAGAGTATGGGGCTGACACGGCTGTATTTTTCCAGCAGTTCATGGCTCAGCAGCAGTACGCTGAATCCTCTCTTGATGTACATCCATGTGGCTTCACAGATGGACATTTTTTTTCTCCAGCCATTTTTGATATAAGCTGTGTACCGATGGGCGGCAGAGGGGTGTCTGACGTCTGCACGTACGATGTGACGTGGAAGACCCCGCAGCCGAGCGGCTGCGAGAAGGAGCCTCCTGTTATCTATTGTGCGTGGAGCCTACCCTGTAGGTCCGCGTCGGCAGACACATATGGAAGGAGCCCTTTTCATCTGCTCCTCGCTGACTGCCGAGGGCTGCTCCCGCGCGGCCGCGGAGGGCCGGGGGGCCCATGCTGTACAGTTGTGGTTGCGAATTCCTGGGTGGGGAGGGGAGCTGCGGGGCTGCACGGGGGAGGCTCGGCTGGGGCCAGGGCGGGATCTTTTCAATGGCAGCACAGTGGAGCTGGGGATCGGTTAATTAAAATGTTCGCAGATGGTTTAGGTTATGGGACACATGTGTGTGCCTGGCCGCATGACGCTCATCCAAGCCAATTAGCGGCCCGGGAGAGGGATGCCGACCTCGCGCGGAAGCGGAGTGCTGGCTGGGCGGCTCACGGGGGACAGCAAGGTGAGGAGGGTCCCGGGGCTGCATGTTGGGCACTGGGTTTGCCTGGGACCCTGCAAGGTGGGCACCAGCTGGGGGTCTGTCTGCTGTCCCCGCTGCAGAAATGGGATGACCTGCGGTTGCAGACCAAGCCTTGAGTGCTGCTGAAGAGCAGTGCCCGCAGGGTGCAGCCCTGCTCGGGGAAGGCTGCCTGGGAAGGGCAGCAAGCCCATTGCCTGTGTTCCCTCTCTCTGGGGCTGGCCTCACTCCACCGTGCACCCAAGGGCCGTAGGAGCACTGCTGGGTGCGCCGTGCTCTGGGCGCTTTGCCTGCACGACGTGGTGAGGAGCGGTGCATGGCCACCGGTTTCATATGTGCTCTGGTCTCATTTTGCATTGGGAAAATGGGGAGAGGCACTGGCTTTTGGTGATACAAGCACAGTCCAGGAATGAGTTTCTTAAAATAGTTTTTTTTTTAATTTCTAAACTACAAAGAGATATTTTAAGAAAGTTAGAACAATACAGCATGCAATTTATCCTGTCATTGAGCTCTGCGCAAACCACACAAATATGTTTGAAATATTAGTAATTCAGTGAAATTATGTCATTGTCTCTAAGATTAACTGAGAAACAGAAGTATGACAGTAACAACTGTTTAAAAACCAGATGACTAAAGACAGGAAAAAGAAAACCCATCCGGCTCCACCCTGTCAGACTAACAAACAAATAGTAAACCTTGATTATTGGCTAACATTTGCTGAGACGTGAATTTGCAGATGCATGGGAGCCTGAGCAAGTTGACGGTCAGGGAGCGGTGGCTCTCGGGTACTTTGATGCTGGTCCATGGCGTTACATGGCTCTGGGTCAGAGGCAGCCCAGCTCTCTCCCACCACACTGGTGTGTGCATGTGGCTCATCATGGCACTGCTGCATGTCTGGGGAACTTGCAATTTTCTTGGGCTAATTACCCCTTTAATTTCAAAGATTTTGACTCTATTACTAGACATTTGGAAATTTGGATACACAATGCCCTTTGGGTCTTTGATTTGCAAAGCCAAATGCCCTAAATGCTCTAAGGACTTTACCCACAGTCATGCTGAAAGTCTGTGTCAGAGTAGGAAAGTGAAGCAAACTCTCCTTCCAAATCCAGGGTGCTGGTGTAAATTCTGGGTCAAATATGATCATCTCTCAGCCACCGCTGATTGAGTAAGTGGTGGTTAGACTTGCCTGAGCCTTTTTTAACTTGGAATGTGCCTTCTGTCCTCTGGGTGATAAAATTTGTTTATGGACCCTTTTCATCCTTGGGAATGAAACCATTTCAGTGTCAGAAATATCTAGTTCTAGAAACCTGCCTGGAGTGACAAAGCCAAACCAATCAATATAAGTGAAGGGGAAATAAATCCTTTAAAACAAAAGTAAAAACAAATGCTGGAAAATATTAATTGGAAACCAAGGCTGAAATAGGATAATTAAAGAGAGATTTCCATCAAAATTTAGAGGTTTGCTAAAACTAAAATGTTTTTGTGAAAAATTAGCCTTTTTGCTAAGAGGCTAAGTGTTATTAATAAAAGCTTATATAACAACAGAGAAAGTGATGGAGATGTGCATTAATTATTTAAATTAACTGAAGAACACAGTGCAAACTAATCAATGTCTCTTTACCTTGGTCTGTAGAGTGAGAACTAAGGGATGGCAAATTTGGTGTAACTGACCTCAATGGAGGTAACTGAAGTGTTGAAAGACACCGTGTGCAGTTTACAAACTCTCTGAGTGGAGCCTCAGTCATGGTTTTGCAGTGTTGCAGACATCAGGGCTGGCTCCGCAGGTGCTGGGACCAGTGCGACAAGGCTGAATAGCTGCGGTACAGCACCCTGTAGCAGTGTTTCTGCCCTGCTTTGAAGCCTCGACTGGCAGTGCTGCCTTGGAGATGGCTGTGCTGCCCTCCTTTGCAAGAAGCAGCCATGCCCCAAGAATCTCCACCTTGCAGTGATGTGCAGGGTCTTCTGGGCGCATCTCCGTGGCATTTTGTGGGACGGTGCCTACGGCCTGAGGAGTTGGTGTGAAATGGACCTCATCAAACTGGTGTGACCGTGCTAAGGAGCTGCAGAGGCTGCCTTAGGCACCTGGGCTGGCTAACCTGCTTTAAGCCCAAGCTAATACAGGCATGCAGTTTTTGATCACCTTGGTGCACCCTGGAGCAAGCTATATGTGCCTACAAAAAGCGATGCTGATGACCCTTAAATCCCATTGGAAAACAGGATCTCAGCCCCTAAGGCATTGAGGCACTTGAAGAAATGTCCGTGTTGCTGTTGTCAGCAGCAGTGGCAGTGACCCTGGGTGTGTGGCACCGCCGTTGCACCGGGTGCTGCCACCTCTTCCAGCAGTGGGAGAGGAAGGGCCAGAGGAGGAAACTGCAATTATTAATCTGGCACTGACCTGGAGGAAATGTCCTCACTTCTGTCATCAGCTCTTGTTTCTTCTCCCTTTTTGATTCTAAAAATGTCCAAAGTGAGATCAGTAGAGGGTATTGATCTGAGGAGCCAACAAAACAACAGCAGCAAGAACTAAGACAAAAAACCTCCCCACAAAGTCAGCTCACGAGGAAATCATGTGGGTCTGTGAGTTCATTTTGACTGGAATTCCCAGTTGTGCAGATTTTGCACTGTCACAGGATACTTCTGTTCAGAAGGTACTTCTGTAATTCAGCTATTTTTCTCACCATCTTAGGTTAGGAGTGGGACAGAGAGAGGAGAAGTACATGTGTTATTCTGCTCTGCTAAGCCAAAACTAAGCACAGATGTACTGTGGCCGAGACTGTTTAGCTGAATTGACTGTTTGCCTTAGCTGCTTTCAGAAAACACATAAAAACTTTGGCCTCCGTCACATGAAGAAATTTGCTAGAAGAGAGCCCTCTGTCTCTCCGGAGACAGTGTTGCTTCACATCAGCAGAAGGGTATGGTAGTGCAGCTCCTCGAAGGGCTAGACATTGTGGTGATGATAGTCTCCTTGTCTTATTAAAATATTTGTGTTCTGTTCTTTTGCATGCTGAAACACAGAGTGATCAAGTGCCACAATACCTGTCCACCCGTAGTAGCCTTGAGAGAAACATGGGCTTTTGAGAATCTGGCCATTTTGTTTTCATGTAGAGAGCTGACAGGCTTTCTTGCAGGACTGACTGAGTTGACCATGGTCAGGAGATATTTGGGATTGATACTGAAAGGCTGAGCTCCAGAGGGAAAGGGTACAGTGAAAATCCCCTCTCCAGTCTAGAAAAAAGAAAGTTAGTACACAGAAATCCACACCCAGCTCTGCCAGTCTCAGTCAAGGAGGCAAATAAAAAAATTTTCAGAAGTCCCATTTGTAAAAATTTTATGAAAGGAATAATCAAACTTGTGATTTTGGGGGTAACTACCTCCAGGTTTTAGAGTGGCTGGGCTCAACATCAGCATCGTACAGCTAGAGCTCAGACACAGTTGTCTTCTCTCCCAGCCAGTGCTTGCACACAGGCACCAGCTCAGCTCAGCCAGGCATTCTCGGGGGGGCTTGGGATGGCAAAACAGGTCTGCTATCCTCCTATGGCTCCACAGCTTGAGTTTCAGCATTGACCGTGACCACTACCAAAGGCTGCCGTCATCTGCCACTGCCCTGTCACGAGGTGGACCCACGTGTATATCAGGAGTGGGGCACCGAGGCTGAGAAGGCAGGGCTTCTGGATATGGTGCCACGATACAACTTTCATCCCTTCATGAGCCATTAAGTGTCGTGTGCCATAATCAGGCCTGCTGGATGCTGGTGTACCTTTGACCTAACAGTGATGTGGCAAAATAAAATAGCACTTTCAGTTACTTTTTATTGACATCAGCTGGTTTCAAAAAGGCGGTCAGATAGGTCTCCTAAGAGAAGTCTTCTCAGTCCAAATAAAGATGACAGTCTGCATACTCTCTGCCTTTCCACACTTAAATAAGGAAAACATACTAGGTTGCCGCAAGTTAGGGGATTTATCATTTTGTGGGTTCCTCTTTGAAAAGTCACTTTTTAGATCAAGAAATCTGAAAAAAACCCAAGCCTCTGCAGGACAATGAGAAGCTTAGCTTCTGCTAGGGAGGAATTAAGGGGAGTTGGCTGCAATTTACCTCATCAAAGTAGTGTCATGTTGAAATTACTGGGTACCAGAGAGCTTATCGCCATAGCCTCTGAAGGAAACACGCCTGAAGCATCTCACCACCCTGTTGTGGGGATGTCTAGGTGCTTTCTGGACTTGGCAGGCTGGCAGGAAGAATCAAAACATGCAAATTTTAGCTTTCAGACAAAAATAAAGAAAGGAAGGGACTTTTGTTGGTTCTTTTTGCTTTCCAGTGACCCTCATTTTAATGCAGTCTGGCTCACTTTGCCAAGACGAACATGATGTGTTGGCTCTGCTACTGACCATGGTGTTGGCTGAGGGTCAGAGAGTTTGCAGGACATTTGCAGGAAAAAAAGTACCCGTCATGAGGCAGCCGGGCAGATTTCAGACTCTTAACACTCAGGTCAGGAATGGGTTCCACAATGAGACATTTTTACATGCACTAATTAACCAAAAGCATCCCAGGTAAAAAAAAATCCTATTTATGATGATGCAGGAAGGATAAAATCCTCTCCATGCTGAACTTAAAAGCAAAGCGCACAGAAATCAGCAAAGCTAGAATTTCACCCTTCATCTTTCTGTTGGATTTTGGAAAAGACTGGGTGTTTTTTAAGGACTTTTGTTGTCTCCCTTTATTTTTTCCTGTATTTTCAACCTGAATTATCATCCAATGTTATTGAAAAAAGAGGGGTCTGAGGCAGTGAGTTGCTTCCTGGGTGGGTGGGTGTATGGGGGGGTGGGTGTCTCTGGCCTGATGAGTTGTGTCCCCTGGCACTTGTGGTCCCTGGAGGCAGGTCTCCTCCCTCTCCATCAGCAACAGTAGTGGCCCTGTGGTGGGGGCTCAGGAATTGCACTGTCATGAAGGAGAGGGAGAAAAAGAGGCTCCCCAGGCTGACGACACAGCCTATAGCTCTTTCTGTGCCTCCGCAAAAGTCCCTGGGTTTTGCCTTTGTTTTACCCCTGCCATGCCTGGGCTCAGCCCAGGTGCCGATGTACTGGGTGCTGCAGTGAAGAAGAGGCCATGTGAGCTGGAGGCCATGGCAGCCTTGCTGGCAGGGGGCTGGAGTTGCGAGAAAGCTGGTGGTCCCCTCCGCCTGTGGAGCCAGGAGAGGGGCCGAGAGCCAGGTCTGCCCCAGGAGGGAAGGGCTGTAGCATCCAAGCTGCCCTGCTGGGGCCGGGCATCGGCACCAGCTTCCCTGGAAGCACGCGGTCCTCTGCAAACCTTGGAGCCCTTTCCTCTCGTCTGTGCTCTGAGATGGCTTTGAATCCAGGATTTAATTTGGGCTTTTTTTTTGGACAGACTACAGAGGGTGGGGGTTTGTTGTGGCACCTTCCCCTGCTATTTATTTTTGCACTGTGCACACTTTCCACATTGCCCATAACAAATTCAGGAATTATCTGCAGAAAACTGTGCAAATCAGGTGAAGCCATTTGTTTATAGTTCAAAGTGAGGCATTAAAAACAATGGGCCGAGTAAAGCATGAAAGTAGATCAATCCCAACCCCGTTTTAACTTCCTCTCCTTCAAGATCACTTTGAACCTACAGTAATTATGATTCTTTCTGCTAGCTTAAATCACCCTTGCCCTCATTAGAGCTGTGCAGAGTGACCATTTTCCATTTCATGAGTTGCCACGGGTAAAAGCTGCTGTGTTTGCAAGAATTCAGGCATACCTGGCTGCACTACACAAGTCATAAGTGATAACAGTCATAATTAATATCCATTATACACCTTCCGTGTACACTGACATCACTGATAACATCAAGTGCAATTCATGTGGTGCTATGAACAGCAAGCTTCGGTCTCTTCTGAGGCGTCCTAGACATGGGCTCGTTCTTCCTGCAGGGAAAGAGGTCCCTTTGAGACACTCGCCCTGAATATTTTGAGGTGACACAAACGACCTGAGGCCATATCAAAAGTATACCAATTCTGTGGGCTTAGGGTGCAAAAAGAAAGGGACTATGTTCTCAACCAGCCAAGACTTTTTAGGTGGTTTTAGACTTTAATGACCTTTTTTAAATTAAATGTTAGATTCCTGGGACACACTTATTGCTCCAACATGTTTCTCTGAAGGCTATGATCCTATTCGCAGCTGTCAGTCACTTTTCATACACTGAGAAGCCCCTTTTCGTGCATTAAGATGATAGTCTTTTTCTACAGTGGTAATTTGAAAACAAATGCCACCTAGAAGCATTTACGCTAATATGTCCTTTTTCAGGGCGTGATCTCAAAAGTCTGCTGGTGACCTCTGTAGGAAAGCGGATCCTATCTCTTCCTCTTGCCTTCAAAACAGAGGTCTTTGGAGACCTCTAAATGTTATAGCTGATGTTAAGGCACCAGTTCGCCTTCACGGCAGAGAAAAAGAAAGAAGTGGTATTCTTTAAATATCTTAATTGCCTCTCCTGATATCAGCGGTGTTGCATCAGGGGTAATTTGGCCTCTTAATTCCCTCAGAAAGAGTCCGAACACCGCCGGGATATGATAGTAAAAAACCCAGGAGTGCGAATAGCGTCGGCGAAAGGTCTAAATGGCTGCCCGGCGGTGTAAACTTTTGTACCCCTTTCACGCCCGTGGAGGTTAATCTCTCCACGTCCTCCTCCTTTCATATGCATGAAGAAGAGGAGATTTAGGGGTTGGCGGGCGGTGGGGCGGGCGCGGGGGGCGAGCGGCGGCGCGCGGCCGGGGGCAGCTGCGGGGCTGCCGGTGGGGAAGGGGCCGGCAGCGCGGCCGGGGACGGGCCCACTGAGCGGAAAGAACAAACTCTCCGGACCCGTCTGACACGCGGGTCAGGGGGTCACCCCGAGCTGGTGGAGGCGGCGCAGCAGATTGGAGGCTCGCGATGCCCCTCCGACATCATTTAGACAAACAAGCAGATGGCAGGTGTCAGTGGTGACAAAGAGCCATCTGTGCAGCGGGGACCATCCCCTCCATTCTCTCACAGGCTACTTCATTAAACCCTCACTTCAGAGTGACTGCGCCGTAGCCTTTAACCAACGGGGCCCCTGGTAGCACGGGGTGGTTCCCCCCCCCCCTTTTTTTTTTTTTTTTATTATTATTTAAAGGCTGCTCGCATTCTGCTCTCGGCTACCTACGGGCAGCTTGTTTGTGCACCTTATTGCCTCCGAAGGGGCAGGAGAGGAGGCAAATTAAAACAGAAACACCCAATAAAACCCTCCTGCCAAACCGAAGGAAAACGTGTTTGCGCAGAGCTGAACCTGTGACTGTAAACATGGCGGGGGGAGGTTAAAAATTCCCCTGGGGACTGCTGGCTGAGGGGCCACAGGGAAGCCGTGGGGGAGTCCAGGGGGTTTTCATTTGGGGTGAGAGGCGTAGAGGGGCTGTGCGGGGCCAGGCGGGTGCCATGCGGGGCGATGGTGTCCCCAGGTCCGGCCCTCCGGCCTCTCGGCTCCTCTGGAAGCCGAGGCAGCAGCTCCGCTCTTCCAAAAATCCCGGGGCTCCTCCCAAAATGCCCTGTGGGCTGCGACCTCCCTCACCCCTGAGGACGAACACAGGTGCCCCCCAGGAGCAGGCCTTGGCGGGGGGATTGGGATGTCCGGCAAAGATAAAGAGAGGTGCCAAGCCGCTTACAGCGGGGCCGCCGGAGGTGGCACTGGTGGGGATGGGGACGCCTGCTCGGCCCCGCTCTGCAAGCCTCTGGTGGCAGCAGGCCCCAGCAGAGGTGACATCTTTCTCACCGGACCCGGGGGGGAGAGGAAGGGGCAAGGGGCGGGTGTGCCCCATAGTTTATTTATTTATTTGGCCGGTTGGGCTGCGGTGGGGGATCTGGGAACTTTCTAGGCCACTGCACCTCTGCGGCCAGTCGCGCTACTTTAGCCTCCCCTGCAGATCCCGGCGGAGAACGGCACCGGCGTTGCCTCCGCGGAGGCCCGGTTGTCCCCCGGGGTCTCGGGGGAGCTCTGCGAGGGTCGCCTGGGTGAATCCCGGCCCCTTCCTTCAAACGGCAAACTGAGAAAGGAGAAACGCGCCCGCAAGCAGCAGCAGGGTGGGTGGGAAACACGCTGAGACACCTCTTCTCCCCCCTCCTCCGTCCCCCCATCTAGAGCATGTGCAGGCACCAGAAAGCAACGCTCATAAGTAACTCATTAGAGGATGAGTTTTTCTGTGTGATGGATTTCGGGGTTGGTTCAAACAAAGCAAAAGCTATTCCCAAGCTCCTGCCAAGCCCCTGATCAGGCTTGAACTGAACTTTTTAGGAGTGCTGGAACAGTTTATATTTTTTGTTTGTTTGCTTGTTTAAATGGGTCTCTGCACTTTCTGGTTTCAGCTAGGGAAGCAGAGATGGGAGCACTGAAAAGCTAAATCAAAAGCTGTCCTTGCATCATCACTGATTTCTGCAGTACCAGATAGGGCTGGAAATATCCTAGGAAAGCACATTGCGCAAGAGCTTTCAGACTGAGGATGTTCGGATACATCTAGAGCTGCAACACTTGGTCAGCTGAGCTGGTTGAAGCCAACGCTTTTCCTTTGCCAGGTAGCGGCACTCACCCGGGTAGTTACCCTGTGCCTGATGACAACACAAGGGACATCATTTCTTCTTGTAAGGCCTGCTTATAATCACAGCTTGTGATTTATGTGGACGTGCCCTTACTCCTTCCTATGAAAGTGTCCCACACGGCAGTGTAAGGAGCGTGGGCCAGGTCCTTCCCCAAACCCTTCTGGATGTCAAGGCATGAAAAGTGAGAAGGGAGAGAAAAGCCTCCTTTTTCAGCAGCAGCTACATCTGGCTTTCAGACTGGCAACATCAGATCCTTTATTAGTTTATAAACATTGGAGTCCTCCGGGGAGTTGTCCAGATCCACTTACAGCCTCTGAGTGATAGAGGCGATGCTTGGAGTAAGGCAGCATCCGTGAAGGAAGTTTGGCTTCCCTCTTAATAGAAAAAGGCTCCTGGGACTGTGGCAAAAGACTGACCAGTTACACACAGGAAACCCTTTAGTGCCAATAGTCACTCCGCTCAGCGGAGGGGAAACGGCTGGTAGGCTAAGTAGGGAAAGGGGCTAACATTTTCCATCCTCTTAGCGTGTTTACTTAGGGCAATTCCCAGGCAAATCATCTCACTTAGGCTAGCTTGTGAATAAAATCTTGGCGATGTACCATCCACCTTACAAGCCTGGCTGGGCTTCAAGTAGCTTCATCACTAAAGGTCCACTCCCCAGTTAGATAATTCTCTGAAAAATAGCTGTATTTGCCAACAGCTTCCTGTTTCTCCTGATAATAAGGTGAAAATTTCTTATTCCTGACAGCTCATAAAACAACCCCAAAACAAACCTAAAGAATTCCCACCCAGTAAATGGAAGAGAAGCAGCAGATGACCAGCAGGTGTATTTTCAGCCAGCCTCTAGGTGGAATTTGGAGCTGGGAGTGCTGTGTGTGTGTGTGTGTGTGTGTGTGTGTGTGTGTGTGAGCCCACACTCACATGCGTGTGAATGAAATACAGTTTAATCTCTTAATTGGTAGGTTCCAATGGAAACATTGAGATATTTTTAATACAAACAGGTTTTACCAGTAAGCAACAATAATTGCCATCTGCTTATCACAAGTCTTGGCTTTTAACTCTTTAATTTCTGCTGGCTGCAGTCTTTCCATCGTTAAAAGATGTGGGATTCCTACAGAACATTATGGTATGGTAATCTGATTTACATGGCTACAGGGATAATCATGAAGCCTCAACTAAGAAGTCAGTATTTGAATGATGGCATTTCCTCCTGGAGGTGAGATGTTTTCCCCTGATGGTATATTCCCATCCCATGGGTTTCATCAGCTTCACTAAGCTACAGTACATGAAGAAGAAATTTCGTTGGGCAAAGGCTCAAGTAGGGTGCTGCAGTCCAGCTTCCCTCCCCTGTCCCCCGGATGGATGAGTTTCAGGAAGAAGCATTTAGGCAGCTCAATACCAACCAGGGTATAACAGCCTGAACACATTGTTGGTACAGCTCTGACATTACTTTTAAGGAGGATCTATCCTGTCTGATCGATGCGAAAAGGGTCAGGGTTGCAGCTCAGTATCCTCCTTGTCGTCTTTGAACAAATTAGTATCCATAGACACAATCAGGTCCTCAAATATTCACAGCTGTGGTTCAAATGAAGTCTCCTAATGAAATGCAAATTCAATAAGACAGTTACATGATCAGCATCAGCTCATTAAGGCCTGCCGAGCCTGTGTCTGTTCTTTGTTAGACCGGCATAAAGCTCCCCCCAACTTTGGTGGAGTTACCCTGGGCTGAAAGCTGCTGGGGTCCAGGCGAGCTTTGGCCCAGACGGCCAGCTGGGCAGAGGCAATCTGCCACGCCGTGCCGTGCTGCCGGCTCAGTGACGCTGGGCTGATGAATATCAGCCGAGGATTGGGCTCGCCGGCTCTGAAGGAGGGGAGAGGGCTTGGGATTGCTTCCCTCCATCCTGCCATGAAAACAGCAGGAAGCCCGCTGAAGGTGCAAGGTGGCACCGAGACAAACAAACACCCCAAACCTCAACCTGAGTCAAGACGAAAATCAGGCTTGCACTTGGGATTTTCCCTGGAGAGGCTCTCGTCTTGTATTTGCAAGGTTCTTGAAGTCACTGCTCTTTCCTCGGTCACGGGAGGCAGTCGAAAGGGTGTCAGGCAGCTGGCTTGCTACCTTCCTGACCCCGTTTCACAATGTCTGCGCTTCTGTGAAAGGGTTGCCCCAGACAAAGCACGAGGGATGCACAGCCCTTGCATCCAAGTACAGGGTGTTTTTTTCTTTCTTTTTTTTTCCTAGCCCCGGCGAATGTGGCGATGTTTGACAGGTCTGACCTGCTCAGCTGTAATGAGCCGCTGGGAGAAAAGGGACAAATGCAGTTACCTCTCGCCACAAGTCTTGCTGCTGGGAGATGAACTTTGCTACTCTGCCTTGGCTTTAACAAATGCCCCTCAGTGTATCTCAGTGCAAATGTGTTTCCTTTTCATTTTCAAATAGGGACGAATCCAGTATGTTGTATTAGAAATTTCCCATCGCTGACAAAAGTGGAGGGGAAAAAAAAGCCATGTAAAGTTCAAGAGGAGGGCAGAGGGAAGAATGAAAACAAAACAAATGAGCAAGAGCCAGTTTCTGCTGTTTTCTTAGGTAGAATTTTGCAATAATTTGTATTTTAAGACTTTTTTTTATTGAGGTTTTTTTTGCAGGGGGCAAACCCAGCATAAGGAAATTGGGGTTTTGTAGTAAAGTTATTTATACATTAGATCGGTGCATTCAATGCCAGTTGTCCACAATAAACACAGGTGCAAAAATGCAAGCATACTTATTAAAAAGGAAGAAGTCCCTTTTAAAAGCCAGACTTCAGGTGTGTAGGTTCTGCTATTTGACTTTCAGTGTTTTACATCTATGTATTAAAAATTAACTTGGGTTACATTTATCACACATAGGAATAACTGAGCAGTTGCTTAGGGGCATAGCAAATCCTGGAAAACAAAACACATACAATAAACTCAATTTTACACATACAGTGAGTTCAGGGCAGATTTACTGTAGCAGGTTGTAGCCTCTCCTCTCTTTCCATTAGCACCTTGTGCTGTGGCTGTTGTGATCTGGGTCACGGGAGGAGTGAACTGTTTTTTGAAGAAGAAAATGAGAAAGCAGATGAAGCTGTGCTTTGAAAAAAATACATATCCAAATCAGAGGAAGTCCTTAGAAGAGCAGCAGGACTGATAAGACAGCAAGCAAATACAACCTATGAGGACAGGCTGAAGGAAATGGAATTAGTTTGGAAAAGCTAAGTCTGAAGGGAGATCCTAATAGCAGCCCTCAGATATGTACGGTTAATAGAGGAGAGATATTGATTTATTGTGCACTAAGAGAGATGTAGGTTAGGAAAAGCTTGCTAACTGTAGGCACGAGGAGCAATGGTTTAGGGCAGCGGTGCTCACTGGAGGTTCGAAGCAGCGAGTGGGCTCATATTTGCTGGGACTGGGCTTGGGCTCTTCACCCACCCTCGGAGGGGCGAGGAGGCAGTTTGTCTCTTGGGGTTCCCTTGCCAAGCTGCGACGCAGACCGCTCGGTGAGGACATAGGGAGGCAGTCGGTGGGGACAGGCAAGATGAGGTAGAACATTTTGCAGTTGGGACTGCGCAAGCAGAGACTCCCAGTGTAAATGCAAGGACAGAAGATTAATTTCAAATCAGACTCTAAGACAATTGCTCAGTTTTTCAGGGTCTGCTCGGCTAGTTCCTCTTAGCCTCACTGCTTGTTCTTACCCTCCTATCTTTGACCCACGTGTACCCCCCTGGACAGTCGCTAAAGTCATCTAGTCTGGGAACAATATAGTGTGGCTGTGGTAACCAACCTCCCCAGCAGATGCAGCAAACAAACAGCTTGTACATGCTCAGACTATAGTTTCCAGTCACGTATTGACCAGAATGTGCTCGGAGCAGTGACTGAATGACTTCGGTAACAGACACAATCATAAAAGCCAAAGAATCCTCATGAACAATTTGTGAGAAGGAATAGAAGTAAAACATGTTGACTATATGGCTTGCTAAAAATATCTATCCCGGCTCTAGCTGTCATCACATCTCTCCTCTAATCCTGCAAGTAGCGTGTGAAGGGTTACCCTAATGCCCCCGCACTGATTCCTCACTCCGAGCACACAGAGCTGTGTGCCTGAGGAGCCGCAAGCAGATTGCCAAGCAAAGCCAAATTTGCTCCCCAGGCTTTATGCAATCAGCCGCTGCTCCCACCGTTTTGTCATCAAGTCAGCCGCAGCCTTCCCCATGTTACTGAGGAACATGCTGGAGTGACCCAAAGTGTCACGCTTTCAATAGAGGCTTTCACTAGTTACCAGCGGTTATATTATACCACGTTAGAGGTGCCCCAGGTGCCGAGCTCCCATTGAAGAAGAACTTAGGAAATCATAAAAATACCACCCCATAAAGGTATTAGTAAGGCAGTAACATTTGTTATGCTTTGTCATGATGCCAAATTCCTATGCCAGAGCTATGTGGCATGTGTGTTAGAAACGAAAATCTCCTGTTTGCAGCATCTTGTCAAAGGAAACAACACCAAAAAATAAGATATGTACATTTTCAAGTGCTTTACTGCTAATAGGATGTTCATCTGAGACACGTTGTTGATTATGTCTGGGGAGGCAGCGTGTGACTTTGACACCAGGTTTTCCTGAAATACCTGTTTTCCTAGCACCATATTTCTTTCATTATGAAGTCTTTTCAAAATGAAATATGTCTTCTTAATACTATTTATATCTATTTGGCAAATGGATTCAAGGAACTCCTGTATGAATCTGACAGCTTTATTGCAAAGATGTTTGGAAAGGTATTTGTTGTACAGAGAGTCTGTTCTTCCTTCAACAGCATCAGAAGTAAGCCTGAACAAGACCTTCAGTAAGGCTGACTGGAGCTGCACACCTGCAAGATCTGGAAAATGAGAGTTGGTGCAGAGTGCTTTTTCTGTAGCTGCAGCAGGTTTTCCATCCAAAGAGATAAAAAGTTGGAAGACACATCTTTAACAGTGGGATGCAGATAAATGAAAGCACAACTGAAATACAGCTTATTGCAGAACCAGTGCTCCCTCATCCATCCTTCCTTCCATATCTGTATCCCTCCCTCCTTTCTTCCCTTCTTCCTTTCCCCATGTCTCTCCTTCCTTCCTTCCTGGGTGTCAGAGTGTACACTGAAGTCCTTTTGTTCCTCTAAAGAGGCCACCTTAGGAAAAGCAGGAGTTACCATGCTGCACCCACCTCCGCTCAGACTCAGGCAGGGGGGAGAGCCCCACTCTCTCCCCATGGCAAAGGATTGGTCAATGCATCCATCCTGAATGGTGCTCCTGGCTTATGGAGTACTCCACTGCCAAGTTATTTCACCCTGAGTCACCACCTATCTGCTCGTACACGCACAGGCCTGCCAACGTCTGTGTCTCCAGAGCCATTCTGCAGCCCAGCGGTGTTTGCTCTTGTGGCAAATGTTTTCCACATATCTGAGACACTTGGGAGCATCAACGATCGCCCACCTTTTGGAAAGTGCAACAGACAGCAGAGGAAAAACTGAAGTAAATGTTCCCTGAATACTGGAGGGAGAAAACCCTGCCTTGGCATTTCAACAAAATAGCCCGTATTTCATACCACAAAACTGAGTTTTTAAGGCTTCAGTGGGAAATAAATGGGAAACAAGTATCCAGATGTTCTAGGCATCTTCAGAAGGTTCGGCTGATATAGAACTCTTGGGAGCTAATGGGGGAGAATCCTATTAAACTTGCTAAAATAAATATTGATTTAATATCTCATGTTAAAAATGTTCCATTTTTGACAGCTTTCCACTGTTTTTTTTTTTTTTTTTTCCATGTTGCTGATGATGCTACCACTGGTAGTTCAAGGTTGTTATAACAAGCTTCACTGCTGAGTGCTTGTTTCATTCACGGAAAGGAACGCCACTTTATAGTGATACTGCATTTGTCACAGAGGTACACATCCAGCTCCCGAGAGGAAGGCACTGTCAGTGCCAAAATCCTCCTGAACTCAGATTTGTTCAACTCATTGCGACCGGAGAGGCAACGTGAAAGCTGAACTCTTGGACATAGTCCTGGTAGCATTGTTGCAGAGATCTGGGTCCCTTGTGGTCTTAGGCAGAGAGAAGCAGAATCACAGCTAAAATTCGCCTACACTGTGGTGGTCCTTTCCCTGCAACCTCCAGTGACTTTCTGTACTTCAGTTGTCTGAAGCCATAGCCAGGAAGAATAAGTTACTCAAGTCTTTGCAGCCTCAGGGGTAGCAATCATAGCAACATCAGAAAGTTACAAAATCTATCTAGTGTTTTAGATAAAGGATGAAACTGGAGGTAGGATCCAACATGGGGTGGGACAGAAAGGGGAAAGAGGGTGGGGAGACAGAGGGAAGGGATTTGAACACAAAAGGAAAGGAAGAGAGGAAAATGAGGTGTGGGGAACCAAAGGAAAAGGAAGCAGAGGAAATGGGAGATGAAAAGGGAAAAAGAGGCATTATAGAGAAGTTACACAGAAAGAGAGAAGGAAGGGCACTCTCCCTTACTAATTAATTTACACATTTTAATGATACTATTTCCCCTCTAATGCTTCTCCTAATACTCTAAGCTCACTTGGTCACTGACCTGCCAAGGCCCTTTCCCTGCATCCTGCCGCAGAGCTGGCAGCCCATGTGTGCTGAGCGACGACCTGGACCCCATCTTCCCCACGCAAAGCAAGGGCCTGGGACCAGCCCCCCATGCTCAGCACACCTCTCTTTGGATGAAGTCTTGTGTTGCATGACCCTGTGCCCACCTCTGGAGGGGATGAGGCATTGCTGGTTAGCGATCGAGGCTGTGCATAAGCGTGAGGAGGGGAGAGGGTGTGTGGGAGGTGGGTGCCTCCATCACAGGACTGATGTGGGGAGGGAGAGAGGGAGGATTTAGGGCTTGCCTGTCCTGGTCTCCAGTGCCCGCTGCCAGCTCACTTTGTAACGGCACAGTGTTTGCAGCTTGCCACCCCACACCCTGCGCTGTCCTGTCAGTGTGGCCCCATCCCACCCGGTGAGAGGCATTGCACTTGGAGCCCCGTATCAGTGGGTATCACCTGCCACACGATGAGCGGCTCCAAACCAGCCAGCATGGGGAGAAATGCTCTTCTCAGGGCCTGGATCGACCTCTTCATTGTCCGGGGACTGGACTCTGGTGCCCGGTGTCCTACTTGAATCAGGCACTGCCTATGTGTGGCCATTCCTCTATGCAGGGAGGCAGAGGAGCTTAGGTTGAGGCATGAGCTTGAGGGCTTAAAAAGAAAACTAAAATGAGTTTAGGACCCAGGGAAATCGGGCCTGTGTGCAAGGGATGTGTCCAGAAGGGCCATGCAGCCAATCTTTGCTGTCATCTGGTTTCACAGGACACAGAGATGACAAAGGAGGAGCTGACACCACATTGACTTTCTGAGTTCTGTCCCATGTTCTTGTTTTTATTGCTCTGCCTTTGTGTGCAGCCTCTGCTGGCACTGGGATCCCCCTCGCTCCCTGCCCCAGGGGGAGAGAGGGGCATGTTTTCTTTAAACTTTCCGTCTCCTCTGTGACAGTTTCCATTAGTGGTTTGACACCCCTGTGCTTCTTCCATGAGGGCCTTGCCTTTACCCTGTCTTTAATCATGTTGTCATATGATAATAGGATCAAAAGGAAGAACGCTGAGTCTTGCCCTTCTGGAGTGCTTTATGCTCACCCTAATAAACAGCTTGTGCTTGGGATTGTGCTGCAGCTGGCCTGCCCTCAGCCCCATCCTTTCTACACCATACTCATGCTGAACTTTAACCACGGGGCTGTCTGCCCTTGGCAGCCGTCCCCAGCCCAACAGCCCTCCACTGTAAAGGGCAGTCTGCGCTACCATCATGTAAGTTGAGTAAAACCATTACAGAGCAGACAGCACACTGAAAAACGTGATGGATTTTGCCCGCATTTCCATCTCGAGAAAAATCCAGGTTCAGCAGAACTTGGTGAAAATGTTCAGCCTGTGCGTGTGTGTGTGTGTATATCCATGGGGAAAAGGGAGTTTGCACTCACTGCCACTTAGCACAGGACCTCCTGGAAGACTCAGCAAACTCCTGAGGCAGTGGGAGTTGTTACCTATCTGCTTTTGTGCTGTGCAAGACATTTGCAGAAAACCGTTTTCCTCAGAAGTTGAACTCCTGAGCCTGTACAATGACTGCTGGAACTGCAGGTGCAGGTTTTCCACCTCTGCAGTGGTATTGAGTGAGTCCATGGATGGAAGGAGCGATTGGCGTGTTGCTTCTACTTGCATTATGGTAGCCTTGGGAGAGCTCAGTCAAGCCTGGGACCTCAATGAAGTATTTTCTGCACATAGTCAGAGATGGGACCTACCTAAAAGACCTTGCAGTCCAGTTGGAAAAACAGTCAGTGCTCACAATATCATGTTAAAAATGAAGGAGTGAGGCACCGACGGTGTTTGTGGTTCACTCCCATGTGTAAAGTTCGATCTCCGTCTTCTGAGCCGCAGTCCAGTGCCTTGCCCACAGTGGTGACCTGTCTCTCAGACCTTGGAAAAAACGTCCAAGTTTGATTAAAAAACATCCAGTGAAGAAACTCCACCTCAGTTAGCACCGCTTGCAGTTGCACAGGTTTGAACCCACTGCATTGAAGATTAGATCTAAGAGCTCATTATTATCACTCTGGCTTTTCCTATTGCAAATACCTGGAACTGCTGCCAAAACACTTAAATAAATTATTACATCCTTTCTGGTAAAATGGCTTGTTTAAATAGTTAAATAACTCCTTAGTCCTCCACATTAAAATGTTTCCCAAATTCCTAACTACTCACAGTTTTTGTGAAGCCTCTTCCATTTATCTGTCTCTCTGAAATGAGGACATCAGAAGTGGACACAGTGCCAAACATGTAGCGCTTTCACCCTCATTCACTCAGATGTCTAAAAGCCTCCTTTGCTATTCTTTCCCCAGTCCTGCAATGGGAACAGGCATTCAGTTGGTTATGGATCTCAATATTCAAGTCTTTTATGGAGTTATTTCTTCTCTGGATTGAGGGTCTCATCTTTTAAATGTGAGCTTTAAATGTTGTCTTTGTTTCCTCCCAATAAAAATGTTTCTTCTGTGACAGACTTAGTCTGCTTCCTTAATAATTTTCTGCCTTTTCTAGCCTTTCATTTATATGTGGCTAGTTTACATACACATCTATCTATCTGTATCTTCTTCTACTTGCCTTCTAAAACATTGGGTTTTTTTGAAGCAGTAAAGCCTTCTCTGTTGACTGCAGCTTCTGGAACCAATATCCTCAAGTGGTTCCTTATTATTTTTAACAATTTTCTGTTTCAATTCTTTCTCCAAGTCAGCTGGGCTCATAACCATTGTCAATGTTCAGTAATGTTCCCTTTAAAGTATCAAGTATCTATGTTATTGTTTTGGACTTCATGTTGTTTGCATAAAACAAGGGTAACTAAATCACTGTTGCTTGTGTCTAAACAATCTCTCCAGTTTCCAGTTCTCCTCTATCTGTCAAAAGGAGCTCCAGAAAAGAATTTCCCCCTGTTAAATGAATCACTCTTTGAGTTAGAAAATTGCCTCTTAAAAATGCAAAAGCTGGTTTAGAATCGCTGTCCCGAGAACTTTGCTCTGTTGCACTCAGATTGTCCCATATGTTCCCGTATTACAGATGGGTAAATACAAAGCTGATTTTCCTGTCCCCTGTCCAAACTGATGATCTGTCAGAGTCACCAAATAGCTCCTCTTGTACTTTATCTCTTATCATTTAAGATCATTGGCTCATTGGTGTGGAGAATGACGTTTTGTCAAATACAGGATGCTTCTTTTCCCATTTCCTTTTGTCTATCCTAGCATTTCTGAAGAGGTTATAATACTTGATATTAACATTTCAAATATATGAGTCTTCCCATAAATTTTCAATGCTACCAACTAGTTTTATGCCTAGAAATGATCAGTTTCAACTTGCCTTCTTACCGCAACTCCTGTGGTTAAAATGTGGACAATCTCTAAAGCACCCATGTACTGTAAAGCATGTATTTCTGCAAGGTTTTCATTCCAGTTATGCACCATCAGGAGGCACTTGGATAGGGGCCAGCATGTGAGAATTCACCCACACGTAACCTCCCAGCCTTCAGAGATTCATCCATCACGGCATTTACCGTGAGTGACACAGCAATGATCTTCTATACTCACATCAGAAGCAGAGATCTATATACTGATTTCCAAGCTGCTTTCATGGGATGAGCCCTTAGTTGCACACAGGGCTTTTGCTCAGCCTGCCTTTATGTGCGTAGGCTTTTCGTGGTCCTTCAGATAACACCAAGCTGCCTTTCAATGCTGAAGACAGGGTCGTTTAGAATCATCCAGATAATAGAAATAATGTCTGCTGTGAGGCAGAGTGATTAGAGTTGGCAGCAGCTCACTGGTAAAGAAAGTAAAAGAATACTACAGATAGTCTTTGCTGAAATAAGACCAAGGGGATTAGAGTTAACAGAAAACCTTGTTTTGGTTTGAGACTATGTTATCTGCTAGGAGCATTCATTATCAACATGTTCTAAAATAAATAAATGACTCTTCACTAACAAGACATTGGGTAGAGATAAAGCATGTGTGGCACTCTATCAAATCCACAGGCAAGTAGTTGAGTTCCCTGGTCCATTTTTTGCTGTTCTTTGTTTGTGCCTTTCACTGCCTGGAAAGCCTGTTTCTCCAGGGACACATCCTGGACTTGCAGTCACTTCAATACAGAAGATCATGGTGCCACTATCTTTCCTATTCCCTTTTCCCTCTCCCTGTGTTGCTTTTTCTTTCCTTTTTTTTTTTTTCTTCTTTTTTTTTCATTCGAACATGTAAAAGGAAACTCATCCTCCTAAATCAATAGCTGTCTTGGAAAGAGCTGAAACAGAAGGAATATCACTCAAAGTCCCCTGAGCCCCTGTGAGCTGCAGTCTGGCTGTCAACATCCTGGCAGATTTATGAGGATGGCCGTGACCGGCTTGAAAGGGCAGAGGGGGGAGAAGAAGAGATCCCAACCCATTAGTAATTCCCTGCAGAAAAGTGACAGAGCTGATGACATGCATGGAGGACACATTGCAGGAGATGGGCTGGGGAAGACATTCCCATGCAAGAGCGATTTCAGGTCACTTCTGGCTCCACGATTGGTTTCCACTAATGATCTATTTCTAGGCCTCACATCCTTTAGCTTGTGATCTGTTTTGTCACAATTTGGGCCAGATCCTGTGCTTTTTTTCCCTCTAGAAGAAAAGAATCCCGTGGAGGTCAGTAAGTTTTGTGGATATGAGGACTGCAGGTCACGGATGAATGAAGAGCAGGGCCCAGAACCAAAGAGAGTGCCCAGAGCCTACAGCAGGATCACGGGTACCACAGTGGATCATCAAACAACCCTGTGATGCCATAGTTGTCACCTTCAGCACAGCAGGCAGGCTGGCCTCAGAAAGAAATGCAAGAAGAAGGGCAAGTGACTTGGGACAAATAAAACAAATGCCAGCCTTTCCAAGGTGTCAAACATTTTGTTGCATTGTTTTCAAAAGAATGATTTGTTCTCTTTATTTCCCCCCCCCTCCCTTTTTTTTTTTTTTTTTTTTTTTTTTTGTTCTTAAGAATCCTGGCTAGAACCAGAGATGAGAAGCATAATGTTTCCAAGGTATGGTTGTATCTGAAGTTTTTTCAGTATTTACTCAGATATCTAATATGATGACAATAATGAGGGATGATCCCACTGAAAATAAGGATAGAATTGGCTAGAATTGCCTGCATGTATTGTCAGACTGTCAATGTAACACCCACACTTGGAGCTCTTGTTTACATGAGCAGTTGCCTTCACAAGGAGGTGGAGATATTTGGAAGTAACATAATCATAAGGAGAAAAAAGAAGAAATAAAAATGGACACAAGCCAGGGAAGTTGAGTGCAGGAAGCTGTAAAGCAGGAAAAGGACCTCAATATATTTATTGTATAAATAGCCAAAACTAGAAGAAAAAATATTTTTGTGGGATACTGAGGCCCATTTTGCAGACCTTCTATGAAATAGAAGCCCCTTATTTCAAATGAGTCTCTGAATAACTTCTGATCAGCGCTGGACCACATTGTTTATTGCACACATATTTTTCTCTTACTATTAAACTCAGTGCTTCTGCTTTGGTGATGTGACTCATTTCAATGATTCTAATTGAAGTGCTTACCTGGCATTATCCATCAAGAGAGAGAAGCAGTAGATTACCCATCATCTCTAACAATCACGGGTTGAAAGTGCACAGATATAATATTAGTAGACTCAAATGGTAACAAGAAGAGGCTGTAACAAAGCTCTTGACAGGTAGAAAGGTCTTTGGAGGGATTTTTCTTTCTTTCCACCTAGAGAGGATAGAGGTGTTTCAATAGCCAGCTAGACCACACTTCTCACTGACTGCAGTGATGTGGTGAGGTGAGGCCCCTGTCACTTGCTGCTGTACAAACACAGAACAAAAAGGACATAGCTGCAGAAATAATTTTGGTAAAGCAGACAGAGCTCCTCCTACCCTGAAGCAGTGGGAGAGAGAGGTGCCAGCTTAAAAAATGCTGGTCTATCTCCAAGTGCCCCCAGGGAATGTGAGCACCTACGTAACCTGGGTACCTCTGGGCCGCATAGACACCCCTCCCTGAGCTCTGCATTAGTGCTGTTGAGATAGTTTGACCTCTTTTAATATGCCGTCAGACATCACTACTTTGTTATGAGGTTCAAACTTCTGGAAGATCTGCCTTGTGGCTGCAATGAGAAGAGCAAAAAAGGACTTTGGGGGCAAATCCTGCAGCCATTTTCACCAGGGAAAATCAGGGTTATTCAATTGGTTTTAGTGGAATTTCTTGGGGTTTGCACTTAGCGTTTGTAATTAGAGCAGGCCCTTTGTGATCTGGAGAGGACTAGTTATTATAAATATCTGCTTGAGTACAATTGTCATTAGCACACTTCTGCCTCCAAAGGGGAGTGCAGGACTGTGTACGAACAGGATGCTCTTGGGTTCACAGATTCTACTAGTCATGATTTCACTATGATTTCTTCTTTATAACACAATGGCAGAAACCCCGGGTGAATTGCACTAGTGGATGTTGTAATGCCAGATGCTGTGCCTGAGGGCATGGCGGATCCACCACAGCTAACTTTAAAACAGCAACCTTGCCAGGACAGTTTAGCTATGCCATGGAGATGTAAACCACTGACCGAATCACCATGCATTTCTTGCAAATAAATATGAATAGTGAAAGGAAGGAAGGGATTGGCCAAAGGGATGGCAGGGAGGAGTGAGAAAGCCCTGAAGTCTATTGAGAAGTAACATGGTGTGGTAACATGATGATAGCAAGGCTGGAGGACGGAGAGCTACTATTGTTTTCTCACTGGAGCTTCTACAAAACCCATCGCCGCTATGTCTTCTGCCTGTCTTTTGGTCTTGTGCATTTAGTCTGTCCATTTTCCAGGCTGAGAGGACTAAGACATTCAGCCTCATGAGCTCTGGGTGAGGGTAGGTGCGAGGGGCCAGCCCTGCCTTGGCTGGGGACACGCAGGACTGCTGCTGGTGTTGGCAGCGATGAGGGGTGGTGCTGGTGGGACGAGTCTCTCCTCTGCTCCGAAGGCTGGCAGAAAGCTTAAAAAAATATGCCAGGCATTTTTCCATCTAATTAATGAATAATGGCACCAGAAATGCCCTGTCAGTCCTGCTCTCCTTCATACCTCCTGGCTGGAAAGGGAAAACCAGCCGGGTCCTGCGAGGCCACAGCTTCCCTGTGCGATTGAGATGCAGTTGCCAGGCTGTGAGGTCTGAGAAGTGCTGCGTGCTTTTTTTTAAGCCTGCAGGCAGTTCTGCTGAGTGATGCTGCCCGAATGCTTTTCAGGAATGCTGACATATATTCATGTTATCACTTTTCATGCAAACTTTTCCCTGAGAGCCTGCTTCTCATTGCTCGGCATCGCATCAGGGGAGAAGGAAAGAGAGGAGAGCTGTCAAGGCACATCAGTAGTTGTCGTGTTTGTACTGGAAGGTATATGCATAATGAAGGATAATATTTTCTGGCTGCAGAAGGTTGCAATATCCCAGTGTGAGATGCCTGTGAGTGTATCTGGTATGGTTGTGACAAGAGGGGATTTGTCTTGGGATACAGAGCCTTTTTGCATCTGGTCCCTTGTGCAAATCAGGACAAGTTTGGCAGGGATTGAAAGTCCATATCATCTGGTGACCCAAATGAATAGTTCCAGATGGACTGGGGCCCTCATCACAGTTGGTGCCCTTATTGACTGGAGGGCCAAAGCTGAATGAAAGGAGAGATTCACTATGGAGAAGGTCTGACTACCTTGCTTTGCTCATGCCTTGTGGATGGAGAATTTTAATTCCTCAGCTTTATCAATGCGCCACATCGCACAAACAATGGGCACTTCAACGCTGAAGTCAAAGGCAATAACATTTATGCGAGAGTGAACTCATTCCTGCCCTGGGACCCTTCCTACCTTGGCAGTCCTTGTCCAGCTGTGCCGCTTTGCAGGCTACCAAAGGGCTGTGAGACCACTGGGGACATCTTTTCTCACAGGTAACACCTATAGCCCTTCCTCATGCACCTAACCTGCAAGAAAAGGCCATGCAGTCCTCCCCGCCGCCTCCCGAGGAAGGCAGAGCCTGGGCCTGGAAATCCTGGACATCTGCATCTCACCTTGGGTCAAGGGCCAGAAGAAAGACATTTTCCCTTTTGAGAGGCTTATCGAGACACCTGAGCTGGAAGTGAAACTTGGAAATGTCTGTCAGCATATCCAGAATTTCCCTAGCAAGACACAAAGCAGCAGCCCTCCACGACAGCCCGGCGTGCCTGAGCAGGGAATGTGTTTTTTCCTCTGTCTTATGAACACTCTTTGTTAACAGGTAAAAACCTGTGCTAAGGACCGGGCCCTTGTTGAAAAATTCAGCTCAATTTAGAAAGAAAGCCTTGGGGAACCTCCAGCCCTTGACAATCCCTAACAAATACCCTTTTCCTCTGGGATCCCCCCTCCCCTTTCCTGACCTGAGGAGACGAGCAGTGCTGGGAGAAAAAACCGGGGTGGAAACCTTCTGAAGTCAGACAACCCAAGCACCGCAAAGTACTCTCACAAGGTCTTGTTATAATCATTGCTTGCTTCCCCCATATGTCTGGCCGTCCTAAAGGTTTAAGGAGTAACTGATCTGATAGCCTGTATGTGCCATTGATTTGTTAAGCTGAAGGTTTTTTTTTTTTTTTAAATCCTATTACAATAGCGTTTGCAGAAGGAATGCAGATTAACCAGGTCTAATTGTATATCATTTGCATGAAGAATGAATTAAAAAGCAGCTTTGCAACACATTGACTCAGGATGTTATTGAGCCATTGAAGTCTTATGGCTGTGAGGGTTGGAGCTATTTAATTAGTGGGGGTGGGGTGTGTGGCTGGAGAGAAAATAGTGGAAAAGAGGTGTTTTAATCAACGAAGCAGAGAAATCACAACTGTTAGAAGATGCAAGATTATTCCTTTCAGGCAAATAACCCAACCAAATAAATCAAGGTCCAACTGTATGAGAACTTTGCTGAATGAAAACCTGGTATTTGAATTGAAGTGAGACAGTCACTTGGGAGAGTTCAATGCCAGTGCTTTCCCAGGACCAGAGCTGTGGAGCCCTGCTTGGGGACTGCCTTCAACCAGTGGCTCCAGCCGGATTTGTTTTTTTTTTTTTCCTTTCAGTTCGTGCAGCCCAGACTGCATCCCAGAAGTCCGAGGGGATGATCCCGCTGTCTCCCCTGGCTCCCCGACTGATCCCACAGGCAGGGGTGAGGGTGCGAGGCTGCCTGCCCGCGGCAGCTCTGCAGCTCAGCAGAGCAAACCAGCCACAGGGTCTGCAGGGCAGGAGCATTGGGGCTCATCATCAGGCTGGTGTGGTTGTTCCCAGCATGGCAAAAACAGCGACAGAAGCATTTGAGTAAAGGGGATGGGATCTCCTAACGCTGTCCTTACCTGGCCCCAAGGCTAGCAGGGTGACTGAGGCATATTATTTTGCCTCTCTGAGCTGTTGAAGTTTCAGCTGGAGAAGGACTGTAGGCAGAACAGAGAGGGCCTTCAGGCAGGACTCAAATCTGGAACATTTTCGTCACATAAATAGCTCTGCTTTTCATCCCAGTTCTGCCCGATCACCAGTAAATAGCGTGGACTCTGGGTACCCATCGCCTGCCACACACGGGGAGATCTGAGGTCAGGTAACAGTGATGGTGACAGATCATCCACTTTCTCTTCCTCCAACAGATGCCACAGACACCACCCAAACCCTTCTTGATGTTTTGTGGTTTAATTTCTGTACCTGGCATATTTTGGGTAACTGGTGCTTCATCTCAGTACTTTATTTCCCAAGATAATACTTGTTAATACTAATAAAAGTAACAATAACAACTGCACACGGTTGAGGCAGAGTGTAGGATTTTTTAAGGTCACAAGATCTCAGTTGCAGGGAAAGTAACTGAATTCTAATCCTGGGGGAAAACAGATAGGCCATTAAAAATGATGGATTAGTTATTCCCCTAACATATGCTTAAGATACATGTTAAATTAATTGCGTACCCACATACTAAGTTTCTCGAGTACATTCTTGAACCCAGCATCTCGCTTTGCTTTTTGGAAGGTCAGATTTTTTTTTTTTTTCCTCATCTAGTCCTCATCTAAAACCTATTTAGAAGGCTGTGCTCTGAGATGCCAAACTATCTTGTAGTATTTAATTAGAAGGGGGTAATTTGCTGGCAGACACCAAGGTATGTCAGTCCAAGCCCTCGAATATGATATACTGAAACTGAAGCAGACACGTGATAACTGGACCACATGCATATTGTGGATGGGCTGCAAACCTTTATTATAGTGCCACTATTCAAAGGGATCAAAACATTTGAAATCGTACTGAAAGAGCAGGGTTGGTTTGAGGGCAGTTCTGCCCGAGGACAATAAGAGACAATTCGTCAAATTCCATGAAAGTGACACTTGTGTAAATACTACTGGCAACTATTGTAGATGAATTACTTTTTTATTCACAGCAATACTAACTGTGTAAGTTTAAACTACACCCTCATCAGCCAATCTGCAATTCAGCTACCATAGGAAACACAATAGTTAAGGCAATAGGGAAGTGACACAGAATGAAAACTTCCTAGAGAAAACTTGCAGGTCTACAAACATGGACCATGGACCAAACCGTTTTGGCAATTATAAAGTTATGTTGAATAACATTAGTACTGAAACTTATCTTCAAGGAACAGTTCCTCTCTCTTTGCTTCAGACCATGAGCTGTGAACCAGCTGATGTTTTCTTAACTGGCAATGTCAGTGGAAGGAAGCTGCATGAAGGTGGCTGATTTGTAGCCTGGCCTTTACTGCTGACAAGGGATGGATTTGAAACCGCTTAACCGACAGTATTTCACGTAGGCCTACAGGTTAAAATCAAGCTGGGTGGGAAAAGCTGAGATGGAAGGACAGTATTTTTCCTTTACGAAACAAGCAGCTCTTCTAAATCTTACAGCATTTTTTCAACAGCACATGGTAGTAGCTGATTCTCAGTCTTACCTTTGTTTATAGCTTATGACTAGCTGGCTTGCACTGATACAGTCACCAGTCTGTGTCTGTCACTCTTGAAAAGGAGGTTTTGGGTTTGCTGTCATGAAGTCAGGGAGCTGCGGGGAAGCAGGACTGGAAGGACCCTGAGAAGTTGTGGAGTCCACCTTCCTGCTCTGGGTACGGCCCAAAGGAAAGTTGGTCTTGACAGGTGGTGATCTCTGTTGTTTGAAAAAAGATGCCAGGAGATTAAGACCCCAAGTAGCCTGGTATACACTTACCATCCAAAAGTTCCCTAAATATTAAATCTGAGTCTAAGTTGCAAATTGAGGCAGGTTCTTCTTGTCCTGCCTCACTGGGGCAGAACAGCAGACTACTGTCTGCTGTAAACAACCATCTGCATATTGGAAGACAGTGATTTGGACAAAACAGACTCAATTCTTCTGATACTCAGTAGGTTGTTGCTGAACTTTTACCTTCCTACCTTGCTGTTGTTGCAAATACTCTGATAAAGAAATTAAAATTTGATTATATAAAAGAGTTAGGTTTGAGTAAGAAGTAGAAAACTGTGAAGCATAATGTATAGGAGTGTTAAGTTTGAAAAGTAGTCATAGAAACTTTAGAAACTGTGTTATGTGTGACCATAGGAACCTTAGTATTGTTAAGTTTGAAATAAGCTAACCATAGAAACTTCACCAGGAACTTACTGGTTTTCTTATGTTTTGTTTCAAGAAACTAAGGAAACCATCATGGAGACCAGTTTGCTGCTTGGAAACCCCCTTACCCTTCCCATCTCGATTTGAGGATTCCAATCAGTAGAGCTAAGTGAAACTGACCAATGATTGTTTTTAAATAAGAATATTGATAATCAGATATAATCAGAAGACCAATCATTATAAAGGTTAAATTTAAGAGCGAGCATAGTATTCATTTTTATATGAAGAGCTTCTGTAACAATGACTTGACAGAAAAAGTTTATAAAAACTGATGGATTTAAGGTTAAGCTGGACACGCCTGTGGAGGAGCGATCCCCTGTGTCCCAGCGCTGCAATAAACGAAGTGCCTGCTTCTTAACTTCACATTGGTGTTAAGGAGTTTTATTCCGGATATCGCTAACGCTGTTCCTCTGGATTCCTTCCACTTTGTCTCCACCTTCTGCAAAGTGTCGTTCCTCCAGCTGTGGCCACCGCTGTGTAGGTGATGATGACCATACACTGTGTCGTATGCATGATGCCCCCCACCCCGAGGAAGACTCATCCTTCTTGTGGGACCACCCTCCCCTCAACTCATGCTTGGCTTGTGGGCTGCCGGCTGCCCCCAGCCCTCTTCCCCAGCGCTGCTGCTGGGAGCATTGCAACTCCCCTTCCCCCTCAGGGTGGCACTTGGCTTTGGCCTTAGTGTCATTCAGGTGATGGAGCCCACTCCTCTTGTTTCTTTTCTTTTCTTTGCAATTCTGATTTTAATC